>NC_088257.1:7500-1273000 GCF_036013445.1 Caloenas nicobarica
GAGCATGTCCTTTTCTACTGCTGAAATTCCTCTAAAAGTGATTTTTATTTTAAACCAATATGTCTGCATACCATTCAACACAAACCCTACTATAACTGCAAACTCAGTCTGAAGTCTCACACAACTCCAACACTCAAGACCCACAGACCACTCAAAATCCAAACAAACTTGGACAGTGCTCTTAGGGTTCACCGACACACTTCCAGACAAACTCTAACACACAAATGTCAAAGACGAGTCCAATGCGCACACACACCGCCTCCTGATGTCAGACTACAGGCCTCTCAAACCAAAAATGACACTAGATGACAAAATGGTAGTCTGCTTTACTAGCTTCATTACAGCTCTAACTTTAGTGCAACCGGCAAATGAAAAGTTTTAGAAACTTCAACTGCTTTTATTTCATCTCTGTGATAAAAAGCAGTTCCTTTTCTGCCCGCAATGTTCCCTTACCACAATCTCCTCTTTATTACAGCTTTTCTATTTAGTTTGTGGCAGTGCGTCAGGCTGAATAGAACTAAATCACCTTTACTACATTTTTATTACAGCATTTCTTACATGACAGCAGACAATTGACTCATTCTTTATTTCACCATTGCCTTCACTGCACTACAGAACAAATTCCTACTTCACTGCAGCTCCTTTACATCATTTCTTTATAAACAGCAGGCCAAACAAACACTCTCCTTTATTACATCACAAAACACAGAACCACCTCATCTTTATTACAGCTATCACAGCATCACATTAGAGAGGATAACTCACTCCTATCACAACCCTGTCCTACTCACAGGCCATTTAGTCAAACTACTCCTACCCTTCAACAACAAGATTCAGATTTATCTTCCCAGGACTATTCACTAAACGGACCTCCTCACAAGGACTCACATTGCTACAATACAAAATAGCTTTCGCCAGAACCTGTTCCCCGTGGCCTCTAAAAATGACCCTGCCTGCAAAAACCCCGGCCCGAGCACAAGCTGCATCCCAACAATGGCAATGAACGTCGCCTCGCAGAGCGGCCGGGACCGGGGGAAAAAAAAAAAAACCCAGCCAGGGGAAGGGGAAAAAAAAAATCCCCCGGCTGGGGTTTTTTTTTTTTTTTCCTGTTTCAAATTTGAAATGTACCTGAAAAAGGAAAAACTAGTAAATTGCAGGGACTAATACCCACAACCCCAAACCACGTTCATACCACATCACACAGCTAAAACACACCACTCCTTCACCTACCTAAACCACCACACCCTCACGCTGCTGCCATCCTCCCCCCTGCGCTGCCGCCCCTCGGGAACGCTGCTCCCGGGAGCCTCCAAAAATAAATTAAAATAGACCCTGCCTGCGAAAACCCCGGCCCGAGCACGGCCTGCGTCCCAACAATGGCGATGAACGTCGCCTCGCAGAGCGGCCGGGACCGGGGAAAAAAAAAACCCAGCTGGGGGAAGGGAAAAAAAAAATCCCCCGGCTGGGGTTTTTTTTTTTTTTCCTGTTTCAAATTTGAAATGTACCTGAAAAAGGAAAAACTAGTAAATTGCAAGGACAAATACCCACAACCCCAAACCACGTTCATACCACATCACACAGCTAAAACACACCACTCCTTCACCTACCTAAACCACCACACCCTCACGCTGCTGCCATCCTCCCCCCTGCGCTGCCGCCCCTCGGGAACGCTGCTCCCGGGAGCCTCCAAAAATAAATTAAAATAGACCCTGCCTGCGAAAACCCCGGCCCGAGCACGGCCTGCGTCCCAACAATGGCGATGAACGTCGCCTCGCAGAGCGGCCGGGACCGGGGGAAAAAAAAAAACCCAGCTGGGGGAAGGGGAAAAAAAAAATCCCCCGGCTGGGTTTTTTTTTTTTTTCCTGTTTCAAATTTGAAATGTACCTGAAGAAGGAAAAACTAGTAAATTGCAAGGACAAATACCCACAACCCCATACCACGTTCATACCACATCACACAGCTAAAACACACCACTCCTTCACCTACCTAAACCACCACACCCTCTCGCTGCTGCCATCCTCCCCCCTGCGCTGCCGCCCCTCGGGAACGCTGCTCCCGGGAGCCTCCAAAAATAAATTAAAATAGACCCTGCCTGCGAAAACCCCGGCCCGAGCACGGCCTGCGTCCCAACAATGGCGATGAACGTCGCCTCGCAGAGCGGCCGGGACCGGGGGAAAAAAAAACCCAGCTGGGGGAAGGGAAAAAAAAAATCCCCCGGCTGGGGTTTTTTTTTTTTTTCTGTTTCAAATTTGAAATGTACCTGAAAAAGGAAAAACTAGTAAATTGCAAGGACAAATACCCACAACCCCAAACCACGTTCATACCACATCACACAGCTAAAACACACCACTCCTTCACCTACCTAAACCACCACACCCTCTCGCTGCTGCCATCCTCCCCCCTGCGCTGCCGCCCCTCGGGAACGCTGCTCCCGGGAGCCTCCCAAAATAAATTAAAATAGACCCTGCCTGCGAAAACCCCGGCCCGAGCACGGCCTGCGTCCCAACAATGGCGATGAACGTCGCCTCGCAGAGCGGCCGGGACCGGGGAAAAAAAACCCCAGCCGGGGGAAGGGAAAAAAAAAATCCCCTGGCTGGGGTTTTTTTTTTTTTCTGTTTCAAATTTGAAATGTACCTGAAAAAAAGGAGAAGCTATTAAATTGCAAGGACAACTACCTACAACCCCAAACCACATTCATACCACATCACACAGCTAAAAACATACCACTGCTCCTGTACCAAAACCACCACACCTTCACGCTGCTGCCGCTCTTCCCCCCGTGCCGCCTCCCCATTCGGGCATCGCCCCTTGGGGATGCTGTTCTCAGGAGCCTCTAAACTCACCCCGCCGGCAGAAACCCCAGTCCCGGCCCTTCCTCTGTCCCAACATGGGTGACAAATGTTACCTTGCAGAGCAGCTGGGACTGGGGAAAAAACAACAAAAACACCCACAACACTCAACTGGGGGAAAATAGAGAAAAAAAAATCCCCAGCTGGCTTTTAAAAAATTCTTTTTAATATTTCAAACTACCTACCACATTAACCTGCAAAGACAAATACACACAACCCCAAACCACATTCACTCCACGCTTCACACTGTCCAAACACGCCGCTCGTCTGCTCCCGTTCCGACCCCCGCCACGCTCCCGGCACGGCCGCTTCGTCGCCCGCCCCCGCGATGGGTCCCCGGGTGCTCGTGGAATTGCTGCTCCTGAGGTTGACAAACATCACCCTGTCTGCAAAAACCCTGCCTGACGCTGACCACCAAACAAACAGTGATGAATGTTGTCCGGCAGAGTGGCTGGGACCGGGGAATAAAAACAACCGGCTGTGCTGAAATAAACCTTTCCCTGGCTGAGCTTTTTGTTACTCTACCTTAAAAAAAATTTTCTACTATGTCGGCATTACGTACAAACTGTGGATAAAAACAAGCGGCTCCTACTCAAGTTCTGGCACATTCTGAGACTACCACTCATTCACCATCCACTCTACTCCAACCCTCACTTACACCACTGTTATTTAACCACCCAACCGCCTGGACAGAGATCACCCCTATTCCACGGCCGCCCCTGGAACTGCCCAACTGCGCGCCTCGTGACGTCGCCGCTCCGTCCCCTTTGAAAACCTTGGGCTTCACGCCGACAAAAAATAAAAGGAGGATGCTTCGCTACAAGTGCCGCTCCTTTCCCTTGGTTTTTGCGCTCCGACGAACCTCGCTCCTCTTCTCGGTGGCTTTGGTGCTGCAACATTGATTCAAGTGTGTCAGATTATCAGTGTGTGCTCTTTGATGTGTTGCTTTAATGCGGGCAGCTTTTCCAACAGCTGGATGAAGCTCTTCAATAGATCTTAAGGGGATCCTTGAGGGTTCGCTCTGTTCCACAGCTGCTACTCCGCAGAACCTATAAACTACTTGGCCTGTGATAGACTGGCGGTCATCGACTGGGCCGAGTCCTAAGTTTAGGAACTCCTGCGCCCCAAAAGCCATTTGCTTCCCTTCCGGTGAGCGGTACTTGATTGCTACTGCTTAGAGAGACCGGCTGCAAATACTTCGATTCCATTTCACCTGGTCTTCTCCTGTATCATTCTTGCAAATTTTTCAGTTTTGCATGGTTTTCTGCTGTATTTTCCAGATAAATTCTCCCATTCTGGGAGATCCCCAGAAGCGATGCCCTTACGGTATCGCGTGGTGGCATCACGCGGAGGTCCTCGAGACTGTTCTGTTTTAACGATGGGTCTGGCTGCGTGTTCGAGATATTCTGATAAATACGACAACTTGTCCTTCCCTGGTTCGCTCTCGCGAGGTGACCCCATATATTTCTGTCCCATCCTTCGGGGGATGCGATTGGTTTCCTAATGGGTAGCATGGCAGGAAGACTACAAGTCTGCATAAGTATTACTTCCTGCTTTCCTCTACCTTTTGTTTCTTCTTTTCTTCCTTTAAAGGTTTCTGCAGCAGCTCAGTTTTCATTGACAATAACAATAGTGCAGCAGGTTTTGTGCCTATCTCCTCCCTTGTATTTTGCTTTTCTCCGTTGAGGATTTTCCTCTCCTGACAGGTGGGTTGCGGTCAGGTACTTAACAGTTTGCTATTAATTCTTTCCATCCTTCCTATGGCTCTTGAGCGTGGTGAGCTGTTCTTCCACAGCTTTCCAATCGTGTCAATTACCACAGGCTCATTCCTCTGAGAATCTGGAACTCTAACTCACTCTGTGCCTCCATAAGTAATCGGCGACGGCGCCCGCCATCCTGCCGACATCGGTCGGTGTCGGGTGAGTGACTTGGGGCGCCGCTGGCCGAGAGCTGTTTTAGATCGCTTACCGTGCGACATTAGAGTGATGGCGAGGGTGACTATTACTGCTTTGACAAAATATGACAGGCATATTCAGGTGAGACGCGATTCAGAGTGATCTCTACCTGGACAGGAAATGCCAAAGGCTAAAGGGAGGCTCTCCTGTCGAGTCAAAGTTCGAAATGGACCCCCTCGCTTACTAAACTCTTCCTCGGAGAAGAGTCTAAGTGCGGCAGGGTCCAAACTTAGCCCCAGGCTGGATCTACGGTTTGTGTCTGTCGTGAGGTTCGGAATGGACCCCCTTGCTTTCTAAACTCTTCCTCGGAGAAGAGTCTAGGTGCGGCTGGATCCAAACTTAGCCCCGGATGCATCTACGGCTCTTGTCTAAGAGACACAGAGCATAGGGGAAACACCTAGGGGATTATATTTATATATGGCCAAAGGATTGCATGTGCTCACTCGATCCCTTATATCACTTAGCTGGGATTTCAGAGTTTCATCATTCTGCACCTCGACGTCCTTACCTCCCCTCCAGGGGCCTGGGGTCTGGTGGTTTGCAGTCTGGATCCTTGGTCTCTTGAGGCAAACTCTCAGGCAAAGTCCATGAAAATAAGTAACCGAACAGAGTGTTACGGCACGAGGGCTGACTCAAACTGCTGCCTTTGCTGAGGTCCCACCCGAGTGTAGAAATTCCTGGATATTTATACCCTAACAGACTATTTACCCACCCCTCACACCATGACTCAATCCAATAGCAACAGTTGAGTCTGGAGTCTTCTTGTTTCTTAGTGGATCCTTTGCACTGACCTCAGACAGGCCTTTGCTTTGTGCAGCTGTAGATACAGTTTACAGTCCACGAGCACTTCATGCCAGCCTTGAATGTAGTGTTTTCTCTGAATGAATCCTATTTGTTCAAAGAAGTGCCATGCGGGCCTGATCTCACAGGTGGCGATCATAGTCTGTAGCTACTTTTGTTGCCGTGAAGCAAAGGTTGTAATGACAAGTGATATACTCTTAAGAGGCATTTTCTTAGGCAAAAAAGACTCATAATGACAATGTGGTCACCTACAAAGAAAAAAAAATAGTTAAGACACTGTCTGTGAAATAACAGCACGCTAATCAACAATGATCTTTGGTATCGACTGTAAAACACAAGTGAAGAGACTGTCCGCTCCCCCTGCCCATGGATACTCTATCCTGGATGATGGTACAAATTTTGCCTACAGACTTGAATATGTCAATAGATTAACCATGGACGCCTGGGGCTCGGTCCACCCACACCTGACTCCCCGTGCCTCTGGGCAGAGCAGCTCCAAGACAAACACGCACATGTGCAGACTGACGCTGCACAGAACGCTACAAACACCTCCACTCCAACAGCATCAAAAACCTTCAACAATGCGAACAACTCCAACAACAGAGACGGCACCAAAACAAACTACAGGGAGGCAGTGGTGAGGCGAGGAGCCTCTACTGCAACCCCAAAACAAAAGAGAGCCAAACATCACGGCTCCTTACAAGACGGCGGCACTGGCACAAACAAACAGAGACGGCGGCACTGGCACAAACAAACAGAGACGGCGCAAGTGCAAGTAAATCCTGCAAAACCTAAAGACTTCAGGATGCTGGGAAGAAGTGCCAGTCCCTTAGACTGGATGGGTAGAGAGGAGAGCTGCCCACGCAGCCCTGAACACCACCATAAAACAACTGACCAGAAACGTCCGAGGCGCAAGAACCATCCACGCTTTCGGCTGCTGATACAAGAAAAGCAGCACCCAATTGGCACTAGGCCAATCGGCACTGGCATTCTAGACCCCGGGACGGCGCCTGAGATGCCTGTCGTGCCCCTTGGGCACGACGAGACCCCAGGATCGTCTTAACGGCGCAAGGCAGGCTTCCCGAAGTACACGACAACGCAGACACAGGCTGGAGCTGCCCTGCCCAAGCTGGCATCACACTTTAAGGTTCCCTGCGCCCTTTACCCACCCAAAGGGGACTGTTCCTGGATGGTACTTTCCCCTCTGAGACCTTTAGCCCCCCGCCCCTGCAGTTCCCAGCCCCTCCCCAGGCCCCATGCCTCCACTTAGCTTTCAAAGGGCCAAGGGACTGGATCCATCCAGGGAGGAAAACACCACATGGGCTCACGGGGATCTTCCTCCATTGCCGGGTTCCTCTTCAACATCTGCAATAACACAAGTAAACACACGCTCACTAAGCAGGGCCAGCACGAAGTATTGTGAGGTCAACGCTGACCCCTTCCACAACACCCACCTCCTCTTAAGTTCCCAGGCATTCCATTCAGCTGCTTGTGCCATGGGGTCCACAAAACACCTGCAAAACAAGAAGGAAACGCTGAACCGGGACACCAGGCAATACTGTGCTCCTGAACACCAACCACCGCCTCACCTGCTTGGCTGCTGGTCGGCGTGCGGCCTCGCCCCTCCGAGCTTGCCTGTAGCGCCTGCTAAAACAAAGGTGCGTGCTCAGATGCTGCCCAAAAGCACAGCCGGCCCGCAGACGGTCCCATCTCCCGCTCCTTTACCTTGGCTGCTCGCCTACCCGGCCTCCGTCACCTTCACCTGCCATGCTGTTGACCGTGTTGAGGCCCAGCTACCACCTGTAAAACACAAGCAAAGGATGCTCATACCTGCACCAGAAACACAAGACCTGAAATGAGATGCTGCTTCGGCCCAGCGCTCCTTGCTCACCTTGCCCGAGGAGCTGCGGTGCCGATACCCGGCTTTCCTCTTGGCTTCACACCTATAAAATAGAGAAACAACCAAACTTACGTAGAGGCACACGGCACACCATCCCTCCGAGACCACGCACCGGCCCACCTGCTCACGGCGCCCCGCTTGCCTCTTCCGTCGCTCTTGTGGGCCAAGTTGTCCCTCTGCATCTGAAATTAAGTTATTCAACAAGTCACCCAGATGCTGATCAACAGCTTGACCATTCCACAGGTCTGCTTTCTATTCATAAAGAACACCAGAAGCTCTAATCGAGTCCCTAAAACACTGGTGGAGGGACTGTCCGTTCCCCTGCCCACAGCTACTCAGTCCCAGATGACTGTACAACCTTTGCCTACACTATTTAACATCTCAACATATTAACCGTGGATTCCTAGAGCTCAGTCCACCCACCCCTGACTCTACGCCTGCGGGCAGAGCAGCTCCAAGCCAAACACGCACACTGATGTTCCACAGAACGCTACAAACAGCACGCCTGCAACAGCACCAAAAACGCTCAACAATGAGAACGACTCCAACAGAGACTGCATCGATCAAAAGAACCTGTGGGGAGGCAGTGATGAGGCGAGGAGCCTCTACTGCAACCCCAAAACAAAAGGAGCCGAACATCACGGCCCCTTACGAGACGGCGGCAGTGGCACGGCAAACAGAGACGGCGGCACTGGCACAAGAAGGTCCTGCAAGACCTAAAAACTTCTTCCCAGCATCCTGAAGTGCCAGTCCCTTAGACTGGATGGGTAGAGAGCAGAGCTGCCCACGCAGCCCAGAACTACACCATAAAACAACTGACCAGAAACATCCGAGGCACAAGAACCATCCATGCTTTCGGCTGCTGATACAAGAAAACTGGCACCCAATTGGCACTAGGCCAATCGGCACCGGCATTCCAGACCCCAGGATGGCACCTGAGATGTCTGTCGTGCCCCTCGGGCACCATGAGACCCCGGGATCATCTGAACGGCGCAAGGCAGGCTTCCCGAAGCACATGACAACGCAGACACAGGCTGGAGCTGCCCTGCCCAAGCTGGCATCGCACTGTAAGGTTCCCTGCGCCCTTTACCCACCCAAAGGGGACTGTTCCTGGATGGCCCTTTCCCCTCTGAGACCTTTAGCCCCCCGCCCCTGCAGTTCCCAGCCCCTCCCCAGCCCCCGTGCCTCCACTTAGCTTTCAGAGGGCCAAGGGACTGGATCCATCCAGGGAGGAAAACACCGCATGGGCTCACAGGGATCTTCCTCCATTGCCGGGTTCCTCTTCAACATCTGGAACAACACAAGTTAACACACGCTCACTAAGCAGTGCCAGCACTAAATATCGTGTGCATCAACACAGACGACATCCACAGCACCCACCTCCCCCGAAGTTCCCAGGCGTTCCATTCAGCCTCTCGTGCCATGGGCGCAGGCAGAAACCCTCATCACTCGTGGCACCTAGGACAGCAGGAAACAAAACAGCTCTAGTGCTTGGGACAAGTCCCCAGCCCCACACTCCTCCTCACCCCTACCCCTGCTCACTGCAAATGGTCCTCTGAGTCCAAAGGGGTCCACAAAGCCCCTGCAAAACAAAAAGGAAACGCTGAACCGAGTCACCAGGCAATACTGTGCTCTTGAACACCAGCCACCTCCTCACCTTCTTGGCTGCTGGTCGACGTGCGGCCTCGCCCCTCCGAGCTTGCCTGTAGCGCCTGCTAAAACAAAGGCGCGTGCTCAGATGCTGCCCAAAAGCACAGCCCGCCCGCAGACGGTCCCATCTCCCACTCCTTTACCTTGGCTGCTCGCCTACCCGGCCTCCGTCACCTTCACCTGCCACGCTGTTGACCGCGTTGAGGCCCAGCTACCACCTGTAAAACACAAGCAAAGGATGCTCATACCTGCACCAGAAACACAAGACCTGAAATGAGATGCTGCTTCAGGCCTGCGCTCCTTGCTCACCTTGCCCGAGGAGCTGTGGTGCTGATACCCGGCTTTCCTCCTTGCTTCACACCTATAAAATAAAGAAACAACCAAACTTACGTAGAGGCACACGGCACACCTTCCCTCTGAGACCTCACACCGGCCCACCTGCTTACGGCGCTTGGCTTGCCTCTTCCGTCGCTCTTTTAGGCCACGTTTTCCCTCTGCATCTGAAATCAAGGTATTCAACAGGTCACCCAGATGCTGATCAACAGCTTAACCATTCCACAGGTCTGCTTTCTATTCATAAATAACACCAGAAGCTCTAATCGAGCCCCTAAATTACTGGTGAAGGGACTGCCCACTGCCCCTGCCCACAGCTGCTCCATCCTAGATGACTGTACAACCTTTGCCCACACTACTAGATACATCAAGAGATTAACCATTGACTCCTAGGGCTCAGTCCACCCACCCATGACTCTACGCCTCCGGGCAGAGCAGCTCCAAGCCAAACGCGCACATGCGAAGACTGACACTCCACAGAACGCTACAAACAGCACGCCTGCAACAGCACCAAAAACGCACAACAATGAGAATGACTCCAAGACCAGAGACTGCATCAATCAAAAGAACCTGTGGGGAGGCAGAAGAGAGGCGAGAAGCCTCTACTGCAACCCCAAAACAAAAAGGAGCCGAACGTCACGGCCCCTTACGAGACGGCGGCACTGGCACAAACCAACCAACCGACCGAGACGGCGGCACTGGCACAAACCAACCAACCGACCGAGACGGCGGCACTGGCACAAACCAACCAACCGACCGAGACGGCGGCACTGGCACAAACCAACCAACCGACCGAGACGGCGGCACTGGCAAAACGCTCCCGCAAGACCTAAGAACTTCTTCCCAGCATCCTGAAGTGCCAGTCCCTTAGACTGGATGGGTAGAGAGGAGAGCTGCCCACGCAGCCCTGAACACCACCATAAAACAACTGACCAGAAACGTCCAAGGCGCAAGAACCATCCACGCTTTCGGCTGCTGATACAAGAAAACTGGCACCCAATTGGCGATAGGCCAATCGGCACCGGCATTCCAGACCCCAGGATGGCACCTGAGATGCCTGTCGTGCCCCTCGGGCACGACGAGACCCCCAGGATCGTCTGAACGGCGCAAGGCAGGCTTCCCGAAGTACACAACAACGCAGACACAGGCTGGAGCTGCCCTGCCCAAGCTGGCATCGCACTGTAAGGTTCCCTGCGCCCTTTACCCACCCAAAGGGGACTGGTCCTGGATGGCACTTTCCCCTCTGAGACCTTTAGCCCCCCGCCCCTGCAGTTCCCAGCCCCTCCCCAGCCCCCGTGCCTCCACTTAGCTTTCAGAGGGCCAAGGGACTGAATCCATTCACGGAGGAAAACACCACATGGGCTCACGGGGATCTTCCTGCAGTTGCCAGTTTCCCCTTTATCACCTGCAATAAGAAAAGAAAACAGACACACACTATTGAGCACCAGGGTAATATTTACCAGTACTAGTCTAATAGCCACTGCTCACCTTGGCTGAGTTCTGGGAAGGACATTTGAATGATCTATCCACCAGGGGCCACTGCCCACTGCAAGGGTTCTGGGGACAAGACCGTGTTCTGTGGGTGATCAGGGAGGCGATGAGCCACCCCATAGCCAGAAAGACACTCTGCCTTATGGCCCCGCTGCTTCCTTCAGAAGTGCTAGAACTCCATCTACAGATACAAGACGCTCACTCTAACCCCTGCTAGATAACCTGAGCGTCAGTCCTAGGAGAAAAGATTATACCAGCAGCTTGGTATACAGCAGTAAAAACCAAAGAAACAATGCTCCATTTTCATTGCAGTCAGGGGTTCTGGGAAAACGTGAAGCACCTGAAATTGATTTAGTAAATTACACATAGTTACAAACATACTTTCTGCTACAGCTGCTGTTGAACCTTTGCTGCTCCTGGAGCTCTTACCTCTAGCAGACACCTCCACTTCTCCAAACATGTCTGTCCATGCTGACTAAACAGCTCAAAAGCTGCCCACTGCTGAAGGAGCAGCAGAGAACCAGCACCAAAGCAGCCCTGGAGTAGAATGAGCTCTCTGCCCAGGGGCTGCAGCTCAAATACCCCGGGCCCCGCCCCCCCCCCCCATTCCCCTGGGAAAGGGGAGGGGTCAATCAGCCCAGGCCCCACCCACCACCCTTACCAAACCACCTGGGGAAGGGGCAGGGTCAATAATTAATATGGTAATAAATAGATTCTACGAGAATCTCTTCTAAAAAGTAACCCAGGGCTTTCTTTGCCTCCCTAGGACTCCAAAGGTCTCCCCAGAACCCCCCTCATCTTCCAGGGCTCTCCGGACTCTCCCCAGCTATCGCCTCGTCTCCCTGGGGCTCCCCTGAGATCCACCGTCCTCCCCAGGGTTCGCATCGATTCCCCGAGGCTGCCAAGTTCTCCCCAGGGCTTGCCTTGGTTCCTCAGGGCTCCCCAAAACGTGTCTTGGTTCCTCAGGGCTCCACATTCCTCCCCAGAGCTCCCCAAAACATGTCTCGACTCCCCAGAGCTCCCCATTCCTCCCCAGGGCTCCCCTACAGGCCTCCGTCAGACTCTGTCAGATTCGGTCGGGCACTGTCAGGCCCTTTAAGGCTCCGTCGGGCTGTGTGAGGCCTTGGCAGGCTCCGTCACTCTTTGTCGGGCTTTGTCAGGCCCTGTCGCGCCTTGTTGGGATCTGTCAGGCCCTGCCGGGCTCGACCTCTGTCGGTCTTTATCGGGCTTTGACGGGCTCTGTCAGGCTCTGTTGGACTTCCTCGGGCTCTGTCAGATTTTGTCGGGATTTGACAGACTCTGTCAAGCTCTATCGGACTTTGCTGGGCTCTGTCGGGCTTTATCGGGCGCTGTCAGGGTCTGTTGACTTTGGTCAGGTTCTGTGGGGCTCTATCGTGCTCTTTCAAGTTTTGTCGGGCCCTGTCAGGCCCTGTCGGCCCTTATCGGGCTCTGTCGTGCTCTGCCGGTTTCTGTCGGGCCCAGGGGCGTGGCCTCCAAGCCGGGGCTCGGTCCGGGTTCCCCCCTGGGTCCTAGCACCCCCCCAGCTCCAGGGACCAGGACAACCCTCAGGGGATGGGAAGGGGGAACCCACTTACTCCCATTTGGGGGTGCACAAAAAGCAGGGGCGGGTGATGGTCCGACACCAGCCCGGGGGCGTTGGGGCTCCTTGCGGGGGGCAAGGCAGCTCCTGGGTACTGGGGAAGGGGCCACAGGGGTGCCCACGGCATTTGGGGGGCTCTGGAGGTGACACCCCCACTGGGACCCAGGTGCCTTCGTGATTCCCAGGGGGGTCCCCTCAGCATCCCGGGGGAAGATCCCTGGGGGTCCCCTCAGTGTCCCCGTGGGGGTCCCCGCTGTGTCCTTGGCTCCCATGGAGGGGGGTCCCCACGACATCCTCGGGGTGTCCCGCTGCCCCTATAGACTCTTCCCATAGCCCCCCCGATCCCCCGCGTTCAGCACTGGGGGTGGAGCTGTGTCCCCAAATGGCGCCCCGCCCCGCCCCCCCCCCAGAGAGCAACGACAGCAGCAAAATCCATCACTTTAATGGAATGGGGGGCCCAAGGTTGACCCCTCCCCCAAGATAAAACCGTGGGCCCCACGGTCCCCCCAGTCCCACACACCCCGGGGGGCCAACAGGAAATAAATAACAGAGGAGGGGCCCAAGGGGAAAGGGGCGCGGGGGGTTGGGGGTCACCAAGCAGAGGGTGCCGGGGGGGGTCAGGGGTCCCCAGGGTGCCACAGGGGCGGTTCGGGGGAGCTCATGGAGGCTCTTGATTGCCTGGAACTTGAGGCACTGGGGGGTCCAGAGGCAGCAGGGGCAGGGCAGGGATGGCCCCTGCCCCCCCCATGGCGCAGCATGTGCCACTTCAGGGACGCACGTTGGTGGCAGAACCCGCAGAGCTGACACCCGGGGGGGAACGGGGGTCGGGGTCCCACATGCCCCCCCCCCTCACTGCAGGGGGTTCTCCAGTGTCCCCACTCCCTCCACAGGGTCTCAGTGTCCCCATGTCTACACTCACCCCATGGGCGTCTCTGTGTCCCCATGTTCCCTAACCCTCATGACCCTACCCCCTAACCCAGCAACAGCCCCATTGACTCCGCAGACCCCGGGACCCCCCACAACGGCCCCATAGACCCTTGTGACCGCCCCATAGTGGGCAGTGGAGGCGTGGTCAGGAGGGAAGAGTGGTGATGTGGACAGAGGTGTGGGGTGCTGTGGGGCAGAAACCTGGATCTATGGGGCAGAATGCAGAAGCTATGGGGTGGTACGCATCTCTAGGGTAGAGTGCAGCAGCTAAAGGGTGTTGTAGGGCAGCACTGTGGCTATAAGGGGCAGAGTAGAGGAGCCATGTGGTGCTGTGGGGCAGCACTGTGGGACTATGGGGCAGAGCGCGGCAGCCATGGGGTGCGGTAGGCCACTGCTGTAGATGTACGGGGCAGTGGAGGATGTATGGGGTGCTGTAGGGCAGCGCTGTGCATCTATTGGGCAGAGTAGAAGAGCTCTGGGGTGCTGTGGGGCAGCACTGTGGGACTATGGGGCAGAGTGGAGGAGCTCTGGGGTGCTGTGGGGCAGCACTGTGTATCTATGGCGCAGAGTGGAAGATGTATGAGGTACTGGGGGCACTGGTGTGAATGTATGGGGCAGAGCGGAGGAGCTATGAGGGTATGGGGCAGTGCTATGCATGCATGGAGCAGAGTGGAGGAAGCACGGGTGCTGTGGGGCACTGCAGTGGATCTGTGGGGCAGAGTGGATGAGCTATGGGGTTCTGTGCAGCAGTGCTGTGGGTCTGTGAGGCAGAGGGAACAAGATATGGGGTGCTGTGGGGCAACAGTGTGGGTCTATGGGTCAGAGTGCAGGAGCAAGGGGGTGCTGTGGGGCAGTGCTGTGCCATCTATGGGGCAGAGTGAAGATTCTATGGGGTGCTGCACAGCTGTGCTGTCCATCTATGAGGCAGAGTGAGACCAGCTACAGAGTGCTGTTGACCTATGGGGCAGAGTAGAGGGGCTATGGGGTGCTTTGGATCTAGGGGCCAGAGTGGAGGAGCTATGGGGTGCTGCAGTTCTATGAGGCAAGAGTGAACAAGATACGGGGTGCTGTGGAGCAGCACTGTGGGTCTATGGGTCAGAGTGCAGGAGCCATGGGGTGCTGTGGGGCAGTGCTGTGGATCTATGGGGCAGAGGGGGGGAACTACAGGGTGCTGTGGGTCTATGGGGCAGAGTGGAGGAGCTCTAGGGTGCTGTGGGTCAACACTGTGGGGCTATGGGCCAGAGTGGAAGAGGTATGAGCTACTGTGGGGCACTGGTGTGGATGTATGGGGCAGAGAGGAAGAGCTATGGGGTGCTGTGGGGCTATGGGGTGCTGTGGGACTATGGGGCAGAGTAGAGGAGCTATGGGCTGCTGTGGGGCAGCGTGCGGGAGCCATGGGGTGCTGTAGGGCAGTGCTGTGGATCTATGGGGCAGACTGGAGGAGGTATGGGGTGCTGTGGGGCAGCACTGTGGGTCTCGAGGCCAGAGTAGAGCTGCTCTAGGGTGTTATGGGGCAGCGCTGTGCATCTATGGGGCAGAGTGGAAGACGTATGAGCTACTGAGGGCACTGGTGTGAATGTTTGAGGCAGAGTGGAGGAGCCATGACATTGTGGGGCAGTGCTATGTATGTATGGGGCAGAGTGGAGGAAGCAGGGTGCTGCGGGGCACTGCAGTGGATCTATGGGGCAGAGTGGATGAGCTATGGGGTGCTGTGCAGCAGTGCTGTGGGTCTATGGGTCAGAGTGCAGGAGCCATGGGGTGCTGTGGGGCAGTGCTTTGCCATCTATGGGGCAGAGTGAAGATTCTATGGGGTGCTGTGGCAGTGCTGTCCATCTATGGGGCAGAGGGAACAAGATATGGGGTGCTGTGAGGCAGTGCTGTCCATCTATGGGGCAGAGTGAAGATTCTGTGGGGTGCTGTGGCAGTGCTGTCCATCTATGGGGCAGAGGGAACAAGATATGGGGTGCTGTGAGGCAGTGCTGTCCATCTATGGGGCAGAGTGAAGATTCTATGGGGTGCTGTGAGGCAGTGCTGTCCATCTATGGGGCAGAGTGAAGATTCTATGGGGTGCTGTGTGGCAGTGCTGTCCATCTATGGGGCAGAGGGAACAAGATATGGGGTGCTGTGAGGCAGTGCTGTCCATCTATGGGGCAGAGTGAGAGCTGCTACAGGGTGCTGTTGATCTATGGGGCAGAGTACAGGGGCTATGGGGTGCTATGGGTCACTGTGGGTCAGTGTGTGGGTCACTCACCTGCTGGGGGTTCAGCCTCTTCTGGGGTGTTTCGCCCCACAACAGCCCCATTGACCCCACAGCCCCCATGACTCCCCACACCCACCCCATAGACCCTTGTGCCCCCCCGCATAGTGGGCAGTGGAGGCGTGGTCAGAAAGGGTGGTCATGTGGACAGAGGTGTGGGGTGCTGTGGGGCAGAAACGTGGATCTGTGGGGGAAAATGTAGAAGCCATGAGGTGCTATGTATGTATAGGGCAGGGTGCAGCAGCTAAAGGGTGCTGCAGGGCTGCACTGTGGGCCTAAGGGGCAGAGTGCAGGAGCTATGGGGCGCTGTGGGGCAGCACTGTGGATCTATGGGGCAGACTGCAGGAGCAATGACATGCTGTGGGTCTATGGGGCAGAGTGAACAAGATATGGGATGCTGTGGAGCTGCGCTGTGGGTCTATGGGTCAGAGTGCAGGAGCCATGGGGTGCTGTGGGGCAGTGCTGTGGATCTATGGGGCAGAGGGGGGGAACTACAGGGCGCTGTGGGTCTATGGGTTAGAGTGCAGGAGCTCTAGGGTGCTGTGGGGCAGCACTGTGGGTCTATGGGGCAGAGTGGGAGAGGTGTGAGTTGCTGTGGGGCACTGGTGTGGATCTATGGGGGAGAGTGGAAGAGCTATGGGGTGCTGTGGGTCTATGGGGCAGAGTAGAGGAGCTATGAGGTGCTGTAAATCTATGGGGCAGAGTGGAAGAACTACAGGGTGTGGGTCAGTGTGTAGGTCACTCACCTGCAGGGGGTTCAGCCTCTTGTGGGGTGTTTCACCCCACAACAGCCCCATTGACCCCACACCCCTGTGACCCCCCACAACCGCCCCATAGACCCTTGTGACTCCCCCCATAGTGGGCAGTGGGGGCGTGGCCAGCTGGAGAGGGGGGCGTGGCCAGGGTGGAGCAGATGGGGGCATGGCCAGGGTGGAGCAGATGGGGGGGCGTGGCCCGGCAGGAGCAGATGGGGGGCGTGGCCAGGCTGCCTTCACTGTTCTCTGAGCAGGAGCTGCAGTTGTAAAAACAAAACAAAACAAAACAAAGACAACAAAAAAAAAGGCGTTATTTGCTTCAAAATCCTGGGAAATAGCCCCAACCCCCCCTGCTTAAATATTAACTTAGTGAGCAAATTGATTGCCAAAAAAAAAAAGATCTTAAAAGCTTCTTTGAGCACAAATTATCCTAAAAACAGCCCAAAAATATCAAAAACCCACCCAAATATGGTCCCTCCCAGCTTTATATAATAGAATAAGATATATATTAATGTATTAGATATATTATATAGTAATTATATATTACTATATCAATATATATATTAATATTAATGAATATTAACATATCATAAATATTGTTATAATACATTATACATCACATTATTATATTATGTTATTATATATTAATTAATTAATAATAGGAATTGATGGTTAGTATATAATATACATTTTTATTATTCATCATATTATTATATAATTTATATTATATTGTTAATACACTAATATGTTAATTTTATAGATCTGTATTATTTATATTCATATATTACCATATTAAATAATATAGAAATATTGAAATAATACAATTTAAAGAATTAGGTGGGTTTAGGGACGCGGCAACCAATCAGTGCCTTCCTCCCCTGGGAGACAGCCGCACGGGGCTGAGCCAATGGGAGGCTTTCCCGCCAGACGGCACCGGCCAATCAGCGGGCGTCTCCTCACCCCGCTCAGGGTGAGGGGGGAGACAAAATGGCGGCGGGTTAAAAAAGCCGAGTTTGTTCCCGCTTAAATATAAATTTAGTAAATTATCGATAAATAGATTTTAAAAGCACCAGATCTGGGACCCCGAACTTTAGATATGTTCGGTAAAGTGAATTCAGCCTCCAAATCGCCTCAAAAAGCAACAAAATGCCCCTCCCGACTTTAAATACAATAATTTACACAATTATTTAAACATTTAAATTATTTCAACAATTAAGCGGCTTTAGGAGCCTCACAACTGCCCAAAAAGCTAAAAAAACCCCTAAAAACCTCAATTAAAAAAAACCCTCATAAAGCCCCGTTTAAATATAATAATTTAACCTAATAAGCAGTTAAAATAAAAAGCCGAATTTGGACTTGTAATCCTGGGAAACAGCCCCATATCTCCCCCTGTGCTTTAAATATTAATCTATTGAATAAATTCGTTATCAGTAAATAGATTCTAAAAGCTTTAAAGCCCCAAATCTGCCCCTCGAGCTTTAAAAGCGTTAAATAAACCTTTAAAAAGCCGATTTAGACCCAAACAGCCCCAAAACGGCTCCTCCCAGTTTTAAAAGCTTTAAAATCACAAATCAGCCCCAAAATGGGATCCGCAACTTTAAATACGTTTAAAATGCGAATTTGACCCAAATGGCCCCTCCCGACTTTAAATACAATAATTTCGACATTAACTTTAATAAATCGAACAATTAAATTTTAGGAGCCTCAAACCCGCCCAAAATGTTCCAAATAAAACCTCAAATAAACCTTTTAAACATATTTTAAAAAATAACATTAAAAAAAAACCCCTAATCTGGACTCAAACTCCTGGGAAAAAGCCCCAAACCTCCCTCCGAGCTTTAAACATTAATTCTCCTGATAAAATTACAATACAGAGATTTTAAAGGTGCCTTTTAGCACAAATCGGCACCCAAAACCCCCCTAAAATATGTAAAAAAAACTTCTAGAAGCCGAACTGGACCCAAACCTCCCCGGACTCCTGAGAAAAGCCCCAAACCGGCTCCTCCCGCTTTGAACACAACGATTCGAACAGTTAAAGCGGCTGCGAGAGCCTCAGCCCCCACCCCAACAGCCACAAACCCGCGGCTTTTAAACCCCCAGTTTCGATCAAAGCCCCAAATACACCCAAGCCCGCCGGGCACTCGTCACCCCGCCGAGCCCCAATTAACTCCCGCACGATAATTAACGCCCTGACCCGCCCGTTAATCGGTTCCAGCCGCCGTTCCCGCTGCTCTCGGTCCCTCGGGTCCCGCGGGGGGGGCGGATCAGCCGGTTCGGCAGCGCCGAGCACCACGCGCAGCCGCCGCCGCCACGTCCTGCACCCGGCGCGCTCCGCGCCACGTCCTTTATCACCTCGCTGTCCCGCCTGGTCCCGCCCTCCGCCCGCCCTCCGGCCAATGGACGAGACGCCCGCCTCAGCCGCGCTGGCCAATCAGCGCCTCGTTACTGTGGGAGAACGTCGGCGGGAAGACGGCGACCAATCAGCGCCTTTTTTACCTCAGAGGCACTAGCGAATCAGCGCCTTGCACGGGCTGGGCGAACCTCGGCGGGAAGGCAGTGACCAATCAGCGCCTTTCTCCCCTCAGCGATGCGATCACCAATCAGCACCTTTCTCCCACCCCCTCGGAGAAGCCCGCGCGGGGATGAGCCAATGGGCGGCTTTCGCGCCGGGCGCCGGCAGCCAATCAGCGGGCGCCCCCTCCTACCTCACTATAAAATAGCGACGGCGAAAAGGAGGGGGGAGACAAGATGGCGGAAGAGGCAGGAAGCGGTGGCTCGTCCGGCGGCGGCGATTGAGGCGGGGGGGGGGGAGTCGGGGCTGGGCGGAAAAGCGGCAGCTCCTGAGGCAGCAGCGGCAGCAGCAGCAGCAACGGCGATCGGGGGGATGTGGGGGGGCGAAAAGCGGCGGCTCCTCCGGCCGCAGCGGCCACGGCGATCGGGGGGATGTGGGGGGGCGAAAAGCGGCGGCTCCTCCGGCCGCAGCGGCAACGGCGATCCGGGGATGTGGGGGGGGAAAAGCGGCGGCTCCTCCGGCCGCAGCGGCAACGGCGATCGGGGGATGTGGGGGGGAAAAGCGGCGGCCCCTCCGGCCGCAGCGGCAACGGCGATCGGGGGGATGTGGGGGCGAAAAGCGGCGGCTCCTCCGGCCGCAGCAGCAACGGCGATCGGGGGATGTGGGGGCGAAAAGCGGCGGCTCCTCCGGCCGCAGCGGCAACGGCGATCGGGGGATGTGGGGGGGGGAAAGCGGCGGCTCCTCCGGCCGCAGCGGGAACGGCGATCGGGGGATGTGGGGGGGGGAAAAGCGGCGGCTCCTCCGGCCGCAACGGCAACGGCGATCGGGGGATGTGGGGGGGGAAAGCCGCGGCTCCTCCGGCCGCAGCAGCAACGGCGATCGGGGGATGTGGGGGGGGAAAGCCGCGGCTCCTCCGGCCGCAGCGGCAACGGCGATCGGGGGGATGTGGGGGCGAAAAGCGGCGGCTCCTCCGGCCGCAGCAGCAACGGCGATCGGGGGATGTAGGGGGGGGAAAAGCGGCGGCTCCTCCGGCCGCAGCAGCAACGGCGATCGGGGGGATGTGGGGGGGGAAAGCGGCGGCTCCTCCGGCCGCAGCCAGGACGTGGCTTCACCGGCACCGCGCGCTGTGGGGCTGCGGGGCGGGTGTGGGGCCGGGGGCTCCGGCGGTCCCGCAGCGGCCGTTGCGGGGCGGGATGGGGCGGCTGTGGCGGTACCTGTGGGGCTGCTATAGGGGCTCTTCAGAGGCGTGTCTGGAGCACTTATGGGCAGGTACAGGGCTGCTATAGCGGTACCTGTGGGGTTGCTATGGGGTTACTTATGGGGCACAGATGGGGGGGGCACAGGATGGGGCGACAGCTGGGGGTGGCACCGCATGCAGGGGGTGGGGTCAGTGCGGAGGGGCGGGGACTATGAGAGGATGTGCCCACGGGGAGCCCCGCCTGGAGAAGGGGGTGGAGCCTCCGTGTGTCACGCCCTGTGGGAGGAGCCCGGGGGTGGAGCCTGTGCAGGCATCACCCCTTGGACAGCCCACTCAGGGGTGGGGTCAGCAAGGGATGTGCCCCAAAGGGGGCGTGGCTTAGCAAGGGAGGGGCTTTGGAGGGCGTGGAGCCTTTACAGGACATGCTCTGAGGGGGCGTGGCTTAGGGGAGGTGGTTGGGAGGAGTTGGGGGCGGGGCCTCAGAGTGTCATTCTCCTCGGGCGGTGTGGTGAAAGGGGAGGGGCCTGCATGGGACACGCCCCTTAGGGAGGGCACACACTGGCAGGGGCGGAGCTTTGAGGGGGATAGAGTTGGGGGCGTGACCTCTCGAGGACACGCCCCTGCAGGAGAAGCCCAGACTGGATATCACAGTGAAAAATTAAAATTAACTGTTGTTAATCAGATGTACTTTGCTGTCTTTTTATTTTGACTCTACTTAGAGGTAATTCATTCCTGTGATGTTTTCACACACCTTCCAAAAAAGTGGTGTTTAAATATAGACAGTCATGACTCACTGTTTTCTAATTTTATTTTGCATCTAAATCTTTTAATGTTATGTTGGGAATCATTACTACCTGGGAGGTTTTTTATTACCTCCATTTATAAACAGCCGGGGGCCATGTTGGGGTATTTTTAATTAAGGAAACTGCTGTTTCAACCCGCAAGTGAAAACAAACCACACGTACGAGGCTGGACACGGTCAAACCCCGGCTGGTTCAGCAGCCGCTGCCAGCGTGTCCATTCACCGCCTGCCCAGCCCGACAGACCTGCTGGGCACACGTGTCCTGGTGAACTTGTACCAGCGCTGCATTCTGGGGAGAAATACATCCTGTAAGAATCCTGCTCTAAAACACTGCAGATCAACAATAGTTGTAAGTCACAGAGACTCCTCGTTTTCTCTCTGACTCTCACAACAGTAATAAATAAATCCCAAAGGACAGAAAACACCAGGATAGGCTGGAAACAACAACAAACCCCACATGGCAGAAACAGTACCAAGCATCGTAAGTAACACTTAAGCATCTCAAACGAAAATAAGTGACAAAACCCCTCGGGAGAGGTCTAAAGAAAGACAAACGAGTCCACAGAGAGCGATACTAAAGCCCTCCTCCCGAGAGGACCATGTGGGGGACAGAGGCACTTGGAAGGGACGTGGTTTGACGAGGCCACTTGCCACACACATTGATTCTGGTGTCTGGAAGGACAATGGAGGGGACTCGAGGGGACAGGGGCACACGAAGGGTATGGAGGGATGTGGGGAGCTGATCGGGGTGCCTGCGATGGCTCCAGGGCACGTTGCCCAAGGGAGAGGTCCTGCAGCAACTGGAGGCCACGTGAAGGGCTCTGGGTCAGAAGAAAGGCAAACAGAGGCCTCTGGGCTGCAAAATACACAAACAGGTCCCCAGGCAACAAGAACACGGGGGGCGGCTACAAGGAAGGTAAATGGGGGCTCTCAGGTGCCCCAAAAGACAAGCCTAGCTGCCCTGAGAGGAGCAGGTGGAAATCAGAGGAGTTCTAAAGGGAGCAGAGGGGCAAACAGAGCGGGCATGAGAGCATACAAGAGGGAAAAATGAGGCCTCTGGGATGTGCCAAAAGCAAATGGGGAAATTTTGAGGGGAAGAGAGAAAAAGAGGGGAATTTAATGAAGCAAAAGGTCAAACGGGCACCTTGATGCCACCAAAGAGCCTGCGGGCACGCAAAGGCAGGCGGGGCAATCACAGAGGAACTGGAAGGAAACGGGTTTCTGAGGGAACAAGGTGGCGAGTAAGCCTGTGAGAGGCCCAGAAGCAAATGGATGTGTCCTGAGGAGAGCAAATCGAAAGGTTCTTACCTCTGAGAAGTTGTCCTTGACTTTTGTTCCACCAGCAGCCGTCCTGTGGTCTCGGCACAGCCTGGGGATCCCTGACCTGCACCACCACAACCTTTAACAGGACATCGGGCAGTTCTAGAACCTGAATGACAAACAGCAAGTATTTCTCCAGGACAGCTTTGATGTAGGATTGTTTTATTTTGTTTTCCCTGCAGAGCACAGGGAGAAATTTCTCCTCCCCACAGTACCACTATACACCCTACATCCTTCAGGCATTTTGGGGCTGTAACCCCCCCATCTCTCACTGGCCTGCTCCTCCAGTACCATCAGCACACCCCCCAGTAACATCATCATCACCCCCCCAAATCCCCCCTTCTTTTCTCTCCAAAAAAAGGTAGAAAAGGGAAATAGCCCCCACGAGCAGCTCCTTGCTCTCATAATGCCATTTACATAGGTACATACCACAGCGCCTCAAAACAGGGGGCAGCGCCCCAAACAGTCGCAGCCCCCATCCCACAGGCCGGCAGCTGCTCCATGGCACGGTGGGGAGGGAAGATGTTGCCACGTCTCCCGCTTGGGCTCTGCTCTCCCACATTCTGTTCCCCGCCTGGGCTGCGGGATCTCCTGAGCATCAGGTGTTCATAGCTCCCCCTATGAAAATCAAAAATTCGAAATTAGAGTTCAGCATCTTAAGAAAATAGCGCAGAAAGAAGCAGAGGAATTAGTCAGAATAAGGGATCGCCCAGCGACAGCCCTTGCAGGCCGTGCGCTGCAGTACCCGAGTTTCGCCACACGACGGCGGCACCGAGGCGCGCCGCGGCACCGCATTGGGGCGGCCGCCTGCAGTACCGCGCTTTGCCCACAGGACGGCAGCACTGAGACCCGGCGCGGCAGCCCTGGGCGAGCAGGAGGGCCGCGTTCCGCGGGAATCCCGCAAAAAAACCCAAACCAAAACAAAAAACCAGAGAGCTGCGGCAGGAAAGCGCCCCTGTCGCAGGGACGGCCGCAAGTGCCGAAAACGAACACCGCCGCCCGCCAGCCCGGTGCCGGAAGGCTAACGCGCCCAGCTTGCTCTGCTGGCCGACGGCACCCGGAGGCAGTGCCTCTGAGTCCCGACCCCAGCTGTCCCCGGCCCACGGCAGCATGCAAGCATGCGATCGGCCCGCTCTGCACTTGAATTGCCATTCCCTCTGCCCATCGCCTCCCCGCCCGAAGCGCAAAGCCACATGCCTATTGGGCGCGAGGTATTGCGCTGTCATTTTGTGTGTGCGTTTTCTTTTTCTTTCTCTTGTGCCACGTTGTCCACAAACGGGAAGCTGAAGCGCGTGCGTGCCACAGCTCCACGGGGCTCCTCTCCACGGGGAGGGCGCTCGGGCCGGGAAGGACCCTGAGCCTGGCGTGGGTGGACACACCCCATCGCACGTACAGACACAGAACCCGCCGGGCCTCGCCCTGAGCTTCCGCACTTCCGCCAAGGCGGCACCCCTCTCGCCACACCGCCGAGCCTGCAACCGCACCTTAGCTCTGTTTGTAAACATCCCCCTGACAAAAGGCGGCTGCGCCGCTCCAGGAGAGACTGCAATACCGGGAACGGGCGCTGCACCGGAGACACGGCTCCAGGCCACAGACCTTTAGCCCACCTGCCCTAAGAGTCACACGCCTCTCACCAGCTTCGCGAGCTCGGCCATGAGGGCAGGAGGGGGACACCTAATTAACACCTCCCCACCGCACTGGCCCATCCCGTTCCTCCTGTTCCAACGTCACGGTCACCCTCGCCACGCCCGCACTCACCTGCCGCCTATTTCGCCGCTCCGTTCCCCTCGCTCCCTCCCACCGTCCCGCCGCGCTCAGCGGGCACCGACACCCGGCGGGAGGTTCCCGCCTGTCACCTCATGCCCCTCTGCCGGCTCCGGGGACCTCACCAAGGACTGCCCTGCCCTGGACCGCCTGCCTCCAGATCCCCGGGAGCCGGCCGCGGCGAGAGCTCCGCAGCCTCCCGTCCTCGCCCCGACGCCCGTCCCGTTCATTCCCGGTACCCCCCCGAAACACCACGGACACGCTTGCCAGGGAGCTAGCTATTCCAACTGGATTGACTCGGCGCGCTCTCATTGGCTGCTTTCCACCCCACCGTGCTGCCCTCCTATTGGATGCTCCTTCCCGCGCTCCGCCCCCACAAGCCCGCGCCTGCGCCGGACCTGACTGAGGACTGCGCCCATTTGGGCATGCGCAGTAGGGACTTCACAACCACCGCCCCTTCAACAACCTCATTGGCTGCCTACGCACGTCAATCGCCATTCTCACCGCCTATCAGCGCTCCGCCCCTCAACCTTGCTCGCGCCGTCTGATTGGCCCGCTCTGCATCCTCACTCGCCTTCTCGCCGCCCTGCGGGGACCCCGAGCGCATTTGGCCGTGCAGCTTCAAAGACGGAAACTAAAAAGCAAAGAACAAACCGCGGTCATTCGCTTATACTAAAAAGGTCTGCGGATGCCTACCCACACCACAAAAACCCCTTAGCTTTCATTTTCCTCCGGCACTACAATTGCACAGCTGTGAACTCGTAAAATTAAACCATCCATCTCCCAGACACACGCTTCGAACTTGACTGCGGTGGGTTTCTGTTTGTCTTACACCAACGGACTTGCACATTTGTGAGCAAACACATTCATTTTGAAGCACAGCCCCTCCCGGGGGAAAAACACGTCTTAGTCATTGAAAAAAATAAAATCCGACTTGGAGCTCCCAAACATTAGGGAGCGGCGGGGAAACAAACGAAAGCAAAGACCAACAGCAGCATCGTAAAGTAGTATTCAGCTTCAATTCTGATCACGTACTTAAAAGCCTCTCTCAGCCCTACGAACGATTAGTCCTTTTCTGGAAGGACACATTTTTTTACCTGAATGTCCTCAATTGAAGACTCCACTAAACAGAACGGGGATCGAGCCGCAGGACAACACGCCATCGACATATTAACAAGGAAAAAAACCCACAAGTAAACCCCAGGTTCGATTACTAGTTTCCATCCCGTTTCATTCCTTACATTTCGACTGGCACCCAGGTGCTCCAAAATTAACTATGCCCATGCCACTTCTCCCTAAAAATTCAGTTCTACGTTTAAACATTCAAGGCTATTTCCAGTGTGCCCATAAATTCACTGTGAACAAAGACAAGAGAAACGCTCGACCCTAAGGAGCGCCGGCCAGCAGGTTTCTCCCCCCTCTGCCCGGGGCCGAGAAGACGCCGCCACCGCTGCCGCCTCCTGCCGCCGCCTCGCCCGTGGCCCCTCGCAGCGGGGCTGCCCCACGACAGCCGGGGGCCTCTTTTTTTTTCCCGGCGGCCGGTCCGACCGCTGCCCCCCGCTTTCTGACGGCCACGGCCACGACCCCGCCCGCAGCGGCAGCGCCCCCCTCGGCCCCGCCCCGGCACGGGCACAGGGCGCCGCTTCCCAGCTGCAGTACCGGCCTGTGGCCACCAGACGGCAGCACCGAGCGCGGGTGCGCCCGCTTCTTTTCAGACCCCCGGCCCTTCTTCTTGACCCGTGGGCAGCTTCAGCTGCCCTGGAACGCGATTTCCCACAGTCGCGCGGATGACAGACACGCATACCGACGTACATTTCCCCAAGCCTAAGCGTAGCCAGGATTCCCTTCCTCGCCCTCAACGTTTTTCTTTAAGAGTCCAGCAGCTCACCTGTCCTCGTGAGCTGCCTCGCTGCAAACAAGCGAACAGAAAAGGAAAAAGAAAGAAAAGAAAACAAGAAAAGGAATGATCTCTTCCAGGCAGTTTCTCGAAACAGCCGAGAGATTATAAAATTGCACGTGTCTTTTCCAAGCAGAATGAGCCTGTGATTCCACGAAAAAGGAGGGCAAGGAGCAGGTCAGCTTGTCAGAGAAAGACAGGGACAGGGAGCAAGACAAGGCGACACAGAGAGAGAGGCAAAAGGGACAGGGAGGCAGGGCAAAGGGAAGGAGAGGCCAAGATCAGAGACAAGCAGCAGGACAGAGACGGTGGGGAAAACTCCTAGAACGGGCAGCGGGAGAGACAGACCAAGGAGAAATGGGCGCCGGGCCGCGGGACAGGGAGCGGGGCAGACCGTCACGGAAACAAAAACAAAGAGGGAACGGGACAGAGAAACGAGGGGAAACACAAGGAGAAGGGCACAGAAACAGGAACGGGGGCGGGCAGGGAGCAGGACCGAGAGACGGAGCGAGGAAGGGAAAAAAGGACGGGGGCAGCGTGCAGGGAGAGAAACGACGACAGGGAGCAGGACAATAGCATGGGCTGCAGGACAGAGACGGAGGAATTGCAAAAACACAGACACGAGGAGCACCACAGAATGACAGCCAGGGGAAAGAGGCACAGAGAGCGGGACAGCGCCGGAGCGGAAAACAACAAACCAAACCAACGGCGCTGGGCCGCTGGAGAGAGATACGCAGAAAGAAAAAAACACCCAGGAAGAGAGAAAAGAAAGAGGGGATGGCTGGCTGGGGGGGGAGGGGAAAGCAGTTAGAAAGGGTGGGAGAAGGACCGCCACAGAACAACAGAAAAGCCAGCGAGGCCAGGCAGGGCAGGGGGGCCGTGACACTGCTTGTCTAGCAGTATAATCTGCGATCTGCCAATTTATTTCCAATTTTCTGATCAGTGTTCCCTTTCGATGCCCTTTGCAACGCACGATGGCAACTTTTCTAGCAACGGCACAGCTTCCAACAATTGGAGTGTCATATTGAATCTGTCTTCCTTGTGCCGTTAATAAACTTTGTTCTTTTCAAATGGCACGCACCATTCTAAAAACATACTTTGAAACAGTGCAAATATTAACCTTCTTCTCTTTGGATAATTCTAAAGCTCGGGTGAGGGCAGCTTTCTGGGCAGAAGTCTCTGCAGGTAAAGGTTTAGTTTCGATTACCTTGTGGGTAGTTGTCACCGCATACCCGGCTTGACGTACTCCTTGCTTTACGCAGAGCTGCTTCCGACGGTGAACCAGGAGCCTTCGGCATCCTCCGGTGGCCGGCTGGTCCTTTAGATCCGGTCCGCTGGAGTAAACAGCTTCTGTTGTTTCCGAGCAATCGGACACCACAGGCTCCGAAACAGATCCACTGAGGAGAGAAGCTGGATTGACAATGTCAGTAGTAGCAATATTTCCATCATCTTGTTCCACCCACACGGCCTGGTATTTCAGGGGACGCTAATACAGTCATTTGCTGTCCCACAGTGAGCTTATGAGCTTCCCGCACGTCGAGCGCGACAGCTGCCACGGCTCAAAGACAGCCAGGCCGGCCTTTGCTCGCTTCGTCTGGTTGCTTAGGGAGGCAGACCGCGGCTCGCTTAGGAGATCTTAACCGCTGTGCCGGAACACCCAAAGCAATACTTTGCCTTTCGTGTGAGTACAACCAAAATGGTTTGGTGACATCTGGGAGGAACAGGACTGGAGTAACGGAGTTGTTCTGCAACTTCAACAAAGGTGCAGGAACTTCATTCCTTTAGTCCAAATCAAGTCATTTGACTCTCAAACCTTAAGCAGCTCTTCAGTTCCTTTTTTTTTTTTTTTTTTTTCCTCTAAGCATTCGAGGGTTCAAATGACCCACCCAGAGAGAATGTCTGGGGACGGGTCCGCAGGAGCTGCCAGAGCTGGCGGCGGCTGCACGAGGCGAGCGGGGCCGGGGGAAGAGGCTCGGGGGGAGCTCTGGCGAGCTGGGGACACGCTCTGCATCTGCCCCCGGCCGGCCATCGCCTCTTGCCCCTCTGCCGGCTCTGGGGGCTGCCCTGAGCCGGCTGCCTCCAGCCCCCCAGGAGCTGGCCGCAGCGAGCGCTCCGCAGAGCCCGTCCAGAGCCCCGACCCCCCCGTCCCCGTCCCGTTAATCCCCGGTGCCCCCCGAGACACCACGGACACGCGGGATGCAGCTACTGGCACCGGAGGGGGGTCTGATTGGCTGCTTTCCACGCCACCGCGCCGCCCCATTGGCTGCTCCTCCCCGCGCTCCGCCTCCACGAACCCTCCTAGGGGCGCAGCGGAGCGAGGACCGCGCCATTTGGGCATATTTTCCCCCAAAATACAGCTGCCGCACCCGACTCTCCCGGGCGGCTCTGTGAGACGGAGCGGAGCCGGCCGGGCCGGGCACTCACCGCGGCCCCGCGGAACCAGCGACACCCGGCGGCGCGGCGGGACCGCTCCGGGCTCGAGCGGGGCGCGCACGTGGCCGCCGAGAACGCCGCGTGCGCTTTATAGTGTTCGTTTGTGCGCATGCGCGGCAGCAGCAAAGGGAGGATGCGCATTGGGAAGCCCTCAAACCCGTTCGTCCCGTCCCTTCTGTTCCCTCTCGGCAACCTGATTGGCCGGCTACGCACCTCAATTTCCATCCTCTCCGCCTATCATCGCCCCTCCCCTTTTCTCTGGTGTTGCGCTCCGCTCCGCCCCTCAAGTTTTCTCGCGCGTCCTGATTGGCCCGCTCTGCACCGCCCTTCGCGTTCTCTCCACCCACTCGCTGGAACCTCCAGGCGATTTGCATATCCGGCGCGGCTTTCCCTTCTATTTAATTTCTGTTTCCATTTCTAGTTCTTTCGCATTTCTATTTGTATTTCTTTTTCCCGGCGCCCCTTTTGAGGTCTCAGGTGCTCCATTTGCGTATATAAATGCATATATAAAAAATATATGAAATATATATTAAAAATATACAGAAATATATTAAAATGTATCTATATAAATATATATTTATATAAATAGAAATATAAAACATCTATATAATTATATGTTAAATATATATATGGCTTGACTGGACGATGCATGAAGGCACATATGGGTACTGATGAGCACTGGGAGACTTAATACTGTAAGAGAGATTCCGAGGTCTTTTTTGTTGTTTGCAAACTGGATCAAGATTCTAACAAGGGTCCTCCCCTACACTCTTCTCCCCTAACTCTAGTGAAAAGAAGTAGGCAGCTTTTTTATTTTTCTTTTTTCTGCCCAGGACTAGCAAAAAGCCAGTAAACTCAAACTTGGGCCCATGCTGGGAAAGCTGACTGTGTTCCCCTTATCAACTAATTACTTCAGGTGTCCACTTTTTAATAGATTTATGTTCCAGAGTGTGCTGCTATGTTCTGGTCCAACCTCTCCGCTCTTCCTCTCTGTGGCTTGCAAGCACATCTGAGGGAGAGAGCAGACAAGGAAGGCACGTCTCTGTTGCTCGGCTTTAAAAGATTCTCTTGAAGAGCTTCCAGACAGACACTGAATATCTCTGTGAATGTAAAGTGAGATTTTTTTTTTTAAAAATGCTGCTGTTTTATTTTTTTATACAAACTAAAACACCAGAGGTCATTGAATCCTATATTAAATACATAAATTAAAAAATAACCATTCATAAAACTTTACATACAATAAGGATTCTCTTCTACACATTAATACATATAGTACAGATACATGTCCAGTGTTTATCAAAGGGTCATTATGCCAAGTCATTTACAGTTCTCTTCTGGAATAGACACACAAAAAAACTGAGAACAAAAAGTACATATAAAAACACACAGGTGCTGATGTGGGCAGGGGAAAAGAAAAAAACCCTTTGAATCATCAGCAACTGTGTGGCTGTTTATTGAACCTTGCCCTAGTAAGGAGGAGACCCTGGCCTATTCAGTCCTCATGGCATGCCATGGAACAGAAAGCTCTGGGGGTTCTGAGGATGTTTCCCATTGAGATGAGAGCAGGGAGGTGGAAAATGAAGCACATCTACCAAAAAGACTACGTGATCCTCCAGGCACATCAACAAGAGAGGACAGAGCTGTGAGCCATGCTGATAATACTGCAAGAAGCCATAATTCCTTCCCAACTGCCTAAATGCATCTCACCTAGCTGGGCCTTCATCTGAAGTGCTTAAATTGAAAGAATAGTCTTCAAAATCTTCTGACTTGGTCAGTGGAGACAAAGCAGAAAGTCAGATTTTGGTCAAACTGACTTGCACTACAGTATGTGGCTCATCCACTGCTCTGAAGGTGTGGATACCTTGGAGCACTGGCACCCCTGCTACAGCCTGGGACAGATGGATGGGAGGAATCCAGGGCTATATATACTGTCCTCAAAGACTGCAATAAATTGATTTTTATTTTGTTGGGTGGTTTTGGGGAGGGGAGGCTGGCTGGAGTGACTAATCTGTAAGAGGATTCTCAATATTTTGCCTCAATGAATGTGAGGAACAGCAGAAAGCTCTAGATAAATTTCAGGACAGAGAAGAGGGGAGACCCCAGAAAAACAGATCCAAAAACTATGTGCCCATAAGATGTAAAACTAAACTACAAGGCGTGTACCAGTTGTGGCAGCTAAACAAGTCTAGATTCAGTTCCCCATACCTAGATTGGAAGTATACTTTCATAAGCTATAGCATCCATTTACTATATACAATAGGGGATTGATATATGCATATATATGTATATATATGTATATATACTATATATAGATGTGTATATATATACACAAACATCAAACTCATTTTGATCTAGCTCACAGCAACAGGTTTGTATTAGTCATATCAGCAAGTGTGTTTTAAGCATGGTTTATGTTATGCTGTGAGGAGTAAAGCAGCTGTTGTTCAGCTCTCTGAAGGGAATACAGCAATGTTTTAAAAATTTGCGGACCAAGATAAGCTGTGGATTGTCTACCACTCCCCATCCCACCCTGAGCCCTTGGAAATGGAGCACTTGCATGCAAATGTATACGTAAGATGCGGGAAGCCAGGCAAAAAAAGATAAATGAAATAAGATGTGCACAACACGGCTCAGAGGACCTAAACGATGCAGCCTGCCACAAGACCAGTCAGGTATGTTGTGAAACTTATTTCTATACGTGCCACAAACCTTCCTCACAACTGCCTGAAACAAACGTTTCTAGTCCTCCATGTTATTGTAACCAAGGCAGAGGTGGAAGTCATTGCACTATCATGGAAAATAGATGCCGCTCATTCTTCTGCAAGAAGAGCTTAATGTTTTAATTGCTGGCCCTACTGCTTGGGAAAATAGGTTCCAGTGTGTATTTACTTGCAGGACACTGCAGCCAAGTGGTATGAAATGAACTGGTGCTCCAACAGGGGAAAAGAGTGAGAGGGGGAAGAAGGAATAACCAGAGAGGAAATCCCTCTTTTTGTAGCTAATAAGATACTGTAAAGTCGCTTAATGATCTAAAGGTGTCACAGGTGTGAGACAAGTCTCTCAAAGGGCCTGACTCCAGAGCTTCAGGACTGAACTGCTAGCAGCGCTCTTGGAAATCACGTGTAGGTTTGAGCAAACCTTATCCATGTATTCTTCTGTGGGGGAAAAATAATTTGAACAAAGAGCATGCAACGTACCTGTATTCATTTAACACACCTGCCCAGAAGACTGTTTTTCAAAAATAAAGTAACAAACATACAGCCGGTGCAGAATTCAGTAAATCCCATGACTGAAACAGACTGCTTCAAGAACATGTGGTCATTATGTAGTTTAAATTAATTTTAAGGAGCACGGGGAAAAAAAATCACTTGCTATTATCTTCTAACCTTTGATAGAAAGCTTAAAACAATCTCAGGGCATCCAAGAAATGAGGATATTAGGAGTCTTCGTGGAGAAACAGAGCCAAGCATTGCAATCCAGTTGGGTGAAGGGACATGGATGACTAAAAGCTATTATAGCCAAACAATACCAGTGAGGCGCAAGCATCCTTGATACTAGAGTAACTTCATCCCTGCTGTGGCTGAGGAACTGCTTTTGACCTGCTGAGTTGCTGTGGCAAGTTACTTCACTGCTTTGTGCCTCAGCTGCTTCATCTGTCAAAGTAAACAAGCAAACAAGGGAGAGACTCTCTGCAAAGCACTTTTAAAGCCTCTGATGGGCAGAATCTGTGTAAGATGTTGGTACATGTGAGCCCTGTTTTGAAGATTTAAGTCATGCACAGGCTGTCTATTGGCCCTTAATTTTCTATTTTGTTATACGGACATCCATTTCTCCCAGTTAAAAGTAAGGCTCCATTGTGGAAGACACAGCTCAAACAAGGAGCCTTGCCACAGGAACCTGAAGTCTAAACAGGCATGACTCCATGTTCAGGGAAACGGAAACAGAGGCACAGAGAAGTGTATTGTCAGGCCTAGCTCATGCAGCACAAGCGAGAAAAGAGAAGACAGGTGCAGCTGGCTGCTTTGCTCCCAGCCAGCACAGGGCCTGTGCCACGTCTGCTGCAGGTGTGACGCTCCTCAGGGTTTGTTTCGTACTGACCACAAGGGCCATGGACCTGGTACGCCTCAGGGAGACCCCAGGACTGGGTTCCAGGCTTTGTGATTAAAGAGGTAAGTAATGCTTTGAAATGCAAACTGCTACTTAACTGTAGAAAAATCTAAACAGACTAGCAATACTTTTCTTAGTTCTAGTAAGGATGTATTCACACAGCTTTTCCTTGGTTTTGGTTTGTGTCAGTAAGCCAGCTAACAAAATCAATTTGACAAGCCAAACCAAAACAGTGATCCTCAGTGTATTGTTCAAATACTAAACCCAAGTATGGTCATTGTTATCTCAATGGCAGTCTTTGAAGAGTATGAAAAGTATCTGACAACAGACAGACTGTTCTTCATGGAGGGAGTGTGAAGAGAGATAAGGCTACAACTCTGTCAGAAATCCTCCTTATGCCAGACACCCTCTTCTTCCCTTCCTTTGTTGAGTAGGGTGGTGCTTTGTTATGATCTCAAGTGCAAAACATGGTGCCCTGTCCTGCCCATCCTCCAATAAGCCAGAATGCATTTTTCTTCCCCCCACACTGCAGCTGTCATTTGTTCCTGAGGTTAAAACCAAAGAGGGAGAGAAGGAGTCCCCGCAGTGTGAAAGCCAGACAGTTCAAAGTGAACACTTTGTTGTCAGCATCTCTCCACAGCTCGTGTTTCTCCTGCTCTGTCCTGTTAACTTTTGATCCATTCGTGGGATGACAGCATCACGTTTAAACGATCACCCTGCACAGCAGGGATAGATTTTTCTGTTGTAGCTTTGGTTCCATGCCCAAGACACACTGACTTGATCAGCTGAAAGTGGTTCCATCCCTTTAAGTTCTTCCTAAGCGATATAGGTTCACAGTTTCTCTTCCCCGTTTGTAATTTCAACATACAGAATTTCATTAGATGCAGCATACATCATAGCTTTAGACAGAAACTGTCAAGTAACAAATTCTGAGTGATGGCTTTAAAATACAAGGTGGTCGCAGTGTTGGCTACAAGTTGTTCATCTTTATACTTTCTAAAACAGATGTAAACAATGTTCTCTTCATTGGTGCGGTGGAAGCATTTGCCTTTATAAGGACTTATCTGTGTGGTCGGCCACTCTAAAAATAATAATAAAATAAATTTTAAAAAAAACAACAACAGCAAACCAAATTTTTTATCAGGTAAGTGATAAGTTCCTCTACCTGCTCATCCCTGCTGACAAGATGCGGTCAATCAGAAAGTTGAAAAGGTCTGCTCTTGCAGTTATCAGTGTAAAATTTTTCTGTCTCTGCGAAAGGCATTTGTGAAAATTCTGGATATTTGACCAAGCCTGTCCATTTGACCCTACAAAGTACAGCCCTCTAGTTCATAAAAGTCCCCAGGGGCATCCTCAGGAGAAGTAGTTGTGCACCAGTTTCAATAAATCTTGAACCAAAGCTGCCTAAAATTCACCAGTGACAGGAGACAGGACAGCAGGTGATACACTTGTGGTGTCAGGGCAGCCCCAGAACTTTGGCTAAGGCAGCACTGAGGCGAACACAGATTGCTCCTGTTCTGAGGAAGCCTCCCCTACCTATGGAAAATAATTGTAGGTCTCAGGTTTGAAACCAGGGGAAAAAGGGCGTATTTTGTCTTTGTTCTCTCAGCACTCAAGCCTACATGGTAAAATTCACCGAGTGCAAAATCCAGGCAGACCAGACTTCCTTACGGGATCACAAATAAGTGAATGTATATATTCACAAACACAGAAAAAAATGCAGGTGCGAAAATCTCACATAAACAGGAATTAGAGAGCTGCTGGTGTGGATACTATGTATTGCTTCACATGGTTTCATTGCTGCTTGTCCTTCCTTATCTGAAAAGCACGTGTTCACCCAGAGGGAGAAAGAGACCAGGCAGCATAAGCTGTGGTTGCATCATGGTTTGCTCTCAGATAGTTAAAAGATCAGGAAGGGATAAACTGCAGCAACACATGAACAAAACCAAAGACCTTTCATCATCAAATGCCTCCCTAAGTACATTTGAAAGATACATTGTGCACTTTTTTGTTTGCTTTATCAAGGGTCCGTTTGAAGTCTCTTATGATGAGGTTAACAAAGCTAACTTGCACCCAGTGGAATTAAAGCAATTTTGCAAAGATCCCCCTGATTGATATATACCTCAGTACTTCCAAGAATGAGAAATGCTGATGGCACACTCCTCACAACACGCTCAGCCCTGCTGAGTTACTTCCAATGTCAAAGTCACCTGGGTAGGCAGGTGGTTTTTAAAGTGAATGGGAAACACAAATCAAAGTTATTCTCTCTGATTCCACATCTTGCAGCTTCAGAAAATATGACCTTGCTAAAATCCCTCTCAATCTTGCCAACACCATTCCCAAATTGCTTCTGTCTCTAGATTTCCTCTCAGGTATTGAGGGGTGAGGATCCTGTGGAGGGAGATGGAGGGGGCGAACACTAGGATCAGGCCGGGGATGAGGAGCTAACAGCTGCTTACCATTGCCTTGTTTTTGAGAAATTGCTACAAGACTTCATGCTTTGCATTTATGGAGTGACTTGACTTGGTAAAACACTCTACAGATATGACACTTGCTGTGACGCTGGGCCTGCTGCAGCCATCTTTACAATTCAGCGGAGTTCACGGCAATGCAGATCATCTGGAAAAGTACCGAGTTTATCTATCACCCCACACATCTCGCCCTTAAGATTCCTCCTTTTCCATAGTCAGTATCCCGTTCTCTACGTCGCTATATCTCCACTGCTTTCCTGACTACTTCCTCTGCTGTTCAGCTCACATTAATTCATCCTCTTGTTCCCTGCCTGACATTCATAGCCAAATACGCAAAAGCAGGATGTGAAAACGGTAAAAGAATCATTCATCTCCTGGGTGGTCCTAGGAGTGGCACAACACACCAGCATTTCAGCTCTCTCTGATGCTTCTGGTCCTTTCTATGGGGAGTAGAAACACAAGTCATTCGAACTGGACCCTCGTGTGCTCCCAAGGCCAGTCTCCATAGAGCAACAGTGAGCAAAACTCTTCTCATGTTGGCCCTGCAGTTAGAGCAGCCTTCCTGGCCTCAGTGAAGTTACACCCAAGGGTTTTACACCTGCTAAAACGTACATGACAAGCAGAAAACCTACTGAAGGAGATTGGGCCAGGGGGTGGGAGAGCGAAGTCTTGACATGGTCCTAAGGGAACTGTGTAAAACACTTGCAATGGAATCAGCCTCGATGCTGCTCTGGCTCTGTTGCTATGACAGCCCTGTGAGTCCTAAAGAGGGCAAAAAACGGCTTAAGTTTCTTTTGACTGTCAGTCCTACTCAGTAAGTGCACTAGTGAGGAGTGCATCTAATTCGTGCAGAGCTTGTGCTAGATGTGACCCAGCAGCCACATGGAGGTGGAAGAGTGACTGCATGTGAAAAATAATAAATCTGCTAGAATTTTAGGGGGAATGTAGAATTCTGACCCTAAACACCTCATTAACTTTTCTAACCAGCCAATACCTGCCCTCAAATTAGGCCAAAAGTGCATAAGTGTTATCAGCAAGTGTGGAGGTTTTGTTGTAATTTCTGATTGTCCTGATTCTTCTCCTTTTACGTGTGCGGTTCTCCTCTTCCTGCTTTGAGAAGAGGGAAGGAATGACTCCTCTGAAACAAATAATTCAGTCTGCCTTTGAATACTTTGCAGAATTAATTGTGAGGCTGTTAAAACAGCAATCTGAAAGTCACTACAGAATCCATGCACACGGATACAATCTGAACCATTTTTTTTCTTAGCATGCAGACACTGACGGGGCACTTGAGATATGTCCACAGGCTCCAAGACAAAGGGTTAACTGCTGGAATTCTAATGTCAGAATAATAGAGGGGTTTTAATATATTTTGAGAAATGCTTATCTCAAAAGATACCTGCAATTCCTGAAAAGCCAAGTGACTTATCCATGCTATGTCTAATTCTCAGTCCACCTTCCTTTCTCTTCCACACTGGCATGCCAAAACCACTCCTACAGCCTCAGGAAGCACACACTGACACTGTTGTTCCGGGACTAAGGATTTCCTATTCTAAGTTCAATTACAAGTGGATTAAATTTTTCATGTAAATCACATTTTCATTTTCTAACAAAAAATGTCATATATATAAACAAAAATTATTTTAATGCATTTTTGTGAATCTTTTTGGCATTTATAGAATCATTTCAGTTGGAAGACACCCTCAGGATCACCGAGTCCAACCATAAGATTTGCATCGACCACTGAGGTTTTTTTAAATTTCTGAAAAAAATTCTTTTAAAAATTAAAAATAATTTTAAAAAAACAGGAAAACAACATTTTCTGGTGAGTTCTAATATTAATGAAAGTTTTAATTTTTATTTCTTGGGATACATGCTCTACTGCAAAGACTTTCCTGGATGCTCCATCTTAAAAGAGATGGGATTAGGAAAAACTATTCAGTAATGTCATTAATACATTTTTAATCGGGGTGACCTAAACTGAGCAAGGGATATCTTTTGAGGCACCTTTTCAAAGAAAACAGAAACGCCCTGGTTTCTTATTTTTCTTCCACCGTAGCTAATACTAGCATTGGTAAAACTAGGATGTATGAGCTTCTTACCATTTCTGTAGCTGTACCAGAAGAGGCAAATACTCAATAGAAAACCAATTTCATACCCTTACAGGTGGAAAATTGAGGTGCGAACTGTATATGCAGAAAATTATGAACCTCTTATTGCCTTGTTTTTTCTCATATGCTTTACAAGGACTTTATTGTAGCTCTAATAGAAACTGAAAAAAGGACAACAGTATAGGCAAATGGGAAAAACTCATGCAGACAGGTTCTTGCAACTGTCACTATCAGTTCCTGTGAGTTTTCAAGGTGCACCTTAAATCCAAGATTTTTTTTTTTCTTCAAGACTCCCTCTAGGTTGTCTGCTTTTTCTGGACTCATGATTCTGTGGTACAGCAAAAGACACAGTCATATAAAATTATTTGCTACTACTGTGTACTGTGAAAATTTTAGCTTCTGAAAATTAGCTGATACATAATTTGGCTGTTTCAGAAGATGTTCTGGTTTTTTCCCCATTATGAATGAACAAGAAACTTTAAAATAAAAGTTTCACCAGTTCAGCCCATTCAAAATATCTCACAGTTGCTGTGCTGTGTCATCATTCCCAGAAATCCTGCAGCAGGAACATTAGTGAGTATGCAGCCATAACTTAATCTGTTTAATGTGCATTGGGTCAAGGCAGTACGTTTTAAACAGCGGCAACTCTATAATGATATTTGCCATTGTTTATAAGAGCCTTGGTCACCGATCTGTCCACATTCCTCTGATTATTTCCTATAGTTCACTCCCCATTCAGCCCAACCTCCATGTATATTGCTGCCTCACTCCATGAAAACATTCCTTTTGTGGTCCGGCCAGCTAAGGAGGGAGCAGATTCCAGTTGATGCGGCTAATTCTGAGAGTTGTTGTCTTTGCATCAGCACAAAACTGCAAAAGAAATCCTTCATCTAGCTGAAATGAAGCACAAAGGAGGGGGCTTTTTCTTAGAGGGAAAAGGAAAACTCACCAAAATGGACCCATGCCACTTAATTATAATCAATACCTTGAATTGCACCTGGAAACAAAGGCTGAGCTAGTACAAATGGTGAAATGGCATGGCAAAACATCTTTCACACACAACTGTATTCTCAGCTTGCCTCAAGTACAGGGCAGAAGAATGTATTCATTGACATAACTCAAGCCAGATCCAAAAGATACAGCGAGAAATTTAATGGTATGGGTCTGTCCCCATTTTATGTCCTTGGTCTTTAACATAACATTATCTAGGCTATGTTCTAGTTCTGTTATCCTGGATCAGAAGAAAGATCCTTCTAGCCCAGCATCCTGGTTCTGAAAGTGGCTAGGCACAAAGGCCATGCACATTACAGTTCCCTGATTTATTTCCCCATCTTCACATTGTGTTTTGACCTCTGAACTTCCAACTGCTAAGCATGCTGTGGCAAAGACTTCTCTATATCCTACTTCATTAACTTTTTTTTTTTTTACTTTAAACTTATTACACGATAATTGCTTGTACTGGAGGAGACAGTGAATTATTGCAATCTATCTCCTCATTCTATGACAATTTTTATAGACCTCTTCCATACTTCCTTTTAACAGTGTCTCACTTCCCGAGCCAGAAAAATCCTTCCATTTCTCTCAGCAGCTGATCATTCTTCCTTGCCCTTCTTTGTACCTCTCCTGCTTCTAGGCACTGAGCTCTGCCTGTTACAACTTCCCGATCTGTCTCCTGAGCGTCAGTTCAGAACCCACCATAGTGTGCATATGGTTGAGATTTATAACAGTTTTCCATGTACACATCAGCATTGAATTTCACCTGCAGTTCTCTTGGCTATTTGATACTGTGAAATTCTTGTTAGCTTTTAGTTTTAAAATTCTGAATAGCACAGTATCACCAGCAAGCTTTGGCAATTCACTTACGAGTTTGTTGGGTGGTGTTGGACTGATTGCAACTCCCTGTGTCAATTCAGCAGCGTGACTCTCCATTGTGAACTATTACAAATTGACAATGACCTGCTGAATTCTCTGACTCCAGACAGACAAGAACACACAAGGATGAGATCCCCACTCTGTGCAAGAAGTGCTGGATTTGAGGAAATAAATAAAATAGTCTTACCTTTCCAAGAGGCACATCAAGGCCAAAGAATAAAGGCAAGAGAGAAGAACAAGAATAGAAATAGAAACTGCAGAAGAAAAAAGAAGATTGCGTAAAAACTAAAGGTCATGGCATTGTAAGAGTCAGGATTATTTTTGCACGCTGTAGGACAACTAGAATAACTAGGCATTCAGAAAACACTGCATTTCCCTAGTTAATTCTGTAAGCACCTTACCATGTCCCAGGCTTAGAAAACAGATCCAGTTAATTTTGGTGATGAATTACAATTGGTACCATATTGAAACCTGAGGTAAAACTGTCACTATGAACCACCATGGTTTGACTGGAGTCACAAAGCTGGATATCAAAAATAGCATGGGTAGTATTATTAAGTGTGTAAAAAAACAGTACCTGCAATCCATGCTGGAAATAGCCTGGGAATATGTATATATGTATATATACACATATACACACACTCGCATAATATCAAACTCTAACCATTAAATTCTTTGATGTCTTATTTTAATCATGAACGTGTTGTCTTTCGAGATGTGAATTTTTGTGGGTCAAAAGCTCTCTTGAAAATTCACACTAAAGGTCTCCTATTCAAGGTCTCCTTTTGACCATGGCATAAGTTTTGCTTTGCTTTTTTATTTTCATCAAAGATTATCATCTGTTATTTTTTCAAGGTATATATATTAGAAAGAAAGACACTGAGTCTTTGTATCACAAAAATATTGGCAGAAAAGTGGAAAGAATTGTGTGTACCACGTTTTACATTATGCCCACTGGTTTCACTTTAGGAACATACATATAAACTGAAAGGCCTGATTAGCACTACTGTCATTGTACTAATATAGCCATTATTTCATATTATAGTTCACACATGTAGGTTGATATTTACTAATACAAGTACATTGACAAGACTACCACTGGAGATGCATCTTACACCAGTCTGGCCTTTCTAGAAAATATATTATGGGTAGCAGTATGCTGTCCCCATGCCATGATCTTTTTTCAACAATCCTATCTAACCTGTCTACAAGTTGCAAAACTCGGTGTGACAGAGTTGGCCTTATTCACCAAAAAAAATGCAGCATATATTTTTACAGAGGGAGAGGATGTATATATAGATATATACACACATATAGCATAATAAAGAACATGCATATATAGTTCTTTGACAGTTCAGTTTAAGGGCAAGATTCCAGTACCACATTTGTATTGCATAGTCAGTTACAAGCTTCAATAAAGAGGACAGCACCAGAACCCTGGTCCCACCAGATAAGGACAACCTTCAAATCTTCACTCAGCTTCATTCTGTCCTTCCTGCACGCTAGCCTCACCTGGCCTTTAATGGAAGTATTGCCTGTCTACCAACAGAGCACTTAACAGCCAAGTAAAGGCTTCATCATTTGGTTCAGTTTCATTCACCATAATTAAAAGTGTTTCACATCTATTTCCTAAAATGAATGTTGTGGAGGAGACTCAGAGATTAAAGTCTGTATGTACTGAAGCACAAATTGAAAAGAAAGCATAGTAGGACAATACCAACAGGTCCAGCTGATTCAGCTGAACAAGAAGTTCTTGTAGTTCAAGAGAACTAGGTTGTTACTTTCAAAAAAGTTGATCAGTGTGTTTCAGAAGTGTAACAGAACCAACCTTTTCCTCCAGATCCTTAATCTGTCTCTTCTGGATGTCAGTTTTATCTTCTAAATCTCGGATCCTCTGGAAATCAGAATACAAAGCATCTAGACTAAATTCTCAGTAAATTTGCTCCACTGAACAAGTAACTTAATGTTTCAAGTGCCCAAAGCCTATAAATTAACAAATCCATTTCTTCAGCAGGGATAATCTTGTGTAGTACCATGACTCCATTCACTAACTCTGCCTAACCACAACTTTAGTGTATGTACGACTGCTGAAAATATGCTACCGCATATATTCTGTTTCATATTATCTATTTTATATTAATCCTGAGTTACATAGATGGAAAGCGTAAGATCATGGTTATACTCTTTAGAATTATATCATGATTCATTACGATTTCTCACAGTTTGATGTGTTGAAAGATGATTAAAGTGTTGTTATTATTAGATCTGAAATTATAAATGTATACAATACTAAGAAAACATTGATTCTGTGGTGAGCAGGATATATGTAACATAGACAAGGTGTGTTTTTTTAGCAGAGCTAGGTACTTTTTGAAAAATTATGTAACATGAGTTAACTTTTGGCCCCTTGGGAAGAGAGATCCCACAGAATAGGTGACAATTACTAAGCATGAAAAATGAGGCCTTGAATCTCAGTATCTTCTCTCTATTCAGTCAGGGTGTAAGAGCTGGCCAGCAAACAGCAGAGATCAAAAGGGGCAAACCAGGAGATACCTGGAGGCCCTGCCACCTAGAAGGCAGATGGCAACCTTGTGACAGTCTTCCTAATGGTCTCGAGATGAGATGACTAGCTTACGGCAGCTTTCAAACATTACCTCTTCTTTCCTTGCCTCTCGGCCTTTCCCAACCCCATCTGCAACTGAGGCCAGCTAAGAGTTGTTCAAAGAAGCCGGAACTGCTGAGGCAGCGCTAATCAGGGCAGCAGCCACGGCTGCAATCCAGCAGCTCCTCACGCTGCAAAGGCCTGGTAAGAAGCGAGGGTGGACCAGTCTCAGGTGTGCAATTCAGGATGGGTCAGGACGGTGAAAACTAAGTCTTCCTGTCAACTAGAAACCCTAACCACCAGGCATCTGCTTTCTCTCTCATTCCCAAAAACATCTGAGTAAGTTTGGTTCCATTGCGCAGCTGTCACATTAATCAGCAGGCTATGACTGTTTGCCATTTTGCTCTGGGGCCTCAGAGCTTGCCGAGCAGCAAACATTGCCGGTCTTTGAATGTGAAATGCCGTACTATATCTCGGCAGTGAAACGTAACAACTGCCCACTTTGCGGGGGGACAGAGCAGAAGTCGCTGGAAAAACAGATAGCCCTCCTGTGTAACATGAGCCAGAAGCATGCATACAGTCCCTCCAGTAACTAGGGATGACCATTTTTATTACAAAACTAGATCCACGTAGACAGAATTCTGGCTGAAAACTTTGGTTCGGAAATTTAAGGCTCAAAATACACCAAAGCAATCCTCCACAAGCTAATATCACGTGTTTGTTTACACAATTTAGGCAATCTCCCTCATGACCAGGAGCTTGCCTAAATTTGACCTCAGCTTATGTTCTTATCCAGGAAAGCTGAGTAGATACACATGCGCATTGCTCCTTTTTCTTACCTGATGAGCCTGCTGGAGCAGCTCCATTCTCTCCTGAAGAATCTGGCAATCATATTCTCTGCTTTTCCTCAGCATCTGACGTCTTAGCTTTTCCACTGCTGTCCTCAGCTCTTCCTGCTGTTTTTCAGTGAGTAGTTCCCCAAACTTTATCACTGTTTCTTGCTGCAAAGCATTGTACAAGGTGGCTTCAAGCTCCTGGATCCTCTGGTTGATGCAATACCAAAAGCCAATTAGAGATGAAACATTGTTTGAAACACAGTGGGAACTGGGGAGTTGGTGGCAGATTCAGGTGTCTGCATGAGAGGTGGTCTCTGTGCTCAAGCGTGCAAAACTGTGAAAAACAGAACTCATAAAATGGTTTGGTGTCTTGACAAAAGAATGTGGACTTTTAAGATATTTTAAGATTAATTTTCACTGAAATTCCTCACTTTGACTTTTTTTTAAAACAGTTACAGAGGTGATTAGGAGTTGGATAGAATTTTCTTATTTTATGAGAGTAAAGATGAATGCTTCACCAACTCTAAAATTTTGACCCCTTGTGCTAAAAAACAGAAGAGGAAAGATTGAAGGTCACCGTCTGACTACTTTGCTTTTAATCCTGCTAATCAATGAGCCTTCTCATTAACTCGACAAACCAAACATGATGAACTCGCACAACCAATTATCAGACACACATATCAGAATTTGATACAGCAGTGTTTACAGCTTTTTGTGGCATATCGTCTTCTTGCTATGGCATGTACAAAATGGCCAGGATTCCAGATATGAGTCCCAGCTAGTTGCACTGACTCCAGTTGGACAAAACAACATTGATGAACAATATTTTTCTTTAACTGACTAAAGAGTTTCAGAATTCAGGAGATCCGCCTCTTTGTGACCTGAAAAAGGTGTCGTGTTAAAGCTGTGCAGTTTGCATGGTAGTGCATTAGAAAAATGGGAAAAAAAAACAAATTAAAAAGAAGTTACTAAGAAAAAAGCAAAAACCTCTCTTCCTAATCCAAGAGGAGTCTGTGTCCTGTCACAGTGCCAATATGTGCTGCAGAATTTCCTCTGTACATACCATGTATGCTTGGTCAAGAGCTTGCTTCCTGTAGTCTAATTCTTCCTCCAAATAACCTTTTATTTTGCAAAATTGTTCCTACAGTGAAAGATCATTTGGACAGAAAATTGAGTCAGTTACTCAAAATACTTTGGGAAGTTTTATTAAATCAACTACAGATATCTGACTCAGGCAGGACTAGGAAACTGGTCTTCAACTGACAATCTGCAGAGTTAATAGTATCTGACTCAGATAAAACAGAATAAACGCAAAATAGCTAAGGATTGCTTTTATACGCAAATACATCTGATCTACATAGAACTAAATCCATCATCTCTTTGTTGACTTCAGTGATATCGCTTGGCATTTCTGTAGGGTAATTTAGGGGTTTCTGTGTGATTTCTCTAAAGATACCTCCTCTGTCATCGGGGACAACTCGCTTTGTGCTTCCTCTTATTTTGGAAGAAGCGTGAAAGTGCAATAAGATAAACAGGAACTAAACAGGCATGCTCACATTCACATTATTTGGAGGCAGCTTCTGAGCCTACCTTAAGCTGAATTGACTCAAGTACAAAACTACCATAGGAACAGAACGTAAACCACTATAGCTATCCAACTTCCATTAACTAGAACTAGGCTAAGGTACTAACTTTACTGGTGCTATAGCAACTTCCATTCAGCTGTGAATGTTTTGCCTTTAGGATGGTATGGGCTTAAAATGTAATGAAAGAAAAGAGTGCGACAATTCATTAGTTTCCCACATACTGGTTTTGAAGAAATGTGATACTACACCTGGTGTTTAGACTGTGAATCTCATAAGAAAAAGAGTGCAGTCATTTACATCTCTGAAAATCACTGAGCAACCTTTGGGCTCTCTGTATTTATTAATAAACAGTCATCCTTATGGAAAGAGAGAAAGTTTTCAAACCTTCACTATTTCTGTTTCTATGTTACTCTGCTGTTGCATATGAACTATACTAGTAACATTTTTATGGATTCACCAATAATCAGAGAGAGCCTGCATACTTAATTTGCCAAAAGACCTTTTCCGTTATCTTTTGGCACATCAAGTAAATATGACACACTCAGTGTCTTGCCCCTAGAATGTGTATTAAGGAAAGTTTGCTTACCATATCACTTTCCAGCTCCATCATCTTCTGATGCAGAGCAGCTTCAGCTCCCTCAATCTGCTGGATCCACTGCAGGGAAGACAACGAGAGCTGTAACCTTCTGTGTTTTCTAGGCACATGGGCAGTGGCAAGTGGGATATCTACAGCATCTTGTTAGTCTGTTTTTAGTAACCTGTTGCTAGTTCTGAGCCCATCTTGAGTGAGGCTGCTCTCCTGTGGCAGGGGCATCCACAATGTCAGTAGCACTTGACAGAGAAGCAGCAAGAGGATCACCATTACCAGATCACTGGAAGATGGAAAAGCACACTTCTTTGGATGGACAGGGAACCCATTTCATCCCAGGGATAAGGGCCCACGATGGAGCTCTAGCATCTCAAAAACAGCTTAGCTGGGTAGGTGACAATTCTCTTTGCATAGGAGGAATTGTTGAATCGAATCCTTGGAAGCTCCTATGCTGCCAAAATTGTGTGCTGTATTTGAGCCATAGAAAGCAATTGTAGCCAACTCTCACTTTCTTTTTCATTTCCTAAACAAGGAACTTAGACACATACTTTCTGTGGAAGTTTTGCACACAGATCCTCTCAGAAGCTTTGGAAATCTCAAGACTAGAAATCCCATGCTATAACTAATTATGGCTTAAAAGTCTGATGGTTTCTTATTCCATTTATAATTTTAAGTTTCATTTGACATGCTTTTTGTATCTGCAGTTGTTTTGACCTCGTAGCTTGGGCCAGCCAAGTTTGACATTTTTGCTGCTTCAGTAAGGCACTTGGGACTGTGCTGGCACAGTTTACTTTATCTGGAGAATCACTTCCTAGACTAGAAAGTTTGACAATATTGACAGCAACAGAGCAGAAAATTTCCAATGTTAGATGAGGCCTTAGATAACACATGAGAAAAAGCAAACACACAATTTACCTTTTCTGCCAAGGACAATACAGTGGAAGCCTGAATTATGGCTACTTGTTCTTCGTTTCTTAAATTCTGTGAAGAGGAAGAGGTAAGAAGAAAATTGGCAGCAGTTTCCCGCATGAATAGAGACAATCAAGGCTACAGGCTACGTCTACAGTTTTAAGGGGATCCCTGTAGTACTGGGTATTCTATTCCCATTGAAACATTCAGAGTCTGTTAATGTATTAAAAAGAACACTGCTTTTGTCTTTCTGCATGATACAGACTAACTATATGTTTTAATTTCATTGCATCTTATGAGAAATGTAAATTAAAATTAGACCCATTTGTCTGTCTTCATGTTAGTTTTACAAAGCTCGATTTCCATTAAAGCTTTTGTAAAAATAATGCTGATTTACACAAGCACATGAATAGACAATCATGATCCTTTATTTTTATTTCTTATACACTTTCTTAAAACATATCTAATGTTGACCAGAGATACAGGATGATCTCTTTTAGATGGATGACAAGAGCGGGCAGGAATGCCCACGCAGAAAGCCACAGGGGATTTGATAATTCTTGCCTATTTGTGAAACTGTTTGTAGAGGAATCCTAGTACTGATTAAGATGTGGTTCGCTCACAGTGCCAAACAAATTCATGTGCTTTCCTGAATGACTGGGGTGCAGTCAGGCCCAGTTCCAAGTATCAGTGGACTTTGGACATTCTTCCCCGTCTGCTAAACCAGATGTTAAAGCTACTACCTCATTACTAGTTCTCTTACCATTTAAATCTCACAAAACCTTAATTTATGGAAATTATGGAAAAATCCTTAAACGAATTCTTCTGATATTACATAATTTAACAAGTATCTTAGAAAACAGTCATGATAATTATAGATTTCGCTTACGCTACTGTACAAAGTGCAGCTTGTAAAGGTAAAATATCTCCCACTTTAACTTACCCCATTATCACCTAGGATATCTAACTGCTTTATGAGGTCTGGGATGCTGACATCCTGCAGAGAGAGAATAAGGTAAAGGCATGGTATGCACATTTTATCACGGCCGCAATATCCATAATTCCTACAAACAATGTTGAAACCAACCACTTTGTTATATGCCACAGAGGTGCATCTCACACTGATTTCAGTTGCCTTTGAGACAGGTTTTATCATTATGGCAAAAATTAGGAGTCCAATTCAATCGTGTCATCACACGCTCTTGCATTTAGACTGCATTTAAATGCTAAAAGTTTAGTGGAATTATTAGCAGAGATGAATGTAATAGGTTATATGGGCCGCATCCACCACTGCTGTAGTTAGAAGCGCTACCTTATAAAACTGACCTACCTTAACCCCTTCCTTCATGCAGTAGATTTGTAGAGCACTCACACCATCTGAGAATGGATGAATCTGGAGATTAAATGGTGGAGACCGTCTCTCTCTTTCCTGAAAATAAATTGAAAAAATGCCACAGAACATATTAGAATGAAGGAGATGCACACAGAACTCATTAAATGCCACAGCTACTGTTTATATCATCCTTCACAAAGCCAAGCTGTTCATTTTACAAGTCAAAGAAAGAAACATTTAGATCTAGTCTGAAAAACAGTGTGCCAAATGGGATAGGGTCCTAAACCCGAGCTAAATATTTTACAGGAGATTATTTATTTGATGAATTATGTCAATTTGCAAATTGTTTGTGGAAAGGCTGTCACCTGGCTAAAACTCAAGTGATTTGCTTAATGAAGTGTTGAACAGCTATATACTGTTGTAAATACTCCCTTTAGAAACAGGTATTTGACTTAACACTATTAGGATACTCAGATTACACATTTGCTCTTCCTGGTATGTTGTATGTTCTAATATCTGTGGAAAGTAGTAAATTCAAAAAAGTTGATTAACTTAGCTATTTATACAGCTTCACTGCACAAAACCTACAAATATTTGTCCAGTTTTAAAGGACTAAACACAAAAATAAAAACTTGAAGATGTTATTTCTCATCCCTTTCAGGTACCCAGGGAAGCACAGAAGTGAAGATCAAATTTCATGTTCAAATAAGTTTTTGGTTTATGAACATGTAATTCACTTGATCATCCAGTTCCATGTCATATGGAAACACAGCTGTCAGGGAAAACTGTGGAAAAGTTCTATAAATAGCGGACAAATCTGCCACAGCACTGATTCGCAAGGGCCAGAAAAGCCTCTGTGCTACCTACAAACTCTGAATGGCAAGTACATAATGCCTTGGACAGCAAGCGAAAAGAACAACTGAGAAATAAACCAGCTTATACTGGAGAAAAGGCCAGGTGGAAGTTTTTGTCAGTTGATGCTCATAACAAGAATCTGTAACTAGGGATAGTCTGGGAAGCAGGAGATCGAAGTCCAACCCAGTCCCCTGGCTGCCTGTAGAGGCTTCTGGAGCTCCTCCATCAACCTCCAATGCCATCTGAGCGACCTTTCTTACCTAACACAGGTCATGAGGACAGCTGCTCAACAGGGACCGTGTCCAGTGCCTGCAAAAGTGACAGTGCTTGCAAGTGGGTAGATAGGCTGTCGCTATTCATTGTGCTAGGGCCTACAGCCTCCAGACACAAATTAGGACAGCTCTGGGCCAAGCACTATACACACAGGCAGGCACTGTTGGCTTTTCATACATGCCAGCATCGGCAAAAATGATGATAAAGGCTGTAAGAGCAAGACCGCATTCACCTGCATAAAATGTCTCTTATCCCCACCACAGCGGCAGGAAACTGAAGTACAGAGATTAAATCTAAATGTGCCTCAGGAATCAACAGCATGGAAACCGTTCCAAACCCTCATCCAGGGAGCCTGTGGTCCTCGGGCACCCTGGCTCTGTACCAAGCCACCCCCGGGTACTCGCAGCCCAGCAGCAGCACCGGCACCGCCAGCCCCGGCACAGTCCAGCCCGGCGGCCCCGCGGATCCACAGACGTCCCCAGCAGAGCCCGAGCACCCCGCAGCTGTCACAGGCCTGGTATCAGCTCCCTCTGCCACAGGAGCCGACAGGCACATTTCTCCTCTGCAGAGAGTGCTCTAACCACCCAGTACAGACTGGTGTGGGTAGGACAGCCCCCCTCTCCTCTCACAGCCAAGTCCCCACAGACAAAAGAACTCAAGATTTGCTGGGTCAGGGGGGATGAGGTACAACCCTTCCACCCCCATAGGTATGGTACTGGAAGAAAACAGCCCTGGGTCTGATACTCTGTCTTACAACTGCTTATGCAATTTCATTGATCATTGCTGAATTAAACTTCAAGCAGTTCCAGTCCTTCAAGCACAGGACTAGAGAGGTGCACTTCCCACAGCAGTCCTCTCAAATAAAACTTGAACTCTTGTCTCATGACCCTTGCTAAAAGAGGGGAAAACAACAAAGCCAGTGTAGTTTAAAGATTAGCAGTAAGATTATCACAGGGGGAAACAGGGCTTTGAAGACCCTGAAGAGGGAACTGTACCTGTATGTCTGACTTCTTAGAGGAACACTCTACTCTTCGGCTATTAGAGATAAACGTACACTCAACATTTCTTTCTCTTCCAAGACCTGCTCAGGTTCATGAAAAACAACAAAAAGCAGACACACACACACACACACACACACACACACACACACACACACACCCCACACACAAAAAAGCCCCTAACAAAACCAAACCCCACCACACATAAACCTGGATGCCTGTTCTCAGGAGCGATCTTAGCTGTGAACCAGGATGCAGTCCCGAGCAAAGTACATGACGACGGGGTTTAAGCCTTGCTTATTTGGTTGATTTAAACATAATAAATTTCTGTTGATTTTAGTAGACTCCATGCCAGCAAGAAGAACAAAGCATATTGACAACAGACTGCTCCAACATACTAGAAAAAAAAATATCTGCAGGTGTAGTAACTAAGAGCCACGCTGACATTAATCAGCTAAGCTTATCTATGCACCCTGGACACCTAGCTCAGAGAGATGTCAACCAGTCAAGCACAGAGCTTACTATTTCCAGGATATTAGAGCTGACATCCTTCAGCTTGCAATTAAAAGTGCTGGGCCTGATCTGCTCCTCTGTTATAAGACTACAATGCTGGTGTAAACATTTGATTAGAGTTGGTGTCGAGTACAAGTGCACTAGTTTAGTTTGGTAACAGCTCTATTGTAACGAAGCTCATCCATCACCTCAAGCTCCAGATTGCGGAACTCCAGCAGCTCATTCTGGTCTCGGGCATCCTGCAGCTCCTGTTGCAGACGGTTGTTTTCTGCTTCCAGTTTCTCTATCTAATAAAAATATGTAAATTCAGAATCTGTATGACTGCTACAAGAAACATCGAATATTTGGTGAGTAGTAGTCGAGGTAGCATAGGAAGTGCAAAATCCCAATTCTAGAGGTGATTCACTGCTTGCTGTTTTACCTCAGTGAATCTTTAGTTTACAGGTGAACTTCTGCTCACTAACTTCCTAAACATCATAACATGCTTAGGCTGGAGGTTTTCCTAAAAGAATTGAATCCTTGTGAAGATCAGAGGGGAAGTTAACTCTACAGAAGTGTCAGATTAGTGACTAGATTAATCAGTGTTAGCTACTGAACACACTGCTGTCATGGTAAAGTACCGGAATAGATTGTCTGGGGAGGGATGTGGAGACATCATTGTTGGAGGACTCTGGGAACTGGTTGGATAAAGGTCTGTCAGGAATGACATACAAACGGCTGCACCTGCCTTGGAGAAGGGCTTGGGCTAGATCAGATTCTCAGTGTGTAGTACATGAAGCACAAATGACATTCAGGGAGAGCTGTCTTTGTGGAGGCAGTTTTACCCAAGCAGCCAACCCACAAGCAAGAGTTTCTGTGAACTGCACGGCCAGCATCTCCACACAAGTAGTTCTGTCAATTAGAAGATAAGATTTAAATATCACCCACTGGCCAATTCATAGAATCACATAATGGCTTGGGTTGGAAAGGACCCTAAAGATCATCTAGTCCAACCTCCCTGCCATGGGCAGGGACACTTTCTACTACACCAGGTTGCTCAAAGCCCCGTCCAACTTGGCCCTGAACGCTTCCAGGGATGGGGCACTCACAGCTTCTCTAGGCAGCCTGTTCCAGGGCCTCACCACCCTCATGGTGAGGAATTTCTTCCTTACATCTGATCTAAATTCCTCCTCTTTCAGTTTAAAGCCATTACCCCTTGTCCTATCACTATAGACCCTTGTAAAAAGTCCCTCTCCATCTTTCTTGTAGGTCCCCTTTAGGTACTGGGAGCTGCTCTTAGGTCTCCCCGCAGCCTTTTCTTCTCCAGGCCGCACAACCCCAACTCTCAGCCTGTCTCCGCAGCAGAGGTGCTCCAGCCTCTGAGCATCTTCATGGCTTCCTCTCGACTCTCTCCAGCAAGTCCATGCCCCTCTTATCTTGGGGGCCGCAGAGTTGAGTGCAGCTGTAATTGTCTATGCCTTGCTTGTTGTGGACAACTCCAGCACTAGCTCCTCAGCCTGCTCTCTTCTGCAAGCCTCCAGCCAGTGCCAAGATGTGTATTTTGCAGTTGGGTTGTCTGAGTAGGGCCCAGAAAAGGACAGTGAGGGAACACAGTAAGACTGAGGTCAAATGAGTCCTCATGGCTCAGTTTGTCTGGATGGGAAAAGATGGCACAGGGCTGGAGACTTATTAGGTGTGTTTATGGAAGGGGAGAAACACAGGCTAAGAAACCTCATCTGGGGAGGTGAAAGACGGCAGGAGAGCTGATGCTGGGAATTACGGCCTCTTGCTGATGCAGTCATATGTATGGCCACTGCTGCTACTCTTGGTGATATGCAAGCAATGTTGAGGTATCCTTATGTTCCATGATTAAAAATGTATACATACATGCAAATATAAATATACACACACAAAGAGGTGATATTCTTAAGTGTACCAAGGGACTGAGCAGTACCAGTGCCACTGGACCTAGAGATGACTTTAAGCCCTTAAAAATATACAGAATGCACAGGGACTAGGAGTAGGAAAGGATCCTGGTGTTAGAGGGTAACTGCATTTCTACTGCTGTTTCACACCCAGAAGCTAAGACAGTGCATTCCTGCCAGTGCAGCAGCAGTAGCCTCTTCAGTGCAATGCTACTGGAACACAAAGGTCTGTGCCTCAGACCAGAATGAGTAGAGCTTCCAGCTTTCAGGCTGGAGCTCACCAACAGAGTTGGTGCATCAGCAACTGCCAGCAGCAACAGTGCTTAAGCAGAACTGTAGAGGGTTCGTCCCTCCAACTGTTGTCCTGTCCATATTAATCTATGCTGTTCTATCCTTATCCAACATATATAATCACAGATTGCACATCCAAAAAGTGGATTGTAGGATCCAGATTACCCTTCAGAGTGAGCACGCAAAACTTGGGAACATACCTTGTCTAAAAGCTCTTGGTTCCTCTTAATAAAAAGCTGTTTGTCTTCCACCCAGTGTGAGTCCTGTTGGATGAAACAGTCCTATTACAGAATAATCAAACTCCATGAGGTTGGGCACACATTATTGAAAACTGGAGCCACAATATTCAGGCTTTAAAATCCTACAGGAACGAACTGTCGTTTACAGAATAACAACATATTGGTCTACCAAGCTGTAGCGAGGCTTCTGAGCTCGATAGGCTTGCCCATTTACTGAACAGTGACATCCCGTCTCATGGAAGTCTATAGTGAAATTATGCTGGGTATTCTGTAAGTGGAGCAGGTAAAATCCAAAATAGGAAAAGAAAATACACAAGAAGTGCTCACCTGCCCTTTCTGTGCCAAAGTTTTCTCCAGATCTTCTATTTTGGCTTTATATCTCTGGACTTCAGCTTGGAGCTGCTCCTGAGCCTGTTGAAGTCAAGCACAGCATTAAACAGTAACACTAACAGCAATGTGACTAGTATTAAAAGAAAACCAAACATAGCAGAGCCTGGATTTATGCTGTTGCTTCTGCTGACTAAGTAACCAGCAATTTTTCATGCCACCACTCAGAATGGCATACAAAAGGGAACAGAATAGTATACCAGCCCCTCCCCACCCAAGCCAAAGCAATACCAGGTATTGCACTGGAGTAGCAAAACAGAAGCTCAGGTATTCGGAGTGACAGGCTTTGCTCAAAGACCCTAGCAAGTGGCAGTCCCTGAACTAAAGAAAAGTGCTTAGTAGATGGGAGTGGCAAAAAGATAGTGGAAACAAGCAGTTATAACTGCCTGGGGCATCTTCAAGAGCTGACTCAACAAAGCGCTAAACAATCTGGTGTGATCTCCCAGCTGACACCGCTTTGAGCAGGAGTCTGGGCTGGAGACTGCCTGAGGTCCCTTCCAGCCTGAATGGGTCTATGATTTTATTAGAGGGACAATATTTTTCGCCTTGGAAGGTTTAGTGTAGTCTGCATCACATTCAAATTTGAATATTACTTGCACTTCCCTGTCAGAAACATTCAGGTGAATATTCCTAAAGTTGGTGCAACGTGTCTTTGTGAAAACCCACAGATCTCCATTTACCTTTAAAATCCAACCACTTCAGAGAAAACCCTTGTGATTCTGTGCTACACTGCAGAACTGTTTTGGCATGCCTGCCCAACTGCAGAGTTTTCAGGTTCAGGTGGAGGACAGCCCCTTGTAAATGGAGTGATTGTGTCCATTCTTAATTGTCACTCTCTTTAAATGTACTCAGCAAATGAGTGAAATGGACATCTCTCAGTTGTATGGATGTTGTATGTAACTCTGTTCCCTTGTATGTCACTTTGGGGGGTTTGTATATCCTGATAGCAATGAAAGGCTTTTACTCTTACACAAATACTGACCTTGGCTTCTCTTTCAGCATCTATGATACCTCCTGTCTGCTCCTGCAGTAGTGCGTATGCTCTCTGCAAGGCCTGGTACTCCTTTGTCAGCTGTCGAAACCGCAGCTCTGATTCTTCCGCTGCTAAACCCTGAAGGGTAATAAAGGACATGTCTAAGCATCCAGACAGCAGAGCACTGCCACAGCAAAGAATGCAAGTGTGATTTGTTAAGCACAATAGTTGGTTTACAAGTCTTGATTCAAATGGTTTTTTTGAGAGAGCTTGCTGTGATATGAAGTGATAAGAATGTAGAATTTATACAGCGTTTATGTCTTGAAGCTAAAACAAATGTGATACCTTTATTTTCTTGAAGGTGGAAAGGAAGAAAAATCATTTCAGATTGCAATGAAGTCACAGCTGTAGACTTCATGGTCAGATTTGGAAGAACCACTTAACATTTCAGTATATCAGTAACCAAAATCGAGGCCAAACTCAATGAAGGACTTATCACTCAATGTGCACTAAAAAAACCTAAGTCTTTTTGAAAACCTGGCCACTTGCTTTGGAAGTCAGTGTCTCCTGAAAACCTGTCTTTGCCTATGGAAAGAGTCGGATCTTACCTCATCCAGATCATCATCTGGGGTTGCTGGCGTTCTGTCTGTTCTATATGAGGCCACAGAGGATGTTTCAGAATCCATGGAATCATCATCATAACCAAAAAATGTATCCACAACATGTCTCTAAAAAAGGGAAAACATGATTTCTGAATCTCCTTGGAAACAGGTAGCATGAGTTTCTGATGGAGAGGGAAAAGTTAGTTCAAAATCGCATTGAGAGTCACTTAAAAATGGCAAGACGCAAAAAAAGAGCAGTGGGCTACCCCTGAAATTACCGTCTCCAAATAAACCCAAAGGGAACCATATTGAAGATTAGGTCTTGTGCTGGTGGAAAATGAGTTTGCTGATTAATTTTTCCAAGCACAGGATCTGGCTCAGTCTAAAAATTGGAAAACATAATGAGAGCAGCAACATGCTCAGGGAAAAGTCTCAGCCCTTGCAGGAAGGCAGGAGAATTGTTAACCCCAAAGCTGTTTAGAAGACACCTATCAACACACAGACTGATGTGCAAAGATAACACCATAAAGAGTTGGAAATGTGTGCACTTCCTTCTTCTCTCACAGACACTGCCGATATTTTTAATATCCCAGTGCTTCTCTCACTGATATTGTTGTTGGAGTGAGTGAAAGCTATACTATCACAAAACTAGTGTGAAGGAACTTTTATCTGGCACACCTTTCCAGCACTATAGTAACTGCCGCATGTTGTAGGAGATTGCTCACTCTACACAGTTGGGTTTTATGTCCGACACCTCACTATCTCCAATCTCAGTAACTGAATTAAATCAAATTAAAACTGTGAGTCATGTCCTATGAAGGCAGACAAACTGATGGATGAACATTTAAGATGCACTTCCGGTTTGCAACATTTTTCACTTTTGCCAACAGGTTACAACCTTCTAAACCTAGAATTTGAATCACACTAAAAACAAGTACCGAAGATGTCAATAATCTCTTGCATATATTATCTTTTTTTGTTCATTACTTTTCCAAATGAAGACAATAGCCATATTCTCCCATGTTATAACTTCTGGTTTAGAAATAGAGTCGACTGACGAAAACACTTTTTAGTGCTTGCCTCCCAGTTATGTCTGCTGTGTATTGCTTCAAAATCCATACAGAAACAATGTGATGACACATCTAGGATGTACTGGTCTGAAATTCTCTGTGTGTAGGAGAGCATTGCATTACTTTCACACATGGCTGACGTACTAAGGGGTGTCCTTGAAGGACAAACAGCAACCAAGCCCTGTTTCCTATACAGTATTTCTGCTTTCTAGAGGTGAGACATGGCTGTCGCAAAGTCATTCTTCATATCTAGCTGATAAAAGAACTATTTGAACTACTGCTGACTACTCGGCTCTAGAATTGTTGTAAATTATACCAACTTTGGACTGGACCCCATTCAGGGCAATACAAGGGGTAGCTGAAGTCCCATGGAACTGAACAGGAGAGAGTGACACGTAGTTTCTCACGCAGAAACTTCCACTTGAAGAATAAAGAAGCACAAGGATTTTGTTTTAGCCCATACATGCTGTGAAAAATAGACAGCAGAAGGTAAGGTCTTTGGAAATGTAAATACATCTTAGCATAAAAGACCTTGAGACCAATAGTTATAGAAACTAGATGGAAGGAAGATTATTGCTATTTCAGAGGCAGGGGAAGCCCCATTTTGCTGAAAATAAAAAAGCTATGCACCCTTAACTGAACTTCCAAGTGGACTTAAAAAGCTCTCTCAAAGTAACTAAGGTGTTTATAAACCCAGCCACTAAAGCAGATTGTTATAATCCACAAGGCTCTCTTTAATCAGATTGCTAAAGTATGTTTTCCTACAGAGCCTACTAGTATTTTTATATAAGCTGAAAATGATTTTTCCTCTTACCTTGATTGGCTTTGAGCTCCTTTTATGCTTTCTGCGACGGATCAGTTTCTCCCTGTCCTGGAAAAAAAGATTTACAAGTTACTCTCTCTTCTTTTGTTTGCAGCTGTAGAAGGCCAGATCTACAGAGGAAACAAACCATTTGGCTTCCACTGAGTTTCTGTTAGTACATTCAAACAGGAATCTGATTCCAGGTGGAAGGGAGGATTCATAGCCAAATCTGTACATGCATCAGCTGAAAACCACTTGAAGGGAAGATGGGATATCTGAAAAAAACCTTGTTACATGGTTGCCTTGACAGGCTGTCAAACAACAGGCGCTGATGGATTTCCTGTAAAAATCACTGGGAGGCCTGTGGCAGGCAACTGGTTTGGGTTTTGTATGAGAGGTCATCTGCCTTCCCTGCAGAAGAGATGCTGCCTCTGTCTCAAAGCCATTAAATGATGGTAGTGTTGATCTCACCACTCTTAACAATGATGTCTTAGAAGAGGCAACGGCCTGTTTTGGACTCTCTCTATCCTTCCCCTCAACCTCATAATGCAAAGTCAGCTGGAAAAGGGTTTGTCAGTCTTAAATGACAAGGGAACTAGTGAACCACTGTCTTGCAGCACACGCTTGTCCAGCACATATCTCACTGTGTGCCTGCCTCTTGTTAAGGAAACTTTTTAATAGTAGCTTAGTTATAATGATAACAGAGCTTGCCACAGCCCTGCCTTATGAACATGTAGATACCTTCTTGAGCTCCACGATTCTCAGTCTGCATCCATTTCTAGAGCTCAATTCACACATGAGTTATATTTTTGAGTCGTAGGGTTTGATGCCCCACTAGAAATTCAGCTAAACTGCAGCCATGCACACCTACGCCTACAAATTTGCAGGTGTTAAAAGTAAGATACTAACCCTCAGACCTCTACTTATAAGAAGAAATGCTAACAGTGGTGAACTGTACATAGGAATCATTCCTAATTTCCTGGTGCTCTGGACATACCCGTGTTAACTCATCAATTATGTTCTGTTGTTCTATGACCTGAAGCTTTAAGAATTCAGTTTCTTGTTCCTCATTAGCTTGATCCAGGTCATTGAGAGATCTTAATTTCTTTAGTGGAGGATGTGATGTCATTTTTTCTCTCTGTGGTAAGAAGAAACAGATAAAATAAGATCCAGCAACTAAAAGACAAAAAGACCATCTTTCAGTTAAAAATCAGACATTATCTTTCATTTAAGCCCTTTAAATATGCTTCAGCTACCCCATTTTTATAACTTTATTAATATCCATCAGCACTTCTTAACAATAAAGCAGCACAGCAAGGCTGGGTTCATCAACCAGAACAAAGCTTTATCTATTTACTTATCGTATGGCAATACAGCCTCTACAGCAGACCTTAATGGTCATATACCATAGCTCTTCCTTTGCCATGCACCAAGATGCCCCAACATGTGGCAAATATAGTTGAACTCTCTACCTGCTCAGTGAGTACACAAATAGGATCTACTCCCAGAATGCCATGCTCTTACTGATTCTATGATTCTATGATAATTCTGACCCATGACACCTGCAATAAGTTTATTGTTCTTCTGGGCATGGATGAATTGCAGAGTCTTAAAGTAGATTAACCTTGTAACACTAAAGCCTTTTTTCTTCTATAAGACAAGAAAGGAAATCTGATCATCTCATCCTAATCAACGGGAAAGCTGCATGCATTGCAGAACAGTCAGCCTGCTCAAGATGAGGACAGTGGCTAGTGCAGTCTTCTCAGCCTGCCAGCTTACATCTAGCAAACCAGAACTTCCACCTTCTTTTTTATTAATGCCAAAGCAACATCAGTACATGTGTAGAGACCGTATTCTGACTGATACTCAGCGCAATTCCATTTGAAGGATATACAGACATAACTGCTTTGACCACACTTCATATAGCCCTGATATATGAAATTTATAACCCTAGACAAATTTATAGCACCACCATTCTCCCTTTCCCATATCCACCTACCATGCATGTTTTATAGAAAGATTGTATGTGCTCAATGGCAGACCAGAACTTTGTCATCATCAGCTCTAACAAGAACATGTACATTCAAAGATGAACATAATGATGGCTGAAAATATTGCTCTTAACAGCTTCCTGTTTGAGTTCCAGATGCAAAACAGTGCAGTGGGATATGACCCCATGATACAACTACTTTTTTTCTTTTTCTTTTTTTTTTCCTTTTTAAAAACAATTGAAACTCAATATTCTAATTTTTGGGATAGTATAAAAGACTGATTAAGTATTCACTTAAATATAATGCACATGCATGCATAATACACAATGCTATAGTATGCAAGACCTAATATACAGACCTAAGCATGGCTACATCTTATCAATAGTATTACACACTATATACTACACATTTTCTCTATGCATATACATGCATACACTCTGCAGATGTGGCCACCATAACAGACATAGATCATACAGTAATCCTCATTTTGCTCTTCGGTACCAACCATTTCTATATTTTCTTTAGTGACTGCTTTGAGTTTATCTTCCATGCGCTGCAAAGACTGCATAAGTTCATCATTTCTCTTCGTGAGGCACTTGTTCTTTTCCAGAAGAGGTTTACATTGTTTTTCAGCTTCTCGAACACGCTTCAACTGGATTGATTAAAGCAATTAATAGTTGTAAATAATCAAAATAAAAGCTATTTTTTCTCCCTCCTTTGTTAGAAGTATTTTTGTTACTTCCCTGTTGAACTACTGTCCCAGTAAAATGCCAAAGTGATCTACTGTAACTGATGCTTACAGCTCAGTAACTAACTTTATAAATCTCAAAGCATAATTCTGCATCTGTTTCCAAAAGATGGCTTTATCTATGGGAAAACTCAGACATAGAGCTGACCCAACACACAGGTGACTGCAAAGTTGCTACAGAAGTCCAAAATGACCTGCGCTTTATCTGCAAGAAACCCACTGATTTTCTTATTGAAAGACGGATTTGCATAGGTACCTATTCAGTTTGTATCACAGCAATAACAACATAGTTGTAAGTCTGTTTTTTAATGGCACACAGTGAAATACTCGTCCGCATGCACAATCAACTTTGTCTTAATAAACAAATCACATAACATTTTAAAAAATCCTACAAGGTAGGAAGATATCTTAGGGCAATGCTTGGAAGTTTCAGTTTTGGTTCAACTAGAGTTTTAAACAAGATCTCTTCCTCTGAAAAATTAGTTCCATCCAGTAACACTGAGCGTTTTATAGATATAATTTCTTCTTCTAAGGGAGGACAAGGAAGATGGCATGTAGCTGTAGAAAGACATCATAATCTGTGCCCAGGTGATCTGCCTAACAAAGGCACTGCCCCAGTTCTGCATTCCTGTTTGTCACTGGGAGGCTCCTGCCCTTTACAGTTCTGCCGAGGAAAGGACTACGAGAGTTTTCTGTAGCTGTTGAGGACAGTTACCCACGTTTGCTCACATCATCACAACATCTTACTAGGCTATTTAAACCAACCTAGTGATTTCATCTGAAGCAGGTGAGCAAGCACCTGAAGATCCCTTCTGCTAACAGAAAAGAGGGAGCAGCTAGGAAAAGGGTGCATGTTCAATCGGCACAGTTGTGAGCAAAACAACCATTTGTCCTACCCTAAGAATGAAGTTAGTTGTTGCTACTCTGAACGTACCTTAAAGTGTATGGTACTTCCAGCAGTACTCAGGGTCACATTTAACAAAATGTGTTCATTGTGGTCACATTGTGCAAGATATAGCTTAGAAGAACTTTAATTTTTTTTCCTTGTGAAAAAACAGGCTGAATGTTTAATGACATGCAATAGCTAATCAAGCTGACTCATCAGACTCCAGGCTATTCAGTATCACAGAAATTTGGCGGTTGAGAGCTTTTCATAACTGAAGTGAGACACACGAACATATTTGTAATTTGAAATCTCGATAAGACATTATTTTGCAAATATTACATTAAGAACATTGAGGAGATCCAAGCCAGTTAAACTGATACTAAAGGAGTGCATTACGACTCCTAGCTCAGGAATTTAAAAAAAAAAAAAAAAAAAAGAAAAAATTCAAGAGTTGAATTTCGCCATCCTCTTCCTTAATCACAGAAGTAGAAATATGGAGAGGTTAAAAAGCCAGGGTGCTGACTTCAATACACAGGTATCACCACCTAGGAGTAACTCAGATAAGGGGATCAACTCAGCATTGTCCATTCTCCCTAGATCAAATACTTAATTATTCTCAACCTGGTCAAATACATGACTACGGACATCATTTCATTTGCAAGGCAAGTCTCACCATACACTGTTATATTCTCAAGAGGCTGAGGGAACACAGGCATTCATATAGAACCTACGAGTTCCTCTGCCTCAACTTCCATTGTGATTTTGTACTCATTTAACTTCAATGTAATTATTGTTTAGGATTAAAAAAAAAATCATCCTGGGCCTCCTGAGTGACTAGCCTGACAGATCTCCATCACTGGCTGTCATCTTTGGATCCTCCCCCTGTTGCCCTTCCCTATGGCTCCTGACCTCCTCTGTCCAATAATGCAAAGTTCACACACCAGTTCGTTTCGTTCATCAACGAGCAACGTGTTTCTGTCTTCCAGCTTCCGGATTGTGGCATTCAGCTCCGCTATCCTCTTCTGGTTTCTGCGCAAGTCCTGTTCATTGGCAACAACACAATACAGTTACTGATTCTTTTCAAAATACATGTTTGGGAAAAGAATCCTCAAAAAACACATACCACTCAACTTAAGCTGTCATCATCGAAAAATTATATTTATGGATTTTTACAGTATTGAACATGCTGGCAAATATGTATTGGGGGGGGGAAGAAAGTGTCTGGCTTGGGGGATATCTTAATTCAAAATTTTCAGCTGTTTAAAAAAATAAAGAGAAAACAACGAAACAGATGTCGATTTTTTTTATGATGGGGAAGAAAAAGCAAAAAGAAAAAAGACTGTAATTTTTATTGCCTTTTCCTAAACATTGCTTCTATTTGCTGAACCACCTCGTCAGGTGAAAAAGTACAGACAACCCTTTCAGTATCAGTTGCATTTACTTCCTTATTCCTCACTTGTGTATGTGTAAATATGTGTGTATGTATGCATCTTTGTTGTGTAAACCATAGACTTAGTCACACAACCAGTGACTTGCATGTTTTGTGAATGACAGCAAGGGCTGTACATGTGGAGAATCGGACAGAGAAAGAGGAGGATCTCCTAAAAGTCTCCGGGATTCCCCCTCCAAGTCTTCTCCCTGCCCATCTTCCCAATTCTGTCTGTTTTGAGGATGCGGGCTATTCAGATAGGTATGTTCATGGAATGCCTCTTTCTAAAGGGCACTAAATATTTAAGATGTTTTACATTTGTAAATAGAGCAACTGAGGAAACAGCCTTACAAAGCTTTGGCCCGCTAGCATTCTCTCTGAAGAATCTATGGACTTAACTCCTCTGTAGTTAATAAGAATGGGAATGTTTTCCCAGGGCATGAGAAAATAGTAAGGCAAGAGAAACACAGCCACGTTTCTGTTTTTCAGGGGCCAGTAAAATCTGCATACAGGGCTGCTGCAGTGCTCCGAACCATCTCCGGCCCTTCCTGGGATCTCTCTCTTGGGACTGCTCATGTTACACTCTGCCTCCTTCACCAAGAAGAGCTGTTCATCCAGAGCTTCCTTCTGCAGCTGCAGCTTCTGCACATAGCCCGTCTGTGTCTCCAGTTCTTTCTCCAAGGAAAATATGATCCTGTCTTTAGCCTTGATCTCGTCCATCTGAATAAGAGAAACACACACTGTGTAAAGGCAACAGCATTTCAGCCTTCTCTAAGCCAGTAGTATATGATTTAATAGCAGTGTTCACCACTTAAATCTGCTATATCATACTGCACCAAGCTTGTAAAACAATACGCTTCGAGGTTTCAGCCATAACCACACATTAGCACAGTAGCAGATCCACCAGTGTGACATGAAGTAAAGCCCAGGAACTGCGCATGGCGTAACGTGTTAATGGATAATTGGCTAAAGAGTTCAGGCTTTCATACTGTATTTTGGTCAGTTATTTATGCTAACAAAAAATAAGTATAAACTCCAACAAAACCCAAAAATTTTAGACTAGCTCCTGCTCGTGTAAATGTTGCTACATTAGCTGAGACAGTAGAGATTACAGTCTGATTCTCACAAACAGAAGGACTGTGCAGATCCAGTATTTCTTAAAGCTGATTGCCATGTTATTAATCTTCCGCCGAGTACAAACTCAAGGCTATTCATTTTATTGTTACTTCATTTCTGCCTAATATCCCAGGACTATCCAACACAAAAAGAAGTGCCTCTTATTTGACCTCACAACAACTTTAAGAATGATTTTAGGTTAAAACTTAGGATAAGATCAGCCCATACAAGATCAGCCTTGCAATCATAAAAATTGATACAAAGCTGCTAACATCACTGAGCTCAAGAAAATTTGGTGAACAAGAATTTGCAAATCGTTCTGCCAAAATAAAAGTACTATTATGTGGGAACAATATGAATCATGCCCTGAAAACAAAAATGGTGTCTATGTTAAATTTTGTCTGCAGCCGCCAAAGATACTTTCTGGTCTAGCAGCTTTCTGCAAAGTATTTTTCAAATGAGTAGGGTTAGATTCTGATCTCCACTATCTAGATGTCACTCTGAAAGCAATATAATGGATTTGAAAACCACTTGTGTAAGCCAGATGAAAGTAATTCTGGACTTGTTCAAGGTTTTTATGTGAGTAAATAACCTTCAAAAAGACTTTCATCGTTGCTAAACGTAAAATCATACAATACATAGATGGAACCTGAGTTGATCTTAATGTTACTAAATGGCTCAGTTTCATTGTGAATTTCACTATATTTCCTTTTTATATTAAAATCCCAAAAAGAGATTCTCAATTTCAGATGAGAAAAAGAGAAAAGTAGTTTGTCCTCATGGCTGCACAGAACTGCAAATGGGGAACAAAGTAACCAGAAAGGTCAAAAGTCAGAAGGCAGATAGGAAGAATCCATCACTACTAGTCTATACTATATTACTGAGCATTTTGGCAACACCAGAATATACCTCTAGCACACAGACTTTGAACTGGGGGGGGGAACAAAAAAAGGTCATTCCTGACAGTTTAAATTAACATTTCTTTTAGTTTACTGCCAAATCTTGAATTCCAGTTTTCAAGCCAAACTTTCCACTGTTGCAAGTGGGTCCAGCTCCCTGGATGACAGGTAAACATGGCAACTTGCACCATTGCTGGTGTGGGTCTCATTTTATTAATTCTCCCCAGTAATTACTGAAGGCTAGGCCAAGATCAAACCAACAGATATCTCTCCTCCTGCCACGGTCTAATGTGTTTAGGATACTATCACAAGGGCTAGAGAAGCTAACAAACTGCAGGTGCAGATTCAAACACGCTTTTTCCAGCACTTTCCGTTGCACATGTACTAGCATTCCAGCAAGCCACATCCTCTCAGACTAGGCCGACCACTCTCTTACTTCAAGGTGTTAGCTGCCATCACAGTGGTTGCTCTGGCCAACTCACCATGAACTATTTACCACTGAGAAGCGACAGTGAGAATTTTGTGATATTTTTGCAAACTCAGGTGCATTACAGAGTTCTGTTATTCACAAAAAGCCAAAAGGCACAAGAGGCAAGCTCACTACAGCGTAAGAGAACACATGAACAGCTTTTGTTACTGACCAGGCGGCGAATATCCCTTTCACTCTCCCATTTGATCTTAGAAATGGCTTCCTGGTGCGACTGATGCTCACTTCGAAGATCCCCCGCCTTGATCTTATCGGCTTGGATCATGTTGTTAAGGGCCTCATCTACTTGCTTTTTGGCAGACTTCAGCTCAGTAATTTCCTGCAGAAGCTTAAGGCGCTCGGAGTCGAACTGTTTTCTGGCCTCTTCACGAGCCTCAATAGTCAGCGCTGTCCTTACTTTATCGCTGCTCCCATCCCGCAGCGCACACAGTGCCGACTTCAGGCGCTGGATTTCGCTGTCTCGGACTTTCACCATCCGCGTCATCTCCTGCTCATGCTGTTTGATGAGGTTCTCCCTCACAGCCTGTAGCTCCTTCATTTTCTCCTCATGAAGTTTGGCTTTTAGTTCTGTGATCTGCACGGTCTGCTTGCGCTGCTCCACCTCACGGATACGCTTCGTTTCTTGAGTCTTCTCTCGTTCAAGTTTAGCAACCTACATTGAGATAAAACGAAAGTCACCTGCTACCAACATAACGTTATCAAAACAAGCCCACTCAGACACATAGCCGTGTCAAATTAAGGAAGACCCCGCTGCAGACCCTAGATGAACCTCCACCCTCCTACAACAAAATATGGGCCAATTCCTGGAGCATCCAAATAGATTTTACACTGCCTTTACTCAAGGCAAAACAACCCTGTCTTCTCCAGGTGTCTTGCCTCATGCAGTGATACTACATGTACTTTCAATATTCCCTTAGGAGATTAGACTCCATGTGTGTGCATGCATTTGTCTAATAACTTTTTAACCCATCAGTCGATGTCAGTCAAATTCACTTGAAAATTAGAGGGCTCAGAAATAGCAAGGTTCCTACCACTTTCACGACTATGGGCAGTCAATCGGATGTGAGAGAAGTGTTTGCCTCTATATGATTCCAACTGAGGTAAAATGCAAGTCTGAAAGTCCAGGAAATATTTCATCTTTTACAGATGTTCTTACCCATACATTCAGCTTTAACGGGCATTTGTAGTCACTTCTTAGACACATATCTACAGAAAAGCATGCTTCACTGGTTATTATGCTTATAGAACAGCTAGCTTTACTTAAAATATGTCCTTTGCTACTCTCAATTAACAACCGTTTTTAAAGTCCTTTGTCCATAGCTTTGGAATCAAAGTTATAGAGCAACCCATCAGTCTTCAGTGCACTTACACCAATATATCTCTAGGTGCAACTCCATACCCCAGAGCAATTCCACAATAGAAACCTGTGTGAACCTACACCAAAGGAAAGCAATGGATAAGGAATGGTTTCAGGACAAAGTAAACTCAGTAGGTTTGTTATTTACAGTGAAAAAGAATGCAGCTTCAAAGACTGTAAGAACTTCCTTGTTAATCCCTTTTAAATAAAGACCACAAAGAACAAGGAAGAGTGAGCAAACCTTCCAGAAAGAAAAACCAGAGGAAAAAACAGTCAATATGAATAAGCATATTAGTAGGCCATCTGAAAGCCCTCCAAGAGACACCAGTGGTCTAGCCTGCAGGCCTAATCAATTACTTGGAGAGGATTTAGTGAAAGTAGGAAGTGCTGTCAGCTATATGCAGAGCTGATTGACTTTTTTTAATGTACTTTTACTTCAGTTTCAATCACCAAAGTCATTCTGACAAGTAAGAGACTCTAAAAATGAGAGGCATCTTCCTCAGAAGGCTCCACGGAAAAAAAATCTGAAATATTACCCTAGAACTCCCTCCACAGGGCTCTAGGATGCACAAAAACTTTTCAAAGTAAAGTATTCAATACACGTGTTTTTTAAAAGTGGTCTGCACTTGCAACTGCCACTGACTTCTCTGGAGGACTGCAGAGGCTATTGATGCGGTAACTGTGTGCAATAATATGTCATATGCAACAAGAAGATTTTGCAGCCAGGGACTAAACACCAGTCTCCTAATCGCATCTGTATGATTCATGTGAGATGTTAAGATGCCTTTACTACATAGATCAATTCTGAGAAGAAAGCCACACATAACCTTAGCTGCTCAACTCCCATGTCCTTAGGCTAGGTTTTTGGTTTGCCTTAAGTCCTTCTTCATTCTAGGCTCATCCTTGATTTTGAATACTCATGAATAAAAATGAGCCTGATGCCCTCTTTCTTTCTTATAACGCATCTTCTTGTTTTTAAAAAGGGAGTTGAACGCACTGCAAAACAGGGTGCAATTATTTTAAGTGATCCATTCTGGCGTAACATAGAAAGATACATCTAAACTTTCAACAAAGTAGTTTGGGTATCCACAATGGTGCAATGCAGACCCAGCCAGGGCCTGAGTACAACTCCAGCTGAGCTCTGGGATGCCTGGTTTTATGGCTATTAGTTTACAGGCGGCCTAGTTTATTCAACTGACACACCATCAGATGTTAGGCTGACTCGCAGACATATGATCCTGATGGGAAGCATTGGAAAGTCAATAAAGGTCTTGTGGGAAAAAAGATTAATTACATTTGAAGTAATGGAAAAGAGACCTGTTCAATGAAATACCACAATGGTCCAGAGGTTTCTACCCTCTTTGGATTCATTGGTAGAGAGAACTTATGGCTAGCAGAGACAGGAAAAGTCCCAAGATCCTATTTGTTTGACCCCTTTGTGGGATGAACACTTTCCTAAAGCTTTTTTTGACGTGTTGGGTGACTGCCCAGTTTGGCATCTTATTTCTAACCTGATTTTACAAATGAGGCTGTACCAAGATGTCCAATCTGAATCTGCTTATGTCTAGAGAAAAAGGAAAAAAGAGCAAAAATCTGAATTCCAGATTAAAATGTCTGCTCCTCTCAATCCAAACTGCAGAATATTCAGAAGTGTGATCTTCTGTAGTTTTTATCCCCCCACTACTTCATGATGATAATTCCTTTAATACCCTGAGCGCTCGGTCTGATTTAGTTACAGGAATGGACAAGAGCGCCTACAGATGGGCATCCCAAGAGGTACTGAAGTACACAAACAATTTCATTATTTTGTTCATGTTCTGCTCCCCTCCCCATTTCTGGTGTTACTCAAGCACTTTAAATATATTTCAGATCAGGTTTTTTGGTGTTGTTTTCAAGACTTGCCTACTTTTGTAACTCTCGCTGTGTTGGGCCATCCTTGAAGTGATGTCCAGTAACAAAAATCTGCACTGGCAACTTCTGTATTGGAATTCCATAGCTGCAGTGATAACAAAAGCAGCAAGCCTCAGAGTACAGTGGAAGGCATTACAGAAGCTCCCTGTGCCATCAGTTTTCTGGCAGCCAGCCTGTTATTAAGAGAATAACTAAAGCCTTGCCTGTGTGCAACACATGAATGCCAAAGCTTGCAGGGAAGACAAAAGAACCAAAAAACATTTTTGCTGTCATCAACCACTTGTGAAAGAAAAGGATGCAGAATGAGTCTGAAGGAGTGATGATGTCTGCTTTGTTGCAGATTGCAAATCTCATATCTTTTAAAAGGTTGCAAATTAATGACTATAAACCTCACTGGCAGGTGAAGGTAGAATGCCCCTAGAAATTCTCAGAACATCGGACAACACAGAACTGTCTATTCTTGCTTTCATTTAGCTTCTCCTAAATTGTACCAGCCAACTTCCAATACACTGGCTAATGGTTCTCTGAGATCACCAGTGTGATTAACCTTGAGATACTCGCATGAACATCCATCCCTAAAAGAAATAAATTATGAAAAAGACCTCTTAGAGGCCAAAGCATTTGTGGTTATTCAGGTTTTGAAGCTAGATGCAAGTCACCCTTGGTTTTTTTGCCCAGGATATATGCTTATCTGAGAAGGAATAAAAGAGCCAGGTTGACGGACTTCAATTATATTCCATTTGGAAAAATAATATATCACTAGGCACCATCCTTTGAAAATGTGGCTGCCAACCAGACTGCAGAAAGGGGAATGCCAGGCTGCAGCTAGCACTGCTTCCAGGCCACTTCATAAGAATTCACCAGGAGTTATTAAACAGACATTTGTTATCTTCACTGTTCATAAAGAACACACTGCTAAACCTGAAGACGGCCTTAATCTCACCCACATTCAGGGAACTTTAGCACTTACCATACAAAGGTTTATTGCACAAAAGCTGTAGTCTGACTATAAAACACAGGCATATTGTGCTTGCTGCTAGAAGCATCTCTAAATGAAGGGGGAGCAACACAGTGGAGAGCAAAAAGTACACTTCTTTGCAAAGCCACTTCAGTACCACCTGTGGGAAAATTGATGTTGCTTGCAAGGATTTTAATAGAATGCAGGCAGGGTATGGGTGGAGTAGGTGTAAAACAACACTCAGTCTTTTTACCAGTTACAAAAGCTGTAGCAGTGTAAGGAGGTATTATGTGTTTTGCAAGGGCTGTCCTAGCACAGACAATTCAGGAAAGAGTGAGAAGTTCAGCAGAAGATGTAGGCAAGAGCTGAAGCTGCAGCACGCAGCCTTGAGGTTGCACCAAAGGCTTCTGAAGTATATGGGAAGCACCTCAAACCTTGACAGGTACATCTGTACTACATGGCCATGCCTATACCCTGCACGCATGATATTCAGCTGGGTTTAGACTAACTTTACCTACCCACGACCGTAACTCCAGCAGACCATTGGTACCTGAACAAGCTTTAAACAATGCATACATACCCTAGTGTATACAATACAGTTTGGCTGCACTGCAGATGGATTACAAGGGCTGACAAGGATTGTCATGCTATATATTTAAGGAATACTTCACTCGACTTTGAAATAAGGGCATGTCTTTATCAAGTATCAGCCATTCAAAAAACAGCAACACTACAAAATTTCTAAACACTGACTGGATAGGATGAAACCCACTAATTGGAATATGGCCAAAGATGTTACAAAAGACATATTGCTCCATTTGAGGACCATAGGCTTCTTAAACTTGTCCCTCAGCAAAAATGAGTCTTTTCCACAGAAGCAACAGGATATCCACAGTAAGAAACTGTTGTATGTGGGGAAAGAATCAGAAAAGGAAAGAGTTGTGTTGCATCTGTTGATTTCTGTGATACTATTTTTCCCATTTGTTTCTCTCCTTCAACTCAGAGACCGTTATTTACACCCAAGCCCTCACTTACCTTAGATTTCTCCTGATGCAGCTCAATTTGAATGTCTGTTAGCTTGGTCCTGAGTTCCTCATTGGCAGCCTGTAGGGCAACTATCAGGGCCTCAGGCTTTTCGCCCTTGCTACGTCCTTTTTTTGACATGGTTTCTTATCAGCGAGAGTCCACGTGTTTAATTATTTCAAATATGGACTGCCATATTTTCCTGTTCCTTTCAGTGCCAGTTAGTTCAGCACCCACTGCGTGACATTCCTTAAGGTCCTGGACTCTGATGCTTTGGAAGCCCTGCGAGAAATAAGATGTACTATTATTTGTCAGTGGACGCTCCAGCACGACAGTTGACATGGTTACAAAATACAAGAGACAGCTCACTTCTCCACACACCACAATCTTTATCTGAAAACCTCCAAGGGAGATCGCAGCACAATCAGGCTTCTGTATGCAAGTTTGGTGTACTAGCGAAGATTCCGAATAGTCCCTTTTTATGTTCTCAGAAAGGGGCACCATGCAATGAAGACAGGAGTTTGTTTACCATAAGGATTAGTGCTGTTGAGAGTACAGGACTAGAAAGGACAGGTCACTTAATCCAAGCCTTGCAGTCTGAGGTAACTACAAAGCAGGCACTCAAGCCTCAAGGTCCTATCAACGGTATCTTCCTCTTGCCATTCCCAACCCTTGATTCCGCCCAAAATACCATGCCAAACTCAATGACTCTCCACAATACACCTACAATCTGGCACAGGAAGAGCGGGGAAGTGCTGACATCCTCATCAGTATCCTGGGTCTCTGTAAAAGCAGAGAACTAATGACAAAAGCCTGTATCAGACTAGAAATTATCCCCTTTACCTTTCTGAAGGGAGCGCAAAAATATTCCAGGAATGGTTTCCATTCACTGAATTTTCTTGCGAAAATTCTGTCCTAAGCCAAAGTGATGTGGTAAGCTTAAACCAAAGCACGGCAACAAGATATGCTGATCAGGAAGCCGAGGGTTTTTTTCCATATCACTAAGAACATGAGTGTCCCTCTGTTCCACATACATACTGTTTTGAGTTTGTTTGTGGTTTGGTTTTAGTTTGTTTTTTGCTGGTGGCGTGGCTTTTTTAGCATTTGTCTTGGTTATTGGCACTGACTGACAGCCTTGGATGAGGAGGTATTCTCTCTACCTGCAAAATAAACATAGATTTAAGAAGTTCCCTAGAAATTTCTGTGTCCATGTGTTTCAGCACTGAACAGAGACCCAGATGGTGCCACGTTCATGTTCATACAGTCACTCGGACATTCCTATCGCATCCACAAAGCCTGCAAAAATGATACACATCGTTTGAGAAAGTAACAGAATCCTCAGTAAAAAGTGTCAACTGAACAAAGCAGATTCGCTTCTTGCTATATTGATCCTGCTATACTGAAAACACTGTTCTATTCACCCAGGGCTTCCTATCCTGCTCTCAGGTATGGCACTCCTGGAATCCTGGCATTGTATTGTGTACATACAGCTACAAATGAGTGCAGGATTTAACCCGTATTTTTCACCAGGAGGTGAAAGAAGAAGGGATGGATTAGGGGAAAAATATCCATTGGAAAAGGAACTGAGGCAAAATTTGTGTTACCTGCAAGATGGGCTCCAGGAAACATTCGTGTGGAAAATGCTTTAACAGAAACAGACAATTTGGCCGATAGTTTGGCACTTCCCATATATACACAGGGGATTTGATGCTGTTTTCCTTAGCACTACACAGAATATTTCTGTCAAGTCTTAAGTGACAGAGGACAATGTTTTACTAGAACTGGATCAAATGTTTAAGTCACTTGCTAATACCTTGACTGCTCTCTGCCATCCATACCTCCTTTTTCCAGGTCCTTGAAAACAGCTATTTTAATAATGAACACATTAAAAACTATTATTTCACCTTCTGTCTCTCCTACCTGCAAAGGAGGTCACAGAAGTTTTTTGGCTTTGTTTTTGGTTTTTTGTTTTTGTTTTCCAAATGGTATCCCCACCTTAAGCCTATGCATATCCTTAACAAACTACTCCGGCATAGCAAAAGCGTATGTTAAGATTTTAAGTTATTTTTAGTAACCAAAATCTTCACTAACAAATACAAAACTACACTTCATGGAGGAAATTGTCATTATTAGCCATCTAGGAGACTTAATGGACATCTCATATGCAGCATTTATTCAGTTGTGAAACAGATAGAGGGCCTCCGTTTGCCAGTAAACATTCTCTTCAGGCATCCACTTTTAAAGACCCAAGAGAAAATATTTTGCCCTTTTGGCCGGCTGTGTCCTCCAGGAGGTCTAAGTGCATATGGTGTTTTTAAAAACATATTCAACCGCACAGAAAAAAAAAAAAAAGTAGCTCCAGCAGCCACTAACTGTGCTTCCTTGGCATCTCTCAATAGTTAATGTGTCTTGAACATGAGCATAACACAAACAACTTGATGGCAAATGCCCTTCTCCTAGGACTTCTCAGAGGCCTGTGTGTCCATAGGAGGTATAAACGTATTCCCGATTGATGAGAAAGTGCACCCGCCTACCATGAGGGCCAAAGACGATTAGACACCTGTATACCTTTGCACATGTCAAAAAACTGAGTAGTTCTTCAATGCATGATAGCTCCTTTCAGATAGGAGGTATTCTTAATCACTTTTGGAAGCAATAATTTAGATACGGGCAATGGCATGGGTACAATAAACAAGGAGACAAGTCATGCTAAGCACAGATTAGGCTAGAATTGGGAACACAAAATGTTGACCAAGAGACAAGTATGTGTTCATGCACGAAAAAGCCACACAGAAGTCCACTGTCATCAGAATATTTACTGACATGCTAAAAGTAATGAGAAACATTAGGCTTGTGTGTTTCCAAATCTAACAGCACTATGCTTTATTGGTCAACATTATTTACTTCTTTGTCTCCCCTAAGACCCCAGCATGATCAATGAAGAAAAAACAATTATCTGCACAACAGATCACAACCTTCACAGAACCCCATAAGTTCACTACATGACTCTATTAACCAGAGGGCTGCATCTGCCCATGAAATTGTACTGACCCTATTGAGTCTGAAGGCATGAAATTCTAGACCAGATCATGATTAACACTGTAAGACAAATCCGCTCTGTCCAATTTCTAAATCTCTTCCCTTCTCAGCATTAAAAAAATTAGAAAGCCCTGCAGGATGGGGGGAGGGAAGAAAGGGGGTCACATCTAAGTAGATTTCGATACAGTCTCAAAATCTAGAGCTGGTTTAAAAAAATTCGTCATTTAAGTAGTGTAGAAAATCCTGAAAATTTCTGTCTAACAGAAATATCCTGAAAATTTCTGTCTAACAGAAAATAGATAGAAACTTTGATATTTCTCCTTTGGAAATATCGAAAATGTCTTGTTAAATTGCGCTGCTGTTGCAAAATCAATGCATCATAGTGAAGAATGCTGTTCTGCTTTATATGCTACGTCACACTTAAAAATGAAATGGCTGTGTCAAAACCAAGCAACTCCATCAAACTAATTAACTGTTGAAAACTGTAGCAAAACGGTTGCTTCAGTTCACAACACCTGTGAATGTTGTGAAGATTTACTTACCAAATCTGACATTGACTAGTTGTTTGGCAGAACAGCTTTTACAGCATAAAGAAAAAAATCTTAATAGACAGCAGCCACTTTTCCCTAACTTGCATTCTCCAGCTGGTCTATAGGGTTGCAAGAAAGACTTCCTTCCTTCACGGAGGTGGAAGCAGACTGCAAACCCTGCTCAGGCTGGATTCTAACGTGCAGTATCACCACACATACATTTCACAACCAAATCATCGTGAGCTAACTCTGGAAGGACTCCGCCGCCATAAGTTATCATCAGGCCAGCCCCCTGCCAAGTCTGGATTTTGTGGTCTCACTGAACCCAAGCTGTGGTTCAGAACCTCACTGGCATTTCTGTAAGTGCCGATGTTGCCTTTATAGCAACAGAGAAAGGTGCTTCATGCAAATCTGCACACTATTCACACTGGTATACTTGATTCTGTGGGGCTTATCAAAAAGGAAAAAGTACCAACAGACTCAGGATTTCCAGAGCTGGAGGGGCAGTTTCAGCTCCTCTGTGCACAAGAGGACAACAGAAACATGAGCAAACACTGTGCAGTTCTGCACAACTGGCACTCACTACGCAACAGTACTTAAAAATTGGTCACTCAGTGCACTGTTAATATCAACCTCTTCCACCAACGAGAAGCAGGGAACATGCGACTGAGTAAGTTTACTTACTGCCTGTATTTCAGAGTGATATTCACCTTTCTTAGAAGTCCCAACTACACAGGAAAAAATACTTGTGAAAGGATGTTGGTACAAGTACTAGCTCTTATCTTTTGTCTGTTTCAAGGGATCAGCTGATCACCTGTAACAAAGCTGATGAGTTCACTTCCCATTCTCTGACCGAGTCCTCCAAAATCCACGAAGTCTCAGGAGGAAGTTTATTGGGATAACGTAGCACCGGCATTATTAGAGAGGGGCTATCAAGAATTCTTGAACTGTCTCATTTGTGTAATCATCTATGTTCGACTAAAGTGGAACTTGTCACATGGGCAAGTCATTTGCTCACTGCTGAACAAGTTGCTTTTATCTGAAATTGCAATTAAAAGAAAGGTGCTTTTATTTTTCGTGCCCACAGGAAAAGTCTTACCCCATCTGAGCTCGCTCTAAGGCTAATATTTCAATTTCGGTTATACTTCCATCTTCTGCTTTCTGAGGGCAGGAGCTGATAGGGATGTCATACGTGTGCTTTTCCCAAAGCACTGTCATCAGACACTTGGCTCTGCTCAAGGAGAGGGTGACATTCCTTCCACTGTGAAGTGGACTTAGCTGTGTAAACAAGCAGAAACTCTAACGAGTCTAAACTCGTTTTCTTCAGGGCTCAGAGACAGCATTTCACCTCTTGCCAAGAGAACGATTAACATGCTACTTCAGAACTCTGCTGACCCAACTCTCCATCAGACAAGGCTGCTAGGATTCAGGTTAGGTAACCCTAACATCAGGGATTTTTCCAAATCAAGACTGGTGATCCAGACTCCCTGGCTCTAGATCCCAATGCTGACTCTAGAACCAGAACTTCAGAGCATGGCAAGTCAAAAACCAAAATCAAGCTGTTATGTCTTTCCATCAAATAGAGAAGTTTGATGGTGGTTCAGGGTTACAAACTGATATCCACCCCTATGTCAGACAAGAAGACAACTTCTTCTGAAAGCTTTAGTCGAACAAAAGTCTGTGGCCTTTAGTAGTTCTTCCTTGCATTGGCAGGCTCTCAATGCAAATTAAAAAAAAAAAATGGAACTACCACTATGAAGGTTTTTCATCCTCGCCAAATCCTTGTGGCCTTTGTGTACTTCACTATCTCTGCCAACAACCTGCAACAATTTTGAGAGACACTTTCTACTCCCACAAAATGGTGAAACTCCCTTGGAACTAGAGGAGTAGTTCCAGTGCTTACCTGCTAGAAATTTTGTCCCAGTAGCTAGACAGGATCCAGGCTTGTTCATTGATCTGGTCTTAAGCAATATTTTTCAGAAATAACATTGCCATATAAGCCAATTCCCATCACTGCAACAATTCTGTTAGCTACAAGTGGAACACTGGCCATACACAATTCCTTATCTCTCCAAAGCCTGTCTCATTTTGCTAGTGGGATTTGAATAAATCCAAAATTAAGACTTTGCTTTGGCTTTTATTTACCAGGTTTCACCTATGCTTTGCATTGTTTCAGAATAAAATTCAAGCCCTGATTATTGCATTCTATGTTGTGTGTTATGTCACATAACAGAATACATGGTTAATGAAAACTGTTATTAAAAGTATGATTTATATTAATTTAGTATGAAATCATAATTCAGCAATCCAAGATCAACTCAAAACCTTAGCTCAGAATTGCTGCAAATATTTGCAGCGTTTGTACAGTTCTGTCCTGTATTTCTTTTTATAGTCAGAAGATGGCAAATTTCACACACTAGTTCATGTTTTATTCTACTAAATGGTGATAAGCAGCTCTTCAGAACAAAACCTAACCACTTCCTGCTTTTGACTGTACAAAAATCATAGTATTATCATTAGATTTTTAATCAGTACCACAATAATTTTCAGGAATATTAAAATACCTTCAGAACTGAACTCGCACTATCCCTCAGATTTGGGGCTCTGCACAAGGAATACAGGATGAATCTGGTGCTGTTAGGCTGCTCATGCTAAAATTGCCATTGGTCCTTGCTCTAAAACATGAACCAAAAAACTCTACCTATTGCTGGCAGCTCCATGGGAACAGTTGAAAGGGGACGGGAGCATTATTGTTATCCACAGCAAAGCTGAGGAGCTTTGTGAAACCAACATTCTGGTATTCTGCATCTAAAATACCATCTTTCTCTTTTTCATACAATTATTTGTACAACAGCTTCTGCCCTGTCGCTGTTGGGCAGAGGTAGGGGACCAAAAAGATGACGAGGGTTGGAAGCAAGTTCCAGTTCGGTGTCACGGGCAACCCCTCTCCCTGCCTGCTTTGCTTCCCCAGGTGTCCCTCCGTAATAAGTTTGAGGCCCTGGATCTTGAAGAAGAGGTAGGTGAGGATGTGGTGCAAGGCCTACCTGCAAGGTCCCATAGGAAGAGGCAGTTGAGTCCACACCTCAAGATTGCCTCTGATAAGAAAGAAAGAAGGGTAATTGTAGTAGGTAATTCCCTTCTGAGAGGGACAGAGGGCCCAATATGCAGAGTTGACTCTCATCATAGGGAAGTTTGTAGTCTACCCGGAGCCTGGATCAGGGACATCACCAGGGCACTCCGCAACCTGGTGCACCCAACAGACTACCACCCACTGCTGATCTTCCAGAGAGACGGGGAGGAAGCTGCATCCCGCAGTCTGAGGGGAATGAAGAAAGATTTCAAGGCCTTGGGACGCATGGTGAAAGAGTCTGGGACTCAAGTGATTTTCTCTTCACTCCTTCCATTTTCGGGTGATGACGTGGGATGGAATAGAAGAATTCAGTCCATAAATGATTGGCTTCAAGACTGGTGCTACAGGCAGGGCTTTGAATTCTTTGATAATGGCTGGTTTTACAAGACACCAGTCCGGATAGTGATATGTGCGAAAGGTTTATCTCGCAGGGGCAAAAGGATGCTGGGACAGGAATTAGCAGGGCTCATTTGGAGGGCTTGAAACTAGATTCGAAGGGGGATGGGGTTGTAGCTGGGCTTGTATCAGTGGGGCAGCACTCTAGAACTGATAAAGACCGGGAGGCCTCCCATACCCCCAGGGTGAAATCGGTGTGCTCAGCTCGCTCCTTGAAATGCCTGTACACCAATGCACGCAGTGTGGGGAATAGGCAGGAAGAGTTAGAAGCCTGTGTTCGGTCAGGAGATTATGACCTGGTGGCAATTACAGAGACATGGTGGGCCAGCTCACATGACTGGAATGTGGTCATGGATGGCTGTGTCCTTTTCAGGAAGGCGTGGTGGTGGAGTTGCTCTTTACGCGAGAGAGCAACTACAATGTACTCAGTACTGTCCAGGCACGGACGAGGAGCGAGTTGAGAGTTTGTGGGTGAGAATTAAGGGGCAAGCTGGCAGGGCTGATACTGTTGTGGGAGTCTATTACAGGCCGCCAGATCAGGGTGAGGAAGCTGATGAGGCCTCTACAGGCAGCTGAGAGCGGCCTCACAGTCACAGGCCCTGGTTGTTATGGGGGATTTTAACTTCCCTGATGTTTGCTGGAAGGACTACTCAGCCAGCCAGCCTCAGTCTAGGAGGTTCCTCCAGTGCATTGATGACAACTTTCTGATGGAAATGGTGGAGGAGCCGACTAGGAGAGGAGCGCTGCTGGATCTCGTCCTCGCTAACAAGGAGGGTCTGGTTGAAGCAGTAAAGGTGGGGGGCTGCCTTGGTTGCAGTGACCATGAAATGGTGGAGTTCAGGATCTCGTGTGGCAGGAACAGAACAGCAAGCGTAATTGCAACCCTGGACTTCAGCAGGGCAAACTTTGGCCTTTTCAAACAATTGCTAGGAGAAATCCCATGGGCAAAGCTGCTTGAAGGTAAAGGGGCCCAAGATAGTTGGTTAACATTCAGGGACTGCTTCTACCAAGCTCAAGATCAGAGCATCCTGACACATAGGAAGTCAAGGAAGGGAGCCAGGAGACCTGCGTGGTTAAACAGGGAACTGCTGGGTAAGCTCAAGTGGAAGAAGAGAGTTTACAGATCATGGAAGCAGGGGCTGGCCACTTGGGAAGAATATAAGGCTGTTGTCAGAGGATGTAGGGAGGCAACTAGGAAAGCTAAGGTCTTAGAGTTAAACCTGGCGAGAGGGGTCGAGGACAACAGGAAGAGCTTTTTCAAATACATGGCAGATAAAACTAACACCAGAGGCAATGTAGGCCCACTGATGAATGGGGTGGGTGCCCTGGTGACAGAAGATACAGAGAAGGCAGAGATACTGAATGCCACCTTTGTCTCTGTCTACTCTGCCGGAGGCTGTCCTGAGGAGCCCCGTACCCCTGAGGCCCCAGAGGAAGTCAGGACAATGGAAGAGTGTGCCTTAGTTGATGAGGACTGGGTTAGGGAGCAATTAAGCAATCTGGACATCCATAAATCCATGGGTCCAGACGGGATGCACCCGCGGGTGCCGAGGGAGCTGGCTGAAGTCATTGCTGGACCGCTCTCCATCATCTTTGCCAAGTCTTGGGAAATGGGAGAGGTGCCTGAGGACTGGAGGAAAGCAAATGTCACTCCGGTCTTCAAAAAGGGCAAGAAGGAGGACCCGGGCAACTATAGACCGGTCAGCCTCACCTCCATCCCTGGGAAAGTGATGGAACACCTTATCCTTGGTGCCATCTCAAGGCATATCAAGGATAAGAGGGTCATTAGAGGCAGTCGACATGGCTTCACCAAGGGGAAGTCGTGCTTGACCAACCTCATAGCCTTTTATGAAGACATAACGAGGTGGATAGATAATGGCAGAGCAGTGGATGTGGTCTACCTTGACTTCAGTAAAGCATTTGACACCGTCTCCCACAGCATCCTCACAGCTAAACTGCAGAAGTGTGGACTGGACGATCGGGTAGTGAGGTGGACAGTGAACTGGCTGAAGGAAAGCAGCCAGAGAGTCGTGGTCAATGGGGCAGAGTCCAGCTGAGGCCTCTATCTAGTGGAGTGTCTCAGGGGTCAGTACTGGGGCCAGTATTATTCAATATATTCATCAATGACTTGGATGAGGGAATTGAGTGCACTATCAGCAAGTTTGCTGATGACACCAGGCTGGGAGGAGTGGCTGACACGCCAGAGGGCTGTGCTGCCATCCAGAGACCTGGACAGGCTGGAGAGTTGGGCAGGGAAAAATGTAATGAAATATAACAAGAGAAAGTGCAGAGTCTTACATCCGGGCAGGAACAACCCCAGGTTCCAGTATAGGTTGGGGAATGACCTATTAGAGAGCAGTGTAGGGGAAAGGGACCTGGGGGTCCTGGTGGACAGCAGGATGACCATGAGCCAGCACTGTGCCCTTGTGGCCAGGAAGGGCAATGGGACCTGGGGTGTATTAGAAGGGGGGTGGTTAGTAGGTCGAGAGAGGTTCTCCTTCCCCTCTACTCTGCCCTGGTGAGACCTCATCTGGAATATTGTGTCCAGTTCTGGGCCCCTCAGTTCCAGCAGGACAGGGAACTGCTGGAGAGAGTCCAGCGCAGGGCCACAAAGATGATTAAGGGAGTGGAGCATCTCCCGTGTGAGGAAAGGCTGAGGGAGCTGGGGCTCTTCAGCTTGGAGAAGAGGAGACTGAGGGGTGACCTCATCAATATTTATAAATATATAAAGGGTGGGTGTCACGAGGATGGAGCCAGGCTCTTCTCGGTGACAACCAACGGTAAGACAAGGGGTAATGGGTTCAAGCTGGAACACAAGAGGTTCCACTTAAATTTGAGAAGAAACTTCTTCTCAGTGAGGGTAACAGAACACTGGAACAGGCTGCCCAGGGGGGTTGTGGAGTCTCCTCTGGAGATATTCAAAACCCGCCTGGACGCCTTCCTGTGTAACCTCATCTGGGTGTTCCTGTTCCAGCGGGGGGATTGGACTGGATGATCTTTCGAGGTCCCTTCCAATCCCTAACATTCTGTGGTTCTGTGATTTCCCAAGAAGTTCCAATAACATGATGCACACTGAGAATAATACTTCCAGTCAAAATACAAAATCCTGCCCTACCTTAAAAGGAAACAGAAATTTTCCAGAATTGATAGTTTTCAGAATGAGATGTACCTGGACACAAATTAAACACACTATTTAAGACTGGCAGGATTGTCAGGAAACCATTTCAGTGGTTTTGTACTTTGAGCATTATTCAAGACCTATTCCTAGTTTACTAAAAGGATGTTTTTGTAAATGTATTTTATGCAAGTAGGGTCACACTCAACCACTGCCAGTGACAACACGTACAGCCTGAAAGAGAAACATTGCACTTCCCAGAGTTTATAGTATCGGGTTCTCCTTTCTTTGATTTTCATTTTAACAAGTCAGCAAAACCACCTTTTATTTAACTGAAATGCATATAAACAAGAAAACAACAAACAGTGAGGGAAAGTTCATGCCCCGTATCTTTCTCCTGGAAACCCTTCCTTTTCTTTCTTTCTAAGGCCATAACTCTGATTATCTATTGTCTTACAGGTATCAGAGGAGGATATTTTACATTCACTACTAAAGACTGTCAGATATCTAGGTAATTTTTCTATTTAAAGTAAGAGGGTTAACTTGTGAAAATTTTTGCCATTTTTTCAGTTCAGCTCCTGCTACAGCAAATAAAGGTAGATACCAGTGTAAGAATGAGCAAGAAAAATGTGCGTTCTGGCCTCCCACATTCACGTCCAACAGCACAGATCTCTACAACGAACCATTTTCTTTTCTGGACACCTTACTTACAACCAGATCACTACCCTCCTGCAGTTCCTTATCAGCCTGCAGTTCAGTATAACTTCAAAACATGTATTTTCTTCTCCCACTGTATCACTATCAATGCCCTGCAGAACCTCATGTACACACTGCTCTCATTTCCCATGTCCTACATCCCTCTTGCTCTTTCCTTCCATTTTCTGGGAAAAGAATCTGAATGTTCCCATTACCAGGCAAAGACTAAGCCAACATGAATTACAGTTTGTCTCTTCACATCAGCTTCTCAGCAGAAATGTAAAGACATTAGCCATTTCTATCCATCTTTTAGAGTCAAAATATCTTTAAAACTAGAAACATTGCAAGCAACATTCACTAGAAATACTCAGGATTATTCACTTATGAATACACTATGACCAGAGTTGGTCTTTTTCGTTTCTGAATTGTTGTGATTCTTACTTTTCTATCATATGTCGAAAGAGGCTCCTTCAACATCCCTAGAGTCTGTGAGTCCTTTAACGATGGTCTGAAACAGAACTTTCACCAGGTAACATCAGAAATCTTCTTTTCCATTAATGGCATTCATGAGCTGAGGGACAAGTAACTGTCATTCCTGCCCACTTGACAAAACAAATCAAACGAGAACATACCACACGACATTGTACATGGTGACTTAAGTAGCTCTGCTCGTCATGGGAAGAACAGGACTCAACAAATAAACAACCAGGATAAAGTGAAACTTGTGTTAAATGTAGAATTCGTCCTTACAGTTTACTATTTAAAAGCTACCCCTGAAATTTGCAGGCTGATTTTTAGCTGAACTGTGCTGTTTTAAAAATGGAAGCATCAGCTAATATTGATCAGGGGAGCACCATCCTCCTCCCGTGTAAGCAGGTGATGGCTTGGACTCTCAGCTGATGAAAGCATAAGCGCAAAACGCCACCCATTAAACCCAGCTGAGATGCTGGTTCATACATGACACAGCAAGCTACAAAAAAATTAAAAGGTTACACTTATAAGACAGTCAGGATACTGCCTTGAGCACACAGATTTCCATTAAGGCTTCATCTAAACCCAGAAAAATATGCTAATTTCAGAGATATTTTAATAGGCACTAAGCTATTGTTTATCATTGCTATTTCCAAGGACAATGCTTACATCCTCCTTGAGATCACCTAACACAGGCTAGATCACTGACACACTGCATATGCCAGGAAAACGGCAACATGTAGGTCATGCTGTGACCTACAAAAATATGTGACGCAATTCAGAAGAGATCTGCGAACACAGAGCCCTGCAGACGTGGGCCGGACACCACCAGGCCAGTGACACCACTGATGTGATGTGATATAGTGATACCACTGGATACACACGGGGGTTTAACTGCTGCCAGTTGTGCCTCTGAAGCACTCACCAGACGCACTCCAAACTTGCAGGTTCATTCTTAAAAGCATTTCCAAGTTAATTAATGCAACCTTTTGCTTAGTCACAGACTATTGAACAGTAACTAACACAATTGTTCTTTCAGCGGTAAATTACTCCATGTTCTTCAACAGTCCCCACATACTCCTCGCTCGTCTAAGACTGCTTGTAACTTCCCACCAGGGAGGGGAGAAGGGGCTATTACTAAGGGTTGTATTAAAGCAGATTCTCCCAGCTGATTCTCCAAAAATTACTGCATCTTGTTGTTTTGTTCCTCACCAATGCACAGAGAGGGAATATATTATAGCAGCTTGCAGAACCTTAAATATCCAGTACAAATAAATACAGTGCAAAAAACCCCAAGGTCTTATTTAAGAATAGCAGAACTTCAAGAACAAAAATAACATTCATGTTCATGAAAATATGCATATATTATGTGTATTAATACAATTGTAAGTCTTTTTTAAATTAAGTACTAAAATATTTCTACACCAAGCCTACCCCAAATGCATGCAAAACAGTACAGTATTGATTCTAATTAATTAGAATGTAACATCGCTTGTAACATTAAGAGTTCTAAGTATCTGGCATACACAATAGAAACGAATAATGAAAAACATTTTTGCATCCATTTTAAAAGAAAATCAACTTAGTTAATTTTAGCAAACCAGTGCGCATGCAGCAGAAAAAAATCCAGCAGCTCTGACTCTACCGTTTCTCCCAACTTTATTTGCTTACTCAATATTGATTATCTTAAACCTCCTGGGACCTCAATGCATTTTTCAACAGCTATTTCTCCTTTTCAGTTTTAATTTACATGTTACTTAGACCCTTTGTTTACAGTCCATACAATGTAAGCTTTAATAAGCCTTCCCCCTAAACGCTTAAAAGAATATGATAATAAACTATTTCAACGAAATTCAACAAATAGCTTGACAAATGGAGTACAGGTGTTAAACGGTAACTGAGATATGACCTCCCAGGTGTAGATGAGAGAAATGCACAAACTGAAAATGGGAGACAACGTGCATTTTAGCATCAGTTGTTCTCAAGTCAAATAATTCATTTTGGGTTTTTTGATAAAATAATCTGAGATGATGTTATACTTTGTGTTATTATTTTCAATATAAAAGAAGACCTGGTATACCATAGCAGCTGTTCTACCTAAATTTTCTCAGGTACATCAGTTTGCTTTATTATTCACCATAGAGTCACATTTAATCCAAAATTAGAAATGGAATTGTGGCCTATCCAGTCATCATATGTAAGAAGAGGATTTCATTATGCAGCCATGTACTAAAATGTTTGCTGCATTCATGCACCCCTTTTTGTTTGACCATGCTGTGCGGATGGTCACATGCATCAGTTCACTTTGCTTCTCTTCTGACAATAGCTGATTCAGACTATGTAACATATAGAACTGGCTGTGATGTCCAAATGTGATCTTCCAGATTAAAAAATGGTCCTAAATTTTCCAGGATGTGTGACAGTTTCTCACCTACCCACCAGTGACCCAAATACATGGCTAGCAAATCATACAACACCGTAATTTTTAGCGAGATGAACTGAAAGCCTGCATTCCCGAAAGTGGTTGCCTGTCATTATTGTCCCTTTAAAGTTCACTGGATGTTTTAGAATGCAAACTGCACACTGCAATCCACGCTGTTTTTCTGTCACTTACAGAGAAGCTGTATTTACACTGATTTAACTTGACAGCGTGTAGTGTGGCAAGACCACAGAGCTTTTCTGTGACTCCTCCAACATGCTGTTGAATTTTCTATGTAGAGCCCCACCTCCTGGAGCAAAGACTTCTAGTCCTCATATTTTAAAGGAGAAATTCAAATAGACCTTGAAGATACAAAAACAAGAAGTACTACAAAAATTACATTTTTCTACCCCCATGGATTCTGGATCTTGAGTGCTGATGGCAGAGAATTGCACAGATGCTTTGCACAGATGTAGATGATTACTACAGAAAAAGCAGAAGAGAATCCATCTCTGAGGATGGGAAGATAAATTTGTTATAATCTAGCAAAGACCAGATCTTCAAGGGATATAGATTTAGAGAGGAACTTGGAAGAGGCTATCTGCTGGGAATTTGAACAAGCTAGAAACATGTAATACAAACGTGCCATTGTAAATTCAAGTAAAATATTTTTTTTTAAAAAACAAAAACATTTGGTTTCCAGTCTTATAACCCAAACATTGCATTGCTATGCACAAAGATTAAAAAGAAATCTGACAGAACCCAGAAGATACAAAGAATGACTGACTAGAAAGTGATTGAAAATTCAGGTATCTGGTAAATGACCATGAGCCAGTAGTGAAAGCCAAGTTGTAAGCATCTTCAGTCTCCCATAACTTGGTTAAAGAGAATAAAAAGAAGTTATTATTAACAAATTACACGGATTTCAACTGCTCAAGTTACACCTGAGTCATACCAGCCTTATGACAGTAGAATCCCATCACCATAGTTTTTGTTGTTGTTTTGTTTTGGTTGGTTGGTTTTTTTACAAGAGGACTACTTTTACACACTTTTTAAAACCACAACATCAACTGTCTATCAAATGGATGAATAACAATCAAAACTGAAAATTATTCTGGGCACCATTTTGCCAGTTATGTTTCACAGCATTTTCCTGACTTGAATACCCTGAGGTCGCTGAGGCTTTGCAATGACAGAGAAATTGTGCAGCATCTTGCCAGCTACATTAAGGCCTTGATAAGAAAGTCTAGCAGAATCCAGCCTACATGTACACATTACAAGAGCCAACACACAGCCATGTTTTAGCTATACCTTATGTTCAGTTCCTAATAAGTAGGATATGGAAGTTCTTATTCAGAAGATTATTTAGCTGGGAATGGCCTCTGGAAGCAGAGAGATTATCAGAAGCCACTAAAAGGTGACAGGGACAAGGTTATCCAAAGGGAGGCCAAGGCAATGCATTAGCATTCGCAATATCACAGAGCCTGAAGTTAAGCTTGCGGTGGACACCGTCAAATACCTGGCTCGAATTAATCTCCAGGTAAGGGCCGTGTTTCTCTACCTCAGGTACTAACAGAACAGTCAGTCCAAGATCAGCAAGCCAGAAAGGTGGCAGCATCTGTCACTGACAGCCTGGTCCCTTGAGCTAGGAGCTCACCGGCAACCAGAGAATCCCAGCAGTCCCCCACATTGCCTCAGTTCTGGGAAAGGGACAATGCCAAAGGGGCAATCACATCAACAGCTCCTGGCAGCCACCTCCACCAGGCAACTCCTACGGAAACGCCAACAGAAACTCTCCAGCCTTTCCTCCCTGAGGCTCCTCCTCAGGATTTTGCTCACTGTAGAAGCAAGAGTGGAACTGGATGCAACCCCATTAACTTGATCAGAATCACAGAATATCTCAGCTTGGAAGGGACCCATGAGAACCATCAAGTCCAACCACCTGCACCTCGCAGGACCAGCTAAAACTAAGCCATGTGACTAAGAGTATCCTCCAGATGCTCCTTGAACTCTGCCAGGCTTGGTGCCATGACCACTTCCCTGGGGAGCCTGTTCCAGTGACCAACCACGCTTTCAGCAAAGAACATTTTCCTAATGTTTAATCTGAACTTCCCTTGTCGCAGCTCCATTCCATTCCCTATGTCCTGTCACTGGCCACCGGAGAGAGGAGATCAGCACCTCCCCCTCCGCTGCCCCCCATGAGGAAGGCGCAGACAGCGATGAGCTCCCCCCACAGCCTTCTCTTCTCCAAGCTGAACCAACCAAGTGACCTCAGGCGCTCCCAAGTCTTGTCCTGGAGACCTTTCACTGTCTTGGTTGCCCTCCTCTGGACACACTCTAATGGCCTGAAGTCCTTGCACGGAGACAGCCATGGTGTCCTTTGTTACGGAACTACTTATAGACCACTCACGTCTTACAGCCTCTTCAACAACTACCAGCTAACCGCCCTCACCAACCTCATAACCGTTCCCAGAGAACCTCTTAGAATCACCGGATACTTACCTCACTCAAGCACCAATCTGAACCTGGTCAAGTGCCAGCAAAGCTGGCATTTACAACACAGCAGGACTGGATTTGAAATCTGTATGGAGAGTAGCAGGCCAAATCAAGAGAAAAAAAAATGAGCCAGAGCAGACGCAATTTTACCCTCACGTTACTGCCTGAAAAGGGGTAAGACTCTCTTGATGGGCCACTCAGTCACCTAGACCAGGCATGATATGTGCACGGGTGCAGAATTTGACTGAGCAAATCAGAGACACTGAGAACAGGACTCCAACGTGTCACCTTACAGTGATGCATAGGACAGTATCAGAACGCAAATGTTTTAAAAAATACATCTCATTCATTTTTTCCTTACAAGAGTGCAAATTAAACTTCAAATGAATATACTTATGTTCCCAGCCTATAAGGTACTCTCAGAATCTTTTCTATATTTGCATTCACAGCAAAAAATAGAAACAGACTACAAATGAGCATTCAGTGCCATAAGATAGCCCAAATGCACGATCTCGATCCCTCTTAAGCCATAGTGGAATTGAGGGACGATGGCAGCCCAGTAATTTACAAATAAATTGCACGTCAGCCCAAGCGGCATGTTTCCTCAGTTAATGGCTGTGAAAAAAGGCATGTGTTGCATGTACAAAGAGACGCGTTTTGTGGGGTGTTTGCAACAGAGAATGTCTTCACGCACACATCCACAAACGCACCAACCCTGACACTTCAAGACACATACAGGTGCATTTCTAAAAAATACATGGTCGGCCAGAAACCTTGTGCGATGCTCTGTGCACAATGGAACAGGCGAAGATGCACCGCCCGTAACAACGGCCCGGGGAGCCGCTCGGCTGCAGCGCTGCCATCTCACGGAGGCCCAGCCCGGGCGCTGCCGCTGCAGCTTCCGCACATCGCAGCCTGGAAACCTCCTTTGTAACCAGCGACCGCACCGCGCTGGGCACGGCCAGACAATGCCCGCCCGGAGCACAACGGTGCGGGAGCCGCAGGGCTCCCGGCTCGGCGCTGCGGGCTGCGCCGGCCACACCTCTGTCTCCATCTCCATCAGCGGCTCCTGCCCGCCCGCCCTCCGCTCCATCACCGCCATCTCCAGCTGCAGCTCACCGCCACCACGCCACCGCTCCGCGCCGCCGCCCTCGCCCGGCCCCTGCAGCCGGCCCGGGTCACCGTGCCGCTCACCGTGCCGCGGCCAGGAGAGAACGCCGAGCGGCGAGGGACGAGCACGGCGCATCCATCGTCCCGCTGCCGCGGCGGCTGCAGCGCCCAGCCCCGGCCCAGCCCCGGCCCAGCCCCGGCGCCTCCCGGCCAGGCCTGCGCTGCCGGGCGGGGGTCTGCGCAGGCCCCGCCCCGCCGCAGCGCCGCGCGCACGGCCACCATGGCAACGCCGCGGCGGCGGGCCCGGCGGCGGCGGCGCGCACGGAGGGGCCGCCGGCGGCGGGAGCCGGCCCCGCACCCGCGGAGCTGCCAGGGCGCCGTGCGAGCCGCTCGCGGTGGGCCCGGCGGCGCGGACCCTCCGGCTGGCCCCTGGGGACATGAAGCATCCGCAGCCCGCGGCGCTGGGGAGCGTCCCCTCAGGAAACTCGTGTGGGCGGGAGCGAGGGAGGGCACCACCTCCCCGCACCTGAAGTCGCACCTCGGCCTACAGGCAGGAGCAAATTTATTTGAACAGGTCTGAAGGAGGTGGCAGGACCACATAAAATGTAGCACAGGATGCCTTGGGGAATGACCATAGACGCCAGAGGAGGGTGAAGGTGGGTGAGGGGGAAACAAGCACGGGAAAACTGCGGGGGGGGAAGCAAGTGCTGATGGGCAGGTAGAAGAGCTGCCACCTGCAGCTGGTCACCAACCTTTGGTCTGGCTGACACAACTCATCATCATAGTGTGTGCTACACTTTCATTAATTAAACACTATCGCTGCCTGTTTTCTGTATCATTGTGCTCTTTGCTCTGTGTACATACACGTATGTTCCAACAGCAACCCCCACTGGCACCAGCTAGCTGACAGGAGAAACCCGAACCTGTAGATATCCTCGGTCCAGGGCTGAGACTGAACAAGACACCCATAGTCTAGACATGGATACCAAAGAGACCTCAGGTCACGGGCTGAGACTGGAGAGACCAGAGGCCGTGAATGCATACCCATGTTCCACTTGCAAACTTCAAGAAAGTAGGAACAGTTCCTGTTCTAAGCAGAGGCATCTAAGGGCACTGTCCTCTTGCTTATGTTAATCTGTTCATTTATGGTCACAGCTGTAGTACATGTGCATACATATGCACCTTCGAAAGTCACACTTAGCCTTACTGCCTGGATGTGGGAACAGGGACCAGCAAGATATGGCAATCCTCACCCAAATGATCCATTACAGTCTATCCAATTTCATTTGCTACAGTACATAAGAGCTGTACCATAAAGAAGCCCAAGGACAGCAAGTTAGCCATTAGTTTTTTAATTGTTTTATCCCACTGGCTGCTTTTCTACTGAAAGCCAAAGCATCTGTCAGATCCACAGCCAGAATGGCAAACAGTTGTCACTGTGGGTACTTGGAATTCCTCTGACCCTTCCATCCTTCAGAGACATGGCACCTATATCTAAGTGCCTCTATCTACTGCTTTAGAGAAACATCTCCTGTGTAGTTCAAGACTAGCAAAAGTCCCTAAGTAGCCAGGCAGGTAACAGTTTCCAATCTAGACAGCAATGATACCACTAGGAGGTCATTCAAGGAAGTTCAGTAAAGACCAAAGGTAACGGGGCAGAATCAAACTTAAAATATATTTTAACTCAAGCTGACAAGCTCTTTGCAATCCCTCAGTTAGGAGCAGTCCTGTGTACTGGAACATGTCTGCCCTCTGACTGGAACAGCTTGGTGAGAAGTGCAGCAGGTTCTCACATCTCAGCATAGGCACTTTCTCAAAGGCTGCACTCTGCCTGTTGGGGCACATCCATCTTCAGCTGGGGCTTCCAATAACTCCTATCCTTCATGCGAATGTAGAAATTTCACTGGAAATAAAGAAGTAGTCCCAAGCCCCATCTGCAACGTCACATTCAATGCACAAGTTAGAAGTACCAGCATTGTTCATGGTGTTACAGAAGACAGATTGAGTGGAGAGACACGACGTGTGGGAGTGTTGGTGGCCGACAATGACGCAGGGAGGAAAACGGGAGCAGCAATATCTGCGGATAATGTTTCTCCCTGGTTGCGAAGCTGTAAGATCTGCCGCAGCAGGGCTTTTCCTTCTTCTCTAGTCTGCAAACGATTAGTAAAAAAACCAAAACAATACACCTATGGATGGGTGGCTCCATGGTCTAACTCAGTATGTAAACAGTATAAGTTATAGGAGTTTGTCATTCTGTAAGGTTGCAAGACACAATAAACATCCTTATTTCTTTTTTATTCTGCTACTTAAAAATGTTAAGGTACATCACCTTTTTTTTTTTTTTTTTTAGTCTTTTCTCCTTTTACTCACCAGATTGACATGTCACTTTGGTATTTCAGACAGTGATACCATCAACCACTGAAGCTGGCCGAATATTCCAGCAAAAAGTAGACTGGAGAAGCTTCAGATAAGCTGAATTCAAGTTCTCTAGAGATCCAGACAGCTTTGTTAAGGATAGGCCAAACACCTTGCACTCCTGGCTAGTGTCTATCACTAGGCTGAAGTTAAAAATCCAGAATTGTCCACTTACAAATACAGAACATCTCAGAATACAGAGTCACATACAAAACCTCAGTAATACAATATCCTCTGTACTGTCTACACACAGATGAGAAAAAGCTATTTGAGTATCATCACTACACAGTGCGTGGGAGTCTGTGACCATTTAACCACCTCCTCACCACCAAGATTTTCAGCAGCCTTAAGACTGCCACGTGGAGTTTCAAATTCCTTTATTTAGTGAACACCAATGAGACATGGTTCAATTTTACTATCTACACCATATTCCATAATTTTAGTCAATCATGGGCAGCATTAGTAATCAGGTATGTAACACCACCACTCAGGATGTGACCTGCATGGCAGACAGTCCTCGTTCCTTCAACAAAGGATTCCTTTTACTCTGAGGGGAGCCAAGATCAAGATTATCGATCCTCCACAAAGAAACACCAAAGACTGCACAAGTACTCACATCATTGAAAGCACAGCATTGCTGAGCACATGCTGAGGCTTCATCCCAGAGCTTGCACTTGAAGTAGTATTGGGCCAGGTAACGGAAGGCAGTGCTGACCTCCACATGCTCCACTAACTCCTACAGTGAGGGGGGGAAAACCATCATCTTTGACTGCCTTCCAAGGTAGTTCTATACCACATTTACCTTTATTACCAAGATATCATCTTACCGAACAGGAATAGATATCCTGGATGTATTTGATGTAGCACTGAGCTGCCTGTTCAGATTCATTCAGCTGTTCGTGCAGCCTAGAAAAGGAGAAAAATGGGCCACTGGAACAAGGCTGTGCTGTCAAAGACCTTATTCGTCTATGAGAAAGTATCTACTTAGCCCGACCTGCACTAAGGCCACGTCTTCTCCTTCAGAATTTGCAAGACATGCACTGTGTGCTGCTCCTCATGGAAAGTGATGATCCAGCTTGGGAACACTGATGTTACCAGGAAGGGAGCCAGTCAGATACTAATTGCTAGAAGCAGTGACAACCCAAGCAGGGACCTTGGCTTATTCTGCTACATTTTAAAGCTCTTAACAGACCTCTGACAGCCTATTCTAACTGTCTATTTCCTCCAGTGCTCCTTTTTCCCCTGCTACATCCCAAAAGTCTTTGTACAGCAGCTTCACTTTTCACTTGCCCTTTTCCTTCCCCTTTTTCCACTTTGTATTACTTTATCCCCACCAAAAATTAGTGCTGATGTCAGTGTTTACGCTTATTTCACATCTGATCCTTTCCCAATGTCACCACCATATACTGGGCAGGGGTGGGGAGGGGGAAATGTATCTACAATTTTGTAGATCATCCTCCCTCACAGATTGCTTTAAGTTTCAATACAACACATACAATTGCCAGCATTGCCTGCTCAAATCACTTCAGGATTCATAGGTCATATGATTCCCTCCAATTATCCTGAGGGAATCTTAAAGCTAAAGCTGGACACCAGAATTTGCAGTCACTACAGACCTAAAGATTACTTTTGGAGCTGTGTAGTAAACGTTATGCTACCTAACAGCAATTCCACTTGTTTTACATTTCGTATTTTATCAGCAGGGATCGAAGTGCTGGTTACATTTAACACAATATTGACAGTTCAGTCAGACACATACTCACTTTGCTAGTTTCACCAGTGCCATTTTCTCCACATCTCCCACAGCATAAGCTCTCCAATAGCACTGTCAAGGAAGGAAAGTCAGTCAAGCACACCACAAAAATTATTCCAGCTCATGACTCATGCAAGCAAGTTTGAAACAGAAAACTACATGGTTTTTCACCAAAGGAGCATATATCATCTGCAGACAACACTTTATCAGCTGCTCTAGTTACATTGCAGCAGAACTTCCCCAATCTTAACTGCCACAGAAATCACTTCAATAAGCTCCTAACAACACACTGTAAGCATTTCCATCCAGTAGCACTAGCAACACAATTCTACTAATTCTACTGCAACTCCACCTAGTGTCCTAGGAGACATCCTGATGTCTTACTCCACATATCAGTTCTCACTCACCTTTTTAGATTCCACCAATTGATTGAGTTTCTCATAGCATTCTCCTAGAGCAACCAGCATACGAGAATCATTTGGTCTGCAAAAGAGTAATTCCTAAACATAGTATAATGGACAGCCAGCTGATCTCGGGATGGGGAGTGGAGAGAATGTGGAAGTCTACATCTGGCAGTGTCTGTCATCCTTGCTTACATAAAACATCACTTGTAACTTATACTCCTGACCAGCGTTACTCAGCATTTAACTGACAAAGCCTTTGCTAATAGTTAATTAATAAAACTAAAAGGATTTGGAATCGCAAGACTGCACAAATCACATAGCATTGATGTTCTTCTCCCTTCCCCTTCCTTAGCTATTAATAGAAGCAACCACGTCAGAATGAACACCAATAAACATGGCTCTGTTCTCAACTCTACCTGAGTTGGTGGGCCCGTCGGTAGTAATAGAGACAGTAAAATGGCATTTTGAGGATTTCATAGGTTTGCCCCAAACCATACCATGCTCTGTAATCTCTTTTGTTCACCTCTATTGCATGTCTGTCAAAGAAACGGAGATGAACTAGTCAGAAAGCAGCCAGGATCAAAACCAAGACAGAGTTCAGCAAAAGACTAACAAAAAAATGGAAGATACCACTTAAATCCTTATGTATGCAAACTCAAACACCATTTTGTGCAGTACATGAGTGATACCTATAAGCCTGGATAGCTGCAGATGTGTTCTTCATTTCCATGTACTCATGTCCCATAAGTGTCCAGGCTCCCAGATAACGAGGATTCAGTTTCAAGGCCCTCTGGAAATAGAGTGCTGCTTTTTCATGCTGGGAACGCAAGCTATAGTAATTCCCTAAAGCAAAAGTCACAATATTTAAATAAATTTCAAAGAAACAAACACCACAGAACAGAAGTAGGTAAAAAAAAGATTGAAGAGGCATTATCTACTACCTCCTAACTTAAAGAGTCCTACTAAAGGCAGAACCGATTCAAGCCTCGAGAGAGCTAACAACAGCAGTCTGCTCTCCAGTGTTCTGGTCAATCCTTTTCCAGTTGTGCCAATCAATTTAGATCCCATCTGCTTGGCCTTAAAACTTATGTCATGTTCCAACATTCATTTCCTGGTCCTGACACACAATTATTTCCAGTGGAGTTTCAGGACTATAAAGGGATTATCAAATATCCGAGTGTTCATAGCAACTTCTTCAACTCCTTCGTGCACTGACAGTATCACAGCAGCTCATTCAGAGAGAAGTGCGGGAAAAGGGCACTCTCTCTCATTTGGTCTGCTTTTTAGGCTGCCTGAATCCACATTCACCAAGTGGTTTTGATAGCCTTTCTGGTTGATCATTTTCACAACTGTTTCTAACATTTCCTCACATAGCCTGTGGACAGCATAATAAGATCATGTAGAAGAGCTGGCTCTCACCGATTACACAGCAGGTCTCAACACGATACTTGTCTATCTCGCAGAGATTGTGAGCCAGGTAGCTCAACTCAGGCTTCATGCTCTAGCAAAACAAAGAAATGAAAGTGATGAGAAAAGGAGCATGTTGCAATTTCGAAGAAAACCTAGTCAGTTAGCAATTGCATCTATTTCATGGAGCTGCGAAGCAGAAGCTGAAAGCTTATATTCAGAGAGGCTAGACAGCACCAGCTGCTCTGCCGGTGTTTAATATGCCTGTGGTAGATACCAGCATTATGGACAAGCAATGGGAAGAGTGCTTACCCTTACGTATAGCAAGTTGGAGAAAGTGTCCATGTTTTCTATCCTGTAAGGATCTTGTTTCCTTAGCTCATTAAAGATGGATAAAGCTTTGTCAATATCTGAAGAAAGAACAGCAGATGGGAGAACAAGAACCATAAATGCCAAGTTTGCATTAAAAGGCTCATTCCTACTACTTAGTAAGTGCCACTGACCTCGGATATTGTGGTAGGCAACTGCAATCTGAGAGATGATGTAAGTGCTTTTGGAAAATCCTGCATCAATGAGACTCTGATACTTCTGCAGAGCCTCCTCTATCAGCTGCAGCTCTGTATAAATGTGTGCAAGAAAGAACTCTTTCATCCATGTGTCTGGCAAGGACAGGAACTTCAACTAGCAAGAACCAAAGAAGAGGGGGAAGAGATGATTATCAGTAGCATTCTGAGAGCCACCTGTGGCAAAGAATCCATTATCTTCCCTCCCAAGGTTCAGCAGATGGTCTCAAGGTAGGAGGCTTTCCTGCAATCGGTTTCTTAAACCATAACACCAGCTACAGAAGAGCGGTATTAGGACCAAGAATTTATATCAGGTTCTTCCACAGAACAGGCTAAATAATACCTATAAATTGAGAATATTGAAACAGGAAAGGAGCATTAAGCTATCCAGTGTAAAAAGCAGTACAAAACAGACCACACAATTCTATTTAGTCGCACTCAAACTATTCCCATGACTGCTGAAATTGCAGAAGAATTGAAGCCATTTCATTTGGTCAATCAGTAGAGAATGGGTCTTCAAATCTGACAGCACCCAGCTTCTGCATCAGCCACTGGCCTTGTTTCTCCATTAAATTCAGAAGTCCTTTGAAAGGCTGTACTTTGTGTTTGAACATCAATATCATATCACTACTTTTCATGAGCTAAGTGAACAGACTCTAAAGAATCTCATCAAAAATGCATCTCCCTTTTTCCACAAATCAGTAAGGCTCTCTTCTGTGCCACCTCTGCTTTTTTAAATATTCCACCAGCCAGAACGGACTGAAGAATTCCAGAAGTGGTCTCATAAAATCCCATGCGTAAAGAAAAATGTGGGGTTTTTGGTTCTATACCCAAGTTCAGTTCTTTGATCCTATGCATGGCTTTGTACTTGACAAAAGGGAACACTTACACTATTCTTTTAGTTTGAAAAGCAGTGATTCTATATATCATTTCAGGCCACCAAAAGTGCTGAATAACTGTGGAACTAGTACCAGATTAAGAAAGAAAGAAAGAAAGGAAGAAAAAAAAAAAAAAAAAAAAAAAGTATTTTAGGGAAATCACCTCCACGTGGCAAGGCAATAACTCTGCTGGTAACTACTTCAGAGTATGTGAATTAGCCATTTCTTAAACCGCTTTGTGGGTGAACGATAAGAAATCAGCCATGCCTGCATAAAGATTCTCAAACTACAGCATGGCAAGCAATTGAAGAAAGAGACTTTAACAACATATTTTACAATCTTGGATTGCCTTGCTTGATAGAGTCTCACAAAATAAAGTAGTAGGTGACATCAATTTTGGGGCAACTGAATCAGGTTAAACTCTGGAATTTGTTACCACATCTTAATATCTCCCAAGTTTTACCATCTCTTTATCTGTAATCAAGTTGCAAAGTTCCAGCCAGGCTCCCCAGTGCAAGGGTAAGACATGGGCAGCTTCAACAAACACATCTATTGCTTCTTTCACCAGGTCCAGCTTCCGCAGCACAACACCGTACCTGTAAAGAATGTTATCAAGTTAATCAGAAATATAAAACCCTGCATATCCACACAAATACACATGAATATGTTAGAAATACATGCAGACACTCACAGATAAAGGCCAAATCCATCCAGTTCCTGTGCCTTGTGTTTCTTGCTGAGCTCAACTCTCAATTCCCGTAGAGCTTCATTTTTCACCTGTCCCTTTTCCAGAGGTCCTGCATGAAGAGAAAGTCAAACAGCTTTCAGTCAAGAGTCGTACCACAGCAATTACAAAGTGTAGGGTATATTCAGAATCATCACTGACATCATCTGGAGGCTTCCCAGCCTGTGATTATTTTCCTCTTTTTAAAAGCAAATCACTTAGTCTGATCACCTGCTTTAACAGAAGAATTAATAAATGAAAATCTGTAACCTTTATCAAGCCAATGAATTGAGAGAGAATTAAAGAAATAATGTTACAGCACACTGTCATCTGAAAATTGAGGGGAAAGGCATAAACCTAAGATGATTTACATCAAGAGGCATTATTGGAAGTTTCGTTATATTGTCTTGTGTTTCTTGTGACACCAGAGACTTACCCAAACTATCCACTGTCTCATCATCCTTCTTCTTTTCCCCTGACTGTCAGAAAGAGAGGAAAACCAAGATTACATTACAGTAGCATATTCCTTACGTTTGCTGCAATGCTAGCAGCAGCATGTAAACTAAGTTTTCACAAACATCACAGTTCTGAAAAGAACACCTCACCTCCCTCCCCACAAACACAATTGGGATTTCCAAGTGGTCATTTGGAATAAATAGGCAAAAAATAAGGTATGCCGGGGAGGGGTGGGATGCAGAGGAGTTCAGTCCTAAAAGGCACTGAACCTTCTGTCTTACCAGGTATCTCGAATACATATACAAGAAGTAAGCTTTCTGGCTCTTGCAGCCCCGTAGAAAATAGGCAGCCCTGTCATATTCCTTCAGATCAAAGTAAGACTTGGCTAATGTATAGGCATCCAGATCACGAGCATCCTCCTGCAGGGACACAGAAGAGTTTTAAGGTCTCAGAAGTTCTGACGTGCTTTAGCAAACTCATCTAGTTACAAATATATCAATGAAATTGCTCTGAAAGCTAAAAATATAGTTTACTCATCCTCAAAGATGGTTTGAGTACAATCAGAAAATCCTCTCCATTCCCTCCAATGATCGGATTCCTGGTGCTCAAATGAGTATAGACTAGTTTGAAACACTTAAAATAAACAATGAGTTTCCAGAAAACAAATTGTGGCAAGCTGCCAGAGACCATGAACTAGCTGTTAAATGAGTAGAAATGACCGCAAATAAGAAACCTACTCAGGAATTCCATCTCAAACAATATTAACTCCTAACTTAAATGCAAACATTTCCTTGGTAACTATGTCGTGAAATGCATTTAACATGTCAGATTCCTGTAATTTAACAAAACAGGCATATACCTAAAAGTTTTAGTGTACACCTGCAGAGGTGGGGATGGGGATACACTTGTTTCTCTGGTGTCCTAAGGAGCAAAAGTTTAATGGCACGAAATTACTGATATTACAATTCATTCTGGGCTTAGTAAGGATAAAGAAAAAGTAACACAATTTCAAATCTTGCTTACAGAGCATCTCATTTAGAGCACGGCAACGGGTAAAATGGAATGCTTTCAACTGGGAAAGCACATTAAGCTCCGTTAAATATGGAATGGGAGGGAACTTCACAGCATCATACACCGGCCAGCACCCAGAGCAGCTCCTGCCCGGCCTTTCCAAACAGGCCGCCACGGCGTTTGTGCTCAGCAGCGCGGGGAGACGGAACGGCAGCCCCGCCAGCCGAACGGCCGCGCCTTCTGCAGGGCACAACCGCTTCCCCGCCGCCAGCACCGGCCTGGCCCCTCCCCCCGGCCGTACCTCGGTGAGCGCGGGCGGCGGCGGCAGCTCGCTCAGCGGCAGCGGCTCCAGGGCGAACGCCAGCTCGGAGGCCCTGAGGGGAGAGAGACCCGTGAGCGCAGGCCCGGCGGCCGCGGGGCCGGGCCCGGCCGCGGCGCTCACCACTTCCCGCTGTGCTGCAGGCCCCGCTCGCGGCTCCGCTCCGCCACGCTCAGCAGCTGCTTCTTAATCTCCCGCAGGTCCGAGAAGTCGCCGCCCGCCAGTCCCGCGGCCGCCATCCCGCTGTGCGCCTCCTAGCCAATCACAGCGCTGCACACTGAGCGCCCTTCCCTCTCTAGACGCAGCCTTCTGGTTGGATGGGCTCGGGAAGCCTCGCTCCCAATCACAGCAGGCGCGCTAAAGCCTTGAGGCCTGATTGGCCAGTTGTGGCGGAGGCGCGTTCTCACCGGGAGCGGCCTCAGCCGCGGCTCCCTCGGCCCCGCTCTCTCCTCCCGTGCTGGGAGGTGTCTTCTCTGGCAGCCGGGAGCGGCAATTACAGCAAAACAAGGTGCTTTGGGAAGGGCTGAACATGAGGGTTCCCGATGTACCAAACTGCTTATCTTGGCGCCATCCTTCGCTTCTTCTGAGCCTTGCCTTTTTAAGTAGTTTGCACCCGCTTTTTGCATGCTGTCTGAAGGTTATTAACTGTTTGGGCTTTGTGCCTTTCCACTGAGGTATATAGTTACCTGTCTTTAACAGTTGTGTACTCTGAGGTGATAAGGTAATGTTTGTTGAGAGTACAGAATGAAGAGAAAGAAGGCCTAGAGAAATCAGAGACGTCTAAGGAAGGGTTGGTACCATAAGGAGACTCAGTTAGTGGCAACTGAAAATCTTATTCACTGCTGACTTTGTCTTTAATTTATTTTGAATTTTCGCTCTCATTTGTTTAATTTAAATTTCTCTGGTGTGAGTCATAGACTGGCAGTGCCTTCTGTTCGATGAAAGCTGAGGACACAAGTCCGGTAGCACTGAAGCATCGTAATCATTCTGAGATAAATAAATGCCAGGCTTTCTTGTTTCTAGTTGATTGGTTCCTAGCTGATAGCAGAAATACTCGTTATATAGTGTCTGTGTGCTGTCTTGTTCTCTGGTTCTAGTCTTCAAGGTCATCAGATTGTTTCTTAATGGGATATTTCAATCTGCCTTTGTGTTGATAACACCTCCTAACTTAGTATCGTTAGAAAATTTTCACTCAAATACTGCACTTCCTGTGCTAAAAGCAATAATTTGAAAACATGAAGTAGAATAAGTCCTAATACTGGTCTCTCAAGTCTGTACTTTTAACCCAGTGTTTGCTTCTTCATCTCAGCCTCTTTATTTTCCTGTTACGTTTTTCCTCTGATGCTTTGGGAACTACACTAGAGTTACACTAGAATGTAATTTAACTCTGTATCGTTTTTATGATGTTTGGTTCTAACAGTACAGAAGTTTAAAAACATATTTTGGGATTATTGTGCTCCACAACTTTTTTCAGCTTTTCCAGAAAGGTAATAATGTACCTTTGTGCTCATTCCAGTATCAGAATGTCAGCTTTAACTCTTTCTTTTAAAAGAGAAATTAAGAAAGAATGCTGTACAATTTAATTTTGTATGCCATTTACAGATCACACTTTTTTTTCCTTTTTTTGTGATGCTAAGGGCAGTATATTCTCTGTTTTGTGTCCTTCATAATCACTTTTTTTATATTACATAAGTGAATTGAATCAGGGGACCCAGTGTTTGAATTGGCCATAAGTTCACCTGTAATGACAGGACTGTAATTGATTAGCATGATGTCACCATACTTGATTCATTATTATCATAATGAAAGATTCTTTTTTTGGCGAGCCACTGAATGTCACTATTTCTTATTACACTGATCTGGTTTAGGTTCCACAGTTACCACCAGCCTTCAGTTTGTTGATGATTACTATGACAGTTTCTGGGTTGCGACTGTGTTGATCTGGAACCATCTAATCTGGAGCAGCCTACTGAAATCAAGGGTATCGAGTTGAAAAAAGGGCATGGGGTAATGCGATGGGATCACTGAGCAAATGGCATGGGGTAACGTGAGAGGAAGGGGTCACAGAACCAACAAAATGAGGCTTAAGTGAGGTTACCTCCAGCACTTGAATATCAGCAAGGAAGTGCCCGAAAGACATCATGATGGGGAAATCCCCCAAACCCTTTCCAGGAGCTCAGCCTGCTGGGGTGCTTCTCTAACATGTCTGTGCACCACTGGACAGGTTGTTCTGCAAAGGCTGTCAGAAATAGGATAAGCCCGGGTTATTAAGTGGGAAATGATTTATAGTCTTTCTTGGTCTTTCAAATAGACAAAGCAAATTAGTCTATTGTTTGAAGTCTGATTTTAATATTACGTATTTATTTCCTTTCTTAATTTTAGCCAAATATGTTGCAAGTCCAGTTGTAGTTTTGACAGAAAATACTTCTATTACTCTGCCAGCCTGTATATCCAAGATATAAATAAAAACTTATTTGTTATTACAAAGATGGGTCTAGTCAGCACAAAATGCCTGACTTCTCTCCTTGCCCTGTCCCAAAACACAGATGAAAAGGGAATCAGAATATTTTTTTCATCAAGATAAATTGTTGTTGTCTTACAGTCTCTTTTGTGTTCTCTGGGGTTCACCTGTTAGAGTGGGCTGTTCTCTACTCCTAAATTTTGTATTTGATAGCTGGTTGATAATTACGCTGTTCTAATTTAAGGTTGTTCAGTTTTACAAGAATCTGATGAGTGATTTTGTGTGTGTCTGAGGACTGTTAAGTGATTTTGTCAGAGTCTGTTTATCTCCAGTTTTGGGCCCACTGGGTATTGCGTGCTGTTTTCCTGACTGGAATTTGTGGCAATATGTCTGAAGTGCTCTATGAGATTTCAGTAAGAAATATGGAACCTTCTGCAAAAATGCATAAAGTGCTACTTATTTGGATGCTTGCCGAAATCTAGGCAAAATATCCTTCATGTCACGTTCCTGCCGCGTGCCACCTGCGCAGGTATGCTCCAGCTGTTCGCGTGATTGCTCTTCTAGAAGAGCAGCAGCTCGGACAGGTCTGACATTCTGAGCTGTTTAGTGAGAAGACAGGTTTACTTTTTGGTCCACAACCAGGTGGATTTGAGTGTGTGAGTAGCTGTCACTGCAGTAGTTCACCAGCCTCTGAACTTGTTATTTGTGCTTCCAACTCTTCAGCAAAAGGTGGCGCTTTGGGCTCTTCCTTGAAGCAGCAAGAAAAGGGGAAAGGGTACTTAATGATGGCTAAGAGTTCAGTAATTCAATTTCTCAAGACTTGCTTCATAATGAGAACTCATAATTCTTCCTGTCATGCCACTGTGTAATAGATGCATCTTTTAAGTGACACCCAGGTCTGGCTTTTAGAGCAGGGGACTAATTAAATCCTCTGTGCATGAAAACTGATCATATCTGAGAGCGATACAGATTAATTTAGCTGTACTAACTGGATGCTGTTGGAGGAGCAGGACTTTGTTCAGCAGCTGCCTGGATGACACTGTCTCTAGTCCCTCATGGAAACATGGTGACAAAACCAGTGAAGGTCTGTGTGTGAGGGGGAATTATGGCCACCACAGAAATGGGCTGTGTCGATACTGTTACTTTAAAAGGATGGGTTTTTTTTCCAAAGTTAAAAATCTTGCTCCATGAAGTCCAGTGTAAGCAGCCTTTACCAAGTCTTGCTAATACAGGGAATTCAATCTGTTGTCAGAGAAAATCCAGACTTCTGTGTTATCTGAATTCAACTTCTTCATCGTGATGCTATTCAAATTGTGCATTTTAACTTGTTTAAAAATCAGCTATGATTACAGGTTCTTGTATAATTTTACACTGAGAAATTCGAGGTAATAAGAATTCTTTTCTGCTATTGCTTGTATTGTCTATTTAGCACAGTTAATGCACCTCTTGCTTTCGCTTGTTGTACAGTCTGCCAGGACATCATTAAGATTAGCGCTTGGAAACCATGTGACCCTAAGATGTGAGGGAAGCCATTTATACTTGATTTACATCAAGACTGAAGAATAAATTTTCACAAACTGTGGATAGTTTCAAAATAAAGGAGATTGCCTGTCAGAAGTGAAAAAGCTTACCCAGAAATTTGTATCAGCTCTCTGACACAGTTATTGAGTTCCTAAGTGTGGAATTGCTTTTATTTATGTAAGGGGACTCTTGTCAAACTTCTAATCGCATGGAGACAAGCTTTTCCTTCAGATATTCTTTATATTTCTTCTTTCTAATAGTGTTCTTCTGGAAATGAGAGTTATATTTCTGTCTGGACTATATATGTATGCTATGTTATACCTTTTTAAGTCACCTTTAGTTTAAAAAAAAAAAAAAGTAGTAGGAATCTTCTTAAACTGGGTATCCTATAATTGGGTTTTGGATACTTGAATTGTGCTATTTCGAGTGAATCACAGAATCACAGAATCACAGAATGTTAGGGATTGGAAGGGACCTCGAAAGATCGTCTAGTCCAATCCTCCTGCCAGGGCAGGAACACCTAGGTGAGGTTACACAGGAAGGCGTCCAGGCGGGTTTTGAATGTCTCCAGAGAAGGAGAATCCACAACCTCCCTGGGCAGCCTGTTCCAGTGTTCCGTCACCCTCACTGAGAAGAAGTTTCTTCTCAAATTTAAGTGGAACCTCTTGTGTTCCAGCTTGAACCCATTACCCCTTGTCTTACTGTTGGTTGTCACCGAGAAGAGCCTGGCTCCATCCTCGTGACACCCACCCTTTATATATTTATAAATATTGATGAGGTCACCCCTCAGTCTCCTCTTCTCCAAGCTGAAGAGCCCCAGCTCCCTCAGCCTTTCCTCATAAGGGAGATGCTCCACTCCCTTAATCATCTTTGTGGCCCTGCGCTGGACTCTCTCCAGCAGTTCCCTGTCCTTCTGGAACTGAGGGGCCCAGAACTGGACACAATATTCCAGATGAGGTCTCACCAGGGCAGAGTAGAGGGGAAGGAGAACCTCTCTCGACCTACTAACCACCCCCCTTCTAATACAGCCCAGGATGCCATTGGCCTTCCTGGCCACAAGGGCACAGTGCTGGCTCATGGTCACCCTGCTGTCCACCAGGACCCCCAGGTCCCTTTCCCCTACACTGCTCTCTAATAGGTCATTCCCCAACCTATACTGGAACCTGGGGTTGTTCCTGCCCAGATGCAAGACTCTACATTTTCCCTTGTTATATTTCATTAAATTTTTCCCCGCCCAACTCTCCAGCCTGTCCAGATCTCGCTGGATGGCAGCACAGCCCTCTGGCGTGTCAGCCACTCCTCCCAGCTTGGTGTCATCAGCAAATTTGCTGATAGTACACTCAATTCCCTGAAATTTGAAGGTAACTTCTTCAGAACTACAAACTTTGGAATATATGCATACGTATATAACTATTCTGTCCATGCAGTAGTCAAGATGTTTCTCATTCTTCAAGAGCAGGGCACAGGTTACCAGATAATACCATTTCAGAGACTGCTGCTAACAGTGATGGAATTTCTGTGTCTTGAAAAATTACACCTCAGAAGGTTTTAGTGTGACAACAGCACATTTCCAGAGAGAATTCTTTCTCTGCTATAAAATGAGAACTTGGTAGGTACTTGCCGTATTTTTGTAACTATTTTGAGCAGAGTTCAGAAGGTGTTTGTTTGATCTAACCTTCCATGATGTATTCTATTAAGTTGGTGCAAAAGTAATTGCGGTTTTGGACTGTAAATGTTAAATCATTACAACTAGGCTCAAACACATGAAAGCAAAAGGTATCCCTGCTCCAAAGGGAGAACTGGATTTTCCTGTGAGCAATGCAGTGTAGCATAATGAAAAAAGTGTCTCTAAATAATATCATGGAGTATTGATGATTATTTGTGTTGCTGCTGGTACGTTGCTGGTGCTGGAACAACAATGTCAGAACAGGTAGTGGCAGGTATGAGTTTACAGTAAATTGTCTTTTTTGGAAGTAAAGAGACAGAAAACCATCTTGTAACCCAGAAGCTACCGTGAGCGTGTTAAAACTATTGTATTCTTCATTTGCGGTATGTGCAGAATTGCGGTGGGGAACATTTTGAAGCTGAATAACGTGTTAAGGTGCAGTTTGGAAAGCTTCCGCAGCTTTCAGCAGTAATAATAACTTCGTGGGCATCTGAAATGGTTTCTGTTTTGATTCACAGCAGGTAGGTGTTCTTCTTTCTATACTCTTTATTGCCTGCTTTCCTACTTCAAAACTGAATTCCAGGAAATCTGCCTGTGACTCAGGTAATACAGCATTATGACATCAGAGTAGGCTTTTGTGTATTGTCAGTAATGTCTTTTTTCTCTCTCTTGCTCAGATCGGAATTGCTTTCTTGGGAGGTTAATTGAGATGAGGTGACATAAAATACCCCTGAGGACCCTGGAGTCATGCAGCAAAAGTGTTTGTGCCTGAATCACTTCTTTATATCTGAGAAGTCCATTGACTCATGCCATATGTTTTCTGTTTTGAAGAGATTTTATTTAATTGCAGCTTCTGATGAGCTTGAATGTAGTATCTGCTATGCATGCATAATTAGCCCAGGTGCTCTAAGGAAACCAGCATGCAACATCTGCTTAGCATATTGCCCACTGAGACCCCTAGATATCACAGTGAAACTGTAAAGAACCATGCCAATTCTGAAGGGTTCTGTTATTCAAGAGCCTTCAGATTGTTGCTAAACTGCGATTCCTGACTTATTGGAGAACAGACTTGTTCCCATTTCAAGAGACCGAGACAATTGTTTTAACCAGTCTTCAAAAATTATGGTTAGGCTGAATTGTAAAACTAGAATAGTTTGATTGGATTGCATTTAATGTGCTGCTATGCATCCTAGAAGTCACTGAGGAGAAGAGAGGCTGGAGACAATATACTGAGTGGTGGTCTTAATCTTGCAGGTGAGCAGGAGGAATCTGTGACTGATAAGAGCCCAGTCCACACAGAGACAACGCAGCCTGTGGTTCCACTGGCACTGCCCTCTGACCCGAGTCTGCGCTGTATGCTGAAAAGGTTAGTCCTATACCTTCCATCCTTGTTTTGACACTAGTGATTGTACATCTAGATGTTAATGAAAGAACTAATTGGGCTGAAAATCCTTTCATGGGGCCACTGGAGTCAACATAAGAATGAGGGAATTGAATGTGGGAAGGCAGAACTGCCCCTTTCATTATTGCCCAAAGTTTATACTGGAAGAAGTAGAAGCTATTGATATGCAATGATTTTTATTTTTCTTCCCTCCCCCTAGGAATGGAGCATGGAAATAAAATAGTGGCCAAAGCTGTTGGTAGTTTCCTTATGCATCAGAGCTTTGTTATTGAGCACGTCACTTCAGATTTCTAATGTCAGGAGATTCTTACAAGTTCTTTCTGTAAATCTTTATTTATATTTGGTCTGTCCAGGCATTTTTTTCCCTTTTCACTATACTTACTCTCCACTTGAGAAAAGAGGATAATGTTTTATGAATATCTCCAAGGTGGGAGACTCCACCATTTCTCTGGGCAACCTCTGCAGTGCTTGATCACACTCACAGTAAAAAAGTGTTTCCTGATGTTCAGAGGGAACGTCCCATGTTTCAGTTTGTGCCCATTGCCTCTTGTCCTGTCACTGTACACCACTGAGAAGAATCTGGCTCCATCCTCTTTGCACCTGCCCTTGGAGTATTTGTACACATTGGTAAGATCCACCAGAGCCTTCTCCAGGCTGGACAGTCCCAGCTCTCTCAGCCTTGCCCCACAGGACAGGTGCTCCAGGCCCATCATCATCCTTGTGGCCCTTTGTGGGACTCTGTCCAGTATGTCTGTGTCTCTCCTGCAGTGGAGAGCCCAGCACTGGGCCCAGCCCTCCAGGTGTGGGCTCTCCAGCGCTGAGCAGAGGGGACGGGTCCCCTCCTGACCTGCTGGCAGTGCTCTGCCTGACGCAGCCCTCTGTGCGGCCAGGGCACGCCGCTGGCTCCTGTCAGCTCCGTGTCCACCAGGACTCCAGGTCCTCTTCTGCAAAGCAGCTTTCCAGCTGGGTGGCCCCCAGCATATAGTGGTGCAAGTATTAAAGTAATATTCTTTCTTCTTTGGGGGCCTGATTTTTTTTTTTTTTTTTTAAGCAGGCTAAGTTCTGCGGCAGTGATAAAATTAATTAACTTCCCAGTATAGTTGTGATGACTCCTCAGATTTCACCAGAACTTAATGATTTGTAAGCCATGCTCAAGAGAAGAATTTCTGAGGACATTGCGAATATCCAAGTAAACAGCAACACTATATTACAGGGGTTTTATTACCTGTGCTAATCAGGTTAAAATTCCTAGCTTGTTAACAGAGCTGTACTGATTTGGATGGAACGTAAGTAAAGCACATGCAGGTTTCTACCATGTTGATGAATTGCTGCAAAAGTGGTTTCTGCTGTCACTGGATCTGATACAAATGCAAAATTTATTTCCTCTGTGTAACAGTGGATTATATTAGACATCCTAGGGAAAATGAAGTTAAATGTTACTAAAGTATGTTCTGCACATAATTGACTTTATTTTCTTTAATTGAGAGTGATGCCGTTCTGAAACACAATTTAGTACATCTAACTTGCGTGGTGCTAGCTGCATTATGGTGGATTAGAAAGGCTGAGAAACCCAGTAGTGACTTCTATGATTTAGCTTGTTTCTGGTTAGCTCTCCATGGGTCAACAGAAATTGGGGGGTTAAGTACCTTCAGTTTAACTGGTGGTTTAACTTGAACACTGGTATGTTGAGTGTTAGCTCGAGCCATTGAAGTACTCAATTAAATAATATATGTAATCCATGCATTTAAACTATTTCTGAGAGTTTTTTGTGAATTGCGTCTAGATGCCCAGGTTGTTAAACATATATACAGAATATGTCTCTTCTCCTCCCTTTTAAGAGCAAGAAATATAAAAACTCCACTAGATTAATATAATGGAGATGCAATATAGGGGAATTTGTAGGGATGTCTTTAATGAAAGTAGATTACGTTCTTTTTCTTATCATTGTGAAAAGTTAGGATGACTCCCGGTCATCGTGGAGTGCATCTTGAAATACAACATTATAAAAATTCCTGGTAACGGTCTTGGTTCAGGAAAGGAAAATATTGCTTTATATAGGTTTACTGCTAGAGGTGTGTGATTTACTGCTTATTCTTACTCTGTCTTATTAGGTGCTGACAAGATCTGGAAGAACTTTCATGGCACTTGACGCCTTCTCTTTCCAGGTTGCCTAGTGGCATTTGGTCAGATGACTGGTAATCATCAAGTCAATAGTGATTTATACTATTACTGCATCTCCTCTGAAGCATATCCCTTCCTCTGCTGAAGGATGACAGTTGAACATACATTCTCCTCTCATCTGTTCTAACTAAAACAGGTTAGCTTAAATCACCATGCTCTTTCAGTGGACTGAAGGATACTTGTGTTTTAAAATAGCACTTCCCATAGTGCTATTCTGCTGTCGTGGTAGATAAGTAAGAAGGTTCTGTATTCAAAGCCAGAGGAGGCTTCTCACGCTCCCCGAACCAATGCTTTCTGCCTAGCTGAAAACTGAACTAAATCAAGTGCACGTATTCCTACTTAGTAAATTGAATTTTTTCTAGTAGTTTCACTTCAAGGAATGTTGGTGTCCTGTTCTCCTTCAACCTCTTGGCCACTCTAAACAAGTAAAAAGAGGTCTGTTGGTACCTAGCTCATATAATTAATTCAGTTCTATAGACATATCAAATTAATAACTAACAAAGAAGGACCCAGAGAAGACTGATTCTAAGAGTATGGAGTTTTCTGTGAGTGACAGGTACAATAAGCAGGGATGATGGGGCTGAATCCATTCAGTTTATAAACGGAGAAGTCAGCACTGGTAGCATGTCATGAGAGTGTAAGCACGAGATTTATTCAAGGAACATTTAATTAAACTGGAAGGTTATGGAAGATAGGGAGTGTAGCTCTTCCATTATAGAAAGTACTACATTGCTTAGATGTTTTATTACTGGGGAGAAATAGTGGCTTCATGTTTTTCCAGGACACACTATGAAAGTGCTATATAACATTTGAAAGCTACACAGATCATATTGATATAACCTTGAGAATTTTCATTATGCTGAGTTGCGTTTCTGACTGTACATCCAAAACAAATGAGTTCTGGTGGCCTGTGTGAAGAGTTTGGGGTACTGTTATTTAAAAAGCACATTTGACAAATACTACAAAAGTCAGTAGTGGAGCCATTGGTTATAATCCCATTCCTTGTGTCAGGGTGTTTTGTGAATTGATAGCCAGTTCTTGATAGGCACGATGCTTCCTTAAAATATCTTCCGTACCTTTCCCAGGGCCTGAGGTAAGACTGAGGGGCCTATAATTTCCTGGGTCCTCCTTCAAGCCCTCCTTGTAGGTGTGGTGGCGTTAGCCTTTTTCCAGCCTTGTGGGACGTCCCCTAATCTTCACGACTTCTCAAGGGTTGTGGAGAGTGGCCTCACAGCGGTGTCAGCAGCTCTCTTAATGCTCTCGGGTGGATGTTGTCAGGGCCCAGGGATCTGCAGGGGCCAAGCTCCTGTCATGGTTCCCGTACCAACTCTCCCTTCACTGACAGTGAGTCTGTGCTGGCATCAACCTCATTTCTGTTCCCAAGGCCTGGGGCCCAATCGTGCTGGTAAAGACAGAGGCGAAGGTGGTGCTGAGACCCTCTGCCTGCTCAGCGTTGTTGGTGACTGCTTCACCTCTGCTGTTTAACAGCGGGGCAATATTTTCCTTCTGTTTCTGCTGGATGTTTAGAATCATAGAATCATTTCAGTTGGAAGAGACCCTCAGGATCATCGAGTCCAACCATAACCTAACCCATGTCCCTAAGAACCTCATCTAAAAGCCTTTTAAACCCCTCCAGGGATGGTGACTCCACTACTGCCCTGGGCAGCCTGTTGCAATGCCTGACAACCCTTTCTGTGAAGAATTTTTTCCTAATATTCAATCTAAACCTCCCCTGGTGCAACTTGAGGTCATTTCTTCTTGTCCTATCGCTTGCTATTTGGGAGCAGAGCCCGACCCCCCCTGGCTCCAAGCTCCTTTCAGGCAGTTCAGAGATCAGAAGGTCTCCCCTCAGCTCCTGTTCTCCAGGCTGAACCCCCCAGCTCCCTCAGCCGCTCCCATCACACTTGTGCTCCAGCCCCTTCCCCAGCTCTGTCCCCTTCTCTGAACTCGCTCCAGTGCCTCCATGTCCTTATGATGAGAGGCCCAACGCTGAACACAGGATTCAAGCTTTGGCCTCACCAGTGCTGAGTAGAGTGGCACAATCACTTCTCTAGTCCTGCTGGCCACACTATTCCTGATACAAGCCAGGATGCTGGTGGCCTCTTGGCCACCTGGGCACACATTGGCTCGTGGTCAGTCGCTGTCACCAACACCCCCAGGTTTTCCACCGGGCACTTTCCAGCTGCTCTTCCCTGAGCCCGGAGCATTCACGGAGTTGTTTTGTGACCCAAGTGCAGGGTACCTTAGGAACCCTTTATTGTGGATTTTGACATCTCTGACCAATTTCAATTTGAGCTGAGCTTTTGCTTTTCTATCTGCATCTCTGCACATGCTGGCATGCCCTTGTAGTTCTCAAAGGTTATTCATTCTCTGCACATGCTGGCATGCCCTTGTAGTTCTCAAAGGTTATTCATTCGCTTTTCCACCTCAGATACACTTCTCTTTTGGTTTTGGGCAGACTCAGAGGCTTGCAGTTAAGAGAAGATGATCAGAAGTTGACTGGGACATTGGGCACTTCTGCTTTGAAGGCACTTACTATTTTTCATGTGTAGTTAAAATTCCTGAGTTCACTTTTATTTCTGATTTTTCTATGCTGTAGTCCCTCTGACAGCATGTTTCTCAGTCTGCTCTGATGTTCCATGCTGCCATGCTTACCCATCTAAACAGGAATAATGAAAATTCCATATTACTGCTGTTTTCTGCCTTACAGATGCTCGTCTTCCTTAGCATGTTGTGGATGTTGTCACCAGTCTTGTCAGATTATAGTGCCAGTCAGTGCTAGCTGCAGTGCTGCCTGTTCCTAGCTGGTTATGGAATTTAAATTTCTGTCAGAAAATATTTAAACTAAATATTCCATGGCATTTTAGATATAGTTAATGTTTTCTTCTGTTTGAAATGTCAAAGCCTTAGATTGTACAGATCTGTGTAACGTGATTGTTACCTTGTTTCTCTTAGTACTGTCCTCTTGTAGATCTAGTTGTTTCTTGTCTCATTAGAGAAAACATTTCAGAGGAAAGATTTTGCTTTGTTTTGTAGTATGCACTCTGTTGAGCAGGAAATTTGTAACGTAGCTGCTGTGTGCTACCTTTAAAACAAAGGTAAAATTAAATGCAGTAAAAATAACTTCATGGTTAGGTGATAAAATGGTATTGCAGTTTCACTTAGGGAATATACAGAATGAAAACTGTTTAAAATTTTTGTCATGAAAAGTGTATGCTGCTGCGTGTAATACTGCCCTGTCAAATTTCATACCAGTTACAGGAGTTGTCATTTGAGTATTTTACACTTGCTAATTTCAATATCGATTCATATTCTCTGTAGAGGTTACAAATTCACAGTAACAACTGTCCCTGCAGTGTGACTGACAAGTTCTTGATTAATGAAGCCTGGGACTGAAATTGCAAAACAGGGTGGATCTGCTCTTGCCAGTGTGGAGATGGCTGGGTTTTACAGGATGGAGCATCTATATGAAAACATGCTTTTCAGTCACTCTTTCTTAAGATAACTGTGAAAATAGTACTATTAATACATGTTGGAAAGCCAGTGAGATTTTAATAGAAGTAAAAGTGGCTTCTCCAGACCGTGGGCTGCCAGTCCCATTTGGGAAGGCTTCTACATTAATCTGACATCTTGTTTAGCACTGATAACACTAGAGAGTCCAATTAAAGTATTTCAAGAAGACATCCCCATACAAGACTACATTGATTGTCCGCTGATGTGTATTGAATTTTAGCTAAATACAGCCCCGGGTGCTGTGCTGGAAAGCAGGGCAGCTTGCTCTCCAAGCTCTTAATTCCTTTTATATTGATTTGGCTGGTAATGATATAACCTCCTGCTCTAATTAACTGACATCTGCATTAGGCTGAACAAGAGCCCCCTGCTTGAGGCTGTCCACTTGTTTGTGTTTTGAAATGTGTCCTCCTGTTATGTTAGATTTTGTCCAGATTAGCTCAATCTATGCAAAACAGATCGTCTAAATGATTGACTTTTCTTTTAAATATCTTGTAAAGCAAATTTATCTTCCTGCTGTCTACATTGCTGCCTACTTGTCCGGGGCTTATGTTGCTGGTGAGCCTGGCCAGAGCTGGTTCACTGAATGGATGCTTTTCTAATCCTTCTCAGTGGATTATTTGCCCCTTTGACTGATTTGAGGCTGCTGAGAAAGGTGGAAATTTAGATAAAGATAGGGTATGAAGACCTGAGGATAAATGGGGTATGACTGAGGTTAATTTGAAAAGTTATGTTTGTATTTTTTTATAACATAACAGATTATACAAACTTAAAATGCAAGACTCAGGTGGATAATAAATACTATGCTATCATGAATGACAGTAGGATTTCTGGTGAGATCTGAAACTAAGCTGAGATTGGTAAAAAAGAAATGTATAATAATCTAGTATATTTATTCATATTTTCCCTTTTCTTACTATTTTATTGTGCTTGATTTACCAGATGGAAGATGTAACTTGGTGATGCTTGAGAACAGAGGCCAGCCTTGAGCTCCTAGCGTTAGCATTTCAGCCCCGGAGAGGGAATATATGTCCTCTGTAGTACGAATTAAACAGCTGAGATTTCACCCCCAACTTTTTAATAAATTCCTTCATGACAAGTCGTAATCTCTCTCTGCCTAAGGGCCTTTCTATGTTGGAAAAATATATAGAACTTGCATTGGCACTGTGATTTCTATTTGCGTATGAAGAATGAAGTGTTCAGTGCACCAAAAGTGTTCTGATGTGATAGCACTGCGGTTCCAAGTTGGATGTAGAAGACCAAACAGTTGTGTTTGAGGACCTGGACTACTAGTGCATTAAAAATTTTCCACAAGGCTGGATTGAAATTGAGAAAAAATATGGGAAATCTCTTAACTAATTCTGAATTCTGCTAGAACTGTCATAAAAGATGCGCATGCTCTGATCTGGAATGATGGGAGTGAAATCCGAAGAGCTGGAGGCTGGAAGAATTAGCTGCTAATCTCACATTTCTACAAAAAGACTGAGCAATTCTTGGTTTATAGCCCTGAAAACCTAATGGAGCCCTGGGGATCACTGACACAACAAGCTTCTCAGAGCCACTAGCACTTAGCAAAACTGACTTCAGTTAATCAAAAGATTCTTTAGGGAGAGGAAAGAAAAAAAGAAAACAACAACAACAAACCTGCTGGTTGGGAAAGCTGCAGAACAAGTAACTGTGTGTGGATGGCTAAAGAAATTTCAGTTCCTTGCAGTGGGCTCAGTGACCTATAACTGACAGCATGTAATGGGCGAACTGAAATAGAAGGAAAAGTAATCTAAATGCTAGACTGGTGGGGAAAAAAGTGAAAAGCAGAGTGGCACTTTGCTTACTCTTTGTTAAAACATTTCTCGAATGGGTTATGTGCGAATCTGCTAGCACGTGAGAGCCTACAGCAATGATAAGTGCAAAGAGAACAGAATTGTCCAGCGCACATGGTCTGCAATATTAACATGCCCCATTATGAAGAAACATTTGCCATTATGCTGACTCTCGTGCCATTTTCCTGTAGTCCTCGGTGAAATGAAGCACTGAATTACAACTGATACCCCACAGTTCTTGAAGGTCCTTGGCATTTTTTTTAAGAGCCTATGGTGGAACCTGTGATGCAGGATTCTTATCTGGCATGTAGATTTGCAGTCAGCTTCGTTTTAATAGTGTCCTTTTCTTAGGAGAAAACACATTCTCTTATGTTCTGCTTACAGCTGTTGAGTCCTAGATGTTTTGAGAAATCGGGAAGGGGGATCACCCTTTCTATAGTCCACTGGAATGCCTGATGTTATAAGAGCAAAGCCAGAATAACTAAAATAGGACAAATATTGTGGAAAACAGTTTTGAGTCCCACTTGCTCTGCTTGGGGACTTAGGGCTGCAAGGAACGTCCTGTGTCATCAGGTCCAATCTCCTGTTATGACAGTCACAACTTCATACATGTAATTTGTCGCATAATACTTGTTTTTTCTGAGAGCAAGTATGCTATGATTTATATATCTCGCAATAGCAGAATAAATGTTTTTATCTCAGTGGAGTTTAAATTAGCACTTGTGGATGCCAGGGGAATTTATCTACAACAGCAATTCCAGCATTATAAAACAGCTTGCAGCTCTTTCTTGCTGAATATGTCACTGTAAAACAAAATCTTAATTTTGGCTCTCTGTATGTGTTGCAGCGCAGATGTTGCCATGTAATGTTACTCCTTGACCCAACGCCAAAAAGTTAGGAATAAGAATGGACATAGTTTAGAACAAGAAGCATCATTCCAGGAAAACATTTCTGTTCTCCTTACCAGAGCAGTCTACTGGAAGGAGGAAGGTGGGAATATAAAGATAAAAATCTTTATTTTTGGATGCGAACGTGGAATCCTTGATGCTTGTGGCAGGACAAATAAAACTGGTCTCTCGCAGCTGTTTTCTTCTTGCACGATCTTAAAGAGGGTGTTACATGTAACAGAGTATATGTGTGTGTTATGTAGTGAAAGTGGGGTAAAAATTGTTAGATGTATAGTTCCGGTTGCTCTAACTCTGTTTAGCACTTTTTAGAATTTTGCTCTTTGTTTTGATCAGAGGTTGCTGATATATAATTAAGTTGAAGACTAATTTACTAATTAATTTTATTTCAGTCAGATAATCTGTAGAACGTTTCTCGGTCTTTTTATCTACACGTAGAGATAACTGTAACATTCTCAAGCTCACTAGCAGTTCTTGCAAAGTGTTTCTGGAGGCTCAGTCTACATCTCTTAAAAGCATGTAGCGGTGTGAACTCAGTGATTCTGGCCACGCAAGCAAAAAAGGCAAAGATGATTTTTCTCTCTATTAGGATAAGATATTTTAATGTTGCTTAATACATTTTGTCATCTGCTGGGGGGAGGAGAAGAACAGCTAAATCTCATGCCTTACAGGAAAACAGGTAGGACCAATCAGAAGAAAGATGAGCCAAAAATCACACAATTATTTTGTGCTAGCTTAATGGCTGCCTTGTTCTGCCCAAAGGTAAAGACATAGTTATCAGCACCATTTATCAGGTACACCATTTTTATATAAACTTGTTTAAAGCAGGGTAGAGCCCTTTTTCATCTTAATTAGACAGTAACCTATTGATTCCAAGTGGGCCTTCATTTTCTAATTATTTTGTACATAATATAATGTCATTAAACATCTTTAAGTGGACAGGATTGCTCTAAAAGCTTCAGCTCCAGAGCTCTAATATTAGGCTTTTGGCATTCATCCCTGTGTGTGAAAAGCAGTCAGTTTGTTTACCAGGAATTTAGATTCGCATTACTGGGGGAATTAGCAGTGAGCTATTAGTCTGAATCAAGCACTTAACAATTGCTGATCATCTCCTCCTGGCCTGGGGATAATGGAGGTGATCAGCTGTAAATGGAGAGTCTGTGGGGCTATTTTCATGAAGGCACTTGGAGAAAGTGCTGCCTGCCCTGACCCCGCTAACCCCGGGCTTCGCAAAAACCCAAACACCGAGCGGCTTCCTGGAGGAGGGCTCGTCACCGCTGAGAAGAGCTTCCATTAGAGGCTAAACCAAGCTCAGCCTCAGCCCACCCGCTCTCATCTGGAGAAAGGTTCAGCCACAGAGTCCCCGCGGTGGGAGCGATGAGTCTCTGATGGTATTTACAGGATCTGCAGCGCAGCGGCTGCTCTGCTCCAGCGCTCAGTGCCTCCTGCTGCTCCCCTGCTGGCCCCAAAGCCTGGGCTGGCTCGTGGACACGTCCAAGTTCACTTTGAAAGTTTTCCTTCTTGTTCTTGTGTAAAGCTGCCTACCATTTTAGCAAATAGAATGACTTATGATTTTTAGGATGTATTGAAAAAGATACTGCTGAACCTGTAGTGTTGTCAATTCGAAGTTACCTTTTGCTGTGAGCAGGTTTTAAGATGCATGCCAGGGATCTAAAAGGAAAACTGCAGTCTCTGGATTCTTGCTGAAACATACATTTATTGGAGGCAGTGGGAATGGTTTTATTGAGGCAAGGACACCATAATTTTGGACTTCCAAATTCAAGGCTTATCTCTGGCATCACCTTGCTTATGACCTGAGGCAAGAGATGTGCATTGCATTTGTCACTTGTCACACAAGAAACAATTGATCTAACGCAGTGACTGAGCTCACTGCTGGACGAGGACTATAGTGATGCCCTTTGTAAATGCTACATCAGACCATGCTAAGGGATCTAAAGCTGTGTCAGAGTTCTAGAAGCCACATCTGAAGTACCTGACGGTGTCTGTAAAAGTTGTTGTTAAGGTCGCTTTGTAAGAGATTCTGTGTAACTCTGTTCTTTAAATTTCTTTCCCATAATGCCTCCAGCAGCAGGAGACAAGGAATGTAGCTTCTATTAAATGCAAAGGAAGGCAGACTTCTAGAGTTGCAAGATAAATTTTATTAGCGAGATTTGGCATTATTTTACATTTTTAAAAATACTCTACATTACAAGAATTACAAGGTTCCCTCATTTTATATGCTTGCTGAGAGCTCAATGTTAAGACTGTCAGGGTAGATAATTTTTATTAGATTATTTTTGTATTTAGACCAAAGGTACTCACAGGATTTTGTATTGCAGTTTCTGGGGAACAGAAGCTGAGGGGTTTTTGTAAATTGCCCTGTAGTATGGTTAGTAAGAACTGCTCTGAATGCGTTTAGGTAACTGGGCCAGTCTTTGAACATCAGTGGTACTAAAAGAACTGAACAGGTACTGATATTAGCATGACATTTCTTGGTAGTAGTTATACTTGTGCCTGCATGTATGCTGTGTAGTTGAAAAACTGATATTTGCAGACCAGGTGTTACAAAAGTCTATGCAAAAATGGGTTTGTATTCATAGCAGTGCAAGTACCTGTGAATGCAGATGTAGAGGTGAATTTTGTTTACAGTTATTGATAAACAAGCCTAAGAGGCAGCGTGTATATAAAGGTACTTATGTACATGTGAAAGGAACATAGGGCATTTGGAGAAAAACCCAAACTGACATGTTTTGCTTTATTTTCAGTCTAGAGCAGGATTTCTCTGAATGTCAAGCATTTTCCTGTGTAATCCAGAACATGACAGAAGGCTGCAATTGCAATCAATTACCTTCTTAGTAGGGATAAGGGGCCAAAGGTCCACAGTGCTGTGAATATGAACAACAAAACACTGATACCTTTTTCCATATCAACCTGTCTTAGAACACTAAAGTGGGGAAAGAAGAAAGATCATAGTGCAGATGAGTGGACTGTGTGTGTGGTACAGACTGCTCAGGGAAATCTAGTCCATCTTTCTCCCAAATATCCTCACTGATTTGTGGAATATTGGAAAGAACAAGATTTTCTTTTTCCCTGTCACTCTCTACTGAGTTCTGGAGATAACAGATGCTATTACCCTACAGTCAAGAGGACACATTTCTGGTCCCACCATATGGAGGATGGTCTAATGTAGATATTAGAATATGGTAACATGAACTCTGTTTTCATTAAAGAATAGTAGCAAACGTGGAAACAGTGCTGTCTCTTGATCCAGATAGCTGCATTTCAGTAGGTAATTGGAAATACCAGCATTTGTACTCCTCTTAATTGAGAAAATATGATATTTGTTCATACTGCATGGAAATAAGATGTTGCTCCTCTGTATGAGAGGAGATGGTTCTGTCCCAGGCAGTGATTTCCTTGCCCTACCTGCCTGGGAAGTAAAGAGAAGGCTGGAATTTGAAATGGACATGTTAGCACTGCAGAAGGACAGCTACTCTGATACACACGACAGCGTAAAGTTCTGTAATAAGAAGGTGTCTGACAGTGACTGGGAAACACAGCATTCTACCTAGCTGGTGCTTTCCTGGCAACAGATAAAGCACAGGGTAAAGAAAATATCCACCTGTTCTGCATCTACTCAGGATTGTAATATTGTTTCGCTGTGTGTAGTATTGTTGAGATCTGTTGTAGCTTATAGGATGAGCAAGGGGCAAGTCCACCAGGAGCTGCTTTAGGCTGAGTTTCTAGCTATCCTGAAAGCGTAGGCTGGCTGATGAGGCAACTCTTGAACACAATTGATTGTGGACTATTAACCTATGCTCAGAAATCAATATTCACTTAACATCACTTTTTAACAGGCAAATGCAGTACAAAATAACAGCAGTTACACAGTGCACACATTTACACACAGAATAAACAGGTCATGAAATAGAACTTGCAGAGGAAGGAGGAGGTTGGGCAGGCAGCGTGGAAGGGGACAATGACGGCTTGAGTATGTCGAGAGGTACAAGGCAGTTGCAGCTCCCAGAGATTCTTTGCAACTGAATGTCGCAGGGGTTTTGTGGTAAATACAGCTTCAATGAGCTATATGCATCCTCTAAGCAGTACTAAGGAGGTTTGTCCTGGGGCCAGGCACAGTCATCCTTTGCTAGATAAGCCTAAGTTTACTGGAGTTGAGCACAGAAATCCATCTTTAACCACAAAACCCAAGTCTGTTGCTAGCTGTCACAATGGATGATATATATTTCTCTGTTGCAAGGGGCAAAACAGAAAAGAGCAAGAATATAAACTGGAGTATGGCGTCCTTGATCTGGGATGGGATTTTTCATATACCTAAAAGACTTAATTTGACACAGGAACTGAAAGTAATCCAGAACTGGTGTTTACCAGGGACTTTATGTCCATGTTTATTGAGCTTTACTTGCAACCCACCCTGGAATATGGCCTTCCAGTCTTTAGGATGGTACGCTGTATTCTGTGCCTTGACAGACCCACACGGACCTCATGAAGTTCAACAAGGCCTGTTGAACTTCAGCCTGGAGAGAAGCTCTGGGGAGACCTCATTGTGGCTTTTCCATATAGGAAGAGGGTAAGAGACTTTTTACTAAGGCCTGTACTGACAGGACAAGGGGCAACAGGTTTCAACTGAAAAACTGTAGGTTTAGATTAGACATAAGGAAGAAATTTTTTATTATGAAAGTGGTGAGACACTGGAACAAGTTGCTTATAGAAGTTGTGGATGCCCCCACCCTGGAAGTGTTCAAGGTCAGGTTGGATGAGGCTTTGAGCAACCTGGTCTGGTTAAAGATGTCCCTGTCCGTGGCAGAGAAGTTGGACTAGATGATCTTTACAGGTCCCTTCCAACCCCAATTATTCTGTGACTGTATGCCTGAGGAATAGCTCCAGAAGGGGGGGTGGTAGGACAGGCTGTTAGGTCCCTCCCTGGAGTTAGAAACCAAACCCTGCACAAGTTCTGACAGAACTCAGACCTCTGTTTTAAATTGCGCTGGAATATTAGTCTGACTGCTATTCATAGTGCTAACACAGCGGAAGCAATGGTTGGCCAGCATACCTGCAGAGCTCAGTGTAAACTGACTGGGGTAAAGTGGGGTGCAAGTCGGGGGGAGGTTTCCAGTGACTGCTCTTCTGGGTTAAGGCTGTTCCATGCTTCTTTTCTGGAAGCCACCTGTTTCCCAAAGATAAATCAGTAGTGGGAGGTGCCTGGATATAGAATAATATTAATAATATGGGAAAGAAAGATGCCATTTATGCAAAGTTAACGTGGGCTCAGCAACAAGGGCAGCAACAGTGCCAGAGATGGCCAAGAAATAGCAGCTCCAGAATATACAGAGGAGGCCATAGGCAAACTGCTGTGTTTGGAGATGTCTCGCTGTGTCTTCCCTTCAGCCACCTAGGAAATGAAAAAGAGGAATGAATCTCAGTTAGACACATTTATGCTCAAATGTCTGGCTGCAGAACCTGCAGTTCTGAGCACTGATGTGAGACTTTGGGAAACTCCTGTGGCCAGGCAGCACAGCCTCATTTCTGCTCGTCTGCAGGAGGAATAGCTTGAGGTAAAATGGTCCAGGGTTCTGCATGCATGTGGCATCCCTCGCTTTGATGTCCAAAATCACACATTTCTAGATCAAGTACCATCTCTAGGCCATTTGACTCACTGCTTTGTGAAAGCAACAAAGCAATGCATACCTGGGACATTTCTGAAGCAAGAGATGTGCTGGCACTGTCTCCTTGGAAGCTTAGGGAAGATGAATAAAATAAGTCCTCTTGTCTTTCTGGAACTGTCTGCTTCAGGTGCATTTGAGACCAAATGGTATTTTCTGCAAACAGAAGCGAGAGTCTTATTGTGCTTTTCTTTTGCACACCTTGGAGTCTAGTAAACAGAAGTCTAGGGGACCTATTTTAGGAAATGCACTCACGGGCTGTGTGGCCTTGATTTAGAATATACTTTTCTCTGTTCGGTGAATGGCCTGTTAGTTTGTGGGTTCACCTGTGAGGTTGAGCAGACTGCAAAGGCAATTTGCGCTGTACTTGAGGACCTCTGGGACTTTCCCAGCTGTCTGTTTGGTAAGGGGCAGGTATATAGTATCTTAGATGGGGTGTTTAGGCTGTAGGTGTTTCAACAGTGCTGGGTGTAAGGCTTTTCTATACAGCAGGAGGTAGGTTTAAATATTAATCATTTATCTAATGATGTTGGTTTCTTTGATAGCCTTTGGAAGCTTTTACAAACATAAAATATTTAAATCTTATTAACGTCTGTTGCTAAAATGCTAGGGAGAGAAAAAAATAAAGATTTAGGAGCTACATATCTTGACAAAGTGAGGGCCAAAGGCGAGCACAGGAAAGGATGGGGAAGAGGGGAACCTAAACCCCATAGTCCTGGTGCACTGATGTGGTTCCTCAGCCACCTATGGACACAGCATGTCTGACCTGCCCTGGTGATTTTTTTTTTGCAACCCCTTCATTTGAATGCTGTTTGGAAATAGCTTTGTGGTGTTTGAGATGAACAGAAGTGTTGCCAAAAGACACAGAGACACTTCTGAGAGCAGATCCAGCCTGGTCCTATAGGTTGGATAGGAGACTATGGAGATACTGCAGCAGACAGAACTATATGCGAGGGCAATGCAATGTAGGATCTTAAAATCAAGAGGATTTAAATTTCTCTGTGCTGAGCTGTTTCTCCGATTCTGTGATACATTCAATGCTTACCAAGGCATTTGTTGCTCTCAAACATGCCGAGTATCTGGTCACACTTCTCCTTCTGGTTCCCGCTGCTCTCGCACGTACACCACAGGGACACCTCCACGCTGGAGTTACTGATGTAGTTGGGTGTCATGGGTGTGCCTGTCCCAAACCCGCAAAAACTGCAATCAGGATTTACTTCACCAAATGAAAGACACGTCGTGTGCCCTGTTCCATTAAAGGAAACGCTGCCCTGGGGCAGAAGCCTTCCCTTGCAATATGCGTGTGACCCACGAGAGGTCCGGAGCCCTGCAAGATGCCCCAGGCCTGGGGAGTCTAAGTCTGCTGGGCTGTGAGGAAGCGCAGAGATCACTACCCCTGACTCAAGCAATCCGATGGTGAGTACAGTGATACCCGAGGCTGGCGCAAGAATTAGACTGAAGGATGTGAAGCATCTGCAGGGACTCAACTGCGGTATGAGCACATGGCAGCAAAAGGTGCTCTTCTTGTGTACGTGGCAACACTGTGTGTCCAAATGCCTTTTGCCAAACGAATGCTGCACATCTGTAGTGTGCAATTCAGCCAGAGTTCATTTGGCACAAAACCAAAAAAGGTGTCTGGAAAACCAGAGGGTACAGTCTAGATTTACAGCTTCTGAGATATTGCTGCTCTTTACAGCTCCTCTTTTGAGCCACTCTGAAAAAGTATTAGCGGGTTGGCAGTGAATACCTAAAATCAAAGACAACCTTCCTTCTAACAGCTGGTGGTGCCATGTTCTGGCTGGCTCTGAGAAGACAGTGTGTTCAATACTAAGAAACCATCAGGAGTCTAAAAGGCAGTGAGGGGATGTCATGTTTAATCACTGCTGTGATTGGGATGTAACTCCCGCAGCAGGAATGACTTGGTTCATGCAGGCCCAGAGAGTCCTGCTGGTCCGGCATTTAAAGCACATTGCAGCAGCTGATGATGTAAACATGTGTTCAAAAATCTCCATCAAGTGCTGCTGATTTGGCAGCAGAGGATGGGACAAAGTGCGATAAATGCCATGGAAGAGCTCTCCTTGGACTGCATTTACCTCAGGAGCAAGAGGGAGGAGCACTAGCATCACTTAGGCAAAGGCATGTTCACTGGTTTACTGAGCACTGTCTCCTGCAGGAGAGCAAGATGTTCCTTCACAGCATCAGCGTGTGCCTGCAAGGCTGTGGCCTGAAACCATCCAACCTGTGTGTTCCTGTGGGTATCACTTACCAATCATGCCCATGTAAGCCTGCAGGCATGCAGCACGGTTGTGCTGAGAGCAACCATCTGGAGACATGTCTGCAGGTTGACAGTTTTGTTGGAAATCAGCCAGTCGGGATCTGTGGGAAAGAAAATGAGACCATCAGTGTCGATGCTGTTCTCTTGGCTCGTGTCTGCTGCTGCTGGACCTACTTGCAGATATGGTCTTCTAAGCAGGAGTCCAGAAGCCAGAGGCAATTTGGTTTGGTGCTGTACTGGAAGGAACAATCGGGAACTATAGTTTTCCGGCGTCGTTCTCCACAGAGTTCATCTTTACATGGACAGAATAAGATTCTTTTGGTGAAATCCTCAGGGACTTTCTCGAAGAAATTCCTTAGCCCTTTGTGGCATTTGCGACGGTCACACACGTCCTCGCTTCCCGCTCCCTTGGTGCATGTCGAGGCATAGTCTGTGCGCAGCCGAACACACTTCTTGTTCAGATTGCAGACATGAGTTGCTTTCAGGCATGGATTTGTTGCATCTCCTGATAACTGTGAGTCTATAAAGCCAAAAGAAACCCAGAAACAAAGAAGCAAGTCTCCAGAAAAGATTCTGCATGGAAACAGGAGCAGCCCTGACTTGATGGTCAGATTGGGAACATTAAAAAGAACACAGCAGATTAGTCCTGCTATGTGACTGTAGCATGACATGGCAGTTATACTGGTTACAAATCTTTTTTTGGTTCATGTTGGGGTGTTTGTTTCCGAGAATGCATCATTGTGGGTTATTCCCTGTTTTGTGGGCCTGGATCTGTGGCTATATTTACATTCGGCAGGGGGGACAAATTGAGGCAAGTATCCAGAGCAGGCATTCCTCTGATTAAAGGGGCCATTACCCCAACTTGTTGTTCTTAATAATTTTCAGCCTCAGAAAATATAAGAAAGGGCAGCATTATATCATGTAAGCATTACAGTCCTTACCTGATAACAGAGCCGCCAGTTTATTATAATCTGTTTGCCAGTGCTCTTCATTTGCTGGATTCTCATAGGGAGAGGTCTCCAAATGGAAATAACCTAGGCAAGATACAAGACATTTTATGCAGTGGGAGAAATGCTTTGTGACCAGCTTTTTATTTATTTATTTACTTATTTTTTCTTATTTGTGCCAGGTTGTTTCCTCACGCTGGAGTTCAGAGATGCTCTGTCTTGCTCAAAGCCAAATGCCAAGAACGGTTCTGCTGGAGATGCAAAGGTATTACTGTGTAAAAACAGCATTGCATTTTGTCATCAGATTTCCTCTGGCTGCAATTTGGTCTGTGTTGTCATTTGGTTTTTTTCAGCATCAGTACTAGTGAGATGTGTAGCATAGGCGGTCTTTAGTGGGAGGCCAAGCAGAAGCATCCCACTAAAGCTGGAAGGCGGCAGCATGCTCCAGGATGCCATTACACCATGTGTCATAAATGCGTGTCCATTTTCAGTGATGGACAGACGTGAACATTTTGAGGTGATTTTCATGGCGCTCTCTCCTCACAGCACTAAATCCAACTGTCTCAGAGTAGCTATCTTTGTTTCTTAGGGTCCCTGGTGTATTTGAAGGGCTGGTCTCAGACCAGATCAGTTTTCTCTGCTTATCAAACAGAGCAGTAATGACTCCTCTTCACGAGGAGATGTGGTCCCAAAGTGATACCTGCAGTGTTGGGACGTGGCCTTTTGCAGTTGTGTTCAGATGGGGGGCAGGTGTGAGCCTTACTAGTACCTTGTAAATTCATATTATTTCATCTCACCATCTGTCATGCTGGAGTGAACGGTCCAGAAAATGCGTAAGCAGTGCTCCTGTCTTTTCATGCGCCGGTGACACTTGCAGTGCAGCAAAGAGCTGTTTGCCAGGCCTAGCTCTGCGTTCAGACACTGGACCCTGCTCTCGTGGTCCAGGGGAAGGAAGCGAGTCTTAGCAAGGGCACAGTGTTCCAGGGTCCTGTATGTGGCATTGCAGGTGGAGTCCAAGAGGCACAGCTGTTCTGCTGCCACACAGTCACTCCTTGGCAGAGCCAGGAGGTCTCCTGGTCAAGCAAGAAAAGATTGTTAGGATTACAGTCAGGATGAACGCCGCACAAGCACCTTGTCAGTGTTCTGTGTTCAATAAGGACTCCTCTCAAGAGGCAGAACTGCCTGGGGTCCTTCATACAGAGTAGTAAGGAACAAGAGCTGCCCCCATTTAGAAACAAAAGGGTGAGTATTAATGCATGAAGGAGGAAACAAAAGGTTAAAAAGTCTCAAAAATAATTTTATTTAACAAACCCTTTTTTTATCACCCTTAACTCTTTCAACTTGCCCAGGATCAGGGATGGCTCTGCATTTTATGGAGTGGTAAATCCCTGTAGAAACCTTGCCGTTGCTGAGGCCTGCTTTGAAGAAGCTCCTCTATCTGGCTAATGAAAACCGCAGTGCAAGAAGCACATAGCAACACCAGCCTGTGTGGTGTGAGTCAGTGCTGCTGCCATTGCTGAACTACACACCCGTCATTAAGAGGTGTACTGAGAAAGCCATTTGTAGAGTGTAAAAACAACTACTGAGCTTGGAAACTTAAGAATGCGTATTTTTTGCGTAATCGGAGAGATCTTAAACATAAGATGCAAGTAGTTTCATACAGAAGTACTGATATGCAATCAGTTTAAGTATATAGAACCCAGTCCTTGAGATCCCTGCCAAAAACGCACGGATGCAGGCTTGGCCTTCCAGCTTTCATCTGTTGATGACTACGAACTCTGACAGTATCTCTGTGTGTTGGTATATTTGCGTAACACGTGCATTGATTATATATACACACACCCCGGCACCACCTTATGTGGAAGTATTGAATAATCTCAAATTAACAATATGATCTTTAAAACTAGGGGTTTTTTTCAGGTTTTACAAGTTTTTATATGGACTGCTGTCTCCTAAGAGTAATACTGGAGTGATACCTAGCATTATGTTGTCACAAGTAGGTGAATTCAGTCTGTAATCTTTCTTCATTTCTGTAGTATATGAATCTGTGTCTACAGTACGAGAACAATGAAGACCTGGAACACGACTGCTAATAAAATGTATATATAGGCTAGTACGTTTCTTCTCTTCAGGGTAATATTGCTTGGCTGGTTTTAGGAAATTACTCTGCTGAGCCTTACATCTAGCTTTAATGTTCTTTAGGTACATGATCTTTCCTATCGTTCTCTTGTTCAGCAGGTACAATAATACTATTTCAGTCTGCTTTCTCTACAGATTAGAAAGAAATCTTGGTACAGCTTATATTACCTGGTATACCATCTTCACCATCTATTTGTTCTTTCACTTCCTTCGCTTTTGCTGGCTTCATCAGTTTTTTGCTGTAAGCTGTAGGCTGCATAATTCCATGCTAGTCTGCTTCTCAAACTTTCTACTTTTCCTACAGCCCAGTAATACTATCTAGGTGTCTGTGTCTCACTTTACAAATTTCTTTGCTTTTCTAGCAACTTCGTGTGCTTTGTTCATCTGGCTGTTATGTAGAGACTGTATGACTTTGTAAGCTCCCTGAAAAACAAATCTCCCATGGGAAATGCTTTGCACCCAGCACAGTGAGTTTTGGTTAGGCATTACACCTGGGCACAACCTTAATGAACATTCTGAGTGTGGTGACATCCTGTAAGGTTGCAATCAGTGCAAATTCCCAATAGCAAATCAGTCCATTCTCTCCAGTAGCTTTTGGAACCCTAAGCTGAGCGAATTGGTCTGCCCCACCAGGCCAGACCAAAGTGCCATCTCTGCAGCATCCCGTGTCCAACAGTGGCTTGTAGCAGCCATTGTAGAAAGTTCATAAAAGGACAGGCTGAGAGAGTTGGGGTGTTCAGCCTGGAGAAGAGAAGGCTCCAGGGAGACCTTACTGCAGCCTTTCTGTACTTAAAAGAGGCTGATAAGAAAGATGGGGACAGACATGTTAGTGGGGCTTGTTGCAACAGGACAAGGGGTGATGGTTTTAAACTAAAGGAGGGAAATTCAGGCTGGACATGAGGAAGAAATTGTTTCCCCGAGGGTGGTGAGAGCCTGGCCCAGGTACCCAGAGAGGTGGTGGATGAACCATCCCTGGAGACATCCCAGGCCAGGCTGGACGGGGCTCTGAGCAACCTGAGCTGGTGCAGATGTCCCTGCTCATGGCAGGGGGGGCACTGGGGGAGCTGGGGAGGGCCCTTCAACACAAACTGTTCTATGACAGGACGTACTTTCCTAGCCTTAAGAATTCTGCTCAGCAACGACCTGAGCTTGAAGTGACATTTTTAGAACTTTAAAGCGATATGGTAATTGCCAAGGTAGAGCAGAGCTGGGTGTAAGTGGATGGACTGCGTTTCTACCACAGGCCTCTATCAGATGCTTCAGGTGAAGGTGCTGTAAACCTCAAATATAAAAGTCCGCCTCTACAGACATAATTTAATAGCTATGCATTGTCTTAAGCCCTAATACTTGACATGTTCTTTCATTTTTAAAACCTTGTCTTAGTACTCCAGATAATAATGTGAAAGAATGAGAAAGCTAATTCTTTCCTAGACCTATGGCCTTGGTTGCAGAACAAGTGAAAGGTGCATGTATATGGGAGTCCCTTCTGTAGTTGGAAAAAAAATAATAAAAGGTGATAATCAATTCACAGACTATGATTATTTATACCTTAGAAAAGAGGGATAGGTAATACAATATGCCTTTATTCTCCCTTTTCACTCCATATCTTGTCAAATATATATGTATTATTTCAATGCCCCTGGTGCACCATGCTATTGATAGAGGATGACTACAGAAGGGAAACCTTTCCTTTATTAAGCACAGTTACCAAAGAAGCGCTAGTATTTGCACATGGGAAATTGTGGGAAGTCTCTTGTAATCGTGGCTGTGAGTGCTATAAGTGAGGTCTCCGTGCAGTCACCCATTTTTATAGCAGTTGTTGTGATATTCAGCAGCTGCAGCTTTTTCTGAATATAAAGTGCTGACATCTCATTGCCAGGGTCTAGGAATGCTTTAGAGCAGTTTTGTAATTTCTGTATTTCTAGTCACATCAGCCATGAAGACTGCAAAAGAGCTTAATTAGGAAGAGGAGTAATTTGTATCCTCAGCTCCTGTGACCTGGCAGTAAGTAGTAGAAGAGTAGAACGAAGAGCTGCATCTCTGCAGGAGCTCCTTGTGTTGGTCTTTGCAAACTAAGCCTCATCTCGGAAACTATCAGCCTGAAGTATTTCAGAGAGGGAACACGTGGAAGGTTGGTATCAGAACGAGCTCCCCCCAAAATCAGTGTGAGAGAGGTGCGGCTAGGCTCCTGCCGCGCCGAGGGCTCCGCTCCCGGCACCTGCCCGCTCCGGTCGAGGGGACCAAGGCGGCCCCGGGCATCTCCTCCCGCCTCGCCCCGAGGACAAGCGTTCCCCTGCGGAGCGCTCTCGCGTCCGGCAGAAGCAGCCGCTCGTCTTGCCTGGCCTGAGGAGCAAGTTCTCCCCGCCGCTCGTGGCTGCCGGGCCGGGGAAGGGAGGGACGGCCCACGGGGCCACCCCGCACCGGGGAGCCACCCCGCACCGGGGAGCCACCCCGCACCATGAGCGGGTCCCGCTCGCCGCCCGCCGGGAGAGGGACGGGGGACGCGCCGCTCTGCCCCGCCGCGCTCAGCCCGCGCCCGCCCCGCCCGCCGCCCCGCGCCCCGGGCGCTGTTACCGGCTCGGGTGAGGAGCAGCCCCAGCAGCAGGGCGAGCCCCATGCTCGCGGTCGGTCGCTCCGAGCTCTGGGGCGCAGCTCACATGCTCCGCGCAGCCCCCGCGGGCTGAGCGGCCGCCGCCCCGCCCCGGCCCGGCGCCCCCCGGCCCGCCCCGTCCAGCTGCGCGCGGCGAGCGCCGCCCCGCGGCCCGGCCCGCGGCGTGGGCGTGTGCCCGCGGCGTGGGCGTGTGCCCGCGGCCCGGCCCGCGGCGTGGGCGTGTGCCCGCGGCCCGGCCCGCGGCGTGGGCGTGTGCCCGCGGCGGGGGTCTGCGCCTCCCGTCGCGGTGTCCTCGGACCGCCCCGCGGGGCTGGGACGCGCTTCCCAGGCAAGATTTGCAAGGACGTTTCCAAAGGGGCGCCTTTGAAAGGGGCTGTGGAAGACCGTTGATTCATAGCACATCCTAGCACTGAGGGCAAAGCTAGGACTGCTCAGGGAGCAGCACCCACAGGGCTGTACTTTGGTAAAAGGAAGTCTCAACAGAGGGAGTGTTGTTGGAGGGGACGGATGTTGACTGGCTTTTGAATAAATTCGTTTTGTGCTTCTTTGGTCTGCAAGAGGGATGAATGAACTTCTGGCTCCTTCCTGTTGGCTTTGTTGTGAAGGGTCTTATTTCATTATCTTGCCTGTTGCTGGCTCTTCCTTGGCTGAGCTGTTTGTCTGTATCGACAGTAAGGATGGTGTTTCTGACAGCCCACCTAGCATTTAGGCAGCTGGGCTTCAATTTGAACAGGTCCTGGTTTTTAGTTTGCATCCTAAGGTCAAATTAACTGATGCGAAAAAGTAGCAGTCCAAGGGTGCACATCAAACATTAGTATATGAAAATGAGGCAAACCTTATGCAGTTCAATTATTTGCACAAGTAGAGAGACCTGCCCCATCTGCTCCAAAAGCCCAACAGAAAGAGTAATTATTGTGCAAACACATTAAATATTCACAATGCAACTCAGTGGTGCTTTCGTCTTCTTGGGTTTTGAAAAAGATTAGTCCTTCTGCTTACTGTAGGAGAGCTGCTGTGAGAGAGTTCTGAACGTGAACAAGTTGTCCACAGATGCTGGAGGCTCTTATTTCATGCTTAAGGAGGAAAAATCCTTCTCACCATGGCTCCAAGTCTAATAGTTGGAGAAGCTTAAGAAAAATGGGACGGATGGCTCAGCACAGCTTGGTACAAGAGAATAGTTTAGAGGATATTTCAAGTTCCTTTCCAGACTATTTTTCTGATTCTGTGATTATAAATCTTCACCCAAGACCCACTGAAATGATCCATTAACTCAGCTTTGAATTATGCTCTGCAGCAGATAAAAAGACACAGGGAAAATTCTTCCTTCCATGTCAAAGCTGGATGCTGCAGCAGGGTTTTCAGGTTGCCTTGGCAAGAGGCCGAGTAGAGGAACCCAAACTTAATGTTTGGTGTAGGGCTGACCAATTCACTGCACTTCCCTCATCAGCACAGCCTGTGACTGGAGTGGAATGGTCCTTTTCTCCATTTTTATGTACTTAAATGTATCTTTGCCTGGGACTCATGACATACAAGGTTATTTGGTTATTCCCCCTTCCCCACACACATGCAGAGCAGTGCTGCAACCTCATTACACAGGTCTCAGAGTTGGATAATTACCAGCCTTTCACAACCAGAGCTTTCATCACTCTTTCCACTTGAAATTGTATAGGCCGGCTCTGACCTATGGGGGTCATCTACCAGTGTAATGCATAATATCTCAGGAATCAGTTTCTCTAATTTCATGCCAGGTCCAGGCCTTTGACCTTCTCAAACAGCTGCAGAAAGAGTGATCAAATCTGATCTGTTTTGCTCAGCTTTTAGCACCAGTTCTATGGTTTATGTGATCCTTGTTACTCTTTGCAGGTTCATACAGGTCCTGCCTGATTTGGGGTTAGTGATGTCAGCAGGTCCTGTGTTGAAATAGGTATGTGGCTAAGCCTCATAGTAAGTAAATTCTTGTCAGATCCTTGCCAGTATTTTGTGTTACCCAAAATTCAAGTGTTAACCTTATGCACCAAGGTTGCGCGGGGATTAAACACATGCAAAAACTGGACACCTTGTTCCTTTCCTTCTTGCCCTGGCAGATTTATCCATAGCATCTTGTCAACACCTGCTGCAGTAAGTACCATTCTGTTCATAAGGCAAAGCAGTACCTGGACAGTATATCATCACTTAAGTACTTGAACACACTCGAGCTTGTGAAAACTGTTACTGTTTACACATGGGACCTCGAGGCACAGAGTTGCCCAGGCTCATCAAGGAAATCAACTTGCTGGCAGATTCTTTGAGTGCAGAGCTATGCAGTCACATCCGTGTGATCACACTTTTCCTAGAGTCTAGAGGGAGTTTGCTCCTCAGCAGCTGGGTGGAGGTTGTCATCCCTGCACATATATGAGTGATGGATGGCACTTCAAAAGAGCTGAGGGAAACATTCCGTAAAGTAGTCCATCACAGTCAGGTAGGCAATCATTTACCTTACAGAACCAGAGTCGATGTTATTACAGAGCTGCAGTTCCTTTCTGCTGAATCCTAGGTAGACAGAGCGTGCGCTCTGACTCCAGAGTGAACCATCTTCCTCTGCTTCTGTTCTCAGAGGTGAATGCTGCTCTGTCTGGTACGCACTGAGATTGAAGAGGACAGCTGTATGCAAGGTGATCAGGCATCAGGTTTGCATTGCCTGTTTCATCATTAATTCATCCTCGTGGAGGTTGTGTAGTATTGACTGTTACACTGAGAATCATCAGGCAAGAGAGCAACTGCTTTTACAGCAGTGGTGGCAACTCTGTCCTCCTCCCGGCACAGGCGGCATGAACAGTAGAGCTCTGTACATTTCTTCCCCTCACCACTCCACCTCCCTGCCCTGGAATACTGCCTTACTTTACTTTTCATTTTTGTTTTATCATTCATGTGTCTGGGTCCTCTGTACCCTGAAGTGCAGATTACAATCCAGCTGCCTCTAATGGAAAATACTGGCACCAAACCTCACATTCTTGAAATTTATTGGAGCCATCATGGTTCATCTTCCTCATATTGCTTTCAGGCTATGAAGGACTTGGTCCAGTGCATGAAAGTTTTTCCTCTAACACATTAAGAACTCGTTCAGCAGGTTCGGACACATGGCAGGCCACATCTATGTTATGCCTTATCATAGACTGTGTGTGAGGTACATGCAGGATCCTCTGTGAAACAAGAAATTCATTCACCACACCGGTGCTGTGTCCTCATTAGTTGCTCCTGTCTTTGGTGGCAGGAAGATCCCTACAGTATCTGCAGGAAGACAGTTTCAGTTTCCTCTTCTGTTCAAATCAACAGCACTGGACAGTCCTTTCCATTATTGGGGAGCCCTTTTGAATAAACTGAGAGTACACATCACGAGTTTTCCTCTGAAATGACTGTACATCACTGCAAGTAGCAGTTCAGTGATGTGCTAGGCATTTCTTCTCTGCATCTGCGACTGCCACAGCCAGTCCAGAGTGGGCTTGGCCAAGCAAGTATTTTGTTTGCAGTATGCGCTGCATTAGTTGTACCTTATTTTGTGTAGTACTAATCTTATGAAGATTATAGCACACTGGTGCTTCTGGTGCTTTTTTTCAGGATTTGATCACTACAGCCCTTCTTGAGTCAAAACCAGAGTATGTTACTGCGCGGTGCGAAAGACGGTGAAGTTCATTGAAGGACCTCAGAGTCCTGCTGCAGAGGCTCTGCAAACACTGACTGCTCTGCCTGGGCTAATATTTACAGCGCCACACTCTGCTCTTTACAGGGCTAGAGACAGACAGCAGACACTCACAGTTCATATTAACACCTGTAAACTACAGAAATATTAACCTAATGCAAACAGCCCAGCAGAAGTTAATGTCTATATTCACAGAAAACCAAATAAAAACCTCTTTCATTTCCTAGCACGACTGCTAGTGCCCTAAACAGCTCTCACTGCTCATTGCTAAAGAAGGCTCAGGGGTTTTACATCCACAGCAGCTACACGTAGTTTTCTGCTTCAATACCTGTGGTATTTGGCCACTTCTGGCTCAGATTTATTATTTTGTCCCTATCAATAAAGCATTCAAAGATGCTCTTGTATTTTAGCCTCTGTGTGGCTCACAGCAGGAAGATCAGAGACATTTAGGTGTCTGTCTGGATAGGTACAAAGTCATATACCTCAATGGAAAGACTGTATCTTTGGTGAGAATAACGGTCCGTAAATCATCCTACAAGAAAGAGGAACTAGTAAATTTTTGATTATAACAATTTAGGGTGAGTGATTGACACGCTGAACAACAGAGCTCCAGTCCAGAGGGACTTTGAGCAATGAGAGGACTGGGTCAACAGCCACGTGGTGCAGTTTAGGAGGGAGCTGGAATTCTGTGACAGGACAGTGAGCCCAGGTACCTGTTCCGGCTGAGGAACAGCCCCACTGAAAGGGCCTGGAAGTTGCCGTGGACACCAGTAAGCTCTGATCCTGAACAGGGCAGCCCAGGTACCATGCTGTACTAGGAAGAACATGGCCAGGGACTGAATGAAGTTATTCCTGTTTACTTAGCACTGGCATGGCCAAACCTGGACTGCTGTGTGCAGCTCCCTGTCCCTGGAGCTCGAGAGGGATGTGGAAGAGCCATAGAGGGTGGAGGGCTACGAAGATGACCTACAAGATAACCTGCATGTGACCTACAAGGAGGGTAACAGAACTGGGCTTGTTTGCTTGCAAAGAGGCGTTTCATAGCTACTTCAAGGTGACTTGCAAAGGCGACAAACCCAAACTCATGTTGGCAACGGCAGGTGATGCAAGAAGTGATGATGGCCACAATTTCTAGCTTGGGTTGTTCAGGCTGGATACTATGAAAAACTTTTTTGCTGAGAAGTTGGTGCAGTGCTAGAATGGGTATCCCGAGACACATTAGAGTCTGTATCCAAACCTGTAGAAAAAGCCACAGCTGACTTGCTCTTGTGTTGGTGGTGGTACTGCCTGGCACACAGGTTTTAGATTAGAAACTCTAAGTCCCTTCCCACCAACTAGTCCAGGCAATGGTTAGTGTGCATATGCTTGGATGACAGATTCAGAAGCAAACCAAGTCATGACCACCTCAGAAGAAAAATTATTTGTAAAAGGAAAAGCAAAATATTTCTTCAAGATAAGGTGTTACTCCTTAGAACAGCACTACTCTACTACCTGAATTTTAAATTTTTTCAGAGACAAGAACATAGAAAAAGTAAGTAGCTTTAATAATGCATTACACTAGATTTTGATTCAAAGACATTTAAGTGATGCACTGTGAGCCCATTGTTCTGGGCCAGGTATATCCACAATGCATATGGTCAGAGCAGCTACTTGCTCTCTTCTCATCTGAAGTAAATTCGCATGCAGGACAGTGGAGCTGGCAGTGGCAACACACACCCAGGCCTCAGGGGCAGCAGTTGTTCAGAGGCACGTACTATACTGAACATAACAGACAAAAAAGTAATGGACCTGGAAACAAGATTTTACTGTTCCTGTAGGCTGGCAAGGTACTCAAACAGGTATGAGAGCAATCGAGTTACACAACATGTATTAGATTATTTTCCCTTGATTCGGCAGCAGCCCTACAGCTGCTTTCCGCAGTGAAGGGACTGAGTTTCCATGCGCTCAGGCTGTGAGACAGAGCACTCCGGGCACTTTGGCAGCAAGGATCAGCTGCCGCCCTCACGGCCTTTACACAGAACCAGGGGCAGCAGGCTCCAGCTGCTAGCTGCAGGTTTTTATTTTAATCACTCCTGAACATTTTCTCCTCTTTGCTCGTAAAAGAGATGGGCACATGGCAGGCAGCAGCGCAGGGGCTGTTTACTTTACACCTTATCAGCAGCATTAGGTGCTTTAGAGACTACCAGGAAAGACCCAGGTACAAGCCGCTCCCACATGACAGGACTTTGGACCGCAGCAGAGAGCTGCTGCGTCCAGATGGACGAGGCTTTCTCTACTAGTTCTGCCCCTGGCAACAAGGTTTCTAGGATTTACAATTTGTCTGTACTCAAAAAACCCCTCCTTTCCCTCCTGTTATTTTAAGGCATCCAACAAATTACTTGCCTTAAGAGCTATCAGCAAGTTGGGTTGGCTGTCCAGAATACCTCACTGTACTCAGAGGAGTTTTAAGTTTTTATACAGAAGTGAAGGTCACTCAGCGTCAGTATAAAGGGAGACTCCATGTGCCATATGCAGTGTGTTCCAGAACACAAAGGCCGTTTGGCTAAGAGAGGAGAAGGTAAGGCTTCCCTTGAGATTTTGCATGCAAGCCAAATGGGTAAAGCTGTCCATTTTTTTAGTAACAGTATATAGACACTGTTATGTTGTTGGGATTTTTATTTTAACTAACCTACGCTGAAGAGAGGCTGTGCCAAGCTGAGGCACCATCACAGGTATGCTTATGCACCTCTTTTGCCCCAATGATCTAGGTGATTTGTAATAAAAAGGCAGATGTTCTAGCTGGGCAGACAGGACAGCCGGAGGGCACAGGAGCACAGCAGCAGCACTTTTCCATGAGCACGCACAGGAGCTGCCGTGCTGGACTCTGCAGCCCACCTAATGCCCTGGGGTGAAATAAAATCCCCTCACGTAGCCCTAAGAAGGCTCAGGAACACCAGATACTGTGCAGGGCTCTTCAGTTTCTGTTTGTGCCACTTCTATCGTAATCCCCCTTTGCTGGGAGCAGGATGTGTTGGAAAAGCAGCCGGCTGTCCTGGGCGGTGGCCGTGTCTCTAGCGCTGCAGCAGGGCCGCTCACGGGGCCCCGTCCCCAGCTGTGCCCCGGAGCGCTGGACGGAGCCCCCGGGGTGCGCACTCGGCACCCTCTGTCACCGCAGCCCTTATGGACAGGCACGCACCTGAGTGGTGTCGAGGGACAGTGCTGTGTTTATTTCTACCATCTCCAGAGGACGTGCAGAAAAGGTGATGCTCTTTTCCTAGAGAGCATGATCTTCAGGGTCTCTTGCTCTTAGGTGAGTTTTGTCAGATAAGAGCTGATAAATGAATACAGACATCTTCTGAGAACCATAGTCTTCATAGGGCAGGAGAAATTTAAAACATACCTGGCTGGTAGGTTGCAGTTCATTTTAATCTGGCACCCAGTAGAAATCTAACAGAAAAGCAGTATTTTCTTTTTTAACTCTATGGTCATCACCCCCATGCCTTTTTTAATTGTCAGGAGCTCTCTGGTGACAGGTAACTTAGCTGTAAAGCAGCACATACAAGTTCATTGCGTATGATGATTAACTCTCAATTAGCATCAGTATTCCTTCACTTTGATCATTTTCTTCTGTATTACATACCACCTCAGAACCCATGCCAAACCGTTGGAGTAGCAGTAGGCAGCAGGACAGTTCATCCTCGCCCTGGTCTCCCTCCGAAAACAGCTTCATAGGAGGCCATAAAAACATCCAAAAGGGAAACTCTGAGTAGCCTGCCCTTACAGAGAGCTGTTTGCTCACCCCATCTGTTGGCTGGCGCCATAGAAATACGTCCAATTTTCAGCTTTGTCATCCTTACCCATACCAGCAATTCCATTACACTGAGCCAGTACTCAAGAACAAAATTGTAGGTCTAGTTTAACAGCTGCAGCTTGGGAAAACCATGGCTAACATGTCAATAAGGACTTAGCAGGTGTGACAGAGGAGTTACCCTTCTCCAGTTTTCACTGTTCATCTTTACGGAAGAATAACGACTAATTTGCTGGAGACTTATTTGCTGGGCATACCTGATCCTGGCTGGTGACGGGCTGAGAAATCATCATTTTAGGCATCCTGCATTCTTGACACTGAATTGCCACAGGGAAGAAGGTCCAGTGCTCAAACACTTTGGTCTGTTCCAACTCTCTATTTTACCAGTCAGAAGTGAACAACTAACAACAAAATCCACAGCAATGTTTAGTATTGAAAAAGCCATGGAGACTCCTGTCTGAAGCAGGAGGGTTGAGAGCTCAAGCAATGACATATGCTGCCTTGCAATCTTGAGGCAAGACAGCCTAAAAGCTGCTTTAGTCTTCAGTGAAAAAACCCTGTTCTTTCCCGAGGCGGCTCTGGGACTCTTATTTGTGGCTTCGTGCTCAGCCAGTGTCTTGCAGAGGGTCGAGACTTTTTAAACAGACCTCCTAATTTGTCCTAGCAGTCTCGGCAGAGCAAGGCAGGTGCCCTTTCTCTTTTTTTCACTGTCACAGTCTAGCTGTCTGCAGGGAGCTGAACTTTGTGTTAGAAGACACAACTCTTTTGAGCAGCTTCTACTCCAGATGTTGCTTTGGTGCCCCCAGTTTCCTGAAGCGAGTGATCTGGTTCCGCTTCCTTTGCTCCATAGTCCATGACTTGCTATTGGTGCAAAACTTCAGCAGCTCTACTTTGAAGTCCTGATGGTGCATTGGACAATAGCTCTGAGGTTCACACAGTTCCCGGTAAACAGAGGAAAAATGCATAATGTCGAGTGGTTGGTATTTGGAGATTCTGGGCAGACAAAAGTATATAGTTTATCCCAGGAGCAAGAATGTTCTCAGTGTGGGCACAATCATTGGTCATCCACATCAGCACCTACAGCTGAGACACCAGTACAATTCCCTGGCTAAAACAAACTGGGAGTCAGGAAGCCCGTGAGTCTCTTTAGCTACATCAGTTCCTATGGGGAGAAAACAATCCTAGCTTTACATTGAAAAAAAAAAAATTACTAGCTTTGTGCAGACTATTTGGGGGGAAGGTCTTGGGCGTTGCACATAACTTCCTACTATGATGGCCAAAACCAAAACATAATCAAATATGAGGAATAAACAACGAAACAGAGAAGAGCATTATGTAACTGTATAACCCCCTTCTAGGTCCTCTATCTCCAAGAACTAACAGACAGAGAAGACATACAGACACTGGCGGCATGGCTGAGCAAAGTACGAAATGGCTTTTTAGCAAGAGCCACACACACTGGGATTCTGCAGCCCAGAAGAACCTTTCAAGCTGCTGTTCCATGCCCACTGTTCTATTTTCCTGCCTGGCAGAAAACTCACCTTCTCTGTGTCCCTGCTGCCTTGTCTCAGCGTGCCGGACACCTGCGGCTGAGCGCCCACGAACCGACGGCCCGAGTCCCGGAGCCGCCCCGGGTCCCAGAGCCCGCCGGCACCAGAGCCGCCCCCGGCCCCACCGCCCGCCCGGGGCCCAGAGCCGCCCCCGGCCTCACCGCCCGCCCGGGGCCCAGAGCCGCCCCCGGCCTCACCGCCCGCCCGGGGCCCAGAGCCGCCCCGGGTCCCAGAGCCCGCCGGCCCCACCGCCGCGGCCGGTGCGCGGACCCGGACGCGCTGGCGCGGCGGGAGCCACTCGCGGGCAGCGGTCGCGCGCTGCTGCCGGAACCCACAGGCGCGAGCACGCGGGAACAGATTTTATTTCACGTTTACGTGCAGTGCGAGGCCCAACAGCGGAAAATGCCGTTTCTGGGCTCTGTTCGAATCTTTTTGCTCCGGAACTGCTGTGAGCGGCGCTGTCCCGCGCAGCCCGCGAGCCGCCCGCACGCGGCGCCGTTCCGCAGCCCCGGCAGCGGTCCGGACACTGTGCGCCGCGGGGCGGGCGCGCCCCGGAAGCGGAAGCAGGAGCGCGCGGCGCCTCAGCGACGGCGGGGCCGCGGCCCGACCCTTCCGCTTCCTCCCGGAGCCGGCGGCGGGTGGTGCGTCCCTCGGCAGCGGCCCATGGACCGGCACAAAGTGAAGCGGCAGCGGCTGGACCGGATCTGCGAAGGTGAGAGGGGGGCGGGCGCCCCTCAGCAGCGGCGGCGGCGCCGCCTGGAGCCAGGCCCGGCAGCGCGCCCTTGCCCGGTGGGACCCGGCCCTGTCGAGCTGAGCGGGGCGGCCCTGCGGCTCCGGGCCCTGCGCTCCGCTGCCCCGGGCCCTGCCGCCGGGGAGGCTCGGCCCAGCGCTGCTGCTGCCTGGGCGCCGGTGCCGCGGCCGGTCCGAGCGGTGTCTGCGGCGCCTGCCCGAGCCCGGGGGACGCCCGGCTGGTGCCCGGTGAGCTCACCCGCTCTGCTCGGTTACGGAGGAAGCGGTCCGTGCCTTGGCGTGCCGAGGTGGGGGCAGGTTAGTGGGCAGTAGGCCTGGAGTGGGTTTACAACAGGTTTTAGCAGCCTAGAGTAAAGCGATGTGCTTCTGAGCCACCTCTGTTATCTCACTGTTGATAAAATACGTTTTGATTTTCTTTACATGCTGGTGGCAGAGGCTTTTCTTTTTCCTAGCTTCATTGCCCTGTATTTTGTTTCCTATTTATTACTTTTGCTTTGACTGATCCTTTCCTGAATACTGTAGAACTCTTAACAGAGCTAATGACTTGTTGGACCAGCAAATGAGGGTTCCAGAATTCTTGTCTTTGATGTGGTCACTCCTGCTGACTTTCTTAATAGGCATACGGCCACCCATTGTGAATGGCCCGATGCCAGCGCGGCCCCTGGTTGCGCTCCTGGATGGACGGGACTGCACTGTGGAGATGCCCATTTTGAAGGATGTTGCTACAGTGGCGTTTTGTGATGCTCAGTCAACTCAGGAAATCCATGAAAAGGTGGGCAAGAAAATGTGCAAGCATTCAAACATAGAGCTTTGTCTCTTAGACTGTGATTGATTTGGACGGTCTCTTGTTGTAGGTGCTGAACGAGGCAGTGGGAGCTCTGATGTATCACACCATTACCCTTTCTCGTCAGGATCTGGAGAAATTCAAAGCCCTCAGGGTCATTGTGCGTATTGGCAGTGGCTATGACAATGTTGACATCAAATCCGCTGCAGAATTAGGTATGATGACACCATTAGGGCTCTGCTGTGATCAGAACTGAATGTGAAGTGGAACACTGCACGTGTTTTTCTGCTTTGTAGCCAAGTGCATTTAAAACCTTTTATGTAAAAAGATTTGGAGCTGTGTAGTATCAGGCATCTTTAGGAAGCTGACCAATATTGGAGCTGGTAGGTGTCTTGAAAGATTGATTCTCCATTCCCAGATTGCTCTACTATGGATGTTGGTGTCTTTGCTATTGTTTGGAATTCAGAAACTTGAATATGGTGTCTAGATAACTTCTGGTGAGGCAGCTTTGAGTTATTTGTGGGGAAGGAATTGAGCAAAGTCTGATGTCTGAAAGCAGCCTGCAAGTGCCGATGCCGGATAAACTCACTTTAAATGTTTGATAAGTGAGTTTTCTGGTCAGTTTTTTATATGCAGGTAGGTTCTGATTCAACTTTATTATTGATCCCGTTAGAGTCTCAGACAGGTGAAGAGTCTCAGGTGACAAAAAGCTGCAATTTATTAAACACGTGGCAGTGAGACTTTGGGACCTTGTAGCCCCGTAGATGAGGTGGATCACCCAAGTACCCTTCCCCTTGTTTTTTAGGTTTGTGTCAGAGGTTTGAAATTTTTCTTAATGTAATACAGATCAGATTAAGCTTAAATCAAACACAAGTATTTACATATAAAATTGAAATAGCCGTTACGATTTCCAGATCTGTAAGAACAGATGAATTGCAAACAAATGAAGAGCGCATATTTGTCTATTGCTTGAATTTGGTCTAAAGAGTCTTCTTATCTGAAAGATGCAAGGGAGTAGTCTCAAGAGTTCCTGGCAAGCTCTTCATCTCTCATCTAGCCATTACAATTTTGGGCTGAGTTTGGGACCTAATCTGCTCTTAGAGTTTTCTACTTAAATTCACCATCCGTATCAGATCCATTCACACTCAAAGCTTTCTCTTTCCCTCCACTCCACACTCATTAACCCGAGGAGAAATGGGTCAAAATTCTTTCACCATCAGGCTGCTGCTCGCCGTTTTTGCTTTGGAGCGATAGTATGATGACCTATAAGCATGGCCAGATTTGCTTTTTCATGGACAATTAATGATTATTTTCATGCTTAGCCAGGCCCTGTAATTCTTTCTGAGGTAAGATACTGTTTATTGTGTGTTCTGGATCTTCAAATCAGACCAAAGGGCTATTGTGTGTGTTTGCATTTTCTTACATTTAGGCATAATATCGCATGTGAACAGGAATTTGTGTCTGGTTGTGTAGGAGATGAATGTATGTGGCGTCTGAAGATGGATGAGATGGTAGCCAGTGAGATTAAAATAAATTAGGTTTCCCTGTCTCCCGTCCTCATGTCCTCTGAGTGGTCTGTGTGGCATTATGGCACAATTGCAAATGATTTGATAGAGAAAAAGAGTCAGATATCTCGCATGGTGTGTGGCCATTGCTCTCTTGGTTCTGTCAGAGTGTGGTCTGAGTTTAGTCAAATGTGTCCTCTGTGGTAGGTTTACAAGAGCGTGGTGCTTTGCTGAACTTTGTGTGCCTTCAGTCATTGCCTAGATTTTATTCCTAGTTTTTAGATAAGTGGTAGACTTTTGAGGAGGAAGAGTTTCCTTGGTCTGGCAAGTAGCTAGGGTTACATTTGGGCAGAGACCCTTTTTTTCCTCTAGTTATTTTTATTTCTTGGCTGGTCTGTTGAATGAAGGATAGCAGCAGTGAGAAGTGATATGGTGCCAGCCCACTCCCACACCCCTCTTTTTTTTTTTTTTTTTAATAGATTGCTCAGGAGTGACCAAGTTTTGCTACAGTGTTCCATCTTCCCTTTTCTGACAGTAATTTGTGCTGCCAGGACTTTAACTCTGTTTGCAAGAGTAATTTACCTGGTAGTTCTAGTCACGGGGTTTAGGGTCCCTTGTGGTTGTGTGTTATTCTAGAGTGGGAATGTTATCTGTTGTTGTTCTTAAGTGTAACTTCAAATGGATTTAGAGAGGCTCTTGTGGCATCTCTCTGCATTTAATGACTTAGTTACTTATTGTTGCTCCTGGGGAAGCTGATGCTTGCAGTGAGCACGTGGACTGTGAGGCATGAAAGAGCTCAACCATCCGTCTTAATTCTTCTAGGCTCTGCCAGTTAATCTGTCAGGAGTATCTCCGGAACGAGTGCATCATTTTGCATGCAGATGTTCTAAAACAGACAGTTTATTGCATCACTTGTATGACCTAGTTTTCTCACGTCAGCCTGTTTTGGGTTATTTTGGGTTGGGTTGGGTTGGGGTTTTTTGGGGTTTGGTGGTATTTTTGTTTGCTTGTTTTTCCTGGTGTGTCAGTCAAATGGGTATCTATAAGGAAGGAATAGTATTTCCTTGGGGTTAAAAAGCTGGCTGGTTGCATCTGTGTTGCTGTAGAATGAGCTTCTGAAATGAATCCCGTGTTTCTTGGCAGTAGTTCTGGAGCACTGAATTGTCTTTCAGCACTTATGCCTGAAGATCTCTATGTTGGTTTAGTGTTCCAATGCTAAAAATCCTATATGACCTCTGTGGCTTTGTAGGCATTGCAGTTTGCAACATCCCTTCCTCCTCAGTAGAGGAGACTGCGGACTCCACCCTCTGCCACATCTTGAACCTCTATCGACGTGTTACTTGGCTCCATCAGGCCATGCGGGAAGGGAATCGAGCCTCAAGCGTAGAACAGATTCGAGAGGTGGCTGGAGGCGCTGTGCGTATCCGTGGGGAGACTTTGGGCATCATTGGGCTCGGTAAGTGATGGGAATAGTTAGATTGAAAAGTGAACTGTGAAAGTTTTTGGGAACCTAAGAGTCACAGACTAAAAACACTGATAATTTTACAGCTATTCATTCTGGAACACACTGGCATATAAGGAATGCTAGTGCCCTGTTCTGTGATGCTGGATATCTTCAAGATATGGGTGTATGTCATGGGACTGGGGATTTTTCTTCATATTCAAATGGCTAGAAGAATTGAAACATTCAGGCAGCTTGTCTTGGTGACGATTTCTCTGTGTGCTAGGCTGTATCAGTAACAAAGCCACCTGAAAGCTACCAATTCCTTCTCCAAGTTCTTGTAGTCAGATAATTACTGCTGCTCACTCAGGGTCCAGATTTGGTTTGAAAAACAGAGCTCCTTCTAGGCTAAGCTCTGGCTATTGCATGGGGAAGGACTAGAATTAACCACGTGGGATCAGCGCTGAGTAACCTCCTCTGGATCCCTATGGCAATCCCAGGGGTTTCCAGGGCTGCAGTACCTCAGGCCCTGGCAGTAAACTCCAGTGTAGGCTCCCAGTCTACCCCAGTATCTTGTCTTTAAAGTTTGTTTTACCTTTCCTTGATGATTGTGGGTTTTCTTTTGTGAAGGCCGAGTTGGACAGGCAGTGGCTCTGCGAGCCAAGTCCTTTGGCTTCAACGTGATTTTCTATGATCCCTATCTGCCGGATGGAGTGGAGCGATCCTTGGGTTTACAGCGAGTAGGAACCCTGCAGGATCTACTAATGCACAGCGATTGCATCACATTGCACTGCAGCCTGAATGAACATAACCATCACCTCATCAATGACTTCACTATTAAACAGGTGCAGCAGGAGCTTGATTTCCCCCACAGAGCACTGTGGAAATGAATGCAAACAGAAACTGCTGCTTTCACAGAGGCTGAGAGCGTGTGAATCCTGCTGCCTCTGCCGTGTGCCTCCTGCTGCCTTTGGAGGCTGGAGCGTGTGGATCCGGGTGCCTGTGCTTTGTGCTGTATAGAATTTCATGTTAAGAGAAGAATGGGATTGGCTCTTTTTGCCAAGTAATTTCATATATAAATAATGGTTTATGTGATCCAATAATTTCAAATTACAATGCGTAATTGACTTTGCTGGTTAGAGCCAGATGTGGTGTGGCGGGGACTGTGTTTCTTTACATAGCTCTGCCAAATCCTCTCTGCCCAAGCCCACTGCAAAGTCAGTCTCGGGCTCTACTCCACTAGTCTATGAATGCTTTTCAGTGCTTTCATGAGAGACATCTGGACGTTGTAGTCCAGTTTTGTGTAACTGGATACTTGATTCATTTCCTCTTTCTTTTTTAACGTAGTAGGATGAATATGGAGTGCAGAACTTGAGCGTTCCACTTTTGCCCTTGCTGTCTTGTGGTTTTGTTTGTTCATTTTTAAAGCAATTTCTCAAGCATTGCTTGCAGGCATTTCCCCTGCGGTTAGCTTTGCAGTGAGAGCACTCCTAGTTCGTCCAGGCCTCATCTAATCACTGCGGGCTCCTGCTCATTTCCAGTAGACTTCCCAAGATTCACTTAGCTTCCATGAAAAGTCTCATTCTCAACCCACTTAATATTTTTCTTTTTCCAGATGCGCCAGGGCTGCTTCTTAGTGAACACAGCCCGGGGAGGGCTGGTAGATGAGAAAGCCTTAGCGCAAGCCTTGAAAGAGGGGAGAATCAGAGGAACAGCGTTGGATGTGCATGAGTCTGAGCCTTTCAGGTAACGGTGCCCCTGCATGCCTGCTGCTGTCCTGTGACTCACCTACACTGGACGATTCTTTTTTTGTTGTTTTTTTTTTTTAATTGAGTTACATTGGTACCCGAGAGGACAGATGGAATTATCACTTCTGGAGAGAAATGTATTTTTTTTCTTTCCTTTTTTTCCCCTCCACAGCTTTGCTCAGGGGCCCTTAAAAGATGCACCCAATGTGATCTGCACCCCTCACACTGCCTGGTACAGTGAACAGGCTTCCATTGAATCCAGGGAAGATGCAGCTAAAGAGATCCGCAGAGCTATTACAGGTAATGAGGAAGACTATGCTCTGCAGCTGCTGCTGAATTACTATTCTTTTGTTAGTTCACTGCAAGAATTGTGCTGATTGTTCTGAAAACTTGGACTCTGTTACTGGTTTCTGGTACTGGAGTGTAAGTTGATAATTGTCTCTTTGCCTTCTGAGAATCTTGAATTAATGCTGGAGTGGCACTTTCCCACCCTGGGAAAGCCTTGTACCCAGTACATCTTCCAAATCCTTCACAATAATTCCTTTGACAGTTACACTGTACACCTTTTCTTCTGGACTAGGACATACTGGCTCTTGGGGAAGGTGAGGCTGGGCAATTGCAGCTTGTGGCAAATAATTCCCACCAGATCACAGAAGTGGGAAGGAAGGATCAGTTTCTTGTCTTCTCCAGAGACCAGTTGTTCAGAGGAGTCTCCCTTACCCAGTGTTATCCTGTGGAGGCAGATGGAAAAATGTTGCGTGTTTCCTTTCTACATTCCTTTGTAAATGCTTCAGGGAACGAGCCCTTCCTACTTGTGTCCTGTGTTTTTGTCATTTTTGGCTCTCTTGCAGGTCACATACCTGACGCATTGAGGAACTGTGTTAATAAGGAGTACTTGCTGTTAGCAGCTCAGTGGTCCAGTATTGATCCTGCAACTGTCCACCCAGAACTCAACGGAGCTGCAGCTTACAGGTGAGATATGTAGGTTGTCCAAGTTACTGCTTCCAGCCTGTCTTCTGCTGAATCAGACCAACATCCCCTTTGGGTTTGAGAACTGCTTGTACCTGCAGACAGGCATGTTTCTCTTCCTATAACCTCCATACATGAGCTTTTACCAGAAACTTAACCACAACACTTCTGAAGCTGTACTAGGATTTATTTGGTCATATTTAGTTCCAGCTCCATACTGGTTAATTTTTCCAAATCTTTGCAAGACCTGCCCAAGATGTAAGAAAGCCTGCTGCTGTGTGACTGAAAAGAGGTCTGGATCTTACCATTTAGAAGTTGTGCATATCATATGGGCTGTATAAACAAAGCACAGTTCTTATCTGTAGCCCAGATATGGACTATTAAAGAGATATTGACCAGTGGATTTGGGCAGTGGCCTAAACAGGGTGTATTTCAGGGGTTTTTTGTCTGTTTACAGATGTGCCAAGTGATTGTGGGCAGGTTGCTTCCCTTCTGTTTTTCTCCCATCTGGAAAGCAGGAAATTTATTCTCTTCCCTTCTCGGAGGGATCTACGGAGGTTCAGTTACGTTTATGGAGAAGGCACAGTGAGGCAGAATGGATGTAATGGAAGAATGGTTCATTAGCATTTCATGAGTATCACTCTCCTATTTTTCATCTTACATCTGGCTGCTTTATGAGTTCAGCTCCTTTTCTGTCTGAGAGGCTGGTGAAGGATAACACAGCTTGCAGTCCTCGGGCTGATGGGGAGGGAATTTCCAGCCCTTCATGGTACCTTCGTACAGTGCCTCTGGCTGTTTTCACTGGAGATAAACTTTGTGTCTATTTTCCACATGCTTAGTGTGAGACCTGAGACTGCCTGCCTGTCTGAGAACTGGTGTCATGCGGTATTAGGATATAACTGCTGCTTTTCAGCTCTGGAGACTTCTCCTGTGTTCTGTATCGGAGCATTTCAGTCAGAAAGAGAGATTTGTATTCAGCAGGTGCCTGAGGGCACGGCTCCTTTCCCCTTGCATAACTGTTGGACAAGCTTGTAATTTCCATGTTTCTCTTGGTTTTAGGTTTCCTCCAGGAGTAGTGGGAGTAGCCACCCCTGGGCTACCAGAACCGCCAGTAGTGGAAGGGATTGTAGCTCACGGGATCCCTTCTGTGTCTCACTCTGCACCACGTACCCCTTCCCCTGGAGAGACGAGCAAACTGGATGCAGACAGAGAGATTCCTGCTGACCAATAGCGGCATCTTCCTCTCCTCTGGCAGCACAAAAAGGGAGGGTATCTCCTCCTAGGACCTTCTTTAACAGCCTGCAGAGACTGGTTCCTGTTCATAAAGGACAGGAGAATGCATTTCATTACTGGCAAACTTTAGCTCTTGCCTTTATTTTGTAATCCTTTAGTTTTAATCTCTCAATGAATCTTTCTCCTTGTCTGGGGCAGGGCAGCAGTGACCTTGCCTCCCTTTGGAGATCCTTGGTTTAACCAATGATTATTCCCATATATCTGCCTTGGTTGACTGTGACAGGAGACTGTCCTTGTGCACTTGAAAACAGAAGTGGAGCTGCCTGATCAGCAGTGTTTCTCGGTGTCCCTAACACCAGACCTGAGTGCACACTTTTCAGTTGTGACTTGTAGCTTGAATTTAATTTGGCTGAACCTCTCTAAGTGTAGCCATGGGGAATATTAGAAAAATATTAGTGAATTGGAGAAGTTGTGACTGTTGTCTTTATTATGCCCTTGGTAGAATGCAGTGTAGGCTCAGCTCTGTGCAGTACTTCGCTTGTTTCACTTAAGGTTTCCTGTGAGAACAGACATAGCACAGGCATTGCGAGTTCTTGACCATACAAGGTTTTGTCTATGCAGTACTAGGCCTGAAGTTAAAACTAACAGTCTCAAAGTCAGCCTGATAAATAATTTGAGAGAGATTAAAATGTCATCAAATGTGTTCTGGTGGCCACTGTGTTTGTGAGGCCTCAAAATAGTTCACTGTGGAGTCTGTGCGATTTGGAGAAGGCAGGAGAATGCGCAAGCAGCATAAACTTGCACTGGGAGACAGCAAGTAGCAATAACTTGCAGCTGTAGTTGCTGATTCCTCACATGCGTACCTCACAGTCTAATGGCAGTGTTTATCCACGGGGTATCTATCATGTTAAAATTCTAAGCTTTGTGCTACAGATTTTTTTTTGTTGTTTTTGGCATAACTGCATTAACTAGAGGTAACATACCAGTGTTAGCGACATTTCTCTGTGCTGATGGAGAAGGCAGCTTTTAACAGTTGACCAAATTACTCTGCTTCAGCTCTGCTAGCATATACTGCATCGCCAGTAGCAGGTAGGGCAAGACTCTTTTGTACACAAATAAGCTTTGTGGTACTGAAGGAGAAAGAACGCTCTCAGCTTGTCACCTGGAGCCAAGACAGGATTGTTGCTCTCAAGTCTGTTCCCATTTCCCAAATGATTGAATATGAATTGCTGCTTTAAGGGGTATGGAGTCTTCAGCAAACAAGTTCCACAGGAGATTATTTTCCTTAATTCCAAATCTTCCTTTAATTGTTACACTTTAGTTTATGTCCTTTCTGTGCACAAGATGTTACAATTTCTGATTGATTTGTTCATGTTGTGTGGGTATATAAAAGGAGGTGCTGCATGGGAGGCACACTCTGTGTGGGTTTGTCTGCCTCTATTGTGTGTTTGTGACTGGAAGCTGAACAGCTGGGAACAGACTGGAAATCCATCCTGAGGTGTGGACAAAATCCTCTGTTGAGGCTATTTACAGTTTAGGAAGCTGAGGAAAGCTTTCAGAGTCACTGGGTTTTCAGATTTTTTTTTTCCTGGTTTTACATTTTTCTCCAATACCGCCTTCATGTAATGGCTTACTACTGATACAGCGAAGTGACTGATTCCTTTCTCCTCAACCCCCACCTCCCTAATACTCCCCAGCAATTCAAGAAAGGAAAACAGGCAAGAAGTAAACTTCAGGTGTTTTCTTACAGATTTTTACACTTTAACTGTTTAGCATTAGTGTGACGATATTAGTTCTCTAGTGCTGAGTGGGATTTTTTATAAGGTATTTGTCTCAGTGAAGGTTCTTGGCTTCTGTGTTTTCATGGATGATGCTAATTCCACTTAAAATTCATGTACTTCTTTGGCTGCTCAGGTTTAGCAGATCAGACTGGGACTGGTGATAGGCACAAGTTACAGAAGTTTTTTTCTGAACGAAAGCCTAGAGCTCAGAAGCACTTTGATTGCAGCTGTACCTAAAATAACCAGCAGCACTTTCTTGAGTTCTCCAGTCTCTATGAAATCAAATTTTTACTATCTACTAGCTCAGAAAGCTGTTCTTTGGACAGGCAGATAGGGAAAAGTTTTCATGGACTGAGAGCACATCTTCCATTACCACATTAGGGAAGCAGTCTTTCAATAACTACTCTTTCCTTATTTGCTGCTGAAAATTCCTGCCCCGCTTAGAGGTTCAGGACCGAGATTATTTTGTGGCAAGGGGCTTCTGGTTATGAGCTCTGTGAATACAGAGGATCAGAGTACATTGACCTTGTCTCTTCTAGAGCACAATGCAAGAGAGATTTATTTTTTAAGAGGCAGCATTTTTTTTTCTTCTTCGCTGCAAGTATCTCTATAGACCAGTCAAATAACTGAGCAGAGGAAGAGTGGAAGGATCTCATTTGGGGAACACATGAGTTTCTCAATTCTTATTTTTGGTGCCTAGATATACTGGTAACTATTAAGTGTAGGAATCAGATAACTGATGTTGTAAAAAATATTTCTGGATATGGGTACCAGGGAGCTGAAGCTGACAGCATTGATAGTGGCTCTGTTCTGTCCAACACTGTGTAGGCTTGCGATTGGATATGAAGGCAATTTTCCCCTTGATTAAAGCCACAGCAGAAAATGTTGAGGTCAAAATGAACAGAACCCTTATCGTGACTCTCTTTGTGCTTACAGGATAACTCTGCTTGTATGCAATTTGTACCTCTGCTTATAGGCTGAACCTGTTGTCACCAGACACAGGCAGTTCTGAACAGATAGCTCAAAGAAGAATCTACCAGTACTGATGTACCCGGTGGTCTCCGCCCCGAGTGCCTAGTCCTTCGTTAGCGTTCTCTTCCCATCTGATATACGGACTCGCAGCTCACCCTCCCAAGCTTAGTGCAGGATACAGAAGTGGAAGGACTTTTTTTTTTTTTTTTTCTTTTTAATGGCTTTCTTCAGAACTAGTGCAGGGCTTTAATCCCAAAGAACAGAAGTCTCCCAGGGCGAGGCAGGAGTGCCCTAGCTGCACTAATCTGCTTACAGGAGGTGCTCACACTGTCCCAAGGTACATTCTGTTTGTCAGGGTCACTGCTGCTGACCAGCTTTTTTATAGAGGACTCAGAGTTTCAGAAATATATTTTTGTAGACAATGACTAAACTGTGAAACATTGAAATAAAGCACGTAAACAAAAACTTACAGCACTGTCATCTGTACAGATGTTTTTCTCACTTCAGATCTATCCTGACTCATTAGAAAATGTTTGATTACTTCTTGGATATATTTTAATAAAGTTCTCCAAAGAACACGGCTGCTGTCTGTGGAAGGGGTGGCCTTAGATGCAATATTGAAGGGGAGGGCTGAAAACCTGTACAGGTGAGTGTCTGCATCAGTCCCGCTTTTCTCAATCTAGATAAGTTGGATCTTCCACACAGTCAGTCCCTGGATCTGCCACTCTGGCAAATGATGTTGTTTGGATTCTGGAGCACTGACCATCCACCAAGGCTGTGAGGGTGGCAGGCTGGAGAAGCAGTGTCTGAGTGGATAAGGGACAGCTTTGGATGTAGCCTGGTGTTCACTTACGTGACTTCTCACATCATGATGGCTGGTTTTGCAGCCTGTGTGTAGTTTAAATATACCTGTGTAAACAGCAGTAGCCGTCTTCAGCCTTTTACAGTAAAATAGTATGTGAAATTAATACAGAAAATTGGCCCATGACACTAATTTTTCTAACATAGAAGCCGGTGCAACAAAATTGGCATAGAAAGTTGGTTAGGTATTTCATAAATGAAATTTAATTTCTGGTTTACGGCCTATGCTCCCTGTGTCAGTCATCGATGAAAGTCAGGAAACCCCTTCCTGTTCTTGGTGGATTATATCACTATTTGTCTAGCTGGTGCTGTGCACCTTTGGAATATCCAGCACCACGTTCAGGAGATGGGATATGGGAAATGCTGATCTGCTCCATCACGGCAATTTCAGTCTCGGAGCTGGTGGAACGGGAAGGGGACATAGGACCACTTGGAATCTTTTATGTGGTGGTCCTATTTCTGACGTGTAGCTGATGATGTCACTGTTTAAGTAAAGAAACTTAAGACATTGAGGGCAAAGCCTGGTGTTCAAAGAATGTAGTACTGATCTTGGATCTACCAGTCACTCAGACACAAGGTATCATGGCTCTGCTGCCCGTCAGTTCTGTCTCATGTATGTATTGGCTCCTGTACATTTTTCAAATAAAAAAGCGGGGGGGGGCAGTTAGTAAAGCTGGTGGCATGTAGTAAATCAAAACTCACAGATGCTGTACAGCACAGGTTAGAGCAGAGTTCTGATGCTGCTGTTTGTTCTTAAGTTCTATTATATGTAGTTGTTTGAAATACCAAACGCCAACCTCACTTCCCAAAAAGTGTCTTGAACCTTTTATTGATATAATAATGCATCTTAGAATCTGTTTAGTATTTTATCTGTGTGCTACATCAGGACTAAAATCAGACCTTAAAGAGTACATATAATGGGATGAAAGGATGAAATACACTTCTCAGGACAGGCACGTTGTACAAGTCGGTCATGGGCATTGCTTTACCCATTTCCCAGTACAGTAAACTGCATCCCTATAACCAGGAAGTAACAAAGATGAAACATTGTCATCTACTTAAAACCACCTGGAACAATCTTTGAAAATAAATAAAAATGAAAGCAAGCAACTTGCCTTTGCTGCTGCTAATTCAGTGTCAAATGTGCCTTTCCTAGAGTGAGGAAACAGTATGTGGATATTCTTGTTCTGGGATGGAGTATGGCAGCTGCTCCCCATTGCAGTTTCTCTCAGTGCTACTGTGTCCACTGCACAAGCAGAATGGTGCCAAGTTGCACGTCATTTCTCTACAGTGTAGGATTCTGAAGTATTTTTTTGTTGTCCGACTATGTTGGAAAGGAGCTTTAGGGAATCTCACTGTTCTCCCCGATAACCGTTCAAACGTATCAGCTAACTGTGACAGCTGCATCCTGTTAACATAACGATTTCGTATCTATAGCCGCCTTTTCGGAAGCGCGGTCCCCGGGCTGCGGCCGCGGCGCTTCCCGAGGCCAACCTGGGACATTGGGAACTGCAACTCGGATCGCACGTCTCAAGCCGCTGAACTGGTTTTGGCTGTGTTTATCTCGAGGTTTCGCTTAAACCGCCTTCTTTTCTGTGATAAATTCAGATTTTGAACTAGGCGCTTATGACAGGCCCTGCCGAGCAAAGGCCGCCAGCATGCGGCCGCTCCGCGCTGACCGGGCCCAGGCCCGGGCCCTTCCGCGGGGCGCTCCGGCTCCTCCGCGCTGCAGCCGGCCCCGGGGCGCGGGGCATTGTGGGGCGGAGGAGGGGGAACTGCGGGCGCGGTGCACGCCGGGATCGGGAGGGGGACTGCGGGCGCGGTGCATGCCGGGATCGGGGGGGACTGCGGGCGCGGTGCATGCCGGGCCGGGGGGCGGCGCTCGGAGGCCCAGCGCGGGGCAGCCGCTCGCTCGGTGTCTCGGGGCGGCGGCGACCGGAGGGCTCGGGCCGGCGGCGGAGGAGGAGGCTCCTGCCCGTCGGGGATGGCGGACGCGGCGGCCTCCCCCGTGGGGAAGCGGCTCCTGCTGTTGCTGGCGGCGGGGCCGGGCGAGGGAGAGGCGGCGGGGCCGGAGCCGGGGCCTGCGCTGCCGTCCCGGGCCTGGCGGAGCGGCACGGTGCGGGCCATGAGCGGGGCCGTGCCCCAGGACCTGGCGGTGAGGGCCCAGCGGCGGGGGCGGGGCTGGGGCGGCGGGAGCCGCGGGCCGGGCTGCCCGCGTGGGCCGCGGCCTCCGGCTGCCGGGCAGGGCTGCGGGGCGAGGCCGGGGCCCGGGGCGCCGCCTCCCCGGGCGGAACGCGGCAGCGCCGTGTTGGCGGCCTGGGCGCTGCCGCTGGGCCCGGCGGGACGCGCCCCGGGCCGGGGAGTGCGGGGAGGGGCCGGCAGCCCCGGGGGCGGCGGGTGGAGGCGCGGGACGGGCGCTGCTGGGCCGGGTCTGCTCTGCGGGGCCGACACGGCCGGCTGTAACTTCTCGGTGTCGGGCGATTGTTTTCCGGGAAGGCGTTAAGTGTTCTCGGTCAGCCTAAATGATGCCCCCTGTTTGAAGGCGTAATTTTGAGTGGAGATTATTGATTTAACTCCGTCCTAGATTTTGTTTTTACTTGTAGGAATTTGTGCTTTGTGTAGTATGTTTAAACACTCTTTAGCATTTGTTTGGTTTATTTCTAGTATAGCTTAGTGAGGCGCTTGGGTGGAGATCTCAAAAAGAGCTTGCAAGGTGTCTGTGCTGTTTCTCTTTGTGTGTCAGTTCTGCACGTTCCCGCTGTAACAGTGGAAGACTTGTGGAGAACCGAGGGCACGCTCCTGAGAACTGTGGCTGTTAAAATGACCCGTGTTAGGGGGAATGAGGTTCTGTCTGAAGAGTTTTGTTTGTTCTCTTTATGATTGGCTTTTTAAAAAATTGTTGTTGTTATGGTAAGTTCTTTGGGCTTCTTTGTGGAGTTTCAACTCTGAACAGTTCCTTTGACTCCCTACAGTGATGCTGCTTTCTCTGGCCTTGTTTCAGAGCTGCAGTGGGGCCGTCAGCGGGAAGGGCTGTGCTGGGTCTGGCTTTGCCAGCCGAGGTGGCCTCGCACCCTGTGTCTCTGTGGTTGAGAGATGTGGCGATGCATTCTAGCTGCTCCTTTATTTATTTAAGGAGGAGGGGAAAAAAAAGACATGCAGAAACGGGATCTTTAAAAGGAAAATGGAACAAGTGTTTGAGACTCTGTCTGAAATATGAAAATGTCTTGGGGCTGACTAAAACGTGGTCTGGAGAGCTGCTCTTGGAGAAGGCTGTGTTTGCCATATGTATCATCAGTATTCTTGCATTATGGAATCATCCATCTCAAATATGTGTATGATGTACTGAACTTTTGGTGTGCACCTGATCTTATTACTGTTTTGGTGGAAGGACTGGTGGAGTGTTTGTTTGTGGATCTGTGTCCAGTGAAAGGTAGTCCCTTATTTCCTGGTCAGTCATTGCTGTCCAACCATGTGATGCCTGTTAGACGACCCTAACAAAGTAAAAATCAACGTTTGTGCTTGATAGCATGGGAAGAATAGGATTTTTTTGGTGTGTGAATTTCTTCCCTTTGTTCAGCCCTGCAGTTCTCACCCCAGTTCCTTTCATCAATAACCTTTCACTTAACACAAGTTCAGTGATGCAGCTGTCTCTGAGCAGTATACTCTCCAAATCTATACAAGAACTCTTAAATGTGGACTGTGTAAAATACTTAAGGCAGATTTTTCAGAGTTCTGTCATGTGGAATATTTAGTGTTGTCATGGAACCTTCCATGCATAATGAATACTGCTGTGACAGTGATAACTATCAGAAAAATAAGTCCTCTTTTTAAACTCCTTCTGCTAGAAGAAAGTGACAAGTTGGTACCAGTCAACCACAGTTTATGAAGTACTTATCCAAGGTAAAGTAATAATGTGGACTAGGCCTGAAAAAGGCTAGGAAAAAAAAAAAATCTGTTCTACGCTTTGGGTTACTTAAGCCTGTGCGTTCTTGTGATATCCTGTAAGGACAGTTCCACTTACTGGCCCGTAGTCTGATGTTGGGCTTTTAGAAATACAGTTGATCATCTGTACGTTTCTAAGTCAGAAAACTCAGGAGTAGACAAGAAGTACAGAACTTAAGAAAGCAGGTGAAATAGCGGGTTTTTTGTGAGTTTGTTTTAATATTGGAATTTTAGGGAACTGTTACTTGTTCTGGTGTGGTGGAGCCTTTGAAGAGGTTTTGCTATTTTTCCCTGTATAAATTTGGTTATAGAGAGTAGCACTTAAATATTCTTACTTTGAGAAAACATGGAATACTCTAATTATGGTTAGTCCGTAAAAACTGTATATAGTGGTCAGTCCTAGCTGTGCCATCTTCAGAGCACCTAGAAGAAATCCTGAGGAAAATCTGTGCTGCTATTAGAAAAGAGCTTTATCTCTTCTGACTAGAAACACATCTTGCCCTTTTTCTCAAAATGTCTGTTAGGACAGAATCATAAAAGACTTGTCAGGCTTTAGCTTGGTATTGTCCTAAAATTGTGAAAGGATGCGTTACATGTCAATGGCAAAATAGCTCAACCTGTCGCATGTGGGACAGTGCTGCTTTTGCTTATGTGGGAAACAAACGTATGTGAGATGAGTATTTTAATACATAGACAAGCTGCACAAATCCCCGGAGTTTGGAGCCCTAGGACATGGGGTGTTTTGGTGTGGAATAAACCACATATGCTTTTTACAGTAGATGGTAGAGCAGGAGATCATGTTTCGTTTTATTTTCTTTCCTCCTTTATGGATACTAAGTTATGTCTCACGCAAGTTTTTTATGTCTGAGTTTTTATCTATTTCCTACAGTAATCTGCACATATAACTGAATGTGTTCTGAAGACATTTTCACTTGTAGGTGATATGTAGATTGTACAGCTCAATGAAAACATAGTAATCTGAAGTACCTTATTCATAAGGGATTTTATTGAATAAAGCTGATATTTAGAAATTATTTAGAAATTATCTGACTTGTGGAATACGCTTAATTTACCTTGCAAGTATAAGAACTGTTTGAGTTAACCATAAATAACAGGGTATTTCAACTAGTTTTTCTAACCAGGTCACGTTGGGAAGGAGTATCTTCCTGTCTGGAGACTGGATGTGGTGGATGAGGGGCACTGGGACCCCACGAGACTGGATTCAGATCCATGTGCTCTCAAGCGGTTTTCGGATGCTGGTGCTTGCCGGCTGAGCCTGTGTCTGCTGCAGTTCAGTTCTGATCGGGACTGAATGGGGGTTGTACAGGCTTTGAAACTGCAATAGAAATGGAAAGAGGAAAAGGGAGTTGAAACTGGGGCTCCTCCTGCCTGGTGTCTGATGCAGCAGAATCAAAGGTTTCAGATTCCCTAGTTTAGGTTTAGTGAACCATGGTTATCTGATTTCGGAAGATTCCTGCTCAAATAGGCTTGCTGCTTAAAATGTATATTCAAGAAATCTCTTACTAGAGCTAACCCATCTTCTTTCTACTTAGTGGTAATAGCCTCTGCAAGTTTTATTTATACTGATAAATGATATGAAAACTTGCAGCGTTCTTGCATGTTCAGTTCATAGAAGTATTCAGATCCAGCTTTTGCAAGTGAAAGGTGAAAGATACTGCACACCGGCAAAGTTTGTCTGCAGGAATCTCCTTGATTATTTGTTTTGACCTTTTTGAATATCGTTTCATAGTGTTGAAGTGTAACAACACAAACAAGGAAAAGAGGCTAGAAAAATAAAGTATACTTTGGCAAGACCTTAGATTTTTTTTCCTGTCATTGTCAAAACATAGTGTATTTCTCCTTTGGCTTTTTTTTTTTTTCTTGGGTGGACAGTGTTGACATAATATCTATATGGCTTGCTTCTTACCAAATAAAATGCCATAAGCTGGGAAGGTAGAAACCATATGCTTTACGATCTGTTTGGTGAGTACATAGTTCATTTAGCTGAATTTCTAGGTATGGCTACAGAAAGCAGTAGACTCAGTAACAGCTGTGCAAATGGAGTAAAATTTAGAAAGTTGAATACTAGTAGGTATAATAATAATTTAGATTCCTGTCTTGACACATTTGTTGGTATGTTTTTCTCTAATGTGGATGCATGTGTCACACTTCAAAACCCAAAGCCTGAATCACACACTGGTAAGGACAGTAGTTCAGCACCGTAACTGGTATGGGTTTTGAGCCACAGGTTGGCAGCTGCGAGTCCCTTTTGTCATTCACATGGTTGCAGAAATGCAGGTTTCTGTAGTATCCATAGTGAGATGTTTTCTCAGTGTTCAGGGGAGATATCAGTGGAGATACAGAAGTCTGAAAGGTCCCTTTGTGCTCCCTGTGTGACCACAGGGCCCTGCCTGATGCAGGGGTTCCTGTGGAACATACGCAGTCACATACTGCGGTCACATACCTTTTCTGTCAGGTTTCAAATAGAAGACTGATAGTTTTGTAGAAGGTGAAGATACAGGGACTTGTGAATATGGAGCAACTTCTACTTGAAATGCAAGTGGTTATGACAAAGTTATTTGGAGTTTTGTCTGGAGTTATTACTGCGTTACGTGTCTCTGCTTTGGCAGTCCACTTCCTAAACATTTTGGGTGAAAAGAGCAGGCCAGTGTTTTAACTGAGAAACTGCTTCAAGACATCTGGTTTGTAGTTTTAACTTCTCGAGGTACAAAACGTTAGTGTGTGTGCGTGTGTTTGTTTCTGTAGGAAAACAATCTCCTGCAGGCAGTGTGTATATCCATATTCCTTGAGCAAGTTCTGTGTGCTGAGTAGCTATTTTCTTTTGGCTGATCTTATTCCATGCTTCAGTGAATTCCTTGATCATTGGTGGCTTCAAAAATATTTCTATTTAGCCACATCATGTTATTATAGAAACATTTGGAGAAATGTCATTCCAAGAAGACTCGGCCAGTTTAATGAAAGTTTATCATGTTTATGTTTGGTTGCCGAATAGCCTTTAATGTGGTCATAAAACACATTTGCTCGTACAGTAACTTCTCTCTGCAGTGTTGGAGTGCTCTCTCAGTAGTCTTAATGCTTCCAGTTCTAACCAAACCCAGACTCAGTTTTACCTCCACATAGTTGTTGTCCTGGGACCCAAACTCAGTTTTACCTTCATGTAGTTGTTGTCCTGGGGCCGCTGTGCTGTGACCCCGGTACCTACGCGAAGCTTTGAGCTTTCCCTCGAGGTCACTGGTGTCCACAGCTGATTGTGCTGCCTCTTCTTGATTAGATGCTCTGTCTAATCAAGGCACTCAACTTTTCAGTCAGTGGCAGATTTATTTTCTTCTGTAGTTTCTAAGTATGTTTTATTTTGAAACCATCCTTACAGCAGGTTTGTATGTAGCCGGAAAAAATGTTAGCACTTGTGTCTGGTTACCATTGATGAGCTGATCCTGCCCTCCTGCAGCAGCCACCGCCTCGGTGCCAGACTCGCGGTTCAGGTCCTTTTTCAATACCTCACCCACACTGGATGGTGATGCTCCGTTTGCAGAACACAAAGATAAATGAGAAGGGGTTTTTGTGGAGTCAGATTTTCGTTGCAGTTTTTGTGTGCATAGCAGACCTTTTGCCATCTTTCTGAATTTCCTCCAAAAAGCCATGGTTTTGTCCATGTCCACCTTGTTCATTTTGACGTTAATAACTGTATTCAGAGATTAATTTCATTTGTTAGAGTTGCTTAGTATGCGAAATGACATTGAGGTGGGTGGGTTTGGAGAGAGGCTGATAGTTTCTTAGACATTCTTCTAAAGAGTAGCATAATTTTCTACTTAAGATGAATAACTTTGGTTTCTTATTTTCAGATTGTTGAGAATGTGGCATTAAGCTCCATGTTAAAGCTTTTCTTTGAGATTGGATTTATTTTAGCTATAGTCATGTGGTCTATCATCTAATAACCTAAAATAAATTTTTTACTTTGTCCAGATTAATCTATGAAACTCAGGAAAAATGAGATATACTACTAATTTTATCACTAACGTTTTTTTAAGGAAGGTGCTGAACTTGGAAAGCAAAGGAACGGGCGTGAGGCAAACCAGAATTAGCAATTAGAATAGCAAATTTTGAGGGGCTGTGATGGGAAAAACTCCAAAAGCTCCTTGGATTCTTCTCTGGTCTGCATAAGATAAGATTACACTCGAGGCCAGGAATGTGTCTAAAGAAATTTGATTTTTTTTTTTTATGCCAGCTTTATCAGTGACATTATTAATTGTGTTGCAATAATAATTCTACTGCCCCGATACTTTCAATTTTAAAACTAATAATTTTCGCCTTGCTTTTACCATTCCTCTTAGACTTCTGTAAATCCCAGCTTCTTCATTTTCAGTGCAGTGCCATTTAACGCTTTGGATACTCAAGTTCAGATTAGATGCAGTAAGAGTTCTTCTTATCACACATAAGCTCTGCAGTTAAAATTTCCACTTTTAACTCCTTCCATTTATTGCCATTCTTTTCTTTGGAGCCCTCTCCTCCAGATCTCACGTGAAACTTACTCTAATATTTGGCAAACCACCAGTATTGTCTTAATAGAATAACAGTTATCAGGTTGTTTCTTATTTTTTAATATAGGTGTTTTATTTGCCGCTTGGCAATTATACAGGTACCAATTTTAAATTTTGTAAAAAGTCTGGGTGTCATACCTGCAATTCAAGGTGCTGCATTTCCTTCAGAGCTCCGAACTGGAGGTCCTCGTCCTTTTCTTGCTGATAATGGGGTTGCAGATTGCTTGGATGTCCAGGTGATTTGTTTTGCAAAACAGAAGGTATCATTGGTCTGAATAGCTCCAGAAAGAAACAGTAGTCAAAAAATACTATCTTGCCGTTATTTCACTGAAGGTGGTTTTTATGATTTTACTTTGATTGGGATACTGGCAGACATCAGGTAAAGATATATTTTAGAAGAAATAGCAACAAAAAGCACAGTATTCAACAAAAATATGTGTGTGTTTCTAAAATAAATTTATTCTGTGAAACTCACACTTTCCAATAGCTCAAGTATTTCAAGTTACTAATACCAGAGAACATTCAAACCTGTTAATTTTAGTATAAATTAAGGAAAAAAGGTGTCACTATTTGAGGATAGGCCTGGGGAGCTGAGATTCAGTTCTTGGTGTACAGAATGGGCTGGTGCTGCTTCAGAAGGCAGGAGGTTTTGGTGGGAATGCAAACATTTTCGGAAATTCCCTCTTAAAAAGCACAGCGTAGTGATTAACATCTTTGGCACTGCCTGGTGTAAAATGCACCATGATTACTGGATTGATTTCAGGTGCGAGGCTGGGAGGCGGTCGCAGCACACGGTGCCGTGTCTGTCATGGCTCTGCAGGTTTGTGTCGGTTGGTATCACTGGCTTGTGTTGGCCATGCAGCCAAAGGGCTATGAGGTTACTGCTGGTCCCAAGTTTGGCTTGGGTAGCGTTTGTTATCCAAGAGAGATACCCGTCTCAGTCATTTTCTGGTTTGGCGTTAACCAAAACTCTCCAAATCGGCTCATATCTGCAAGTGTTCAGCTGCTTGACAGTTATCCTGAGTCTTATCGGATAAAGTGGAAAAAAGCCATGCAGCATGTGGGAGACACAATAGGTCCGTTTCTGTTCCTTTCTTTCATGTGTAAGAAAAAACTTGTTGATGAAGACTTCAGCAGGAGAGTTTGGTCTGATGTCATTATTAAGACAATATAGTAGCTAGCTGCTATAAAAACGTAATTTTCCTTCCTATCTCTTGTGCATGATGCTTCCCTGGAACTTTCAGCAAACAGCATGGAGGAAGATTGCAGGAAATCACCAGTTGCTTGTGTGTGCTTAGTTTCTAGGCCACGTGTTCCATACATGTACACCCCATGGAGTCCTGGGCGAGCAGTGGGATTTCAGATTGGGGTTTTTGTCTTTCCTTGTAAGAAATATTTTGAAGCATAGTTACTGTATTGGAAGCTAAAAGTTTTTTAAGCATTGGCGTGACATCATCTTTGTCTTACATAACGGATTCCAAAATAATACTTTGATTGCATTAGAAAACTACTGTAGTTTTAATTTTTTTAATCTCATTTCATGGTGGTACTAGCTGCACGAGATCTCCAATGTGTTGAAATCTCAGTATCTACCTTCCCTTTTTTCTTCTCCCACATGTTGACAATATAGTTCTTTCTACATCATGCGTAAAAGGTCATAGATGGACTTGTTACCCAGTTTTACTTGGTAGTCTGCAACAGATTCCTACCAGTGCCTGTTTTCTGGGCATAAGTACTATTATTCCAATTTGCAGATGGGGAAACTCAGCCAGTGAGACTAAGTGGCTTGGCCAAGGTCATGCAGGAAGCCTCTGAGGAAGCAGGGAGTTGAACCTGGGCCTCTGGCTGCTCTCTAGCAACTGATGGACCATCCTTCCTTTCCAAACTAGGTAAAATTTAAGACCATTTTAAGGGATATTTTTGAACTTCGATTATTTGCCATCTTCTACTTTTTATAATATATAAAACTATAAAATGTAAAGATTTTGTTTTTAATAGATGGCATCTACATTAGACCATTGTGCAATTTCTAATGCAATAAACTGCGGTATTTTTTCTCTTATAAATCATGTTTAAAGCCTGTGTGTCACGTGATGAAAACAACCAATATACCTGTCTTATCTACCCTATGGTCTTCCTATTGTTGCTGCTTTTATAGTAGAACTGATGTTGGAAAACTTTAGGGGAAATTCCATTTGAAACAAACGATAGTTCTCTATGGTGTGTTAAGGCCTGAAAGTTAGGGTAGCAGCTAGACAAGAATGTGTCTTCTGGAAAAAAATGGTTCAGGCTGCCTTTGTGTATCAAACAAAGCAGAGCAACAACTCTGCTTTCTAGTGGCACTTTTTATTGGGACAGGCAAAAAAAAAAAAGGGAGCAGAGAAGGAAAGAGTTACAGGTGTGTATGCGCCCTCATTTTTTTATATTGGGAAAAAAAAGGTCTTGTAGATTTAAAAACAAACAAAACAAAAATGTTTATTGTTTGCAATTAGAAATGCTTAGGGAAGGCATTTTTCCCCATAGCAGAACTTGGGAAATCCTGCATGTGCATTTTTGTCTAAGCAGCATAATTTTCTTAATGTGATACAGACATACCTGCACTAATTGCAGATCTCGTTGCCATCAGCAGCAGCACTTTTAAAAGCAGTGGTATTAACGAAGTGCCGTTGCTGTTCTCTGGTCAGTCTAAACTGACCGAGCAGGACTGGGAGGGTCAGCAGAGATACGGTCGGTAGATGTCACTCTATGGATTGTAGGGCCATCGACACATTTGAGAGGTAATTTATTCCGATGTAGCCAGGGCTTCAGCATACACGTTTCCCTCTTGACTCAGAACTACACGATTTTCAAATAAAGATGAGAAAAAGCCAGGAAGTTCTCAGCTATAATGTAGCCACTTTGCTTAAGGCTTCTGGGTTTTACAACTCAGGTGGAGTATTTCTGTTTACCACTTAAAATATCAAAAGAAAATATGTTTATTCACTCTCAAGTCTGTCTCATCTTTCTTTCCTTGCTTTAGTGTTTTTCTCTCGTAGAATCTAAGCATGTTCCACATGAGTTCATAAATATGCTGTAGTTATTTTCTGTAGTAATACAAAGTGGTATTTACGCAAACATGCAGTGTGCTGTGCAAGTCAGCTTCTGCTTCTTACCCAGTACGCAAAGTGATTCTGTTGCACATTCTGGAAACAGAAACTGAGAATGTAGCTGTTTGTGTTGGGGCTTTCATCCTGTTTGTTGCTGTGTGATCTGTTGGAAACTACTGACAATTCTGACAATATCATGTGTGGTGTTGCATGCACCTGGAGCAGCTGCCCTGCATATCTTTGTGGAGGAAAATACTGTTAGGTATGGACTTTGAATTAGTAACACCTTTTTAATAGTTGTAAGTCCAAGTTTGGCAGGACCCCATTGCTTATGTTGATTACACAAAGATGGAAGAAAACCTAATATTGAATGTAAAGCATGTAACCAAACTTGCCGTTACTTCCCTGTTTTGAAGGGGAGAGAGATTATCTTAATATGAATACGTAAGTTTTTTTCTCTCCTTTTGAACCAGTTAATGGGTCTGGGGTTTTAGAAAGGGAAACTATTCTATAAGGTCTGTTTTCTGAGTTAAGTGATGGAATAGAACAGTTTAGTTGGCAGGTACCTACACTGACCATCTAGTCCAACTGCCTGGCCACTTCAGGGATGACCAAAAGTTAAAGTGGGTTATTAGGGACGCTGTCCAAATCCTCTTAAACACTGACAGGCTCGGGGCAGCAACCGCCTCTCCAGGAAGCCTGTTCCAGGGTTTGACCACGCTCTTGGTCAATAAATGCTTCCTCATTTCCTCATGTCCCATCTAAACCTCCCCGGCACAGCTTTGGCCATTCCCAGGCATCCTCTCCCTGGATCCCAGGAGCAGAGCTCAGCACCTCCCTGTCCATGTCCCCTCAGAGAGCTGCAGAGCCAGGAGGTTGCTCCTCAGCCTCCGTCTCTCCAGATTAGACAAGCCCAGAGCCCTCAGCAGCCCCTCACAGGACCTGCCCTCCAGCCCTTCCCCAGCTCTGTTCCCTCCTCTGGCTGTGTTCGAGGACCTTCCTATCCCTCTGCAGCGGTGGGACCCGCGCTGCACACAGGGCTCCAGGTGGGGCTGCGCCAGCGCTGAACACAGCGGGACAGCCCCCTCCGGCTGGCCATGCCGTGTCTGACGTCCCCAGGAACGTGGTTTGCCCTCTTAGTGCCAGGGTCACTGCCGGCTCCTCCTGTGCCTGCCGCCGACCAGCACCCAGGTCCTGTTCTGCAGGGCTGCTCCCCAACCGCTCCTCTCCCAGTTTAGACTGGTGTTGGGCATTACTCCATCCCCAGTGCAGAATCTGGCACTTGGACTTGTGCCACTTCATGCCACTGATGATCGCCCAATACTCCAACCTGCGTAGATCCCTCTGCAAGACCTCTTGTGCCTTGAGAGACTCAGCAGCACCTCCCTGTTTGGTATCATCACAAACTTGCTAATAGTGCATTCAACTCCTGCATCCAGATCGTTGATACAACGATTGCACAGCACTGGCCCCAGCACTGAGCCCCGAGGAACACCACAGGTGCCCGTTTGCCAGCCAGATGTGGCCCCACTCACCACAGCCCTCTGAGCCCTGCCATCCGGCCGGGTCTTCACCCACCGCACTGTGAACCTACTTATCTCACACTTGGACAACTTGTCTAGAAGCATGCTGTGCAGGACAGTATCTAAATCCTCAGTAAAATTCAAAAAACTACATCCATCCCCTTCCCTTCATCCACTAGGTGGGTGGTCTTGTTGTAGAAGGAGATTAAATTAGCTAAACAGGATTTTTTCTTTGTGAACCCATGTTGACTGTACTTGATGATTGTGTTGTCCTTTAAATGTCTTTCAATAGCACCCTGCATGATATTGATAATTTTTCAGGTACTGAGGTTAGACTAACCGGTCTGTGGTTCCCTGGGTCTTCCCTCGTGCCCTTCTTGTAAAGTGGAATAACGTTGGCCAGCTTCCCGTCAGAATATTTAATGAACCTATTAAACAAATGTGGAACACCCATCTTGAAGTTCATCACAGGCTATTTCTTGTAGTTTTTTTCTTTTTTCTTTTTTTTAAACCAGGGAGTAACATGATAAATTTTCAGCTAGAAGTACAGCTGTTCCACATCATCAATTTATAATGATTCATAGAAATGCGAGGTGTCTTATAGGTTAAGACTGGAAGAAATTTTCTTATAGTCTTACTTCACATGCGTGACAAGGTAAATTCACTTAAGTCTTGTGTGAAACAATAAATTAAAAATAAAACTAACAGATATCCTGATTTGATTGGGACAGAGTGGTAACCTGCACTGTGTTGCTTGTTTGAATTTGTCTGTGTTTAGAGATCCTTGTCAGCTCGGTTAAGGGGATATGTGTCCTGTCTGTGTTGTTATTTAGAAAATCTCCCTTCCTTTTCATCAAATTCTTAAATATCTTGCAAAAAGGAATATATTCCAAAGTCAACATTTTTCTAATAGTTCTTCTCATCAGCTTTTTTCGTATAACCTCTATGATAAGAGAATTGTAACAAGATGATTACTTCATTAATACTGTACATAAAAAGAAACAGTGCCATTTTGTTATTCTTATGTGGTAGTCCTCTCTTTATCTCTCATACTGCTGCCAAAGTAGCTCAAACATATTGAGAAAGGTACAGAGGCACTGAAACTGAAAAGGTGTTCAGTTGAATTGCCACTATATTGCTGAAATGTGTTGAACTGGAGGAAGGCTAAGTTGAAAGGCCCAGTCGTCTTTTCTTTCTCTGCGGGCAGCTGAAGCAGTAAGTGCAGTTCCAGAATCCCTCAGGAGGGTTGTCTCTTTCTGTCCCCCTCCCCTTACTGGGCTGGGTCTGGGGGAGCAGCGTGTGGGTGTCTCTGGTACCTCCTGATGAGGATCGCTGGAGAAGCAGAGCGCTGTGGGTAGTACCCTGATACCCCCAGTCATCTTGGAATTGTTACAAAACTCTGTTTTGACTGTCCAGCTTAAGGTGTTTCTTAACTGACTAGGAATTTCTTGCTGTTCATCTGACATATTTGATTATGTTTGTGTGGTATGTAAGTTCTGTAAATGAAAGATTGGAATGCAGCCATGTTAATTTAACAGCCGTAGTTGTCAGAACATGGAATGAGACTTGTCACCGTGTTCCTCCTCTTGGCATTCTTGATGTGCAATTTCATAAGGCTTTAACGTTTGTCCTTTGTGATAGAAAAAACAAGGATGGTATCTCAGAATAGTGATTTAGAATTGTAGTATGGTTTATATTGTCACACTTGTAAATAAGGTCATGAAAAGTCTAGCGAGTAGGTATTTCTGCATAATCTCATACCATCTAAAATATTTGCATTTGGTTCAGGGAGTTCAGTAATGTACAAGTCAACACAAAACTTCTGATTTAGAATGGATTTCACAAACACAAACTTTCCTGGCGGAAGGATTTAATTCTGTGAATGTCAGTTACCATATGGATAGAGGCTGTCTGTTGAAGTGCCAACAGTGTCTAAATTCTCTAAAAAATTCCTGTGCAAAAGAGGCTTGCTTTGTGTCATCAGCTGTATTTTGTGATGAACGATTTTCACATCTTTAATTTTGTATGGGGAAATAGCATTTGGAGCCAGTGGTGTGTGTTTGGGGATAAATAATTTTTCATAGGTTAACAGTTGATGTGAGTTTGGTTCCTGTTTGTTTCATAATGTTTGACAGCTATGTAGCTGTGATGATCTCAGTGTTATCATTACAACACTTATTCTGATTTTTCTGACTAAAGCTGCTGTCTCCTTATCCATAGGGATTGTAGGAATCTATTTTTTTTCTATTCAGTGTCTGAAAAGAGCTGAAATGCCTTCTGAATTTTTTTTTTAATCAGATCTTTGTGGAATTTGACGGCTGTAACTGGAAACAACATGCTTGGGTGAAAGTCCATGCTGAAGAAGTTATAGTGTTGCTGCTGGAAGGATCGTTGGTTTGGGCACCTCGAAATGATCCGGTGATGCTTCAGGGGACACGAGTGTCCCTGGCCCAGTGGCCTGCACTGGTGAGTATGTGGCCAAACGCTCTCGTATCCTCAGAGGTTTGCGTCAACACAGCTGTGAAACACAAGGCTTGGATATTGTACCATTCTGCAGGTACCAAAAAATTGCTTGGTGATGGATTTTTTTAAATGGTAAATAGAGGAGTTAACTGGGAACTATAGTGCCTCTGGAAAAGCATCTGAGAGGCAGCATGATTCCAGTTCCTGCCCCAGAAATTAAAAGCTGTTACCTCACGGAAATGGGATATTGTTTACCAGTGGGTCTCTGAAGAGATGTGGTACGCATCCAAAAATATTATTTTTTCCCCTACTGTAGAACTTTGAGCGTGTTAGGCTTTTCCGAATTGTGAGAATAAGCCTTTTGGTCTTACTGTGGACTCTCTAGAGCTCTGTATGGTAAAGGCTGATGCATCGTTTTTGCATCATTGAGACCAAAACAAATATGTTTTTAGCCAGCATACCTGAGTATGCCCATTCTGCAGACATCCTGGTGAGCACTATATCCGTATACCCTTCCTTCTCTTATTGGCTTCCGAAGAGGAAGGGTAATTGTATGTAAGAACCCTACCCTTGTGGTCATGATGTCTAATTTTTATTGTTGTGCCCTTCTTTTGTTTCTTTTCTCCTCCTGCAGTCCTTGGACTGCTTGGGATCCTAATGTCTGCTTTTTAATACCACATTTTGTGCACGGGCATGCTGACATTTATTTTCCAGTCAAGGACCTTGTGCACTGGCTGAATTTTAATTTAGTGTTTAAAATGGATACTTGGACTCAAAGCAACAAGTTCAGCACTGCCTCTTTCTCTGGGTGTTTCCTTATTGCTTTTGTCTTAAGGCAGAAGAGAACAAGGCCTTTACAGCAGAGATTATGTGTATGGTATTTTTTTCCATAGGCAGAGTTTTCCTTCCAGTGTATTTCCGACTTGTCTCCAAGAGTGAACTCCAGTTTAATTTCATCTGGGAAACTTTATACAGGATCAGTTTCTTTCAGATGATTCCCAAGTATCTCGATATCTGGGTAATTTGGGGGCGTTACTGTAGTCCACACACTGATTGTGTAATGAGTTGTCAGAACCTGTTGGAAGCAAATATGGGTCCACTCAGACCCCACGGTATTTCTACTATAACTCAAGCCATATCTATAGCCTTGCTGGAAAAAACATTTCCATCCCCTGCATTCCACCTGGACAGCCAGGTGAGCACTCAGAGCCCTGCCCAGGTAACGATACGGGTCACAGGCTGGGGTCAGCCAGGGCAATGTGCAATGAGACAATTCTGGAGAGCCAACTGCTCAGCGTTACGGAGTGGATGGTTTGGGGTTTGGTTGGTTGGTTTTTGGGGGGTGGTGGCTTTTGGGGTGTTTTTGAGGGTTTTGTTTTGTTTTGTTTTGTTTTTTTGAGATATATCACTTATGAATGTGTATTCGTCCTTCATTATCTCTTTCTTCTAGTCCTGTTGAATTTTAGGAAATAGTTTTACATAAACTGAGAAAATAAATTTTATATTCATACTGTTGTGTACAGGAGAATGGAGTATGAACAAACTTGATGAGAGCTGTTAAGGGAAAAATGTCGTGAATACTTGTGTGTTAAAATCGTGTGAGACAGATAACATGTTTCTAAGACTTTGATGGCTGGCAACTTCCTCTTCCATCAGCAAGTTATGTTATAAAGGTTATCATTCTGATTCTGCTAGATATTTTTAGTGATCTGTCCTGCAGCTTGAATGTCAATAGTACTTTTGTTATGAATTTCAGTTTTGCACAAAACACTAGCAAGGAAAGCTTACCTTTAATAATATGCATATAAATTACTTACACCTGACATCTTTGCAGGAATAAAAACACTGCTTTCAGAAGGCTATACCCAAAATATGTAGGATAGTTTGAACCATTAACCAAAGCTTTTTTTTTTTTTAACCTGAGCATCAGAAGGTGCTTACTTGTGAAAAAAATGAATACTACAAAAGGTATTTTCAGTTCTGCTTTAAGTTCTAATGAAGAAGTGGAGATAATTTTCTGTAATTCCTTCTTGTACTATGCCACATGGTCAAGAATTATTGACTTAGACATAATGAGTAATTGGCATTAAAACTCAGGCACTGGGTGGTGCAAGTTGAGAAATGAAATTTTTTATTCTTTGTGATACTTAAATAGCATGTGGAAATAACTATGGTTGGCCTATATGTGTGCTCAGTCATTTTTATAACCTTTGTGTTTTGTTCATCACAGACCTTCACTCCTCTAGTAGATAAGCTGGGTTTAGGTTCCGTGGTCCCAGTGGAGTTTCTTCTGGACAGACATTTACGTTTCCTGTCTGATGCCAGTGGATTACGTTTGTTTCAGGTATTTGTACTGTGTTCAGTTAAAGTGCGAATTTAACTTGGTGCTGTGCTTCGTAGATAACTTTTTTTTTTTGCTGTTCCACTTAGATATTTTTGTATTCCTCCTGTCACTGCCATGTATTTGCATTTGTTTCCCTGCTTTTCTAGGCCCTTACACTAACCTCCCTCTGCCTTCGAAAAGCCCTAGCTCCTCTCGACATTGGTCAGATGGAGAGCTAGCTGTCAGGCATCTTGTAGCTGATAACTGCAGTGGAAGTTTTGCAACAGCTTATGCATAGTTTGTCCCTCTTTCCTCCTGGCATGTTTAGCAATGTTTTTCTTAATTTTTCTGGGTTTTTTTGTGTTTGTCAGTTTCTGAGAGCAGTCCAAGAAGAGCTGGCCTTTAAAAACTAATGATTCTATTATCTTAAAAGACTATACCGTTATGTTAAAACTGTTTGTTGTTGGCAGATGGGAACAGAGAGTCAAAATCAGATTCTTCAGGAACAGCCTTCACTAAGAGAATCTGTCAATGCATTGATCAGTGACCAGAAACTTCAGGAGATATTTAGTAGAGGTGAGACTGTGTTTTTTATCTCAGGTCTACTTTGTTGTGGAACATTTAGAATATGCTGGGATTCGTGAAGAAGAATAGTGGTAGTATCTGTTACTGTTTGATTTGGAAGGTAAATTTTCTGTATTGTTTTGCAAATTCTTTACAAAGAAGCGTTATTTTGTCATAGATACGGGTAAGCAGTTGCTGAAATAGAACCAGAAGTACCTTCTGGGAATGATCACTGAAGATGTAGTTAAAGTAGGACAACATATTATCGATAACATCCCTGTATTTACAGCTTCACTTATTTTAAGTTTTAGTTTTGAATTTTTAAAGTTTTGGTCCTGTTCTATGGTTCTGTTTTATAGTTCTGGAAATTTAGAAGTGAAGTTACTCTGTAGTTGCTGATCTTTAAAAATTTCTTATGTCAAATCCAAATATTGGCATTTCGATAATTAATACATGAATTGTTTAAGTTGAAAATATGATGAGGCTGTGGCTGCTCAGCATAGAGTTAATACCTTAACTGTGGTCTGGATTGTGTATTGGGGTTAAGCCTGATGGCAACTTTTGTTGTCAGGTTGGGGTCTTCTAGTTCAAGTGCCAAAACAATTTTCTATGCAGAGTTTGAGTTCCCGGGCCAGGTGGCCACCCTGGAGGTAGCCCCCTGTGTTACCTTTGAAGGATGATGTAATTCTTAATGGGGATTTGGTGCCTTTTGGTTAAAAAAATGTTTATTGATAAAAATGCTATGGGGACAATACTACTTACGCGAGCAAGTAGCTGCAGAATTGTCCAGTTTGGAGCCTTCTTCCAAAGCACCTAGTTCAGGTTGTATCAGATATAGACTGTCAGATCACTGGGGGTTGGGATCTTCTGGAAGACTAGATTCAGACAGAGAGCATTGTCCCTGCCTTGGGGATGTCTCAGGTACAGTCTGTATCAGGCCAATTACAGGCTGCAATTGAAAAACTATACATAAAACTCCTAAATATTTTCATATAGAAGTAGGTATGTTTGTGAAGGTTGCCCAGAGAGGTGGTGGATGCCCCATCCCTGGAGACATCCCAGGCCAGGCTGGACGGGGCTCCGAGCAACCTGAGCTGGTGAAGATGTCCCTGCTCGTGGCAGGGGGGGCGCTGGGCGAAGGTCCCTCCAACCCAAACTATTCTATGATTTTATGGTCATGTGGGTTTTGATGATCTAATATTAACGGAGTTTTTTTTGTCTGCATTTAGGGTAGGATGAAAGCTCTGCATGCTGATGCGGAGAGTGAGGGCAGGATTGGAGGAAATCTTTCTGTAGATGGTTCATTACCTGTGTCAAAGAACTAAGACTTGTTGGTTTAGAGACGGATATTTGTGCAATTATGTTAAACTTTCCACAGTTACAAATACATGTTTCTGTTCTGAACTGCATGCAGTTTATACTGAGATTTGCTACATCTGAACTGAGTCAGAATGATAGGACTGTCCACTGGATTGATGCTTCATAATTCCTGACCTGTAGGTTAGAAAGCAAAAGAGTTTAGTTAGCAAGGAACCCCTGTCTAGCTTGATTTTGTCAAAGGAGTGAGTTTATTTTGATCTTCTGCATTTTTTTCTACTTGCAAACTGTATTAATTTTGTCTTTACAATAGCTTTGAGTCACAGCAGTGAGGGCTTATGCACTTTTTACAGCAGTGTGCTTGGCTTATGCAGGATTTGCAGCAGAAGCCCATGTGTCTTAATTTCCTTCCACCTGAAGGATCACACACCAAGCGCTAATTATGTGCACAGAACTCTTCTTTTTATTTTATGACTCTTAATCAGTATGACACAAAGCTTGTCTGGAAAATGTACTCAAAGTCCTTCTTTTCCAGGTCCTTACAGTGTCAAAGGCCAAAGAGTTAAGGTTTACCAACCAGAAGATGAAAACAGCTGGCTTTGTGGTGTTGTGAGCCATCAAGACCCCATAACTCGTCTTATGGAGGTGTCTGTGACTGAGGTAAAAATATGAAGGACTGCTTTGGTGTTTCTAAAAATACATTTCTCAATATCTTGTGGACAGTGACAGCCTCACCAAAACTTGTGCTTTTGGTTCTTTGTTATTTGCTTTAAAAGACGAGTAATAAGTAATTATCCGTGTTGTAATTCACAGATTTTTTTTTTCCTGTTATGATTACTTCCCACAATAAATGATGATATACAGCCCACTTCTATAAATGAAGCTATAAGAATTTCTTTGGAAATGAGAGTTATATGAAAAAATATTGGAAGTGTCTTTCTGGATGGGAGAGCATGCTGATGTACAGAAAGCTGCCTTCTGGGTCTTGAATGCTGTGATCTTCCTGTGCCTTTTCTCAGGCAGTACAAGTCAGAGTCAAAACAAACCTGATGTATTTTACTTTAGGCTGTTTCCTTTTGTCCTGTTCCTATCGGTAAACCTAGTAAGTGTTGTCAACAGCACAGAAAATGCATGCACTGCTTGGGTTACCTGGTTTATATTCTGTGTGGTCTGACAGGTAGCTCAGTCTCACCAGCAGCCTGCTCCTTTTTCAGGAGCAACTAGGAACAGGGCTGAGGTGCTGTGTGTAAATCACGGTATCGGCAGCAGTCTTCTCTTTTTTGGGTCCTGTCCTGTGCCCCCGTCCCTGTAGCCTTTTCCATGTGCAGAATGAATGCACTGAATGTGCCCAGCAAGTCCTGTGTACATTGCAGTAATCCTGCACTCTGGCTACTGGATCTGTTGCTGGTATACAGGAAAGAAGTGTAATGGTAAATTAGTGAAATTTGTGAAATGTATGGTAAATAAGTGTAGTGCTTTGCAGAGGCACTGAAATTGAGGAGTGTGTGCTTTCAGCAGATACATGCCAGGAAGCACCCATCTTACTGTGTATCTACCGTGAAATAAAAAGGTGACATCCAGGCACAGTTATCGAGATTGGGGATTAATTGCTCCGTGTGGGGAGACGCTGATGAGGCTGCTTAGTATAAATTAATGTGCTTCCTTCCATTAGTCTTTTCTACATCTAGCAGAGTGAATGTGCAGAAGACTAGAACAATACTAAAATTTAAGAAGAGCTATGTTTAATGCAATGAACGCCTCTAGAAATGCTCAGTAGAACAAATATACAAGGAATCAGTGGTAGGAATCAAATCTGAAAGTTTTTGAAATAGCAAAGGAGCAAAAGGATAGAAGGTAAACTGGAAGGTTGTCTTATTGCCAAGAAAGTGGGACAGAAAACAAAAGGTAAATTGGAGAGGAGCTGCAGAGAAACCCTGTGTTTAAGGTCTCTTATATTGATACTATATGCTCTGAATTAAAAACTAACCTACTCTTTTCTTACTCCTACCTCTTCAATATCAATCTGCATAAAAATCAGAGTGGTGAAATAAAGTCGGTGGATCCTCGACTGATTCATGTGGTGATGGATAACACTTCTCCAAGTGAGGTACTGCAACAATTCAGGTCTTATATATGCAGTGTGAAACTTCATAAAGATTTAGATAGTAAATATCTAAAGCATGGAAACAACTGAAAGCTGATGTTGTGTTCACTGTGGGCTTTTGATAATGTAGTTGGAAGAGGAAAATTTTCTTTACCACTTTGACGAATGATCACAGCTTTCTTTGAACAATCTTCTCTTTTTGTTCAGGCCTGTTTTACTGAGTTCAGCATAGATCTTGGAGGGGCTCAATAATCATGGTTGCTGTGCTCCATTTTAAGGGGTAGTGCTCTGATAAAGAACGTCTCTCTGCTCCGTGCCTTTTTCTAACGGGATCACTCTGTGCTTCTTCACAGACCTTTGTAGACGTTTCTAAAAATTGTCATCTGGTTTCTCTGAAGCTGGCTTGTATGCTTGTGGCATTTCATTGCTTTAGTTGAGAGGTTCCATGATAACATTTGAACCTGTGTTTTTACCCTAGGCTAAAGGGCAAACTATCTCCTGTAGTTAAATTTGGTAGGGTTTGGATAGTGGACAGAAAGAGCACCCTTCAGAAGAATTCTGAGCATTAGACTTGTAGCAAAAAGTAGTATGCAAATGGTTTCTATACATGAGCAAGAACTGTGTTAGAGTATGGCTGTGTGCCGCATTTCCCAGAATCTGTCATGATGTGGTGCATGCTACAGCAAAGTAACTCAGCTAAAAATCTTACTGTGAGGATCCTATCTTAGCAGAGAAAAGACAACGCTGCAGTTATGCTTGTGCTCTGTGTTCACGTGATATCTTAGGTGTTTTAGTTTGCATTTAAATTTTCCTAAGCGTAACAGTAGCATTATGTGTTCTGTTCTAACAGAAGAATATTATTTGAACCGGTTTCCTGATTGTTCTGTATAGTGATTGCATGTTTTTGTGTATTATAGGGAGGGGGCCTGAAAGCAGCTAAATCATCTAAAGGGAAAAAGAAGAAAGAAAGTCTGGAGGGAAAGGATGGACGCAGGAGGAAAAATGCTTCAGATTCTGGGTTTGATCCTGCAACAAAGAAGCTGAAGGAGAGGGGTGAGGTGGATAGCAATGGTAGTGATGGAGGTGAGGTAAGCAGAGGTCCTTGGAAAGGAGGCTCCAGTAGTGAAACAGGACTGGATCCAAGGGCCAAACAGCCTTCATTCATTCCTCAGATTAATCGCAATATTCGCTTTGCCACTTACACCAAAGAGAATGGCCGAACACTAGTAGTCCAAGATGAGCCAGTTGGTGGTGACACACCGTTGCCCTTCACTCCATTTTCCCCTGTGGCTGGACAAGCGTTGCTAGTTGGATCTGGATGTAAAGAGGCAGGAAAATCACTGGAACAAGTTGGCCAAGGCATGGTGACTTCTGCAGCTGCAGTTACTACAAGTGCTTTGACGCTGACAACTGTGAGAATCTCTGATACCAGTTTGCCAGCTGTTACTGGACAGGAGAAACTGAAAACAGGCCGGTCACAAGCCCAGGGAGAGGTGAGTAGCCCATGATCCAGCATATTCAAGGCGTACATACATATTTGCAGCAGGTGTTCTGCAACATACTCCTGTTAAAAAAGTGTGTCCATGGCATTGAGAAAACTACTTTTTCTCTTATTAATTCCTCCCCTCCCAAAGGAAACCTTTCTGTTATCTGGTCTAAGAACTCAAAAGAAAAGATATTTGGTGGAGTTGTAAGACAGAACTTTTTAGCACTCCTCCCTTTATTCAGCATTAGTCTGAGGAGCGCAGCCTTAAAGACACTCAAGCACTGAACAACTTTGTTTTGTCATATGGAAGAGAACCTGCTTAATATCTCTTGCCTTTATATAAACAAATATGTATGAGAATGTGCCCTGAGATACTTAAAAAGCCTCAAAACCAGAAAAACAGAGAGGCTACCTTTAAACAAGCTCTTTTAGATGACCAACTTGTCTGTTACAGCTACGATATCTCTGTAGTAGAGAAATGAACCAGTCACATCATGTCCTATCTAGGGCTGAAAACAGAAATAATTAAAACATTTAAGATGGGTACCTTTAGAATAAATTTTGATAAAGAGCTCAGTCTGGAAGCAGCTTGAAGACCTTTTAGTTATGTCTTTGTTTTCAAGGGGAAAAGTAGAAGAGAAACCCTTTTAAAAATGAAGTAAAAGACTTTTTAAGTAATCAAATGAAGGCTTGTAAAAACAAAACAAAAAACCCACCTCAGTAAGTACACCAAAAATTAAGAAACTCATCATCTACAGAATAAAAAAAGTGAAGAAAATGGGAGATACATTAGAGAGCCCAAGGTAATTGCCAGGAGGTTAAATGGATTAGTGTCATCTCTTTCTTTTGTTTTAGCTAATAGAATGGGGGGAAAGGTGAGATGTTTAAGTTGGGACAAGGGTTCCTAGATGGTAAGTTGTAAAGGAGAAACAGAATTGTAAAAGGCAGGAGGGTTACGTAATTAAATCATTATATTAAAAAAAAAAAAAAAGAAAAAAATTCAAAGTTGGAAACAACTACAAATTGTGTAGGTAAATGGTCAAAATTGTATCTGTCATCAGTGGTATTAAGGAAGCACTTTAATTGTACTGAGAAATTATTTCAAGGGTGCTGGTTAAGTAGGAGAAGCTTTTCAGGATGATCTTGAGGGAGAGTGAAAGATGGGAGATTATTGAAAAGTAGTTTCAATTAAGGTTCCCTTCTTGCTGATTTGAATTAAAGCAATCAGCAGTTTAAATAACTTGCTTTTCTGTGAATTATTTCACTTTGTCTTGTGTCTCACTTTTGTTCTAAAGCGTGATAAGACATTAAGTGTTTATTTTCTCCATGTGTCTTTAGTATGTAATGGGCACCATTAGCTCATTAATTTCAATAGCTTGTAGGTAGGAAAAATTAGTCTAGCAGAATCTTTAAAGAAGTTTTGTCATTGTGGATAATTCTGCTGGAAGTTTCTATTACAGGTGGGTAAGTAGAATACTAATTGTGCGATAAGATGAGCCAAAGTATTGCTGAATCAAACAGGAATCCTCTAATAGGCTAATACTTTTTAATTTTGTTTTAGAATTCCCGAAATTCACTTTTGGCTTCTTCTGGATTTGGAGTCTCTCTCCCAAGTGCTTCCCAGTCCTTGGTATTTGGGAGTGGAAGGAACCAATCAAACGGAGTGGTGACTCCAGAAAGCAAGCCTTCTGGATTTCCTTTTGGCTGTACTGGACAAGAGGCTCAGAAAGATTCTGATCTGTCCAAGAACTTGTTTTTTCAATGCATGTCCCAAAATCTACCTTCTAGTAACTACTTCACGGTCATTTCTGAGAGCTTGACTGAAGATGCCTCTAGTCGGGACTCGTTCAAGCAGTGTACAGATAGTGCAGGTGCTGGGATCTGTAAAGGTAAAATTGTTTCAGTGGACGCTAAACCAGGAGCCCAGCCTGGCAGTTCTGTGGAGCAGAAGCTGCCTGTGGAGTCTATGCCTACCCTTACTCCAGCCTTTTCACGAAGTCTGTTGAATACTCGCCCCCCAGATAGTCATGAAAACCTATTTTTACAGCCCCCAAAGCTATCAAGAGAGGAACCCTCAAACCCTTTCCTGGCATTTGCTGAGAAAGCAGAACTTAGTCCTTTCAGTGGCTTTGCATCTTCATCTCAGACAGGGGTTTCTACTCCCGCTACACCTGTGGGTCATAAGGCCACTTCTGGCTGGCCAGAATCACTCACCTCTACGGACTCTTCTCTAGCTAAGAAGAAAACCTTGTTTATAACAACTGACTCTTCAAAGATGATCTCCAGTACTCCTGGTTCAACAGTTGCTGCCAGTGTTCAGAGTCCTTCCGCTGTAGGGAATGGCCGTTCCAGCTCACCCACCAGCAACCTGACACAGCCTATTGAGATGCCCACACTTTCCTCCAGCCCAACAGAAGAAAAACCAGCTGTTGGGCCTGGGCAGCAGGACAATCCTCTTCTGAAAACTTTTTCTAATGTGTTTGGCAGACATCCACATGGCTTTTTCTCTTCACAGGCAGAGTTTCCACTGGAGAGCAAAGCCCCTTTTGAAGCTGTGAAAAGGTTCTCTCTAGATGAGCGGAGCTTGACATCCAAACAGGACTCAGACTCCAGTACCAATAGTGACCTGTCAGATCTGAGTGACTCTGAAGACCAGTTGCAGGCCAAGGCTTGTATGAAGGGCATCCCAGACCACTTGATGGCAAAACTGGGCTCCAGTGCAGAGCGCAACGCTGAGCTCCTGCTGGGGAAAGGGAAAGGGAAGCAAGCCCCAAAGGGCCGGCCCCGCACAGCCCCCCTGAAAGGTGAGGACTTGGATGAGGGTGTCTTGGAAGCACAGAGGGGTGGAATACTGGGGTATCTCCTGTGTGGTGAACTGTGTGAACTAACCACAGGTGTAAACCTCAATTTATGCTCGTAGGCAGCACACAGGATATTTACAAGGCTAAAGCGTAATGCCTCTTGTATGTGAATCAACATGTTCACTTTGGGAAATGTTGAAGCATATTTGTCAGGACCAAAGTGTGGTATGCTGCAGACTTGAACGGTCTTAGTGGTTTTGCATGAGTGCGAGCATACAGATCTCTGAAAATGCTTATTGGGGCCGGCATCCTTTTGCTGTTGCAGTTAACTAGTGGATTTTTACTTTGCCTCACCCAGTTGGCCAGTCTGTGCTGAAAGATATGAGCAAGGTGAGGAAGCTGAAGCAGTCAGGTGAGCCTTTTCTCCAGGATGGCTCTTGCATCAATGTAGCTCCACATCTGCACAAGTGCCGGGAGTGCCGTCTGGAGCGGTATCGCAAATTCAAGGAGCAAGAGCAGGATGACTCAACTGTGGCGTGTCGCTTCTTCCATTTCCGGAGGTGCTCAAATTCTTCCTTCCTTCATGTGTAGTCTATGTGCAGAGTTTGGACCATGTCCAAGCACAAAGTAATTATGTTTTACTTATTTAATGTATTTGGGTGCAATAATGAAGATTTTGAATGTCTTGCATTTCTCTGCATCACCTGACTGGAATTCCCTCACTGGGGCAGGAAGAGCTGCTGATGGAAGATACAGCCATATGATACTAAGTGAACCTTCAAGTCCAGCCTCAGGAGGTCAAATTTGCCTTGTTGGGTAGAATATTACAGAGATGCAATTTTAGTTCAGTCAACAAGTAACTGAACATTGCCAGCACAAGGCAAATGTTTGACTAGGTCTTGTTGAGTACAGAACTGGTTTTTAGGAGTAGAAAACTGCCTGTGTTTTCTCTGTGTTACATACACATCTTACAGTTCTTTGACCTGTTACGCTTCTCTTGATCTTCCTTAACCGCCCGTTCTAGCATCTTTTAAAAAAAACACGTGTTTTTTCACTTTCTGGAATATAAAGGATGAAGTGAACTTCTAGTATGTGCCAGCCATCTAGTAACGATTATAGCTGCTTCTCTTCCTGAACTCGTTAAAAATTAATCTAGCTCTGAGATTAAAAACAAGATTGTTTTTGTTCAAAAATGAAGTTACCTTTAATATTGGCAGGAGATGTTCAGGGTTCTGTAACTTATGTTGTTACACCTTTTACCAAACAAAGACTAGGAGGATCAACAGCTACTGATAAAACAGTTGTGGCTTGTCTCTGTGGCAAGAATAGCAGGTACAGTAAGGCTTTTTGTATGTCTTGTGATGTGAACCGTTAGAACAGTTGCCAAGTGCTAGTGGCCCTAGCCAGAACTGAAATACTGGTTTACTGAAAGTTGGGAAATAACTTTATCCCGAGTTAAAATAGAGAATGAGAACCATGCACAATTTTGCAAACATCATCATGCAGCAGCCCATATAAATTAAATTTTGTCATCTCTATTAGTAGTGTAGAGAAGTGTGACTTACCAAGCTGTAGCAATTTCCTGTATGTGGAGTTTCCCACCAACGCTTACTGGTACCTGGGGATTCATTCTGCTGGGTTTTGTGGCTGTTGCCTTTGTGTACCTTATTCTTTGTGTTATTTGGATTTGCATAGTAACTGTACTGGCTGTAGAGTATAGCACTCTAGCTGAAGCCTTTTTCCCCCTTTCTAGGTTTATATTCTGACATAGATGGCATTATAAGTTAATTAAAGGCAACTTCTCAATTATTCCATCCTGTTTTCTGCAGGCTGATATTTACCCGGAAAGGTATCCTACGAGTAGAAGGTTTCTTGAACCCACAGCAGAGTGACCCTGATGCCATGAGCCTGTGGATTCCTTCCTCCTCCCCTGCAGAGGGGATCGACCTGGAAACTTCAAAATATATCCTGGCCAATGTTGGGGACCAGTTCTGCCAGCTCGTTATGTCAGAGAAGGAGGCAATGATGATGGTGGAGCCACATCGTAAGCTGGGCTTTTGATGTGTTTTTTTGTCTGCCTTCTCTGTGTAATATGTGTACGATGCAGTGGAATAGAGTTGCAAGTGTAATATAATTCCGTGTCAAAATGCTTCTCCTTTTCTTCCAAAGAGAAGAGTATACTCACTTCTTTGGGGTGTAATTGTGGGACCACCATTTGGGATTTTTCTTTTAGATCAGTGCAACATTACTACCAAGGAAGCCAACGGTAACTTCCCCAGACATTTCTAAATTATTTTTCGATAAATAAATGCAGAAATAAGCTGATCCCTTCTCCTAAGAAAATAGAAATAAATCCAGAACACTTATCACACTGACCGGCTATGCTTTAATGAGCAGCTTTTCTTAGATATTCCCGTGCTGTTATGCTCCAGGGACATCACATAAAAGCTCAGGGTTTTCTAGGGAGGAGCAGCACCTGCAGGGACTCAGCTGAGCAAATAATTGCCAGCGTTGCTACTACAAGGGGTTTAGAAGAAATTTCCTGGAGGTATCCAGTTCAGCCTATGGTATGGATAGCTCTGACTATCTGATTTTTCCCTTTAGCTTCTGGAATGTACAAGGGCAGACATTTGGAGAGGACTTGCCCTTCCTCAGCAAATGTGTTGGTTTAGAATCTGAAGAGTTGACAGGCATCTGATTAGTAAAGCTAAATATACGTTCTTTATGGTTTTATAAGTTCACGTTATTCTTAAAACTAGCAGAAGTTTTCTAATTTTGCTGTAATTTGTAAGCGCTTTTTGAAATTCAGTTACTACAGAACTCTCTAAGGTGCTCCATTTCCTTGTAGTGTGTGCATTTTGGGACTTGACCTTAGCCACTCTTAGAAATGGGGATTTTAATAGCATTGCAAGACTAGCAACTCCGAGAATGTGTCTCTGGATGCAAAAAAGTATGTGCTTCTGTACTCTAACCTCAAGTCATGTTTCTGTGCATTTTTTTAAACAATGTTACTGTCATATTGCCAAATCAGGTGGGAGAAATGCAAAATGTTAAAGCAATAATTCTTAATCTTCCTTCTCTTTATAGAGAAAGTGGCATGGAAGCGAGCAGTGCGTGGCGTGAGGGAAATGTGTGATGTGTGTGAGACAACACTCTTCAATATTCATTGGGTTTGTCGCAAGTGTGGTTTTGGGGTCTGTCTGGACTGTTACCGGCTGAGGAAGAGTCGTCCCCGTAGTGGTGAGTCCTGGACTTGTTCCGCCGCTGTATCTCTGAACTGGCTGCTTTCCATGGGGACAGTTTCTGGGAAGTCGCTGAAGGTTTTGTGGGAGAGTTAATGAGTATCAGCTTGGGAGGCCAGAGGTTTGGAGCTTGGGCACTACTGTCTTATATGCTGCTTTTCAGTTCTTCGTTTCCTTAGATGCCTGTGTTTTATCTCTTGGTTAGAATTTGAGTGTAAAAATTACAACATCAGCAGGCACAGGCTGTGTACTGAGACAGGCTACTGTATAGCTCCATCTTTTCCTCGGAGAGTATAAAAGAAAAACTAAGTAGTATCTTAACAGTTCAGAACCATCACAAAATGAAGTAGTAAGCAGACATGGCAGAGAACTCCTTTCTGTAACAAGGAATTAGATTGGAAAGGTGGGATTTTTTTATTACTTGATGCACTAGTGTTTTTAATTCAGGAAAAAGTTCAGTAAGGTCAATTTCTAACAAATAGAGGCACATTGCGCTTACAAAAGTGAATACCTGGTGGCTTTTTAGTGTATTTTACAGTATTGAGATTCCTTTGGTAGCATGGGTGTGGACAATGGACAGTCTTAATAAGTATAAGACTATTAGTGACAGTTACATTGTTATATGGAGCAGATGTGCAAAATACTGGATGTTAATAAGTGTGAGTACTGCTGTCTACTCATTATTATAAAGGTGCCAGAGAACACTGCATGTATCATAAAAGCAATGTGGTTTGGGTTTTTTTTAATAGATAAAGAGTCACCTATTTTTATATAATTTTTGTGGGTTAATCCCAGTAGGCAGCCAGTTGCTCACTCCCCACAGCAATGGAACTGGGGAAGGAGGAAAGGAACAGCAAAAGCAAGAAAAGATGTTTAATAAGCGAAGAAGAAATAGAAAAACAGAAAAAGAAAACAAAACAGAGCAAGCGCTGCAAAGGCAAGCGCTCACCGCCTCCCATGGGTAGATCGTGGCCCAGCAGTTGCCCAAGCGGAAGGTGGCTGCCCCCTGCAATTCCTGCGCTCTGCTCTTGTTGCTGAAGTGGGACGTTGTGTGGCCTGGAACAGCCCTTTGCCTGCTCGTGTTCCGTCCCAGCCTCGTGTGCAGCCCCAGCCCCTTCGCTGGGGGGGCAGAGGGAGGAACAGAGGAGACCTGACAGGGCACACACTGTTCAGCAGCAGCTCCAGACTCGGTGTGGTGTCAGCACTGTGTGGGTCACAAGTCTAAAGCAGCACCACACCAGCCGCTAGGAATAAAATTAACTCCATCCCAGCCAGCCCCAGTATAATAATGAAGCCCGTGAAATTACTGCCAGAATACACCAGAAGAGAGCATAATGATCTTTTGAGATAATTCTTTAAGATGATTAGCCAGTGTACAAGGGAAATAGTTGAAAGTAAGTAGAATGGGGTTTCTTGTATCTGGTACTGTACATGTTTGGAAGACGCATTTGGGTCTGAATATATCACTGACAGAATGTGATATAAAGATGTCCATGGTTCAAGGGCAGTAGTCTCTTAAACCCTTTTCTTCTCACAGCAAGAAAATAAATATAATAACCCAACCTGTGCCAGGCGAAAATGAAGAGATGTCCTGGGCATATGAGAAGTTTTTACTCACTGGTGTTCAGAGGAGGACTGATATTTTACAATGTCAAATAAAAGCATGTGTGTGTATATAGTGCTTATCAATGATGTCTTCCTGAAAACAGTATTGTAATTATGGTTTATTAATCAAGTCTGAAATTTTGGAATGGGCCAAGATGTAGAACCAAGGCGTTACTTACCTACGACTACTTGTCTCAAGGGCTTCTGAACTTTGTGCTGTAGAAACAATCAGTGAAGGTACCAGGTCTAGAGGACCCTGAAATTAAGTTTTATGTGATCCTTCTCATATTCTACCCCACTCACCCTTCCCACCCACCTTTCTTTTTAAAGAAAGAGAACGACATGCGGTTTATGCAGCTTCAGATTTGTAGGCCTAACTTGGTTTAAAATCTGAAGAATTAGAAATTTGTCAGACTACTTTCCAAACTATTCATTTGCTACTTGTTAGCTTTTTAAGTAGATATACTGTCAGGAGAGCTTAGCTTCCTCTTCCTGGAACTGATCTGCAGATACTTTTTGTTGAAAAAGCTTGGAAGCTGATGACAAGAAAAGATAGAATTACTTGGGAAAGCATAATGAGAACAAGAGTGTGATATATAAAAATTGAGGCTAGAAGCCAAGATTTTAGGTGACTGAAAAAAACAAGCTACTAGAGATGAAAGGAAAATGACTGTAGTGGTTGTATAATCTGAAGAGGCAAAGAAGTTGCTGTAGGTCCTGTTCTAATGGTCTGTATTTATAGTCTATTTCTGAGATCACTAGGTTAATCCTCTGCACTATAAAGAACCTAAAGAAACAATGTTGATGCAGAAGCATTCTGTATTGTGAAGTTTTAGTGTCTTTTATATAAAATTTTACTTGTTTTATGTCTTTCTTCCAGAGACAGAGGAGAACGGAGATGAGGAAGTCTTCTCATGGCTGAAGTGTGCAAAGGGTCAGTCTCATGAACCAGAGAATCTTATGCCGACACAGATAATTCCTGGTGCAGGTAATGCTTGAAACATGAAAGGAAGGAGAAAAATTCCCATTTTTGTCTCAATTCTGAGCATGCAAGTGGAAAAAACGCCAAGATGGTTGGTGTTCTAGCTGATAACTTTTCTAGCATTGACGTAGAGACTTGCACTTGCTACAGCAGAAGGGTTGAAGGGAAGGTAACTCAAGTAAGATCAAGCTGTGAGTTTGAAGTGAACACGCTTCTGATATTAGCTGTGACTTGTCATGCTCAGCTGTTCTTAGTTGTATCCATAAATTTGGTCCTGACACTACAGGCCCTGTTCAGGTTCCTTGGGTGGTCTCAAACCTGACACTGATGAAGCCCCACCTCAAGCACTGTGTGCAGTTTTGGCTACCTCCGTGCAAGGACTTCAGGCCATTAGAGTGTGTCCAGAGGAGAGCGACCAAGACAGTGAAAGGTCTCGAGGACAAGACTTGGGAGCGCGTGAGGTCACTTGGTTGGTTCAGCTTGGAGAAGAGAAGGCTTTGGGGGAGCTCATCGCTGTCTGCGCCTTCCTCATGGGGGGCAGCGGAGGGGGAGGTGCTGATCTCCTCTCTCCGGTGACCAGTGACAGGACATAGGGAATGGAATGGAGCTGCGACAAGGGAAGTTCAGATTGAGCATTAGGAAAAGGTTCTTTGCTGAGAGGGTGGTTGGTCACTGGAACAGGCTCCCCAGGGAAGTGGTCACATATAAGTGGTTCCATATAAGTCTGGCCAACTTGTTGTCAGAGACTCTCGTGCCGTGCTTGGGCAGGTGAATCTCATCAGCTCCCAAGAGACCTGGCTTGTCAAAGGTCGATTTTATGATCAGAGAAGCAAAACCTTGAGTATGGCACCGGCCACGCAGCCAGGTGTTCACCGGTTCAATTCGTTACCTCCTTCCTCTTACTGGAAGGACAGGGAAGAACACCACCTGTGCTCCAGATGCTTTTAACATTGCTCCAAGCGATATGTGGTCTCTCTTGATGGTTTGAAGTAGCCTCATTGCAATATCATTGGACTCTATATGGAACAGCAGGAGCAGATGATAATCTGTAGGATTTGCCAGGTTTGACAGCCTCTCGGTGACATTGCGCAGTTAGTCTTAGCACAGTCCTCTACACTATTCAGAGGGAAGTGTCTTGTTATAGCATGTGATCTTAAAGATACTTAGCAGTAATACTAAAAAACCCTGCCTCTCTGAATATATGTTATAGTTAAGGCCTCGTTTTTATACCTCTTTACATGGGATATTAAAGATTTTAACTTTATTTCTAGCGCTTTATAATATTGGAGACATGGTTCATGCAGCACGAGGCAAATGGGGTATTAAAGCCAATTGTCCGTGTATTAGCCGTCAGAACAAATCGGTGTTGAGACCAGCTGTCACTAATGGAATATCACAGGTATGTAATTTGAGGCTGAAATTACCTTGTTTGACATTATATTTTTAAGATCTGTTAAAATGTTAGACTCTAGAGCAGTTCTGTTACAGTTCAAATTAAGAAGTTCTCCTGTAAAAAAAGAAATTGAAAAGTCTGGGGTTGTGTTAAAAGATGACATGGTAAGGATTCATACCATAGTGCAAGGTCTCATGTACGTGGAGAAGCAGCTCCTGTACTCTGCTGGTACATACGTATAAAGGAATTCTACTGTACAGTTAAAGCAAATGAACAAAGAAAAACAACAAACCCAAATGCACTGTATAACTAAAATGTCTCCAGAGTTGAACTCTTCCCTTTATTCAACATTTACGAGTTGTTTATATTTTTGTTTTAGCTTCCAGCTGTAAATCCTGGTGCATCAGTCTCTGGGAATGAGAGCACCTTTTCCACTGGAGCAGGGACAGCAGGAGTGGGGCAACTAGAAGTGGACACTGTTCCAAAATCTGAAGCAACTGATAGTAGGATAGAAGAATCTGCAAAAACGGAGACATCACCAGCGAATAACACTGGTGAAATAAAGACTAACAGACCACTTTGTCCAGAAACAGCTCCATCATCAGCCTTACACTGGCTTGCAGATTTAGCAACGCAGAAGGCAAAAGAAGAAACAAAAGGTGAGCAGAAGACATGCCCTCTGGGGTTGAAATTAAAAGAGAAATGATGACATACTGCTTGGTTGCTATTCTTTGTGAGAGTGCCTAGCCCTAAATAGAGGAGAACATGGTCATTTTTCTTCCTTTGCCTCTTAGAACCAGGTTTCTTTTACAGGCTTAGCAATACACAGAGCTGGGAAGACAATGATACAGCCGAAGATAAAAATACTGTCTTGTCACTCTCAGTTTATTTCCGTACCAGTTCTTGTATTTATTTTCTAAGTAATAAGCAGCTGGTATCCTGATGTAAAATGTTAATAATTACTTTCAGATGCAGCTTTGTCACTTTCTAACTATTGAAGTAAATAAAACTGGTTTGTGTACCATGTGAAGAGTGTATTTCCAAAGAACTGAGAGAGTGGAGTCCACTTTGGAGGGTCTGATGAAAGCTTAGAACTTCTCTAATAGTCGATAGTTTGAGTGTGATTCTCAATCTGAAATAACTCTTTACAGAATACACCTCCCGGTTGTCAGAGGTAGCACGACTGACACAGGACTTAGTCCTGTCCATATGCCTAGCAGGAGCTACTCTGTATGTCGAAGTTAAATGTTCATGACTCACTAGATTCACAGGGATCAGTCACTGAAATATTTTGACTAGGGTTAAAATCTGAAATATTTCATATTGAAACAATTCAGAAAGTCAAATATTTTTTGAATCTGTTACAAAGTTATGGTTTCTTGTGTATCAAACATCTTCAGGTCAGATCTCCTATGTTATTCGAAACTTAACAGCATACTAAGGGTAAAATCTGTATGAAATATATGATGTCTTTAATTGTTTTTGAGGCACCTTATTCACTGTTGCAGTGATAATTTACCTTTACCATAAGATTCAGTCAATATCCTATTTAATACAAGAGCAGATAATTCCAGAGTACTTTGCGATCATTTGAACTTCACCCTTTTTTCTCTTTTTTTTGTTGCTTTTTTTTTTCCCCTCCTCTAATGTTGATGTTTGTCTCGCAGAATCAGGATCACTGAGGTCAGTGCTTAGTAAAGAATCCCATTCACCCTTTGGACTGGACTCATTCAACTCCAGCACAAAGATTTCCCCACTAACCCCAAAGCTGTTTAACAGCCTCTTGTTGGGCCCAGTGACATCTACCAACAAAGCTGAAGGCTCCAGTCTCAGAGATCTGCTACACACAGGGCCAGGAAAGCTTCCTCAGGTCCCGTTAGACACAGGAATCCCCTTTCCTCCGGTCTTCTCTGCAGCTTCTACGGTAAACAATTTTGTTTTCCTTCAGTGATATCTGTCTTGCGAATAATGATCCAGTTAGTGTTTATCTTCTGTTGAATATATGAAATATATTTAGTGTCTTTAGTATCTTGCTATAGGCAAGGCCTGTAGGCAGGCGTTTAAAAAAAGAAGTTAAGAACACAATTTAAGATTGTGTCGTTAATCTCTTCTGAATTTTAAACATCCCTTGTGGAGCATGGACACCACAACCAGAGAGGCTGTCTACTAATGGCTCTATTGACGTTCTACATACAGGAAGCACTTACTCCTCTCTGTCTGTCAGTGTTTACTTAATGCTCCCGTATTCATCAGCTTACCTGTGCCAGGGTTGAATTCACTTTCTTAGTAATAGAAAACAGGGAAATAGAGTTGAGATATTAATGAAGTTAAGAAAAGTATGAACCATTTGTACCATTAAAGTAGCAGAGTTTATATCACTTAAGTTTTCTATTCCATGGCTGTTTACTATAGCGTTTTTCTCATTAGCCTCTAGGAGGTCATTTTAAGTTTTGTTGTTATAAACCAGCGCCATAGCTGTTTCTGTTCTTACTGGGTACATGCCTGTCACTGAGCTGATGCGTGTTGCATACTGTTGCATGTTTTTCTGATAGCAAGATGTCCATGACTAAAATCTGAATGAGAGCAGATATGCATTAATATGTATGCTGTTGCAAGATTAAACTTACCTCTGGATTCACATCTTCTAGGGGGCCAAAGGTAAAGCCAGCCTGCCTAACTTTTTAGACCATATCATTGCTTCTGTGGTGGAAAATAAGAAGACGTCTGATGCTGCCAAACGAGCTAGTAATTTAGCTGATACACAGAGAGAGGTGAAGGAGATGGTAATGGGCTTAAATGTGCTGGATCCACACACTTCCCACTCTTGGCTTTGTGATGGTAGACTCCTTTGCCTTCATGATCCTAGCAACAAAAACAACTGGAAGATCTTCAGGGAGTGCTGGAAACAAGGCCAGGTGGGTGACGACAAATAGCCAACTCTTGCTGTTGATAAGTATCCTGAAAATTTAACCTGTACCTTGGTTATTGACAAGTCCATTCAAACTTTGGCCAGTTGCTCCTGAGTGAATATGATGAATAAAGATTTCAACTGTAGCACTATAAACAGGGGACGCAGTAGCCCTGTCCACTCCAGGCTGTACTGACTCGAGCCCCTGTGCCCTTGCACATTGGGCTTTTCTCAGCTTACCGGTATGAGGGTGTTTGCAGTGACAATCTTTTTAGTTGGGGTGTGGTGTGTGCTGAGCCTGCGCTGCTGCAGCCCAGTAGTGAATCCACTATGATTCCCTGCATGCATCCCGACATCTAGCCTGTACTCGATGCTTTGTAGCCTCAGCAAAAGGTCTGTTCCTTCCAGCTGCAGCATGTACAAGAATAAAAGTACCGTGTGCAGTAATTTCTGCTGAGTTTCTGCTGAAATTTATGGATGTACTTGATGCAGTGTCTCATCGTGAGCTTACAGCCTGTGCGAACCCAAGTATTGTTTTGAACTCAGCATCTCATGTATTGAGCACTCTCCTGGCTTGTCTGAGGGGTCATCAAACTCTTAGGCCTTCAGTGAAGAGACTGGTCCTTAGACCTGCTGCCAGCATAGCCACTTTTTTCAGGCCTCAATCTGTAGTGCTACAGCTTAGACTTCTCCAGAGAGTCCTTGAGATCGGCCTGGTCAGACAAGCTGAATCTTAAAAAATGGATGCGTAACTGCAGCTGCAGAGGAAGTGCACCCATAGCTCTTAACAGAATATCATGTCCATCAGTGGTCAAACTGTGCTCTTGGCACTTGGTTCTGCAGCTGCACCTGACACCATTACCTTCGCTGACAGCTCAAAATTGAGACCATTGGTGCTAGACAGTTATGCACCTCATCATCTTTTCTGGGGAAGTCCTTGTTGTCAGCTGTTCTGTTGGTATTGCGCTAACGCTCTTGGAACTCACATTCCATACTTATTTGTGATTGCTCACAAGACATGTGGACTGCTGAGCTGTAGTGGAGGGAACAGATCAGGCTGCATGTTCCTCTTTTGGCACTCAGAGTCTGTTCCTGCCAGAAGTACAGTACTTTTCAGTTAAGTTTAGTGTGTCCTATGGGACTGTACAAGCATAACTGACAAGTAGCCATGAGGACTGTGGCGCCACCAACCTCATAGTTCCCGGTTCCCATTTCTGACTCGTCTAGACAGCTCCTAATGGGTGGAAGAGGCTACTGGGCAGCATACCCTCACTTGTCTGACTAGGAACTCAGCTGGCTATTAGTGTTGCCAACTTTCCCCCTAATAGCAGTTATCTTCCTGTCCTGGTTTTTTTGAAGTGCACAAGAGTCTCTTTTAGTTTTTGTTGTTGTTGTTGTTTAACCTATTGCATCTTTCTGATTTATGAGGGATTTCAGATCATTCTTTTGCAGTGCTGTGTTGTCAGTCATTTGCCTGACTTGGCAAAGAGGTCTTTAGTTTCTGGTCAGTATACTCTGATATTTTCTCAGCCCTCTCTGTCAACAGTTAATACTGTCTCTCCAAGGAGGATCCTAAATATTTTGGGAATACTTACAAAAGATGTGCTTGCCACTTCCTCTGTACATGAGACTGGTTAATCACCAGGTACAAGATGCTGCATGTGGCCTTGGGGTTCTTCACTGTTAATGAATCCCAGGAGACTCCTTATGGAGTCTAGAGATGGGATTACTGATCTTCTGTCAGATGCGTAGCTGGCAGTGTGCATTGCCTTCCAAGCTGGTGCACACTCTGAGGCTCTGGGCACAACTGTTGTGCTCACGTACTGTTTGTGACGCTCTGTTTTAGGCTTCGCTCTAGGATGTGCTATCGATGCTTTTGGATGACTTGATCATTCGGAGGACGCCTTGCATGGCAAGTCCCTTGCTCAAGTCAAGGATTCTCCAGTGGTGTTGCACTCACTTGAGTTTCATGCTGAAATGTGGAAAGCAATCTACCTGAACCTCTCTCATTCCCACACAAGAGAAGAGGTAACCCAGGCAGGCATCGCTGTCTTGACAAAGCTATTCTGAACAGAATTCATTCAAGCACAGATTCTCTCAACAAACGCTGCTCTGTCACAGTTCTCTCCTGGTGGACATCCTCCTGTACATCCCAGCTGCACCTTTAAAAGTGAAGTCAAGAACATTAATTCCACCACCATCCCCCAAATCATCTTCCCCTTCCCATTCTGTGGGTCGGAAAAGGTTAGTTTGGAAAAACCTCTTAGCTTAATGTTTGGATAACGAATGCCATGCTTTCAGTGTCATGCAGAAAGAGCAACATTTTTCAAGTCCTTTGTCTTAGAAATTGTCAGAAGTAAGTTAAACTCTGTCTTATCCCAGAATTTTCTGGGAGACCGTAGGATTATTTCTTTCTGAAGCCATTCTTCAAGAGCCTTTTGCTCTGCTGAACATGGTTGTTGCTCATCTGGGGATACTGTGAGGATTCTCATCCTACAGCAACCTGTTCTTTTCTGAATTTTCATGCTAGGCTTTCTCTTCTTTAAAGATGCTGAAGATTTGGGGTGATGTTGAAGGTTTTTGGTTTTTTCCCTGCAATCTGAGAGCAGATCTGGCAGGAAGTGTCTGCCAACCGAGTCTACTAAGTCTGTTATCCCTTTATCTTGCAACTCTAGCTGTGTTCTTCACTAGAGAAAACATTTTCTTTCTTCCATGAGAAATTCTCTGCTCGAAAGCTGTAAGGGTTCTACTAGCTTAAGTAGATTTCTTTTTTTTTTTTTTTTAATTGTTACGTCGCTGTTTTCCTGGACTGAAGAAAACTAGTTTATTCATCAGCTCGAAGTCTACCTGGCAGCAGTTTCTGCCCATCCTGTGAAAGGTACTGTTATTTTACTCCTCATCCATGATCTCTAGGTTTTTGTAGAATGTGCTTAAAACCTTTTCATTGCCTTGATGTTACAATTCCTGCTGGGATCAGGGAATATATTTAAACATGGGATCAGTGTATCTGCTCTGTCATCTTAGGAGCTTTGCTGCTTGTCAGGGCCTCGCATTTGGGACACAGTGGAAAGACTGACAAAGCTTGTCTGTCCCTCAGACATTGACCCTCTGCTGCTCTTCCGTCTTGACATGAACAATACCACCCCATATGGAGACTTGAACAGTATCAAGAGTGACTGTAGTGGTCAAGGCCGTGGAGCCCAGGTGGTTTTCTTAATCCTGCCGATGAGGGGTAGAGGGGTGGAATTATCCTGCATGTCATCCATTGTTTCTGCAGAGGGTTTCAACAAGAAGGCTTTCAGTTTTACGGTCATGGGAGCCTCTTTGAGGATTGAGGACTGCTTAGAAAAGATGAGATCCATCTAAGTGGGGCAAAAGCATCTTTGCCAACAGTCTGACCAGCCTGATTAGGAGACCTGTAAGCCAGGAACAACAAGGGATGGGACAGTATGACCGGTGATCAAGAAAGGAAGCGGTTGATTGGGTTGTCAAGCCAGCAGTGTGGGGTGATATGAACAGGAGAAGTCTCATACTCCAGGAAACAGGGGTGAAAGATGTCCACCTCAGGCATATGTGCATAAGTAAACAACTGTCTGCATCACAGTGTTGTGAGGAAAGCTCTCATACCGTTTCTGGGAAAACAGCATGGCTGGGTGTCTTCCTGAAGTGCCTGTACACTAATGCATACAAGGAGCTAACAGGAGGAATTAGTGTGCGGTTGTGTGGCCACAATCTCATCGGTATGATGGAGAAGTGGTGGGATAGCTTATGCAGCTGTCATATGGCAAGGGATAGCTAAAGGCTGTTCAGGAAGGCCAGGCCAGAAAGGTGAGGAGCGAACATTGCTGTTCATGCGAGGCAGCAACTGGAATGCGTGAAACTGCCTAGGAACAGATGACGAGCCGTCTGAGACTTTAGGAGCCAGGATTAGCAAGCAGACTAATGTGAGTGACGTTGTGCCGAGTGTCTGCTACCCACAACTTGATCAAGAAAAAGTGATAAAGCCTTCTTCAGACAACTGGAGGAAGCCCTGTGTTCACATTTCCTGTGCCAAATGGGGCCGTCCCGCTATCTGCTGGTGGATCAACACAACAGGTCACAAGCACTCCTGGAGTTTTCTGGAGTGCATTGACGGCAATGTCCTGACACAGCTGACAAAGGAGACAACTAGGGAAGGGCGCTCTGCTGGACCTCATGCCTACACACAAGGAAGAGCTGCTTGTTGATGTGAAGATAGGGGGCAGCTTTGGCTGCAATGACTATCAGATGGTAGGGTTTGGTTCAAGGTCCTGAGAGGAGGGAGCAAAACAAAAAAGCAAAATCACAAGCCTGGGCTTCAGGGGAGCGGACTTTGACCTTTTCAGATATCTGCTTGGAAGAATCCTATGGGATATTGTCCTGAAGAGAAGAGAGACTTGGGAATGCTGATTGAATCATGCTTAACCTGCCTTGTAGCCTCCTGTGATGAGACGAGTGGCTTGGTGGATGAGGGGAGGGCAGTGGATGTCTTTTATCTTAACTTTAGTAAGGCTTTTGACACTGCGACAGCATCATCAGACAAACTGATGAAGTATAGACTAGATAAGCAGACAGGGGGATGGATCTAAAACTGACCGAAATGCCACACTCACAGGGTTGTGGTTGCAGTCGCTGGTGCTGTACCACAGGGAGTCCGGATTGGGTTGAGTGCTATTTAACATCCTCATTACTGACCTAGATGGGACAGAGTTTAAACATCCTCACCAACTTTACAGACGATACAAAACTGAGAGGAATGGCCGATACACTGCACGGTTGTGCTGCTATTCAGAGGGACCTGGACAGGATAGAGAGTTGGACCAAGAAGAATCTTATGATGTTCAGCAAGGGAAAATGTGAAGTCCCGCACCCCAGGAGGAGTGACACCCTGCAGCAGTGCGTGCTGGCGAGTGGCCAACTGGAAAGTAGCTTTGCCCGGAAGAACCTTGGGGTCCTGGCAGACAAGGAGATGACTGAGCCAAGAGTGCATCCTTGTGACAAAGGACAGTGGCATCTGGGGCTGCATCAGGAAGAGTGTTGTCAGCAGGCAATGGGAAGTGATCCTGATCCTTCCCCTCTACTTGGCACTGGTGGAGATCCCACCTGGAGGGCTGTGTCCAGTTCTGGGCTCCCCAGTACAAGGAAGATTTGGATTTACTGGAGCAGTCCAGCGAAGGGCCACAAAGATGATTAAGGGACTGGAACATCTTTGATATGAAGAGAGGCTGAGAGAGCTGGGACTGTTCATCCTAGAGAAGAGAAGGCTTGGGAGAATGTGGAGAGGAAATCTTATCAACGTGTATAAATACCTGATGAGAGGGAATGAGGAAGAGGGAGCCAGACCCTTCTCAGTAGTGCCCACTGACAAGAGAAGAGGCAGTGGGCACAAATTAAAAACCAAGTAGATCGACCTGAACACAAGAAAATGCTTTTCTTAGTGTGAGGGCGATCCCTTCCAACCTAAATGATTCTTTGGTGTTCTTTTGCTTGCCTTTTTTTTCTTTTTTTTTTTTTTTTCTGATGGTGACAGGAATAAAGTAACAATTCCTTTTTGTTTTCTTAAACCTCACTGTTCTGGAGTTGAGGTTTCATTGCTGCCTTCTAGAACTTAAGGGCTATGTTGTGTTATATTGGAAAACCAAGGCCATTTCTGTTATCCCCAAAGTTGCCTTTTTTTTTTTTCCCCCCTCTATTCATTTCTGAATGAAACACTGTCCTCATTTAGGGTGGGTACTCATTCTGTTAGAGGCCATTGGGCAATCCAGGTGAAGCAGTGGTTAGTTACTGTGGTATTTTTAGGCAACATAACTCGCGAGTTGCTTGTCTGTAGCTCTGTAGAGCTTTGCCTAACGTGCTGATGCTGCTAGAACACCTAGGGGCATTTGTGCTCCTCAAGGTTCTGCTGAGCTCTTCATGTGAATAAACCCAAGATCCACCTTCAGATCTTTGTTAAGATATAGAGTGCAGCTTGGAATTGATTCAAACTTGTGTAGACTCTACTTCGTACCTTCTTTTCCTTTTCTTTCAAGTCTTGTAACTCTCTGTAGGGATTGCAGGGTGAGAGGAGCTGCAAAGGCCTGTGCCAGTGCTGGGAGGATTGCCTGGTTTGCCTTTTCCTGGTATTGTTGGTTTAGCAAATAGCTTGAGCATTTATGGGGAAAGGCCACTCAAATCTGGAAGGTATATATGTGGTTAGCCTAGGCCTCTTAAAACCTCTTTTGCAAGTGAGAAGTCTGCTGCTTGGTTTTGTACTAGGGAATTAATGCTGATCCATGATTATACCTAAAGAATGAGTGAAATAGTTTAAAAATTCATATCGGATAGGAAAATTTATTATGAGAAAGCTTTACTACAAATGCTGTTTCTCGTGGTAGTTGCATTTGTGCTTAAAAAAGGGAGGGGTGGTGGAATTCAACACCCACTGTCCTTCACAGGTGGACAGACCTCGGCTGGCTCCAGCCCCTATTCAGCCGCGCTCTCGCTCCTCAGCAGGACAGGGGAGAAAATAAGTTGGAAAAGTTTGTGGGTCAAAATAAATGCAGGGAGATCACATAGCAATTGCTGTCACATTCAACTTGTGGAAAAGTAATTTAATTTATTGCCAATTAAAACCAGAGTAGGATGGTGGGGAATAAAGACAAAGCTAAAAACACCTTACACCACCCACCCCTCCTTCTTTCTAAAGGCTCAACGGTATTCCTTCCTCCCCAGCTCTTCTACCTCCTCGCCCCGCCGTGCAGTGGCACAGGGGGGATGGACAATAATAGAGGTTGCGGTCAGTTCATAACACTTCATCTCTGCTGCTCCTTCCTCCTCGGGCTTTTCCCCTGCTCTCGTATGGAGTCCCTCCCACAGGATATACCGTCCTCACGAACTGTTCCAGCAGAGGCTCTCCATGGGCTGCAGCTTCCTTCAGAGCATCTCCCTCTGCCACGGGCTGCACCGTGGACATCTGGTCCACTGTGGTTGTCCATGGGCTGTAGGGCAGCTACCTGCTTTCACCATGGTCTCTTCTGTAGACCACCTTCTCCCCCTCCTTCACTGACCTTAGTGTCCACAGAGTTGTTTCTCTTGCTTTGTTTCCTCCCCCTGCCCACCAGCAGCTGCAGAGCATTTTTTTACCCTTTCCTGTTATCACAGATATGGCCTCGGCTTTGGCCAGTGATGGGTCTGTTGGAGCCAGGTGGAACCGTGTGTGTCCAGCACGAGGCAGGTCCCGAGCCCACCCCAGCTGCCAACACCACCTCCTGCAGACCTGATACACTTGCCGTGGTGAGGCCAATCCAATCCAACCCCACTTGTGAGGCAACTGCACACAGCCTGGAACTGAAGTTTGCCTTGACTCTGGTTACTTGTTTGATGGACAAAAACCAGATATGAATGGAAATAGATTTGTGCTGTCTTTTGTATGATGGTAGCCAGGAGTCTCAGCTCTTAAGAAAGTTTGGCTGCATGTGTAAGAAATGTGGTTATGGTGGAGTAAGCATTCATCTTTGTATTCTCAGCCCGTGCTGGTATCTGGTGTCCATAAGAAGTTGAAGTCAGAGCTTTGGAAACCAGAAGCTTTCAGCCTCGAATTTGGAGATCAAGATGTAGATTTGGTGAACTGCAGGAACTGTGCCATAATTTCAGACGTGAAAGTGCGTGACTTCTGGGATGGCTTTGAGATAATATCTAGTAAGTAATATCTATGGCTGACTAGTTTAACTGAGCAGTCTGTCTCGCTACCTTCAACTCCTCCTTTTCCACTTATTTTCTCAAAAAAAAAATTCATAATGATTTAAAAAATCTGAATAGCTATTGGTCTCATCCAAAGAAGCCATTGCTCCTTACATGTAGAAAATACTTTATTGGTGAAGATTAGGGCAGGGCTGCCCAAGAAAACTTTGTACGAGGGCATGTTGCTGTGTGTTACTTTTGTGTGTCAAAACATGATCCGTTTCATGGGAAACTGCTTTTTTTTTTTTAACTTTCCTCAGTGAAATTAATCATCGGTTGCCATTATTAAGACAGTAAGTAACTTGACTTCCCTTACTCTCCTTCCAACCTCAATATTTATTGTAAAACTAAAGGGAATCTGCAGAGCTACAACAGACTGAGGCTTTTGATGCTAAAACTCAGAATTGGTGGAATACATCACCTAAGTAAACTTGACATTGCAAATTATTTTTGTAGTAGATCATCTGCAAGTACAAACACAGCTTTATATGTATTACAAATAGCGATGCTTTATGGGTACCTTTTGTGATAACACATTAATGTTTGAGTTCTTTGAGAAAACCTTCTGTCAAGTGTGGATGTGGAAGCTAAACAGTTAAAATTCTGGAGGCTATAACTGGTCAGATTAAGGAGTTTATAAAAAGCAGTGTGTTCTATTTTAGATTATATATACCTAAATCAGAGCGTTCTTATGTTTACAGATGTTAGAGTTGTAAAGGTTCGTTGCAATGTTGCTGATTTTTAGTGTTGCGCGTAAAACGTTTTCTGTATTTTTTGCTGTCGGCACATAGCAGAAATGGTGAACTATTGGATGACTTAATGGAATATTTGTTCAGCAGCGAACAAAATGATAGATTTGTAGACCAAGAATATTCTCTTCCCTAGTTCCAGTCAAAAATCTCCCAACTTTTGTCTCGTTTTTTTTTATATGGTTCCAAGCACAGAGACTTATATTTTGTGCTGTTAAATTTCATGCTATTTCTGTTATTGCTCAGAAATAGGTGGCCGAGAAGGATATAACGGTGTGGTTTTTCTGTATATTAACAGTAATTGGGAAAGTTCACAAACTCTTCGCTTTTGTGCTAGGGTCGTTAATGAAAATAGTAAATTCGTCTGGGTCAGTTATCTTTGAGAAATGTTATTTGCAGTTTGTCTCCAGATGGATATGCTCCTTTCAGCAAAATCAGCTGCTGCATTTCTTCTGGACAGTGCCTTTACCACACTTGTATGGGGAATGTTTAGTGATTTAGGTTGGAAAACCTGATCACTTTTGCTAGTTTCTTTTAAATACATTTTATTTAGTGTTTTTCAGCCATGTGCGATCCCCAGTTTAGTAAAGTATTATTTGCTACTAGTCCAGAGATTTCACACACTAATTCTTATGAAAACTGTTTGCAAATTAAATTACTCTGACTTTTCTGCATGACACAAATTTTAGATTTCTCACATGTGTGGCTGGTTCCACCCCCTGCCATACAGACACACTCACATGAAGTTATTGAAGAGATTTAGAACAGCCACTGAATTTGGACGTAGTATTGAGATAATCCCTTAATTATTCTGTATGATACTTTAGTTAATTTTAATCTTATCCTATTTACTTTTAACATCTTTGAGTTCTTAGTGGACTTTTGGCAGGTCTAGCTTTTTGTTTTGATCCTTCTTAGACCTGCTTTTCTTTACTGATCAGATGTTTTCTGGGTTTTGTCCAGTTTTGTGTAATTTGTCAGGTCCATGTGTTTTCCTCCAGGTAGCTCTTCACTCTGTCCTTTCTGAATATCCTTCCTACAAGTTTCTTCTCCTTGTTTGGAACAAATATCCTTGATGAGTTCAAAATCTTGAATATGGGAAGTTCTGAAACATCTTTAAATTCAAGTCCTTGAGCAAGTTCACTTGCCTCTCTAACATCTGTAGCTCATCAAAATTTGTTTTCTTTAGACCGGTCACTTAGGTTATGTATCTGTAGCTCTGAATTCCTTTTAATGTCAATAAAATCGTTTTTTATATTGCAGACTAAGGCTGTCTTCTGTAGCCTGTTGATATATAATGCAGATGTGATTCACAGGTCTCCAAGTCCTGGTTTCTTGGAGCAGCTTTCTCTCTTGGTGCGGTCAGCGGCTCTGCTAGGTCTGGGTGAAATCGGTTGCTTTTTGTTTGCCCAACAATCCTCGGTACGCTAGGAAGTGGTGATGGATGTTGCTTTCTGGGGAAAAGGGGCTGTGAAGGTGTCAGACTGCAGTGTATTCGGTTTTCCAACTGATGGCTTCATGTAGTGTAATGAAGAATCTGGTAGAAGAGTGAACTTTGTTTCTCTAAATGTTGTGCTGAGTTGTCTGCTGCCCACGCCCCTTCCAGACACTTTCTCAGCCACCGTGACATCTGAGGCAGAGCAGCATCTGATGTGGCCGGTGCTCTCAGGTTGTACATCCACTGTTGTGTATGTGACAGCATCTCTGTGTGCCACCAGCTTTCTCTGTTACCGGTCAGGACTTGTGTACAGCTCTTGAAGTGAAGAGCAAATGTTTGAATTTGGCATCGTGCTAATTTGAGCGCCTCTAACAAAGAAGAATTTAAAACACTAAAGATTATCTTCCTCAGTAACAGCTGCCATTTAGCTCTTTTGAGTGTGCTGTAGCATGGTTTCTTGCTTTATACTGGGGTTAGAATTGATTTCAAAGCACAGACCCATAAATTTATTTTTATAGAAGCACCACTTTTCTTGAAATGAAAGATAAAACTCCTTTAGACTTTGGTAAAAGTAGTAAGGCAAAGTGCTTTGGAAAGGCCTGCTTTCAAAGTTGAATAAAAACTATTCTGTAACCTAGCAGCTGTGCAAGATCTGGCAAACTTCTGCTCTAGGTAACGGTATACATATCTAATTGTAAAACTGTTGTTTGGTCATACTATGATAATGCTTGGAGCCCAAAGAAAAATCAGGATCTATTTTGCTGTGCAATGTAAGAGGTCTTGGTACAAAAGACTTAGAGCTTGAACAAGGTAATGGGCTGTGGTAAAACGATATTACATGCTGAAATGTTAATTTGTTTCTTGCAGAGCGGCTCAGGTCCGATGATGGTCAGCCGATGGTACTGAAGTTAAAGGACTGGCCTCCAGGGGAGGACTTCAGAGATATGATGCCCACAAGGTAAGTGAACCTTAGTGCCAGTGCCTGCAGCACTGCTGTGGGCGCTGCAGGAGGAAAGCGTACCTCTGTTCTCTTTTTGCTCTCCAGGTTTGAGGACTTGATGGAAAATCTTCCTCTTCCTGAGTATACCAAGAGGGATGGCAGACTGAATTTGGCATCGAGGCTGCCAAGCTACTTTGTCCGTCCTGACTTGGGTCCCAAGATGTACAATGCCTATGGTATGTGAGAACAGTTCTGCAGATGTTGATTTTTGCGACTTTCTGTTACACTTTTAGGGCGTATGCAAGGCTGTGGCGTTAATCAAAACTCTATGCTTATCCTGGAGCACGCTGTCATTTTTTCAGTTGGTCCTGCGATCTATTCCCTTGCTAGTCCCCTCTGTCAGATTTGCCCTTTTTTGCCTTGTGGTTTCCAAGAGATGCACATATGACTTGTAATTTTCTTCATCCATGTCTAACAACACAGACCACAGGCAACATGCAAGACATAACTGTCACCATGTTCAGCTACCTGAATTGGGTATTGTCATGCTCTTGAGTCTGTAACTATATAGTAGGTAAATAGCATAGGAATGGAGGAAACCTCTGTCTGAACACATCCCTTGCATGGAGCTGTGAAGCATTAAACTCTCAAATGATTGGCAATGTACCAGAGTGTGGAGAATATATGAACAATTAATGCATGTCGTATCGACTTGAATTATTTCAGTTCCTGAATGTACTGACTTTGAGGTCATGGCCAAAAGTTCCAGGATACTTTTAAATAACCAACTGATTTGGAAGTATGTGCTTTTGCATCTTCGGAGTAACATAAGTAACATTTAAAGTAGTTGCTCTTTGTATATACTGAAAACATCAGGTGATACTGATACAGAAAAAGATGCAGCCATCCTGCAAAGCAGGTATATATAGAAGCAAACTTACCCCAATGTCACTTCTGTAGTTGTCTTTGGATATTGATGAGACAGGGATGCAGGGGTTTTTAAGGGTTTGCATTTCTATTATTGATATACTTAGAGTAACAAATCACAAGGGCGTGAAAGATTTTACATTGTTTCATATTTTTTAAAAACAAGCTCGGTAACCAAATGTGTATTAGACTTAAGCTATAAACCGACATACTGCAGTTCTGAGAAGGTGTTTCTGGGGTTATTTTGGAAATTTTTAGCATCATGACATCACAAATAAGAGTTGAAAAAATAGAGGTTTGTGAATTTAGGCAAATTGAGTTGACTCAGTATTTAAGAGTGTTCATTGTTTTGGTTTATGCATTACTTGACACGTAAGTTGAGGGAAGAAGGCTGTACACCAAAGAACTTCGAATGTAATCGAGCAATATACATCTGAGTGCAGCAAGGAGCATGGTAATCAGGGGTGGCTGACTTCTCTTTGTGTGTTGGTAGTTTCTCGCAATGGAAGGAATGCATTCATTTTGTTGAATCCATCCTAATGTGGATGTTTTGTGGAGGGAGTGTTGGTGGTATTTTTTTAGCATAGAACGTAACTCTCTGCTATTTGATCTTAGGTGTATAGGTCTTGGTCTGAAGAGAGAAAGTATTAAACTCGGTTTACTTTCAAGTTAAAAGAAAAAAAAAGTTCTCAATAGTATGAGGTAAAGTCTTTCATGTGCTTAGCATTAAGGTAGAAAAATTGTGTTGTGTTTGTATTTCTCAGCATATTCTGTGTGACCTAGACCACTACCAAATAATTAAGGAAAGAATGACACTTCTTAAATTACACCCTACTGCATCGGGCAAAGCACAGTTTTGAGGTGGAGGTTGTAAGGGCCTTTACTTGAGCTCACTAATTAACCTATCTTGTGAATTTGTCTGGCCTGGTTTGACCCTATATATTACATTTACCCATGTTTGTATTTCAGTTGTGCTTTCTTAAAGTTCATGTTGCAAACTGTCTAAATGAGCTACTGTTTCTGGTCTGATAGGTACTGTATGGTGACTTGAGTTCTTGTCCCCAGGAGCTTATATTTTAAATAGAAATGAGATAAATATGATGGCGATCCTAAAATATAACCAGTAGTCTTGCAGTCATACTGACGTTAGTGTTTGCCAATACAAAGCCTTTTTTAATCTTTTAATTTTTTTCCCCATGCTACTTGCTAGAGGAGATGGTAAAGCAAAAGTAGAGAGAGAGAGTGAGTACTATTGAGGGGTCAGAGGAAGAGAGAAGAATGTGTTATATGAGAAGGTAAAGCAAAGCAAACGTGAAATCTTTCATAGACGCTTGAGAGGCATAAGATCATCCACTGTATAAAGGTATAAGCACTTGAGAGTCTTCAGGTCTTTTTCCTTACTCAATTGTAATCTGAATTGTTAATGATGAGTTGGAAAATGACTGCTATGAATTCAACGGATCATATGGATTTTACAGCTGGGTATGAGAAAATAATGAACTGCTGGAGGCTCATATGTTTCACAGTCCACTGACTCGCTGCTCACAGTGTGATCTTGACACCACGTAACAGCAGTCGGGGTTTCTCTTGTGCCTCCAAGCAAAGGAGAACAGTGCCAAAGGATGCCTACTGATTTTGTATTATGAAAGCTGAGTTCCCTACTACAGACTGTATAAATGACCCTCAAAGAGACAAAATTGTACAGTAAAAGTTCAGGTTTGTTTTTAAAATGCTTGTTTTCTCATGACTTGGGTGAACTATACTTGCTACTTCTATTTCCTGTAAAATAAAAATACTAGTTATCAGTAAAATTTGTACTTATCCTACATCTGACATGAAAATAACTACGTCAGCTGCCCTTGGACATTGGCTTCTGCTCTCATTGCTGTGTCAAGTTAGCATTCTAGAAAAGTCTTTTAGGCAGGCTATTTCTATTAGAGCTTAAATAGAATTTCATTTTATTTTACACTTTATTACAGGCTTAATTACTGCAGAAGACAGACGAGTTGGTACCACAAACCTGCACTTGGATGTGTCTGATGCTGTTAATGTCATGGTGTACGTTGGGATTCCCATTGGGGAGGGGACCCATGATGATGGTAATGTTTGAGGAAAGCTGTTTTCTGTCCATTAAAAATCAATTGTGTGTGTGAGAAAGAAGACTGTATCTTTTATTGTTTAAGCTTGTCATTTCTGTGAGTTGTATCATGACTATACAAGGCCGTTTGCTACATCTGCAGCATATATTTAAAAGTGCAGTAACGCCTCATTGGTTCCCAACTGTGGAAGCAGCAGCGTTTTGCTAGAAATTAGGTATCTCCCTGAAGAAAGGAGGAGAAAGGGTGCTAAGTTACTCTTCTTCCCCTTGTATTTGAATCATGGTGGTTAGTTCAGTTTGAATTCATGACTGAGCTTTGTGATTAGCTGTCAGTTTCCTGAATTTTGTTAAAACGAAGCTTGATGTGTTTCAAAAGGGCACTGGGTGACGCAGCAGTTGCGGTAGCAACGTGACTGGGTTTAGTGGCTAAAAATGCTCCTTCCTCTTCTGTATGTCAAACATCAGAAGCTATGTAATCATATCACTTTTATGTGGATTCCCTTTCAGAGGTTCTGAAAACCATTGATGAGGGAGATGCTGATGATGTAACAAAGCAGCGAATCCATGAGGGAAGAGAGAAACCTGGAGCATTGTGGCACATCTATGCTGCCAAGGATGCTGAAAAGATACGGGAACTTCTCCGGAAGGTATGCTGCTTACAAGGGAGTCTTGAACCTACACGATTCCTTGCATAGTTTACTTGCAGCAGCTGAATGATAACAAATGGCTATCAACCTCAAGTGCATGGGTATGCTAATGCTGTCTTTGAGAACATTAATAGTTATTGCATTCCCAGGTCTTCAACCTGGTCTAGAATCTTCATACTAATGTGCGTGTCACTAGTTAAGACCTAAATGAGCTTAATGAAAGTAATGTCCTACCTTGAAATAGTTTATGTTTTTTGGTACAGAGCTTTTTGTGAGCCAGCAATATCAAGGTGCTGTGTCATGGTTTCCCTCCACCCCGTATCTTGGCCCTAGGTTGGAGAAGAACAAGGCCAAGAAAATCCCCCAGATCATGACCCCATTCATGACCAAAGCTGGTACCTGGACCAGACCTTACGTAAGCGACTCTACGATGAGTATGGTGTACAAGGCTGGGCAATAGTGCAGTTCCTTGGAGACGCTGTGTTCATTCCGGCAGGTGCTCCCCATCAGGTGGGTGTGCCAACTGTGGGCCGTGGGGGCAAATAGAACTGAATCTGAGGCACAACCAAACTGCAGCTTCAAAATAACTGGTAGTTAATATTGCTGACTTAGGTTTTCTATGTATGCCATTCTTACAGGAACTATTTGAATTGGATCTTAGCCATTAAATGGGTAAAAATTATATAAATACCTGAATGATGTGTACAGTACTGTGATGGAATTAAGAAGAAAAAATTAGGGTGAATGGTGGGAAAACATTTCTGTGTCGTGACGCTTCAGCCAAGAGAACAGAATTCAAAAAAGTGTGGAGAAGAGTAGAGAACTTGCTTTAGGGAACACTAGTGCATGGGAGAGAAAGGGAATATGTGAGATGTCTTGTATTTTGTTCTGGTTTTACTGTTGGACACAATTCTGGGTGAGATCAAATAGGCTTCTGTTCCTGTTTCTGAGAAGCAATGGGGAAGAACCTAACGTGTGGTGAGGTTATTTTGGGGGTTTTGTGTGGTTCATTCAATCTTGATCCATCTATCATTCGATATGGGGTTTTTAGGTCCATAATTTGTACAGCTGCATTAAAGTGGCAGAAGATTTTGTATCTCCGGAACATGTGAAGCACTGTTTCCGTCTGACCCAGGAGTTCAGGCACCTGTCTAATACTCACACAAACCATGAGGATAAACTGCAGGTAAGCATTTTATGGCAGTAGTCACTAAATACATCCTGTGTCTTGCCAGCTTTGTTCAGTACTAGAAACGTGCAGCTAATGATTTAAGAAAAATAACAACTTTCCACAACTTTGGAGGTTCTCATTTGATAAGCATTTAAAAAATAATTAATGTACCTATGTCTACGGTATTATGTAAACAAAAATTAGAAATAAACTTTTGGATTTCCAGAGAACTTTCCCACTATTGGACTAGTGCATGTGTCGGTATGGATAATTTTTAAGTGGCTGAATCCTGAATGACAGTGAAGCATAGCAGGAAAAAAAAATAAATTACAAAGGAAAAGGCAGTGCTTAGCTTTGAAGATATATGTTTGTTTGACCAAGGACACTTGTGTTTGTTTCTTCAAAGAAAAATTGCTCTGAAAGTGAAGGGTTGTTTATTAAAATCAGGTCTGTGCTTTATTGGTGGACATGGCAGTGTTAGGTTTATGGTTGGACTTGATGATCTTAAAGGTATTTTCCAACCGAAATGATCCTGTGATTTTTAAAATTTGAGGAAGTGTGACTACTTGAAGTAATGATTATGCACAGAACATATTATGCACTGAAGTAGTACATTGTGTGTAAGACAGTTCTACAGGGAGAAGACTATATGAGACCTTTTTTGATTTCATCTACATATGCTTCTGAAGAGTTAGTATCTCTTTAGTTTGCAAATTTCGTTGTCAGCATTTCTTGTGTATTAGTAATCTCATGCATGTAAAATGAAGGAGGGTGGAGATCTGCAGAATGGATGTTCTTACAAAAGTGAGTACTCAATGTACAGGGTGTTTCAGAAAGATTGTATCTCTTTCAAAATCTTTGAAAGAAATATTACAGCAGGTGGAAGGAACATAGAGCATTTATAAAAAGGTTACTAAAACTTCATAACTAATTAAACCATGTGTGCTTTTTTTTTTGTAATTGTAGCATGTTGCCATCATGAAATATACTGCTTTGAAATTGGGTCCATCTTTTTGAAACACCCTGTATAGCCATTCTCCAGTATGTCACCCGAGAGCGTCAGAACAATTCAGTGAAAAATTGCTACAAATTTCTATATGGATTTGCATGGGATTTTAAAGGAAGGCAGAAGTAGGATCAGTTCTTATTGTGGGGATCTAGCTTCTACCACCAACTCTTCAAGGCAACGGCTAGCAAAGTGGAACTCAGTACTCCTGTGGAAAGGATACTGGTTGTATTTGTGCCTCACAGCCAAACCCCACTGTTTTTCTTTGTCATTTTTCATGTATATTTTACAGTATTTTTATATAAACATCTGTCTCTGTATGTTTATATATATTTAAAAATACAGGGACAATAACTGTCACATAAATGATACAAAAGACTAAGATCATATGTACATCAGGAAAAAATGATGCTGCTTGGCAGTTTGAGCAAGTGCAATTAAGCAACTCAGAGATGAAACTGTTCTGTTCAGTACCTAGAAACTGAATTCAAATAAACTTAGATCAGAAAAATCATAAAAGACAGAGCTTTGATTGTTAAAAAGCTAAGTATGGAACAGATTGCTGTGAGTACTAGTAGATTGTTTGTCTCTGATCATGCTTGCCTTTCTGGAAGATGCACAGATTAGAAGAATTTCTGGCCACCATACAAAGACAACAGGATGATTTGTTGCAACATATTAATTTATATAGAGTTAAACCATATGATTTTCTTGCTTCTTTTGGGTTTGATTCATGTGAATCTGTAAGTGACTTGGATGACAAGGACTTCTTCAAAACAAACTCATATGTGTGACTCAATAGTGTATTTCCTCCTGGCTCTCATGAAAGAGACTTTACCTTAAAATAATATGAGTAAATATATGTTGCTGGGTGACCAGAAAATGAGTTAATAAATCAGTGCAGGTGTCTAAAATAGTTGTTGTCTAACCATGACAGTTAAAATGCGTGCTGTTGATATCCTGGAGCAGTGACAGTATGTAGTTTGTGTATACTTGCTGGCTGGTAAGAATTCTGCCGTCAGTTGACTGTGTAGGTATGTCAGACTCTCCTTGTTAGTCCGTAGAAGTTGACTTTTTTTTTTTTTTTCCTATTACAGGTGAAGAACATTATCTACCATGCAGTGAAGGATGCTGTTGGCACACTGAAAGCTCATGAATCCAAACTAGCTAGATCGTAGGAACTGCTGATTCTACAACCCTGTGAAGTAAGCCTCTTGCTCACGATGAACACAGGGACTGCACACGACTGTCTCTGCAGGGGCAGAGGCTTTCACTGAGAGCTGGTGTGGTCAGTATTACACACACTCTTCAGCCACTGTTTTCTACGCTGCCTCAACGCTGAAGGTCTAATGGAAGGTCGCACTGTTACATGCAGAGTTCCAGATTCTAATGAAAGGTGCCATGTCCCTTTCCTGTGGCCTTTTGCAAATTGGAAGAACATGGAAACCAGTTGGTGTTCCTGCATATTATGATTAGAAATGGTATAAAGAGTGTGAAGGGTTTTTCCCTCATGCCTAGTTAGTCTCCACAAAGGTAGACGGAACGTGCTGGAGGCGGTTGTCCTGCTGCAGACCTAGTTGATAGCTGCTGAAGGAGTGTGACCAGCAGTAGCCCAACTGCAGAAATTTAAGCAAACTTCCCATGTGAGATACAGGCCAAGGAAAAGAATAAAGCTATTCTCTGCACTCCCCTTCTTGTAGCCGTTTCTCTATACACTGTAGAGTTGCAAAAATAAAGGGAGAACCCACTTTTTTCCCCCCAGGAGACTCCAGAAATAGGAGAATTGTGTATTTAGTGAAAAACTAGGTTTGTAGTGAAACAGTTAATATTTCATGAAAGTAGATATTTTTAGTATTTTTGAAGTACCACAACTGTTCCTGGATTTTCAAGGAAAGGCGCATTACATTTAGTCTTCCTTTCAATAAAATCAAGAAGTGATTTTTAGAAAGCAGTCCAAAATAGCACAAAAACAGCCAAAGGAGAGTGAATAGAAATTGACCCCCCACCTCCCTTACCTGTATTCCTCACTCATCTCCCCCTGCCCTACGCCGCCCTGCTTCCTCGGAATGAGAGTAAAAAGGAGTATAAACTCTATTCTCATGTGGAGATGTTGTACATCTCGCCCTGCACTGGTGACTGCAGGCAATAGTTCACCCAATACCAGTGCGAGCTGAAAACATCTGTCCTTTCCAAGTGAAGGAGAAGTTAACTTTCAGTGTCAACTTTGTCCAGAACTATTCTAAGTCAAATGTTCCCGCTTGATAGAACTGTATTCAGAATTTACTAATGTCAGCATTGATGCAATGGATTTCATTGTCCGGGTACATGGGGAAATGTATCTACCTTATATCCAGCTGTACTGTAGTGCCGCCTGCAGGCCTGTTAATATGTTCACGGTTATTTCATTTTTTTAAAAATAAAAGTCATTTACTGTAACAGCCTGGGCAGTTTCTTTCAGGCTTGTGCACTGACCTTCCTGCCTGGAGTTTTCTCAGTCTTGTGGCACTGGTGCCTGGTGATTCTCGCTGTGTCTGACCAGAGGGCGGGGGGTGTTTCCCCCTGGTGTCCCCAGTACGTGCTGGGAGCACACTGGTCCACCTGATCTGGATTCTCAGAGCTGGTTTTGGTGGGGGATCCGTCGCACCAGCAGTTGGTTTGCTGGTGGGGGGCGGTCACCGGCTGCGAGTGGTTCCCTGCCTGGCTCCTGCTGCCACCGTCCCCTCAAGCTGCCCCGTGGGGCGGGCTCAGCCATCCCTGCGACAAGAAAAGGTTCATCCCAGACCCCCGGGCCGTTCAACTGCCCCGGTTCTATTGTGCAGAATTTCCTGTGCGCTTCTGTTGTACTCTGTGCATACACCCCATTCTGAATGGTTAATTATAGCCGAGATGTTTCCCTCATTTGTTGTGCTGTGTTATCAGCAATTAGAATTACATAAAGATCAAAAATACAAAGACTTGGCTGTGCGTAATGCAATAGCATCGGTCATTTCCAGTGCAGGGGTCTACACTGAAAGTTCTGCATCTCATGCTGAACCCATGTTTGGTTTGAGTCTGTCTCCTGAATTTCCTCTTTCATTAATTGTAGAGTACAATCAGCCTAAGGCAATATTCAGCCAAAATGAGAGGAACGATCTGCACAAAAATTACAGATTAAAATTAAGAAATATGTAGCAATCCAGATTTTAGACCAGATGAGGACAGGAAGCATTTGTAAATTGGCCTGGCAAATCAGTTCCAGTAACTTACATATGAAAACTTGTGTCCTTTATCTGGATTGTATGCATCAGGAGATGGAGACTACCACTTCTTTGGGTAAGTTTTTTCCAAGTAGGTAATTCTTTTATATGGGGCACAAAATTGCATTTATGTAGATTCAGAATCCACTTATCTATTCTTGCTTGTTTTCCACCAAGAGAAGGTCTTCAGCTGACTAAAAGCTGTAATTATCAGCTCTTAGAATTCTGTTCAGTGAATTTAGCCATTACTGTACAGCAGTTTCAGAATTTCTGAAATAGACTTTTCATGTATTGTGCATCTGCAAACACATGGATTTTTATTTATTAGTGCTAATCAGATATATAGAGATAATATGTAACATTCATATATTTATGGATGTCCATATTATACCTTACTTATGTATTACACTCTGTGTATGTATATACACCTCAGACAACTGCAGGGGTTTAGTTTGAGTTTGTTTTGTGTTTTGTTTTGTTTTCCAAACGTGCTTAGCTTCTGTTCTCTGCTGCAGCCTTCCATGGGCAGGGATGTTTTATGGCATTCGTCATTAGACTGTGAAGCTCGCTGCATGTCTGTTGTGTTGATGCTGGAAGTAGCTGCATTTAGAGCTTCTACTACATCCTTTGACAGAGTAGCAGGATTTAATTGTTTTGTTTGAAAGCAGGTACCTTTGTTACGTTCCCTTTGAAACGCCCCAAGCCAGGCTGGATGGGGCTCGGCGCAGCCTGGTCTGGTGAGGACGTCCCTGCTCATGGCAGGGGTTGGATGGGCCGGGAAGGTCCCTCCAACCCAAACCATTCTGTGATCAATTACAGCAGCTTCTGCTGGACCCTCAGCTTCAGTGGGATCTCCAAACCTGGCCTGGCCTTGTTCTAGATAAAGCTTTGCTTAAGCTGCTCTGCTCAAGGAACACTTAGTTTGGTTCCTGTGCCTTATTGTTTAGGCCATAATAAATTGATAGGTATTTAGTCGCCTATTTTAACCATTTGTAGAACACAAATTTGTCATGAGTTATTTCAGCAGTAGCACATCTTCTAGAAAAATACACATTCCTAATTCGAAAACAATCAATGAATTGCTTTCCTGGGTAGGTGTTAAGATCTTAATTACATAGCACTATACAATACTACTAATAATTTAAGAAAAAGAATACTACTAATGAATCTATTTTAATTTGACTTGCAGCTGGCTTTTGTTCCAAAAACAGCCCTTCAGTACCAGTAGTTTCTCCTTGTGGGAAGGTAAGTTAATGAATTAATTTCTCGTTCTTCTTCAAGGTATGGAAAGAAATTGAGCTACATGTTGCTAACTGTAAATTGCTATAACAGCTTAAAATACCTTTCCTGAAGTTGCTCTTAAGCTCAACGTGCTACTTAACAATAAGCTGCCACTTCAGACATTCACAAGACCACCTGCTCTACTAATATTGATGTTCATATGCTTTTGTTCTTACCACCATTCATTTCTAATGCACAGTAAATGTCATACTTCTCCTCAGCACATTGAATAGTTTAAGGCACATTTAATTCAGGTGCCGCTTACCCATGCTGCAGTTATTTAGCACCCCCGCACTCTTCATGCATCGCACTCGCCAGATCTCTGAATTTTCTCTCTTCTATTTGCATCTCTCACTCACCTGAGTATGAACACATTATTCAGGTACCAGACCTGTTGCCAGGTGACACTGATGTGGTTAGAAACAATTATTTTGGTGAAGGTTGTGCATGTTGGTGTTGTTTGGCTGTGTGAGAGCAGATTCCTTTTGTCCGATCTGTAGGGCAGTTATGCCATCAGTGGTGTAAATTGTGCAGTCCCTTATGCAATCATTTGGTGGCCATTCATGTCCAAAAGCAGACTATGACAAAACGTTCTTTGTCACTGTCTGTAGACATTTGTGTTTTCAACTCTCACATGTAGCGGAAAGTTGCAAATGTTTTGTGTTTTTAATCATTGCTCATTATACTAAAGTTCATGCATTCATGAGAAAATTCTTCCCTGGCAGCTCTTTGTTTTTGCTCTCTTTCCTTTTCATAAAGGCTATTTGGCAAGTAATGAGACTTTGCCGTAGTGCCTTCCTTCAGGGATTTTTTGGTTAGCTGGAGAACCACAATCGTTTTCTAGCTTTTTGCCTTTTTTTTTTTTTTAAATTAAAAAGAATCCGTAACCTCAGCCCAGCACTTTCTCTTCTGTCGGTCTCTTCTCCCAAGTAACAAGTGACAGGGCAAGAGCAGCACCAGGGGGGGTTGAGGTTGGATGCGGGGAACAATTTCTTCCCCCAAGGGCTGTGGGGCATTGGAACAGGCTGCCCAGGGCAGTGCTGGAGTCGCCGTCCCTGGAGGGGCTGGGCAGACGGACATGAGGCTCTCAGGGACAGGGGTTGGAGGTGGACTTGGCAGTGCTGGGTAACGGCTGGACTCGGTGATATGAAAGGTCTTTTTCAATCAAAACGACCCCGTCATTCCGTGGTTTTCAATTGCGCATGTGCCTCCCCCGCCTCCCGGCAGGTGCCGCGGCCCCGCCGCTCGCGCCCGGCCCCGCTCGGCCCCGCCCGGCGCGCGATGCGCTGCGGCCCCGCCCCGCGCCGGCTCCTCCCTCGCGGTGCCCGGGCCGGGCTGCGCTGCCGCAGGGACCCGCGCCGGGAGAGCCGCCTCCCGCCGCCCAGCCCGCGCCGCCATGGTCTCCTGGATCATCTCCCGCCTGGTGGTGTGAGTGCGGCGGGGGCGCGGGGCCTCTCCCGCCGGGGGCGCCTCGGGGGCCGCCGGTTCCGCTGCGGGCGCTGCGGCCGCGGCCCCAGGGCGGTGCCGGGGCGGGGGGCCCAGCCCCGCCGGGGCGGCCGCGGGTCCCGGGCGGCCGCGGCAGCGGCGGGCGGGGCGCTGAGGTCGGTTCTTCCCGCAGGCTGATCTTCGGCACCCTCTACCCCGCGTACTCCTCCTACAAGGCCGTCAAGACGAAAAACGTGAAGGAATACGTGAGTAGGGGCTCGGCCGGGCCGCCCGGGCAGCGGCCGCGGGGGCTCGGGAGAAGTTCCCCGGAAGGGCGCTCGCTAGAATGGGGGGTTTCGTCCATGAATGTGGCCGTTTGTTCTCCGTAGATGCTGGGGAAGGGAAAGCAGGGGAAACGCTGCCTTCTGGAAGCATCTGAAAGCCCAGGACAAGTTCTCCCCTCTAACTTTATCCCTGCTGTGTGTCATTTTACTGCTTTTTCAGTGCTACTTTTGTTTTCTTCCAAAAGGCTGAGTAATTTTGCTTGTCGTGTGTCTTCTGTCAACCTTGCTTGTGGTCAGTGTTTTCTGGTGGCCAAGACTTCATCCTCCTCTTTCCGGAATCATTTCCCCTTCTCTGTCTACGCCGTTGTTACAGTTATTGTATTTAAAACAACAAATGCTTTTTAGTGGTGTAACGTGCCATCCTCTTACAGCAGGCGCGTTCTGAGTTGATCACTGGAGACATGAGCTATTTGGCGTATGGGTGGGATGAGTTTCCGTTTGTCTAGAGCGAGGAATAACCTGATGGAGAAGAGAGGTAACAGATGAATGGGTTATAATTTGTCAATATTGCTTTGTGGTGCAGTCTGAAACTCTTCATCCAGCTGGCTCTGTGTGCTCCTTACGAGATGACACATCAACAATAAGATTGCGGGATATAGTCCTTGCTTGTCTCGTGCTGTTTCAGTCCTCTAGAATCGCCTGGACCTTTCCTACATGTCGGCTTAAAATTCAGGCCACTGTTTTTTGAAGGAGCTGCCAGCTGAGGTGCGTCTCACAGTGAACAGCTTTACAAGCCACAACATCTGCCTGAGGTGTTTTGTGGCTTTCTTTTTTAAATACTGGCCTCAGCAGAGAAGTCAAATTGTGAATGTTCAGGAGACATTGATAACTGAGTATTGGAGATGTAGTCAGAAATACGATCGGCCTCACTAAACTTCAAAGTTTATTAGTTGTAACATTAGAAACTGAAAAGAAAGCATGAAAGAAATTATCTGGATAATCACGTGATTCTCTGACTTCATAGTCATCTTCGAAGTTACGTATGAAGTAGTATAGTATTGCTGTTGTCTTTGGCCTTCCTCTCCTCTGACCTTCCAGTTGCCCGGGACCTTCATTTGTTGCATGAAATGCATTTTTTTTCACTTGAAATTTTGTTCTGGTTCATGGGTGTCTGTCATGGAACGATTGTGTTGCATTTACAGAATTGTGTTAACTTTTAAGACAGACACAAATCTTAGAGTTTTAATTTGTTTTGTTGAGAACTTGAGGGAAAAAAAATCCCAAACCTCATTTTTAAAAGCAGCCTAAAGTATCCTTGTTCTGGAGCTCAAAGACTCAGTAGTATGGAGCCTTTGAATTTGTAGGCATTTTTTACATTAAAAATCTGCGTATTTTCTTTGGGTAGGTTAGCTGCTGAGGTACATAAATGCTGTGTTTCCTTGCAGAATGTAAACATTGTATTTATCTGATTTTCTTCTGGTCGATGTTACCTAAATTCCAGTAAGACTTCCCCAATGTAATGGTGAAAAAGAAATGGGATAGAGTACTTGAGTATGATGAAGTTGTTTTAACAGTAATATCAACTAACGATCTGGTTGTAAGCCCCGCTAGGACTGATGTGGAAAAGTATGGCATTTGGGTTTGGGTTTTGCTTAATGCTTCATTGATGTAGTTTTCTTGAAGTCGATAGTAGCTGAATCACTACAGCAGAAATTTTTCTCTTGTTTGTATGTTCAGTGAAAATGCTGGAGTTGGTTCAATAAAGTGTACTTGAACTGTTCAAACCGATCTTATATATAAATCATTTCTCCTTGAGAGGGCTACATCAGGAATAAGCGTTTAGCTGGTGGGCTGCTGCCTGATCCCTGATGCTTTGGAGGGCTCCGTCCTTCTCAATGTAAGAGGAAAGGTTGGGGCAAAACCAGTTTTGTCAGGCACGGGAAAGGAGCCGATTCCTGCTCAGACGGCGCTCGCGGGTGCTGTGCAGAGCGCGGCGCCAGCGCGGGGGAACTCGCTCTGCTCCCCGCTGTGGTGTAAACTTACAAGTCCTTGAGCAGCTCTGACAAACTACTTCTAGTAGCACAGACTATTTTAAAAGTAATTTATTTCTTTTTACATGTGATCTTCAGCTTTGGTCAAATCTACACTCCGGTTATGCTTTTGCATTTGCTGAATTTATTTTGGTTCTCACTGCGAGCTGGGGGGCTACGTATGTGCACGTAGCTGAAGCTGGTGGTCATCAGCTTGAGCAGCAAAGGCCAGACTCCTTCATAATGGGTTGAAAGAAGAATATAGCGTGGTTTGACCCTCAGTTTTTGAAGGTGTTTGCAATCTGCAGATTACAAACATCATAAGAAAAAGTAATTAGTGATTCTTCCCCTCAACTTTCTGCTCTTCTGGTTTCTGGTCATCCATACTGCAGGGGTTTCCAGAGCTAGAAGTTGAATCCTTCCAGTTTATTTGAGAGCTATATTTCTTTTTGGCTGTAGAGCACAGGGTGAAGGGTGGCAGGAGGAGACGGGGCAGGAGACCTGCGTCCAGTATCAAAGATGTGACCATGCAGTTTATTTCACCAGTCACAGAGCTTTGTGTTCTTCTCAGTTCCTCTTCCAATCCTCCTGAGCATTCTTCAGCAGAACGAGAAAGTCTAACGAGCGCTGAGCTCATTCGGGCAACCATAACAATTTTCACTCAGAAAAAAGCAGATACTCTAAGTTCATTACTTTGTAATTAATGACATTTAGCAACAAAATGTCAACTGGAGATCAGTCAGTATAGATCCCTTTCTGAATTCTTTTATCAACTCATACCTATTTCCCTGGATAGAAAAGTATCTTCTGCACATTTTGTCATTTATTATTCGCAGCCTTTTCCAGGTCTTTCATAACGAAGAGCAGCACAGGTCTCAGCAGGGTCCTCTGGGATTCCACTAGTAACTGTTCTCCTTGTGAAAAATGGCCATTTATTTTTGTCCTCTTTTTCCTCTCTGTTAACTAGTTGTTAATTCTCGTGAGCCCCTTCCTTTTTATCCTTGACAATTCAGTTTCTTTGGGTGTTGATTTAGGCCTCTTGGAAACCTTGTAGAAACTCCACAGGCCCTGCCTGTAAGGGAAGCGCTGTAGCAAGAGCTTATGGAAACCTTCTAAGAGTTCTGCTACATTTGTAAGATTAATTTTTTTCTGCAAATAACATATTCCTCATATGTTATATATATCTATGAGTCTGCTGATTGCTTTTATTATTATTGCCTTCATTTTGCCTAATACTGAAGTAAGATTTGCTGGTACGTGATCTCTCTGCAATCTCTCACCCATTGGGATCGCTGTTTGTCATTATTCACACACTTCATACAAGAACTGATTTATGTTTCCGCATTGAAGACTTCATCATTAATTTCACAGAGTTGCTTTAGAAGTCAAATGAATGACTCCTGGTCCTGTCCAAACTGATGATGTAAGGGGGAAAAAAAAAAAAAGGCAGGAGAGAGCCATTAAATACAAGTTTTGCTACTTTCCGTTGTGATGAAGTGGAAATAATCTGGGCTACTAACCACTATCTTCACTGTGTTAGAGGGGTTGGAGGCAGCGTAATTTTATTGGGTTTTTTAGAAAGTTTTGGAGAATCTTTCAAGAGCAGATCACCAAATTTTCCAACATAAGCGAATGGGAGGAAATACCTGCTTTTGTAATTTAATTTGCTGTAACGATGTCCGTCACTAAACTGTTCATGTAATTTTAACATATGGATTAATGTGTGGGTTCAGTGCGTGGAATTCTCTTGATACAGTTTAGTTCTCCTTTCCCATTCTTGAGGGGAGTTAAGTTGCTTTTAGCAAAGGTAACCTTTATGTTTATTTTTACTTCTTAACAGCATAGAAAACGTGCAATTTCCCTTTTATCGATCCATGTGCTGTTGGAAGTTTTTGGGTAGCAGTTTTCTTGTTCAGCTGATTCATCTTTAGGAATAATTGGCCTGTAGCTGAGAGACCTGTTATTAGAACAGCAGAGTGTGAATGTGTGTGCATTAGGGGGAAGTTCTTTTGTTTTCTTTGGGCGAAATACCTACTGCTCCAAGAAGGGTGTGAGGAGCAGTGAGGCAGACAATAATAGCACAAAGGACACTTTGCAAACTATACTCAAGAGCTTAAACAAGACGATGAGATTGATGCAGCTTGTTCTTTGCTTTCTTACCTCTCGCTGAGCCTCTATGTAAAAAGAAAAGAGAAACGCTTATGTAATTTCTGGGAGTAATGATTTAGGCAAAGAATGTTTATTAATGTGTTAGAGCAAAATACTGTATCTGTTGGGTTTATTGTTTTGTTTTGGTTTTTTTCTTTTCTTCCCAAGGAGAAACTTTAAATCAAGAAAATACAGGGCTACAGTTGAAACGAAACTTCTACGTGTGTGTGTGTGTATATATTTATTACAATAATCATGATATATGAAAGAGTGTAACTTCTTAAAGTGAACTGCTTACTCTTTTTGGAAAGCTCCTCTGAGACTTTAACACTGCTGCATCGTGCTGTTGCTGCAGGTCGTGCACCCCTCGGTGGGTCTGTGTGCGTTGGTCTCTTCAGAGCACATTGATCCCACGCGTTTGCCCGGACTCCGCTGCACCCTTGGGGATGCCCCCCTCTCCATGGCTGATCTCATGTGCCTTCTTGCTGTTGAGTTCATGGGAATGTGTGCAGATGATGAGTCATTTCTGCTGAGAGCACGTTTCGCTTGTGTCTGGGTTCTGAAGGGTGTCTGCTGACCGGCCGCTCTTTTGCAGGTGAAGTGGATGATGTACTGGATCGTGTTTGCCTTTTTCACCACTGCGGAGACACTCACGGACATTGTTCTTTCTTGGTGAGTTCCTTGGAGGCATGGTTGTTTTTTTCTTTTTTTTTTTTTCTTTCTGGTTTGGTTTGTTTTTTAGAGAGAGAGAAGTAGTGTTAAGATGCTAAGAATGAAATGTCTCTCCTTTAGGAGTTTTCAGTCCCTTTGGAGAGTCAGCAGGTTTGTAGACATTGTGGGTAGTAGCTGCTGTCTTAGCTGTTTCATCTCCTATATTTGCAAACAGTTACGATAAATACACAGCATCTGTAAGAGGATCAAGTTTGAGAAACAGTCTAAAATACACTTTAAAAAAAAGGTGGTAGAAGGGAGGGACTTGTTTTGCTTTGTGAGCCTGTTGTGTGGAGGAGCAGATCAGATGCATGTCTGTGCTCTGGGTGTTTTCCATGATAAAATTCTCTTCCACTGGTGCTGGGGGAGGCAAGTTCTTAGTCCTTTCAGTGCTGTCTGTCACGCCTGGCAATATGTAGGCCTCTAAAAATGACAAATCATCATTACATCTCTTCAACTGAACCTCTGGAACAGGGTATCTTCAGTTTCTTCGTTGTGTTAATGTTTGAGCTTTGCATACATTTCTCAGAGAATACTAGTCAAGAGTTGCAGCTTTTGAGGAAACATGAAATGGCTACACATGCCTTACAAAAGTGCTCGGCAGTTTTGCCTATTCCTGCATTAATTTTGAAAAGCAGAGAAAGATCTAAAAAGGACAAGAGCTTTGGCTTGTTCACATACTTAAAAGGGACCGCTGAAAACAGAAGTCTCTTACTGCTAATAGAGAGTGTAGGAAGTTTGCATTCACTTGTTTCAGTCTCTGCTGGTGTATCTTCCAGAGACTTCATTGGGTAAGGGTTAGAGATGCAAGACATACATGCTGCCTGCTCCTCTTCATTTAGACTGGTCCTCCCCTTGTGTCTCATCTGAGGAGTCCCTGCTGCAAGTGTCAGGAACTTGGCCATCAGCCTCAGCAGGAACTTGAGATTTATTGAGATACGTGGTTGAAAATTTTAGAAAATGAGAGGGAAATTAATGTAATATTAACATCCAGTGGATACTCTCTGAACAAACTTCAGAATGATGAGAGTAGCTATCAGATTGTAATTTGGTGTGTTTGCAGGGCTGAGAGATGCCCTGTTTATGGAGTGTTCATGGCTATGGATGAAAGACTAAATGAGACTCGAAGAAGGTATGTCCTAGGATTCCAAAGAGGGTGCTGTTATTCTGACCTGATATATCGATTCCTTTGTTTCTGAGCCCCTGCCTTGCCTTTGCTCTTTCCACCTGTGCTGCTCTCTACCAGTTACCTCCATCTGTCTCTGTGCTGATCTTGATTCCCGTTCTCCATCTTTCTCTCTCTCTTTTTTTTTTTTTTTCCTTCCCTCTTTCTCTCAGGTTTCCCTTTTATTTCGAGCTGAAAATTGCATTTGTGATTTGGCTGCTCTCCCCTTACACCAAGGGCTCCAGTGTCCTCTACAGGAAGTTCGTGCACCCAACGCTCTCCAATAAGGAGAAGGTACTTGCTCGTTGTTGGATTGTACTGACCTGTCTGGGAGCTGCGTGGCTTCCATACCGTTATGCCACAATAAAAACTGAAATGCATGAATCATGCTTGTGCTGACATTAGTGGATGTAGAATGATTCTGTCTCTGACAACGATGTCGTGCTGCAGCTTGCTGAAGACAGTAATGTAGCCAGTAGTTTGCCTCATGCTTAGACAGCAGTTTGCCTAACCCGGTGTCACGAGCCCTTAGAGTCACTGTCAGTAGTTAAGCTCCTGGAATCCCGGTGGGAGCAGCGTGTTCTGTAGCCATGCTGGTTTTGCTGTTTTTTCACATTGTCGGTATAAGCAACTGCTTTGTTTCACTTGTTACAATTTGGAGATAGCATATTTTAAGTAAAAGTTGCATTTGCAAGCTTTCCGTAAGTAGCAGGGAAATGGCAGTTACATGGTCTGTGACAGCTGATGCTGGTGGCCTGGAAAAAGGCATCCAGATGAGCTTTGAGTTTTCAAGGGTGATGATGGGGAGACTTGGATGATGTTTGTAATGAGGAGCTAAATGCTGTGTTCCACATTGCCTTCCTAGGAAATTGATGAATACATTACTCAGGCTCGTGACAAGAGCTATGAAACCATGATGCGAGTTGGCAAGAGAGGGTTAAACCTTGCTGCCAATGCAGCAGTTACTGCGGCTGCAAAGGTAATGCAACACCTTCTGTCACATTCAGGAATTTCCCAGCACTTCAGTCTTGTGTACCAGCAGTTAATGCTTTGGGTCTGTTATGGTACTGCTACTTGTTGGCACCACTCTACTTTTCCTTTTCTCCAGTTTGCCTTGCAATTAATCCCATCCTTATGACAAGTGGAGGGAGAGTGGAATGGGTTTTGCTTTAACCTTTTCCATGTTGGTCTTTTCTTTTTCCCTTCTCTGTTTTTTCCGGACTACCCTGGTGGGGATTAGGGCACCTTTCCTCTTCTTCTGAGTGATCCCATGTGAGATAAGCTTGGTGAAAGCAGAGCGCCCTTGGCCCTGATTTTTCTGTCCTCTTAGGGCCAGGGAGTTTTGTCTGAGAAGCTGCGGAGTTTCAGCATGCAGGATCTCACTCTGATCCGCGATGAGGATGCTGTGCATCTGCGCAGCCATGAGCCACAGCTGCACCCCACTGCAGGGAGTCGCCTCGAAACCATTGAGGATTCAGGTACAGGACAGCGCTGCAGGACCCTTGCATGGGGCCTCGTGGTGAGCCAGGAGGGGCTCCCGGGACCTTCCATTCTTTGGGTCTCAGAAGGGCTACAAGACGCCAGATTATCTGGGAGGATTTACGTTGTCTTCTCTAGTCCCTTCCCATGTTTTAACATGTCTCTGTACTTTTTGGGTAATCCTTGTTAAGGATTGTTGACATCTCCCTTTCATGTGGTCCTTTGGGATGGGCCATTTTAGACTTCATGTGATTTTTCAAAAGTATTTGCTAAAACTTTCTCTCTTGATTCCTCAGCTTCCTGTTACTCCTCCGGGGAGGAGAGCAGCGTGGCGCAGAGGTCTAACGGGACCCCGTCAGAGACCAGAACAGACCCATCAGATGAAGACGGAGGAGACAAACTTCCGAAACGTACCCAGAGTCTCAAAGCTCCTAAGAAGGTGATGAAAACTGAGGTGAGCTGATGTGTAGATTATTTCAAACACAGACATTGATTTGTGAGCTTTGTTGGAAGGCTCTGTGGCTTCATAGCTGCAGTGCATTTAAAAACTGTTTGTGTAAACTTGATTGGACTAAGTCTTTGCTGGTTGAGTCCTACATTAGAGGACTTGCCACCTACTTGCTATGCTGGTCTCCAGCTTTGGTATTTCTGTCATGCCTGTAAGCCCCTGTCATAAGCCAGGACCCAGCTTTGCTTTCATTCAGGTTTTGTGTTGAAGAGTGGGGCGTTAGGTATTTGTAACGTGTTTTGTTGCCTGTATCCTCTCTCCTGTCTGTACAGTCTAAATAGATACTACTGCTGTGAGACTTTTCCCTGGGACAGCCGCTTTCTCCTCATCTAAAACGCAACGGTTCTGTTCCCTCTTAGGCCTTCCTGAACTTCTACATATTAGATACAGGAAAATGTAATTTCCCCTCCATCACAGCTCCCTGCTCCCCCACTCCCCCCACCCCAGAGTTTTGTCTTGAAGTTTTGGTAACCAGTCACGGTTGAGCTGTCTCCTCCATGTGACCATGTGATGATCCAAGGTACTCACAGCCATTCAGGTGGAACACAAGTTGCCTGTGTTCTTATTATTCAAACAAACTATACACAAAAATAAATGCAATTGTGTCCAAGAGCCATTTTACCTTAACAATGCTTTTTTTCAGCTGTTGGTGTGTTCTGTAGAATATGCCTTTTGAGGTACTGCTTTTCAGGTTTTGACTCTTACTCGAATGTTTCTTGTGCTTTGATTTATATGTGGTAAAATGCTTCTCCCTTATTGTGAAGTTGGGGTTGCTGTTTGCTTGATTCAACTCAGACTCCAAATTTCATTTTGTATTTTTATTTAAGATACAGAATGCTGTTTGATTGGCTCACACTGTCAGGCTTTTTAGACTAAGTATTCAATAATTTGGAGGAAAGTAATTGCTTAGAGCATCATTTTAAGTCGTACTGTTAGCCTGATTTTACAGTGTACAGAACACCTTTGTGTGTGAGTAAGTACTCTTTGTAACGAAATCGCAGGATAGCTGAGGTTGGAGAGGAGCTCTGGAGATCACCTGGTCCAACCCCACTGCTCAAGCAAGGCCATCTAGAGCCAGTTTCCAGGACCATGTCCAGATAGCTTTTGAATCTCTCCAAGGATGGACATGTATGTCTAAAGATGCATTTAAAATCAGTCTGGGGCTTTGTTAAATGCCCAAGGTTTACTTGTGAGTTGACCCCTCTGCTTTCTTCTGTAGCATATTAAACAGGAGCAGGGAAACAAGAGGAACAAAATTTGATTCCCGGCTTCCTAGTGAGGAATTTTTCAAGTGAAATCATGAGAAGACAGTAACGACTCTTCTATGCTATTTATTGTGAACACAGAAATTCTGAAAAAGCCCTTTGCAGGCATATTGGTTTTTATGCTTAGTCTGTTTGGATCTTTGGTTCAGATGTAGGAATTGTGGGTGGTCTTTGACTGAGATCTCTGAGCTTGACGGGAAGGGATGAATGCATCATAAATCATAAAGGCACTCCTCTTGTCAGTATGTGGAATGAAAGACACGGGAGTAAAGTGTGCAAACTAGTTCAAGATGTTTCTACATGTTTCAGAGAACGGCGTTTGGGATGGCAGGAGGCAGAAGAGTTATAGCAGTGGAGTGTTACGTGAATATTACCAGTTAGAAATACCACTATGTCTAATCTTTTGTGGAGACAGATGACTTCAGTTTTGTTATCACACCTGTCCTGTTTTAGAACATCTTCCTCTCCTGGTTGCTCTTCGATGGATTGAGTCGATTTCATGGTTTGGATCAGAGTGATTTGTTATACTAACCAAAACCAAACGGAATGGTTAGATAGCCGCCTTTTTGACACAACAGATGACGTGAATAGGGTCAACATGGTGTTGTAGTTTTCTCCTATTTTCACTCTGCATTCTTGTATCTTTCTGTTAGACATTTAGATGTTAAACTAACCTTAGACACCTCTTTGTCTTTCTCCTCAGCTTCCAGTAAGAAGTGTGAAAGCCCGTCCTAAGAAGAAAGCTGCAGGCTCTCTTGCTTCTGGAGAGTCATCCTAAGGAGACCTCCCGCTCCCAGCACCCGTCTCTGCCCCGGGATCTGCCTGTGACTTTTGAGGGGAAACTCCCCAAAGGAAGCAAGCTGAGATTCATGTACATAACAGATACTGCTTTGTAGAGCTCATTCCAAGGCAAGGGGGAGGCTGGGATTCAGGAAATGGAGCAGAGGATACACATCCTCAGGAATTTTCTCCTTTTCATCTCTCTCTTGGAGGGAATGCTGGTATGTCTGTACATAGCCTGTTGCTTTGGAATTCCCACTGTGTAACCCTAGTTGGGGAGGATCTTTGCCAGAAGAGCTGACTAGGGTTAGAGACATCCATTGCACAGAAACTGGAAAAATAGTAGACACCGAAGTTTCACAGGGGTGGGTGGCTCCCTAAAATGTCTTCTCTTGCTCTGGGTATTCTTCTGCAGCTTTGTGTTGTTAAGAAGTGCCCACCCTGATCCATCCTCCTTACGAATGGGCCGTACCTGTCACATCCATCCCCTTTGAGAAGGTGACGGAAATGATGTATGCTGGGTGCTTTTGAACATAAAGGACTAGGTTATGGGAAGCGTGTGCTATATTCCTGTTACTAGTACTAGAAGGTGAAGAGATTTTACTTTATTTTTTCCGGAAGGTGAAGAGAGAATTGAAAAACTGAGTAATGAAGAAAATGTGCTGTTATATGCACACGTGGTGGAGTAGATACTGGTATTGTAAGAGTTAACTGTTGAGAAGGAAGGTTGGGCATCTGTAAAATTTTGGCTCTTTTTGAAGCTGCTTGAATTTTATTTCGGGTTCTGTTGTTCACTTCGATTCCTGTGAGAGCATGAGAGTGAGGCGAGTCCTGTGCAGCGGGAAACGTTGGCAGGGAGACCGTTACTTTGCCATTTAGTGGTTGAACTCCATGTCATCCTGATGCTTCTTACTACAGACAAATTCTCTCATTCTAGCAGATGACGGGAGAGTCTGGCTCACTATGGTCTGTGGGCATCCTTGAGAATTTCAGAAGCCCATATCTCTCAGCTTGAGGAGATCTAGTCCTCAGGGCGTGAGAACTGATAAAGAGCTGATGTCTGAATTTCGCTAATTCCTGGATGCTGTTCGTGGGGGATAAAATGCAGGGAGTGGGGCACAATGCTGTGATTAATCAGTTCTCTTGCTTTATTGCACTGCAGCCCTTGCACAAATTTTCTCTCTATGTGCCACGTTTATCAATGTCCTGAGACTTGAGAAATACGTAACACTTGGAACAGAACTATATTGAATGAAGAATACGTATTGTGGGAGGGACATTGCAGTGCTGCAGAGAAGACATGCATCATGCCAGGCCCGAGTGGAGTCTGATCTGCTGAACGTTGTAGAGCGCAGATCCCTGTACAGATGCCAACAGTCAGTGGGAATTTGTGATGAGGAGGGTTCCTGTTGGTGAGATCTGTCATGGGGAACCTCCTTCCCTGCTGAAGACCGTTCTGAGCTCCAGGTGCAGGCATTTGTGTTTGCCCGTGTCTTTTGCTGTCACATTTCTGAAGTTATGGTGGATTCTTCACAGAACCCAGTATTTTGCTGTTGACAATGTATAGAAGCACTTCTGCAAGTAACATTCCACAAGTATTTCTATCCTAAAGAATAGCGCTTCAAAAGTTTGTAAAGTTGAAGATTAGGACTGAATTTTTTCTTGTTCCTGTTGTCGTGGTGGCAAATTGTTCTGAATTGTCTAGTTATTTTAGGAAACCAATTAAGTTGGTTTTACTTTTATTTGTAGCTTTTAAAAACTGAAGTCTTGACAGACCATGTCAGAAACTTGCATCTTGTCAGAAATACTTAAATTATCCACAAAGCCTTATCCAGAAGCCGGTAGAAAATCCTTGATTTGGCTTTGAGTTTTGAGTTTCACAAAAAAAACCAAACCACGCAAGTATTTTGTTCTTTTTAGTTTGTTAGCAAACTTTGTACATGTGTCTCACTAGTACATGCAAAGGCATGTCTTGAAGCAGGAATTCTTTCTGTTTCCAAATGAAATTCCTCTTTCCATAGGAGGGATAAAAGTCTTTACTGATTATGTGGAAAATTCAGCTGTGATGAATTGCTGACTGAAGTTTTACTGTATGAAAAAAATAGAACCATTATTCTCTATATACCAAGTATCTCTGTGACCGCATTTCATTTTCTTCTTCTCTTTTTTAACTAAAAATGTCCATAGCAAATTATTTATGTAAATCATTGTGAGAGACTTGGTCCGGAAGCCAAGGGTTGGTTAGTCTCCCCTTATGCCGTATACCCCCATGCCCTTCCTACGTGTTGTCCTAGTCTGGGCTTACTCAGTGTTCGTACAGTGACTTTCCAGAATGTTATCTAGAATCAGTTCATTTGTAGTAACTCTCCCTGCTTTGATGCTCAGGAAGAATTTCTGGAGACTCAGTTTTGGCATTTGGATTTACCTTTGTCTTCCTGAACTGGGTCCTGTGCCAAGTGTCTTTTACTTGGCTTTGGTGCTCAGTACCATTAACCTGAGGGTGAGTGTGGGTCAGTCGTAGGAGTTGAACAACTTTGGGTTGTAAGAGAGTCTGGAGTGGAGTCAGGGACTGTTACCTACTGTGTGGGACGAAGCAGCATAACTTACCCAGAGCAAGAACAATGTCTTTGCATGGACACTCTTTTCTCCTGCCAGCACAGACGGGGCCGCTGGATTGTGCTCTGCTGGATCGAAGCCCCTGCAGATCTGCTCCCCCATGTGAGCTCTTCGCGGGTTTCTGGGTGTAGTTCTGCGTTGGGTGGCATGGTCTTGCGTAGAAATTCTCTTGTTAATGAGAACGCTGAATGTGCTGGTTTGATAAAATGCTTGTATCAGCTGTTGTTCACTGCTGTCAGCTGGAAATGCTGGGATGTGGTTTCTCTTCAGCATCATCTGTGGGCTTCATTGTGCAATTAAGCAAATAGTTAAATCTTCATCTAGTGGTAGAAACCATTGTGTTCGGTAAGCATTTGTGCCCGTTTCCTAATATGCCTGAGCACAGAGAGAAACGCAGTAAGAGAAAACTATACTTGAAGTTGGGGGGTGGGGAGGTGCTACATGTGTGTGCCTGAAAATCATCCTAAAATACTTGTACTGTGAGATACAAAGTGAAGCCATGACTGCCTTTTGGAAAGAAATGTTGTATCTCCATGTTTTATAGTATTATGAGTCAGTGTTCTGCTGCTGGAAAAGAAAATAGTGAAATATAGTTTCCCTTCTGAGAAACTTGATGATTTGCTGCATAGAAGGGAAAATGGTTTTTTGCTTGGCAGCGTCCTCCATGGTGGGTAAGAAATAGGAAAATATAGAGCAGACTACTGTCAGGTTTTAAACACCTTCATTTCTTACTCTGTTGAGTTTCTGATTCTCCAGCCTTACGTTTTGAGTCTGGGCAACTGATTTATTTTAGACTAGATTAACTTCGTGCGTAGAGGGTGTATTAGAGAGAGGGATGCTGGTGTTCTTAAAATTGCAAAGCTTGTTCTGGGGAAGCTACACCTTCCCCCATTTTAGTGAACTGAGTTCCATTCATTGATTTCTGCAGCGCTGGGCTTTCTTTTTTATACATCCCTCTTGGAAGTGTGACTCCCTCACAATATACAGCCAAGTCATTTCTGCTTTAAAAAGCAAGATTTCTAGAGAACCCCGACTTTCTAGAAACTGTTATTTATTCTTTGCCATCTTAATCAGCAGGGAATGCAGTGCCTTAGGAGGAAGGTGGGGTACTCTGCTGGTTCTCTGATCTGCACCTGTCATTGTGTCAGGGAGGCTTGGATGTCAGCTGGAAAGTGTTATTGTCTGCCTGAGAGCGGCTGTTGCATCGAGCTGAGTTTTCCTATCTGTTTTCCAAATTTGCATATGATGCTGGAAAGCGTGGTTTATTGTCCAGAAGGGAAATGGAGGGGGCGGGAACCTTCTCTTTCTTTCCAATGGTGACACTGTCGTGTTACTCTGCTACTTGCTGGGAGACGCTCAATTGCATCTCCCTGTAACTGGTCAGTATTGCAGCTTTATCCACTAAGAATTTGTATCGCACCATCTTGCTGGAGGATCTTACCGTGCTGCTTTCTGAGCTGCCCTGTAAAGGCAGATGTGTGGGAAACCAGCAGAGTATCTGGAGCTGTGTGAGCTCAGAGTCGTTGGAAGGGGCCTCTGGAAGTTCCAGCTCCCTGCACACGTGGGGCCACTGGGAGCTCCTGTGTGTGTTTGTGCTCTGGAGCCGGCTGAATGCAGTGGGATGTGCGGAAATGTATATGCTGTATAGGGATGTGCTTCAGTGCTACTGGAGAGAAAGGATTCCTTGGCATCTCTCATCTGGAATTTGGCACTAATACAAGACACTACAAATGTAACTCGGTCTTGTGTTATTTATATATATTGTTAAAAAGCCTAGAGGTCTCAGGAGAGGTCTTAAAAGGTGTGCAGAGTAACTTGTGAGAACAATTGGTTTGAAAGGTAAATGCAGACAATAAGCCTGCATCACAGCTAATAACCTGTCTGGTGAGACAGAATTAGTGCGGACAAGGGGCTGTACAGGGTAGTGAGGAAATACTGCTGGCTTTCTGATCCTCAAGCAATACTTCAACTGCGCTCCACACGTTAGGGCCTGATTTCTCTCTCACAGCACCTCTCTTTCTGTGTCTTACCTTCCTGAGCTGCGCTTGAGCTACACGCATTGAGATTCTTGAACCTTTCATTGCTTCAGAACAATAAAGTTTGAATTTTACCTCAGCAAGCAACTGATCTGCTGGGAGGACCAGATGAATATCAGGTATCTCGCATCACTGTGTAGATGTGTTACGCTGGGGAAGCACCAGCTGGGAGCTCGAGGATACATTACCGTACATTTTTGAATGAAGCAAATGCTGGACTTGGCTATGCTTGTATACACCACTATCTGTAGAACCCCCAGATTCAATGTCAGTATTGTCAGTGTTCTATTTCTGATTAAATCTGGAATCAATGAAGTGGAAAGAATGGCAAATTGGCTTTTTCTTCTGCAATTTTGCAGGTAAATTTAGGTCTTTGCTGCTGCTTTGCCTAGAACCTTTCTGTAAACCCCTTGCAAGAAAGCTGTTACTGCCTTGCTTTGTTTCTCAGCTCCCATCCTTTCATGACCAGGTTATGTTTCCTATGTTTTCTCTTATTAAGCAAGGGACTACTTCTGTTTTTCTGACTGTGGACACATGAAAAATACTGTCTTTTAGAGATGAAATTTAGCCTTTTTCCATTATTTAATCCTACGACCTGGAATCACAGTGATTTGTACAATAAGGCCTAAGGCTGGATTCCCAGGTGCAGTCTGAGCATCTGTTTCCAATAGCGCAGTGTGATGTGTTTCCCTTTTCTTGCAGCGGGTTCTGGCTGAAACGTGCTCACTGCAGACCCTTTCGACAAGAGCATTGAGCCAAATAATGTTAGAAGCAAGTTTGTGGAAAGGCTGCAAAAGTGAGTGAACTCTAAAGGAGCAAGACTTGTGTAATATGTGCCTGTCCGAGACTGTCTAGTAAAGGATTTGTGGCAGCGGCAGAAATGCGCTGTCGTACTGACTTACCAAAATGGGGAATTCAAACACGTTCTTTGCAGCAGGTCAGGGAGGAGGGCCAGGCTGGGTGGCAAACATACGAAATACAAGGGAACTGAGTTTTTATCATGAGTTATGCTTAGTAACTTACCAAAAAGAAAGGAAGTTGAAAATTTTTGGTAACTTTATAAAATTAGGAGGCAGACTATCCTGATCATCAAACCTAGTATTGAATACAAACCTTTTGTATTCATGCTGCTGTCTCTTTGGGAAAGCACTGAGTTGGTGGACTCCTCACTTTTGACTCCTCTGTTAGATTCTTTCTCACATGATGTGAATGTCACACAAAGGAACTTTTTATTTTGATATGTGACCTTGCTGAGCTGTGTATGAGATGGTGTTGGCTGAATGGAAGCCCAGTAAGAAAATGGAGAAGCTGAGATAGTTCTGTCCAGGTAAAGATGACTGAATGACCTTCCTTGAGGTGCAGAAACTAGAGGCTACATAGGGATGCTGGGTTTTGATTCAGCGTTTTCCTGACAGTTGCTGTTACCACGGTGCCGATCGAAAGGCAGTGCGGCTCTGCAGCCAGCCCCGGCTGAACGGGCTGTTGAACCTTGCTGGGCTCTCCAGTTGAGCCACTTTCCAGTGAGGCTCATTGAGACAATTGTGTTAGAGCATAACTGTTCACGGATCTTCTTGTTGTCCATTCAAACCACTTTCCAGCTGCAGGGAGCAGCTTTGTAAATGCAGTGTTTGTGATTGATTCCCCCCCCCTGCAATTAACCAGTTTCTGTGTGTTTGTGTACTTTAGTAGTGTTGCCCTAATTTATACTCTGAATTTTGTAGTATCTCCTGATAAGAATGGGTAGTTTCTTTCAATTGGATCTATATTCTGTGAAAATAGAAGCAATTTTAATCTAAAAATACAGATGTATCTAATGGTTACTATGGTAATTTGTGACCGTGGCAACACAGAGTTAGCATTCTGAAGAACACACAGGTTCGGGTTTTTTCTTAACCGTACAAGATCATACGGGTACAAGGGATTTTGGCATTGTCTCACCCAAGATTTTTATAGACAAGCTGACGAAGTGCAGGCTGGATGAGCATACAGTGAGGTGGATAAAAAACCGGCTGAGCGGGCAGGCCCAGGGGTGGTAGTCGGTCCCAAACTGGGGGCCAGCAGCTCGGCACTGGGTCTGGTCCTCATTAACATCTTCGTTAATGGTCCAGGGGCAGAGTATGCCCTCAGCAAGTTTGCTGATAGCACAAAACTGTAACAGGAGGAGAGGCTGATGTGCCAGAAGGTTGTGCAGGAAGCAGCAAGAGGTACATAGAGATTCTGCCCTTGCGCCTCGGAATGTGTGGAAACCCCCACGGGCACAGTGAGGCAGCCCGAGATTCTCTCTGGTTTGGAAAGGGAACGTCTTTTACCTGCAGCATCACAGATGGAGACTTGCAGGCTGAAGAAGGGTCCAGGACATACCAGGAGGTTACTGCAGGAAAGAGAAATAAATTTAGAATACGGCTGGGGATTCTTTATTGTCAGACTTTGTACAAGAAACTCAATACGTTTCTGTTCTACTTTTCCATCATGTGATTGGAATTAAATAAACAATATAGTGCTTTCAGGCAGGAGCTAAATTTCAGCTGCAAGTTGTAGATTGCCCTGACATAGCTGAGACCCCAAGAGCATCTGTTGCATTGCAGGAAACACTCAGTAATGATATAGTTACATTTATATGAAATCTGTTGTTGAGGGAGGTGGAAATGGGCTCTCATGGCTAAGCCTTCTATTTAGTGAATGGCTGGCTGTGCCAGCGCAGAGCTAATGTAAAGGCTCTTTACCTAGCAACACTCAATGCCAGTTTTATAAGGAAATGTGCTGGATATAAGTTTGCCAAAGCCAAATCACAGTATTTTCCAAGCTTTCTTTTTTCCCTAGGCCCTGCTGAGGAATCTAGCAACTGAATGGAAATTAAAGCATTGCTGCAATCACTTGCTAATTTGGGGCTATGGATATCTTGAATTAAATAGTAATGCCTTTAAAAGCCGATTTTTTTGTAGACGCCAGCCGCTGTGCCCGTTCTGTACTGGCCACAGGAACACAGTGGCTGATCAGAGGCGATCCCTCGGCAGAGGACGGCCAGCCCAGCCCAGCTCTGCAGCTTCCCGTCCCCGATATCCCAGCCTGTTTGGCCAGTGACCAGTCTGGAATTCACAGACGCTGGGAAAGCCTCTTCCCGACACTGTCATCTTCTGGCCCGTGCTCCAAAGCACGGTGATGTTACACGACTGCATTACTGGGATGTTCTGGGGGGAGGGAGTTGTTTGCATCCTTTCGCTGTTTTTTTGTAGAATCATTAAAAGTTTGGTCACTTGCTGCAGTATTCTGACTTAAGTGTAGGAAACCCTAAGGTGTTCCAATCTCGTATTTTGCTTGCTTTGCTACCCATATTCTTTCTAGGTATCTTTTTACACTCTCTTTTGTGAACACTATTAAAGAAAATCATGTGTTCTCTTTTCCACATCTTGCTCTTTTGCTTTCATTAATTTTCTTCTATTTCAAAGGACCTGTTGTTTTTCTTCCATTTCTCCCCAGAGTATCATACAAAAGCTTTTACCGATGTAGATGTGCTTTCATTCCACTGGGTGGCAGCTAATCCTTATTTCTCAGTTATTCTGGCATTGCTGCTAGAAGCAGCTTTCCTGGCAAAGTTCCCCTTGGAGACGCAAGGATCACGAACCTGTAAATACAGCCTTTCTGTTGTGGTTAAAGAATATTTGGAAAAGCACATTATATTGTGTCTGTTCAAGCTGTATCAACTTGCCGAAGATCGTAGTAGCTGACAAGACAAAAAAAGCATCATCCGAGGACTAAATTTTGCATATGACATATTGCTACTGTTTTATGTGGTGCTCCAAGTGTAACCAAACACAAGTATATGGTGGGACCTCTAGACAAAAGTTGCTTTGATAGAGGCTCAGTTATTGATGTGGGTGGGAGAGAGAGGTTCTGGACGTTAGTTATTCACTTTTTAATTCCAGTTTATTTTGACAGATAAATGTCTCATAATTTGAATTGAAATCTCTATGTGTCATTAGAATAGGTTTATAGGTTTATGAGTTGCAGGTGTGTCTTTTTGTTCTTTGCTAGTGAATTCACATAGTTTCTTTCCACCCCCTGCCCCAGTTTATTATTATTGATGCCTGTGAATATTTTTCTTTAAAAGGCTGCTGTTTTGTTATCTTCTCAAACTGTGCTCCTAAATCGTTTAAATTTATCTCCATGTCTTTCTTATGTGTCTTATTCTTCTGCCTTTCTCCCTCTCCATTGTTGAATAAAGATGTGAACATTAGTATAGAGTCCTGCTATTTCTGCCATGTAAAAATCAAGGCAAGTTTTGAAACTCTGTTTTGTCCTGGCTTTGTTTCCTCGCTTAGATGTTGCCTCTCAATTAGGTGTGTGTACTTCCCAGCTGTTAGCTGGGGATGTGGATTCACACCACAAGTGTATTTGTGCCATGGCCTTTTCGCTCCTGTGGGTACAGATCACTGCAGAGTCAGATGCTGTAACACACCTGGGAGAGCTGCCTGAACTGCAAATAACTTCTGGGGAGGACAGAGGGTGGGAAGAATTTACGTGTGCAAAGTTAGAGAATGGCAAGTGTCTGTTTCTGGGCACATGTGCAGAAACATGAATGTGTAGTCAATGCTATGTAGCTCCTATACCTGAGCATGAAATATTAGATTGGTAAGGAAGAAGCTGCAGTCTTATAGGCCAGGTGGCAAGAACTCTGCTTACTTACTGAAAAGCCTGTGGCGTAGACAACAGACAGAGGGTGTGTGAAAAGGAGGAAGAAAATGGGCTGTGAGAAGTATTTTCTGTGATTGCCGTCAACAGCTGGTCCTTCCTGGGCCCTGCTGGCGGGTGAGGGCAGTTGGCTGGCACTGTCCTGGTGGACCAGAGGAATTCGGCAGCGGGCTCTGTTGGCACTGTGCTGGTGGACCAGAGGAATTCGGCAGCGGGCTCTGTTGGCACTGTGCTGGTGGACCAGAGGAATTCGGCAGCGGGCTCTGTTGGCACTGTCCTGGTGGACCAGAGGAATTCGGCAGCGGGCTCTGTTGGCACTGTGCTGGTGGACCAGAGGAATTCGGCAGCGGGCTCTGTTGGCACTGTGCTGGTGGACCAGAGGAATTCGGCAGCGGGCTCTGTTGGCACTGTGCTGGTGGACCAGAGGAATTCGGCAGCGGGCTCTGCTGACACCTTTCCACGCAGTGTTTTCATAGTGCTGAGGTCTCAAGCTGATGGACTGCAGTCTCCAACTGGAGCTTAATAATAGCAGCAATGGACTGAGCCTCTGGTTTTGACTGAGTTGAAATCCTTTCTGGCTTTGAAATTCAGTATAGCTTTATTTTTTTTCCCCCAAGTGCAGTTTTTCCTTTGGGACTCCCGTGTAGGTGGAGCTTTTCTCTTTCCCCCCTTGCTGTCAGTTTTTCCTGCCAATGCTGTGAACGTCAGACCTTCCACCTCTCAGGATGTCCTCGTGAAGGAGGCAGATTTGCTGCTGCTTCAGTTTCAGGCAGCTCAGAGCTGACGTTCCTAACCCCAGCAGTCAGGAGCTGAAATGTTTATGTAGTAAATAGAAGGTGTTCGTCTGTATTTCTGGCCATATACAAAAAAAGTTATGTGGTTATTTTGTTCTCTGTATATGTCTGTGACATTTCAGATCCACCTTTTCCCAGAAAACTAGTGTGTATTAATGTATTTGTTGTGCACTCAGAAATGGTACAAGAGGTCTTGACTTATGCAGAATTATTACAGGAGCTGTTAATGAGTGGCACGGGTTTGGACTTTGAGCTTGCCTGTTTGTTAGAACGCTGGTGACTCCTGAATTTCAACCTCTTCTCCTGTTGCTAGCAGGGTCTTGCGGAAAGCACAACCGAATTTCTGAGTTGCTGGTACTAGGCTGGCGATGATGGGTGTGCAGCGCAGTCTGCTAGCACAACGATGGGGATAATCCTTCTGGATCCCAGAGATTATTATCTGGTCAGGAGCATTCGTCCTCCTTTATGACATTGACTCACTAGAGCTGTCGTCATTTAATAACGTGGATAACCACGAGGCTTTGGAATGTTTCTGCATGTTCAGTAGGAGATCTGTGCAGTTCTCATCAGCCTGACATCCCACAGAAGGAGAGAACAATTACCTGGGCTGGGCCGGCCTGGGGCTTTCTGCCGGTTGGAGGGGGGTGACTGGTGTTCTTCCTAGAATGTAGAAACCAGCAGAATTGTTTCTAAATCATAACTGTCGTTTGGCTACATAAGACAGGGATCCAAATGAAAACAAGGCTAGAAAGCGATAAAGTGTCTTGAGCAGGATGTGTTTGTGCTCCTGCCTTTGCCTGGGCCTGCGGAACAGGCCGCACGTTCTCTGGTGCTGCAGCTGGTCAGTGACACGCTGCGTTTTGCGTCAGAGCCTCTGAGTCTGCTGACTGGATGTGTTTGTATCAGAGGTACAATGGCGGATCAGTGGTGTTCTGGTTTTAGCCTTGAAAATGTGGATTAATTGTTAGATTTCATGTAATTGTGCCCAACCATTTGGCTGCTTTTTATCTAATGTCTTCTGGTTTGCTTGTGTGTGCTTCATGAAAAGCTTTTCTTGGATGGTGTTAAGTGGGCGAAGACCCTTTTGAAATGGGTACATGTAAAGAAAAGGATCAGGGATTCTACAAGAGAAATGAAGAATTATTTCAGAGAATGTCTGTTTAAACCCTCTAAACAGTGTTTGCACACTTGTACATTAGTGAATTACAGTTGGAGGAAGCCAAAACTTCCAATTCCTTAGCACCAAAGAAACATTGCCACTCTAAACTCTTAAGAAGTCCAGAACAGTGAAACCTGTGCTGACCATGGACAAATAAACGCAGCTTTTTATCTAAAACTTTGTTATCTTATTCAGAATAAATTCTTCAGCATATGAACTAAATAACTGTGATTATACGTATCAAGACAGTTTTCCTGGTAGTACAGGAGCAACGTGGTCCCAGTAGGAATGCAAACACACTGTTGCTGTGGAGTTTCTGCCATCATCATAGTAAAAATCACTGCAAACGCTGCCGTACTCAGCTTGCAGAAAAAGCAGTTGTGACCTTAATGGATTTTTACAGAATTCGTTAATTATATGTTCCAGCAGTGTAGTGGGAGAAACGGTCCCACCACAGCAATTTGGATTCTTTTCAGAAAGTGAGCTAACGTGCCGGGATGTGTGGCCAATGTCCCATGGCGCAGGAGGGACGAGCGTGTCGGTCCGAGAACACGCATGGGCCACTGTGCACAGTGTGTGCGCCCTGGCGGGAGAAAACACCCACCCAAAGGAGCCACGCGAAGGAAGATGTTAAACAATTAGAACTGTGAAGTCTGGAAAGTCCTGGCCTGTTTAGAGCTGCTCAGAACAGAATAACGAAGTAATCGAGTACATGGTTTAGTTTAAGTAATTCATTTAATCCTAATTGGACACTGTCATTCCTATAGTGCATGCATCTCAGCCATGCATCTCAAATGGATTTGTGGACACAGAAGATGGTGTTTTACTAAACTACATACCTAAATCTTCAAATGCTGTCTTACAAAATACATCCTAATTTGCATTTTTTACATTTTACGTGAATCCTTTTTTGTGCAGAAGTGTTCAGTAATGAATGTAGACTCCTTAAAAGCAGAATGACCTTCTCCCTACATGAGAAGTTCTGGAAATGAATATCGCGTACAGTGCGATTTTCTTGCCGCCATAATATATATCAAATATTGATCCAATCATCTCTTCCTGCTCTGTAGACCTTGGTCTTTAGAATTCCTTCCAGGTGATTAAATACATTATTTCTTCTTGGAAGATAGTATTTTCAAGTTGCTTTTTTCTTTTTCTTTTTTTTTAATTAATTTACCGCCATGATATTTCTTTAACCCTCTGGCGGTGTCATCCTGTACCCCTGAAATCAAAAGGAATTTAGCTGTTAGATATTGAAGATTCCTTTGTTTTTTCTATCTATGTTCAACAGCTTTTACAATGCATCTTAACTTGCATTATTTGTGGATTTAATATATGATTTGCTAATGACTCTGAAGTGTATCAGGTTTTAAAGTATTCTCCTCAGTTCAACAACACTTCTATTATCTTCGTAGGCCTTTCTCAACATAATTGTTATCTAGGAAAATGAAAAATCTGGAAATATAATTTAACATGGTAAAAGTTCTTAATAAAATTGCTCTGTTCCTTTCCTTCTGAAATTGCCGGTGAGGTAGCTTAAAGTCGATCCTGTGTCTTCCTCTGTGTCTCTGGGTGCGCTGCCAGCCTCTCTCATGCAGTAAATTCTGTAATTTGTTCTTTGCCTGTGTTGAATGCAGAGAGCCTGGACTCCCCCACTCTAGCTGCTTTCATGAATATGTGTTTAAAATATGTTTACAAAGAAGTAGCTCTTGTGGGCAGAATGTCTGTAGGGTCCTTGGCTGCTCCTTACCAATGGATCCCATGATTTGTTTTGTCTTTGTTCTGTTTTACTGTGACTGGAAGGACCTGCAGCAGGATCACGCTGGACACGGTTGGTACTTTCCCGTCTGTGGGATTTTGAGAGGCGTGATGAGGCGTTCGTGTTCTTGAAATGAGTCTTTTCTGTTGAATACCATTTAATTGGTGGTGAGGCTAGTCTCTAAACTCTGCAGTGTTGTGAAAACCAAAATTAGTCTGTGGTTTTAGACTTGTTTTGAGACTTCCAGTTCTTTCACAGGTCTGTTTTGCCAGTTACTTGCCGTGGTCCGAACGCAGCTTTTTACTTGGTCTCTTTCATTCAACTAAGACAAGCAAAGGACGCATTTCATCAAATTGACCTTACCAAGATCTTAACTGCATACTCCTTTAGCTTGAGTGTTACTATGCACCTTAAAATTTGGCTTTATCTTTTTTCCTAACTGCGGGGGGAAAAAAAAAATTAAACATGGGAGATACATTTCAGGCTGTTCTTGAAAATGCAGCTTCCTCTTTCTAGTGAGCTGCCTAATACATTGTGCTGTGAAATTTCCATCCTTTCCCTTATTATTGCACACAAAGCAATTATTTTTAGTTTAGCTTGACAGGCTGGTAAAAGGAAGCCATTTGAGAAGTGAGCAGGGCTGAAGTTCTGTAGAAATTCCAAGCAGCTCTGCACTGAATCATCAGTCCCAAGAGCACGGAGACATTCCATAGAAATGTCACACAGACCTTCTGGCATATTAATCAGGAAACAGCAATGAGCTTTTAGTCAGGTTGGTTTTAGAGTTCTCGCTCAGCTTGGGATAAAAACTCGTAGCATTCAGTAACAGAACAGTTTAAGCAAACCCAAGATCAAGACAAGGATACAGTCCAGACTTGGGCTATTTCAGTCATGAGGTGGAGGGGAACCTTCTAGTGAAGTGCTTGTTTTGTACTTTAGTTTTATTCCAATCACACTTCTTTCCTTATCTTTTACAAGCTGGCCTGAGAAAAAACCCTTAAGTCTACCACTGTTCTAACTACTATAGGACTCTTCCTATTAGGAGATTGTGATTTTTTAACTTACTGTATACTTAATCGTTGGCTTATCTTTTAATATTCTAAAGCAATTTTTGCCTGCAAATTTTCTTTGAAGTGAGACTTGTGCTTTGTTTTGGAATTTTTGGCACAGATTAAGAAATAAACAAAAGGTAAATAATACCCATTCAGGAACAATAACCTGCTGAGAGGCAGGGCAGGACATTAGCTAGCTAAAGTGTGTGTAACATTTATTTTTTGAAGTACTTAAAATGCTAATGAATGCAATGCAAAAAAACTCCTGTTCGTGTACCACTGAAGTTGAATATCTAAAAACGAAAGTCAGGAAATGCAAATGGAAAGGTCAGCAGGTTGAGTGCAATACAGCCACATCGTGTTTCCTCCTGTTCTACTACTTAAAAAGTACAAGAGGAAGTATTGTTGAACTCTTATAATACGAAAATTAATTCCTTGGGCTTACTCTGGGCACAAGAAAAAGTGAATTTAGCTACTTTTGTTGCAATAGCCTAAGGTTTGTCTCTAATACATGGGATTTTTTAACATTACAATCGCTAACTTGTGGAATTAATTGCTGCAATGCATCTAGAATTAAGGAGTTTATCAGATTTCAATTAAAATATTTGATTTGTAACATACAAGATAATTCGAAGTTAAAATACTATGCTAAATGATAAAGCAAAGAAACCCCAGGAGACAACAGCTGCTGCTTTTCCCTCGCGTCCCACCCGCGGGAGCGGGGTCAGCGCTACCCCGGCCGGGGCCCGCAGCTGCGGGTCGTGCGCTACAAACATCACCAGCACAGACCCCGAGCGCTTCTCCTGGAAGGATTTAGATTGTGAGGGACCTTGGAGACCACCTGGTTCCCCCCTGCCCTGGGCAGGGACACCTTCCACCAGACCCGTCCAGCCTCGAGCACCCCAGGGATGGAGCCTCCACAGCCTGTCCCAGGGCCCCACCACCCCCGTGGGCAAGAGTTCCTTCCTTAGAACTGATCCAGGTCTACCCTCGGTTCAAAACAGCTGCCCTTTGTCCTGTCACTACAGGCCTTAGTAAAAAGTCTCTCTTACGATCCCCCTTTATATACGGAAAGGCCACAGCGAGGTCTCCCCGGAGCCTCTCCCCTCGGGCTGCAGGCCCAGCTCTGCCCGTTCCCAGCAGAGCCGCTCGGCTCTCTGCTCCCCGCCGTGGCCGCCTCTGGCCCACGTCTGGTCCTGGGCACCAGTGCTGGGCGCAGCACTCGGGGGGTACAGGGGGGAACCCCGTCCCTCGACCCGCTGGCCGCGCTGCCCGTTCTGCAGCCCAGGGGCTGCCACGGCTCGTGTCTCTGTTTTCAGCTTCCAGGGTCCCCGAGTCCTTCTGCACAGGGCTGCTCTCGATCCCCCAGCATAAAAGTGTAAAACTCTAATTTCTTTTTACAGTAACACTAAGTGTAGGCTCTAGCTCTTTGAACATAAATAAATATAATAATCTCTTTCTACTAAGAAAACAAGTCTGTTTATTTGCTGTTTTGAGTGTGTGTCAACAACAAAATTTATTTTGAACTCTCGGGGCAAATATTATCAACCCATTTGTCTATACTGTGATTTGTGTACATAATATGAAACGGAGAATATGACCGGTTTTTAACTGCAAGATCATATTAATCTAATAAAGCACTGGGTAATTTAATAAATCCTCTATGCTACTGAGAAATACAGACATGAATTCTTTCTGTACGCCTTGAAAACTTAGCAGTAGGCACCAACAGCCGCATCATTATATACTGGAGACAGATGTTGTGCCTGTTCTTCTCTGAAGGTTACCCCAAGCAGTTTGCAGGTGAATTTAAAAGTCATGTGCTCTCCAAGAGTAATATGTTGGTATCTGAAGAGACAAGGAAGCTTATGTGGAAGCTTCTATGTTAATCCCTTAGAATTAATTTCGTTCAACCATACTGAATGTAAAGTAAATCATACCTGATTAGCAAGAAACAGTTTTTGGGAATATTTAGTAAGTTAATTTTTTATAAAGTATAATATCTGGTGAATTTAGAATGTGCTACAGTCAGAAGGTACTGATTGCCTTGGGAAGCTAGCAACAGCATCTAGGGCTGCTGCAGGTTCAACCCCAACTCAAAGCAGCTGTGCTGGAAGGTCGTTACCTGCTTTTTGGATTGAGAGTGAGACAGAGCAAACTGACCAAGTGTTTACATTGCCAAGTGCAAATATGCAGAGACGGGTATATTTTAAAGATGTGTGCAAGAAAAACTGGGAAATAAATGTCAGTTAAATGTCACATATAATTAAATGTATGACCACATATAATTAAATACATTAAACCGTTGCTCAAGGTATGTTTAAATCTTCCTGAAAGACAGGAAAACATTTCTGTTGCACATGAATGTGTGGCGCTGTTGTTGTTAATTGTATTCTTGTACTCCGTTATTCTGTTTTATATAGATCGTCTGAATCTTCACTAGGCAGAACTTTGCCAAACTGAAAGTAACAGCAGTGCAGGAAGAGCTGGAAGGGCAGGCAGGGGCCTGACGGCGTCGCTGTGGCGGGGAGGAGAATCGTGCTGCGTTTCCAGTTCTGGTTGCTGAGTATCGATGCACTTCCACGTCCTCTAAATCCTGTAGTTTAAGTATTTTTATCAACAACAAAGCTAAAATGGAAGCTGCTGATATTCAGGTGTTTTGTTTTTGTGGGGTTTTTTTTACAATCACAGTCCATTCTGTGAAATGACGGATTGGAGTAAACTTTTCAGTCTGACAAAAGAAGGAAAATACTAGTACATAAATTCTGAAACACCCGTCGTATCCAAACCCTGTTTATAGAGGAAATCTGAGGACCTACTCCAACCTTGACAAGCTTAATTGGATTACTGGCATTACCCCTACCAAGACCGCTGTGAGGCTGCCCAGGGCGGGTGTGGAGTCCCTGGGGACATTCCGACTCCCCTGCGCGACCTGCTCCGGGGACCCTGCGCTGGCGGGTCTCGGGCCGGGGGATCTCCAGAGGCACCTTCAACCCCAACCAGGCTGGGATGCTGTGAAACCAGAGCTGATTTGTTCTGGATTTCTTTCTCCAAAGGGCTGCACCATTCCCTGCATTAGCAGAAACTTCTACTCCCAATAAATAATTCCCCATGCAAAATTCTCCCCTCCTTCCCCACCTCCAATGCATTTAACTCTGATTAAGTTGCCCTTCAGGAAAGCCATGAAGGCAGAAACAGAGATATTGTACTTCATAGACTGGAAAAATGTGATTTTTCTCACTCAGTGACTTTTGTGGAGTTGTGCAGCGGAGAAAACATGTTTATGAGCAGAAAAAAAAAAATGGTAGCGCTCCTCCTGCTGCTTTTGGGAGAATTCTTCATCATCTTGGGTCCTTTCCCTACTGTAGGTCCCAAAGGTGTTTTTTGAAACCCATGCAAAATTCAAATATAGAGAGAAACAAGCTGGGTGGAGGACAGGGGGGCAGCTGTCTGCAGTGATCCAGAGAAAATCTGAAGTAGCTTTGGTAGAACTGCTACATTACACGTTGGTACGCCAAAACATTCCCAAGCAAAAGGCAATTATTGCTCAGTGTGTCTGGCTGGTGGTGGAAGCTGCTGCGAGGTTGCAGGGAAGCAGAAGACAAGGCCTGAAGAGACGAAACGGGAGGAGGGAGGTTGGAGCATGAAGGTGGTTTATAAATAGCTGAGGACCAGAAGGAACTTCGCTGATAACATTATCCACCCTACTAGATAAATATAGGTAAGCAGAGCACCTAATGGCACCTGAATTTGAACTGGTGCATATCTTTTTGAGAAACACTGCATTTTGTTTTCTTAAGGACAGCAAAGAAAGGCAAATGAATGTGGAAACCCTGAGGGGGTTTGGCAATACCTAATTTATGTACAAGAACTGTAACTGCTTGTGGGAAACAAGCCAACCAGAATACTGTGTGAAGTATGTAGTAGCAATTAGAGTTTCTCATCAGCATTCTCAGATTCAAAGATACTGGTTTGAAATTTCTGTCGTCATGGAACAGGATCGTCTTTTTTACTTCTTCTTAAGGCCCTCGTATAAAAATGATTTATTAAATTACCCTTTGATCTGAAATACACAGAATTTCTGTTTCCTGTTGCTCCTATGGCAAACTTTAAACCCCTCCCAAAACCCCTCAGGACACAACTGCTGAATTACGTCGGCTACGTGGTGCAGCAGCCTGGGTTCTGTCTCTGGTGGTACCGAGGGATTCAGAGGTGGACGGTTGCAAAGTGTTAACTGTCCTAACCTGGTCAATGGTGCTTCTGTTAACTAATTACCAAGATTTAATTTGGATTTTGCCATGAAGGAGCAATGATGGTGGGAGAGGGAAGAGTCTCTCTGTAAAATAAATCCAGGTTGAAACGCGCTGATAACCGGATGCAGTGCTCTATGTTTTCTGCATGTGCTGACTGTATGTATGGCTCCGTGGTATTTCATACAGTTCCGTGGGTTACATACTGTGCAAAAATGTATTGCCTTTTTGTTTCTTGGTGTTCCTATGCTCATATTCTGAGAGATTTAGCCTTTTTCTTTTTCTTTTATAGTTTTGTTGCATCTTAATTGTTCCTTTTGTAAAAGCAAGACTTTTGAACTTTTTGATAATTTTTCTGTGCTTCGTTGAGCTTTGCCTTTGGAAAAACTGATAGATCAGGTCTCCTTAAGCCATTTAATCCTTGGCTGTGAGTTTCCAGTAGAGGGTGCTGATAATATACAACAAACAAAGCAACCACAGAGGGATTTTTCTTTCTCCTGCCCCCACTGTCCAATACACCATTACGCAATTTCTGAGCCAGAGGCTGCTTCTCAACATTATGTTAAATAGTCACCAATGGATCTGTCCTTCATTAGTTTATGTAGTCTGTTTTGTAACTGTTAATACGTACAGCCTGTAGAGCATCATCCAGCATTGAGTTCCGTTGTGCGTTACTGCAGAAAAGTACTTTTGCTTATTTGCTCTGGACTCACTGCCTCGCTGCTTCATTGTGTTCGGCCTTTCACTCTAAGCTCACATCAAATTGTATTTGCTAGCTTCACCTTTTCTTTCAAGGTTCTTTCTGAAGGCTAAGTAGCCTGAAGTGAGTGAAGAAAGACATAAGAGGTTCTATAATAGATTTGTATTATTTTTGTTATGGTTTGTCATGACAGAAACCCGTCAGCAATTTCTTGGAGTAAAACAACTGGTATTCTTACTGCAGCTGAACATGAAGCAGGTGTTTTCACTTTATCCCAGGATTTTAGATTCACAGCACCTGATGGTCTTTATTGATGAGAGGAGAAAGGAAAAGGAAACACAAGCGAGGAGGTGTTTTCACAGCAGGAGAAGAGGAATAAAGAGAAGCTCTAGCTTTGCTGTGGGAGAGAAGTTGGTGCTTTGCTATATATTTCTTTTCGCCCTGCAAGTCTGCATTGGGCCAACTCTTATCTCTGACGGCACTGGAATCCCTGGATGCCTGAAGAGTCTGATGCTGGGAAATTCCAACCTGAGACTGATAAGTGGTTCATCTCAGATGGGTTCTTAGTCTTGGTTGTGAGTAACAATATAGCACAACATGCAATTTGTAAATCCAGCTAGAGGGGAAAATTATTTCCCTTGAGAATACTGGTGTCCTTGTACTCAGGTACATTCTTTCACTGGTCTGTGGTATTTCTTCATCCTTCTGAGTATTTGTCTGATGTGTCTTGAGTTGCCACAAAGTCAGTTCAAAACGTTATTTTACTTTTCCCCTGCCTGCATTTACCAAAGAAAACAGTGCTGCTGAGCTTTGTCCATGAATCCAAAACTATTCTGTAGCAAGTATATGCAGCTTCTGCAGCATCTGGTATTGCGGCTTGAGACCAACCCATTTCTTCCCATAAACAGCGTTCGAGATGTAACGGAGCAACACAGCCTAACTTCCCGGATCTAACCCAAAGACTGCATGATTGGTCTGTGATAACATCCCTGCCAGCTTTCCTGCGACAACGCTCCTTGATCCACATCTGTGGGACAGACTATGTCTCAACAGCACAAGCTAGAGATGGAGAAGGGCAATTGTCAGAAGGATACTGGCTAGCATAAGAAATTGGCCCTTCCTGGCTCACAGACAAAATATAGAAGACTCCAAACCAAACTCCTCCCCGGGAACAGGACACTGAACATCAGCTCAAGCAGCATCCCTGGCATTTAATGAGATCCAGTTCCTCAGATAGTAGCGAGATCCTTTGCTGACATCACGAAGTTGTTGTCATGGTTACAAAAGGGCCAGCTGCTAAATACAGAGTATTAGAAAGATGAAAACAGAGAAAATCGATGTCCAAGCAGAAAAGATGCAGAGTAGATGAGATGATTTGGAGGTCGGGGAGAAATAACGGGAACTAAGCAGGAAATCAAAGCAAGAGGAAAGAAAGTTCAAAGGTAGATATCCAGAGACAGGTCATCCAGGAGCAGACCCCACGGGAACTTGACATGCTTATGTTTGTAATTAATGAAAAGCCTTCAAAGAGAAGTCTGAAAACAATATTTCATCACAGAAGCATCTTTTGGCTTATTCTCTTTGAAACTTTGCAAGTTATATCCTAGAGCAGCATGAACTGTGAAGGAGGAAAGTATGTTCTGATACTGAAGGGTGAACAGTGACTTTTTCCCCCTGAGCCAATCCAGCCAGTGCCATAGGTGAAAAACAGAGCTGAGTATATGATGCAGGAAAGGAGATTTGCACAGAGCACTCTCAAGTCTGCCCTGTCTCCCGTTGTTGACATTTTGGCCAAGCTCCATTTGAAATCACCTTTTTCCAAGATGTAGCCTCTCTTTCCTGTGCCCTAGTTTTGAGGAGGTAGAGATTTAGATGGCCTATTTTTGTTGAGTTAGTGAAAGCTAACTCGGCCTTTTGTTCTGATAAAAAATAATGAAAACAGTATGTGAGATGATAAAGTGAGCCTGATGTGTGTTAATATAATAGTGATTCCCTGAGCAAGTGGGTTGGGATCTTCAGTTAATTCCTGCATCAGGATGGGAAAGCAGTTTCCATGGATACTGAGCCAGAAGCAGCACTGACACTGGCAGAAACGCAAGCTTAGTTTCACTACAGCTCTGAGCAGGGGTCTCTCCCTCCCTGCCCCCAACCCAGTGCTCTCTATTCTGTATTTTTAAAGGAAAAGAGGCAAATGGACATTTGAGAAATGGGTGGAGAAGAAAAAAAATACTCTCTCTTTACCTAGAAAATGAACAGGAAATGCAAGGGATTTGCACAGTCCTAAACTACAATTAGGAGTAAATGTTTGGCTATGCAACAGTGTAGATAGGACAGGATTAAGCTCATCTGCCTTTGGACAGATGCAGTCTCGATGTACAATCTGAACCGTTCCTCAGGTCTTGCTCACAGTGACAGGTGTCCCTGGGGACAGCTCAGCCCACTGGCAATAGGGCTGCCCCACCTAGCAGCACATCACACCATGCCTTAGCTATTCATGAAGTTGCTAAAAGTTCAGTCAGAGCCAGCTGGCAAAGTAATTACATCTTCACCTTTGTTGCCAGCAGCTGAATTTATGAATAAGTAAGGCCACGTTTTCCTGTTTGACTAATCATTTTGTGAAATATTCCTGCCTATTTTTTTCACACCAACCCATTTTTAATAGGTAGGTAGACTATTATGTTTTGATTACAGTCAATATGAAGGAGCACCATGTTTCACATGTACCTAGTACAGAGATCTGTAAAGCTGTTGGACTGTAGCTCTTTCCAGAGGGTGGCCTTAACTGACTGCTTGTTTTCAGTCATTTCAGGTCTTTTTTGAGCTTGTTAGCTTCATGTTAAGTCAGATGAAAGCAACACCTTTTACAAATAACTCCTAGAAAGGACCTTTAAGTTGCATTGGCAGGGCAGGGGTTGGAGAGAAATACAGTCACCGTGAGGCAAAGCTGCAAATGTAAAATACTTATTAGTCACTTCAAACACTTTGCTGTGGTCCACCGCACTTGCTCCAAAAGCTGACTATTCACAATTAATTGTAAAAATCATCCTCGTTATTTCATTTATTTGTATTAAACTAGTATCTAGAAGCCCTTGAACACAAAAGACTTTCTGCATATCTTAAACCAAGATATTCAGCTATTGAATCATTATGTATGGGATCTGGGTTTGTTAAAAAAAAAGGAAAAGCACTGAATCACGTGTTCAAAATAGAGCTTTGGCCTACTGCACTGACATTTAACAAACAGTGTGACTTCTCTCCATAAAGAGTTAATACCAAAGAACGGATGTGCAGTAGGTGCCGTTCAATAATACGGGCTGCAGATAAGCGGGAGCTCTCTACATTTTTCCTGGAGGCACCGTGTGGCTGCAACCTGTAACTGGTTTTAGGGTGGAAATGCATCAGTGCGGGAGGCACTGCACAGTGTTACTGCCAGGACACGGCCCTAAATACAGCGGGTCAGGTGAAGCATTACCCATGACAGCGGCTTAAATCTGTGAAAGTGAGCAGATAGAACCCTGCCGTGCTTGCAACTTGAATATAAACCGCAAAGGCGCTAGAGCCTGGTGCTGTCACTTACACAGCAAGAGAGGGGGGCCGGGCACCCGGGGGCTGCGGCCCAGCTCTGTGCCGAGATGGCCCGGGAACGGCAGCAGGCGCGGGGGCTGCGGGCAGGGCAGCGGGCAGGGCAGCGGGCAGGGCTGCGGGCAGAGCAGCGGGCAGGGGAGCGGGCAGGGCAGCGGGCAGGGCAGCGGGCAGGGCTGCGGGCAGAGCAGCGGGCAGGGCAGCGGGCAGGGGAGCGGGCAGGGCTGTGGGCAGGGCTGCGGGCAGGGCAGCGGGCAGGGCAGCGGGCAGGGCAGCGGGCAGGGCAGCGGGCAGGGCTGTGGGCAGGGCTGCGGGCAGGGCTGCGGGCAGGGCAGCGGGCAGGGCAGCGGGCAGGGCTGCGGGCAGGGCTGCGGGCATGTCTGGCTGCCCCTGCCCGGCGCAGGGGATGCCCACAGACAGCGCCTGCGAGCGGGGCCGGCCAGCCGCCCGTGCCGTGGGCAGCAGCGAAGGCGCCCGGCGTTCCCCGCCGTCTCTGCGGGGAAGGGAACGCCGTCCGCGGCAGAGCACGGAGCCGCAGGCGGCAGCGCGCCGATCCGCGAGCAGGGGTGGCTGCGCTCCGCGGAGCTCCAGCCTGGTCAACCAGAAGGGCCCCGGCGGAGCCCCCGGCACGGCCCCCGCAGCCGGGCGACCCGGCGGGGCTGCGGCTGCGGCTCCCGGCGCCGCCCACGCGCCCCGCGCACTGCGGGGAAGCCCTGGCGGCCGCGCACGCGCACTGCGGCCGCACTGCGTCGCCGGTGCCGCCTGGCCCGGCGCCAGGGGAGTCCCGCTCCGGCAGCGGGGCCGCCCGGGCGGGGCGGAGCGGCGGCCGCGTCGAGCTCCTATTTATAGCGCGGGAGGCTCCCCTGGCCCGGGGAGCGCTCTCCCGCGGCTCCGCGCCGTGCGTGCCGCCTCGGGCGGACAGCCCGAGCTCCGTGCGGAGCCGGTGCCGGGGACAGCCCGTGTCTGCGGGGCGGGGGGGGGGCAGGCGGGAGCTGCGGCTGCGCCAAGGGACAGCCCCGTGCGCTGCCACTTTCCGTCGCGCCGTAGTCAATGGCGGCGGCCATGCGGTCCCCGGGGCCCTGGTGTCCGCAGTGCCCCGTTCTCCGTGCGGGCGGGAGGCGCGCAGGGCCCAGGTCTGCCCTGGTGTGGAGCCGCGGGCAGAGGTGCTCCGCTCTCGGCGGGAGCTGCCGGAGCAGGGCGCTCCCGGCGCCCTCCGGAGATCCCCGGGCCCGGCAGCCCCCGCCCGGGGCGCGCTGCCAGCGCTCAGAAAACTCCCCCGCACCGGGGCTGCCGAGCGCGGCGCTGCTGACCGCCAGCCGCCGCGGAGATGGGGGGCGCGAGTAGCGGAGCCGAGCACACGGGGTGGGGGCGAACGGCGGCTCTGCCCGCGGGACCGCGGCGGTGCCGGGGGCTCCCCCGACCCGCCCGCCCGGGCGGCAGCAGCGCGCTCCCGCGGCCTCCGCGCGCTCCCGCGGCCCGGCGGCAGCCTGGCTCCCGCGCGCGGGCTCCCCGCGCCCCCCGCCCGAGGCCGGAATCGCCATATAAGGAGCGGGAAGCCTCCGCCGGAACCAAGACTTATAAGGCTGTTTCCTAATATGGAAAGTGCGGCGGGGGCTTCCGGCGGGCGGGCGGCGGCGGGCGGCGGCCGGAGACCCCGCGCCCCGGGGCTGGCGGCGCTGCGGCGGCTGCGGTGGCGATGCCCACAGCGGGGGACAGTCCCGCAACGGGCGCGGGGCTCCCGGCCCGGGGCGGGCGGGGCCCCCACGGCCCGGCTTTCCCCGGTGCCAGCCGCTGACGCCAGGCGGGGTCCTCCAGCCCGCGTCCATATAAGGGCTTCCTGCTTTCCATATATGGCCATGTACGTCAGGGCCGGGGCGGGCCGCGCCGGTGGGACCCGATATATAGAGGCGGCTTCGGGGCGGGCGGGGAGCCTAGCGCTTGCAGCGGGCAGCGCCGGGGGAGCCCCGGGCGGGCGGGCGAAGGGGGAGCCGAGCACTTGCAGCCGACAGCGCCGGGGAACCGCGGCGCGGGGCTCGCAGCAGGCGACGGCCCGTCCGCCGGGCCCGCGGCGGCGGAGCAACCGGCCGTCAGAGCCCCGGCCCGGCGCCCTCATGGCCGCGGCCAAGGCAGAGATGCAGCTCCTGCCCCCGCTGCAGATCTCCGACCCGTTCGGCGCCTTCCCGCACTCGCCCCCCGCCATGGACACTCACTATCCCAAGCTGGAGGAGATGATGCTGCTCAGCGGCGGGGGCCCGCAGTTCCTCGCCCCGCCCGGGGCGCCCGAGAGCGCGGGCTTCGGCGCCGCCGGGGAGTCCGGGGAGCAGCACTTCGAACACCTGGCGGCAGGTAAGCGCGCCGGCCTCGCCGGGCAGGCGGGGAGTCCCGGTCCGTCGCGGGGGCAGCGGCGCCTGCGGGGGATCCGCGCTGCAGAGGCGCCTCCGTCCCGGCGGCTGCGCGGGGGGATTCTCCGGTGTGCGTCAGCGGCTCCGGGCTCGCTGCTGCTGGAGACCCGCCAGCGCCGCTGCAATATGTTACGCTCAATTATTAATTACCCAGAGCAAGGATCTGGGGCTGCGCTGCATGGGGATGGCTCGCGAAGCGCTGGCAGCAGCTGCAGTGGCTGCTGGAAGTAATCGCTATTCCTCTTTTCAGACACTTTTCCCGAGATCTCCCTGAACAACGAGAAAGCCCTGCCAGAAACCAGCTACCCCAACCAAACGACGCGCCTGCCACCGATAACCTACACGGGCCGCTTTTCCCTAGAGCCGGCCCCCAACAGCAGCAACACCCTGTGGCCAGAGCCCCTCTTCAGCCTCGTCAGTGGGCTGGTGGGCATGGCCAACACGCCTCCCACCTCTACACCTTCTTCATCATCACCATCCTCCTCCTCCTCGCAGAGCCCCCCTCTGAGCTGCTCTGTCCAAGCCAGTGAGAACAGTCCAATTTATTCAGCTGCACCAACTTTTCCTGGTTCCAGCTCTGACATTTTCCCTGAACCGCAGACCCAGTCCTTTCCCAACCCCTCTGGAGCCCCTATCCAGTATCCACCTCCAGCTTATCCGACTGCTAAAACCAACTTTCAGGTGCCAATGATCCCCGATTACCTGTTCCCTCAGCAACAGGGGGAGCTCAGTCTTGTTCCGGCTGATCAGAAGCCCTTCCCAGCCCTGGAGACCAGAGCCCAGCAGCCTTCCCTCACGCCACTGTCCACTATTAAGGCGTTTGCTACTCAGACTGGCTCCCAAGAGTTGAAGACCCTCAACACTAACTATCAGTCCCAGCTGATCAAGCCCAGCAGGATGAGGAAATACCCAAACCGTCCCAGCAAAACCCCTCCTCACGAGCGACCCTACGCCTGCCCAGTGGAGTCCTGTGACCGCAGGTTTTCACGGTCCGATGAGCTAACGCGGCACATCCGCATCCACACGGGACAGAAACCTTTCCAGTGCCGCATCTGCATGCGGAACTTCAGCAGGAGCGACCACTTGACTACGCACATCCGCACACACACAGGAGAGAAGCCATTTGCCTGTGACATTTGTGGCAGAAAGTTTGCTAGAAGCGATGAGAGGAAGAGACACACTAAAATCCACCTTAGGCAAAAGGACAAGAAAGTGGAAAAGGCAGCTCCAGTCTCAACTGCTTCCCCAGTTCCTGCCTACTCATCCTCTGTGACTGCATCCTACCCGTCCTCCATTGCCACCACATACCCCTCCCCGGTGCGCACGGCATATTCCTCCCCGGCCCCCTCCTCCTACCCCTCCCCTGCACACACCACGTTCCCATCCCCCTCTATAGCGACCACTTACCCCTCTGGCACTGCCACTTTTCAGACCCAAGTGGCCACCTCCTTCTCATCTCCAGGGGTCACCAACAATTTCAGCTCCCAGGTGACCTCAGCACTTTCAGACATGACGTCAGCCTTTTCTCCAAGGACAACTGAGATTTGCTGAGGTGACCTCCGGAACAGGAGAAGTCACCTCTTCCATTGGTACTATCAGACACGGAGTCTTCAATTGCTCCCCCAACACCAGATGTTGCAAGGCTGTTTAACTTTTCTTTAAACTTCAGCTGCCTGAAACAACTGCCGCTTAGGTTTACCACCTCTGTTGAATGACTTAATTTGCATGGACTGTGGATATAAGTTCAGTATAATTTTCCCCGTAAACAATAGTCTTTTATTAGGAAGAAAGGACTTTTGATTAAGTATGTAGCTGATGTAAATTGTACATGTGCCATGGTTTTGCTTTCCTTTAGGTACTATTGATGTGAAAAATCTTTGCATATCCATATTGTATTATTTGGAGTTTGCAGGGCCATATTTGTAAATGTTAATTCTATTCAGTGACAATGCTGTAATGAGTTTCAAACTTCTTTGGGAACAGCACTTACTGTATTTGAGCATGTTAGAGTGATGCTATGTAAATATCACCTGATGAGACACTCACATGTGGCAGAAGTTTTGTTTTTAAAGTTACAAGTCTTGGTGCCTTTTTGTGAAGCCTTGCTGACGTCATGCATTTGTGTGAATGGATGCTTTGCATCTTGCCTTAAAGTGAAAGGGATGTTACTCAAAGAATGTCAGGGAGAGCAGGGAATGGGTGGGGAGGGAAGCACGAGAAAGCCCTGGGGGACAGAATGTAAGCAAAAAAAAACCCCACACCCCTCAAAGTCTATTTTTGTTACAAAAATGTAAATATATATATATATATATATTCAGGAGTTGGAATGTTGTAGTTACCTACTGAGTAGGCAGCAATTTTTGTATGTTATGAACATGCAGTTCATTATTTTGTGGTTTATTTTTATTTTGTGTTTGTTAAAATGAAAGTGACTGTTTGGCTTCTAAACACATTGAATGCGCTTTCCTGCCAATGGGATATTTGGTGTACAATACCCTTCAGAAAAAAATAAATAAAATACCAAATCATGCAGACTTACACATTTTCCTTTAAGTTTCTACGCAGGAAGACTGTGCTGCAGCAACCCTGGCTCCTTGAGTGGCTGGGAAGCAATAAGTGCTGCTTGTCTCCTGGAGCAAGGAGGGGAGACAATCGCTCCTAAGTCCAGTTGCTCATGAAGGCATGGATGGAGCACACGCTTCCTTGCATTAAGTGCATCACCTGAAGTAGACATGATTCCTGTTTTCTGGCTTCCCCAGAAGCATGGGAGCTAATCTGAAAAGGAAAACAACTCTCCCGGTATTGAAAATGAGGTTTGAAAATTAGAATCTCAGCTGCGTGTTCAGAGGTAGTCAGAAATCCCACTGGATGGCAAGGTCACAGAGCAGTTTCTAGGCTGGAAACACAAGCAGCTGGTTGACGGAGGGCGGCCCTGCGCACCTGAGAGCTGTCACAACACAGGGCACGTACGGGCACGGGCCTGACATCCTTTAGTAGAGATGTTTCAGCATTTATAGAAGGAAAGCATTTCCTTAGATGGAGGTTTGAAATACATTTCAGGGGGCATGTGAACTCTGCAGAGCGAACTCAGAGGAATTTGCACCCGCGAGCACGGGCGGTGCCGGGGCAGGAGGTTCTGGTGTCAGTCCCTTCAGGTGAGCTCTCTACACATCACTGACGTTCAGCGTCGTGCGGAGCCGGGACGCGGATACAGGCCTTGCAGTCGCCCCCGCTGGCGAGGACGGGCAACGTGCTGGGGGCCCTGGGCCAGGCCTTCCCGGGGACGGGCAGCCAGTCTGGCAGAGCCAGGAGCGCTGCGCGGCCGGGGAATCCCGGCCGGGGTCTCTCGGCCGGGACCGTCCTGGGCGGGGCGGCCGGCGGCGGGACGCGCCGCTGCGCTGCCGGACCGCGCGGGCGGCGGGCGGCGGCTGCGCGCGCAGCGCCGGGAGCGCGCCGGGGGGCGTGGCCTCGTCACGCGGCCGCGGGGCGGCCAAGGACGAGCGGAAACGGCGCTCCCGCGGCGGCCGGAACCGCGCGGACCATATTTGGTGTTTCCTCCGCGCCTTTTATGGCACTTCCGAGGCCCAAAAAAGGCGTTTCCTGCTCGCGCCGCCGCGCCGCCGCCGGAGCCCCGGCCCGGGCTCGGGCCCGCACAGCCCGCGGGGCCCGGGCAAGGCCGGGCGGCGCTCCGGGCGGCGCTGCGGGCAGGGCCGAGCGGCGGGCCGGGGCCGCGGGCAGGCCGCTGGCGTTCCCCCGCTGCTGCGGGCTGTTCAGCGGGGCCCGGGCCGCCCTGCGCGCCCGCCGCCCGGGCGGGTAGGCCGCGGTTACCGGTGGGCGCTGAGGAGCCGCCGCCGGGTCCCCCGGCCTTCCCTGCAGAGCCGCTCCCGGAGCCGCTGCGCGCATGGACAGCCCCGGCCTGGGCGCCTGGTTCGTGCCTCAATTACACGAGAAAAGCTGATTCTTCGTTGTTCTTTTCCTTCAGATACCGGGAGGTGAAATGGGCTCGGGCACGCTGAGCAGCGTCCCCCGCTGCCCTGTGTGGCCCGTTGCGTTGTGACCTGTCGTGTTCTGGGCAGCCTGTGTAAACCTGCAGGAGTGCGGCTGCTGAAGCCATTTCTGCTGCACTGGGAACTGCTGTTGCCGAGCGGGTCGCGGCTGAGCGAGGAGCCGACCGCGGGAGCAGCGCTGCAGGCAGGGACGGGCGGCGAGCGGCCGCCGGCTCTTCCCTGGACTGACCCGAGCAGCACCGCAAGAGCCCCAAGAGAAACAGCCTTGTGACCCTGAGCCGGCAGCTGGGCCGGGAGGTGGTGGGAGCAGCAGCAGGTGCCCCCGCGCCCCCCGGTTTGCAGCATGTCCGCGGCCCTTTGCAAAGCAAATGTAACTAGGGCTGGGGTAGCTGTTGAACTTTTTTCACTGTAAGTGGCTGTACCTTTCAAAAATGTTCTATTTGTGGCCCAGTAGACTCTAGAATTCTCAAGAATTTTAAGTGGACATAATATATTTATGAAGAGGGCTTGGCTGTGTGATTACTGAGCTAAACATTCCATGTGTTTACCTGTGTACATTATCCAGATGTAGTGCTAATAAGTGCTAATTAGACTTAGAGGCAGGTCTTAGAGTGCATTGAGACTCTAGAATGAAATATGAGCTATAGCTAAAGAACAAGAACTTTGAAAATAGTTAAGTTTTTCTGCTTTAATCAAAGTGACTTTATTTTCAATAATCCAACCTTGACCAATAGACTTTAATGATTTATGGTCTTGACCTGACTAATGACTCTCTCCTCTTAAATACAGAGGCCGATGCTTATATATGGTGTTAATCACTCTGCAGGATTCAGCTTCTGATTGTTCTTTGGCACTGCTGTAATGCAAATGATAGATGCTTAGGCAGAAGCATTTTCAATGTGCACATTTCACTTCCTTAACGACAAAATGCATTATTAAAGCGTGCTTCTTAAATTTTTTCAGTAAGCACATGGGGGTTTTGTTTTGTGAGCTTTTCACACTGTTTTTTTTTGTATCTCCAAAAAACAACAAAACAACTACACCCCAAATAACAAAAACCCCACAAAGAAAACCAAAGCCCAACCAACCAGCCCCAGAAGTCAGCTCCAGAAGAGCACAAACCCAGAAGGAGGGTAGTGAGCTACGAGAGCGATTCAGAACTGAACGGCTCCTTCAGTGAGCTACATGTTTTGCTGTTATGTTTCTTGATCTACTGGATGTTCTTTTGCTTAAACAGAATTTGACATATAGGTGCCATTGGAAATATCAACCCCCGCAGCATTCCTGATGGGTGTTATAAACTCCTGTCTGAAGGTGACACACGCTCAGATGCAGGGAACACGCTGCCTTTCCTGCTGCAGGAGTGCTGCACAGAAAGAACGGTGTTCCAGGGGTTTTAGGGCTGTTCTTCCTGCATTTCTCTAAGGGCATGTTGGGATCCTGAGCGAGGAGCAGGAGGTTGTTCTGTTCCTGCGGGGACTCTGCACCTGTCCTCTGAGCGGTGACTGTGGGTGGTTGCTCCTGAGGGCAGGCATAGCCAAGGGGCAGTAGGTGAAAGAATTAACCCGCAAATTATTTTGTGCAGGCTTTAGAGATTCCTGATTGTTTCTCAGCTCCAGAGCGAGCAGCTGGTGCCAGACCCTGTGTCCAGTTCTCGGAGCCCTCAGACACCAAATGTCCCTGTGCTGCCACCTCATGTTGAAAACACAAACAACACGATCAGCTCACTGGGAAATAACTGTGAAAAATGCTCAAGTGACCCTGTAGATCTGGTATTGAGTATGAAAATGATCATGTCAAGTTATGCAGTTTGGGTTCCTTTGCTTTCCTTTAGGAATCCCAGATTAAGGCTCCTGGTTGTTTATTTATTTATTTGTTTGTTTTCCTTAGTGTTCGTGTTTTTCTTCCTCCTTCCCAGTTATTCCCTGAACTCGTAAAGAGTAGAAGCTTGTTTCGTTTTCTAGTTCAGGGTGCCTGGAGACAAATGCTGGAGTGCATATCTTTGTACCATAACATTAAGAGCATGACTTACATGTAGCAGTTTATAACTTCTATTTTCTGACACTGTGTTTCACGGTTCATTCCTGCTGTCAAGTGGCGGCAGCCAGAAGAGCCAAGAACGCTCGGTGATGCCCTGTGTGAGCTCCACACTTCAGGGTCTGTTTTAAGGAGTGTCAGCCAAGCTGCTTCCAGAAACACTAAATAAACATCTCTGCGCATGGGGTCTGGGATGCCCGTGAATGTCTGGTGAGGATGGGTACGACAAAAAGTGCTGTTGTTCCCCCTTCACCTGCACGTTTGTGTGCACCCGAGAGAGTCAAAATTGTTCCACATGCCTTGGAACACTTGACCTTAAATAAGCCTTTGCAACATCCGAAAGAAGTCCAGTGGAAAAAGCTTGGATCAGAAAGACCACATTTAACCAGAGTTGGCCTTCAGCAGCAGGGAGGATATAGGAGCTGACCCGGCTGGTTCTGTGTATTTGGAAACATAATGGAAAATCGACTGCTGGGTTCCCATGCCGTTTCTGAAAGATAAGACTCTAAGCATTAGCCAGGTTTCTAAGCGCAGTTTGAAGGACAAAAGTGCAAAAAAAGAGTGTGTGAGTTAACCAAAACCATTATATGATTGCAGATGGTCTCTCTGCAATGGGGGATGCCTAGAATCCCCCGCTTTTAAATTATGAAACACTGTATGATCATACCACATGTGCTACAACTTCCTAAAATACCAGCCACGCCTCTTCTTGTTTTGGAGAGGTGTTTGTCCATGCGGATGGAGTTGGGGACCCCCAGACCGCCTTTTACCCCTCCAAAGTTTCAGGTGGAGCAGAAGCACCAAGGCAACATCCAGCGTATTTTTACCTTTGACCATGTGTTCTGCCGGCTGCCTCGCAGCAAGAAGTCTTCGAGGATATCACCTTGTTGCTGCAGGTGGGGGGAGACTCCTGAGAACCCCCAAACCAGCCCCCAAATTGCCTCTTCACCTCTGCTTCCCCCTCACCGTTGGCACTAGATCCCTATAATGTCTGCTCCCGTGGGCAGGTGGGCAGCCCCGCACCATGGAGGGGCTGGACAGGCCTGACACCGAACCAGGGTGTGATCCCGCAGGTGTTCCAGAGAACCCAGGAACTGGCACAAAAAGGCTGGGAAGCAACAAAACAGTGTTAATTCTATCTGGGGGGATTTCTGAGGTTCTAGGGGGCTTGGTGGGATGCTGCTGGGCAGTACGGTTTCACCAGGGGACTTGCACATGTGTGAATCCCTGATGCACAGACACAACCAGCCGTCCCAGTGACCTTCAAGCGAGGACGGAGCTCCATGGTGCAGCGTTTCCGCTTGTCCCTCTGCCCAGGGGCTGTTTCACAGGTCCACTCTTTGCATTTCATCTGTGGTTTGTCGTTATTCCTGCGACCTGCCTGTGCCGGCTCACACAGAAGGGGAAGAGCGTCCCTGGTCACAAGGTGCCAGGCTGGGAAGGGGCTCTGAACGGGAGCTGCTGGGCAGGAACCTCGGGACATCCCGTTCCTCCCGGGGCGATGCCAGTGCTGGCACCGGGTGCCAGGGCCTGGAGGCAGCTCTCGGAAAACCCGGGGCCGCCGATGGCCGCACTTACCCCACACAGGAGCCCCACAGGGAGCGGGTCCGCGGGGGACCGCGGGGGAGCTGAGCCGGGTACCGATCGCCGGTCCCGGCTCCTGATCGCCGGTCCCGGCTCCGGCCGCTGCCGGCGCGCAGGTAGCGCTGGTTTCCTGGTTTATTCCCAGGCCTTTCACAACCGAGCAGCGGTCACTTGAGATTCCGCTTCAGCCCCGCAGCCGCGGCGCGCCCTGCTCCCTCGGCGAGACACGGGCCGACCGGCCGCGTTTCCACAGGAGGCTGCGCATGGACCCGGCAGCTCGGCCCAGTTCCGTGCGGCCCAACCGCGTTCATCGCAACCTGCCCCTGCGAACCGCAGCACCGGCAGGTGCAGCACATCCGCTGTGCCCGACCCGGACTGTCCCGCACGGAACCGCGGCGCGCAGGAAGTACGTCATGGGGGGCGGAGCGCCGCGGGGGGCGGAGCGCCGCGGGGGGCGGAGCGCCGCGGGGGGCGGAGCGCCGCGGGGGGCGGAGCGCCGCGGGGGGCGGAGCGCCGCGGGGGGCGGAGCGCCGCGGGGGGCGGAGCGCCGCGGGGGGCGGAGCGCCGCGGGGGGCGGAGCGCCGCGGGGGGCGGAGCGCCGCGGGGGGCGGAGCGCCGCGGGGGGCGGAGCGCCGCGGGGGGCGGAGCGCCGCGGGGGGCGGAGCGCCGCGGGGGGCGGAGCGCCGCGGGGGGCGGAGCGCCGCGGGGGGCGGAGCGCCGCGGGGGGCGGAGCGCCGCGGGGGGCGGAGCGCCGCGGGGGGCGGAGCGCCGCGGGGGGCGGAGCGCCGCGGGGGGCGGAGCGCCGCGGGGGGCGGAGCGCCGCGGGGGGCGGAGCGCCGCGGGGGGCGGAGCGCCGCGGGGGGCGGAGCGCCGCGGGGGGCGGAGCGCCGCGGGGGGCGGAGCGCCGCGGGGGGCGGAGCGCCGCGGGGGGCGGAGCGCCGCGGGGGGCGGAGCGCCGCGGGGGGCGGAGCGCCGCGGGGGGCGGAGCGCCGCGGGGGGCGGAGCGCCGCGGGGGGCGGAGCGCCGCGGGGGGCGGAGCGCCGCGGGGGGCGGAGCGCCGCGGGGGGCGGAGCGCCGCGGGGGGCGGAGCGCCGCGGGGGGCGGAGCCGCGCTCGCACGTGGCCCGCGGCCGGGACGGCTCCCCGGTCGCAGCCCCGGCGCCGGCGGCGGCTCCGCTCGCTCGCTCCCCTCCGCTCCGGAGAGCGGCCCCGGGCCGGGCAACGGGGGCGGCGGGGCCGGTGCTGCCCGCCGGGTGCGCCCAGGACCGGCCGCCCGCGCCGCCCCCCACGCCGGCAGCGCCTCTTTTCCCAGGTGCCCTGGAACCGGGTTTCGAAGCGGCTGTCACCGGTCACGCTGCCAGTCGAGTCGCGGTTCGATCTCGGAGGGTCTTGTCCACGCGTTCTGAAGTCGTCTTCGGTCACATTATCGGATCACATCGGTGGTGCCCAAAAGCAGGAGTCGTTTGAAAGCTGTTAGAGCTCTCTTTCTCATGCAGAATCTTACCTGGCCATTTTTGGCTACTGTTGATCACTAAAAACTGCAGCTCTTTATTGTTCAGTGAACTTCCCTTTTGGTGGGAGAAGTGAATGGATGGTGTAAAACCTGCTGTTGAGATGATCGACAGGGCACAAAGAGCAGCGAGATGCTGGTTATCCTCAAAGGAGCGATTGTTAGACCCTTATTTCAGGGTCATCATCACATAATCGGGTTTTTTTGGCATAAGTAGGCTGTCCAAAGAACCACCTTTCCCTATAAACCTATTCAGAGGGAATCACGTTGGTAGTACAGAAGTGGAGCTTAAGAAGCCCGTGTCACAGCCAGCAATCAGCAGATTCACGTTTCATCGCTAAACCACAAGACTTCAGAAAATAAAAAACTGAACAAAAGCAGATGCAACACTGAGGCTTTGAGCCTTGGGTACAGTTTACAGGGTGCTTAACTCTCTGCCCACAAAAATGAGGGATCTGCTTTGGAAGGCCAATAATGCTCCTGCATTCCTTGCGATTTAACTGTGAACTGCCAGATTGGCTGCAGAGATTCCAGCCTGCCTTGCGTGTCTGTGGTGCAAATCCAGAGAGTGCAGGATTTTCACGTTTGTGTCACCGTGGGTGGGACAGGCCGTGTCCCGTGGGGCACGCGAGCGCTGCCGGGCGCGTGGGCCGCGCTGCGGGGCCGCGTGGAGCAGCCAGCGGCAGCGCGGCGAGGTCACGGCCACTGGAGACACCGGTTTCCTCCCTGCAGGCAGCCGCTCGGTGATGATCTAACTGCTCTGAAATGCTTTAAACTGCAAATGCAGCCCGGTTTCCCCCACAAAAGACATCTGGTGCGGAGGAAGCTGCCTTCCTGGGAGGACGTGCAATCCTTTGTGTGAACTAATGTTATTCTGAAATGCTCCAACTCAGTGTCCAGCAGCTACACCCCAACTGTCCAGGGCTGCCCGTCGGTGCTGCTGGAGGAGAAGACGCTTCCCCGCGTGGGGACGGACGCGGCGGGAGCTGCCGGTGCCCCTGTGCCCTGTACCGCAGGCCGGTGGCCCCTCGGAGCTGCCGCCCCCCAGGTGCGATACGGGCTCAGGTCTGGAGCAGACTGTTTCCTTCATGAACAAAATGCTATATAAATGCAGTAAAGATCACATAATAGTGGCTCGTTAATTTTTATTTCTTTATAATAGCCCCAGTTAAGTTATGTGCATTCGGAGATTTGAATGGAAAAGCTGCTGGAACTTTGTACATTCTCTGTATGCTTTGAACCATCTCACAAGTTCAGTAATGTTAACCTTACACAAAGTGTGCTTTACAAAACAAGATTATCATTCTGCTTTGCATGATCCAGGGAAAACATAATGACCTTCACTTCCTGGAGACAGATAAAGGAGGTCTGAAGCCATTTAGTGAGGTATTCACCGCCCTTCCAGAAACTTTGCTGGCAAAAGACAACATTTTTCAACAGCAGTTTCCAAGTTAGGGATCCGAGCTCCTGTCCAGGCATGAAGAGAATGCAACTGGATGTTTTTTAGGATTAATGGAGAGTGTAAATTGAAAAAGAAGGAGGGCAAATGGCAGATTTGGAAGTGCTCAGTACACAGGAAGATTTTCTTTAGGTACCTAAAAAAGATTTTTATGGAAGAAACCAGAGCAAATTCTACGTTTCATCATTCTGACAAGTAGTGCTGGTTACAATTATGTCTTAGGTCCTGAGTTTGCAAACTGTGACACTATCTTTAACTTAAAAACACGGAAGCATTCTAAGCTATGTAAATAATGTTAATCATCAATGTAGAATGTGTGAAACAGTTTTTCAGGATGAGAACTGTAGTATCTTGTAATTCCCACAGTCAGCACGTTTCAGGGCTTCCCTTGCCATGCTCCCAGCACCGTTTCCCCGCTCAGCCCCCTTGCTGACACCCGCACAGCCCCAGGTCGCCACTTCTGCTCCTGCCCTTGTTAAACTGCAGAGAAAGTCTGGACCTCCCTGGTCCTCTCCTCATCGCCATGGAAAATGCTTTGCAATCCTCAAAGGAAAGATGCTAATGAGTTAGAAACTATTGCTGTGCAAGTCTAGGTGAATAAGTTGCAGTTTCAAACAAAGGAAAGTACAGAAAAAGGGACACACTCCTTAGCAGGGTTCAGGCACACTTATTGCGGGTTCTTAAGACAAGCCAGAGAAAAGACACTGGCAGTGATGTGAGCGATGACCAGACACTCCCTGAGCTGCAGAAGCGATGCTCAGAAAGCACTCCCAGTGAATCTCTTCACCCAGAAGCAACACACCCTCTCAAACAAGACTGTTGTTTTCAGACACGGTCAGGAAGCGTTGGTGTAACACTGCCCTGTAACTTCAGAGGATGAAGAGAGGGAAGGAGATGAGGTGGCACCCTCCACCAGGGATTATAATAAAAAGACAACCACCTACAGCAGTTTGGATTCCTTGGCATATGAAACAGGGAACTTTTAAAGTGACCAGTTTCTGAAGCGCTCCTTAAGCCCCAGGTAAACCAGCCAGTACAGTTGCAGCTGCTTAACTGGTGGGGGCTGTGAAAAGAGCTCAAGCATTCCGGCTTGGCAGCAGAGACAAGCCTCTGCTGTTACATTCTCAGCACAGAAACTTCTGGAGGTCATCGTGGTATCCATTACCTGGATTTTTATCAGCTAGCCTAGCCGCCAAATGAAGGATTTGAATACGCTAATGATGGACAATCACTCAGTCTAAACCTGTAAGAACATGGATATTGTACAAAAAACTTTGACCGCCTGCACATATTTGTGTGTGACACACACAGGCCCTCACTGCCACATCAGAAATAGCGGAAAGGTAAAAGGCAAACACAGTGAAGCAGAAGGACCACACTGCAAAAGTAACCTGCCATGTTCTTACCCATTTTCTACCAAAAGAAATCTGTAGTAACGGTGCAAATACAGGGAAAAAGAAAGGGATTTTAGCTCCACAGATTGAGAGTGGTTCATTTGGCAGTTATTTGTCTGAAATTCTTAAAACACTATGTGTTTATGGGATGTGTGAAAGCGACGTTGCAGTTAAGGCATTAGCACATCTGGGGTGCAGATTGATTTCAAATTCAGACATTCGAAGTTTACCATGAACAGACACAACATTATTGCTCTTCCCCAGGGAAATGACTAATACACTGCCTGTCACAATTCTCCAGCCTCAGACACCTCGCTGTGTTTTGCAAGTTCACAGCCATTGACACCCTTAACTCGCCTGTGCTCTGTAAAGAGCCCACATCAAAATGTGCATTTGGAGCCAGGGTTCCAGCCTCTCCATCAAGAAAGCGTCTGGCTCTTCATTTGTCCATCAGTCTCTCTGTTTGCTCTATATTTTTTCATACTTGGTAAAATTCACAGTGTTGACACTCAGCACAATGGTGTCTTGTGGTGCACAGTTCCCTGCTAAAGGGAATGAGCCTGTGGTGCGATGAGTCAGTTTAATTCCCGTCGCTGCCGTCTGCCCTGTGCGAAGGACGCTTCCTCTCCCCAGGTTTCCCGTAGCAGACACTCCTGGTGCGGCACTGCCAGGCTTTGCTCTGGACTAGCAGTGTTCTGGCCTCCGTAGCTCCATCCCTGTGCGGGATCCATCATCTGGTGAATTCATGGCTCACCAGGGAAAAGCTGAGTCCTAAAGCAGGGCCAGAGACGATGCTTTTCTCTCTTGGTTAGGCTTTGCTCAGCTGCTGCTAGTGACTGAGCCAGGGCTGCTGCCAGACAGCGAGCAACGGCCTCATTCCATCGGCGCCATAAGGACTGTGACACCAAGGTAGCACAGCCGAGTTTTACACATCATTAGGTAACAACTATTTCCCAGACTGTTCTTCATCTGAATTAGTGAAAATTAAGAAGTAGTCCTGGCCACAGCAAGCACACGTTCTAGTTCCTGCAAGACATTAGTCGCTCCAGTTTAGAAAATAAGATTTTCCTCCAAAGTGGTGGCAAATGGACTGACAGGCAAGCAGACTGGGATGGCTCAGTCGCAGCCTGGTTCCTGCGGTATTTACACAGCTAGGATGCTCGTGTCATGGGTTGTACCAGAGGTGAGGGCCACGGCAGAATACGAGCACAAACGGCAGCCCTGCCCACTTCACTGGCCTGGCCAAAATACATTTCACCCCTTGCTCCCTCACAGACAGAAGAAACAATTTCAACAAACAAACACACACACAGTACCTTTAAATCCACCATAATTCTACTCTGTTGACATCTGATTACTGATTATAGGCATGTAATCACTAATTATCTCTAGACACACCACCTGTTTTTGCCATAGAGCATCAGTGTTCTCTCCCGAAGCTGGAGGCAGGGAGGCTGAAGGCAAGACCAGTTTTGGTCTGCAATGGTTGATTAGGTCAAGTGCAACACCATGGAAACAAGGAAATCTCAGCTTAGTCCTCAAAGTCCTGTCCAGGAATAAAAGCAGGCACAGAGAGGAGTAGCTGGTGATCCCTGGGACAGGATGGAGTGAGAGGGAGTCACAACAGCAGAGCGACATTGGAAAGCAAGTCAGCATTTGCCATCACGGCCAAGGCCAAAGGTGGAGTTGCTGAGTGAGAGCAGCCAAGCCAGGCTTCCCAGCCTGGGAGAAGATGATAGATGGTGTCACCAGGATGCAGGGAACGAACAGAGCAGGTGGAAAGAGACTGATTTTGAGAGGAAGAGAAGTGGGCAGGGAGGCAGCACACGAGCTCAGAGGAACCGGGCTGACCACTGTTGAAGTGAATCTGGCACAAGTCTGACAGAATACTTTGGGCTTCAAACTGATTGAGAATGGGTAATTTCTTACGTTAATCCATCTCACCCCATGAGTCCACTCCACACCATGCCAGACAGCTCTTCCACGGCTGTAGTCTCACCTTTCCCCAAACCGCGATCCTGAAAACACCCACTGACCTGCAACCTACAGAAGATGTCTGCAGGTTTGCTTGGTAGCTCCTGGAAGTCTGGAGCTGCCTCTCTGGGCTAGTCTCAAACTATCTCCACCTTCAGACAAGTGGCTGGAGTTCATCTGATGCGCAGAACCTCCTGCGTCCCAAGAGTTCCTCCTCATTAGTTCGAGTGGGTTCAGTAGTTAATAGACTGTACCCAGTTTGGAATATTTGGGGTTTCATACTGATGCTGAATCTGTACTTCTGAACCTCTTAAACACATTACATCTGTTGCCCTGTGAGGGCTTTCTCTCTGGCACCTTTTGTCTCCAATAACTTCATGGCTGACTCAGTTTGCATCAGATTGTGATGCCAGCAGTACCACGAGAGTCCTTGGGCACTGAGGAAGGGACAGTGGCCCTTCCTTAGAGAGCAGCTTGGAGCATCACAAAGGTCTGTTCCGACCTTCTAACCTACCACGTCCAAAAGTTTAGAAACTGGAGCATGGTGATGGAAGCATCAGCCACTGGCCTGCCTTTGTCGACGGAGACAGCAGGCTCATCAGTCACCTGCCCTTCACAAACACGCTGTTTCCTCAGAATGAAATATCTCTGACCTCTACCTCTAAATGTAGGCAGGATAAGCAGATTTTCTTGTCAAGTTTGGCTCTTTTGCTATTTCTTTGGTGTTTGTCCTTAGCCTGACTGTCCCCTGAGGCACATGAAATGCAGTGCTGGAGGCTGTCCTGACAGTGCTGCAAGAATGAATCAGCAAAACAATCCCGTTTATCCGGCAGTCTCTTAAACCAGGACGCTCCAGTAAATCAGGACTGCAGAGCAGGAGAAGGCAGCTCTAGCTTTGCATGAAACAAAACAAGATAAACCTGACTAATTTCATGATTGCTACTTAATCATGCGTGTAATAAAGGGATGCAGCTGTATCAAACCCTGTGGAAGCAGGTGCAGATGAGGAAATCAGTGTTAACCTGCTACGACCACTGCTTCTCAGTGCTTCTCCAGCTGAACCTACAGCCCTTAGAGGCAAACAAACTATGAAACCAGACATGCATTTATCATGCTAACAAAGTTACACTGTTTTTATGTCCCTTTCATGCACAATTAAAGATCTGCTGCCTCCAGACCCAAAGGAAAGCCAGTGTAAAACCATTTTGTATTGATTTGATATCAAGGAAGGAAATGTCCTCATTCAGGACACGGCTCCTTTGCTTGAGTTTGTGAGCATTGGTGAAGGAGGGGGTCGGATCTCACCTAACGTCAACAGACTATTTCCTTCAAATAACACAACATTCTTCAAGTCTCATGAGCATTGTGGTCACAGCTACGGAGCCCGCTTCCCTCCCACCCCCTCAACTTTCTTCAGAGGCTGAGTAACTCCAGAAAAAGAAGCAAGAATAAAAAGCTGAAGACTAAGTACTGTGAATTTCTGGAATGACTTTATTCCTGCCCAAGCCTTTGTGTTTCTCTGGGGTGAACGGGGAAGATGAGCTCACACACGATGCCAGAAAGCACTGGAACTTGCCTGGTTCCCACCAACCAGCTTGGCTCTAGAGAGCGCGTCTGCAGCTCGGCCGGTGCTCGGCTCTGCGGAGCAGCCGGGGCGGTGCTGGGGGCCGGGGCAGCGCGCCCGGAGCCGCAGACCCGCTGCCTGCACGCGCGGCAGCCCCAGCGGGCAGGGACACCTGTGCAGGTGCGGCAGCACTCGTGGGGCTCTGTGCAGAGACAAGGAGAGGTGCTGGCCCAGCCCCGCCAGCCCCACGTGTGAACTGTGTGCCCGACATGTGAACTGTGTGCCCCATGTGTGAACCGTGTGCCCTGTGGGGCTGCCCGGGTGCTGGGAGCATCGCAGCCATGGGAAAACACCCCTATGTCAGTAGAGATGTGTCTCGTGTCCTCACCAGTCACCTGGGAGAGAACATGGGATCATTTCTAACAGAGGGCAGACGGCAAAAGCTTCAATGTCAATAACGAAGGGCATTTAGTGTACCAAAACGGAGGTGATGATGAGGATGCGAGTGCTGGCTGTGGGACCACGGAGGGGAAAGAACCTGTGCAGCAGCGAGAGCCCGTGAGCAGGCGCCAGCAGCCCCGGCTGCCCCAGCAGCCCCGCAGTCTCACCAGCACTCAGTGCCTGCAGCACGGGGGTCACTGTGCGATCGCACGCCGAGGGAGGTGCTGCCTTCTGGCAGTTTACTAGCTCACGCTTTGAAACATGGTATTTGATTTCCATTAACCGATAAATGCCCATGAAAATCATCTGACTAAAGAAATCCAGATATTTACCATCGATCCTGAAGTTATGCTTTGCTTGATAAAATCCACCTGTAATATTTAGCATTGTGATTCTGCTTCACTAGCAGTCTAAACCAAAAGTGAGAGCCAGTGGATTTCACCTTGTTAGTGCAACAAGGGAAACGCAACAAGATCTTTACCTCCTGGTGTAGTGAGCAACTTCCAGTGGCACAGGCAACAACATTATGTGAACAAGAAGCCACAATGTGGGACATGCTTCACTGTTTTAAAATCCTTTTCTGTTTTTATTATAGACAGGATGATACTGCCTAGAGCATCTGGAAACTGGGAGCCAGCACAGAAGTTTGCCAACAGAGGATGCAGAGTTTATCCAATTAAGAAACTGCCTGCCAGCCTGACAAATGGAAAATGAATTAGCAAAATCACAGAATCATCAGAAAATACCCAGCAGAGAGCAACGGTGCCTTGGCAGCAGCAGGAAGGATGGCCTAATATGACTTCTCTGTCAATACCTTTGCTGTTTGAATGATTCAGTTGGCAATTTAAATTCCCCCTCAAACATTTAAAAGGTAACACCTAGTAAGTGGGCAGCCTCCTGGAGAAAACACTTGTGAAAGCTCCAGCACGTGTTGTGGCTCTCGCTGGTCGCTCAGCAGACCAGGCAGTCGTCACCTGGAGCCCACGACTCCCCTGCACCGGGCTGATGGGAAACCCAGCAGGTGCTCTGGCAGCAGATGATGAGAACAACAAAGGAAACCAACACGGGGGCTGAGTGCATGGGACAAGAAAATGCCCACTCCAGACAAGGTGATTATGTCCCATCTTATTAACTAATCCTTTTGCAGAAAGGGATTTGCCTAAAGACCATTTCCAAGAAGGCGGCACCACTCCCCCATTCATAACTAGTGTGGCTCACCTTGTGACATGACTGATTTCCATTTGAGTGCTGCTTAACAAAAACAGTTCTTACTCAGTTAGAAAGACTCAGTCTAGTCAGACATAGATTAGAAGCTTGCCACTACAAAACATAATTTCCCATAAAATAAATGCTGTTCCCTAAACCAGAACACCAGCCCATTTCTTTTCTTTCAAGAAAGAGCAGCAGCGCCCATCTGGCGGGCTCGGCTCAGACTCCGGAACACCAGGGCCACGCTGTCTTGTCCTGGGGTCAAGATGCAAACACGGTCCCGGAGCCGAGGAAACGCTTTGCAGGGCTGTTGTGTTGGTTCTGGCGGGTCCCGCAGCAGCACCCGCATGTGTGAGATCCAGCTCCCGCGCTCTCCATCCTCCACGGTGGGGCTGGGCAGACGACCGGTCTCTGATCTGTATCTCTCATCTACTTTGCACAGACAAGTGAGAGATCTGCTTTGCCAGCAGGATTTGAAGATGTACCACTCATGACTGTTTGCCTCAAAAGCATTTTTGTCAACCAGCATATAAACATATGACTTAAAGAAAAGAAAATGGGCTTAATTACAGGGGACAGATATTTTGTCATTCTATAATTAAAAGCTTCAAATCTTATGAGACACACATTTACAGAAATTCAAATAATGCATTCTGCTGGCCCAAAAGCAAGGCTGTTGCAGCAAACACACACTGAACCCAAACTTCAGTTTTCGTGGTATTCTTGAACTAGAGGCCTTACAACACCTAACAAAAAGCATCTTAAAAGTGAATGGCAATTTGAGAAAGAAAATAAAGAATTGTCTTTTATACAGCTGATAACTTCCATTAAAGGTCAGATTTTAAAGCCTTCACTACTTAGAAGAGCCACTGTACCACTTTACTGGTGCAGATAACTTCAGTGCAAGCATTTATGCAGCAAAGAACCAGGAAAGATAAACATTAGAATTAGGATTTGAATAAATATTGCTGTTAAAGTACGATGCTGAAACTTTTGCACATTTGCAGAACCAGACAAAGGCCAGGCCCCGTTCCAAGGAATTTTAATTCCCCATAAAGCTACACAACCATATGGAGGGGTCCCAACCAAAACAAGGGGCTCGCTCTGACTTCACCATTGTTGGTGCACAGGGCCACGGGGCAGTGTGTGGCTCCGGACATGCTGGTCGTCCTGGTTTGGCAACTAGAAGCGGGGCTCGGCTCACTGTCTGGTCTGGCCTCCGGCTCTGCAATCAGCAGATGTGCACACTTTCCCCCTTACTAGGGGAAGAAGATGGCTGAGATGGTTTTCAGCTTCTGCCCGGTGGATCCAACTTGCAGCAGCAGGAGGATAAATTTGTTCGGCTGAGGCAGTCCCTGGTGGGCAGCCACTCTGCGTGCATCTCTTTGGACAGTATTGGTGGCCTTGCTGCTGAGCACCTGATTACAGAGGGAGAGAATTTTCCAGGAAAGCAGTAGTAGAAGCAGCTACAAACCAAGCTCATTCTGGCTGTTCGAAGGGATACGTCCTTCCTTAGCTGCCAGGCACTGCTGCTGCTCCTGCACCTCGAATGGGACAGCGAGCATCACACAGAGAGCAGCGCTGGGCTCTTTTCCTGGCGCGTCCCTATCGGGTGAGCAGCTGGGCTCTGGCGCAGGCATGAAGCCCGTGTGGTAAGCTCCGTGAAGCCACAAAGGGCAGATGCATATTGAAGTTCAGGTAATTTCGCAAGAACAAAAACCATTAACCCTCTCTGGTGTTGCTGTAGAGAAAGTAAGGGTAGATGCTGACCAGGTTTTTACTCTGCTGCGTAACACAAAGCTCTTAAAGTAACTCATCCAGGCTTGCTGACTCACTTTTTAAAAATTTAGTGCATCCTCTCTTCTCCTTACCCTTCAAACCTGAATAATTAGTTAAAAATTCCAGGTCCTGTGGATTGTTCCACTTAGGTGCAGAAAAAAGGGACAGAGTTAACGACAGTGGTACAAGTCCAGTTACAAAAGCAGACTGCTTCCCAGAGTGCAAAAGGAAGGAAACAATCCCAAACCCTTTCCTCCCGTAACTTCAGTCTGTCGGCCAGTGCCCACAGGCTCCCTCCCCAGGCATAATCACAGGGTCATTGTTTTCCAAGATGGGTCAGGCTCCATGTGAATTTTTCCACAAGTGAGAACCACCAGTCCTCAGAGGACTGGCAGAGACAATGGCACCGTTTTGCTTTCACTGAAAAGGTTGGAAAAAGCATAACTGACAACATCTCATAACATAAATATGTGGTGTGAGAAATTACTGGATAGGACATTTAGCCTAGATACTATGTACACTTGGAAAAATAATTTAAAGTCAAAACTCCAGTTTCAATTGGGTGACAGATTTCACAGGCTGCTACTCAGTTACAGCTGTTAGTGTATTAAAGACAGCCTTGGCTGTCCCTGTGTCCTTCAGGCTTTCCGTACTTTTGAAATGAAGTTGCAATGGAGTTCTCAAAGTGACACCTTAAATTAGCCAATACATGGAGCTCGCTTGTGCGGTTGTGTCTGGTTATGTTTGTGACATGCGCATGCATGCACACGCGTGTGCAGTGAAGCCTGTGTGCAGCGGTGACCTGTGCCTGGCCAAAGTGCCCGTCCAGGACGGTGGCCCCGGCGGGACGACACGGCCTCGTGCCTGTGACCGAGCGCCCGTTCGCGGGCAGCACCGCGGGACCCGCGGGGGCCAGGACTCCGGAGGGGTCAGAGACACGTCCTGGGGACGCGGCCGGTGGCACCTGACAGCGGCGGCCCGGCGCTGTCACCAGCACCCGCGCTGCGTCGGGCAGGCGGCAGCCCCGGGCTCCGGGCGGGAAGGCGGCCGCCCGTGTCCCGCCGTGCACGGGAGCGTCCCTGAGCGCCGCCGCGCAACGCGCCCTGTCCCGCCATCGCCGGCGGCAGCGCCGCGACCGGGCTCCGCCAGACCGGCGGCGGGAGCAGGAGCGGGAGCGCTCTCCCCCGCCGGCAGCTGGACGCAGCCGCCGCCCGGCAGCGCAACTCCGCACCGATCCCGCGGGCGACGCCGGTGAGCGGGCCCGCCCTGCCCGGCCGCCGGCCCCGCCGGGCCCGCCCCGCCGAGCCCGCCCCGCGCCCCGCCCCGCCGAGGAGCCGCCCGCGGCCCCGGCCCGTCCCGGCGGAGCGGAGCGGAGCGGCGGGCATAGCGGCGGGCATAGCGGCGGGCATGGCGGCGGGCGGGCGGGGCGGCGGCGAGGAGCTGCCGGTGTACCTGGCGCGGCCGGGCACGGCGGCGGTGCCCCGGCAGAAACGCGGCGGCCTCTTCTGCAGCGTCGAGGGCGCCTTCGAGAGCAAGACCCTGGACTTCGGCGCCCTGCGCGTCGGGCAGCGCCGCGCCCCGCCGCCCGCCCGCCCCGAGCCCGGCCCCGAGCCCGGCTCAGCCGCCGGCCCCGGCTCGGACGCCGCCGAGCTCCGCGCCGCCGAGGAGCGGCTCCAGGACCTGCCCCCCGCGGACGACAAGGTAGGGGCCGGGCCGGCGCGGCGGCGGCGCGGGGCCGCTCCGGGACCGTGGCGCTGGGACTCGGGGCGGGGTGGGGCTGCGGCTGCGGTCCCGGGGCGCGGGGCCGGTCCTGGAGGAGGGGAAGGCTTTGCTGGCCTGGCGTGCGGGATCCTGCCCGCGGAGCGGGGTGTCGGCGGCGACAGAACCAAAGCGTCCTCACCGCCTTACCAGGACTAGTAAAGCCGAGCGTTAGAGTGGCTGACTTGGGTTACTACAGTTGCTCTTTTTGTGCTTGTGTGAAACCTGCCTCTCCCCATACCCTTCCTCCTGTCCCCCCCGACCCCGCAAAAAAAAAGGATTTTGGAGTTGTGACTCCAAACCAGGCTGATCCTTATCTCACGTTGACACAGATCAGAAATACCTCATCAGAAGTGGGGGGCATGACATTGATCTGGAAGTGGGATCACTGAATGTATCATCAGGCATGAAGTTGCTCAACTTATGCAAAACTCAAGGTAACAGATTAATCCAGCTCCCCAGCATAGATCCTTCTGCCAGAGGTGGAGACTGCTTGCTTTTTTGGTTCTGGTCCCACCAGTGTGAGCTTGGCAGAAAGATGATTAACTTAATAGCGTTGAGTAAATTCCTCAGTTGGGATTTCAGTGAGCCTGTTGTTCATTTACATGTGAGGCAAGTAAGGCTGTAGCTGGCCTCTTGGTCAATGAGCTCATTTGGGGCTGAACTTTTCATTAAATAGTTGTCTTATGGGCACAGTTTTTCAACGGTGAGCAGGGCAAATTAAAAAAGCAAAAATCACCGAAGTAAATAGTGAGCCTGCAGCTTAGTCTGGAGAAGTGGTGTGGTTGTCTCAGGGTTCTGCAGAAACCTCAGCTTTTGTGAACCTTGATAAACTGCAGATGTTTGTGATCTGGAGGACTAACTTCCCCAGCGAGAGCCTGACGGGAGCAGGAACACCTATGTGCGATGACTTAGCCTGCTTTTGTTTTTGGGGAAAAGCATCAGGATGTCCTTAGTGTCTGCTGTCTTCTGTAGGAACTGCTAGCTAGGGAGTGGGCTGCTTTGAGGTTTCTTCATCGCACTTTAATTTCTTCAGCTCGTGCGTTTTGGTTTCTTATAGTACACTATTCGGTTGCCGTTCTTGACTTTGCTCCTTTACAGCCTGTTTAACAGAGTTAGGAAGAAAATGAACATTTTTTCTATCAGTACCAACTTTGTCCATACAGTTTGACTAGCAGCTGCAGAACTGACCACTGCATTAGCAATTTTATGCTGCTGCGTGTTGGAAAAGCAACTCACAACGCCTGGTCTGCAGGCTTTGCTATGAGCTCTTCTTTATTAGCTGTAGCAGAATTACGGAACAGTCTTGTTCCCTTTTAAGGTCTTATGTAGATTGTTATCTCTCGAGTTTTGTAGCCGAGGTTTTCCTTCAACAGCTCCTCTCTCTTCCTGAAGATTTCTGCTCCTAGATTGCTTCCTCTGAGGCCTTCCACATGATAAGCATCAGCAACCAAAGCCTATTCATCTGCACATCTTGCCTAAGAAGGCGGGAAGCTTAATGTATAAGTGTTCTTGTGTGTATGTGGCCAGAAGGAATTGTGTGACTTGTTTCAAGTTCAGGAAGGTCCCAGAGTCCAGCAGTCCTGATGGGAAATGCTGTCGTGCAGACTGAGCCACGCTGTGTGCCTGCACAGCCAGAGAGTTTGCTCCTGTTGAACTCCTTGCAGATTCCGACAACACAAAAGCTCTTTTGTCAAGGCAAATCGAACTTCTTTGAATAATTTCTCAGATTAACAGAGAGAGAAGTTAAGTCATCTACCCTTGACCAACTTGTTTATTAGGAAAGCTGAGAGTAGGAGACTAGCCTGTGCACAGGGCAGACACAGAGTTGCATCTCCTATTTTTTTTTGCAGTCAACAGTTTATTTCAAGTACAACAGACCAACACGCTTTTTTTTCATGAACTACAGTTAAAACACCAGCATTTCTGCAGGAAGACAACTGCAATGTGTAACTGCCTGGTGATAACATATGATGTCAACCTGTCAGAGTAATACAGGCCCAGGTAGAATGTTTCAGCCTCACTTTTCTTTATCACAAAGTCTATCGGAAGGACAAAAACTGAGCTGTGGATTTGGGCACAGTGAAGCCGTAGTTACACTACAGTGAGGGATGAAGCAGGAGCCTGCTTTCCCCAGTATGAGAATCTGCTACAGCAAGGGTTGTTGCTGCAGAACACTTAAGATTTGGAGGAACAATGTTGAGGGACCAGATTCTGCTCTGATCTAAACCATTCACAGAGACCTTATTTAACAAGAGCGATTTAACTCCGTACAGGTTTCTGTCAGTAGTAGCCTATGTGGGCTCTACCCTTGTGAAGTTTCCTGCAGTTTTCCTCGAGACCTGCCATGCCCTTTGTCTAAGCAGAGTGGATTGCAATGCTTATTTTACAATAATGAAGTCGGAGAGTTTCTTCGTAGGTCGCAGACAACACCCTCTGAATTCTTGTGTAAGGATGTTCACTGAGGGCTGTAATGTATGGCTAAATACTGGAGAGCTGCACCGCTTGCTTCGAGGAGCAGGGAAGGAGCTTTACACGGCAAAGGGGTGGCTCTGTGCTCCATGCCTGGGAGGGAGGTAAAGCAGGAGCCTCCTCCAGGTACCTCCTTGCTGCTCAGCTGTGTGGAGACCCTGCTTGTTCATCCTCCTGTTCAGTAACACAGCTCATATGCTCACCCTGAGACGTTTTGTCCGTCCCGCTGCATGGTTCTGCAGTGAAGTCGTCATTTCCAAGGCAACTGGCTGTGATCCCACAAACATGGGATTGCAGCTTCACCGCAGGCTGGGGCAGCTCCATCAGCCCAGCGCCTGGGGAGGAGGAGGAGAAAGAGGCTCCCGCCCTTTGCAGGAGCCAGGAGCGTGAGGGGAAACTACGGGGCAGCAAAAGCAGCCAAGGGGTCCGTCCCCTCCAGAAGACCCCTCAGCTTTCTCCTGGAGGTAGCCAGTGTCACACATGCCTCGTCGTGTCCAGTTGTGTGACACCACTTGCATTCAGTTTGTGATGAATCCTGGAAAGACACGCAGGGCCGTGCCCCACTCTGCCCCGGCTGGTGGCACAGCCCCGAGGCTGCTGCCCTGCGCCGCGAGCGTGGCCGGCTGGCGCCCGGCCCGGTGTTTCCCAGCTCGGCCAGGGCTTGGAGCTGGTCCCTGGAGGTGTCTGTCTGCTGGCAGCTGGCCTGGCTGTGACAGCCCCGCTGCTGAGCGTGCAAGCGGGACGGGTAATCCCTGCGCATGGGGAGGGGGCAGTTCACCAAAGCAGCGTCGGGTGCCGGGAGCGCCACGCCGGGCGGCGCCGCGCCGGGCCCCCGCGCCGGCCCCTCGCGTGGAGCCAGGGCAGCCTCGGGCTGAAAGCAACATGCTTGCTACTTCAATGACAGAAGCAGCTAGAAACACAAGTTACGATTTCCTGGAGAAAGCACCATCGGTACCATCAGGAGGAGCAGACTGGGGTGGAAATGGAGAACCTCCATTGGCCCCAAACACGCTTACCTCCTGTAGCCGTGGCTGGTGGCCCCGTCACGGCCCTGTCACAGCGTGGCTTCCCACCATCTCCTGTAGAACTCCAGCTCCTGGGCTTCGAGGAGAAGTCAGAGGATTCATGTGGCCTCCTGGGGCAGCACCTCGTTGGTCGGCTGTGCAGACATTTGTCCGAGGGGGCCAGCAAGGAGCTGGCGAGGGTGGGGGAGAGCACGAGGGCCGCTGTCGCCTCCGTCGCTTGGTGCTTGCTGTGGATGGCAGCCTGTGCAAGAGGCTGCACGCCCTGTCCCCGTGTCCCAATGCCCCACTGTCCCCGGGGCGGCTGTAGGGCAGCTGGGCTGGTACTTGGACAGGGATGGGGATGTTGGAGCTGTGCGTGGTCAGCTGCAGCACAGAGGTGTCGCCATAAGCTGCCTGGCAGGTGGCATTCAACTGACAAACCTCTTATGGGAGCCAGACTACATGAGCCGTGTGGACATTTCTGGTTGTTCTCACAAATTTTTGTGACTTTTGAGATGGCCATTTTAGGAAAAAAAGGAAAACGATGAAAAATTCTGAGTAGTGAGATTTGCAATGCAAGAATCACTGCTTTCTCACTTGGAAGAATCTTTGTTGTGTTGGAAACTCCTCTGAGCATTTTTCTTAACAGTTGAAAGGGTCAAACGCAAACTTCAGTAGGTTTAAATTGAAATGAAACATTGTGGTTTGGCCGCAGCAAAATAGTTGGCTCCGTCCAAAGTAATATTTTCCTTTTCTTCTGTCTAAGAAGTCAGTACCTCCAGTGGGCCACAACAAGCCCGGCTCTGCCTGTGCAGTGAGCGGGAGGAGCGTTTGTTTCTGCTACCTGCCAGGCATGCCACTGGCAAGGTGGACGAGGCTTTTGGGGGCTTTTGTTTCCTAACACGTGGGTCTTTCCGGCAGACAGGGAACTGCCAGGACACGGGTCTTCCAGGAGGATTTGGTGGAGTCCCAGGGTTGTAGCTCAGCAGCTTTTCTGTGTCACTCAGCCAGTACGCAGCTCTGCTCCAGCACCGTGCACCTGGCAATGGCCTTGTCCCAAGCAGGGTCCAAGCGGGGCGAGCAGGGGGCTCTCACGCTGCTGTGCTTTTGCAGAAAGGTTTTTCTCGCAGTCGCTCCCACGCAGGTGAAGTCCCACAGCAGTGGCTGGGGCTGGCTCCTGGCACCCTCTGCTCCGGACATGGGGGTCAAGGCAGCCCAGAAGCAGCTGAGCTTTCCTATGTGAAGGGAGGGGGCTTGGAAATGGCCTGACCCTGCACACAGCCTGTCAGCTGGGCTGCCAGCACTGGAGCGTGAGCTTGCGAATTGGCTGGGCTGATACAGCTCCATAGGAAAACTGCGTGAGACTTAAAGGAAGGGTGTATGGATTGTTTAGTGGGAAGCTGTGTGCATCTATGGTAGAAGCAGCTTTTGTCCGGTGTCACTAGTGACCTGGAAGGAGAGGTACAGCCTGTGTGCAGGTGATAGTGATGTTGTAAATGCTGGCTGGGGAGGAACGATCCCGACGTGGTCTTGAGGACTCAGAGATGTGGGCTGGGAATGACAAAAAGAGGTTCATCTCTGAAAAGTGCAAGCAAATGGACCTAGAGAGAGACTATAAAATAGATACCATTGCAAATAGCATCAAAACAAGGAGGTTTTGTGATGAGACCCAGACAAGTAATTTCATATGTGTAGCATACTCTCCAGAGGTGGTCTGGGTGGGTGCAAAGCTGGTCACTGACGGTCAGCTCTAATCCCAAGGAAGACCACAGCAGAGACCAGCTGGAGCTGTGTGTGCTGCGTCATTTTACTTTGGGTGAAAGCTTTCCTTAAATGGACCCCTTCCATCGTCACCTCTGCAAAGAGGTGGAAGGTGGAGAAAGTTGATTTCTCTGCCGGGGAGCAGTTGCTATGGATGGCTGGAGGAAATGGAAGAAACAAAACACAAACATGCCAGCAGCCTTCCTGGAGACAGGGCTGAGAAGCTGGAAAATATAGCTGGACCTTGGCTTGTTCAGCTGAGCTGGCTCTTGGCTGCAGGTCGGATCCAGCAGCATCTTTCCCATCGCTCTGCTGGGAACAGCCGAGCTCCATTTTCCAACACATGGATTTGGATCTGGTAACGGGTATTTCTGTTCAGCTGAGGGGCAAAAAGCAGCGATGCTGAGCAGAGAGCTCAGACCTTTCTGGTCCTTGCTCTGCATGTCGAAGGGGACAAGCTGGGTGCCTGTACTTCATGGACTCAGGCTGTCCTGTCCGCACTCTGAGGGAATTGGGTAACTTCAGTGGAAATCCAGATGCTCTTGCGTAGCCAAAGCTCACCGCATGGAGGGAGCTGAGCGTGGAGTGGAAGCCATGTCACCACAGGCTTGGTGTTAGTGTCTCGCCAGGGCTGACCTTTCGGGTGAGTGATGTCCTGTGGCTCAGGTGCAGCAGGAGGAGGGACAGACGCAGCTGCCTGCAGCGGGCACAGGTGTCCCCGGCGGGTTGGTGCTGTGTGCCGTTGTCCCCATCGCAACAGGCAGCGCGACACCCAGGAGACTCGCTGCCCATCCTGGGTGCTGATGCAGGTCAGGAGTCCTATACAGTGTAGACTAAAGTGCTCTGCTGTTAGGCTGTTCTCAGTTGCCCCGTGTGGGCAGCACAGGGTGGTCCACAAAACTCGAGGTGTCCTCAAGGCCCAGGGTGGAGACTGATGTTTTGACAGGGCCGTTGTTTCAGTGCATGCTGTGGACACGCTGGAGTCACTGTGGGCTCCTGACAGTCAAGGGCAATCCTGTCCAGGGGCTGCTGCTTTTCCAGAGCCTTTGATACATTCTGTGAAGCATCATCTCAGGCTCTGGAGCTGGCTCGTGAGGATTTTGTGGAAGGCTTTGCCTTCTGTCCAAAGGAGAAAGAAAGGAATAGTCCTGAAATGGCTCTGACTTCTAATCCTTAACAAGGCTGCCGATAAATTCTGGCTTGAACAATTACATGCCCTAATGTCAGTTTGGACAGGTGATGGGCATCATGTGGGAAGCCAGGTGTAGTGGAGTGACAGTAACACCTGCCTGAAAACATTGTGCTGACCTAGAAGTTTAGTTTGTTTCAGGCTGTACATCTAATGATTTCCCTCCTTATTTCCACTGTCGAAGCCCCAATGTGTATTCTAGCCAGGAGAAAACTAAGCAGAGTTGCTCCACTGTGGAAAAACTTGTGTCACTGTCCCCCACCTGCCTTGTAGAATGTGGAGACTCTCCTGCTGCCTCCCAGCAGACCTCGTGTGTCTCCAGCACCAGCAGCTGAGGTTCAGATTCCTTCCCATTCATGTCTGCTCCAGAGTGGGAGTTGGAAAGGCTGCAGAGCTCCATGTTGCCTCTGGGACATGGTGTGGATGGTGGGAATGATGTGAAAGCCAGTGCAGTTTGAGCGTTTCTCAGGAACAGAGCCAGTGGGCTCTTCCCAGTTCCCTCCAGCTCTGGCTCTCAAGTGGAGCGTCAGAGGCTGGGAGAACTGGAGCCAACAGCACTGAATAGCATGGTCGTCAAATGCTTGTGAGCACTCATGACTTGGAGCCAGATCCCCCCCAGAAGTAAGGGTGACCCCGTGGATCTCAATGGGAAGGGGACAAAGTGCGTGGAAGGAGAGCCACAGCTGTGGGTCAGCAACTGCCTGCCCCCAGGGGTGGCACAGACAAGCACAAGAAAAGCCTCTGCAGTCTGTGGTGGCAGTTCCTGGTGCGATGGGGTAGGAGGGCACAACCAGCCTCCTGACACAGCATGTCCTGCCAGAGGTTCCATGTGGAGTGGGGCACCAGCTGTGGTGTGTCTGTCCCTCAGGTTCGCTGTGCCCTGAGGCAGCTCAGTGCCTGAACCTCACCTGCCAGCAGAGAAGAGGGGATTGTTTTGTGGTCAGCAGCATCGTGCTCTGTACGGGCAGGCATTGAGCGTGGCTGCTGAGCATCGACAGACTGCAGTCAGCGCTGGGTTTTTTTTGGTAACAAAGCCCTTGCAGCAGCACATGCCTTCTGCTCTGTTTTCGTGCTGCTGGGTTTCCTCGCCATGCGCCTGTCACCCGTCATGGCTGTCCACAGACACGTCCCTGTAGGTGTTTCTGAGGTGGTTATGAGCTGTAAGAGTACTGCCATTTTTAAAGAACTTTCAAATTGACCATAGTTCTTGTTGAGGATGTTTTGAAGCATGTAACACCTTGCTGACTGCACCTGGAAAAAAACAACACAAAAACTTTTTCCATTTTGAATGTTTTGGGCACAGGGCAGCATGCTTCACTGTGTATATATGCAAGTGCCACATAGCAACCAGGAGGAAAGCACATCTCTTCAAAAGAAGGGTCTGAAGTCACCATGGCTGGCCAGCATCCAGGGGGCTGATGCAAGCTTGGCTCTTGAAACTGTCCAAATGCACAAGTCAGCAGCCTCTGTCTGCATAGTATTTTTTCTATTATTAACTAATTAACTGCTATTCCAGACAAAGTCACACAGAACCACCCAGCACAGGGACTCTCAAACTTTCTGGAAAACAGCTGAGTGGAGTTTCAGGAGGTTTGGTGGCAGGATTCAAGGGGTTTTCTCACATCCCAGTCCCAGCCAGTCTAATTTCAGTAGAGATCAGAACCTGTTGTTGAAGTATTGCAGCATTGTGGCAAGAACAGTAGTCTGGTACTTCACCTCCTCTCTGCACGCTCCTTGGCTGCAGAGGCTCCGGCATAGCCCTGCTCCCCCTTCCCTTCCTGGCATTTGCAGACACGTCCCTGCCCGTGGATCCTGGGAGGGAGAAGACTTTCGGGTTCTGCTGGAGGGCACCAGCCCATGGGCAGCAGCACAGGAGCAGCGGGAAGGGAGGCAGGAGCCTTTGTCCAGGAGGGCCAAGCAACCCATGCAATTTTGCAGATATTCTTGTAGTCCTGGCAGTAATAAGTAGGTTATTGAGAAGCTGCTGACTTTTACTTTAAGCTGGTGAAAGCTTTTTGGGTAAATAATGTATCCAGTAAAACTTCGTAAGAGCTGAAGCGGAAGCACACACAGGGTAACAAACTTGGTGAGTAACAAAAGCTTTGGGCTGAGCTACTGAGCCACTGGAGACATCAAAGCTTGTGGTAGGGGAGGGCTGCCATGCCCATCTATGTACTTAAACTATTCAGCAAGGAGAAGATACAATTAGTACTATTGACGGTGACCTTCTGCTGAACCTGGCAGCAGAGTATGTGCTCCAGAGAGCCTGCACTGCCATCACCCACTTCCCCAGAGCTTTGCAGCAGTCGAAGGTGACTGCAGTGCCAGGGTCATGCTCTGAAGATACTTTGCCCCTGCACGCGCTGCTCAGCAGGGTGCTCCTCACGCCCCTGCAGCCATTGCAGGCAACAGCGAGGTTCTGGTTCAGAAAGCAAACTTAAAGGAGGGTTGAGTGTTGATCATTCAGGTTAGATGGCTTGTTTTTCTACCGGGAGCTAAAAATCGCATCTACAGCACTGCCTGTGCCAGGCGTGGCTGGAAGATTTGGCTAGTGGATGACACCGAAGGGTCTGTAGGAAGATCTCACTGATGGTGTGCAGAGCTCTGCATGTCAGAGCAGTCACAGCTGGGAGAGAAAGTGAGCTTCATGCCTGGCCATGGCTCTGCAGGGCAGTGGACCTGTCGGCCACACCATGGATCATGCAGACAGGAGAGGGCAGACAAGTTCTTCCCATCGTAACACAACCCCAGCTGGCCCGGTCCTGGAGTGCTGTCAGTGGTCTCCCAGCCCCAGCATCGTCTGTCTCAGCACATGCTGGATACTTGTAAGCAATTCCACAGTTTAAACCTTCCTACCAAGATCGCAGCTGAGGAAATACAGAAGTCCTTAGTGCTGCCAACACTCGTTTACATAGGATACATGATTCCTGGAGCCAGACGCATAGTGCATTTTACTATTTTTCAAATGTTTGCAATTCTTGTGCTTGTGAAAGAAAGTTTAAGGGGATCCAAGTGCACTCCAGCAGTACCAAATAACTCACTCTTTTAGAAAGCTCTTTCAGTTGTACTCACTATTATTACATGGAAAAGTTTCAGCTTGCAGAGAGCCCTGTTTGTGGCCTGCTCCACCAGGTGCCCTCCCTGCAGGCTGGACTCCAGTGCAGACCCGGCCCCACGGGCATCTGCGTGGCCCCTCTGGCCACCCCAAGCCTGGGGGGAGCACGAGCCTGGAGGCTGGGTTGTGCCCAGGGCTGCGCGGTGGGTGATGACAGGTGTGTGGCACCTGGTGCGGTGCCCAGTACCTGGCTTGCAGAGAGTGGTGACACCTGTGCGATGCACTGGGGGTGGCACCCACAGTCCGGTAACCGATATGCGGTGCGCCGGGAGCAGCTCCCGGAGTCCGGTAACCATACCCGGTGCGCCGGGAGCGGCTCCCGGAGTCCGGTAACCATACCCGGTGCGCCGGGAGCGGCAGCCAGAGTCTGGTAACCATACCCGGTGCGCCGGGAGCGGCTCCCGGAGCCGGTGGTTGTGTCGGGGCGCCCCCTGGCGGGCGCGGGAGGCGCCGTGGGCGGGGCGGGGCGGGCCGCCGTCCCCGGTAGCGGCTGGCACGGCGGGCGGCGGGCGCGGGTTCGCCTTTGTGCGAAGAGCAGCGCAGGCGGCGGCGGGCCGGGCTGGCGGGACCATGTCGTACCAGGGCAAGAAGAACATCCCGCGCATCACGGTGGGTGCCGCGGGCGGGGCGGGAGGCGCTGCCGGCGCCGAGCGCCCCGCGGTGCGGCGAGGGAGCGCGGTGCCGGTACCCCGCGCTGTGGGCAGACAAAGAGCCACCGCCCGAGCAGGTGTCCCGGCCCCGCCGGTGACCCCGGGCTGGGCAAAGCCGCACGCCGGCGGGCTCAGTCCCAGCCGGAGCCTTTGCGACGGCCGGTGCCCCGCGGCACCGGCTGCCCGGGCATTGCCCGCGGCCGCGCCTGGAGCCGCCCGGCCGCCTCCCGCAGAGCCGCCTCGCCGGCGGGCGCGGTGACCCACCGGCCGGGGCGCACACCGGCCCGGCAAGCCCATCGCCCGGGCGGGGCGCGGGTCGCCGGCGGGGAGCGGGCTCCCGCTGCCGTCCCGCCTGCCCGTGCCGCGGGCGGCCGTTGCCGGTGTGCGGCTGGGCCAGGGGCGCGGGTGCGGCGGGGTCCCCGCTTTCGCGGAGCGCGGGCGGGGCGGGCGGCAGGAGCTGCCGCGGGCGGGGCGCGGTCCCGGAGAGCTCGGGCGGGGACCCGCTCCAGCCCGAGCCGTTCTCCCGCAGCAGGTGCAGCGGTCCCCGTCGCAGCAGCGCGGCGACCACACCTCTCCGGGCACGGCCCAGCCCCGCAGCGAGCAGAAGGAGCCCGGCTGACACGCTTCGGGCGGCGGGGCAGGGAGCGCCGCTCCCCAGGTGCTACCGGGGGCTCTGTGCTCACCTCTCCCGGCGCTCCCGTGCTCCGGTCCAGCCTGTGCCTTCCTCTGCCGGGTGCAGCCGCTGTCTCCGAGCCCTCCCCAGAGGAGGCTGCCTAGGGCTTTCTTCTGGGAAAGCGATCACGTCTTTCATCTTGTTGATGGTTTTCTGCTGGCTTTGTGTAGCTCTTTGTTTTCCCCCTGAGGATGGCTTTGGACCCTGGAAGAAAAACAAAGCACTTGAGCTTCATTATTCTTTTTAATGTACAGATGTGAAAAAAATGCTCTCAAAGAAGCACAAAGATTACAAAAATCATCAACCACTGTAAAGAGAAATTCCTTTGTCAGCCCAGATTCCACTGCTTTAATAAGCAATATTGCTGCTTTACACATCTTGCTTTTTGTGTCCTTAGACCACCATGCTGACAACAATGTTACTGCTGCAGGTGGGATTCCTCCCATTTTCTACAAGAGCCTTTATGGGACACTTTACTGATACACAGGGCTTGTTCCTGCTCTGCTGAGATCCAGCAGGAACTTTCTCACCTCAGTGGTAACAAAATCTCTCAAGTTGCTTTATTTCTCCCTATTAAATGCTTTCCTCAGCCTGCTGAAGCTGGTGTTACAGGTAGCTCTGTCCTCTGACTTCTGCAGCTTGGTGATGACCCTCGGGACACACTGCAGCATAATGGTGTCCTAGTCAGGTGGAGGAAATGGCTCTGGAATTCTCATCAAATGACCTGTGTGTCTGAACCTATGCTTTGAGGCCCAAGGGAAGCAATGCAGTGAAGTCAGGTGTTGGGTGGTCTTCTCTATTTTAATGGAATGGCAAAAAATAAATCTTAGCTATGAAACCTCTTCTGTCCCTTTCTGCAGAATGTGCCCCCCAGGCATTGTTTTGATTGTTTATTCCTGCTTCCTAGATTTCTGCCCCAGAATGTGTTCTTGTATGTCAGACACGCAGTGACTTGTGGGGATGGCGGGTTGTCAGCTAAGCTGTGCTTGTTTGTAGAGAGGTTTTGGGGACTGCGTGGTGCTGTTAGGATATAAGATATCTCAGAGACCTTTAAAGCATCTAAAGCATCACAGCTGGGGGAGGTCTGGAGTAGGAGAGTACACAGAGAATTGTAGGAGCCATCTTGTGCTGGCGGGTAACTCACCTATAGATCTCAAAGCTCACAGCACTGGAGCGATGACTGAGCCCACAAATGGAGGGAGCGGTGCCCTTCCTCGCTTCTGTCACCCAGGCAATGGGCAGGTTTGACTTTTGTGAAGGATGTATTAGAAATCTGAGCATTTTTACTTTACTTTCTGACAGCTATTGTTTGCACTGTCTAGTGTGATTCTGGAGATGCACAAACACTCCCTCCTGGTTCCACTTGTTCTCAAAAGTGCTGCAGTCAGAATTTGTAGTTAGTTTCTGACAATAACATCTGAAAAAGCATGCTTTGCCCGTTGTATCTGTTTACAGCCATTTCTGGTCTTTTCTAGGACAGTCCGTTTGGTGGAGAAGCCAGGAGCACGAGTGAGGGTACATGAGTCTGTGTGAGATAAATTGCTGTGGGAATTCTTCCCAACCTGAACTGGAAAATCCTGGTCAAAAGCTACGTATAACAGTGCGACAGGCAAGACTGTAGCCATTGAAGAAAGACTGGAAAGTCTGGGCACATCTGATGGTTGCAAAGTGGAGAAAACTTGGGGAAGGGAGGTTAACTGGGTCTGTTGTCTTTCTCAGTGACGGCTTCATCAGCCTGGTATGGAAGTGTTGCTGTTCAGCGTGCCTTAGGCTGTGCCCAGCTCAGGGCAATACTAGTCTCAAACCTTGTGTGTCTATTGGGAGGCTTTTTATTAGTTTGGAGATACAATCAGAATACTTTCCCTCCTGCTGTCCACAGTATGTTTTTCTATCCCCGCAGAAAGAGTGGTGGAAGACTAAAGTAGTGAAATGCCTTGCCCTGGTTTCACAAAATAACCGAGCTGTTGGTTGAACCAAAATTTTCCAATCTTTGTGCTTTGCTCACAAAAACCTTTCCCGTCCAGGTAGACTGGAGTTCCCATATTTTTTCTTGGTGTTATTTTCCCGTTCGACTACCATGTCACAGCCCACAAGCACCATCTGTGGTGTCTCTGGCACCTCTGAAAACAACGGGGTCTGCGTGGGGATGGCCAGTATGTCGTATCAGGCACAAGTGGGGAGAAAAGCCCCAGTTACTGACTAGACAGATTTCAGTAAAGTGGCAGCTACCAGTACAGCATTTCTTACCATGCCACAGACTGTCCAGAACTACTGAGCGTAGCTGGCAGCTGTCTGTCTGTCTGTCCCTATGATTCCAGCCTGGGGTTTTCCATGCTTCTGGGTGGTACATGAGTAAGGAGGAGACATCCAGCTGCTGATGAAACACCGATGCAATTAGTGTCTCTTCTTTGATAAGGGAAGAGCAGTAAAGCTATACACCTGTGTCCTGCTACCCTAATTATGTCCTTGTGCTTTGTAAACAAGGCGAACACTATGCCTGGATGGATTTTGCAGCCTTCTGGAAGCTGCTGTCTCCCTTTCCTTCTGCAGCATCACATTGAGAAATGTTAAGAGGTCCCCTGATATTTTGGGATCTCAAATGATCAGATGGTGCTTAAGAGCATCAGGAGCAGAGTGTCAGCATGAGGGAATGGGTAATGATTTTGAAAGCTTGATCTCAAATGCTAACAAATGGAGAGACAGGGAGTGTTCAGCAAAAAGGCTTCCCGGCAGGGCAGGGGTGTTGGAGGCTGGTGGTGATCCCCGGTTTTGGCAGAGGTGTGCTGGCAGGATGCTTGCAGGCTTGATCTTGTAGGGCAGCGCCTGCACCTGCAGAAACATATGCTCATGAAAGGTACCACATGGGTGGCAAATGGGCTGTCGCTGCCTGCACGAAGCGTGGGTGGGACACAGCGGTGGAGATCAGGCCGGCAAGCCCGGTGGCCAGTGCCAGCGTCGGGCAGAGCCGCGTGCAGCCGTGGTCTGTGCGGCACTTTCTGCTCATGCTGCGGCGTGCGGCCCTTCGCGCGGGGCTGGCCCCGCTGGCCAGTGCTGAGCTGGCAGCACGGCCGGTTCGGGCGCCGGCGTGTTCTCCCGGTCCCGCAGCGGTTCTGCAGCCGGAGGAAGGGTGGTCCCTGCTGTCCTCCCGCTGCAAGGGGGTTTTTCCATCCGCTCACAATGGCCGATGACACAGCCTGACACGGGCTGGTGGGGAGACGTGGTGGGTGTGGAGATGCACAAATGAGCCCTGGCAGGGGAAACAGTGCATTTATTGTAATCTGAGGCTGCTCTGGCAGCGTGTGCTTCAGAAGCCTGTCTATTAAGTCAGACTTGTTTCCTTGTATCTGCTTCATTCTCTTCCGTGCTTGTTCCCCTGCCTCTTAGCATCTGGGTGTACTCTAGAGCCTATAGATGTGGCGTCATTGGGATTTTACTTACTTTATTATATGTTTTCCTTATGGTCGGTGGGTAGGTGCCAGTGCAGCCCTTCTCCTGGCACAGGCAGCTGTCTCGAGGCCGGCCCTGAGGCAGCACCCGATCCTCTGAATGGAAGCCTTGTTCCTGCTCCGGCCACGATGGACCTCACCATTCTGTGTACTGAGAGTTAGCACTGAGCAGCCCTTCACATCTGCCACAGAATGACCATTTGTGTGTGTGGGCAGGCATATTTTCTGAGTTCATATTAACAGTTTATTCAGTAATTGTCAAGTACCTCACATGCTGCCTGTGCCCATCACCTTTGTGTGCTGGTTGTCATTTGCTAAAGCTGCCTGTTCAAAGGAGCTGTGCAGGGATGCTTGTGCATGGACCAGCCATGTGCCCTCCCCTCTGGACCCCCTTCGACAGCCAAGTTCTGGCAAAGCCCTGTGTCGATGTGCCAGCTTAGGTCAGGGGAAAGGGGAGCCGGCTCTGGGTCTGCTTGTCAGGGACGACGGTGGGTGGGACGGGATGAGGGGAACAATTCGGTCGTGTGCTTTTCCAGGTGGGCGGTGAGGCTCCGGATCGGCATTAAGCTGTGCTGAGTGGGGAAAGTGAATCCCCACTGCTGGGGCTCGGGTTGCTGGTTATCGGTACAGCTGCGGGAAGGCTCTTGCCGGGGAGCGAGGAGGGACGGTGTCTCGTCCTCTGCACCAGCGCTCAGCTGCAGCCGGGGTTGAGAGTGCTGTGCGTTCTGATCCTTTCCCCACCCAGTTTCTTTGTCTTGACTGTGTGTGGATGAGATTGCTGTAAAAACGCTCACCCGTCTTGGGGCTCTGGCTGCTGCAAGCTGCAGGGACACGGGGGGATTCTCTCGCATCCTTCTGTTGCCAGGGATTACCATCACTGCGGTGATACTTCCAGAAACCCCAGAGGCAGCAGATGAAGAACAAATGCAGTTCCCTGTAGAGGAATTAATTGTGCGAGAGCTTCACAGGGTGAGGCTGGTGCAAGCACTGCTGAAGGCTCCGCTCAGCCATGCTCCAGGCTGGGTTGTGGAAGGGAGTATGCACACCCAAAACCGGGCTGGGGGCACCAGGGGAGCAGATAGGAAAGAAAGCAGGGGAAGCTTGAAAGCTGCAGGGTTGTTGGAGGTGTTTAAGCAGCTGGGAAGACTCTGTATTCTCTAGAACAGCACAGTCAGCTTGTGTCACTCACATACATGGTGGCCGTGAGCAAGATCAGGCTGTTTGCCCTGTGCTGCCTGCAGCTGGTGTTCAGACTCGTGCAGGTGGGAATAGAAGAACAGGACCTCAGCCTGCCTAGTTCTTCAGGACAGGGTTCTGTTCCCCACAGGACAGTGTCCCTTCTCTCCCGTCAGTGTGTGCTGGGTTGCACAGGTCCAAAAACATGAATACAGGAAAAGCATAAGAGCAGTTCTGGTCCAGGTGCTCCTCCACTGTCAGGCTGCACTGCTTTGGAGGAGGCTGCTGGCCCCTTAGGTCGGTAGAACACAGAACAGAGGAGGTGGTAAATGATGACACACGAACGCAATTCAGTGCCTCCTGGGTCTTGTGTAGACCTGTGATGTTGTGAAACACCTCAGGGACCACCCCGAGCATAGGGAAGGGACAGATTCCAACAGCAGATGCATCATCTTCAGGGCTGCCTGTCCAGCTGATGGTCTTTGCAAGATGAGAAAGAAATTCTCTTCTGTAATGCAACTTATTTTGCATGATATTTGGGCAAGATTTAAGGACATGCCCTTAGCAACGAACTTTCTGTAGATACCGGTATGTGGCTTGTGCTGCCTGCAGATTTATGTGCATAACGACCTGGTATAGGAAGCTTTTGACTTCTGTTGGTATGTTTTATGGAAGCACATTTGCTCTGTCCCTGGTGACTCTCCTCTGTACTCATTCTGCCATGGTGATGTTTCTGGCAGCACCTGTTCCATTCAGAAACAGCCCTACGAGTATGATTTTTTCGATCCTTGCTCTTGTGCTGTTGTTTCAAGTGTCGGTACAGATGTGAACTTCTGCGGTATTGGCTGGAGTGAGCTGTGGTGCCGTGGGACAGCACCCAAGAAGGGCACCACACCGGCCACTGCGAAGCGCCTGTATTGCCACTGCTGACAGCTGCTGTGTTCTTCTCTTCGCAGAGTGATCGTCTCCTTATTAAAGGAGGAAGAATAGTCAACGATGACCAGTCATTCTATGCTGACATTTACATGGAGGATGGCCTCATAAAGTAAGTATGGGACTTCTAAGCATATTATCACCCTCTCTGCTTAAATCAGCTTCAGGTTGGATGGTTATTGCCTTTTTGTGGATGTATTCCACACCCAACTTGCCATCCAGTAAAACTCGATAGCCCACTCCAGTGAGACGCTCAGCTCTCTGCAGTGTGTGTGAGCACACACACGATTGCCTGACAAGTTTAAGTCGTACCTCTGGTGACTGAATTGCACTCAGGCTAGTGACTTCGTGTCATGGTGTCCATGGTACAACAAATCTGTATCTAGTTGCACCAGGAAAAAGATTTATCTTGGACTCCTGTTTTGCCCTGTGTTAACAGTATGAGCATGGATGACCCTATACAAGATCCCATTTGTTAGCACTAACAAGACGGTGCTGTGCTGCAGGTCATCTGCATCCTGGAGATTTTCAGGAATTGCAGGCAAGCCTTTGAGTCCCCCCAGATTTTTCATCTGTGTTTCTGAGGTGCAGTAAAAATTCCATTGTTTAAAGGCTGCAGTTCAAATGTGGTGAATGTATCACATTGGGACCAGCCCCAAGCTGGGTGAATTGAAAGAACTGTGATGGTTTATAGCAGAGGGACTTGAAAAGGCATCGCTCGCTCTGTGGTAAGAGGAAAACACCCAGCCTTTCCAGGATGGTATATTTTAAAAATCCAGCAGCAGAGAAATACTTCAAGAAGTAGAACTGTATTTTTATGAGGCTGTTTTTAGCTCATGGACAAGAGTACTTGTGATTGACTAGTACTCGTACCCAGGCCGGGATCAGAGCCAGCTTCAGGTCTTGCTATGGCGCAGACTTTCCAGGTGTCCTTGGGCAAATCACTTAGCCTCATCTGCAGCCTGGCTGTCATAGAATTCCATTGCCTTGGAAGTGAAATGCTCTCACAAGTGAATTCTGGTAGGAATAAAGTGAGCAATTTAATTCCTCTGGTGATGGATTAATCTCAATGCAAACAGTGGAAAGAACTGCTGGTTTATTGCTGTGGGGACACTGGAGCGAGCAGTTCTGTCCACAGAACTTTTGTTATTCTAAGGAAAAAACCCGCAAAATTACTGAGGTAGAATGAACTGCAAAAATGGAGTTTGTTCCTCATTTGCTTCCTCAGTGTGCCAAGGAAATTAGAAGTTTTCCACTAAAACCAACTTGTCTTTTATCTTTATTTATCAGGGAAGGCTGGGGAAGGCTTGATGAAAATAGGATTTCTGAAAGAAGAGATTTGAAGGCTGAGTGCTACATATGGACAGATAAAGGGATTGAGGGGGCGGGGGGCTGAGTGAAGAGTCCTGAGGTTCAGGTGACATGGCCTGCAGGAGGGCTGGGAGTATCTGGAGGGGCGAATGTCGTGTGCTAGAACAGCACAAACTCCAGAGGGCTATAACGATATTGTAGGTTATGAGTAGATGTATACTTGCACTTTTTAGGTTTTCAGAAGATATTTTTAGATAGTTGGGATTTTGATCGCTTTCACTACAGTGTGGGCCTGCTGGTAGCAAAGGGGTGTGAAGGAGAGGAGTGGAGGGAGGTCCTGGCAGGGGAGGATGCTGTCGCGCTCCTTGGGCAGAGCCGCAGCCGGTGCTGCAGCCAGCTGTGCCTGCGCCGGGCGAGCTCCTGCCCGCTCCCCTTTGCCCTCTGAGCAGAGCTACAAGTCCCTGCTGAGCCCTGAGCTGGCCTGGCAGCTGTGGCATTACTGGGAAATCATCTTTCTCTGTAAGTAAGCCTCAGACTTGAGCCTTACTTAAGGTGGGCAGAGGGACGGGGGAGAGGAGAGATTAGGGGTGCAGCTTACTGGAAGCAGGGCCGGTGTTGGGTTTGTGAGTGTGCGGTGTGGTGAACAGGTAGGACTGCAATGCTGGAGATGCTTGCAGGAGCCCAGCTTCTGAGTGTGGGGTGTGAAGTGTCCTGGGCAGCTTCTCAGCATAGGTGCAGAGGTCTGTGTGCCATCAGAGCATACTGCCCAGCGCCCCCGGCACAGCGCCTGCCGCAGACAGCGGGTGCCGTCACAGACACCACCAGAGCAGTCGGACAGATGGCAGCTGTCCCTGGACTATGCAAATCATAGGTTTAAGCAAACCGGACAGTCCTGCGTTTTGCTGCAGAGTGAGGTGGTTTCTCTCTGCTGGCTCTGCAAGCCCAGTGTGGGACGGGGAAGGACTGGGGCATTGGCCTGGCTGCTCCCTCGGTGAGCTGCTCATTGACTGCGCTGTGGCTGGTTTTCCTCTGTGTGTGGCTCACCGTCTCGGCATGATCTCATCAGGCAGATCGGAGACAATCTGATTGTCCCTGGCGGGGTCAAAACCATAGAAGCCAATGGCAAGATGGTGATTCCTGGAGGAATTGATGTCCACACTCGCCTGCAGATGCCATACAAGGGGATGACAGCCGTGGATGATTTCTTCCAAGGGACGAAGGCAGCCCTGGCTGGTGGAACCACTATGATCAGTGAGTGCAGCAGGCTGGTCCTGTATGTGACAGCATGCAGTGCTCTTGGAACGTTGCCTAGTTATTTCTTTTTGCTTTTATCACTCTTCTTCGTTTTAAAGATCCATGACAATGTGCTCATCTTTTTTTGTGATCTCCGTCAGTGCGGTCTGGGGAGTGAGGAGCGGGATGAGTCTTTGGGATCCATAGTAATACCGAAGTGGTGGGACTGGAGATTTGCACAGGACCCATTGCCCCTGCAGATCCTGTGTTCTGCAGTCACTGGTGCCCCTGGGACCCTCAAAAAGGAAAAAATGGCATAACTTTTTTCCCTGTTAAATAAAAATAGGGTGGCATCATGCTCAGATGACTCTGAGCAGAGGAACAGAGCAATGTGCTGGCATCCTGCACTGCTCGGAAATAAACAGTGCTAACTAAAAAGGAAAGGGAATTCAGAGGTCCTTCCCTGGAGAAGGCCACGGTTGTGCACTGATCTGAGGTCCGGGTTTTACTGCTGTGCAGTGGTCACAGCTGTGTGCACTGCAGGTTTCTCAGGCTGCAGGAGCAACTGTTGGTCCTTCCAGTAAAGGACAGGGTTTCTATCCCTGCCTCTGCTGGTTCTCCTGTAGCAGGGCATGGGGATTACGTGGCAGGCAATAAAAGACGCATTAGTATCACGGTGTGGGAAGAGGCTGTGTGTTAATGGCATGGAAGTGGGGATGAGGCAGGACAAGGCCCTTCCGCTTTCAGCTGATCCCTCAGCAGCAGCCTGTGAAAGCCCCTGGTCCTGTGCCAAAGGCCATTAAGCAAAGGCTCCGTGCACTTCCCTGCCAATAAATGCACTTGGAGGAGCCCCGGCCCATTGTGGAGGGGATGGGGACCCCTTAGACTGGCCCTGAAGCTGCCGAGGAGCCGAGCGGGGACGGCAGGGAAGGCTGGCAGCGCGCAGGGCTGCGGGGGTGGCGGGACGGGGGCCCCTGCCCACCCTCATGTCCCCGCAGTGGACCATGTGGTGCCCGAGCCCGAGGCCAGCCTGGCCGAGGCGGTGGAGCGGTGGCGGGAGTGGGCGGACGGGAAGGCTTGCTGTGACTACGCGCTGCACGTGGACATCCCGCGCTGGAGCGACCGCGTCCGGCAGGAGCTGCGCACCCTGGTCCAGGAGAAAGGTTTGCTGCTCCCTCGCACGGGTGACCCGGCGGGAGGAGGACGGGGTGGCCGGGCTGTTGTCTGTCCTCTCGCTGTGAGTGCTGGGGGGATCCGTGCGGGCTGAGCTGAGCTGTGCCCTGCGGCAGGGACCCCTCTCACCCCTCTCCCGCTCACCACTCTCCTCTCCCTCTGCCCCAGGAGTCAACTCCTTCATGGTGTACATGGCCTACAAGGATTTGTACCAGATGTCGAACACCGAGGTGAGACCTTTCCCACCTCGGTGTGGGTGTGAGGGGGCACGGGCGGCCGTGCTGGGCGCAGGCGGCTCCTCGCTGCCCGGGTGGCGGGGAGGGTGTCCCAGCGCTGGCCGGGCTCCCACCTGCGGGGCAGCTGGCGGTCGGGCACGGAGATCACCGAGAGCAGCCGCCGTGGCCATCACGCCGCTGGCACAGCGGGGCTGGGCTCGGCGCCCGCACCAGGCACTGCCGCTGCCCTCGGCCCCGGGGCCGGGTGGCTGCCGGGGCTCTGCCTGCTCCACAACCGTTTTCTCTCATCTCTGTTTCAGCTCTACGAGATATTCAGCTGCCTGGCAGAGCTGGGTGCCATAGCTCAAGTTCATGCTGAAAATGGGGATATAATCGCACAGGTAACTACTGTTATGCGGGGATGGAAAGTCTGTCCCAGGCGGGTTTGATGTGGGACATTAGCAAAGTGACTCCAAAGCTGCATGGACGTCTTTTGCAAGGTGATGTATTTGCTGCTCAGCAGTAATATCAAATTTACCAAGATTTTCTGCTGTGAATATGTGGTGCTTAAGGAAATCTGAAATAGTGAATTAGCGATTATCTAAATGGAAGGGTGGACCATCGCGTACGGTATATTCACTCCAGCTGCAACTCTTTTTCAGTGTGGAGAGGCAGAGACCCTTGCCTCGCATGTAATCAGCTGAGAGAGTTAAAGTGTATTGAAAAGTGCCCTGGCAAGAGAAGAATTTTCTCCCTGCCGTAAGCAAGCGGGCAGCTAATGGAGCTGGATTTGCAAGGGAAGTGTCACAAGGGCTGTGGTTTGGTGTTCAAGTGGATAGGCTGTACTGGCCTGCTGTGTCGTCATTGGTGCTGGATGAGGGAAGGTCCAAATGTTTTGATTTTTATTAAGACAGAGAAGACATTACTCAGTTATGCTCTGCAACTACTTGTTTTTTTCTGTCATTCTTGGGAGTGTGAACTTAGAGGTCATTCTTCAAACATCCTCTCAGTCTACAAGAATCAGGTTTTTTTTTGACTTTTTAGAGCTGCAGTGCACAATTGGATGGCTCTTTTACGTGAAAACAAAGAGTGATCAGAGTAATTGTCTTGGCTAGAGTTTCTCTCTTCTTCAGCACCAGCCTAAACACAAAATGCCCCAAACTATTAGTTGGTAGCACTTCACAGCCCTGGGAATTGCTTCTTTCTGCCATGACTGACTGCAATGTCACAGGCTGGTGTGGGCCTCAGCGTTTTGTTAACACAGAGACGAGATGCTTGTGGTATCTGCTGGTGGTCATTCCCAGAAAGAAGGCAGAGGATTTGTCCTCTCCATTCCCCATTTCAGTCCATTTTACTTTTAGTGATCCTGGCCCCCGTGTGTTTCTCCAGAGTTGGGTCAACACAGGAGAGGAGGTTGCAGGGTAAGACATGTGAACAGGTACAGGATGTGAGCAGAGCTCCAGGCTTGAGACTCTGACATGCCGTAGGTGGTGGGAGAGCGCTTTGTAGTGGGCAAAGAGCAAGATGTGAGAACAGGATTGTCGAGTCTTTGCTTGGCACTTTCCCCGTGGCAGAGAAGGTGTCAGAGGAGGTAACAGGCAGCACTTACCTGCTGTGCAGCCTCATCCTTTGATATGCTCCTGCACCAGCTGTGAACACATCTGTTACGGTTGCTGGAGTCACACAGCCCTGATGCAGGTTGGTGGCATTATTTAATGCTCATACTATTCTCAGTGGTCTACAAGACACAATAAGAAGTGCATAAAAATGCTTGCTTACAGGAATTACTGCTGCTGTGCATCCACCTCATGGTCCACAGCACCTCTTGGAGAAACGTTCCCTGTTGTGCCACTGCTCGTGGCTTCTGTACATCAGGGGCAGGTGTTGAGTGGGAGGAGAGATGTTCATTGCCACAGGCAGCGACAGCACGTGGGCAAAGGTGTGAGAGTCCGAAAGAGTCCCCCCGAGTGCCTGGGTCAGGGCAGACCACGAGGTCCCCCTGTGTGTTTCCTTTGACCTCTGTCAAAGGGAGATGTTCGAAATGAGGAAATGCAGGAGGAATCTCTAGAGCACAGAGGGAAGACAGGCAGGCCAGTGCATGAGGTGCATGCACACATGCAATTATCCATGGTCCTTATTTATAACAGCAAAATACTTAGAATAATGTTAATACAGGAACCAACACTCCACACCACCAGCTTTTATAGAAATACAGGACAGGATTTAGCACTTGCTGATATCCAAATGACTAAAGAACAGCACTAGGGACCCAGGAGTAACCTTGAGAGGAGAATTTTTTATTGCCTTTAATGATTATTTTCACATTAGTTTCTACTCAGACTACTTGCTTTTCGGAAGAGGAGCCAGGGATGGCCTTGGAAAGGGGCTGTGAACATCAGGTGCTGTTCTTGGAGCTGGGGAGTTGTACCCTCTTTTCCTCCACACTGTGCTTGTTTCATCAAAGAGGTTTCAGTCCTGTTTCCCATCCACCCTCTTTCTCCCTCAGAGCCCTCGAGGATGCTGCAGCCTTTCACCGTGCATGGTGGCCCCGCAGGACAATGGCTGGTGGCAGTCCTGAGGGAAGGGCTTGATACAGGAGGGATCTGCTTTTCTGTGTGGTTGACAGTTTCACAGTGTTGTGACATCCCTCTGCCCTTTCAATATCCTAGGAACAAAGCAGGATGTTGGAGATGGGAATTACCGGCCCCGAGGGCCACGTGCTGAGCAGACCTGAGGAGGTAAGATGCTGAGGATGGTACCAGCCGTGCGGCACCGAGGAACAGGGGGCTTGGTGTGTGTGGTGGGGCCAAGCGAGCCCCAAGTGTGTGTACTTGTTCATCAGCTCAGGAAAGAGCGAGGTGCATGTTTGTGGCAAATATTTTTGGTCTTGCTCGAGTCTCCTAGCAGAGACAAGGGCTTCTGAGTGTCCCAGCAATTAATCAATGAACAAAAAGATCTGTATGGCTGTAGCAGCCTTTGGCGCTGGTTCGGGGACATTTGTCTTCTATAGGTGACTCCATGGGTATAAGAGGCCTGAGGAAAATCGAATGGCAAGTTTCAGTTCCTCTGAAAGTTCACTGTCCATGTCTGTGTGAGTGCAGACAGATTCCAGCCTCTTCCTGCTTAATCTCTGCTTAGGTTCTGAAGTGCATTTTGAAATCAGACAGGCAAAGCCATTGGTGGATGGAGTGGGAGGGATGGAGCGGGGGGGAATTTCCTGGTTACAAATCATTGTCAAGACACTAATTAGATTACTTCTAATTTTAGCTTGCAGGCTATTTTTCTGTTTGGTCCATTAATCTGAGTTGAGTCTAATTTTAGATATGTTTTCTTGAGATAGCTCCCTGCTGAGAGATGCTTTTAACTTTCCACAGTGTGTGAAAGAAGAAAACAATAGGAATTTGGTACAATAGCAAAGCTGAGCAGGGGAGCGCAGGACTTGGCAGTGCTGGGTGACAGTTGGACTTGATCTTAAAAGTCTTTTCCAACCTAAACGATTCTATGGTTTTATGGCTATGGTTTATTCTATGGTTTTATGGCTCGTAACAGCATGTATAGCCTAGTGTAAACCAGTGGTTATTCTCTTTGAAGTATGAGACTGTAAAGCATTTTCCTGTACATGGAAGAAACTCAGTGTCAAACACAGTAGATTAGGGTCCCTCTGTGTAAGCTGCCATTTATTTTTATTGCTCTAGACACATTGCCACTAGTTGGCAAGCTAACCCACAATTACGGGATGCTGTGGTTGTGCCAGGATTTGAGAACTGCCCTATTATCATAAGACAGCACTCTGATTCTTCTCCAAAGCTGATAAAACACTGTTGAGTGTTCGATCTTGAAATGCCATTAAAGCATAAGGCTACTGAGAACAGTGCAAGAAGGCTCTAGGTCTGTCCAGCCACACCCAGATCTCATTGCATTTGAAAATAAACAGCATCCCTCTTCTAGAACATACTCTACCTGGGAAAATGTGAAGTAGAGCACAAATGACCCTGCTACTCTCCATAAAGCCTGCGGGTTGATGGCAAAGCTTTGGGAGAGTGGTCCATAGCTCCTTGGGTCTGCCGTGTCCTGGAGAGGCCTCAGTGGGGGCTAAAGGTGTGCTCTTCTGTCAGGCGATGGTTTGGTAGGGCACGCTGGTAACCTGCTGTGAAGGGTATGTTTTCCTGTTTAAATTTCTGTTTAAAGAGTCTTTAAGCAGAAGAGAAAATCCTCTTTTCCCTGTGCAGCAAACAGGCTTGTGGCAGTGGGAATGGTGCGGGGCGTGGGGTGTCAGGGAGCAGGTGTGGTGGGGCGCAGGGGTGTCTGGGTGCGGGAGTGTCGGGGTGCAGGGGTGTCGGGGTGCTGAGCTCTGCTCCTGCCACCGGCAGAGCCTGGCCTGTGGCAGCGGCTGTGTTCCCTGCAGCTGGCAGTCCTGGCCTCCCTGGGGAGCCGGCTGATTGGTACATTGACTTTTTAAGGCTTCTGTTTTGAACTTTCTCATGCTGAAGCTTGAAGCCAAACTGTAGAGCAAACACTTGGAGAACCTCTGGGGTCGAGCTCAGGCTGAGCACAGGCTGATGTAATAGTCCAAAGATATTCCTCGTGCTGGAAATCCACCCTCTGCTGACGGCAGGACACTGGAGCTCGGGGCGGGTGTCAGCAGGCAGGACGAGCAGCAGCTGCACCGCAGCACAGCCGGACCCTGCAGCGAGCGGCCTGCCAGCGCACGGCTCGCTGCGCCCCAGCCGCGGGCAGGGACGCGTTTGGTTAAACCAAATGCAGCTGCAGCAGAGTGGTCTGAAGGGGAGACCCTTTTGCTGCCTGGTTAGCCCATGAGCCATGCTGGCAGGCGCGGGCAGCAGTCCTGGGCGTCGCTGCTGTTGGGAGAGCTGGAACCAGGCGGTGGAAAAACCAGGAGATGCGGCTCTGCACTGGCACCAAGCAGGGTCCGGGCAGCGCTCCCCTGCCCAGCGTCGTGTGGCTGGAGCCTGCGGACGGGCTGGGCCCTGGGAGACGGGAGCTTCTCCCATCAGGTCTCTCTGGTTAACCCACCCCGGGCAGTCAAGGGTAAGAGCAAGGGCACAGGTGTCAGCAGCAGCCGTGCTGTGCCGAGGGGAGCCGGGGCTCCTGCCCGCCCGGTGCTCCTCCACAGCCCCCCACCCTTCTCTCTTCCAGCTGGAAGCAGAAGCTGTGTTCCGGGCCATCACCATTGCCAGCCAGACCAACTGCCCTCTCTATGTAACTAAAGTGATGAGCAAAAGCGCTGCTGACCTCATCTCACAAGCCAGAAAAAAAGGTGAGTGGCAGTTGCTGCTGCGCACAGCCTCGCTGCTGCCGCTGGGATCCTGGACAGCTGGACGAAGTGATCCCTGTGTCCTCATGGCTGTTTTGCCCAGACCACCAATGTGCCTCGAGTGCAGCCCAGCGCTTCTCCTTCTGCTGGCGAGCAGCTGGTTCAGGCATTTCCCTGGCTTGTGAAGGGCACAGGGACACTGCAGCAGGCCACATGAAGCCACCTCCTGTTGTCACATCAGGTGACATCAACGTGTGAGTTGCAGGTAGGAGTAGGGCTTTAAACGGCAGTTTGTCTGAGGCTGTGAAGGACTCTCTGAGGAGACTCATCCAGTCCATGTGCAAGCGATTTGAGCTGCTGCGTATAGCTCTGTCCTCCCTGTGAAGTGCCGGCCCCACAAGGGTGCCTGGGTGGCTTTTCAGGTGGCTGGAGGCTCCATTTGTCACTGGTGGTGGAGCACAGGGACTCCCCATACGCACGTGTGCACGTCCACAGCCGTGTTCAGTGAGGCCCCGTAAAAAGGAGGCGGGGAGGAAATGTAGAAAATGCATCTGTAGAGCGGGTCTTGGTGGAGTTGTTAACTGTGGGCTGTAACGACGACTGTCTCCCAGAAGCACTTGCCCAGGCTATAAAGCATTTTTGGAAAGAAAAGTGCAATTTTTCAGTCCACATCCTAGTTTACCAGAATGATAAAGTCTGCAAAAAGCCCTTGGTCACCAGCTGCTGCCACCTCCCATGGCCTGTCCTGGAGTCCGGACCGGAACATGGGTGAGCAACAGGAGAGGGGGATGAGCCTGCCAGCTCTTTGGAGGCACGCGGTAACTGTTTACGAGGGATAAAGGAGGAAGAATGCACAGGGGTGAGGATGAAGGACAGTGAGAGGCTTGGCTGTTGGCCCGGCTGGGGTCTGCCTGCCCTGCTGCGGCTGTCACTTCACATCCAACCGCCTGTCCCTGCTGGGTGTGCCCGCGCTGCCGGGCGGCTCCGGGACGCGGCTGTCACTCTCGGGCTGGAAGTCAGCGGGATGATATGTCCCTGCTGCAGCGCGGGGACACCACTGCCTGCAGGAGGGGAACGGGGGCCTCGTGTCCCCGGAGCGTGGCCAGGGCGCTGGGAAGCAGCATCTGCCGGGTCTCCAGCGCCCCTGGTCTCTCTGGTGCCTCTGTGGGACACGGCTCTGTGGCTGTGCCCTGACGCCAGCAGCGTCTGTGCCCTCAAGCGAGAGGCAGCTGTGCTGGTGACAGGCAGGGCTCCTCCTGACACCAACGTGAGCCTCGCTGTCCCTTCTGCCCGCCCAGCACCTGAGGTCCGAGCAGGCAGGGGGAACAGCCAGACGTAGCTCTGGCTCTTGGCAGTGCTGCGGAACAGAGAACACCTCCAGGCCCCACCAAAGCAGCGTCCTTCCTGTCCCCCTTTCCAGGCAATGTGGTGTTTGGTGAGCCCATCACGGCCAGCCTCGGGACCGACGGCACGCACTACTGGAGCAAGAACTGGGCCAAGGCTGCGGCATTTGTGGTCTCTCCGCCTCTGAGCCCCGACCCAACAACCCCTGACTACATCAACTCCCTCCTGGCCAGGTGAGTGGCAGCTCTGCTGGGCGATGCTGCCGGCAGGAAGCGCGGACTCTGGCCTTGAGTAGGGAAGGAAGCGGTTAAGGAGAATCTGGGCAGCGTAGAAATTAGTCCGACCTGAACCACTTCACTGCAGGTGTTTAATGAGCTGACTGATGAGATGGCTTTGATTCAGAGCCGTGGTGTCTTATCCCCGAGAGTGGAGGGAGCACAGCGGAGGCACCATGAGCTTCACATCAGTCATGAGGAAAATACCAGGGCAAGTAGTCATGAACCATTTAAAATGCCTGAAGAAGGCAAAGAAATGAGGACCAGCTAACACAGACTTGTCAGCGAGAGCATTCACAGGGCTGAGAGGCTCTTGTGCAGGGTGGGGAACGGCTGCCGGGGCTGCGATGGGGCAGGAAAAGGTGCAGAGGTGACAGGTGTCACAAGCTGGCAGGGCCACCAGTGGAGCCCAAAGCAGAGGTTTTCTCATGGTGTGCAGGCTGGCAGAGCAGCCTCAGAGCGCGCGAGGCCTGTGAGGGCAGCCCGCACACACCTGGCAGGGATGGTGGATCGTTTGTTCACCCTGAAGGCAAGGGGGTGGGAAAGGGATTTCTGGAAAATAGAGAGCAGACAATAAAAGCACTTCAGCAATTTGCTTTGACCTTTCGCAGTTATTCTCCATCCTCTCACTGGCGAGGCACGCGCAGCAGCCAGGGACGCAGAGCTCACTGCGGGCCCTCTGCGCCACGTGTGACTCGCACACCCTCCCGCCCCGCGTTTGCACGTGGGGACTGGTCTGTGTTAGCCAGGGGGTGCAAATGGAAATGACCTTTGAGGTAATGCTGGAAACATCTCTGATGAGATGAGCTCAGCAAGAGGTGTCTCAGCAGAGGGATGTTAGGAAAACCTGGGTTGTGCTGGGGTGCAGGTACCATGGCTGGCCTAAGAGAGATGCTGCTGCATTTGGGGTCTGAATATGCAGCTCACTCTGGATTTTGCTGTGGTGAGCAAGCAAGGTGTGCCTCTGCTCACTCTGGTTGTGTGAAATAGGTGCAGGTCTTAGGGAGTTGCAGGGAAAAGTGAGCCCAGCTCCAGGACTGGCTTTCTAATCCTTCCCTTCCACTTCAAATTTGTCCCAGACCTCAAAGGAGAGGCAAGAATACTCTGAGTCCTTGCAGCCCACAGGTGTCTGTCCTGACACCTTCCTGTGCCGTTTTCTACGAGGCCTCAGCAGGAGGAGAGGCTGCGAGGCTCCGGCTGGGCTGATGGCTTGTTTTCTTCCACCAGGAGAAATCTGGTGGAGATTAGGGAGCATGTTGTGTCGTCAGGCTGGGCCTCTGGCTGTGTGGTCAGTCAGACATATGGCAGAAGTTATCAGAGGAAGACGGAGATTACCGGTGGATTAGGGCTGGTTCAGAGCCCTTGTGTCTGCGCCGTCCCGGGTCGGGGATCCTGGAGCTCCAGGGCACTTCCCCTGCATGGGCAGCGCTGGGAACTGGCCTGTGCTGGTCTCCTTCCCTTTACCTGGCAGCGGTGACTTTGCAGGTGCTGCCCCTCGGCTCCTTGGGCCCTGGCAGCAGCTGGTGGTTTCCAGGAGCCGTGGGCAGCTCCTGGCCCTGCCGGCAGCGCTGGCTCTGCCCGGTCCTGCCTCTGCCGTCCTTGTCAGGAGCGGGAGGGGTCAGGGCATCTCATCTGACTGGTGACCCTTTCTGGGCAGAGGGGTCTGGATAACAGCGTTGGGCAGCAGCTGCTGTAGAATGCTGCAGTGGCACTTTCCTGGGCCTCCTGGAGGGAGCTGCTCCTGGGGCCATCACTCCCTTCATCCCACTGCCAGATTTACATGTGGTGGTGGGCTGCGGCTGTCCCCCGGCCTCAGGAGCTGGTGGGACACAACAAAAGGGCTGTCAGGGACAGTCCTTGGCTGGAGAAGCCTCTTCATCCCCACGTGGCAGAAAGGCTGCTCTCCCAAGTAGATGTGAGATGTCTTTTCCCTTTGTGTTAGTGCAAATACTGGAGTCTCATACGGAAGGACACCTTTTGGCTCGATACAAAGGCCACGCTGTTCCCCGGCAGCCGAGCTGTTGACTCCTCTGGTGTGCAGGGTGCCATCCGTGCCCCGAGCGGGCAGCGCAGTGCGGCAGAGCCGCAGAGACTGGCTCCGCTGTGTTCTTCAGACTGAGGAGCCATAGAAATGGGTGCAGAGTAAACTAGAGCTGAGCCAGGGCTGCCCGTGTCCCTGCTCTTGTCTGACCACAGAATGACTGATGATGCTTTTGTTACCACCACCCCTCAGTGGTGACCTGCAGGTTTCGGGAAGTGCCCACTGCACATTCAGCACTGCGCAGAAAGCAATTGGAAAAGACAACTTCACGGCGATCCCAGAAGGGACCAATGGCATAGAGGAGCGAATGTCCATCATCTGGGACAAGGCGGTGGTAAGGTCGTGCAGGGCGAGGGCAGAGCGGGCAGGGTTGATGGGCACCTCGGACACCCGTGTTCTTGCCCCCGCAGAGCTGGGCACTCACCTGCACGTCTCCTCTCTGGTTTTGGGAGTCAAAACAAGACAGAGCAGTAGCAGCAGCTGTCAGGGGTTCAGGTGAACAGCCAGGAGCTGTGACTGTGCCCCTATTTTTGGGTCTGTCTGTGCCAACAGTGAGATCAGCCTCAGCCATCTGGGCCCAGCCAGCCCGTGGCTTGTGGGAGTGAGTCTGGTGCTTTCAGGGGCTCTTACTTTCCCTTTCCCCAAAAGAGCACTTATTTCTCTTTGTGTCTGAGCAGGCCACAGGGAAGATGGATGAAAATCAGTTTGTGGCTGTGACGAGCACTAATGCTGCAAAAATCTTCAACCTGTACCCACGGAAAGGGAGAATAGCAGTGGGCTCAGACAGCGATCTGGTTATATGGGATCCTGATGCAGTGAAGATCGTCACGGCAAAAACCCATCAATCTGTAAGCCCTCTGTTCGTCTGTGGGGATGCTGGAGGGCGGGGTGTGAGTAGCATTGTGTAAGGGCTCCCTGGCTGCTAGGAGCTCTGCCCTGCCCAGGAGGAGGGATGGAGTCTGGGCTCCGGGCAATGCCAGCTGTGGCTGGGCGTAGGATACCTGTGAGCCCTGGGCTCTGCATGAGGCTTTTCTCACTCTGCTGTGCTGCTCTTCTCCTGAGCCTGGCCTGTGCAGGGGTAAGGGCACACATTTCTCCTTATCTGGGTTCCTTTTCCAGGTAGCAGTTTTTCCTGGCTTTGCCCAGTGTACTTTGTTCATGCCTTACCTCAAGCCTAGGTCATGCCCTTCTCTGTTGTTGGAGTCCTTGCTCGCACCAAACCCTAAAGCAGCAGGTCCTGGTTCATGTTAGGAGCTCTGGTGGGTTCTTGGTGTGATGGACTAGTGAACTAAAAGAGGCCTCTGGGACAGGCAAGGCTGTTACCTTGTCCTCTCCCTGCACTGGTGACTTCAGGAGCAAGGTGTGGGGACTACACAGCCCTGAGCAGGCAGCGCTCATGTCCCTCCTGACCATCATCCCCTGGTTGCTGCAGGCGGCTGAATACAACATCTTTGAAGGGATGGAGCTACGTGGGGCCCCGCTGGTTGTCATATGCCAGGGCAAGATCACGCTGGAGGAAGGGAACCTGCACGTGACCCAGGGGACTGGACGCTTCCTGCCCAGCAGCCCTTTCCCTGACTATGTCTACAAGCGCATCAAAGCCAGGAGGAAGGTGAGCAGACAGGGATGCCAGGAGACAGACTTGGGACACCGTTAGCCCACATTGCCCTTTTCTCTAATAACTGTTTGGTTTTCTGCTTCTGTTCTCACTGAACCGTAACCCAAGGGGTAGCTAAGGCTGGGGTAGAGAGCATTGACCATGGTGATGGTGTGCCAGCGCTGGGGGCAAATGCTCCTCTGGGTCAGCAGCAGGTGATGCCTGCCCTCGTTGCTGTCCTGTTGCAGCAGGAGTCTGGAGAGGAGTGCTGAGTTATAAATGAGGAGACTGGGCAAAATGGCCTTGTCCTTCCCATCCCTGCAGCTGGAACATGCTGAGGGCTTCCCTCTTGCACCAGTTCTTCACTTGCTGCAGGGTGGGAGGGCAGGGACTCATTACACGGGCAGTGGGGCTGTGCCAACCTCAGCGCTGCGGGGAGGGCTCGGGCGTGTGAGACACAGGGACACGGGGCTGCCGGTGTGAACTGCTGCTGCGGTGGGACTGGGGACTCCCTGTGCTCCCTGGGAGCAGAGGAGTGTCACTGTCCTCTTCTCTCCTGTGACAGATGGCGGAGATGCACGCTGTGCCCCGGGGCATGTATGACGGACCTGTGTTTGACCTGACCACCACCCCCAAGGGGGGCACCCCTGCAGGCTCAACTAGGGGGTCCCCCACACGGCAGACACCCCCTGTCAGGAACCTCCACCAGTCTGGATTCAGCCTGTCAGGTGAGCACACGTGGCGGCTGGGCTGGGAGAGCACAGGGCCACTGGCCATGCTGGGCTGGGGGCAGCTGGGAGGTGGCCTGGGACAAGCTGAGCACGAGAGGTGCTCACCACTTTTGAGGTCCCTTCCAATCCCTAACTTTCTGTGATTCTGTGAGAGCAGAGCATGGCAGCGCGAGACCCTCTGTGTCCCTTGGAGGACAGGGCCAGAGCTGGCTCTGTACTCTCTGCACCTTGCAGTAGAAGCGAGGAGGACTTGGCTGTGGAGGTGCCAGCGCAGCATCAGACCCTGCTCTTGCTGCATGGGTCTGCTCACAGAGGAGCCTCTGCAGAGACGTTCAAGCTGCTGCTGCTCTCGCGGTTGTTCCTGGGGTGGGAGAGGAGCCAGCGGCTGCAGTCAGCCTTGGGAGGCCCTTCAGCGAGACCCCAGGCTGCCTGACTGCCCACTCCTGTGCTCTTAACTTCTTTTTCCCCCTTCTCTTGGTGGTTTCTTGTCCTCTCCCAGGTACCCAGATTGATGAAGGTGTTCGCTCAGCGAGCAAGCGCATCGTCGCACCCCCGGGAGGCCGCTCCAACATAACCTCCCTGAGTTAAATATCCCTGCGAGAAGGAAATAAAATCCCTGTTCAAGCAAAGGAAGAAATATGGTACATTGGTGTTTAAAAAGGAAAAGCAAATAAACCTGTTCTGAAGAAACCTGAAATAAGCCTCAAGCCTTATGTTTCACAAATGCTACTTGCTACCTAGCTTTAAAGATATTGCTTCATTTTGTTTTATGCATAGCCTTAAAAGTCTGTTGTTGTGGGTTCGGTTGTGTTTTTACTCTTCCTTTTTGTATGCATGCTGCTCAGACAGGTCGCTCGGGTCAGTGTGTTATTGGTGTCGAACGCATGTAGGATGCGGGAACAACCTGGTGTGGGCAAACCGGCCAGGCAGGCGAAGGGGCTGGTGTGGGACGGGGAGGGCAGGTTCATGGAGCTGGTGGGGCAGGTGGGTCTGTGTCGTGTTCATGTCCTTTGTCTCCACCCAACGCTTGTTGGTGTTTCACTATGAGGCCCATGGGGGAGCCCAGATCATCTCTAACAGCTGTCACAGTGCCTCATGTAAGGAGTTTTACTACTTTGTATACTTTATTAAAAAAAAAATGTTGTTCCTTCAAACAACTCGTGTTGCTGGTTGGCTTTTTTCTTCCCCAGGCTGCTGCTGGGCAGGAGTGCTGGGAAGCTGTGGGGAGCGGGGCTGCTGGAGGGGCTTTGGGGGTGTTTGGGCTGAGGAGCTGCAGGGACAGGCTGGCAGGTGGGACACATGCAGTGCTCGCTGCTGCAGGTGTCCGGGTATCGGTGCAGCTTTGCACAAGGAAGGGTATTGGCAAAACAGCACGTTGCAAGTGTTTGTGAAAATCAGTTCAGCTTGTCTGTCCAGTCTCTGGCCATTGCGGGCTGTTGAGCTGTGCTTGTCACCTGTGTGGTGACAGAGACCAGCTCCACACAGCCCTGCCTGGATGCGCTGTTTGGGTTGTCCCCGCTGGGCTGGTGTGGAGGCTGCTTTCTGTGGTTCTGTGGGCACCGGTGAGTTAAACACTCCCCTTCTGTAGCACGGTGTTTATCAAACGGAGGGTCACACACAGCCTTCGAAAGCTTGCAAGGCATGCAAAAAAACCAACTTGCTTGTTTTTTAAATATTACAAAAATTAAATGTCAATTTAAGCTGTAATAAATAAATACACTTCTTTTTATTCCTTAAGTGTTTGACCTTGAAATATTTATTTTTACATGCCTGCAACTCAGACAGGATGAGTTGTCCATGCAGCAGTCCTTCAGGGGCCATGCCAGAATAGTTGTGCCAGGGACAGGGAAGGCTGTTCATACTTACAAGTTTTGTGAAGTTCTGCTATCAAGTAATTAAAAGAGTTTTCCCTGTTGCCTTGTAGTGATTAAGCTGAGACTATGCCTCTGCTTACAGAGGAAGAAGGGCAAGGAGAGAGGCTTGTGGAAGTCTGGGGAATTTGTAGAGATGCGATGTTCTTACCGTTTAAGTACTTGAGTACAATGGTACTTATGCAGCAATAGATTTTTCCCAGTGAGGAGCAGGGTTACTGCCCTTGTCTGGGGCTTCAGATAAACAGGTTTATGGGGTGACGCTGCTGGCAGGCGCTGGCAGCACCGCGTGCTGTGGCGCTGGCCAGCCAAGCCAACGGTGAACGCTGGGTGTAGCATCCTTTTTCTTGGTCACATTCCTGCCACCAAGGAAAGCAAAATAACAGGATTCAAGTCTGACTGACTGCGGCAAATTGCAGAGGTAGCACCTGCGGCCGCTGCCCCCTGCCCAGGGTGGGAGGCAGAGGCAGTGGGTGCCCCGGCGCCCGGCCGGCGCTGTCGGCAGCGGAGGACGAGGCCGGTGCCCGGCCCGGTGATGGCGCGCGGGTGGGTGAGCTCCAGCAGAGGCTGTGCTGCTCTCAGAGGTGGTTGTTCTCGTCGTCCTCCCGGTACACATCCCTGCTTTCGGCCAGGGTTGTGGTCTCCTGGGTGCCGGTGTGGAGGTGTCTCGCCCTTGGGGAGAAAGGGACGGCGGAGCTGTGAGGGGGAGCCCAGGCCCAGGTGGTGCTCGGGTCCCCGGCAGCGGCCGCCACTCGCCCGCAGGGGCCGCCTGGAGGCCCTGCACAAACAGGTCAGTTAACGCAGTTTGCGGCTGTGGCTTCCTGCTCAGGAACAGCAACGCCAGGTGGGTCCTCAGCAGATGATGGCGGAACCAGCCCCCCAGGACCTGCTCTCCTCAGCTACCCGGCTCTGAGCTCCTCACCGCCACCCGCAGTGCCTGCCCAGACCCCGGCGGTCAAAGTGCAGAGCCTCTGCTGCTGCCTCCGTGTCTACTTACTTCTCTCTGTTGAAGACAATGAAGTCCCTCTGGAGCATCTCTAGGTGCTTTTGAAGATGGCAGGCCTTTCACATGCAAATACAAAAATAAAGAGATGGGGAATAAATTCACAGTTGACACAGAAAGACGTTACAAGGACAGTTTCAAGGAGATACAGAGATGTCTGCAGGGATAGAGCATCTTCAGCACTGCAGTGGGGAGGACGGCGTTAAGGCTCTCCTCATACAGAACCGCGGTGCGTACGTGCTGCCTTCCCCCAAAGGGAGATGTGGAAGAGTCTTGGTCATAAGGGAAAAAATAGTCTGGTTAAACAGTCTGCTGCGGCCTTGCTAGATGGCAGTCAGCTTTCTTGGAAAGTGAGAGAATTCCCTGACAGCATGCTTGTACCTGTGTGCCCTCACCTGGGAGGAATCGCCTTTGCTGGTGTCCTTCTCCTTCTTAGCCAAGCGCTTTTTTTTCTTGTGAAGAGGTTTGGATTCTAGGATCATTTCTTCCAGTTCAAAGGTCGGGTCACAGTTCAGTCTGCCTTTCTGGAGGGGAGAGAGAGGTTGAAGAGTCTCTCACAAATTGGACTGCATCTGGGAGCTGAATTGTGTGAAAAATAAACTAATTACAAATGCACCCATAGCCAGAACGCCTGCTGTACTACTCACATATTTTATCAGGGCCCTTAGCCAGGGGACATTGTCGAGGTGTGGCAATTGCTCTTTTTGTGCTCACTGCTTTACTCTGCCCTTTGGCTGTGAGGATGAGGACGGTGCCTCTGCTGGGAGGAGCACAGCAGTTTGCAAAACTGGTTTTAAAGCAATATGCGTACACCCACCACAGAGAAAACCAGCAACATAGGCGGAAAATACATACAATTAACAAATATTCACAGTTTAGGCCTTTTGTTTGGCTGCAAAACAGTCAGAGTAACGCTGCACACAGCAGTCCTTGGGTTATTTTCCATAAGGGTTATGTTACTTCTGTGCTGCTTTAATCCAATTAAAAAAGGATCAGAAACACTAATCTACTGTTATTTGTTATTTTACTATGAACCATGGCTTGTTAGGGGGAGTCATTTCAGGAAGAAACACTTATCATAAGGTGGCGGGGGATGTCCAGGCTGCTAACGAGCCTACGTCTGCCTGTTGGTTTTGCGTTTGGGGAGCGCTCGGGGAGGCGGTTCGGGGCCGGGCGCCCACAAGCGCGTCAGCCCGTGTTCCACCGCGCACGCACGGGCCGTCCGGGGTGCGCGAGACCAGGGCTGCACCCAGAACCCGGGAGTATCGTAAACAAGGCGGGCCCGTTTTGGGACACCTGCACTTTGTCATCGCCTCCCATTACTCTTTGTTACACCCACAGGAAAGCGAAAATGTTGCCCTTGCCTCTCCTTTCCCTGTCTTACCACATCTGATGCTCTTGTGGAAATTTGTGAGCTGGTGCCAGGCCCGAGGGCAGGCTGCAGTGCAACACTTGGGCACACGGGGAGCCTTTTAGAATCAATTTGCCTTACCATGGGAATGAATTCTGGTATTATCCTTTTCTGGAGAACAGCATCCCAGTTCACATCTGACAGATATGGGAAGTCCTGGACATCTTTCAGCTGAGAGAAACGCTTCTCAGGGTTCGGCTCAAGCAACTGCAGAGTTAAATGAGAGAGGTGGGAAAGTGAGACCCTGAGATGCGACATCAGAGATCGGGTAGATCCAGCATCTCTGTGTCAGCGTTAACGCCAGGTACCGGCTGGGGCGGGGGAAGCACCGTCAGACTTCGGGGTGTCTCAGTCAGTACCTGCTGTGTCGTGAATGAAAATTTGCCTTGAACATTAATAAATACAAAAATTCACAGGAGATGTTTGAGCCAGGACAGAACCACAGTTGGCCTCATATATAATACATGTGGCTGTTAAACCAGGTGCAAAGGGGCAGCTGGAAATTTAAATAATTGTGACATTGCATTATTTATTCACAAGGGAGCCTATATGGCTTGCAGCACGTTGTGGTCCAGGGAAAATCTTCCAACATAAGCACACAGAGAACATCTGCTGTAAATATCCCTATATTACCATTAGAAGTAATGAAATACTAGCTCCATTTAATTTCAAGCAAATGGAGATATTTCTAAATTTTATTATTGGAAAATATGCCATGATTCTGTCTCAGCAAATAATTGATATCTCATTTTCTTTAAAAAGTTTGAGGGTATTTCATTAGGGAGGGCAAAATACTTCTACATACTATTTGGAACAAAAAAATAGATGAAAGCTACTTAATTGCCTACACTTATTTGAAAATTAGAAAACTATTTACATACTTTCCAAAATTTGCAGCTAGTGCTATTACGCAGGGTCCGGTATTTCAGCTTTGCTGCCACTGGATGCAAACACTGTCTGACTCTGTCAAGCAATCCTCTTGTTTAGTGAAGATACGGCTTCAATTCAGCCATGATTTCAGCTTCCAAATAATTCCAGTAATGATTTGGAAGCAATTTTGATAACAGCTTAACCTCATGGTATCAAAGGATTTCAATAGCATCAGCACTTCTTGCAAATCTTTTCATTATTGGGAAAAATTTTTTTTAAAAATAACAAAAAATTATGCGTTTTCTTGCCAAATTTCTGGACAGATATATTGACATCTACTCCTAAGTTCCATCATTCCAGTGAGACAAAAAGTTACAGGAGAAGCTCTGGCAGCAAAGGCTGCATGTGTCCTCAGGAGAGATGCTCTGGCAGCAGCCGCACTCGCAGCACGAACCACTCCGAGACGCAGCACCGCAGCTGGTTATCCCATCGCTGTGCCTGCAACACCGGGACCTGGACGTTCACCGTACGGTGCCATCTGAAGGTCACTAACAGCAGCTCTGGACACCATTTGCAGTGAGCCCCTACCGCACCGGACCGAGCTGCAGGTACATCTCACCTTTTTGATCAGCGACACCATGTCACTGGACCAAGCCGCCGGGTACATCACTGTAGCTGTCTTGAAGACGTGAGCGATTTCATTTGTGGAAGTGTTGGAGCGAATATGATACGGCCTCTGTGAAAAATGCCACAGGGAAAGCATTTTAATTTGTCTGTTTTGGAGCTTCTGTACTCTAAAAAGATTTCCCAAGCAGTCTGAAAAAAACAATCTCTCTCTGCACTCCTCAAGCCTCCTGCTGAAAGTCTCTCCCAGTGCGACCACGGCTCAGTTGAAATAAACAAAATACTCATGTCAGCATGAACAAGGACAATAACTAGATATTCAAACAGCAGGACAGACAGAAGGCAAACCCTGGAGCCATCAGCCAGCTTGGGTTTGCTCGGCCAGCCCGGGAACTCAACCTGGAGCGACTGCAGCCGGGTCACCCACCTCCCCGTCCGGCTCCCGACCTCCCAGCCCCGCTGCCTGCCCCTGGAGAGGTTCAGCGTTTCCATCTGGAAGAATTTGCGATTCCCAGATGTTTACTGTATTTCGGGGGGGCGAGGGTGTTAAAAATACATTTGAAAAATAGCATCTGTAAACTGTGAGATCAAATCAGATGCATTGTGCTTAACGTGTACTGACACTAGATGGACCTCAAGGTCTCCCCTCACTTCCCCCACGCTGTGACCACCAACGGTGCCACCGTCTTGTTTGACTCCTAACAGCATTTCTACTCCCATCTTTAGAAATGGTGCCATCAAATCAAAGTCATTGCAATGACCAGTCCTGCAATTCGTTTAACATTACCAATGGAAAACTCAAATATGATACTAATATGTTTACAGGGAGCAATGGCTCTATTTACCCAACAGGTCAGACAACAACGGCCCCTTAATGTATCCTAACTTGATCACTCACAATTTGCAATACTCAAATTCATTTGAAAATCTGTTATTTAAAATATATTCATTAAAATATTTTTGTAGATATTCTGCAAAAGTTTATGATAGAGTTTCTTAAAAACTTGTTTTGCATACTCATACTAAAAGAACTTTCCCAGCCTTACAAGTTTCTAAACAACCTTTGCTTAGAAGCAGCTAATTTAAATAATTTTGTCTCATTATTTTTACTCAACACTTCCAAACCACCAATCTAACCATCTGTCTACAAGGTTCCCCCAACCTTACCTGAGTTAGCAACAGAACACGGATGTGACAGGCAGGGCATAATTTACACATCGTGGTTTACTTTTGCTTGAACTGCCCAGTCTTATTATCTTATTACAACAGCAACAAGACGGGGTTTTTTTAAGTTCTCCTTTCTTTCCTTGCAGGACAGGAGCTCAAAGTAAATTATATTGCAGCCCACGCTCCAGGGCTGTCATTAGCGGTTTGGTTTGCCCGGCTCAGCTCACGCCCCGGGGCTGTCGCTCGGTGCTGCTCCGTATCGCGATGGTTACTCTTGGAGCTCGGTGCTGCGATCACAAGGACCCTGCTGAAGATGTGGTTTCTGCCTCCTGTGCTGCGATAACCCTTAAAGCCTTGAGTTTAGCTTGGCCATTCCATTCCCATTATAAAGCATTAACCCTCCCAACAGAGCGTTTAAGGAAAGAGATGGAAGGGGGGTGCGCACCATACCCGGGTCCTGAGCAGCTCGTAGGCAGTGATCCCCAGCGACCACCAGTCCACAGCGAAGGAATAGCCAGTGGGTTTTGTGGAGCTGAACATTTCAGGTGCTGCAAAATGCAGACAAAGGAAAATTGGCCTTGCTGTAACCTCAAGTGGAAATGAGCCACACAGAAAACCTGATCTGTGCCAGAGAGCATCCTGTTGCTCTGCCTAGGATGCCAGTTAGCATATTACCATCACCACGCCTTTGACACTTTCTGCTTTTTTCTTCAAAACGACAGCACGTGGCTGGTAGATCGGTCCTTTACCTTTACGGCGGCCGCTGGGCGCGCAGCCCCCAGCCCCCGGCAGGACCCGCCACCTCCGTCCCCTGCGGACCCAGCGCTGCCCGGTGTGAGCCGGTCCCAGCTGAGCCCCGGGGTTTGCCAGCCCTGGGAACGGGCGCATCTGGGACCCTCGACCCTGCCCACTAACCACACCTGCAATTAGCACAGCAGGAAACATTTTCTACCATGCTAAAACCCAAACAAGCGTTTCAGTTCCTCTGTGCCTTATTCTCCCCACTGGTGAAATGGGACTGTCAGTAATTTCTGCTTCAGTGAACTGCTCCAAAACTTAATTGGTTAACGTGTGTAAATGATGGGATGGCCTTGAGAAACAGGTGTGCTATCACCTTGTAACTGGAACATTTAATGTGCAATAAGCACAATCCAATTCATGTGGATTACAGAATGCTTTACATAATTCCTGTCATCACTAGGAGAATCACCAGACCAAATTAATTTCCTGCGTTGTACAAAGCACTGAAACTCCCGCAGCCCTGGCACAGAGCCCCTCCCGCGCTGCTCCCGTCCTGCAGCACCCGGCAGCCCCACGCGCCTCTCCATGCTCCTCTGCCCACAGAGCCCAAAGAGAATAAACACCTTTTGCTGACAGAGGACTTGCCCGTGATCCCACAGTAAACGTGCTTTGGAACAAGGACTAACCCTAATTCACAGAATCCAGGTGGAAAGTTGGCCTGAGCATCTCCTCACCCCCCCAGGGAGCCTCTCTGCCCTCAAATGGATCTTCACATGCAAAAGCTGTTCCCGTTCCACTCATATCTCTTTGTTCATATTTGAAGTTCTTCAATCTGGCAGAGCCTAAATACAGCCTCACACAGTGAGTGAAAGCAGCTCTTGAGAAACATTAATATGTAGCGTAAACCTAGACATAGTGCTGACTGCACCCTTGGCAGGTAAAAGCAAATTTTAACTGAACGAAGCCCAAGAGCCACAGCTTTTTATGAGGAGGTTACCTGCTAATAGGAAGTGGGTGGAGGCACAGACTGAAATATTCTCTTAGCCAATACATGTCCCTTTCGAGATTAAAGAAAAAAAATACTGTAGAATTCTTGTGTGAGCTGGGAAGCAAGAATAGCCATAAAAAAACAGAACAGGGAGCAATGCTTTCTTTTTGTGCATGCTTTCATTCTTAAAAGGATTGCACCAGTGATGCAAAGGTGAAAGGTCAACTTGGTCGTCTTGATAGAAAGGAGATGCCCAAGCAATTGCCCTGAAGGGATTCCGCCATGTGACAGCTGTAGGGAGGCTGCATTATTTAGTTCTGAAAAACAGTGCTACTGTATACCAAAGCATATATTTTGTGTGAGAAGGGCTATTTTAGCTGTATAGAAATGCTTCTCAGTATTTTTGCTTCACTTAGGAAAGCTGAATTTACGGTTACAAAGACTTTGCTATGTAATGTTTGCACGAGAGTTCTTTTAGCATTAGATATTTCTCTGGTTCATTACCTCCATGCTTCAGCCCCAATTGCTCCCAGGTATGGCAATGTCATTTTGCTTTAAGTTAACTGTGCTTGCATGATCAGTATCAAGCGGGCCTCTTGCTATCTGAAAAGCCAGCAACTGCACTGATACGGCTTGTAAGCAAACATCAGTAAGTTTTCTGCAGTCCCCTTATGAGGGGGCTGCACATGCTGTACAGTGTGGCACCATGGCACTAAAGTCTGTGTTTGCAGCATGCTTGCTTTGCTCGGTGTGTGAAGTCAGTAGACGGACGGGCATTTTCCAGCTCGTCGGGGTGTAACTGGGAGCGGCTCCCCAGCAACACCTCACCAGGTCGTTCCTCATTTCAGACAATCGCGTGCATTTTGTTGCTCACCGGGAAGAAAAGCACTCAAACTCTCATCAAAAAGGACTTCACTTGTATCCCACCACAGCTCTCAAATCAAACCCATAAAACAGCAATTCAAGAACATGTAATTGTCATCAGTTCTTACCCATATACGGCTTCGTGCCAGCAATTGTGGTGACTTGTACTTCTTTGGTCAGCATTGTGGCAATATTGAAATCGGTGATGTGCACGTGTCCTGAAAGACAGAGGTTAATGCGTAACTTGATTTGCTTTAATTTCACACTAGAAACAGCTTTGAATCAGAAACTTAAAGTTAAATGATCTGTGGAAAGGAGTTTCCAGGAAAAAAATATTCTGATGGGAGAATTGACAGAAAACATTGCTGCTTACAGATGTGTCTCGTTAGATCCTTACTCACCCTTTGGGGAACAAAAACATGGAGCTCTCCAAGAAGTCATTTAATAATGACTGGTTTGAGTCTTCCTAAGTTTGGAGGGAAGAACAACTGAACTTTTCTCACAGAAAAAATTCCAGCAGCACAGGTACTCAGTCCAAGTTCAGTCTGATTCTCCTGATCCATGCGGGCAGTCTTCTTCCTGGCCTCCCGCAGCCGCTGCCAAGGCACTGAACTCGCTCGTCCCTGGCAAAGCTGGGCTCGTTATCAAAAGCATCAGATGTTTGGTACGTTGTGTTTTGCAGACTCATCACCCTCCTCTGCAATAACAGAGGGCGGCTGAACTGCTGTTGTTTCCTCTAACCACAGAGATCAAATCAAAGTGGCTTTTCTACCGATGGAGGTACTGCGACAATACTCCTTCCGTCATTAGCTTCAACAGCTAGAATTCACTGCTGCTTTAGTTGGTGAGTTAAAGTAAAATAAGATCACCGTTACACGTCTAGCAGGCGAGGGAGCTCGGCCCTCACGCGGTTCCTGACGGGGACAGGTGTCCGTGCCGGCTGCGCAGCCGCTGCGCAGCGCCCCCGGGTGCTCCACGCAGCCTGCCCGCTGCACAGCCGCCGCGGGAGGACTCGAGAGAAAAGAGCGACACGCAACTGCCTTGTCCTCTACGTCCTTGCACTGTTTTTTCTTTCATCTCTAGCTCTCATTCCACTTTCTAGGGAGCTGTTTTCATAAATATGAATCATAAAGACTTATTAAGAATTTGATATTCCAAGCACAAATGTGCCTTTCTTTGTATGCATCTTTTAAATGATTCACTTCAAATAAATCACAAGTTTTATAAACTAGCCCACTTGGGAAACCACCAAATCAAGTCAGTGAGGCTGAGGAAGGCGGCTCTGGGCGGTACGACGGGCTGAAGAGCGACGGCAGCGTCACAGACTGGGTGGACTGGGCGAGCAGGGCTGACAGGTGCTGGTAACCTGGAGGGAGGTGCTGGGCGTTGCTGCTGAGCTCGAGGGGCAGCCTTCGAGGCTGGTGTTTTCCCGATTGCTCAGCATCTCTGCCCGCAGCCCTTTCCAGCCAGCTCGGCCAGAGCCGCCTCGGGGCACAGTGTCCTGCCCAGGGTCCGTACTGGCTGCCTGGAACTGGCGTTTGCACATCAAGTTCTGCATTATGGCAAAGAATGTTCTTATTACATTTAGCATCTGCTACCACCTAATTTATTCACCTTTCAGCAGATTTAACTAAGATAACACTTTAAAGACTATGAAAGCAGAGACTTTAGGAGCTGTGGGGTGCAGCGGCTCTTGGACAGACCATGCTGTGCCTTTCTTACCTGAGATTAGAGAGACAAAGGGCACGCTTGCAGTGCCTGCATTGGCATGAACTCACCCATCTAGTGCGGCCCTTGAGAGCCTTTCAGCAGCGGTACGAGAAATAATACCGAGCAAAGCCATTTCAGGGCTCTTGCAAAAAACCTCTCAGCTCTAATAGAGAAGAAACAGATCTTTCCTTCAATTTTATTAGACAAATGACCTGGCCAAAACCTCCTGATTAATTAGACACAATTCCTGGAAACTGCCATCTGTTATATTGTTTTATTCCCAGGTGAGCTGTGCTGTCATTGAGCCAAATCAACAGACTTAACGTTAAAGGAGGAAACTACTTTGTGCTTGGAATGACTGTTGAAGGTGGTCACCTGCTAAGGGTTTCTTCATTGCGGGACCTGATCCAAGTCTCTGGTCTTGAACAACTGCTTTATTTATTGCACAGAAATACATTTGCCTGATATTCCACTTTAGTTATGGCTCTCTTTAATTTCTTAGCTGAAATGGATATGGTAATACAGGATGTCACTGCCCAGGGTGACAGAGGCAAACACATGAGGTGTGTGTCACGTTCATGACAGTCACAGCAGGACAACACGTTTCAACACGTGTCAAACACCTGCAGTAGGCTCCTGCACAAAGATCAGATGATGTGCAGAAGGGTTCCTGCAGCCTCGGTGGCTTGTGACAGACACAGGCACCTTTCAGTATGTAAATCTGAGAGGGTGGCAAGTTGCAGGTGGAAAGGTGTCTGACAGCTGGGAAGGACAATGGGCCAAAGAGCAGAGTTAGGTGGCAAGAAAAGTTTAAAAAAATGAAGGACTGAAGTCTGATTGCTGAAGGTCTTTAAGTGCTTCACACTCTCAGGGGACTGGTCTCAATCAAGAACATTATAAAAAATTGATGTTAGCAAATAGCATATATCTTGTGATTACAGCTGTGAAAGCCTGGTGAAGGGAGAGAAGAGGGAATGGGGAGCTGCAGCTCCATTCCATGGGGAAAGAGATACTGAAAAACAAGCACAATCTCCTAAGCTAAATATAGATAATCATGCTACGATAACAGCTGCTCTGGGGAAAGGATTGAACGGTGTGTGCACAAAGCTTTCTGTATGCATGAGAGGACACACCTTTGCTGCCATGGATAAAGGAAAGAAATACAAGTAGTCAGAGTCAGAAGGACACTGAAGTCAAGGGTACATCCACAGAAAATAACTCTGAAACCCCTGGAACAGACAGTTAAAACATCACAGCGAGCAGAGAATAACCTCAAAAATGAACCCAAATTGCAGTGTCATTATAGAAGTTCCTGCTGAGCTGAATGCAACTGCAGAGACAAGCAGATCTTTTTTCCCGTTTGTCCCCTCTTTGGGGGATGCTGACCTACATTTCCACGGCTCTAGTACTCCCAGCTCCCTCTCGGGTGGCTGCGTCATCCCGTCCTACAGGGCACAGAGGCAATTGGAAGACGGTGACGGGTCACCAAGTGTCTGCTGGTGGGGATGGACGGCAGCAGCCCCGCACCGGCACCGCGCAGCCCGGCTGGGAGGGCGACCTGGGGCCGCGGTGGTGCCGGGGCCGGACCAGCAGGTCCCAGGGCATCGGTGGGCGCTGGCGGGACAGGGAGGGAGGACGGGTCTGTGCATCCCTCTGTGCACGAGGCAGCAGCACCGAGTGAGGCAGGACAGAGGCTGCTGCACTGGGAGGCAGAAGCAGCTCTGCTGACAGCTCTTAAATAAATAATTAGCAGCACTTTGAAATTAGAGGTCATATGCAAAATGGGTAGAGTCTGGGCTCGGGTGCTGCCAGGCAACTCTGGTCACACTGCGATTCCTTGGGAGCTTCAGGATCTCTATTACAGCCTCTGAAGGAATAATGAATTCAGATATGCCTTGTCCCTGTGCTGACTTTTTCTCTTTGAGTGCCTTGCTGTAGTTGCTAATGAAGATTTCTCAAAACAAACCAGTTACATGGATTTTCAAAAAATATGAAATGACAAAGTGCTTTTCTAATGAGTTAAAAGCTAATAAAGATCAGACAAGTCTTCACTGTGAGAGCATTTACCAGAACAAAAATATGTGCCTAGAGAATAATGCAAGAATACAGGTAGAGTTTTGCCTCAGAAAAAGACTAAGGAAAAAATGATAGCAGCACCTATAATATACCCAGCCCAGATCTTAAATTGAGGTCTGCTAGGCACCTGATCACAAGCAGCACAACGTGCGATCCCTGCTAACACCTCCTGGAGACACCGTTAGGTCAGCCAGAGGAGGTGTTGGTTAAACACCGAGGCACCCGCAGAAGTGCCCCTGCGCCCTGAAGGTACGCGACGCTGATGCTCAAAAAGCAAAAGGCAGGAAAGTGCAAAAGGATGGTCCTGCTCCTGCCTGAACTGAGAGGGGAAAGCAACAGCAATTGAGGAGAACAGCAAGCACCTAAACTTTAACTTGGATGTCCTGTTTCTGACTCTGCTTTTATGTTTATGCACGACCACAAAGCAACTGGCACTTACCATGTTCGTCCAGTAAAATGTTGTCAGGCTTGATGTCTCTAGGAGAAAAAAGCAGAGGAGGGGAGACACCATTAGCCTAGAAAGTGACACAAAACAGGGCTGCGGTCACTTTAGGGAAGCCCGGACTCTGGGGAAACACACTTGCAGGGACGTCATGCCCTAAAAGGTGTCATTGCTGGGGCTCTTCAACTCTGACCTTCCTACAGGGTTTGACTTAGGCAGAATAATCGAAAAGCAAAAGCAGAACCAGTGGTACAGGGCTATGGCTGTGAAGTATGCTGTGGTTTGGTCTAACAGCACCCAGGTAGTCCACCTGCAATGCTAGAGCTGCTTGTTATCTTTTCCTTCTTTTTCTTCTTAGTCTGTTTCAATACTATATCGAGAGCTGTTCCCCATTTCCTCAGTAAAAATCAAATTATTTTAACATCTTTGTTCTAGAAACAAATAGGTTCCCCACCAGTTTTACTCCTGAACGGAAACAAAATAACAAAATAATAATACCTATAGCAATGCTGTAGGGAAATGCTTTCTGTTGAAGGGAAAAAACGTACACCTGATATTCTACCTGTATCTGCCTGAGTGACTTTACAAGCCATTACCTGGTTTTAATGAGCTAATTACACCAGTCCCCGCTCACCGGCGCTCAGCCTGAGCCAGGCACCTGGCAGCTCAATGCACCATCAGGAGGTCGACGCGTCCACGAGGCGGCTGCACAGGCAGCAGCCTGCGCCGTCCTGACGCGTCCCGCCAGGCCAGGGGCTCCGGGGGAAGAAACGAGCCGGTTCAGGATTTTATCTTTAAAAATGCCATCACTAAGATAAAATTTGAACTCACCTAGCCACCTGGAACCAAGAAAAGACAATATACCTAATTATCATGTAACAGCTTACAGTGCTCTGGCATCTTGTCACCCAAACTGCTTCCAGTGGGTTACAAATACCAGTCACCTTCCTTGTGCCATCCCCGTCACACAGGGACAGGCACCTCGATTATTTGTGTATTTATTTTTTTTTAATAAACTAGGTATATAATTTCCTAGCCTGAAAAAATTAACAAATGTTCCCCACTCTTCTATGTGTAGGTGGGAAATAATTCCAGCCATCGGTCTGTGTTTGCTGCCTCTGCACAGCTTTGTTCAGACAAAACAAGCAATCGCTTGCCTGGCTCCTGATGTTCCCAGCTCCAGATGTCACAGTGTCATTGACTCAGCTGAGTCACTTTATCAATCTAATACTGTCCCACTGGGTTAGCGTCAATTAAACAACTTACATTACAGTGTTAATTAAATAACTTGCAAATTTTACAGACTGCCATACGTGTTTTGTTGTACTTGATTCACCTTAAACACATATAGCTGAGTCCCACCCTGTTTGTTCAGGCCAAGCCAACAGTGTCAGGATGGAGCCCTCGCTGCCCAGGACAGACACAGCCCAGGCTGCATTGTTGAATTCATGTTTCATCCATGCTCATCCATTATTTGGTGCAGGTGAGCAGGTGGCAGGCACGGACAGCCAGCGCAGTGTCCCCGTCGCCGCACGCCAGCCTCGCGTCCCAGCCCGCAGCAGAGCCCGCGCGGGCCAGCGCATGGACCGCCTGCCACGGCCAGGTGCGGCGGACTAGAAATCTATGCAGGTACAACACAAACCAAGCAGCATGAAAGATGAGACTCCTGACAAAGCAGGAGCCGTCCCTCGGGCTCCAACCGCACAGAACAAAGCCTCTCTGGTGCCCTGGGGCTCTCCGCTCCGGCGAGGGATGCTCTGGCACACCAAGCCTCAGCCTGTCTGCTCCCACAGCCCAGAAACCGCAGCCAGACCCTACGGACACGAACCGCCCTGATCATCATCCGCCCTTGAACAGCACGTTCCTTCCCTTACTAACAACCACAATTGTTTCCATGTAAAATTTTGTACCACTCTTTGTTTTTACACCTCAAAAGAATGCTCTTCTGGAGTAATATTTATAAACGAGATAAGCTTTTTCCCACCTTTATTAACCCTCCGCTAGCCCCTCCCTGTCCATACCCCTGTTAGCAGCTACTAAGTCAAACCCTTGGACCCCTGAGGTTTGCACTGCCAAGGACCAGCAGGAAACAGTCACGCATCTGTCTGTGCACGTCTGTCTGTCCGGAGCCAAACGCTGCCTCTCCAACCAGGGAAAAGCTCTGCCTCCTCTGTTATTTTGAAGGTCTTCAAATGTGTGGGAAGAGTGCAAATATTTTTTCACTGGCCACAAAAAATCTTGGTGGCAAAAAAGAAATTCTCACCACTTCTAGGAAGTGATTTAAGCTTATACAAAAAAAAAAAAAAAAGCTGTGTCTGGTCCCGTTCCCCATCTTCCAGTGTGGTACAGAGGGGAGCAAAAGGGAGACACCTTCAAGTGTGACAGCAGAGAAGTTCTGAATGCTGACGTCTACCCTCCCTGGATGAGGATGGATATTAGCGAGCTACAGCTAATTAAACCTACTAGAGACAGCTTCTTGCAGGATCAGCAAACAAGTCAAATATGCTATATCATAGCTATCCCAGAGGGAGAAACAACATGCTCCCTGTTGTACATGAAGTGCTTTTCTCTAGGAAGCCTGGTGTTTTACGTAAAAGCAAATGCATGTGGGGTAATATTTTGTTTAGCTCTTAAGCTTCTATTTGTCCTTTCACAACAAAGAGGAACAAGTCTGCCCCTGCAAGAGCCTACGAGCATCAGTCCACCACGAGGTGCCCCGCTGACCTGTGGATGATGTGCCTGCTCTGGAGATAGTCGAGGGCCAGCACCAGCTCACAGATGAAGAGTTTCACGGTGCCTTCTTGGAACCGCACGTTTTGTTGGAGATGGTAACGCAGGTCCCCTCCAAGCAGCAAGTCTACAACCATAAACATATCTTCTGCATCCTGGAATGAGTACCTAAAATGGCATAAGCATGACTGAAGGATGAGGGTATTAAAAAAGGACAAGTTAAAAAGGGACGTATGGCACATCTGGGAATACTCATAACTTCTTTGAACTTTTTCACTTAGTAAATAATAATTTCAAGACCTTTCCATGCTCCATTTCCTGATGCGAATAAACTCCTACCACCTATATTCTCAAAATAATTGAGATGACAATAATTTAGCTTCAGATCCATCACCAAGTCAGAGCAGTTTGTATGAACGATTAGCAGCGGGCCTCCTAGAAGAACAGGAACATAATGTTTTAATGCTGAACTTGTTACTGTTGGCCACTTGAAAACCAAAGCCACATCCAAACCCATCACTCTCACGCAGGTTGCTGCTCATTTCTTCCTGCTAACAGCTGCGAAGGGAGATGGACGGACTCAGCTCTCAGGAGCGTTTATCACGGGGTACGAGTGGCAGTGACCGATGGCACAGACCAGAAAGGGCCCAGGAGGCGCAGACCATGCGTTTTTATTTTGGGGAGGACCTCAGACTAATTCTTGAGAGTTCACCTGACAGCACTCATGTTACAAGAGATTTCAAAAAGGAACACAAAGTTATTCAAAGTTTTGTGATCTTCAGTGTGTTTTAGCCTCATTTTTTGTGTTTAGCATTGATAAGTTCTACTTCATTCCAAAAATAAATCCAGTACCTAATAAATGTAATTACCCACCCCGCCAGAAGAATCCTATAACTACAGGATATTGGCCACTGGATCATGTGGTGTATGAGACCACATACCTTGAAATGTTGCTGGTGTCCTAATAAAATTAACCTGTCAGGCTTTAGCAGTAATAGAGGCTCATTTAAAATTCCTTTCTACTGCCACACTGCAGGAAAACATGCTGAATCAAGTGAAGGGGGAAGAATTAGTGCATCTTTTATCACTCAGCTGGCCAATCCCATTGCTAGTGGTTGAAAAAGAACTATAACCGGAGCACGTAGGTTGCATTTATCAGATACTCTTAAAGGAAAGAGACTCTTTTATGTACCCATTTCCCTTACAGATATATGGGTTTCTGCAATAAAATTTGAGTGGTGTTATTTTTCTGTCAGTAAATTCAATTATAAATTTCTTTTATCTTTGCCAATTAGCATCAATTCAGTGAAATATCAATAAGGTATTAAGGCAGGCTGTTTACAGTACAAAATGAACCACAAAATCAGAATTGGGAGGTGATGAGAAGCAAGCAGTGCCCAGAGAAAGCCTGCTCGGCCACCGATCCCCTGCTGCTGCTGTGGTCCTGGGAGCTGCTGGTAGCTGCAAAAGAACGTGATTAAACAGAACTGTGTTACAGTACTGAGCAATACCTGCCTGGGAAGAAACCACAGGGGACACACAAATAAACTCTCTCAACCTTGTCTGGGGGGTAAAGGGGTTAACTTGTTGAATTAATCAAGATTCCCCCGAAACCAGAGCCTGGGTCAGACAGGGAGCCGCGGGCCGGTCGGTGCTGCACGCACGCGTTCTGCAGAGCAGCCACTCGCCCCGCGGCCAACGCCGGGACGGCCCCGGCTCGGCAGCAGCGCCACACGCGTGCCGGCACGACACCGTCCTGCCGCGGCGGCAACGTCCAGCTGCTCCGCAAACCGGCTTGCAGCAGGACACTGGGCAAGTCTGGTCTGAAAGACGCCTCTCACTGATGATGCTGACTGAGCCAGTACACAAAGAATCACAGAATCACAGAATGTTAGGGATTGGAAGGGACCTCGAAAGATCATCCAGTCCAATCCCCCTGCCAGGGCAGGAACATCCAGGTGAGGTTACACAGGAGGCGTCCAGGCGGGTTTTGAATGTCTCCAGAGAAGGAGAATCCACAACCTCCCTGGGCAGCCTGTTCCAGTGTTCCGTCACCTCACTGAGAAGAAGTTTCTTCTCGAATTTAAGTGGAACCTCTTGTGTTCCAGCTTGAACCCATTACCCCTTGTCTTACTGTTGGTTGTCACCGAGAAGAGCCTGGCTCCATCCTCGTGACACCCACCCTTTATATATTTATAAACATTGATGAGGTCACCCCTCAGTCTCCTCTTCTCCAAGCTGAAGAGACCCAGCTCCCTCAGCCTTTCCTCATAAGGGAGGCACAATATCTTACCATAAATTAACTAAGAAGGGGTGTTCCAGGCCCTGCATAATCTGCAGCTCCTTGAAAACATTTCTTACTTCATTACGCTCCACACACTTCTGTTTATTCATGTATTTCATGGCATACATCTTCTTGGTATCGTTCTTTTGCACAACGCAGACCTAAGTGAGCAAATCAAGGGATAAATCAGAGAAGATTTGTCAGCAAATTTGGACCCGTAAAGCCCGGTCATGCGAGCGTTCTCCGGTGGCTTTAGCAAAGCCCACACTGCCAAGTCCCAGCTCCACGCGCTGACGCTGCCACACTGGGCATCGCCAGTAAGTCCCTCACCCAGCTTTCAGCCAAGGAAGAGATTTCGCTGGAGGGAAGGTGAGGGGAAGGGATTTATCATCACAAAGACAGGAGATAGGGAACAAGTCAACATTTTTTATTAATAGCACTTTATTTAATAGCACTCGCTAATCTTGGTTGTGTCCGTCCCTCCCACATCAGTTACTGGCTGGAAGAGCCTTTTCCACCACAGAACTACGGGTTAGAAATGGGGCAGCAGCACCTGATCTCCCCCTTCTTGATAAGTTCCATTCAGCTCACAAAGCACCTTGGGCTTCGTTGGAGGAGTATTGGGGTTTGAATTTTAACCTTTCTTACATTTCATCAAATCTAGAAAGAAATGTTGCTTCAGTAACAGACTCAGAGTTTCTAAGCCTTTACATGAAGGGACAAATGGCCTTCTAGAATTCTGTCAGCGTACACAAGCATGGAATTCCATAACAACAGAAAAATAAAACCAGGCTATGACTGTAACCTGATGCTTAATAACAAATACTGTGTTTCACAGAGAAATATCCCCTTAAAAAAATTGCCAGGCCTTTCATGTTGATCGTAGCTCCTTATTAAAGATGCATCATGATGTTCAGTGCTGTCTCACTGGGGAATCTTAGAAAATGCATATCCAGAAACGTAATGAAATTCAGGTCATTTGATTTATCAGTATTTCATTTTAATCTCCTGTAATATAATTTGCAGCTACAGAATGGTTGAAGGATCGAGCTCTGATTCTCTCTTGGTTACCAGGAGTTGAAGCTCAGGTCAAAGCCCACTGACAATGGAGGGGTTTATTTCTTTACTCTCACATGAGCCTCTAATTCACCCCTTTCTCAGTTCCATTTTCAGCTCTCCAAATGGTGCTTAGTTCACAAAATACTTACTTTTCCGAAGCTGCCCTTCCCAATAGCTCGCAAAATTTCAAAATGGTCAAAGGTGACTGCAAGAAAGAGCAAACATTCAAATATTAAATGGCTGAGCAACCATTTGATGATATTACATTATTTCTACTTTTTCTCCATAAGAGAAGAGCTGATAAAAACAACGGATACTCTAGAAACTTTCTGTTGCTTTTGGAAATTTTGGTGCTGTTTAAAACTTGGTCTTTAACAGGCTTTTTTTCTTTTGAGATCAGCTGCAAAAGCAAGTTCCCTGGGTTGGCCTTTTTCAATAGCAGATCAGGCAAGGGACCGTCAAGTAAATGTTTTCACTCTGCTCTCTCTGTTAAACATGGAAGTCTCATCTTATTCCTGCTAAAACCAAATGCAAAGACATTTATACCACGTGAAGACGCAAATGGGCAGCTGGATCACTGTACCCTTGTGGTGGTGTAGACAATGGCTGGATGACCGTGCCAGGCGAACACAGCAACGCCGAGCACCGGCTCGCAGAGCAGCTGCTTCTGCTCGCAAGGGAAACGAGCAGCAGCTTCGCAGGCTGTGCACTGAAACAGGGAGGAACGTGAACACGCGTTCCACTGCACCTCCTGGTCCCCAGCTGGAGAAGGGGCTGGCAGGTGACACCTGCACAGCAAAGGAGATTGTTCTGTAAGTGCTAATCTGAAGGACTCTACATATCAAGTGTTTCTGGTCAGCCAGTATGAAGCTGCCCGTGTTTCATCTCAGGCAATAAATAGATCCAGAGAAACAGCAAATCAAACTACAGTACAGCAAGCACAGATTAACTGTCCTGGGTTCAAACCCTGCTGCCGATTGCCGGATGAGGTGCCACAGCAATGATCACCGAGCCAAACGCTCCGAATCTGCCAGCGCTTCCCTGAGATGCTGCAGGAGCAGCGCGGCGCCAGCAGCCGAGGACAGTCACGGTCCGGCTCTGCTCCTCCCCCGCCGAACACACCGCGCTGGAACGCGCACTCAAGGCGTCAGAAAAAGGCCTCGGATAGATTTATAGTAACCCACCAGCTTTAATCAGTGTGACCCCTTCGGCTGAGAAATACCACTGATGCGATGGGCTTGAATCACAGAGCTAATTTGCCTCGTGCCCCTCACATCCCCAAAGGTTTTTATTAGATGGGATTGCCAGCGAGGAAGCTGTTGTCAAGCGCTCTGCCACGGCAACAGACAAATCCTCCTCGTTACAGATTGGCACGATACCAGTCAAACAAACCCCTTTTCCTTGGGCCACGTCCTGGCTCTAAGCTAAGACAAGGATAACAGGACACACACTTGCTAGATCCTTGCCACCACACAACTATAGGGAAGCGTACTCATACTTTGCTAGTGGACTTTTTTTAAAATAATACATGTATTTTCCAAAGAAATTAACCAAGCAGACTGGGTTTCATCCAAAATCAACATGATGCAGGAAGGTCACCAAACTGCCCCAGCCAGATGGGCCCCTGAACCTGCCCAAACCTGCTCCACAGAAAAGGCTGAAAACAGCCACCGCGTACCTGGCCAGGGGCAGAACATCACTGGCTAAAGCATTTTTTTAAAAGGGGCATGCTAAATTAAAAAAAAATTGTCTTTTCATTGCCATAATCTTTTCAGGTAGGATGCCACAATCTAACAAAAGCAAAGTTTATGGTTTCCAATTATAACACTTGGAAAAAAATGGCTTTTAGGTAGAGAAGCCCTTTTTCAAACCTGGAATAACAGCTGCAAATATCAGAGCTAAATACAGGTTGATAATGATTGAGTTTCACTAGATCTGTTTACCAGTTAGACCATCTGAGAGAAGGGCAGGGATACTCACAGGAGAGAATGGGAGAGTGAAGATGCTTATGAGGGAAAAGGAGAGGGACAAGAAACCGCTGTGCCCGCTGCAGAGCGCGGTCACGGCAGGAGCCGCGTGCCCCCCGACACGGCCGGGGCTGCGGGCAGAGGGGCTGGGACCCCACACGGGCTCTGCAAGACGGGCAGACACAGAACACAGAGGTCCAGCCAGCCAGCAACAGCTGGAACAGCTGCAGATCCCGAGGAGCTAAGCTGGCAGCCAGATTTTTGCACGTTAACACCCTCTACCTCTACTGTCTTTCAACAGGAATGCTTTCGTGAACATGTAAACACTCTCTGCCTCCTTGTCTTTTAATATTAATGTTTTCACTAATATTTTAAGCATGAGTCTATAACTGAGCTTGTCATAAGCAAGCTAAATTGCGCACTTTTTATTTAAGGCTCTCAAACCAGGTACAATCACTTTTTAACCTCTCTCTGTTTCAGCTTTCCTACCATCCCTGATTTTCAGAGTCTCACTTCCAAAGACTACTGAAATTTGTGGTGTCCAGATCAGGAACCAAACACATGCTCTTCATCCCGAATCCACACCTACAGATTTGACAAGCCTCATTTCACCGCCTGATGGCATCTAAAACAATGAAAAAGCCAAAGCATTTGCCCTTCAGAGACAAAATTCATGTGATATGCCAACTCAGACAAATTATGTTTAAGAGATGCCAAGGAAGATAATACAATAGCTATAAAGAACCAACTGAAGCATAACCATGAAATACCATTTTGAAAGCAGGGTTGCATTTCTAAACCCAGGTTCAAGGAACAATGTTTAGATAGAAAATACAGAATGCAATTAGCCATGAAAAACGTTCTCATCAGAGACAAGTTAACCCTGCCAAAGCCCCCAGACTCCATCTGCCAGGTGAAGTCGATGCTTCGGGGGCCCAGGTCCTCCCGTCCCTGTCACCCATCTCCATACAGCTCGCACAACACTGCACACTCTGTTAAGACTCGTCTTCCTTTTGTCACTGTAATTTCCTGCATTTTTATTATATTTCCTCTCGCCTTTCCTTCTCTGCCCTGCAGCCTCAGGAAAACAAGTGCTAGCACAGGATCAGGAATGACAGTGCAAGTTCCTCCATCCCGAGGGACGTTTCCATTTTAATTTAAATTAGAATAAGGACAGGATTGTGACACCTAAGTTGATACAGTCTCCAGTCACAAATTTGCCAAGATAATGGAAAAGTTAATAGGGGACATTTCCATTTCAGATGGGTTTCTCTGCCCCCAGTATATTAAAATATGACTAATTTGAGAAAAAAAATGTGCTACCACTTCTTAATTTTGGGCATAGCCATGAAAGCACAACTGCACCAGTGTGGATACTGTATCTGGGTGACCCCTGAGCCTACTGAAACTCAACAGACCAACACTGAACCACTCGAGACTTCTTTCCTCAAGGAGCCGAGTGAGACAGGCTGGGTTTTGGCCAACGTCCCCCCCCTTTCGCCCTGACATCCCCAGTCATCAGGATTACATCCTCCCTGACTGGAGTTCTTACCTTTGGGACAGCAGTTTATGAATCATTTAGGTTCTTATATATTTTACTTTTCTTTCCGTGTATTTGTTTTTATCTACAGATGCGTTTTGTTATTGTACACAGGTGAAAGCCCATACTGGCAGTTAACAAGCTGACTCATGCAACAGGAAATATATTTATGGAATAATCTTTTAATGACTGTCTCTATAGTCTTGGCAGCATAGTGACACCGGCCTCCAGCGCTGCTCTCAGCGTTGTATTCTCCTTTTCCAGCCCACCAAGCCCATGTGCTGGTGCCCCAGCGCCAGCTGGGCTGTCGCCAGGAGCCTCCACCTCTGCTGCTGCTGAGCGGGTCTCCCTCGGTGGCCGTCCCGCCAGGCCCAAAGCAGGGATGGGAACATGCATCGCTCAGGCCACCTTCCCACCACACTTCACACCAGCCCCGCGTGCTGTGATCTCCAGAATAAACCTCTCCTGTCTCCAGAACAGCGACGTTTCTTCTCTGCCTTCAAACCACCTGGCAGTGTCCCAGGGACATCTCAAACCCAAACCTCTGCCAACAGTGACTGTCCCAGTGCCCAGCTGCAGCGAGGGGGGGCAACAAGCCCTGCTGACAGCCGAGCGCAGCTCTGCAGGACCCCACGGGCACACGGCTGCTGCAGACCAGGACATACCTTTGCTCAGCCAAGACCCGAGGGTGTCTGCAGCCCCAGCATGGGAGCTGCGGTGACTCTGGGTCAGTCTGTGCGCTGGTGGACTTTGCGGTCCCAGACAATAACTAGGGAGAGCTCTTACCATCTTCGTTTCCATCGAGGGGTGGTGACTGGCTGGAGGTGTTTGCTCCCATGATGCGTTCAGCCCAGGCTCAGCTCTCTCCGCTTCTCTCCGTTAAGCTGGTGCCTCCAGGACACTGTTACCAGCAGGTCACTCCCAGCAGAGCCAGGCAATGTTCTGCTGCTGCATCCTGGAGAGGGCAGGAGGCAAAAATTCGTCATCGTTCAGCATTAAGAAGCATTTTGCAGCTTGCAAATTTCTCACTGGAGGTTCACTGCTCTGAAGACAAAACTGAGTGTCAGGGAAAAAAGCACATTATAATGGAGTTTACCAGAGAAAGCCAGTAACATCATAGCCTTGTACCTGCTGCCCACTGAGGGAAGCGCAGAAATAGACCAACAGATCAAAAGATCTGAGGATCTGGCTCATGTTTGCTGTATCACCCAACACATTACATTTTGTAGCTTCCACGATCTTATGACCGATTTAGAGATGATGAAGTATAGTTAATTGTAGTGAGGTCAATATCCAAAATAAAAGGACATAGTGACTTGGCTAGATAAAACCGGACAGGCAGTTTTGACTACTAAGGTCACGTGGAAGTGTAAAAGCTATATAAGAAGAAATTAAGTGTCAACCTTTTGATTTAGACTGTTACAGAAGTCTTTCATTTGGAACAAAATCATACCTTTTTTTTTTATGGAAACATTTCATGGCAAATCAAGGTGTAGTTACCATTCAGTTTCTTTAAAAGCTTTTTGGATATGAACTGTGAACAAGAAAGGAAAACTTTCCGATGTATGGTTCATTGCTGGCTGCAGTGGCTGCTTTTCCTCTCACACTATGGAAGGTCAGGTCTGTTCACCAGCACCCCTGTGGCTCCCCCAGCACCCCCAGCCCAGAGCCCATCAGAGCCAGCACACAAGGCACTGTCTCCCCAAAGCGTTTTACAGTCTCCACTGCAACCTGCCAACGCTGCTGCTGTGGTTCATACAGATTTCACCATTCCCAGCAAGGAGCAGGGGAGTTTGCATTTCTCAAAAGGCCAAAAAACCCCAGTGCAGACTATTAACCTAAAATCTCAATTTCTCATCTCAGAGAACTGAAACAAGATCCAACAATAAAATAAATGAAGCAGCAAATGTTTGCGATCCCTATCTGTGCCTCTGAAGGGAACAGATTGAGCCTTCAGTCTGAAACAAAGCCACAACAGCACCTCTTTTCAAGCCCCAAAACTTACACTTCCGAGGAAAAATGCACCTTCAGATGTAATGGCCATAAATCAGGCTGGGTGACTACCGAGCTTCCTCGGAAGAGGACCACTGACTCAGAGGGGTTCACAGATAATTTCTTTCCTCATCTCTTCATTGATTAAGTACCGCTTAGAGGCAGAGGTGCTGCTGTTCTGTTGAACAGCTGAAACTGGGCAGTAATGCAGCAGTACGTGACATTATCCTATCATTTCTGTCCCGGAGAAACTAAAGCTCATTTTGAATTCTTCCACAACCACCAGCAAGTTCAGGGCGGACAAGGGCAGGTGTCACGGGTGCCACCTCGGGCCCGGTCCCCGCTGCAGCCCTCGCTCCGGCCGCGCCGTGCGAACCCGCCCGGACCAGCACCCGCGGCAGTTACCGCTGCGGACCCCAGCACTGCGACCGGCCGGTAACACCGGGCAACGCCCCCAGGCCGCGGGGAGCGGATCAGCCCGCGGTGGTGCGGACCCCGCTCCGGGAGCACAACCGAAGCAGCACTTACCTCGGCGCGGGCGGGGGCGCGGGCGGGAGCGCGGCCGAGCAGCCCCGGCCCGGGCGGCGACAACCTGCGGGGCGGCGGGAGGAGCCGCCGCAGCCGGAGAGACCCGGAGGGGCCGGAGGAGCCGCCGCCGCCGCCGGGCGCCCCGTGGGTCCCGCCCCGGGCGGAGTTTCCCCTCGCGGCGCGGACGAAGGCGAAGCCGCACGCGTGGGGACCCGCGCGTGGGGGTGTCGCGCCGTGTCCCGTCCCGCGGGCGGCGCCTCCCGCCCGCAGGAGCCTCAGCCGCGCTGCGGTGACACCTGCGGCCGGCGGGGGGACAGCCTGCTCTGATCAGCCAGCACAACGGAAAACCTTCTGCCGCTCCGAGATGTGCTCCCGAGCTGTTCCCTTTGCTGCTGGTCAGTCTGGCCTCTACTCCTTAACTCAAGGGCCGCCATAGGTCCGAATTGCTTTTGCTAAGGGAAGGGTCGGGCTCGGCAGCTCCAGCCCCGCTCCCCAGGTGCAGCCTGTCCCAGAGCAAGAGTTAACTCTTCAGGAGGGGCCAGTCCCACCAGTGCTGGGCACTTTGCCTGCAGCCCATCCCCGCTCCTCATTCCCTAACGCTAATCACTGCCAACCCCCAGCTCACACCTGCAGTAAAGCAAGGTCCCCTCTGAGCACAGCCTGAGGTATTTTGCTCTTTGTAAGGTCGAGTCCCAGTGGACATGCCACCTCCTCTGTCTGAGCGCATTCCGATTGGAAAGGATCCTGTCAAAAAGCAGACACTACACTTCCATCCCATTGTCCATATCTCTGGGCACTGACTTTTCTGCTCTCGGGAGTGCTTGGAGCAGGCTCAGACTCCCAGGGCTCCTGGGGAGAGCAGTCCTTGCTCCAGGACAGCTAGAAGTCAGAGTAATTAGCCCATTTCATTCTCTTTTACATTTTTAACTATTCAGCCAGCCATATTTTTGTTTCAAGTACCAAACTAATTTGTAGCAATGGCTTACAAAAATAGAGAAATTTAACCATATCTACAGTATATATTTCCCAGAACCCCGAGCCCTAAAAGAAGTGAAATTATACTTGGCAGCCATATCTCAGCTGTGACTCTCTGGTGAACTTTATGGTATGTCTTTCGATGTTAATATCCACTGCTGGCATCTCTTGTGGTTAAAGTGGACTCACTTTCACGTGAGTGCCCAAAGCTTCTACTGAATTAGAGGTATTTTGTACGCTTTGCAGGTGAGTGCTTGTTCGAAAGTACAGGCATCGACATGCATGTTTAACCGAGTTTGAAATAAGGCCCGCAGTTCTGTCCTTGGCCACAGCGGGTCACTGCGGGCCCACACTGTCCCCGGGCAGGGAGCCCCGCTCGGGGTGACCGGCGGCCGGCGGCTGTCGCCTCCCCCGGCACCGCAGCTCCTGCAGCCCGTCCCCGCTGCTGGCGGCGTGGGGGGCGGCGCGGAGCACCCAGGGCTCCCCTCCAGCAGCTCTGTCCCCCCACAAGCAGGGAGCGAGGTTTTTCTGGATGGGCAAATCTGTCCGGGGCTTTAGCTGACCCGTCTGACCCATACAGAAGCAAGGGCTCATTTATTCCAGCCGAGGATCAAACTACTGTCTCTTAATAAACAAACTGCCATCCTGCCCCAGGGGTCGAGGAAGAACAATATTATTCCTCTGATGGGCCCTTAAAAGTCATGAGAGATGAGATTTGCTTAAGAAAAATCACGAGAGGAAACTCCTTTTCCAAGGACACAGCTTCAAGTGTGACAGTGCACAAAAAGATTGTTGTGTCCAGCAGATCATGTGAAACAGTGCCAATATCACACACTGGCTCAAACAAAAGGCTTTGGAAAGCTCTAGGCAGAGATGGATAACCTAAACAATGAAAAGCCCTTTTAGGGTTTGGAGAGCTTTCTCAGTTTGTATTTGACAGATATAATTGCTACCTTTATCCTCAAGAATCAAAATGGTCCATGCCTGGCAGGTATAATGCCCCAGTTCCTCCCACAGGCAAGAGGACCTGGGTATGGGTATTTCCTGCCTGTTCTGGGTCTTAGTTTAACCAGAAAATAAGAAAATGTTAAACAGTTTGGGAGATGGGGGAGTTTATGTAGCAGAAGTTTTGTGGCTGGCATCATGGTATCCAGGACGTCAGCTGCATCCCTTGGGACTTCTCCTGGCTCTAGCCCTGGCTCAGGAATATGTCACCCAACCTCCATTCTTGTATCAGGACTGTGTTGCAAAGTGTTCCCTTACCTCACTGGTGTGCCAGTGGAATCCAGACCCACGGCGGAGGGGACATCCACGCCACCAGTTGCTACTGCCAAAAGTGGAAACCATCTGGCTTCTGTTCCCGGCGTGCACAGCTCGCTCACAGCTCTTCTAAACCCTGCGCAAATGGTTCACTTGGGCCTTTGGAGAGACAGCACAAAATAAGAAAGGGGGCACTCAAGCATTTCCCTGCCATGGAGGTAGCTGAACCAACTCCTGCTGAATGCAGCGCAGAGCTGGGGATACTGGTTAGACAGTATTCTGCATACTTCCAATTTTCAGACGAATGTTTCCTTCAAGTTGAGAAAGCTGCACTTCCAAAGTGAGCAACATGCAGCGGCCTCTTCCCTGCAAGAGTGCAGGGCCCATACACATGCTAGGCAGACGTTCTCATTCGCCTTCACGAAAGAAAACAACTTGTTCTTGTTTTTTTGGTTTGGTTTGGTTTTGTTGTGTTTTGTTTGGGGGGGTGGTTGTTTTGTGTTTTATTTTGGGGTTTAAACATTTTTTTTGCATAATCACCTTGCACTACAGTTTGATCATTTTCCTTTTTTCTTTAACCCATTGTTCAGCTTTCTGAGTTCATAAAAATGCAATGCAGTTCTTCCTCAGAACTTTTAGCAGGAAAGGCTCTTCACTGGCTTTTAGGAACTGTACTTTGAAGCAGCAATGACATATCTCCACTACCAGCTCCTTATGCACTATGCACAATAGAGATTCTCCAAAAATGCTGTTAGAATAACACTAAGGGACCACGTGTCATTTCAGCAATGTCTGCTGAAGAACCACTAAGACGTGCTTGGTTTTTCAGCATGCGACACTTCATGCTGCCTGTGTTCATATTAGAGTTCGGCTGAGTGAAATATCAAATAGCTGCTATGTACCAGAACAAAGTAGATCTCTGGGAAAGCTCCTTAAACAGGCACAAGGCTTCACCCTCAGTGATTCCCTGCAGCATGTATCTGGTTCCTGTAATAACGGTCCAAGTAAACCGAGGTTGTTTTTTGACACCATACTGTACCAGCCTTAGGCTGGTTTGCTCTGGGTGGCACTGACCCTTCTCCACTGTGCAGTACACTTAGAGCCTGCTCAGACTGAAATACATCTAACGGGGAGCACGAGTTGTTTGACAAGTACCAGGTTCTGTCCCTGAAAGGCAAAGGAGGGGCATTGTTTGGGTTAAACTAATCTCCTGCAGTTTTGTTAACAAGCGCAGTTAGAGCCCATTAACAGTACCTTTAGAAGCCTAAACCATCTGCTAAATCACCATCAGAGCACAGCCATGTTTTCCTCTTTCAGTTAAACTGCCTAAAAAAAACAACCAAGCCCCCTCCCTCCCCTAAAAAAAAACCCCAAACCCAGAAAACCTCTGGCAAACGCTTTTCAGCAGTGAAAAGCTGCTGAAAGCGAAGCTTGCCCTTGTGCGCCGGGCAGCCGAGTGTCCTGGGCAGGCACGTCGCGTTTACTCTCGATTGAGCAGCAAAGCACACCTGTCAGTGGGGCGGTGAACTGGTCCTTTGCAGGATGGATTTCTCCCTGAAGCAGGACAGCAACTCAGGCATTGTTTTTCAAAACATCAACAGACTAAAAAAATCCACTGCTGCAACCTTCTTCCACTGCACACTCAGAGGCACAGGAAAAACCAGCGGAGCAGGCTGGGTGCTTGTAAGCAGAATTTCAGCATCTCAGGTGTCCAAAATGTCATCACGTGGGTCAGTCCAGTAAGGAGAGAAGCCATGGCTAAGGATCCAGTTACTTCATCTGGTTTTCCCAACAGACACACATCCCATTACATTTGCACATTGTCATTTAAGTGCTTTCCTCCTGAAAAGAACTAGAGATTCATGCTATGCTGAGTTTAATTTTGCAGAGCTCTTCCTCACACCGGCTCTCAATAGCACCCAAGTTACAACTTTAAGCCACAAGCTCTGCCTGTGGCTCACAGGATCGAGAACATCGTCCATCTGGACACAGCACATCTCTGGCCTTTCTCTCCCCACGACAAGAGAAGGAGGGATACCTCCTACTTACGAGAGAATCGGTAGCGTGCAGCTGTACACTTTCATGAAGGGATGCAACTGCGTCCAACAAACTACACGCCTTGCCTGTAGTTTGTTAAACTGCTACAGTTATACAGGCCTAATGAAGTTACTGGCAGATGGGGGAGAAAAAAGAGCATGGTCAGCTCTGTTGTACCGAAGCATCCTACACAGAGTCCATCAGCGCAGCAGAAAGCGTCCCTGGGCTGAGCGGAGGTTTCAGCCACTGCACACCACCAAACATCTAAAGCAATGAAGAATTGCTGGGACACAGCAGTATAATGGGTTTATTTTGTTTTTAAAAGCACTGTAATTTTAAAGTTGCTGCTATCAAACAGATTCAGCTTAAAAAAAGAAAGCGTGTGTGTGTGCAGAACTTACCCAGTTCACAGGCTCCCGCGGCCTTTGGCACAGCACGGAGTGTGGCACCTGTACCCACCTGTGGTGTGTGCTGTTGGGTGGCTTGTTCTGAAAACACCTTGGATGCCCTTTTCATAATGAAAACCACAGTGTCCAGGAGGCTGAATCTGAAGAGAATTTTAAAACACAGCAATCCCTGCAAGATTTCTGTTAGAGCTCCAGTTAGGAGAACATGCTGAAAAATAATAGCACTTAATAGCTGCAGCATGTGAAGTGCTGGGACTCTTCGGCTAGGGCTCACTAGAATTTAAGGCAGAACAGGATTTCAGAATCTAAAGTTACTCCAGATGGAGGACATGCTCTGCAGAGAAGACTATTGGATAAAAACTTTTATATACTAAGATTAACTGAAGTTTGACACTCCTTCCATAATACCGCTCCTGGTAAAGGGATTGCAAAATCATAACGCTTTGCACAAATCCACGGGTAATGCAGTGTTCATGCCCCTGTCTCTCTATAACCTACAGTCAAAGCACCAGGCTCCCTATATTACCCCCTCCTCTTTTGCTAATGTGCCATTAGGGTACATAGCAGGCTGCATTTTGCTTTGAAAGGGTCAACACTGAATCCCAAATACATACGCATACACCTGGACTTGAAGGACAAAAAATGTTTCATGGAGGGCTTATCAATATGTTACAGTCCAATAAATTAATTTATGTTACAGGTTAAATTTATAAGGATAAAATGCGCATCTCCTGCTGCATGTGTTAGTTCTCAACATTAAAGAATGCCGCCAGCAGAAGAATGAATTTCTGGGAACTCCCTTCCAAAATAAGACACAAGAAGACAACCTAAGTCGTTTAAAATGCATATTGATAAATGTACAAACAGGATTATACAAGTGGGATGCACTGAAAGCATCTGTTTTTTGCTGACCCTCCCACGGCGAGAGGAATACGTGTCAGGGAGAGAGAGGGCAAAGCTCAGTGCTCCTGAAGCAAAGCAGCGGCTCGGGGACGGAGGGAGAGGAGTCGGTATCTAACACATCACACACCCTTGTCCACAGCCCAGACCTGGTGAGACGTGCCCTGAGGTTCTGCCTCCATCCCTTGCAGAACGACTCAACGCCGTAAGGAGAACGTTTGCCGAACTTGCTTCTCAGCACACATTGATGCGCCAGCGTCATCCAGGTCCCCCGTTTCCTACTTCACACTAACTGAAAGTACAAAGCCAGCACAAAGATTTTAGGCCCCAAATGCAGATCAGCTCTGTGGCTACTGGACACAAATGGGTTTTTCATACATGGAATTTATTTCACTAACCTGAACTTTGCCAGTGGCAGCTTTTGGAGGATTCACTACATGGCAGTGGTCTGTACAAACGCACAGTAAAATTCACCATGCCTTTCTATTTGTCTGCAAGATCAGAAGATGACAACTCTAAAGGCTTCAGTTTTCCCACACAAAATAAATAGTGCACAAAAATAAAGAGTGAGTGTGTAATAGCTCTCCTCCAGGGAGCCGGAATGTTAACAATAACTGTAACAATTAATGAGCTCAGTTTTACTGCAGTGAGAACAGACGTACATAGAAGTTAACTCTGTTTTATGGTCACACGATGTGTAAACAGGTGGGCTGGGAAGTAAAAAGTATTCCTACTCCCATTCCTTTTAACTAGTACATATCGTAACTTCACAGACCGGGAAATGTTCTCTGTGTACGTCCTCCAGTCCCATCAATATCAACGGCGTGTCATATGTAACTCCGAAAGATGCTCTCCCACCGTCACACAGCATTCACGACTCATTTCGTTTCAGAACTGAATGCAACGCAGTTTGCAGCAGACATCATAAACCCAATCGATATCCATGTGTAGCCTTTCCCCAGGCATATTTGATTTTTACATAGTTCTTCACATTCTTAGAATAAAAAGGCATTTAATTTGCATGCAGAGAAGAGCTTGCAGGCAAGCTTTTTTTATACACCAGTATCACAGGATTGGCTGGTCTTTAACCAGCTCTCATATTATTTCTAGGCCCACAATGAAATTCCTAGCTAGCTTACACCCAACCATAAAGGACTGCTTGAATGAAAACTAGGAAGATGCTGATCCTATTATTTGGGTCACTTTTCATGTATCTGTCTGGACTGAACTATTAGAGCAGACATGAGGCCGTGCCACAGCAGACAGAGATTCAAAGTGGAGATCAGGAGCTCTGAATAATTTTTCTCAGTGTCTTGGACACCTGTGAGACAGTTACATTTCAGCTATAAGAACAGTGTGCATAATCATGTGCTAATGACTTTGTGTATACATATATATATACACACCTCATACATAACTGGCTTTTCTTTTGTAGATGCTTAGTATTTTGAAGAGTTCGGATGTCCAACTTCACATTCCCACTGCCAAAAACTTTTCATAAATGTCTTCAGCAGCAGCTGTTCCTGAGAGATGCTTTGGAAACATGGAGAAAATGTCATCAAACACACGGTTGTTTGCGGCTGCTTCAAAACAATAATATAAAATGAGACAGATGTGTTTATAAGCATATAAATCTTTGCAAAATGCTAGTAACTGAAGATCACAAAAACATTAGACATCCATCACACACATAGATGTTAAACTGACATTGATAAAGCTGCAGTGTAAGGCATTCATGGGTTAGCAAATGTAAAAAATCAGGATCAAAGGCTCAGATTAATTTGGAGGTTACTCAGGAGAAGTGGAGGCGAGGCAGCAGACCGGACCAAGAGCCGGGCGATGCACAGAGCACACGTGCACCTGCTCGTGTCCACACGCACAGACCCCGGACCTGGGCAGAGCAACCAGGAGCGCAATCAGCCTGCGCTCAACAAGCCCACGCTCAGCCTTTTAGACAAATGTTATCAAACAATAACTGCCAAAGTAACATGAGGATCTAACTCTCATAGTGTCCCTGTAATGACAAAAGAAATAATAAAAATCTTATGAACAATAAGGAAATAACAGCATAAACCTCATCATTGCAATTAGAAAAAGAGGTATTCGTTCACTGGTTTGCTTAGGTTAGAGAATCAGAGATCTTATTGCCATGACTGCATAAAGAAAATCTTACATGTAAAAATATTCTTGTCCCAGATGGGCTTGATTGCCATATTTACTTTCCAGTTTTTATAATTCGCAATTCAAATCTCTGAGGAAAAAAATGCTATAACAGCTGTTGATTTGTATGAACTAACTTGCATAAATGTTCTCCCTCCTATCCTTGAGGGAAAAGTCTGAGTAAACACGAGCCAGGGAAATTTATTCCCTTAGAAAAAGTCATCTTCTGGCAAACTGAAGAACTCAAGTCGTTTGCGAAAGTCACTTCAGCATTGCAGTTATTTGTCCTGATAAAATCTTGTCATGGTGAAACCAGATACAGCCCTGGAGAGGGTTGAGTCCATGCTCAAACTCCAGAATTTCTCTGTTGAGAATTTTAAAATTAATTACATTGAAAATTTCTGCAAAAATCCCAAACTTTACAATGGATGTTGCCTAGTGAGAGAGTTACACTAGCGCATTAGCAATGCACAAGAGTCTTGAATCTTTCCCTCATTTCTATTACGGGCACATTTTCCTACTGGCAACATATTGGTGTTTCTTGAGCTCTAACCTTGGGAGTGAGAATCCTGCCCACCTCAGTGCGAGGCATTGACCCTGAAGTGCTCCCAATGCCATTCCTACTGTATAAACAGCGACTAAAGACCAGAATTTTGATGGGTGCCTAGTGAAGCAGGCAGGCACTCAAATGTTTTTGCAGAAACTTGTTAGCTGTTCACTCAACTTCATATTCTTGCATATTCTTATCAAACTGTCTTGCACCCTCTGATTCCAGACCTTTTCATGCTCTTAAAACTCTAGTTTTCCACTGTATTTTGCTTGAATCACCCAATAAAGCTTGTTCTGGACCTTGTATCTATTATGTACTGAAGATTATGATATTACTTTCAATATATATGATATATATTGACCTGTATTAATATACAAAAACTTATCATGATATAAATAAAACCAGACAGAAATCTCACAAAGACATTTAGGTAGGCCATGAGATAGTCCTGTTAGCTCAGTTGTATCTCCAGCTATACATTAGCTCCCAATCCCCTATTTTCCTTTTTTTTTTGCAGGGAAGTAACAAGCTTGAGTCTCCCATAGCAAACCCTGTGACTGAGTCCAGTATCACACTTGCTGACTGCAAAACACTCAAATTTTCTGTGCCATGGTTCACCCGTGTGTAAAACGGGTAAGATGATATTTCCTCTCCTCATGGCTCCATTGTGCTGCTTTCTTCATGTCTGGAAGTTGCTTTGAGATAAAATGTGTGTTAGGATAAAAGGGAGCAAGTTGTCCTTTCAGGCAGTGGATTTTTTGTGGAACAGTGAAAACTGCATTACAGAAAGGGAAATTCTGCTGAGCTGTCAAGAAAACGAGCAGCAGTAGATAAAATCCTAATTTCTCTCAGGGTGGCTGACCACAGAGTATTGCTACAGCAGCAAGCACAGCTGAGAGAGCTACAGCTTAATAATATGCCTTATAATAGAAACACTTGTGGTATTCTTTTAAAGCAAATGCAGTGCACTCCTGACTCCAGGCAAAGTTTGGTTATAATATTACGATGTGCTGTAAAGCAGCTTCGTTCTGCTTGAGTCCTTTGCCAAGCAGTCCACAACTACACTGACCACAAACTGGAAACACAAAAAGTTGTGGTAGTAAAAGTAGTTCTGTTGTCTCTGTTTCACTCCCTAGCAGTGCTGGGAATGACTGGGGGCACCAGTGTTCTGACGGAGAGAGGCTGTGACCAAGCCCGTGGCCGCGGCGCCTCCTGACTCGCTGCGGTGCTGCCAGTGATGAGCAGGGGACTGACTCCAATTGCACCGTCTTCAAAATAGCTCTGCCATGGTACGGGCGCAACGAACAGACGGGCGATTCATAACGCGGGCATCATGTTTTCAGTTCTTCAGTGTTAGCTTTGCACTTTGTACGGAAGAATGATAACAGGTGAGCAAATATTTCTCTTCATGCAGGGACTGCTGATATTTGTGTGCCAATTGTATGTGTGTGCGTGTGTTTGTTTGAAAAAGGACAAGCTATATACAAATGTGAGTGTATCTTATCTTCTTTCTGCGTGTGTTTCCCTGGCAGGTTTTGGAGAGCTCATGCAGGATGTGCTGTGGTGCTTTAGTCAAGTAAAAGGAACTGTAGATATTGGGGTGACAGAAGGTAAGTTTATTTTTCCTTTTGTTGCTGCGATCAAAAAGAACTTGTTTGTCATGTACATCTTGCCTAATCAGTGTGCAGGGGGGTTGTTCACATGTTGTTGGAAACTGCTGGCAAAGTGCTAAGTTACACTCTTCACTTCTGCCTTCATTATGTACTGATGCATTTTAAAGAGATGAGTCTCTAAAATTAGCTATCGATCCCAAAAATTCACTTGAAGGCATTATGACTTAATCATATCAATAGTCTTTGAAATAGATTGCCTTTTGGTTTTCAGCTGTTATTTACAGGATTTTTCAGGGAATTACAAGACAGCCTTTCCCACTACATCATCCTTTATTGGAATCAGTCAGATTCTGTTTCTGGGTAACATAAGTATAACTTGGTGCTCATTCTTGTATCTGGAGTTAAAATAAATAGCAGTGCATACACTTCTACAGATATGTATCTGTGTGGGAGGGACTGTTGCAGGCAGTTGGGGAATTTAGGAGCTCAAGACGTCCACTTTCACTCTCAGTAGCTTTCAGGGCGATTCGTGCTCCTCAATCTCTGGGGCGCTTCTCTCTCTGCAAGCACATCCGTCGGGCATTTAGCCAACATGTAGACTGCAAAAACACGGACAATTGAAATAAATGCATTCAATTTTCCTGACTTTAAAGCTGAATTTATTCATTCAGTTCTGTTCCTCCGACAATTGTTCTGGTTTAAACTTCTTACTGGGCATTTTCCTACACTTTCTTATTCTCATTTCGCACTTTCATTTTCCTTTCACTTATTGCATTGCCCATTCATCCATAAATTCCTTTCCATTTCACATTTTATTCCCTACACATTCTGTATCCCTCAAGGATAACTGAAACCTTTATGATATCCCTCTTAACCCGCCCTGTCCAGGCAGTGGTTTCGTGCCATTGTGGGCCCCAACAAACAGTGATGAAACCCCGTCTTCACGCGTGCAGAGCAGGTTGGTTTGTGGTACTGCAGTGACCCTTTGCATCTGCGTGTAAAGTTGTGTCTTGTTTCGTTTGGAGCACCAGAGGACACGAGCTGGGTTGTCTGGGATCACCTGCAGACTGACCGCACGATGGACAGGCCAATATCTGGAATGCAGCACCTGAGGATGCTGCCCACCAAGCCCTAGTTGCACTGGCAGAACTGTGCCATTCTGCATGAAACCAGGATGTCACTATTATGTGTACAAAATTCCTCATCTTTAAATGCAGAAGAGCCTGCCTCCTTCAGCAGGATGGATTGTCGTTCTGGCTTTCAAGTGATACTTAAAATGTTGCCAAGAATAATTCTGTGTTAATTCTCTGATAATACACTTGCTCTTTTCCATGCATGCATAAAGCTACATGAACAGAGATACACAGAAACTTTATCATCTTGTTCCTTCCTTGTTTATTGCTTTCCTTAACTTGGAATATGGTATAGCAGTGTGAAGTACTTGTCCTGATGAAACCAGTGGTGCCATGGATCCTTTAACTCTCTAACACAACTGTGTGAATGAATGAGCTCTCTTGTGCATAGATGGGAGGCCCGGGACATCTTTCAGCTGCTCAAACAAACACTGATTTCAGTGTTAGATATAGAGTAGATGACGTTGCTGATTGTCGTTGTGGTGCCACAGTGTTTTGAACTATATTCCATTACTATTAACAGGAAACAAGTTTTAGACATCTTGCTGTACTTTGATATATTGATAATCAGCAGTCTGGTGCAGAAAAGGGATTTGTGCAAATTTAAGAGGCGGGATTTCCTCTGGTGTTCTTGAGCCCCAAGGTCCACAGTGCAGAAGTGCCGTGGCCACGGGCGGCTGCCCCACGCTGGCTGCAGGGCACGGAGCCCGGGGCAGCGGGACGCTGGGCATCCAGCACCCCGCAGGTGCAGCCTGGGCCCGTCAGACTGGTCGGGTGTACAGCAGACATACAGTAAAGTTACCGAATGGAGGAGTATCACAGAAATAGTAATGGATACAATCGTCCTAATGAAGTCAGATGTTGTGCCTGGTGTCTGGAATATTCTGCAATTGGAATGTCACCAGATCCCAGCAAGCTGCATGACCAACAGTCATTTCCAGCAGGTCTGAGATTTTTAATATGTCTGCTTGCACACGCCTGTGTTTGCCACATCATCCAAATGTGTAACCAGCAACGGCAAATCAAAAGATTTCAGTGTTGAATTATGGTCTGCCGGCTCACCAAGCTGGCTCACAGCCTGGTTTATGTTCTTATGTGTTGGTTTCCTTTTCGTATCGCTTGCTAGTTAAGCTCAAATATCTATCCTAATTCTGGCATGTAAAGTGAAACCCAATTTGTTAATGGAACATAAAAACTGAGCATAAATATTTAGATAGATCCAAGCCACAATAAAGATAATTTGTGGGGAAGGCTGTACATTATTTTAATGAGGTGGAATTAATCTGGTTCTTAGGGAATATTAATGTGTATTTTTAGGTGGAAAAAACGTATTTTCTTTCACGTACAGTGGAACTGATTACATCCACACACTTGGTGGAAGGGGGGCACTGTATTTGCAGATTTTAGTCCTACAAGTCAGTCTCAGATATGGCTTCTGTTTCAAGCTGACTCTGAGTTCCTGGGTAAACCTGAAGCAAGTCAGTGTACAGCTCTGCGTGGATGACATTTATTCCAGAGGCTCACACAACCTCCAACTCTCCGATCTGTATACCCATAAGGACCTGACACAGACAGATACAGAAACTATAGGGATGCCATATAAATAGTTAAAAAGGCACAAAGGGAGGAGAGACATGGGTTTAGGAAGAAATACAGTCCTCTGCCTGAAGCTCTACTGGTGATCTTGTAAGCAGAACTGGGGCAAATCTCTTTCTGTGCTCCTGAGCACAGGTCCAAAGAGCTGTGTCCGGACAACTGAGGGGCTGCGGTGTCCCTGGAGCAGCCACCTGCCTGTCCCTTCATGGGACGGCAGGCAGGGCAGCACCTCGGGTCAGTTCGGTTCAGCCGTTCTGTCCCAGTACTAAATAAACTTCCAGCTCTTCTACCAGAGTTGCACAGCCCAGTGCTGTGATCGTGGGGGGCTGGGTTGCAGCGAGATGTGTTTGGCTGGAGATCCGCGCTGGAGATGAGCGGGGTGGGGGGTGACCATGCCAGTGGTACGGCAGCGCGGCTCCGAGTGCCGCCCTCAGGTACCACCACGTGCTGCCCTCTTCCCACAACACGCACTTGCAGCGCGTCAGTGGATGCAGAGAAGGGCAAGGTGGTGACCAGAACAGCAACACGCTCTTCCCTCATCTGCGGGAGGTGAACGGTGTCTCCAGAGCTGTTCTCAGCTGGCCTGACCAGTGATGCCCCTCGCCTTTGCTAGAGGCATCCTGGCTCTGGACAGTAGTGCAACTAGCTGCTTGGAAATTCACATTCTTTTCCAGGTTTTGTTGTACACCATTATGAAAGTGGTAACTGAGCCACTGTGATCATTAGAGATAAGTAATTGCAGTTTTCGCATCTGTGATGTACTTCAGTTATGCGTACTGCACCTAACTTCCCTCCGTCATTCCAGCTGGAGATGACACTCATCACTTTCTGAGGTAAACCTGGATGCAGTTTCTGGGTGCAGTTCAACGGCAGTGTTTGCTTCAGAGAGTCGTTTACATTTCCAGGCTAGTATATGAAATACACGCACACATAAAGTGACTTTCCATGAAAAGTGCTTTATAAAATATGGTCTCTTTATTTCATACCTTGTTTCCTGGGATGTACTTGAGATATATGATAGCACTGAATCTTCAGCCTTCACTTCTGTGTGGTGCAATCAGAGTGAGATGTCATTTCCAAGTAGGAAGGCTTCGCATTGCTCACAACCCAGACCTGGATTTTTTTTTTTTCCCCCACATCCAGGCACAGTATTTTAAATAAAGATATTAAAGTGAAATGAAAAGCTTCTCTCTTCACTGGCACAGGTGCTTTGCATCTCTTGGTATAAATGCACTTGTGCCGTCATCTGCCAAAGACAGCAAAATTGGAAAGACTGTGGCCAGGTGAGGAAACCAAACAGCAAACTGCCCCAGTGCTCCTCTCGAGGCAACAACAGCAGGCAGGAAATGTGCATGCTTTGGTTTTGAACCAAAAACTTGTCAGTAGAGTAATTAAACAGCCGGAAAAAGGGGGTGTGAGCATCAGCAGCTTATCATGTTATTTCCTTTCAACCTGTCCTCTTGATACTGTGATATTTTCCATTATGTGCACCTGAGCAGGCTGCAGCAGGGCAAGTTTGGAGAGTGCTTAGTTGTGGGAGATTTCTGCCTTAAAAAGTGGGTTGTGATTGAAAAAGCATTAGAAATATTGATGTAGTTCTGTTCTACTTTTTAAATATTGCAGGTTCAACGGGTATTGGCGAATCTGAATTGAGAGCACTGCCTCCAAAGAACCTGTAATATAGCAAACTGTGTTTTCATCCCGTGGTTTAATTTGCACACTGTGGTTTGTAAGTGCGTGTCCGGTGGTTTGTTTTTTTGGTTACTCCCTGGTCTAAACCCGCTCTCTGAACGCAGGAGCGCCGAGCGCGGGGCTGCGGGGACCCGGAGCCAGCGAGACCTCTCCGTGCGGGATCGCTGGGCTGCGCCTCCCTGTGCGCTGGGAGAGCAACGACTTTCCAAACATTCGCCACCTCAAGCTCTTTCCGAACCTGCTGGCTCGCTCCCGCTGCCCGGGCGGGGGAAGCGCTCTCGGGCTGCGCAGTGCTCCGCGCCGCTTCCGCGGGCACCGGCGCTGCCAAACCGCTGCGGAACGCCGCGGAGCCGGGCGGAGCGGGGCCGGGCAGCACCCGGCCGGGCAGCACCCAGCCGGGCGGAGCGGGGCCGGGCAGCACCCAGCCGCCCTCCCGGCGCCCCGGCCGGGCCCGCCCGCGGGGCTGCGGCTGCTGCGGCGCGGGTGTCCGCGCCTCCCTGCGCGCCCGCGGTGTGTGCGCGGGCAGGACGGGCTCGTCCGCGCTCCCGGCCCACGCGGCGGCCGGGCCGGAGCGCTGCGCGGTGCCCCCGGGCCGGCAGCGGCGGGAGCGGAGCATGGGCCCCGGCTGGCGCCCCCCGCCCCGCAGCGAGCCCCCGCCATGTAGGCTACCCGGGCACCGCAAAATCCTCATGGACTGAGGAGGGGTTCCGTTATTTTCTTATTATTTTTTTTTCTTTCATTTTTTAGCTTCGTATGGTTTTATTTTATTTTTTGTATTTTATTTTTTAAACTGCCGTTTTGGAAGATGAAATGCTTCTCGCGCTATCTGCCTTACCTCTTCAGACCGCCCAGCGCCATCCTCTCCGCCAGCTGCCACGCGGAAGGTACGCGGAATGTGCGCGGGGGGCAGAGCCCCTCAGTGCCGGGAGTGCGGGGGGAGCGGCGGGAGCGGCTGCTGTTGGGCTGGTTATCACGGGAGAAGGCTGAGAAGGCAGGAAGAAGGCTCGGGGGGCGCCTGAAGGCTTAGCAGAAAATGACTTTCTTTATTCCTGTCAATGCTGCTTGGTTTACTGTTAACTCTGCACTAATTGTACAAAGAAACAAGCAGCAGGACCGGCTTAAGGAAGACTTTCTACTTACGGTGCTGCACGTTTTGCAGGTTTATGTAGTTTGTAAATGTGGCCTTTAATTCATCTGTACATTCTCGAGAAAATGAAAAAAATCGTGTCTAGCACTTCCTGCGATTGGTTACCTGTGCCCTGCCCCTCATTGCATAGAGCCTGTTTTCGGGTCTCAGCAAAACAGCTCTGCAGCACTTTGTGGTGAATGAAATCTTCTCAGCAGCGGTTGAACTTTGTATTTTCTGGTGGGAATGCGAAGTATGAGGTCTGTGTTCGCTGAGACTTCAGTGGGACTTCTCCCGTAGGGAGTGCTTCTTCACGGTGACTTACAGCCCACGGGATGTGACCGCCTGCGTGTTTGCTGTGTGTGAGCTGGCAGTTTTGTGAATCACCTGCAGTTGCCTGAACAGCTCTGTGGGATCAAAATTTCACACCGCTGCTACTCACCTGTGTGGAACCACGGTGCTTTTCCTAAACAGAGTGAGCTAATGAGGAAAAACACCTTCCTGTCACCCAGCTGGTACAGACTCATTCGTCTAATCTGGGTCTGTGTGCATGGACTGAATTACCAACCTTGTCTGTGGGCAGTGGGATGACCCAGACAAGCACCGCAGGGCTGTGTGCTCACCGCTGGTTTGAGCCTACGGGTTTCAGTCTCTGCCCGCTCGTGTATCTACTAAGAAGAAATGTTGTGGGGATACCTGCCTTGGCTCCTGATGCCTTGACCAGGAACATTGTAAGGTTGGAAATGCGGAGGGGAAGGGTCAAGCAGGAAGGACTGGGCAGTACCTGATGACACTTCAGGCTAAATTTTTATATCTATTTAGGTTGCTATATTTTAGTCCAGGGAGACAGTATAGACTTTTAATTATTTTCTCTGAAGTTCTAAGCAGATAAAATTATCCTAATAGATTGCTCAGACTAGCTCTGGAGTTCTTTAACTGAAAATTTCTCTGAAGATTTCTTTTGTTTTAATTTTGACTTTGTCCAAAGGCACAGCTCCTTAATATATTCTGAATAAGTAACTTTTGAATTGTTCTCCTGGAATAAGTAATTTAATGGAGAAGCAGACCTTGCTGGTTTAGGAGAGGTCATATGAGACTCCTGAGAGGAAAAAAAATGAATTAATGAAAGAATGCCATACCAGTGTGCTATCTATTCTTCTCCATTGCAAACAATATATAAAGAGTGAAACTTGTAAAGAACTGTTTCTCAGACCAATTATCTGATGCATATATTAACTCGGGGTGAAACTGAGGTCTGTTACAGGCTCAATCACTAGCAGAACTGGGAGGAGAAGCCAGGTAAGAGCCTGACTTCTGCCTCGGTCCACTTGGAGTGGAAGAGAAGAGGTTCCTCTGCTCCCCCAGCCTGGCAGAGGGGTCCCTTGTACCCAGAGGAGAATCTCCTCCCTGCCCTGTACCACCTTTGGTCCTTGCCCCTTCCCCATGAAGGTTCCTCCAAACGCCCTTCTGATCCCCGTTCCCCATGAAGGTTCCTCCAAACGCCCTTCTGATCCCCGTTCCCCATGAAGGTTCCTCCAAAGAACCTTCTGATCCCCATTCCCCATGAAGGTTCCTCCAAACGCCCTTCTGATCCCCGTTCCCCATGAAGGTTCCTCCAAACGCCCTTCTGATCCCCGTTCCCCATGAAGGTTCCTCCAAACGCCCTTCTGATCCCCGTTCCCCATGAAGGTTCCTCCAAAGAACCTTCTGATCCCCATTCCCCATGAAGGTTCCTCCAAACGCCCTTCTGATCCCCGTTCCCCATGAAGGTTCCTCCAAACGCCCTTCTGATCCCCGTTCCCCATGAAGGTTCCTCCAAAGAACCTTCTGATCCCCGTTCCCCATGAAGGTTCCTCCAAAGAACCTTCTGATCCCCGTTCCCCATGAAGGTTCCTCCAAACGCCCTTCTGATCCCGGCTCCGGCCAGGCCCAGACCTGAAGTCCCAGTGTATTCTACATTACCTCACTTTGAGAATTCTCTTCTTCATTCATCCCAAATTCCCAGAGATGTAAATGAGAGATCTGGGTCAGCAAAGAGTTGGGAACAGAGAACAAAGACTGCACGAAGCTGTAATAAACCTGAAATTCAAGTATGCTTGTTTATCTTCTCCTGGCACTGCCTTTGGAATGGCTTTAGAAGGCTGCAGCTGAGCTCTTGTTTGTTCCTCACAGAGCAGTTTGTTGTCCTGTCTGCTTGCTGTGAAGTTCCCGTCCTTGGCTGGCAGTGCCCGTGGAAATGCTCCAGCGTGGTGGTTGTTGCTGTGGAGCCGTGGGGTTGTGGTGGTGGACGGAAGGAGACGGTGCATTGGAGAAAGCGGTGCCAGTGAAGAGCCTTAGATGGTGGATGTGTGATGAGCAGGCGACATGCTGATTTCTTTGCTGTGACCTGTTCTTGCTCATTGGCATCCAGAAATGCCAGTCCTCGTACCAAGGCGTGTGACTTAGGATGCAGCATAGTACGTGTGTTTTGAGATTGTCTGAAATACTGACCCCCTAGCCCTCACTAGCACAGCTCCGTGGGGCACTTGGACGTGGGTCAGTGTCGCGTGTTTGAATTCAGTCCCGCTCGGCAGCACGTGGGAACATGCTTGTGTCCCATCGACCTTAAAGGTGCGCTTGTAGCTTGGCTGAATAGTAGCAGTTTGACAGAATTTCAGCCCCCAATACTACCTTTTGGACCCTGATTGCTACTCCTGAACTGTAGTTGAAGAGGAATATTGCTGCAGAAAAGCATTTCTGCATGTATTACTTAAGATGCAAACCAGCTGTTTGGGTCTGCCTGTTCTTGCTGGTGTGGGCATTGGAAATGGATCCCGAAGTATCTTTTGATGTGGAATGTGCACTGTGGGCTTTCTGTAATTTATTATTTGCTGCAAAAGGGTTAAATAGCAGAGGAACTGGGGCCTTAACAGGAGTATGTGCGTGTTGGTATCAGGTTTGCTGAGAACTGAGGGGGCTGCAGCAGCTGCCAGACTTGGGATGTACCTTTACAAAATAAAACAATTCAGAATGGATACATTTGTACTGATCGAAGTCACTGCCTATTTTTTTAAATGCAAGCTTTTTTAAAAAATTATTTCTGCAACATGTTCAACTCAAGTATATCAAAGATCATTTAAAGCCTCAGCTAAGTAACCTTCAGAAAAAAAGCCTTTGAATTAATAAAACAATATCCTTTCCTGCAGATGAGGAAGCGAACACAAAGATGGGAAGTGAGCTCTCTGAGGTGACACAATTGCCAAACTTTGTGTCATGCTTGTGTTTTTCTTCCAGAATGTAAACAGGAATGAATTTTTGTGCACTCTTCTCAGCAGGGTTTGAAATGTTAGTTGTTCTGCAGAAGTGTAAAATTCTTTTGGATACTTTAATTGATACTTTAATTATTTTGGATACTTTAATTGATATTTAGGCATGTAATAGTTATTGCCTGTCCTTAAAATCCGTTGTTGTGCTTAGGAGATCTTTAACTGCATTCCTAATTTGACAGGCCAACAACTTGAGTACATTTTCAATAACTTCCAAATTTGGTTCATGTTGAGTTAGGCTGAAGGTTTTGAATAATTTTTAATTTTACGCTGAGAAGTGTAGCTGTTCATCACTGCGGCGGTGGGATCTCTGTGCACTAGTGTGTTAGTTTGGTGCAGATACAAACCCACAAACAATACAAATGCATCTGCTTTCAGTTCACTTGCTAACATTGCAATTGATAGGAATTATTTAAATATTAATTTTTATTTAATGTTAAAGACTTTATCCAATATCTGAATTTACTAGTAAGGTCTAGATTTTTAATTATAGCTGAAAAATAATGATGCACGTTTGACTCTGCAAGGCTAAAATTCTGGACAATACAAGGAAAACACGTTTAGGAGGTATATGTCAAAGAATCAGCACTGCTTTAAAGCTAGGTTCGAAACAAATATGTGCTATAGGATTTGCACTGTTTTGTTAAATCACCATAACAACATAATAAGAAACTTCTTTATACTTTCCTGTGTACTTTTGTGAAGAACAACAGGAAGTGTCTACTGAGCGTGAGTCACGTCAGGCCAAAGCTCTGGGGTACCGTGGTGGCTGAGGGGGCTCGGGCGGTGCTGACACGAGCAATGATCTCGCTGCTCTGTGCCAGCAAGTCTCGATATTTCTTGCTTTGAAGAGTCCACAGGGAGCTTGTTATTACTCTGCAGCTCATTCCCACACATTCTTTATTCATGCAAATGATTTAGACTGACTAAACCAGTAGCTTATAGAAAGTTATGGCAGTTGTGCATTACGGGCAGTAAGTAGTAAGCTGAACACAAGGTTTGTAATCACTGGTGTGGAATTTCGATGCTGGCTGTTTTTCTTTCTCATGGGGGAAAAAGCAGCTTCACACTGTGCTGTGGGTAGACTTCCGTTTGCTTGGGAGATAAGAACCATAGAAATAAACCAAAACTGCCTATGTCCAAGAGACCCAAAGCTGAGACAGTGCACAACGGGTACAGCAGATCTGTGTGTGCGGCAGAACGGGGGAGCCGCTGCTGGTGGCAAGGGTTGAGCGCCCTGCTCATGGCAAGGGTGGGGCGCCCTGCTCATGGCAAGGGTTGAGCGCCCTGCTGGTGGCAAGGGTTGAGCACCCTGCTGGTGGCAAGGGTTGAGCGCCCTGCTGGTGGCAAGGGTTGAGCGCCCTGCTGGTGGCAAGGGTTGAGCGCCCTGCTGGTGGCAAGGCTGGGACGCCCTGCTGGTGGCAAGGGTGGGACGCCCTGCTGGTGGCAAGGGTTGAGCGCCCTGCTCATGGCAAGGGTTGAGCGCCCTGCTCATGGCAAGGGTGGGACGCCCTGCTCATGGCAAGGGTTGAGCGCCCTGCTTATGGCAAGGGTGGGACGCCCTGCTGGTGGCAAGGGTTGAGCGCCCTGCTGGTGGCAAGGGTGGGACGCCCTGCCGCGTGTCACAGCAGCTGCTGCCTGGCGCAGCTGTGCAGGGAGCAGCACCGCTCAGATAGGGCTGGTGCTGGAGAACAACAAGTGGAGGGGGCACGGGAAGGTCTTGAATTGCAGCTGCAGAAATGAGAAACAATGAGCTGGCTGTACCATTGCCACAGGCCGTGATCTGGGCCCGAGTCTCGTTAGTTAACATCTCCATGGTCTTCATTATTCTTCAGAAAGTACATGTATTCCCAAATTACAGAGGGTGCATGCAGAGAGCAAGGGAGGGTGTGCGCTAATTCTGATCTCTGCTACTTGGTAAGTCACTGCAGCTCCCCTGTCTTGTGTTCAGCAGCTCCTGTGTCTCCCCGACCCTGAGGCATCTCAGACTTGGCTTCATCGCCTCAGTGGGCAGTGGGAGTCGTGCCGGGAGCACAAGTGCCTGTGACGAGCGCGTTGCCAAAGGCCCTGGCGCGGCTGGCGATGCTGCCGGAGCCGGCGGGCTCGGCTGCAGGATGTGGCGAGTCCTCGCGTGTCCCTGTCACCCCCCTCACGCTCAGGCATGCGTGGGCTCTGCTCCTTGTTTGCATTTGGACAAACACATGCAAATATGCTTCACAAATGTGGATCCTATGCTCTCTGTTTGGTATCAGTATTTTGACAAAGGCTGGGCTGGAAAAGGTCATACAGCGTCTGCTTTGCTGGAGCTGACTTGGTTCATTTAATGTGATTGCTCTGAGGAAGTTAATCTATCGCTTTAGGGATACCTTCACCTTTATTAATATGAAGTGGTCAGACTGTCCAGTGCCTGACTTATAAATTTCTCAGCGGCAAGGTAAGCAACAAGCACCACTCAGATAATTGGTGCTGTTAGTGAAAAAATACACCAAATAATGAAACCTGTCTTTAAGCAGACTGATTATTTCCTGAATAGCTTGAGATTCACAAGATTTGGGGTCCTTGAAAGACCAAAATGTGACTTTCCTTTAAAAGAAAGGAATTTGAAGTTATACTAATAGCCAGAGTATTTGTGTGAATAGTTCCCTGGCTCAGAAAGGCTACCAAAGAGTGGAGCAGTTCCTGTGTAGCCCTGAGGTAACTACCTTTTTGTTTTCTCTGAAGCCTTTTCTGGTTTTCCACATTTCTCAGTTTGTGCCCAGGCTTTGCACTGGCCCTTGTGGAAGTTCCAGTGGAGGTGGCGTGAAGGCCAGGATGTTTAATCACTGATGTTTGAGCTGATTTTAAAGCTTAGCTCAGAGGTGCCCTTAAGCTAGAGGGTTAGCTTTTTAGGAGTCTTTAACATGAAAGCTCAGCCGGAGGCACCTTAAAACCAAGCTCTGTACCTTAGGGGCACCTCTAGGCTAAGCTTTTGACCTTTGGAATATTTTTGAGTGATGCATGCAAAAATAATTATTTCCTTATATGCTCCAGACAGCCATTCTTCTCTGGGTGACCACAGAAAGTATGTTTGGGTTTTACCTCTTATTGTATTTAGATCAGTAGAACAGGCCAATTAACTAAGTGAAGGAAAGTCTGCGTGGGAACTGTTTAAAATGTATTTTAAAGCTCCTTGTCGCAGATGATAAACAGCGGAACGGAGCAGCTGCGGGGACCCGCTGGTGGGTTCCTGGCTCCTCCAGCTGCCCTTGGGCTCCACGCGACGCTTTGCAGAGCAAACCTTGGGCTGGGTGCTGGAGGGATCTCAGTATGGCTGCACCCCGCAGCCAAGAGCCTGGCGTGAGCCTGAAATAGCCAATCTTCTGTTTGTTCTTTTTTGAAGACTTCAACTTTGTTATTATGGCAACACTTATACTTACCATTAGCCTGTCGGTTTTGTCCCAGCTGTGGTGGCAGGAGGATTTATTTTTCTGGTGAGTCATTCCTATGTCTTTGACCCCAGTTAATCAGGCACCAGCAGTTGGGAACTTCACTGAAGTCCTGGATTACCCTGGAGTAAAACCCACAAATTAAATATGAAGCAGCGCTAATACTACAGAATGGTGTGTGCATTAGAGGTACAGTAACATTGTTAAGTATGCAAATACGGTTTGGTGTAACTAATAGTCTATAATTACATGAAGAGAGGCTGTTAGTTTAAGGCTGATGGAGGAGAACACCAAGTTCAGATTGAGCTTTCTACAATAATTACATTTCCTGATTTAGCTGTTCTTGAATTTCTCAGTCTGAATGCCATATCAGCTCTTCCTTTTTAGGGAAGAACATCAGACTTGCTCTAATCTCAGTTCTTACATTTATCAGAACTTGCACCATGTGCAAGAATCCAGCCGCCTCGTCCGTTCTTTCCGTACAGCTTTTGAAGACTGCGCACATGCACGGAGCCAGAAGCCCGTTAAAAACCCGCAGTGGAGTGCGGGCTGTGCCGCGGTCGTGGGACCAGCTGCGGCACGAACGGGGCGGCTGTGCCCGCTCGTTCTGCCGGTGCCTCTGGCACGCGTGTTGCCGGGACAGGGGGCCTGGGCACAGCGTGTGACGCGGCCGGGCTGTGGGACCCCTCCCCGGGCGCTGCCGCCGCCCGCTTTGCCGGCAGAGCCCGGTGCCCGCGGCGGCCGCGCCGCGTCCCGCCGGTAACGCCGAGAGCTGCTGCCCTCTGCCCCCGGCCGTGCCGCTGCTGGCGGGGGCGCAGCCCGTGCTGCCGAGGGGCGGGAACCCCCCGGCCCGCGCTCCCCGCGGCTCCGGAGCGGGTGCGCTCCCGCCGGCCACCGGGCGGGGGCGGTGCCGGCATTGATGCTGCGACCGGTGCTGGGGCCGCTGGTGGTGCTGGGGCCGGTATTGGGGCCGCTGGTGGTGCTGGGGCCGGTATTGGGGCCGCTGGTGGTGCTGGGGCCGGTATTGGTGCCGGTATTGGTGCTGGGGCCGGTATTGATTGGGGCCGGTGCGCGCCACGCGCCCGGGTGGGGCAGCAGTGGCCTCGCCGGGCAGGGACCCCCCGGGCAGGGACCCCCCGGGCAGGGACCCCCCGGGCAGGGACCCCCGGGCAGGGATCCCCCGGGCAGGGATCCCCCGGGCAGGGATCCCCCGGGCAGGGACCCCCGGGCAGGGATCCCCCGGGCAGCCTCCGCTGGTGCCTTCAAAGCAGCCGGAGCGCCGCTGCCCCCCGGGAGGAGAGGACGGCGCGGGGGCGAGCCCGCCGCTGGCAGCCGGCCCCGGGGTGCGCGGCACGGGACGGCGAAGGGCTCCGGGCCGCAGCACCCGGGGGCGCCTCTCTCCGGTGACACGGCGGTGCAGGGGCGCTGGGCACCGTGCCTGCCGAGCGCTGCGCTGGCCGGGGCACCGCACGTGTGGGACGGGCGGGCTGGGGCTCCGGGTGCCCGTCCCGGAGGGGCCCGGTGGGCGGCACTGCCCGGGGGGGCGGTGTCCGGGGACCGCGCTCCCGCCCCGCGTCCCGCTGCATCGCAGCACCGCTGCATGGCCGCAGCCGGCTGAAACAGCTTTCCTCTTTAATAACAACAACTGGTGCTGAGAGGATTTTATCAAAAAATACTTTAATCGTAGGTGTTCCATCCTATCATCAGATTTTGAAACTGATTTCTCTTCTCCCCCGGGTTTTGTTGGGAAGTTGCTCCCCATCCCACTCTTTTGCTGATCAGCAATCCCAGTGCAGCCATCAAGTGCTAAGGTTTCCTGCCATTTTGCATGTCAAACCAGCTCCAGCAAAAGAAAGAGCCGAATTAAGAGCAAATTTCCAAGGCTCTAGAGATATTTCTGTTATGTGACTGTATTCCACTTGCTACAGATGGGTTCCGCTGTAGCTTCCCAGAGTTCTCGTGTCATCTATTTTTAGTTAGTGCTTAAATCAGCACAAAGGTACCTTCTGTCATCCCTCCCACTCTGAAGAGACCTGATTGAGGTTGCAGGGTTGCACAGCTAGAAATGCTTTGGCGTGGGAGAGAGGGAGGGCAGCTGGCTGGGAGCCTGAGCGACAGAGCAGATCTCATTCTGTGGATGGCTTCAAGTGGGGTTATTTTAAGCACTTTTGGGGAAGGTAGGATGGTGAGTATGGTCAGGGTGACCTACCTGTAAGAAAAACCATAGACATTGTCTTTATTTATTGTCCCCGTCACAGGCAGCTTTGCCGATGTGTCGGTGGGGTTGCTGAGTCTGTTCTTATGCCCGGTACCCGTGGCGAGGGCGCACGTTCCCCCAGCGCCACGGGCTGCGTTTGGCACAGCTTCGAGACTCTCATCAGACCCGGGGGTGTGTTCAGCTGCTGTCCTGGGCTGGCAGAGCAGATGGTGAATACCCAGCAGCTTCTCGATTTTTGCATGTTCTCTCCGCTGAACCGCCCAGGAGTGTCACAAATTACCGCACTGGCAGATGTCATGAAGGGCCACGAGTCCACCTGTGTGGACTCAAAGAAAACATTCACAAAAGCAAGAGTATGAGGTTTAACCTTTCTCCTCTCTGCAGGCAGCTTTGCTAAAGCAAGGTTGCCAAAAAAGTCTCAGAAATTCCTTAAATGTTTTGATATTGTGGTGAAGCTGCCATACGCAAGACCCTGTTCTTACCGTGAAAGCCTTGTATTACACCAGTGACTATCTGAGAGCAGCCCAACAAATTGTGTTTGATACTATACTCAAAATAATTTTCTAATGTGGATTATAAAAGAAAAACAGGCTGTTGTAGGCTGATCTTGCTATATTTGGGAAATAAATGCACTATCAGCTTTGTAAAGCCATATGGTGGATTTATTCACAATCAGCAGTTCCTTTCAAATGCAAGTTCATGGCATTTAGTGATACATTTTCCAGTATACGGCTCAGCACTCTTTTTTTTTTTTTTTTTTTTGGTTTGTTTGTTTGTTTGTTTTTGGTTTTTTTGTTTTCCAGCATATGATTTGAGAGCGGTCAGCTGGCTGTGGTTGTACACCACCTCTTGTCTGGGCAACGTGTATTCAGCAGTATAATTAATCACTTACATGAGTGAGTTCTTACAAACTCCTGTGTACTTCATCATCAGTTTTTGTCCCTGCACAGATTTGTTTCTAGTGCTGCTGGCTGCCTTTTTTTTTTTCCTCCTTTCTATGCAGTGTTGCATAGCAGTGTGACTTTTTTGGCTCAATTTCCTCTGGAAAAGGGGCTTGTAAGCCCACGCCTGGAGCACGTGTCTGTGTGGCCATCAGACCCGCTCTCTTCCATTGCTTCTGGCACTTGCTCCTGCTCCATCAGATGTGGCCGAGGGCCGGGGGTCTGGGAGGCACCGGGGACAGAGGGACATCCCTGTGGTGCCTGTCGGAGCAGGGTAGTCTCAGCCGAGGGAGGGGAAATGGTGAGAAAGCCACAGGAATAGTTGAGAGGATGGTAGGGCAGTAGTTCACCGTCACTGTGCGTTTGTTTGGCAGCATGATAATGCCCAATGTGGCTTCCCCCTGGGGTGGAGAGCCCACCCTGCAGTTTTCTTTCCTTGGATGCTCCTTCTCAGGGCTGTGGGACGTCCGTGCACACGCACATCCACGCAAACAGGCAGATGCGCTTGTGTGGTCCCTGTCAGTACAAGCTTGCATGCTGGTGGCATTTCTCTTTAATCTGGTTTCTTAGTAACCCGCCTGGATTGGAAATTTCACAAGAAAACCAGTGCATTCAAAAGCAGGAGCTGATGAGAAGGCTTCCCTTTTATTTTTGCCTTGATTCTGCCTTTAAATTCAATGTTCTTGAAATGAAAGAATAAGCGACTCACAAGCAGATGGCAACAAACCCGGCATGCTAGCCCATGAAGAGAAACCATCAAGTGTGTTTTTTGGCGCGCTGCCACGTAGTTAGATGTTATACTGTTGAAACAGGCTCATTGACCTGACTGTTTAACCTGCTGGCAGTTTAGGCTTCTCTCCATCCACACTGTTAATCTGAAGTTGTAGGTGACAGAATAATTGGAGAAGAAAACAAATAACCCAATCGATTAAATCCAGGAGCAGCATAAGAGCAGAAGTGTTTGTTGCCTGGGGAAACAAGAGACAGTCGTGTTCCCTGTCCGGTTCCTTTCCCCAGTGTCCCTGTCCCTAGTGTCCCTAGCGTCCTGTCCCCTGGCACCACTGCGGCCATCGCTCCCGTGTCCCCTGGACGAGGCCCTGGGATACGCCGGGGGGTCCAGTTACCATCTTCTGCTGCTTGGGCTGCCCCCACATCTTTATCTTCTCCTTTTTCTGCTGATTTTGCAATTTTGCAAGGATAGTTGTCCTTGAGAGGAAAAGCATTGCAGGTTTGCTGTGCTTGCCACCACTCTCTGTGTTGTCTAAACTTAAAAGCCACAAAATTCACACTGATGAAATTTCACGAGCGTCAGACTGGGAAGAGCAGGGAGAATGTTTTTGACAGAATGTCATGGCTGTGTTTTTCTGGCACAGGTTATTTGAGGGCAGGAGCGAGGGGAACATTGCAGTTGTACTCTTGACATTTTGTTCCCATAAATTTGGGTTTCAGGAAAATGGAGCACTGCAGCCCTTTGCGTTGTTGGTGGAAGTTCTGTATGAGGGCGTGTGGATAGATCTGAAACAGACTCTGCAGTCAGCAGGACTGTGACCGGCGCGGTCTGTCGCTGTGGCGGGTGGGTGAAGGGCTGGGGGAGCCGCAGCGGGGGCTGTGCTGGGGCCAAGTGGTGGGACCGGGGGCTGCGGGGCTGCAGGGGCTGCGGGGCTGCAGCTGTGGGGGCTGCGGTGCTGCAGGGGCTGCGGTGCAGGGGCTGCGGTGCTGCAGGGGCTGCGGTGCTGCAGGGGCTGCGGTCCGGGGGCTGCGGTGCTGCAGCTGTGGGGGCTGCGGTGCTGCAGGGGCTGTGGTGCAGGGGCTGCGATGCTGCAGGGGCTGCGGTGCTGCAGGGGCTGCGGTCTGGGGGCTGCGGTGCTGCAGGGGCTGCGGGGCTGCAGGGGCTGCGGTGCTGCAGCTGTGGGGGCTGCGGTGCTGCAGGGGCTGCGGTGCAGGGGCTGCGATGCTGCAGGGGCTGCGGTCCGGGGGCTGCGGTGCTGTAGGGGCTGCGGTGCTGCAGCTGTGGGGGCTGTGGTGCTGCAGGGGCTGTGGTCCGGGGGCTGCGGTGCTGTAGGGGCTGCGGTCCGGGGGCTGCGATGCTGCAGGGGCTGCGGTGCTGTAGGGGCTGCGGTGCTGCAGCTGTGGGGGCTGCGGTGCTGCAGGGGCTGTGGTGCAGGGGCTGCGATGCTGCAGGGGCTGCGATGCTGCAGGGGCTGCGGTCCGGGGGCTGCGGTGCTGCAGCTATGGGGGCTGCGCTCGCGTCCTGCCACAGCGGTCAGCTGTGCTGCACACAGCCGGGAGGGAGCTGCTAATACGTGTGAACTCAGGGCAGTCATGTCAAATATACTATTCAAATGTCTTTTTTAAATTAGCACAATCACTTGTTTTAGGGGAGTAATTGTGGTAAGGCTGCATGCAAGTAGACACCCAGTTTTGCATATTTATTGCATGAAGAATGGGGCATTCAGTGTTTCATGCCTGAGTACTGCACTGAATGTCCAGAGAACACGGTGATGGATTGATGATGCTCATGCTGATGAGTCAATTACTCTTCATGCATGAATGTTTCTTCATTTAAATGTTCAGAAATCATTCAAAAACTTGACAAGAATTAAATCAGTTTTGTTTATCAAATTGGATTAAAGTAACTGTATTCCCATATGGATGGGGGCAACCAGATTTAATGTTACTTTGCATATTGTTCCAGTCTCATCTTGGTGGGGATAGTTGTCCGGTTTAGGAAGTAATTTTTTTTTAAAGGAGAATAAAAAATCTTAATGAGCACATCATCACATTTCTCTGCAGACTTTTATCTCATTGCCTATGTTGTTGTTATACGTAATTCAGGAGAAGGCTCTGGGAAGGGCAGGTGCTCGTGTAACTGTGTGCAGGGCCGGGCTGCTGCTCGGCTCTCGATGTGGTCGGGGCTTTTAGGTTTCTTTCCCTCAGGCATTTTATAATCTGTTTAACATAACACAGTCATTTGTCTTGTTTGCTGGCTACTTAATAGATGGATTTGTGGTTTTCGTAATTACTATATGAACGTTAATAAGACGTGATATCTTTTATTAATTAACAGTTTCCCACATTTGTTTTTCTGAATGACATGAAGTAGATTATATGTAAATATTAGTGACATACAAATATTAGTTTTGCAATGTTAGCATTGGGAGAAGTCGTGCAAACTTTTAAGGCTCCCCATGGTGTCCTTTTTATTTTCTCCCCTGAGCTATACTTTGTAATTACTCTCTAGTATAGTACCATGCTGGTTTTGTGTTTTGTTAAAGGTTGGTATCTCCTTAGTGCAAAGAGAGCACAGACCCAGCCGGTGTCCTGAGCCATTCTCTATATATATCCTGCCTACGTGCTGTTCTACCATCCCATTTATATTCTTGTGTGATGCTCACATCCCATCTTTCCTTCTGGAGATTTCCAAAAGTGGGTGCAGCCGTTTCTGGGAGCTATTGCCATAAAACGGCTGAAGAGCAGAATGGAAACCGATTCCTGTTGTCCTGGGGCCAGCGAGGGGCTGGGACCGCAGGGCTGGTTTGCACGGGGGAGACCTTGGTCACCCCAGCCCTTGTGCCGAGTCTCCAAAAACGGGGGTTGTTTCTGTTTTGTAATGGGGCAGCCCCTTCTGTTAGCAGGCACAGACGGGTCCCAGGCACACACAGGGGGCCAGCGCCGCGTGGCCCCGAGCTGACGTTGCACCAGAGGTACCTGGAGGTCCCGTGGAGGACGAGGCTCAGCCGGGGAGCCATGGGTGGAATCGGAATGCTGAATTTCAGGTGTTGGAGAGGAGGAATGTGATGGGGATGAGGTGGGAGGACGGGCCATGCCGAGGGCCGCGCCGCGGGGCTGCGGACGCTCCCTTTGCCGCTCTGAGTCGCGGAGAAGCAGCGTTACTGGTTGAATTTCAGACCACGTGCGTGTAAGAAATGGTGAACGGGAAAAGCATTAACACCCCTGACCCTCTGTTAATGCTTAGATGCTTCCGACACGAACGCAAATAATGTAAGCTGAAAGGTTCCATTGTAAAGGGCTTCATTTTATAGGATGATGTAGTGAACAGTTTATATCATCGGGTAATGACGATGTGTGAAGGCGGGTGTGACGCGAGCGTGCTGCAGTGGCCCTGGGTGCAGCCGCCGTCTCCCCGCGCTCCCGTCCGGTGCCGGGGCTCCCGGCGCGGGCAGGAGCCCCGAGCGCGCCCGGCGCTGCGGCGCCGGTGGGACCTGCGCCCCGAGCCGCGGGGGCCGCTGCCTCACAGCGTGCTGTGCTCACTGCTCGTGATCTTTCCCATACCAAAATAGTTTCGTGTTTAGAATACGTTCCAGGTTAAGCGGAGTGTGGTGGGGCTGGGTTTCAGGCTGGGTTCATGGTGATGTTCATTGTCAACAGCGCGAGCCTGTGCCAGGGCAGCCGGGAGGGACGTGGTGCCAGCGGCAGCTCCGCCTGCGCTGGCTGCTGCTTTGTGACTGTCACTGAAAATCTACAAGCTCCTGTGAACGCTGAAACAGCCCGCAAATAGCTCAGTGCCGACAGGCTCTCTTGGCTGTCTGGTGTTCAATACTGCAGCCAACAACTGCTTTATTTCACCTTACCCCATTGTGCATCATCCACCAGCCTGGTTTTGACACCACGTCCACCCTGCCGATGGTTGGAACTTCAGCTGCTCCGGGTGCAGGTCAAGACTGCTGCTCTGCCAGGCAGGCAGTTTCCTTTTCTTCGGGGAATTAATCCTGTCTGACTGATTAGCTTTTGTGCTTTCCATTTTACAAGGATGGCCAACCTGCATCGGGACGTTCTTCTCTCCTAGATGACATTTGAGGACAAGCAGAATGATTTTTATAAAGTAATAAACCCAGCACCAACTTGCAATGCCATAGAACTTACTGTGCTTGTGTTACAAGACGTAGGCAACCCTAGTTAAATTTATACCATGATTTCATTACTTTTTGATGTAGTCCATGTTCAAATTAAATTAAGACAGCAGAGTAACTGCAGTTCAGGATATACGATTCAAAATGACCTAGATGTGTTGGTGCCTCATATTGGCATCCATCCTTTCAAATAAAATCCACCTTTGGAGCCATAAAGAATTTTACATATTTAATGCTAATTTAACAGAAATATATGCTAAATAGTCATTCTCACAAATAATACGTCATCCCAGGATATGTGGGAAGGTATCCAAGTGCTCAGTATAAGACAAACTTGGCTTTTTTCTGCACTTCAAGCTGATCCCAGTTTCTCCTTTTTTTCCGTCTTCCGATCGTGCAGCTGATGGATAAACACTTTGCAAACTATTGGTCGTTTGATGTTTAGCTTTCCAGGCTTTTTTTTTTTTTTTTTTAATTACTACTGTGATGTGTGATTGTCATCTCTGCTCTGTGGAATTGATTTTTGCCTTTGCCTTGATGACTGAAATTTTTTGAGCAGGAGAGCGATGGATGAGAACTAGTTTTTGGCAGCCAGTCGACACACACGTGTGCGTTCACACAGATGTGCACGTTCACACACACGTGCACATTCACACGCACGTGCGCGTTCACACAGATGTGCGCGTTCACACAGATGTGCACATTCACACAGATGTGCGCGTTCACACAGATGTGCACATTCACACACACGTGCGCGTTCACACAGATGTGCACATTCACACACACCCCCCAGCGACAGCCGGTCCCTGCAGCCCGTGCAAAGAGCCCAGCCTGTGCACGGGACGTTTGTGGCCAGCGGATGGAAAGGGCAGGGCTGAGGGGTGCAGCCCGCTGAGGGGAAGCAGATGACCTTCAGTATAATTGTACGATATCTGTTCCACTCAAATGCACACGTGAGTTCACATTTCCCTCCTATATGGTGACCTAACCTAATATGAAACATTTTGGGAGTTGTATCTCTGTGTGAAATAGTGGAATTAACATGGTGATTTTCTTCACCAACTGAGAAGAAATCAACAGGGAAATCCAAGAAAGAAAATATTGCCTTTATTTTTCTATTCTGTTCTCACTAGATTTAGTTATTCAGCCTTGGACTTCCTATACCGGTTGTGTCACAAACAATGTTCCAGTGCTGGCCCCGGTGTCCCGTTGCGCTGCAGCAGGCTGAGCACCGTGGTGTTTGCGCGTCACACGGGCTGTGCGTCCCCGGGACGCCTGCGCTGCTGCCCCGGACCCGGAACCCAGCCCACGCCCGTCCCTGTGCGCTGCAGTCTGTCCGTCCAGTTAAAACCCAAAGGAACAGACCAGACACCAGCACCGACAGGAGCCCTCGTTTGCGGCACGGATCAGAGGAGCTGTTTTCAAGCAAAACTCGCTCCTTAGCATAGACTGTGCCCAACTGGTTCTGATGCACTGATGCTGTAACATGCGGCCTTAATCTTCAGAAATGGCAAATCCTATTTACTGTGTAAGTATTTAAGCTAATTATATCTCTGATGTGAGGAACATGTGACAAACAGTTCACACTGTATCCTTTAAAGGACATTGAAGTCTCAGACCCTCATGAAATATTCTGTGCTTCATTCCATTTTTGGGGTATCGTGTGTGTTCTGCAGTGTATTTAGCAATAATACAATCTAGTAATATATACAAAATTAGTATATTATGCCTAGATCATCCATAAAGGTGGAAATAACTCACAACAGGCTTTTCCTGGAAGCGCGTGTTTGCATTGCAGTTGCACAGTTATGGTATCTGTTGCATTATAGGAGTGATTTGGTAAACAGAAATATAGTTTGGCTTCAGAAGAGCTCCGTTTGAAATCAAACCTGAAAACATGGTTAAGAAAAGTTGTTGTTTCTTATCTACGTATCCCAGGCTGAACTCGCAGGAAGAGTTTCCACTGCTTGTTAGCCCTGACAATTGCAGTGGTTGTCAGTTATCACTGCTTTCCGAAGAGCGAAGAACAAATTGTGAAACCTTGATCATTTAGCACAAAAATGTTTCTTCTTCCGAATGGTTCTGCTGCAATCAAAGCTGCCGAGATTCGATGGTTGCACCTGATGGTGTGGAAGCACCTGGGCCTGTTCGGTGCATGGAGAGCTCTGTGCTGACGCGACCTTTCCGTATTCCATGGGCAGTGTGCACAGAAACACTTCATGTGCAGCATCTGACACTATCTGAGCAAAATCTGTGTAGTTTTGCGCTGAAAAAAAGTGTCCCACTAGCTCAGTTGTAGCTAGTTGGGCATGTACAAAGGGAGAGCAAAGTTTGGGCTGAAAAGAAAATGAGCAAGAAGCTTCCAAAGGCAATGGGCACTGGATGGGGCTGCTCAAAAAAAGGGCAAAAGCAGTAAATAGGCAAAGGGAAGCTGTTTTCAGACATATGCCATTTCTGGCATAAAATTCATAGTGGGTACAGAGTAAAAGTAAAGAAAGGCCTGGTAAAAAGCCCCAGGAGCTGGTCAGTCCAGTTGAAGATCCGAGGGAAGGCGCTTGGAGAGCAGCTGTTCCTAGCCTGGCTGGGTGTGTGGCAGCGCTCGTTACCCGTGTGCTGTTAATCATGTACAGCTTGTACCAGCACCAGGAACAGCGTGGAGCAGGGCAGGAGGCCAAGTAGATCAATTTATCGCACGACCTTTGGGAGGCAGAAGTCTTCGCCTGCTTTGCATTCGATGAACTGGTTCTTCCCGTTCCCGCCCCGCGGTCCTGACCCTTGTTCTCCGTCATTCCTGACCGGGAGGCTGCAGCTTGCCCTCTGCGTCTGACCTGACTGCTCCATTTGCTTCATCTTGCTTTAATCCAGTAAAATATTTGTCTTCCTGGAGTCATGCTAATTCAGGTTCATGTGATTGGGACTTCACCCTGGCTATGGGTTATAGCTTCCCCAGCTTTCTGATGTGGCTTATAGCTGAAAATGTGAGAAACAAACTGCCTTGGTATGGTGAAATCACAGCAGTCTCCTGCGGTGGGCTGCGAGGGAAGCACGAGTGCATGATTCCAGAGACAGGCTGGGGATGCGCAGGAGTCTGGAACCTGCCGTGCGGTTCACACACATTCTCCAGGGCTCTGTCTGCTGGAATCTGTGAGCTGAAGGACTCGGAGCACATCCATAAGTGCGTGGGGAACTGGACATGACGAGAGAAATTGTACAAGAGCTCTAGGTGCTTTCCCTCTCAGAACATTAATTTTATGACATGACCTTCACTCAGGTCAAAAACGAAGTGCAGCCTTTGGTGCGAGCTGCAGGCGGTCGTGCCAGCGCTGGGTTCCCGCACTGAGATGGGCTTTCCGTGGAGGCTGCTCGCCTGCGCTGGGGAGTGCAGACAGTGGGGAGGGCACCCATTGTGTTGTGTCCTTAGTTTGGTAAGTCTGCAAGCACTCCTTGGAGAAAAAACTTTTTTTCCACATAAGAAGACAGCAACCTGGAGTCAGATGTGTTTTCGGAGTGACAGCGGCCTTTCAAAAGCCAATACTGGTCTAAGGGATTGCATTGCTTTATGAAGTAATGATTGGCACAACAAACGTCTTGAATTCTAATTAATTTGCATATGTGTTAAAGTGCACTGTTGAGAAAGATGGTATTTCTGTTTCAAATGTATGCAATTAAATATTTATCCCTGTTGTGATCTCCTCTAGGCACAGTTAGTGCCTCTTCCAAGCACCCCTGCTCCCACCATGTGCTGGATTCCCTGGGGAGCATCTGCAATGCCCCGAAGTGGTGTCAGCTCCCGTGCTCACCAAGAGCCGTGGGGAGACACAGCCCATCTGGCTGTGCCCTCCCATGTGCCCGTTACAGTAAAACACGTCACGGCACACGGGGAAGCTGCTCAGCAGCTCAGTTTCCACCAGCGGGCAAAGATGCTGCAGGCGGGTGCTGGTCCTGTTCCCAGCAGCGTCCCCCGTCCTGGTGCAGGAGGATGTTCCACGCTGCGAAGGGGCAGAGCGGGAGCAGCCTGTCCACCCGCGGGCTCCACCAGCCGGGCTGCCCACCGCTGCCAGCCCTGTCCCCGAGGGGGGACACGGAGCTGAGTGCTCCTGCTGCCGCCAGAGCTGCTCTGCACAGCCCGACCTCCTGGCGGCGTCCAGCATGTGGTGATGGTGCTGTGCTAATGATCAGTTCATCTACAGAAATCACTCTTACAAGTTTAAAATAAATTTTGTTATTTAATAATATGTTGAACAGTTAAAAAAATTAGGCTAGTGTTCTAGCCCAGACCAGTAATTAGGAAAATAGATTTAGTGCTTGTGGATATGAAGGTAAATTAAATGTGGTGGAAGAAGTTTTGTGCTGAGCATAGAATGGGAGGTTTTATTCAATTATTCTTAACATACTGCTTAGGTCCCCCAGAAACCTGTGCATGGGAGCTCTTAAACCTATTCTAATTGAAGCAAAAATCAGTGGAGTGTAAAGTGTCCTGGCTCTTCAAGAGATGTCAAAGTATATGACATGGTAGACACCTGGGGGTTTGGAAAACAGTGACAGCTACAAGCTGACCTTTGGTGAATTTAATCTGCAAATGGATTCCTGCTTAGGACAGCTAATGCTTTTAGTTATTGTAAAGGCTCGTTCCTGGATTTTAAAAAGCTGAGAATAAATGGATTTCATGATGCAGCTCCTATGCGCGTTGCATAACAAACAGGTGGCTTGTGGATGTATTTAAGTGTTATGGTATATTGAAAAACTTTGCAGGACTTATGAATACATAATTATAATTCTTGCACAATGGGGAGAATAATTTTTCTAGTTAATAAAGTAGAAAGGACTTGGCACTTGTTAAAATGGATATACACTGAAGATGGAGCCTGCTGAAAAGAAAGGGAAGGAGGATGTGGATTTGTGTTTATGTTTCTTAAATAGTATTTATAATCATTGCAGGGGCTTGTTGTTCAGCTGAGCATTGCCTTTTGGCTGAGGCTTGCCATCTGAGAGCCCAAGGGAGGATCTGATACGGTGACGTTTCCTTATTGAAAATTGGTCTTCTTCTTTTCTGGCGTTGGGATTGTTAAGATCGCTCCTGTGTCTTACATGCCGTGCACAAGTGCACGCCTGCAGGCAAGCACACGTCGTAGCAGAGGGAATGTGATTCCTGGGTGCAGGGTTTGGGGTTGGTTTTAACCTTCTTTTCCTTCTATCTTTTCCTGCTGGAGGTCCGTATCCTTCCCTTCCCTTCCCTTTGGAGATGAGACCACAAGCACAGAGGTGTCCGTTGGCTCTTCTGAGTCCTGCTGGGCCATGTTCGGATCTGGTCCCCGCGCCGTGCTGTGCACAAGGAGCTACCAGCGGCACACACGTTATTTATAAAGCATGATGTTACTGCTGTGCCTCCTTCTGGCCTGCAAGAGAGCGTGGGCAAATACATCTCTGCTCTTTGCCATGGAACTATGGCCAGGTCCTGTGCCTTGTCACAGTGAGCAGGTTCAGACTAACCTGTGGATCTCACCCACTGCAGCCAAGTGCAGTGTCAGCCACAAATACAATGCGTTTGCTTAATTTAAACATGTGCCTGGTGATTATAGGAAGGAACTCACATTCCAGAATAATTCAGTGAAGGCTTTGGGCATGGACACTCCAGGTTCATGCCTGTCTGATGAATGCTTCCAGGTTGTCACATCGGTGATCCCTGTATTAATGAAGGGCCTATGGTGTGATGTGGTTGACTGACAAATCCTTGAAGTTACGTGTGTGTATGAGTGAGTGCTGAGTTCTCCAAGGTGCAGTTCTACAGGACCTTATATCAACCTCCACAGGACAGCGTGTCAGAAAGCGGCCTGGGGAGGCAGGCGGATGAGAGCCAGGGACTTCACCTTCCTCACAAGGTTGCGGCACGGGGCAGGAAGAGCTTTCCCTCTCTCCTGCCTCTTGTCTGAGGGGATCCGCATGCTCCTCCAGAAGGGGTGCGGCAGTGGTGTGGAGTGCCCTGTCCACGAGACGTGCATACTGGGTGTACTGGAGTCCTTGAGCCTTCTTGCTCGGAGGTGCTCTCTCCTGCGCTTCCCCTGAAATAAGCAGCTCCCAAGGAGGCAATGCAATCCCAGCAGAATCATAAGGTAGGCTGTAAAATCTTGCACCTTCCCAACGAGATTTTAATTATGATACTACAGTTAGGAGAGGAAATAGAGCTGCAGTGCACCACTGTATTTGCAATGTTATCCAGCATCTTTGCTCATTCCTTCTGCATCCCTTATTTCCCCTCCAGTCCCAGTAACAATAACTCTCCACACTGGTGTGGCACCGGGCTGTCAAGACAGCTCCAATGACGTTACAGGGTGAGCCTGGATGGGCGCGCATCTCCTCGTCACCGGTGGACTGGCTGCCTCCACGGCCCTTGCTGCATCCCCTGTCCGGGGACACCCGGTGCTTACAAGCTGTGGCTCTTTTTCTACCAAATAAGGGCCTGGTGTCAGGCTCCGGCTGTGTTCTTGTGTTTGGGGCGGGTGGGTCAGGGAGCAGCACTCCTTCAGGCAGGAGCTTCCTCGGGGGCAGGAGCATTCCCGGGGGCAGGAGCATCCCCGGGCAGGAGCACCTCCAAGCAGGAGCATCCCCCGGGCGCAGGTGCGTCCCCGGGGCAGGGGCAGCGCCGCGCTCCGCCCGCCCGGGCCGTGCGGAGCCGTATGGGAGGAGCCAGCGGGCTCCGCCGCCCCTGCGCCCTCCCCACCGCCGCCGCATTTCGCGGCCGGCCGCCGCGGAGCAGGGCGCGGGGGGGGATGATGGATCCGCGGCTGCGGCTGCTGACGCCCCGCGCCCGCCAGCCCGCTGTCAATGGAGGAGGACGTTGAGACCCGCAAGATCAGCAGCAGTTTCCTGCGAGACCACAGCTATGCCACGGAAGGTGAGCGAGTGCCGCGGGGCGGCGGCCGCTGCCCGCCCGCAGCAGGTGGGGGCCGCCCCCCCAGCATCCGCCCGCATCCCCCCGCATCTTCCCCGCAGCTCCCCGGGCCGCTCTGGCGGGGCTGCTGCTGGCGCCGGGGCCGGGGCCGGGCACCGCTCCTCGCCGGCCGCGCCGGGCAGCCCCGCGGCGGTGGCGGGGGCCGGGGCGGCGGTCCCGGAGGGTCCGTGCGGGCTGCGCCGTGCGCCGGCCCCGCTCCGGTGACTCAGCAGCGCCGGACCCGCTGGATTCCCACCGCCCTCCCGCCGGGCCGGGCGCCCTCGAGCCGGGCATGCGGGGTGCAGCCCCCCGCACGCTGGGGCCGCTGCGCTCGGTCGGGCTGGTCCCTCGGCGGGCGCGGGGAGAGCCGCCCGGCACCCGGCTCGTCGGTGCCGCCGCCGAGCCCGATAACCGCAGCCGCAGTGCCCTGGGCGCGCAGCCCGGCCCCCCCGGGGCGCCTGGAGCCCCGGCCCCGCCTGGCCCCTCCGGGAGCCTCCGCGCCTTCGCCCGTCGCTGCGCTCCTCCAGCGCCTGGGGCGGCCGGCGGGAGCGGGGAGAGCCCGGGCCGGTCCCCTGGCCCTTCCCCGGCGGAGCGGAGCCCGCGGGGCCGGTGCCGCTGCCCCGCCGGGCCGGGCGGTGCTGGTGGCTGCTGGGCTCGCTGGGAGCTGAGGGATGCGGTGGGCGGGCGGCTGCAGAACGGGCTTCATTAGCTTGTGACTACATTAGTGGCTTCCGCAGGTAGCGTGTGACTGTGTTAGGAGGTTAGGAAATACGGCAAATACCAGTGCAATTCTTACTACAGGAATTAAATAGTTGTCTCAGGGCTGGTTTTCTTACAAGCTTCTGCAGGCAACAATACGTATTCTGACTTGTGTGTTGCAGAGGCAAGGAGATGCCAAAACTGTGAGACATGCATAATGTCATAGCCCTGGCGAAGCTTATGGGTGCATTTGAACATGATTTCCTGTAATGGCTCGGGGAGTGGAGGAGACTGTGTGGCCATGTTCAGTTCAGGCATTGGAAAGTGAGCTGCAGCCTGCACATGATGCTGCAGCCTGCCACAAAGAGGCAAGCTCCAGCAGCCAAGGTGGTGATGGAGGGATGGGGATGGAGCAGCAGCTGCCTCTGCCGCCGTTCCTGACAGCCAAGGAGCTGGTGACTTCACATCGGTTCCATCACAACCTCCTTTTGCTCCCTTACATCAGGAGGAATATGCAGCTGCTGTAAAGCAAAATCAACCCCCCTATCCCTCCTGGTAGCACTGACCCCTTGCATGAAACTTCAGAAAACAGACTCCACGCCAGAGAATCTGGACAGGCTTAATTAATAGCTTAATTAGTAGCTGAAGAGGTTTTCCCATACTGTTTCATTCTCCTAAGGCTCTAGAGGAAGCCAACATAGGACCAGACTTCAGGAATTTTATGACTTCAGAACAAGGCTAGAGGAAGGTTTATCTAGCAGGAAAGTCTCTGGCTTGATATAGTAACGGAAAGCTCTGGATAACTGGTGATCCACAGAAAATGGTCATGTGCAGTTTGTGTTGCTTGTGTGTAGCTGAAATGCAAGTGGCAGCCCCAGGACAGGGGGTGTTGCCCCGGTGTATCCCGGACCTGGCTGCTCCCTTTGGGTGTCTCATGCTGCAGGGCCAGCTGGTGCGTGGACATGCAGAGGCCACGCTGGCTTCTTCACAACCAGTTTGCCAGCACGGGGGTGGAGGGAGGTTTTGGTGGGGAGGGAGATTTTGGTGGGGAGGGATGGCGTGAGGTGCTTCCCAGAGGGTGGTTTGACCAGGATGGGGCTGAGCTTCCTCCTGTACTTCCCAGTCACCTGGCTCGCATTGCCTTGTGCTGCGGTCCATGGAAGGATGAACTTGCCATCACTGCATTTTAAAGGCAGCTGCAGCAGCCAGCAAATAAAAAATGGGAAGGTAGCTGCCCTGTTGTAACCTGCCAAGAACTCTTGTTTTCCTGGCTGGGAGGGATGGAGGGTTGAAATGAGCCTGCAGTGAGTTCAGCCCGAGATACCGGGAGGTCTGTGCATTTTCCAGCCCGAGGTTTCAGTGATAAGATCCACTCTGTCTGGTAATTTGTGGTGAATTTCCCCAAGCTGTAAGCAGGCTTTTTCCGAAGAGCCTTGTGTGTCACACTAGAAAACTATAGCAAAGCTCTCTATGGAAATTAAGTAGCCAGAAGTGTTTGTGCAGTAGGGAACCGACTGAGCCAGGGCAATCCCCATTGCTGTGTCGGGGCTGGAGGAGCAACAGGAGGGTGTTTGGCGGTGTATCAGCTGGGAGTGTCTCTTCACCTTGTGCTGTTTAGGGTTTCTGATTTTTCCATGCACTTGTTCTGCTGGAGGAAGGCTGAATGTACTTTGAAATGGTAGATATCATTATTGGGGAAAGAATCAAGGAAGATCATTCAGTTTTATTTTTTTCTGTATGTGAAAGCAGAATATGCCTAAAACGATGTGGTTGGTAACCTGTCATCTGTTTAAAAAAAATCCTTCCCAAAGCCTGCTCAGAATGTGAATACTTGCTTTGGAAATGAAGGTGTCTCTTGTGTGTCAACTGAGGGAACAAACAGGGCTCCGTAATGTGGTTTAGTGAAGTGCTGGTGTCACTTAAATAGGTCTGTTATTTTTATGCAAATGCGGGGTGAGGATGGTATTTCAAAAGCACACACTTGACTGCCTTGTTCTTGTGCGGTGCTCAGAAGTACTGCTAATGAAGGAGATGCAGTCGTTGTGCGAATGCCACTCTAGCTGCCAGGGAATATGAAGTTGCAGAGGTTCTGTGCACATCCCGGGGTGGCACAGAGTCCGGCTGGGTCAAGGAGCTGGGTGAGCTGGTTTCCAGGCCATGCCAGTGGGGTCGTTTGCTGGCTCAGGCGTCGCTGCACGGTCTCAGAACGGCAGGTCTCACGTGAATGTTCAGAAAATATGCTCGGTTTGTTCTGCTGCATAAACCCATCTTGATTCACAATTCTGCTGAGTGCCCAGTCAAAAGTAGGACAAATTGAGACTATTTGAATACAAACAAACCATTTGAGTAGCTTCCACTTTGAGAGGTGCTTGCTAGGGGTGCTGAAGGGCCCTTCACCTCCCCCAAAGCTGACCCATTTCCAGTAGCTTGCCCCAAAACACCCATTTGAAGTCTTCAAGCTGTGGGTGTGACCATTCTTGTGTAGCATTGCTGTGCTGGGCAAGTCTCTGAGTCCTCTCCATGGCTCATGGTTGGGCAAATACCTCCAAACAAAGGAGGAACGGTGCGGACGCTGGTTCTGCGCTCCCTGCCCCGCTGAGTGACGGCCGTGCCCGAGCCGTGCGCTCAGCGGTTTGGGTGGGGCAGGAGCGGTGGCTGTGGTGGCTCAGCCCCGCGGGACAGCACCTCATGAATGAGGGTGTTCTGTGTCCGTAGCCACCTGCTCCATGGCAGGGCAGGGTCCTCGAGCAGGGAGGGATGCTGAGCAGAGAGGGGAGGGATGCTGAGCAGAGAGGGGAGGGATGCTGAGCAGAGAGGGGAGGGATGCTGAGCAGAGAGGGGAGGGATGCTGAGCCGGGAGGAGGGATGCTGAGCGTCGTGTCAGCCTGGGGGAAGTGGGTCCCTCCTGGGGCAGGGGTTATGGCTGCAGGGCTGGCTTGAGGCTGGGGCCAGATTGGCGCTGCCTGTCCACAACCTGTGAGCTTGGCCAGGAGCATGGCTGCTGTGCATGTCCTCCTTGGTGGGGCGGGATCCTCCTCTCCAGCTCTGTCCCCATCCCCTTCTGATGCTGCTGCTCCAAACAGCGAGCCTGCAGAGCTCAGCCCTACAACAGTCATGGCTGGGCAACCCTTTTGCATGGGGACATATTCCTTCCCGCCGGTTTGGTACAAGGGACAGGAAAATCTCAGGGGTGTGATGGGAGCTGTGCCGGGTGCTGTGGGGCTGCTCTCAGCCTGCGGTAGCACCAGGAGGAGGCTCTGGGGGCTGTGCGGGTGTTGGCTGTTAGCACAGAACACGTGCCCCTGGGCCCGTGATGGCTGTAGCCATACAGACACGGGTGGTCCCAGGTTCCCCCGGGTCCCAGCAGAGCACGTGTGGGAGGAGCGGTGGCCTCACCTGTGGCTGTTTGGGGGAGGTGGCCCATGGCCAGCGGCTTGTTGGAGGAGTATCCTCATCCCATGGCCATGCTGTGGGGCAGCTGTGTCCTGGGGCCATCCTGGCCCCCCAGCGGGGTGTCCCCATATGCCACTGGCTCTGCCAAGCGTGGGGCTGACCCTGCTGGGTTGTGTGCCCTCGGGGACACAGGGCTGCCCTGGCCACCGCTCAGCTGCTCCCCGTGCACCCCTTTTCCCGGGGTGCTGACTGATGCCCCGGCGAGTCTTTAATCTCCTTGAGGAATGTTTCCCAAAACGAATAGATTTTGCTGTTGAGAAATCTACCATTAAGCCTTCATCTCCTTTTCCTAGTTTAATCCTGTTATGTCCAGCTGTAACTCCCTTGCCTCTCCCAGTTGTTCCCATCCTGCCTTTATCCCTGTCCCACCGTTGTGCTGCGGGAAGGAGCTCTGATGTCGGTTCCCCTCTGCCCTGACACCGGGGACGTGGCTGTGCCTGTCCCCCCCAGCACCGCAATGGGGCCTTTGGGTACCCGGGAGCTGTCGGATGCGTGAGCAGCCTCTGCGTACGGCAGAGCAGAAGTTCGGGCTCTTCTCTTCTGGGGAGAGAGAAGCAATGCATGCAATTAAAACCTGACCAGTTGGCCGCCTCCTGCTGAGCGTGTTCCTTCCTGCAGTTTCAGAAAAAGCCTGGGGCTGTACATAACCACAGCCTAGGCTGTGCTGGGTTCCTAAAAGCTTTTTTACTTTCTGGATCAGTTTGCTAAGAGCTCTCTGTGGGCAGCGACAGCGACTTTAAAAAAAAATCTATGTGTAGTCCCCAGAAAAGCATGAAGTGAGATGTTTTCCCGCAGTGCTGGCTTCAGGATGAGAGCTATTGGGTATTTTTGTTGTCACAAATGATGTGAGTTGCTGTTTGGGGATCATCTGGATTGGGATTTAATAAATCCGGGAACCTCCTTGAAGTTGTTTTATCACATAAGTACTTTGATTATGAAACACGGTCCCCTGCTTTATGCTTTTTATTTATAAACATGTACTATGTTTAGAACTCCTTTCCTCTCCCTGAGCCTGTGCTCCAACCAGGTTGGAAGGACCCACGGACATGTCTCCTTCTGTCTAATCTGTGATCACTGCGAGGAGAGCAGTGTAACTCAGCTGTTTGTAGTGCACTACGTCAAAGCCGCTTTGGGCATTCTTTAATCCAGGGATTAATGGGAAAATAGATGTGCCTGGGGACTCTGTAATCTGGGGATTACGGAGAGGACCAGGAGCAGGTAATCATGCAGATGGGCCGTGTGAGCGCCCATTGCTGGTGATGGCATCTGCGGGGCTGGCACCGTCTGCAGGGACGGGGCTTGGCGCGTCCCCGGCGGGACCTGTTCGGTGCTGGGGAAAGCCGGGTTGCTCCCAGCAGCCACCAGCAGCAATGGGGAGTGCTCTGGCCTTCAAACCCAGCGGTGCCCCAGTCCCTGCTGCTGTAGGGATCTGTCTGCTCCGGGAACCAGCTGCGTTGGCTGGAAACCCACCCGCAGTGTTCCTGCCGGGCGCTGCTGCGGCTGCTGGCGCAGGGCAGCCCCGTCCTCGGGTTTCCAGGTGGGATTGGGGGGCTCGGTGAAGTGGTGGTGGAGGCCCCAGTGCTAACACAGCAGGTCTCCCCGTGCCCCTCCCGTCCTGTCCCCTTTGTGCCTGCCTCTGTTTTGTGCCTCCCCTTTGGCGTGCGTGCTCCCCAGGCAACTCCGGCAGCGATGCCTGGTCTATAGACCGCTGGTGCCTCATCAGAGGGTTTGCTGGGTGGGTGGGGTGATCTCTGTGGGTCAGAGTGACCTCGTTGTGCTTGTGCTGCAGGGCTGGCAGGTGATGCAAAGCATTTTGTGCTCCCGCTCTGTCCCGCAGCTGTCGGTGTGCACGTGGGGCCGTGTGTTGTGGCTGGGGCAGAGCCACAGGAGCTCCGGGGAAGACGTCTGAAGGTCCGGTGGAGCAGCAGGCGTGTGAAGGGGAGACTTTGGAAACCTTCCATGGGATAGTCAACCCTTGTGGTCTTCTAGTATCTGTGAGAAGAGACTGGACAAGGTCAGGAAAGCTGTCAGGGTTTACTAAACACGGAGGGACCACCTCTGGCTGGGAAGGCCCCCGAGCTGAAGGTTGTGAGAGAGTGGGAGAATATTGGTGGAAACACGTTATGATGTTGCCTTGTTTGCGTGCATCTCGTGTTTGCTGGAGGTGGAATACTGGGCTTGGGTGTGCTTTTGGTTTGACCCAGTATGGCCTTGCTCCTGGGCAGGGTTCTTGTGGTCGCTTGTGTGAACGGGAGTCTGCAAACCCCAAATGCCTCCTCCCCAGCGAGTGAGCGAGCTCCTGTGCCTGGCGAGTCAGCAGGCGGTGGGGCTCAGTGGTGAGTGCCGTGGCAGACCAGGTCACCAGCAGCGCCGCAGACTCCGGGGGCTAGAGCAGAGCTGTCCCCCTGCCAGGGGGCTTGGTGGTGCTCGGCTGTGGAAATAAACATTGGTGGAGGAGACCCTTAGAGATAAGTCCCAGCTGCTGGGGCTGCGGGAAGTGCCACTGGTGTGGGCTGGTGGCTCCCGTCACCGCTGTGAGAGGCGCGTGCCGGCTCGTGCAGAGGTGGGACCCGCAGAGCCGCGCACGTAGCGGTGCCGAGGTGTGTTGATGTGGCAGGATGCTGATCAGGCAGGTTAAAAATAGCAGCTGCTTCCTCCCTGCTCCTCCCGAACTCGGCTGCGCGGCTGCTGATGCCGATGTGCTGAGCAGGCACGGAGGCCTCGCTGCAGCCGGGCAGTGCCGCGCAGCCCGGGTACCGCAGGGAGATGCCGGCGGGTGCAGCCGTGGGGCTGGAGCAGGGATCTGGGGTGCCCAGCGACAGCGGAGCTGCTGCACGGCAGGTCTGTCTGAAGCTGGCAGGCAAACTCCAAAACACCCACTGACTTCTTGTCTCAGCACCTCTGCACGGTGCTACCGTGACTCCCGGATGCCCGGCAGCCCTGTGCAGCGGCACCTGAGCTCCTCGCAGCCCTCCCAGCGTCCCCCCGAGTCGGGGACTGGCGGCTGCTGTGCCCTGGAGCTGGGGACTCGCGCAGAGCAGACCCGGGACCGTGCTCCTGGGAAGGCTGGGGGCAACCGTGGCCGTCCTGCCCCAGCACCTGGGCACCGGAGCCCGGGCATGGAGACACTCGCGTGGTGTTCATGCGTTGTCAGAAACACTGTGCACAGCTTGCATCCCTGCTCTCCTCCCCAATAAAGGCGTAATTGAGCCGTCAGAGTCAATGTCTCCACTCAGAGCAGTTCTTCCAGCACCAGTTGTTATTTTTCTCGTGATGCCTTGTGAGCCTGGTTTCTTCAGGGGAAACGTTTCAAGGGTCTTTGAGCGGTTTTGTTCTCCCATAGCAGCCACAGTCCCAGACGGAGCAGGAACGGTGCTGCCTCTCCTGCCTTGCGCCGCTGGCACAGACTGGTGGAACTCGCTCTGCGTGGCAGTGAGCACGGGGAGTCCTGGGCGCTGCTGTCATCCTTGACATCCTTGCGTTGTTCCCCATCAGGTTTGCAGTTGCATCCAGCAGTTAACTGAGTTGGGATGATTTTTTGCTCTGCCCTTGGTAATCGAATACAGCAGATGGCTCCTGACTGAGCGAGCTGCAGCCCCTCTGCTTGCCGGGCACCGCGTGGGCGAGCAGAGTGAGGCAACAAGTGCGTGAAACAGTCCGAAGTAGCACCATGGTGGCTTTACCTTTTTGTTGAGGCTTTCCTATAACCTGGGTGTTTTCCATGAGCAGTGCAGACTTTACACCTTCCTATGTCAGGCTCAAGCTTGTCCGAAGCTCTTCGGTGCAGCGGTGCAGAGCTGCCCGGGCAGGGCTGGCCCGTCCCAGACCCCGGTTTCTGTGGCGAGTGCTGGTGCTGGCTGGTGGAGGAGACGTGACCCGGGACGTTGCCTGTGCCTTGTCTCGGGGATGGAGGCTCTGCTGAAGTCGTGGGAGGAGCCGCTTGGTCCCTGCCTGGAGCCCTGCGGGCGGGTGCGAAAGGAACCCCGAAGTGGCCGCCCCTCCTTGGCGTGGTACCCACTGCCTGCCAGGGGCGGCCACGGTACTTCTGGTGCCTTTTAGCGTGCGGTGAGCGGAGTGACAGCTGCCAGGAGGGACAGACAGACGGGCTGCGACCTCCGGGCTGTTGGGGCGGGAAGTGGAGCCCTCCCTGGCACAGTGGGACCAGGCAGGTGCCTGTGAGATTCCTGTGGTTCTTCTGGTTTGTTTTGCGTTTTGGTCTTTAACTTCTTAAGCCTCCTGCAATCAAGTCCTCACCGCAGCTTCAGGTCTCTCTGTTCTGGGGTCAGCTTGCAAAGGTAGTACTTGAGGAGCCATATGTACCTTGGGAAGAAAGAAAAATGCAGAACAGCTCAGGACTTTTTCTTGCGGCGTGGCGGGGCTGCAGGACCCGCAGAGCGCGGGCAGCGGGGCCGGGACAGAGCGCAGGGTTGTTTCCTGACGGCTGGCATGTTCGGCAGGATCCTGCCCCATTGCAATGCTGTTTGTCTGCATTGCACAGAATTGCTCTGCAGCCTTTTTGTTTCCTTTACAAACTGTTTCCTTGCTTGCTCGTGTGCAGCGAGTCAGCTGCTCAGCAGCGTGCCATGGACCTAATGCTGTGCTAAAGCAGATCCTGCAAATAGAAATAGAACAACTGAATCGTAATAGAAAAACTGAAATAGAAACCAGAAACCAAAACAGACAACTAATCTCACATTTCGATCTTCTCTGTCCTGCATATCAGTTGATTCCCTAGTGCAGTCATAAAAGACAACCATTATCTCAGCTTCCCGAGTATGCAAACAAATTGCTGTGATTTTCCTACCCTTGGATCAGTCCGTATCCATATTCTCTGAATAACAATAAAACGTTAATGGAGATAAAGACTGTTATCTCCCTCATGTCTATTTTGTCATTGGAATAACAACTTTAAATGTTAAGAGTGCTGAGATTTATAGATGCCAAGCCCGCTCAGCAAAAATAAATCATGTTCCATAGTGCACATTACCATTTATTGCTGCTGTATTATCTGAAGCCAGAGTGGGTGTTAACCCTGTGATAACATCCTCAAAGGGGATTTTAAATAGTTTTGTAATTTGATTTAAAAATTCGATTGGCTGCCTGGTTTGGTCTGCAACTCATTTTAGTGCAGAGTATTGAAGTGGAAACTATCCAAAATGCTGATGACAAGCTCCCCAACAAGTATGGCAGCAGGAGGAACCCCAGGTCCTGCCACAGTGTCAGGTTCCGTGAGCCCGGCTGCACACACGTGGCTTCCCGAATATGCTCTTTTCCAGGGTTTTGGAGACTTTGGAAGACCGCTGGGTTTTTTTAAGTGTCATCTTGGTGTTTTCGTTCTTGATACAGAGCGCGTTGATAGCAAGATGACCGCGTTTGAGTTGCTGTTTAACAGCCGCCAGCCCCGGCATGCTGACCCGCTCAGGGACGGCGCCGTGTCCCCGCGGCCGCGTGGTGACAGCCGGCTGGGCCGGGGCCCGGTCACCGCGGCGCCGCTGCCCGGGCTGCGGCAGGGCCGGGGCAGCGTGGGGACCCTGCCCGTGCCGCTGTGCCACGCGTGGCCTCGGTGGCGAGTCCTGAGACGGCGCCTTGGGTCTCCTCTGTCGGCTCTGTGGGCAAAGGAAAAGCAACCCGACCGAGGAAGAGGAACCCGTCTGCACACATGGGTGTCTGGGCCGGCGCGGAGGACAGCTACTGGCAGCTGGTGTCTGTGCCGGCCCAGCGCTCGCAGCTGGTCGCAGCCTCAGCTGGGTGGCACGGTGGTTCACTTGTAGGCTCAGTAAACTTTAGGGAGCGCGGAGGGCCGGGGGGTGGGAGTGCAGAGCAGCCGTCCCTGGGGGATCTGCCTCCCCGCAGAGCTCAGAGCCACGGGCCAGGGGCCGCCGCGTGTCGGGGAGGGCTGTGTCCGGTTGAACGCCCGGCTCCTGCCCAGTAAACTCGCTCAGGTGCACGGTGCAGAACGCTGAGTGCTTGTACTGCCGTGTTCGTGGTGCAGCTCCCGCTAAAAGCTGCTGCCAGGAGCGCCCGTCTGTGAGCGCGGCACCTCGGGGCGCGGCAGCCCCGCGGAAAACGCCTCGAGAGCCGCGGTGTGCAGGCGTGGGCTGTGCGGCCAGCACCAGCCGCCCGCGGGAACAGGGGCTTTGCTCTGCGGGTCCCTGCTCGGCCGCTGCTTACGGGCACCCCGCACGGGGGTGGTGGCCCTCGGGGCAGCAGGGGACCCCGTCACGGCTGTCCTGCTGTCCTGCGGCCTCCAGACAGGGCACGGCTCTGCTGCGGCGTCCCACGGGAACCTCTGGAACGGCTGGGGGTACTGGGAGAGCCCGGCTCCCTCGTCACCCGAATGTTCTGTCATAAAACACTGTTGTGGGTCCTGGGTGCCGAGAGCTGAGCCGTACAGCTCCGGTGAGCTCTCTGAATGTCAGGATGAGAGCTCTGCACTGAGAAAATGAGGCACCTCATGTTTCCTGAGTGAGCAAAATGGCTTTCATGACCACTGTTGGTCTTTGTTCTGCTGAGATAACAGGGTTGTCCAGGAGACAGGAAAGGCTGTCACCCAACCACCTGCAGCAGGAGGTCATCTCAGTGTTTTCGTGGGCTGCATAATTCACGTGTGTTGTTACAAAAGGGAGCTAAACATTTTACACTTTTAATCTGAATTCTCTGAACACTCATAGGTAGACACATGTAAGACTAGTTCCTTTCCAAACCTCTGTGTATCAAGTGATTTCCAGCTGTCTGGCCGGCAGAGGAAGCCTCTGTTATGAGCAGATTGTTTCGCAGCTCCTGGCTCAGGGCGCTCGCTGCCTTGGAGCAGGAGGTGCAGTCGGCTGCGGAACGCTGCACCTGGGCAGAGCTGGAACCTGTCTGACCTGGGCTGGCGAGCTGTCTGTGGAAACGTGTGTCCGTGTGGGATGGGAGAGGGAGAACTAGAGATGTGGTTTCTGAGAGCCCTCCCTCACAATCCCTACGTCAGCTTGGCCTTGGCTGCAGTAGGATGGCAGACCCTCCATTACAATAACAGCACGAGCAGCCGCGCTTTGTAGCTGGTTCCCCACTGGAAATCTCTGGCTAGCAGCAGTGGTGTGCCAGATGTCTGCTCACGATTGCCTCTGCTTGTGAAGATCGGCTCGGGGTAACGCTCTCAGCTGGAGGACACAAACAATGACGGTGTCCAGCGGTGCCATGGTTGGTTTGCCTGGTTTCTTGCCAGCAGCCAGATCAAAAGCTTTGCAAGCATCTCTGCAGCAATTATCTTGTGCAAAAAGTTGTTATGTTAGAAGCCACTGGAGTGAATGGGGATCTGCATATCTCCGAACAGTGACATACAGCTGAATTTGGCTGAGTTTTGGAGAGCATGTCCCTCCGCCCCAGCCTGAGCTGTGATCTCTGGTCCGCGGGTTGGTGCAGCCACCAGACAGCGTGGTGTCCGTCTGCTGAGACGCGGCCACGTGCAGAGCATGGCTGATGCCGTGCAGGATGGGGTCCTGACCGCCCTGGCAGCGCCCCGAGTCCCAGGAGATTTGCTGGGCTGGAAAACGCACCAAATGATGCTCTGAGTCTGCAGTTTTTGCATCTGCTGCGCTCTGTGTGTGGGAGCAGAAAGCAGTCTGGGAGCTGGGCAGCGGAGTGGCTGCGAGGGGTCATAGCGATGTAGTATTTTCATTAGGAATTCTGCAAAATCCAACAGCTTGGTGTTACTGGTGAAGTGCCTCCAGCTAATAAGGGGTTATGAAGCTATTTTCAGCAATGGAAGTAATGAAGGAACATCCTTAATTAGTCATCGGGCATAAAAAATAAAGTCAAAGGTCAATACGTGTGGCACTAACTGGTTTAGTTTGCCCAATGTTCTGTTTGCAATGGGATCGCCTCATAGCCGGGGCCGTCCCTGCTGTCCGCGGAGCCAGGTCCGTTTCTGCCGCAGGCTCTCGAGGCACTCGGAGCTCCGTGCTCGCCGGTGGCAACGCTCCCTGCCAGACCCTGGCTCGGGGGTCCAGCCGGGTCGGGCACTGGGGAACCCGCGTCTGGCTGTAGCGTGGAGGGCAGGGCAGGGCTCCCGGGCCTTGTCTGGTGTCCTTCACCAGCAGATCTCAAAGCACTGCATAAATGAGACCAGGCCTCTTGCTCATATTTAACAGATGTATTTACTGATCCTTACCCACCAGTTACTTCCAGGCTGGGCACTGGTCTTGGCGATGCTGCTTTGGTGCTGGAGCTGAAGTCCGCAGTGTTACCAGGTCTGTGCAGGGCTCTTAGGAGGAGACAGTGGAGTATTGTCATGGCTGAACATTTTATCTAATGTAAGCACTTTCTAATTAGGATGTTTATGAGTTAATCACATGTGACACTTTGTTTGCTCCCTGCTGCAAGCCTGAGATGTCTGTGAGGATGTGGGGAAGTGGATCATCCTTTTTTTTGGCTTTGTGTCACCCTAATGCATTATCTCCATCTGGTCGTCTCCTCCCCGCTCGTGTCCCTCAGCTGGAGGGAAGTGTGTACCAGTGGCTGTTAATAGCTGAATCCTGCAACAGCCTGCTCTTGCAGATGGGATTTTTCAGCTGGGGCTCCTGCACCCAACCTCTTTCTTGCTCTTTTCCTTCCCCAAACCTGCCTGTTCACGGCTCTCCAGCCCCTGGCAAGGCAGACGTGTCCCCGCCGATGGCAGCAGCAGAGCGGTGTGGGGTGGGATAAACGTCCCCTGGGGCAGGAGGACGGACTCTGCACAGACCTGTGTTTAGGAGAAACTGCTCCAAACTGTGCTTGAGTCCCTGTGCTTCACCTGCTGGGGGTGGGTGAATCCTCCTGCCGAAGTCCTGGGTGTGTTCCTGTGCCCTGGCCCGGCCCCGGGAGCGATTGCCGGGGGGACGTGGCCGGTGCTGGGCCACCGCGGCCGCCTGCTGTGCTGCGGCTGTGCCGCGCGCCGCGGGTAGCGCAGCTGCGCTGAGGAGCGTGTGGCTGTTCCCTTCGCTGGCTGGACACCCGTCTTGACTCCAGCCAGGAGACGTGCCCTGGTTTGAAGTATCACCGTACAGCTGAATTCCTGACTTCTGTGGCGCTTTGTTCTCTGTCTTCCCAGAGCTGCTGCCTCACCAAACCTCTTTCTTTCCTTGCAATCTGTTTCTGACAATGTGCGAAGTCATTGACAAGGTGATGAAATCTGGTGGACTAGGATCTGCCAGGAAAAGAAGGGTTTTTTTCTCCACATATGCAGTCCCAGGCCTTCCAGTGAACCATCGCGGTGTGAGCCCGTGTGCCGATGTGTAGTGCCGTGGGGCGGGGGTGGCTGCAGACGGTGACCACCGGGCTGGCGGCCCGTGGGTCCAGCGGTACCTTCTCAGTGCACACGGAGGCCTCTGAAGAGATGTGGGTGGTAATTAGCATAAGAAAAATACACTATGATGTTGTCCTTGTGATATCTCCATCGGGTGCTGGGTACAGCTCACCAAAGCGTGTCCGTTCTGCCTGGTTAGGATAAACCTGCAGCAATTTTATCACCTGCAAGAAAGGAATAACTTTCAGTGCTGTTTTATAACGTCGGTATCGAGGCGCGTCTGTCCGATGTCAGCCCGGGTTCCAGGGGCTATGTGTGGCAGGCGTGTGGGCAGAGTCACCGCGGTGCTCAGCAACAGTGACGCCGACGTGCTGCGGCAGTTGTGCTGATGTGGGTCCGCAGAGGCTTTGCCGGCCAGTGATGGACTTGGCTTCTTCAGTGAGCTTGGCATGGGAGAACACGGACGCAGTCAGATGCATTAGACGGGAAGATGCTCCCAATGGATGGTGATACTGGCTCCTCCAGATGAAGCTTTTGGGAACAGTTTGTTGGGAAAAATCCTGTGTTGGCAGAGAGCTTGGAAAGACTTTAATTCTGCACAGTTAATGTTTGGGTTTAGGTGCATTTATACTTGGCTGTTCCGGTGCCCTCGGTTGTGCCTTTCTGCCAAGCGGGCCGGTCGCTGGGGCTGCGGGTCCCGCCAGGACCTGGTAGGAGCTGCCGAGGCGGCTGCGGCTCCAGCCCGTGTCAAAGCGGCTGCGCTCGCCTGCTGCCCTTTGAACCATCTCTCAGCGTGACAGGACATTGAAACAGGAGCTTGTTTTAGCTGTTGGACTCGCTTACCCCCAGCACGAGAACACTAATAGACAGCTTGGCGAGATTGTCAGATTTAGCTTTTGTTACGCTCTTGGCAGTGCTATTTGGAGGCTGGAAGGCTATTTTAGGTATATTTAATTACAGTTTTTTCTTGCTTAGCGAATAGCTGCTGGTACATCTATTAACCTGTAGTGAAAAATGTTAAAGCGGAAGGGAAATATTCAAGGCATTCTTTTGTCCCATCCCCCTCCAAAAGATGGGGAAAACAGTATTTATATTTATCGGCAAATGTTGTTTTCTGGCTAGCAGGGTTTGCAAGCAGTTTACTATGTGCTTTTCTTTTACTTTCCAAAAGCCATTGATTTTTACAGTGTTGCAATTAGAAAACAAGAAGCCTATAAAATGATGTTATTCCTGTATTTTAAAATGGAGTTTTGGTCTCCTGCTGTCTTTTTATTGGTTTCCCCCCTTCTCAGCCCTGCTGAATGTTGCTGGAGTCAGCATGTCGTAATTGGCCTGTGGAGATCCAGCTCTTGCTGGTGTCACTTAAAGCCCAAACGGCTTTGCTACAATTTCCCCACTGTCGGGCTTCCCGTGTAACAGAAACCGCAGCTCCTGGGGCTGGGGCTGCAGCTGTATTGACTGGGAGCGCTTGGCTAATCACTTCCCGTAATTAAGTTCTTCTCTAGAAACAGAGTTAATCTTCTCAGAGCATGTAAAACCTGACCTGCAGTCTGAGCAGGCAGAACCGGTGCTGTTTATAGGCACCTTATCCGAGTGTTACAGGTCCCTTCTCAAACCAGAAGCAATTAGTATAATTAGATATTCCTTGTCCTGAGCCACGGATGTATAATAATAAACGGTAACTGATATGGCAGCTTCTGCTGCAGATTTCAGAGGTTCAAGGTGGGAAGGGACCACTGGCCTGTTCCCTGACCTCGGGCAGGACACGGCTCTGCTCTGATGGGTCGTCAGCTCTGCCCGTCAGGTGCTTGGGACTGATGCAGGGGTTTTGCTGGTTTTCTTAAATTTTGTTTAGATTAATATTTTCTCAGCCCTGTGGTGCTCAATAAGTTTGGCAAAGAGAAATTGAGGAGACTTTCCCCAACTCTTTTTCTCTGTGTTTGCATAAACACATTAATAAACTAATTGACCAAATCCTGGCTGGCTGGCGGAAGCATTAAGCTTGCTATGGGTAGCTGAATTGAACCGTATGGTTTGGTCCTAAGGCTTCCTGGGGTTTTCAGAAGAGGTTCCAAAAGTGCCTATTTGCATCATCTTGAAACATTGACATTCCAAGCACAAATTGTTTTGCATAATTTATTACCCTCACTGTAGCTTTGCTCATACTCTTAAGTTCAACTTCGAAGTACTGCATCCTTGCTCATAATTATTTATGTGCAGCAAAACAAAACAACGTGAAGTGCCATCCAAGCATTGCTATGTTTCATTTGGTGGAGAAACTCAAAGTTCTTTTGTAGCCATAAATTTCTTGTTCATTTATTAACAGCCAAACTCAGAATAAAAATAACCTTTCCAACAAGCATTAACATTTGCCCTTCCTGGAACTTAGACAAATCAAAGTCAAGTGCTGGATGTGTTACCTGCATGTGTTACCTGCATGTGTTACCTGGATGATGCCAGGTACTCTCAGTCAGCTGTTTAATTTGGACAATTAAGGCATATTTGTCAGATCCACTTTCATTTAGAGTGAGATCCACTTGCCAGTGCTCACCCGCTCCTTGGTGCAGCAATATTTCAGCAGCAGACAATGTCGGGGAGTGTTCCGATGTGACAACACTGTCACTTGCTTCCCCCAGTTTATTTGCATTACAGCACTGCAAAGGTACTGTTCCCTTCAGGGGCTCGTAGCTAAAAGGGTCGGCTTTTGCCCGGCTTTCTGTTTGGGAGGCTGCCTGTCGCTCGGGGATGCTTGTTGCTCCTGCGGCTCGTTAGCAAAGATGCAGCTGCCGCGGGCGTGCTGGGCGCGGGGCCGTGGCAGGGACGGGCCGTGCTGGCAGCGGGGCTGGGGACGGTCCCATTGAGCAAGTGCTGGGGTGTCAGAGAGATTGCCCTGTTGTCTTTGCAGCAAATATTGTATCTAAAGTCAGAAATGTGGGTGAAACATGCAAAAAGCAACTAGGCAGCGCCCTCAGACACGGTGTGAGCTGTGGGGTTGTCTGGGGCAGGGACAGGAGTTGGACTTGATGATCCTTGTGGGTCCCTTCCAGCTCAGGACATTCTATGATTCTGTGAAAATGCCCCTGTAAGCAGAGTGCGAGGGACGCCCTGACAGCGAGACGTCAGCAAACCCACTTTCCTTGGGAGCCCTGGTTTGCCGGCTGCGCGGCTCCGCTCACCGTGACCTTGTGTTTCCTGCGGCGGGCTCTGCCCTGGCTCATGGACTGTCACAGCAGTGATGCGGACTGGCTCTTGTGATCTGCATCCCTCCCATCCTTGTGTGGATGCTAATGAAGGGTACTAGGGAGACGTCAACCATTACGATACAGTCTGAATAAATCAGTGTGCATGGATCACTGAGCATCTTTGTTGTAAAACAAATGGCCTGTGGTCAGTTAATCATATAAAGAAACATCTCCCAGACCTCATGACATTATTCATAAGTCCTAAATCCTTTTGCAGTTTCATAAACAGAACATCTGTTAAAATATGGAGAAATTACAGTCTGGAACGGTTGTTAGAAATGTGGCTGCCACAGATTGCAGGCGAAAAGGAGCAGGAGAATTTTTTTTGCACAAGGCTTACCTCTCCACCATTCGAACGTCCTTTTCTCTTGAGCTTGCAGGTCTCCTGTGCCGAATGCCCCTTTCTCACTGTGCCCGCACAGCCCTGCTTGGGTGCTGCAGGAGCCCCTGCGGCTGGAACCCCGCTGGCTCGGACACCCCCCGCGGGCAGCTTGTCCAGGGAGCTGTTGCCCGTGCCCATGGCTGCGTGACCTTGGGTGCGGTGCCACAGCTGACGGAGCCGGCTGCCCGCCGCCGCCGTGCGGTTCTGTGGCTGCGTGAGCAGGGCTGGCACAGCCCAGGCCCCGTGCTCTGGCCGGGGCTGCTCCCCGGGGCTGCCGGTGGGACCCCGACCCGCCGTGAGCCTCTGCAAACCCCTTCCCTGCCCCCTCCGACTGCAGGGGGAGCGCCGCCGTGCCGGGGGCTCTCGCCATGGCGAGCCGCCGGTGCCGGCACCCGGGTGCTGTCCTGCTGCTGGGTGCCGGGGCGCTGGGGGGAGCGGGGGGGCCCGGGACGGGGTCCCGGCGAGAAAGGTGGGACAAATCAGGCAGGGAAGGGGTGAATTTGCATGTGGAAGCAGCGTGAAAGGAATCCGAGGCAATTAGCGGATCAAAGGCAGAGAAACCGAACCCCAAAGAACGTAAAGCAGAGCACTCTGGAGAAGATTAAAAATAGGTGTTAATGAACCAGGGCTGGGCTGCTCAGCCATAAAGTGGAAAAGGAAAAGAAAATGCTGGAGGGTGACTGGAGCTCCCAGACACTAAACCGGGCGCTCTGGGTGAGGCTGCCTGTGCAGAGCAGCTCTGTGCGGTCCCTGGGCCCTGAGCATCAGCGGCTTCTCTTGAAGGCCTAGAACTTATGTCTGTTGCTTTTCCATCATGATTAAAAAAACCCAAACCAATCTTAACTGTGGCCGTCCCAATTTACAGTTCGTGTTTCAAGAAAGTGGCTCTTATGTCTTGCCAGCCCTCAGCACGTTCACTTGTTAAATTATGCATATGCTAATGAAGTGTGAAAATCAGCCAAATAACAACTCTCTGTAATCGCTTAATGTCCCCAGAGCGTTGTGGCTTTTTTATTGTTATTATTTTATGATTTGTGACCCATTCTGAGTCATGTTTCTGCAGGGCGTTCTTCCAACAACTGAGGTTAATTAGTATTTTAACTTTTTCCCCTTCCGAAAGAAGCCCAAACATGTGCTCTCAGCCTGCAGTGCAGTTTGCATTTTCCATTTGGAATTAAGTAATCCCCAGATTTTCATTACGGTGGGGAGCAGCTTCCCAGCACAATTGCTAAAATACACGTCATGACCCTGGGCTGGCACCAGGGTAAGGGACCAGGTCGGCCGGTGGGTGCCCTGCAGCTGCTTTTGCTGCGATGGCCGTTTGGGGGGTGATGCTCCTTGTCCCCCCCCGCGTCCCTGTCCTCGGGCTGCAGCACCGTCTCGCCTCGCATGGCGACAGCCTCTGATCTGCCCAGAGCGTTTCTGCAGAGCATTAGAGCGTTTGTGGGTTCCCCAGCTCTCCCGTCGCTGCCATGGTGGGAGCCCGCAGAAGCGGTTCTGTCGCACACAGACTGTGCCGACAGGCAGCAAACCCCTGGAAGGAGGATGCCGCAGTGACAGTGTCTCATCGGTCACCGGGAACTGCTGTGCCTGCCTCCTGGCGTGAACCGATGTCGAGTGCCGCATCCGGACGCTGCAGCGTCCCACCCGGGGTGCGTGCATGCGGCTTTCGTGGTCCCGGTCCCTCTGTGTAGCAGAGATCGTCCCGGGTTCGTTAGCGCTGCAGGGCCCTGCGGGCTCGAGGGGCCGGGCTGGGCTGGCAGTGGTGCCGGTGTCCCCAGAGCTGGGTGGCCTGGCTGAGCGCTGGGCCAGGCTTTGGGTCTGCTCCGTGTGCCGCCGCCTCGCACACCCGCTGCCCCCTCGTGCGGCCGCTGCCCGGGGTTCGGGGTCGTGGTGCTCGTGGTGCCGCCGCGTTCCCCGCGTGTGTGCGGAGGGGTCGAGCTGCTCACCGCTCGCCAGAGCTCTGTTCAAACCAAGCGTGGAAAAGGAGTTCTCCACCTTTGTTGTGAAGAGCCCTGACTCTTGGGGAATGATATATTCTCTGTGCACTGCCTGGCCCTGTCACGTAGCAGGGTCATTTTCTGTATTTGTCTCTGTATTTGTCACTAGTTTTAAAGTAAACAAATCAATTTTCCATGCACTCCAATTGATTCTGCTGCGTTACTGTATTAATTGTAAGACCTCACTAGGAAAAACCAGGAACAACCAGGTTCAGCTGTGACTGTGGTTCCTGCACTGTGGCACGTGAACAATGTCAAGATTATCTCAGTCTAACAATTTTGTCCAAAATATTTTGTTCTAATACTGCCTGGGGAAGCACTATGTTTAGCTTCAGCGATACAGCCCCGGCACCAGAAACAGAGCTCCAGCAAAGACCTTTAATTCCCTGTCAGAATCAACTTAATTAAATCCTATCTGACCGGGAGAGGATTGTCATTGGATCTAATGAATGTCCATGCTTCCATTTGGAAGCTTATTACATCCCAGAGTTTACTTCCTGATAACAAGCAAGGTTTGTCTGCCTGTTTCCACTAAGGTAGATTAAAATAAATCCAAATAAATTTTCCTTCCAAGAGGACAAAATCCATGGTAGAACAAGTAATTAAAACTGCAAAGCAGGGGATGGTGGTTGGATTGGTGGCGGTGCCGGGGTGCCTCCAGCACGTTCCGTGTGCGAGGGGTGTGCTCGGAACCGTCGCCCGCAGAACGGCCGCGGCATGTTGGTGCCGGCAGGTCCTGGGCGCGCATCGGCCCGGGCTCGGCTGGCGACGGTGTGGAGCGGGAGCTCAGCCCTGGGGGTGACCCGCTCACACCCCTGTCCTGACCAGAACCCCAGCAAGCTTTGTGGGGCCCGCCAGCGGAAAAGTGCAGGAAGCTTCTGAGCTCCAGAGTGCGCCCGACGAGACTGACCCGCTCGGCTCGCTGGGGTCCTGGTGTTTGCACACTTCACTTGGTAGAAATGGACAGCCCGGTCTGTGCTGATGAAAAGGCTTCGCCGGAGGGTGATCAGCAGGTGCTTCTCGCCGTGGATCACTGAGGGTCCTTCAGTGTTCTCTGCAGACACTTCTTGCAGATGCTGGCGATGAGTAGCAGCCCAGCCAGGATCCAGCTGTGGACATCTTTAAGCTTAAAGACATTGGTTCTCCCATGTTAAAGATGAATTCTTGTTATCGCAACCTAGCAGATTCTAAAAATAGCATGACCGTGACCCCTCCGCTTCAGACGCAGATTGAGTAATGATTTATCACTCGTGGAAGTAAGCAAGGTTATTTCTTTTTTCGGCAGAGAGGTATTCCAGCAGTGTATTAGATCCTTATCTAAGTCAGGAGATGAGCAGCACAGCCAGGTGAAATTCCTGATCAGTTTCAATAAGAAATATTTGTTATTTACATTTGCAGTTTGTAAACCGAGTATTTTTCACTTTATCTTACTTCCCAGCTCTCCGATGGCGGGATCGCGGGCAGCCCGGGGCGCCCAGCGCCCGCTGCTCTGCACCCGCAGCACGGGACGGCGGAGCCACCGCTCGTCCCTGCCCGTGTCACGCTGGGATGGGCAGGGCTCTGCAGAGCCCGGTGCCCGTCACATTTTCTGAACCATTACACCAAATGATGCTGAATGCTGCTGGGTCCAGAAACGGACATACACTGCGGCCTGATACCAGCAAAAATTGCAAAGGTCAAGAGATGGACTCGTTTATAGCTGTAATCTCCTTTCCCTGCTGCACAAATTATTTCTAAGCAATTCATTTCAGTGGCTCAGGACATCACTTAATGAACCCAACACTAAATTGAAAGAAAGGAAGTTTAATTAAAATACTGCATGGAAAATGTCTTGAGACAAGCTGTTCCAGGGGCAGATTGAAAGTGATGGCACAGACATCCAGCTTCCGTTGGAAGAAATGTTAAAGTAGGCAGAAAATCTAGTTCATGATGAGCTTTAAACCGAGCAGACAGAACGTGTGCTGTGGACTGGCCCCGTGCAGGGGCTCTGTCAAGCTCTCCCTGGGTTAGTGCGGGTTTTTGCACTGTGTGGTGCGGGGTTTGTGCCCCTCGGCGGTGCAGCCGCTGTGGGGGTCGTTTCAGAGCCCGAGCACCCGGTGCCGCGGGGGCAGCAGAGGGAACGGGGCGCGTCCTGAGGGGGGACCTGGCACAGCACCGGTCCCCAGAGCCGCTGGGGATGGCGGCAGTGGGCGCCCATGGGCCATGTCACCTCCTGGGGAGGGGGACATGCGCTGCAGGACAAGCACAAGGACCTGCAGGTGATGGGACTTGAGTGAGGTGCAGGAGAGATGCTCTCAGTGTAGCACTGTGGTGGCTGATGTTGAAGGGACTTGTCCCGTTGGCCGGGGTGCGGGGTGGCTCTGAGGGAGCCGGTGCAGCCCAGTACCTTGGGTGGCATCGCCCGGCACCGCTGGGCTGCAGCTGCTCGAGCCCAGCGTAAAATAAATCCTTTTGTGATGCCTTCCTACTTGACACAGTCCCAGATGTTGGATTAAGCCATCTTTAGCTGATTAAATTCAAATCTATGCAACAAATGCCAGGGACTGTCTGTACATAGCCTTAGTGTGTTTGCTTTCCCCTAAATATAGAATTGGGATATGAAGCACATCCTTTCAGCTGCCAGCCCTCTCTGCAGGCTGTGGCATCCCTGGTCGCTCTCCTCGGAGGCAGGTGATGCAGGGAGGGCTCAGCTGCTCCTGGGGAAGGTGCTGGTTCCGTCTTTGCCGGCTCCATTCCCGGTGTGCCGGGAGGAAATCTCTGCAGCGGTGGCTGCGTGTTGTGCCGCCTGTGTTCCAGGGGCACCAAACCGGAATAACAGGACAGAGAATGACATCAGTACAAGATGATAACGAAATTTGGTCATAAGCAGAAAACAGCTGCTACACATGAGAGGAAAGCTTGCTGCTTCCAGATTTTACTCAGCTGACATTTGGGTACTTCTAATTCAGATTTTTAAAAAATCAATAGGTTTTGCTGGTAAGCTGACAGATGGCTTCGGCACGCTGACCAGAAAGATAGAACGTGTGGCACGCTGAGCATTTTGGCAAAACATCCATTCTGGTGTCTGTGCACAGACCCTTTTTCTGTAGTAACCGTTGAACAGTGATACACATGAATTAGGGTTTCCTGGATTTTCAAGGCAATGTCTTGAGATGCGTGTGTGTACTGGCAATCGGCCGGTTGCTGTAGTGGTCAGCACACTGTTGATCTTGCTAGAAAAGCAAAAGTCTTTGTATTCCTGCTGAGAATAAGGATCTTTTAAATACAAAGAGCTGGGTATTGTTAATATCTGTGTATTTGTGTTTCGTGTGTCAGCTCTTCAGATTTCAGCAGCCAGTGATGTCACTGGAAAGTCCAGGTTTTCAGAAGGTGTTTGGAAGCCAGGCCACTTTCTGGGTTGCTTATTCCTTTATGCCCATGAGCGAGAAGTGCCTGGATGGTCTCATGATGGAACTGGTAGAGAGCCCAAGGTTTGTAGAAATCCTTGGGGTTTGTAAAGGTGTTAGCGTGGAAAGGGTGGAGGACCTGATTGATGTGCAGGTGCTTTTTATAAAGTCTGATTTATTTTAAGAGTGTATTTTTGCAGGTGGACTTGCATTTTCTGTTACGATTCCCAAGCCCAAGTCAGCCACATTGAGGAGGTTTTCTGTCTTTTGCCTCTCAGTCTCTTGGCAAAAGGACGGCAACACGAACCCTGCAGCGAGCAAGGCCAGAGCGCAGTCAGGGGCGGCCTGGGGATGCTCTGGCGGAGCGAGCTGCCCGGCGGGTCTGCAGGGGGTGCGGGCGGTGGGTGCAGCTGCGGTCGGACCCGTCGCTGCCCGGCCACCGCAGGAACGGCAGCATGTTGTGCTTATGTGCGTGTGTGTGCGTGCAAGAGGAACAATGTGGAAAAGAACAGTTAAAGAGAAGAAAGCTAATGCAGGAAATGATGCATTTTAGTAATCGCACAATTCATGATGGGTTCTGTTTGCTTTGAAATTACAGCACTCTGTAGAGCATGTTTTGTCATTATCTTAAGCACACTCAAGTATGTCCTTTCCACCACAATCAGGGTTATTAAGGTGGCAACTTTAAATCTTCCATCACGCATGAGCTGCGTGCACATTTGCTCTGCGCGGGTGGGCACCGCAGCCTCCGCAGCGCCTGGGCGTGTGTTGGAGCTCACGTCTCGCAGGACAGCGGGGCGAGCAGGAGCCGGTGGACGGGCCCGGGACGGGCTCTGGTGTGGGGCACGGCCCGTCCCCGCGGCAGCGGCTGTGCCAGCCTGGCCAGGGCTGCCCCGGCTCCCTGCGGCTGCACCGAATGGCACCTTGTGAGGAGGTGGGAGAGAGGTGAATCCCCGTTCTTCCACGCAGGTGAATCCCCGTTCTTCTTCCACGCAGGCGCCTGGGGAGAGGCTGCGGCGGGCGATGCTGCAGAGGTGCACTGCGGGAGCTACCACATGGAAGTTTATTTCGTCTAGGTCAGTAGCACGAAATTATTCTTTGCTGTAACGAGGGCAGAGAAATTTTGAATGTGGCAGTATTTATAGCACTTAAATCTGGGAGAGTTGTTCCATTTTGGGGAAGAGTAGCAGCTGCTGCTGGCTCCGCAGCATCTCATTGTTGCGACAAGAAGCCGTACGCAGGCAGCGGAGCTCAGTGGTGCGTCCAGCCCTCCCAGAGCTGCCGGCAGCTCCGACCCCGAGCTGACTCCAGCCCGACCCTGCAGAAAACAGGGTTTGCGGTGGGGCAGAGGATGAGCCTGGGCTTTTCCCCGGGGATGGAGCTGCTCAGTCGTGGTGTTTTTCCAAAAAGCGTTTCCTCCCTCCGTGCTGCAGCCCTGGCCCGTCTGGGCCGTGCCGGGCTGTGCTACGCGGTGTTGCCGAGCAATGGCGTTTCAGGGCATTTTGCTGATGATACCAGATCCTTACTGGGCTTAATGCAGCGGAATTGATTTCTGTTTGCCAGGCTATCATTCAGCTCAGCAGGGAAAAAGCAATGCAGATCAATCACGTGCGATTTTGCATGCCATTAGATCCCAGTTTAACCTCTGCTGTGCTCTTCCCGTCCGCTCCCCCCACGCTGGACCACAGTTTGGGGCAGGACGGATGTCCCAGCTCAGCCCCGCGTCACCCTGCGAATCGCACTTTGCCCGTTCGAGTGGGACTCGGGTGGCACGTCCCTGTCCCCTTCCAGCTCCGTAGCCCCGTCCCGTCCTCCATAGCCCATCTTCTGTGTAGCCAAGGGGCCCTGAAGTCCTCGTTTTGCCTCCTCACTAACACTTTGTCCCAGGCAGGGAAGAAAGCTGTGTTCGGGTGTTCGGATCAGCTGTTTGCTCGCTCTGCCGGGGTGCAGACCGTGAGCCGTGGCTCTGCCGCTGTGCCGGGGCGCGGGCCGGGTCCCGCTCCTGCGGGGATGCTCGGCCTCGAGTCGTGGGAAGCGTTTCCACGGTGCCCTGGCCATCCCAGAGGAGATGAACCTGTAACGCTCCCTGCAGCGGCCAGGACAATCCTCGGCTGTTTTCCTGACATGGAGCAGGAGGGGGTGGCCCCAGAAGCATTTGCTGTTTCTTGACCAGTCAGCACCAGTGACAGAAAGACACGGTTGGCCTGTTTGCATTTGAGACTGGCATTTGATTGCATTGGGTTTGTTTTGTTTTCTTTTTTCTTTTGTAGATCTGAACTTGCAAAATTGAGAGCCGGTTGTGGTTGCTTTTAAAGTGCCTTGCAGTGTTCAAGCTTGCATGTTGGTGTTTTCATGACTCCCCATCAAACTCTGCAAGTCTGCATTTAAAGCTCGACATGCAGTGTGAATTCCTCATCGGTGACAGCATGTGCATTTCAGAGTTATTGGAAAACCCTGCTCTTTTTTTTTTTTTTTAAGAGAGGCAGACAGAAAGGGAAACCCAAGGGATCTCTTTTAAACAGCGGAATGCAAAGAGCCTCACAATTTCCTGAGCAAGAGAAGATGCACAGGGTGTCACTGGTGTTTGGAGGCAGGAGTCCTCCTCGGGGGGCTGACAATGGTGCTGAGTTATTCAGTGGGAACGTGGGTTTGCGTCGTCCTCAAAAGCCCTTTCTGAGCTCAGGGTCCCCCTGTCACAGGACGGTGGGATGAGCAGATGGTTCTTCACCCGCACCGAGACCGTGGGTGGGCTCGTGGTCCCACTCTCCCGTTGCCAGACGTGGCTGTGTCCTTCATTTCCCTCCCTAAGCCCTTTAATTTTTCATGACCTCCTTGTGCTTTCTTCATCCACCCGAATGGTTTCAGATGTGGGTTGTTCTCCAGTGAACAGCACCCGTCAGCATGCCGTCCGTTGTCCCACCGCAGCGGGCTGGCGGGGGGTCACCGTGCAGCACCTCGTTACGTTCCCGCATGGGAGCAGCATCCCCGTCCGCCCGGCAAATCCCGCTCTGCCCTCGCTCTGCTCGAGAGGCTGGCCTGGGGGGAGGAGAGACGTGTTTACAGTGAGTTATTATCTCATGCTTATCAGCATTAAACTGGATTCGACAGCTCATAGCCTGGGATTTGAATGGTCTAAATCCTTCTTCGTTTGGCAGCCTGGTTTGCTGTTATTTGTGGTGCTTCCCCATTTATTATCATCTGCAGAACTGAAGGCTTTGTGTGAGGTGCCATCCGCCAAGTGATTTATACAAATAATAGAGGAATGGGTCATCGGAGCCGAGCTGCGGTGACGAGTCCCCTCCGCAGCCCCCCAGGCGCTCGGTGCCCGTGAGCTGGGGACGGCCCGGGGCCGGCAGAGCTTGGAGCTGCCAGAGGAAGGCAGAGCTGCCCGTGGGGACCTGGGGCAGGAACTGGGTGAGGGTGGCACCTGCACAGCTCCTGGTCGTGGTCTGAGCGCCGCCTGCCCAGAGGAGACCAGTCCCATGGGAAAGCAGCCGCAGGGGTGCCCGGGATCGGGTCCTTCGTGCTCCTCCTTCCCAGGCTCCCAGCGTGTTCCCGTTTCTCGCAGAGAGCGTCTTCCCTCCACGCCGGGAGGGAGGGCTGTGCGGATTATACATTTCCTATTTTTCTGATAAAACTATAATGCTATGGTGGAAATCAAATCCCGTCTTCAATATTTTTAGCATGAAAGCGTGAAGGAGCACTGATGCCAAGGGAAGGGAGGATGGCAGGTGCTGGCGGAGGGGAGGGTCTCCATGGAAACTGTTTTCTTTAAATTCCCGCATTCGGGGCACTGAGCGTGTAGGAGGTGATGAAGGAAATGAAAAAGCAAAAAGAGAGGAGCTTTTTTCCTTTCTGGTGTCCCAAAACTGCTGTAGGAACCTTAGGTGAAATGGGTGTAAATTATTGATCATTTCAATGTGAATACATGTGAATTTTAGTTAATAATCACCCTGTCGCGTCTCTGCAGCGCGGTGGGTGGGATGAGCGGGCAGCAGCCCCTGCCCTGCACCGGGCCGAGGTTTGTCAGGAGCAGGATCGGGTGTCGCTGTGCTCCCGATGTCACCTCCCCGGGCCCCCCCGCGGGTGTTCTCCAGGCTGCTGGTCCTGCCCGGAGACCTCGGGGAGCAGGGGCACAGCCGGGCCCACGGCTGCCCGGGGTGACGCTCCCATCCACGGCAGCAGATCTTGGGTTGGCTTGAATACTTCCGCTCACAAGAGGGTATTTTTAATTGCTGGTTTTTTTAAGGTATGAAAGTGTGTTGTTAGCCAGGCTCTGTTGTTATCCTTGTCTGAAATCCTGAGGGCGGGCGCGAGCGAGCTGTGGGTCCGGGAGGGTCTGTGGACCCGCGTCCCTGTCCCCGCGGCTGCAGCACTGGGTGCCCGTTGGTGGGGGATCTGGTGCCCGTTGGTGGGGGATCCGGCGGTGCCCGTTGGTGGGGGATCTGGTGCCCGTTGGTGGGGGATCTGGCGGTGCCCGTTGGTGGGGGATCTGGTGCCCGTTGGTGGGGGATCTGGTGCCCGTTGGTGGCGGCCCCGGCGGTGCCCGTTGGTGGGGGATCTGGTGCCCGTTGGTGGGGGATCCGGCAGTGCCCGTTGGTGGGGGATCTGGTGCCCATTGGTGGGGGATCCGGCGGTGCCCGTTGGTGGGGGATCTGGTGCCCGTTGGTGGGGGATCTGGTGCCCGTTGGTGGGGGATCCGGCGGTGCCCGTTGGTGGGGGATCTGGTGCCCGTTGGTGGCGGCCCCGGCGGTGCCCGTTGGTGGGGGATCTGGTGCCCGTTGGTGGGGGATCTGGTGCCTGTTGGTGGGGGATCTGGTGCCCGTTGGTGGCGGCCCCGGCGGTGCCCGTTCCCGGTGTCTCACAGCTCTGCTGACACGGTGATGCAGTCAGCAGCAGGCGCCGTCTGAAGAATGTCTCACTGCAGCACAGAAAGTTATTTTTAATTCATTGAAAAGTGAATGACCTAAAACCAGCAGCTGGCGATGGAGAAGATTCAATAGTGCAAACCAGATACATTTTCAACTGAGTAATTTTAGAAGGACAAAACGTGCCTGGTGCGAGGTGCGCGTTGGCCCTGCCTGGCCATGGCCTCTGCAGTTCCTCGGCCGCTGCAGCAGCTCCTGTCCCAGGTCTGTCCCCGCGCCCGCTGTGTGACACCTGCTGGCACCCGGCTGGGCCGGGACGTCACAGCGACGCTCCCTGACGGGGAGGCCACCCGCTGCGGGAACGAGCAGCTCTGCTGGGACTGGGGCTCAGCCCAAGCTGCTGAGCCAGGCTTGGTTCCAAACAGCAAGTTTCTCAGCGCTTGAGCGTGTTTGTGGCTGTGGCAGCTGTCTGCAGCTGGGCTGCAGTTACCTGGGAGAATGGGAGATGGCTTTTGGCTTAACTTTTCAGGAATGTGTTTTTTCTTGTATTTGTCAGACCCAATGTCCTTTCCTTGAAATTGCAAATTGGTTTCTGATTCTGCAGGATCCTCGACGTCTGGGGTGGGATTTGCCCTGTCTGGGTGTTCCTTGCCTACCTGAAACAGGTATTTAAAAATACCCGTCCTGCCCTTTGGCAGACATTCACTGAATGTGGTGATTGTGGGAAAGAGACCTGTATCAGGTGGATGTGTTGTTCACTCACATTTTGCTAATTTAATTTCTGAGGTTCTAGTTTGACTGCAGCCACTTTGCAAAAGTTTCCCTCATGCAAGACACTTCATAGGTCCTTGCTACTCCAGCCCACCAGCTGAGCAAATCCAGCGTTAAAGACCTGGGTGGGTGTGAGAGAGGTTTGTTTCTCATAGTAGATGCTTGTTCAACAGCAGCATCAACCACATGTCCATGCTGTGGGAGCAGGTTGCTCATCTGTTTTGTTCCGTCAGACCCGAGTAATGTAGCTGCGGGTTGGGTCGTGTCGCGGCGCAGGAGGGAAGCGCCGGGCGCGCAGCATGGGGGACGCGGCTGCACCGACGGGGGACGCGGCTGCACCGACACAGCCCGGCCGCCCAGCCCGTGCTGGATGCAAAGTGGGGATCCAGAGGGCAGAGGCCGTGCATTGCGTTATCTGGTGCATTCACAGATGTAAACCTGTCGGCAGAGATGTGATCTGTTAAAAGAGTGTGCCAGAACAGAAGCAACCAAGAAGTATGTGTAGATTACATTGCCTAAGGGAAACCAGAATACAAACCACCTCAAAACCTTCCAGGACCTGTTTTCCCGATTGCAAAAAGGAAACAATATTTAAGCAGTAGTTCAAACCAGCCGGGAGGCAGAGCCGTGGCCGGAGCGCGCAGCCGGTGTCCCAGCCCCGGTCGCACCGGGCTCTGCCCGGCCCGGGGCTGCACAGCTGGTGGAGCAGCTGGACTGCGGAAATGGGAGGGACAGAACTGCAATTCCCGTCAGCCAGCGTGGCGGGAAGGAGCTGACGGTGATCACAGCGGAGCACCGTTCATTGCAAAATCAGCCTTGCACCCAGCGCTGGGTCCCGAGCCCGCGTTAGTGCTTGCCACCTCGGTGCTGGCGCAGAGCTGTGCTCCCGGCAGCGGGGGACACCAGTTGGGCAGTAATTGCTGTGGAATTAACCTCCGACATTCTTCTAAAAATAGGCCAATAAATCCAATCAGTAGCAGCTCTCCTGCTTGCTTTGCCTCAAGGGTAAACACTGCAGATTAAAGCATTTACAAGTTACGGGTCCGTAAGCATTTCCTCGCTTCTGCCCGTAACCGCGGCCGAGCGCCAGTCGCTGCTCAGGGGTTTTGCCTCCTGGTGATGGCACTTTGGTTTGTGCGGATGGGGAGCGGCGTGGGCATGGCGGCTTTTGGGGTGACAGAGGGCTGAAAGGCGTCACTTTAGTGTACCTTGGTACACGGTGGGAGATTCAGCAACAGCCAGAGAAAACTGTCAAAGTTGCTGTGGTCACCCTGGCTGCTCTGCGCCCCGGTGGAGAACACAAAGGTGTCTTGGTCTGCCTGCTCCCTCCTCTGAGGGGGACGAAACCCCTCCCGGTGTGGAGCAACAGGGTCCCCTCGTGCGGGCACCGTCGGGAGGTGCCAGGTGGCACCGGACGCTCCTGGGTCCTGGGAACTGGTTGTGTCACCCAAAGTGGTGAGGCAGCTCCCCAGGGTGCAAAGGGAGCATGTCGTGTTGTCCCGTGCTGTCCTGTGATGAGCCGTGCCGTGCCGTGCCGTGCCATCCTGTGCCGTGCCATCCTGTGCCGTGCCATCCCGTCCCGTCCCGTGCCATCCCGTCCCGTGCCGTGCCGTGCCGTGCTGTGCCGTGCTGTGCTGTGCCGTGCCGTGCCGTGCCGTCGGCAGTCCCTGGGCTGCGTTCGGCCCAGCTGAGATGGGAACACCCTGAATTCGGCCATCAGGGTACAGGAGGGCGTGGGGGCAGGAGCACCGAGCAAGTACTTGGTTCATGACAGCCAAGGTCCAAAATGCTGTGGCCATTATTATTACAGGCAACAGAAAAAAGGAGATTTATGGAGATCCCAGAGGGGATGAAGGGCTGACAAGGCATGTGGCTGTATGGGAATAGTGCTTTCCAGATGCCTGTGAAAGCTTGTCTGCAGTTCCCTAAATTGTCTTTGTCTTCTTCTTTCCAGCTGACATCATCTCTACAGTAGAATTCAACCACACCGGAGAATTACTAGCAACAGGGGACAAGGGGGGCCGTGTTGTAATATTTCAACGTGAGCAGGAGGTAAGTGCCAGTGAATGCAAAATGCCCCTTTTATCCTTTTAAGATAAGCTTCCTGCTGTTCCCTAATCTGTCTGTGTCAGTCCTAACCTCAGGTTGTTCCTGGCAGACTCCAAACTGAAAAGCAACTATTAACATAAGCAGGATGAGATTTCATCTTGTAAAACATGCTCAAAACCACGTTGCATTTCCTGTGTCCTTTTGCTCTGGCTGCAGCTCTTTGCAGCCAGGTGGCTTGGATGGGGCTGGCACATGTGAGCGGGCTGGGGTGTCCGTCCCGTCGCTAACCCTACCCAAAACCTCCTCACACCGCCAAAATGGCCGGGAAGCCTAGACAGGTGAAGCAATCGTGTTTCTTTTCTGAAACGCTTCACCTCAGGATACGTTAACAAAGTTTTTGAGGTCATGGTCTGCGCAGCCTCCTGCAGCACTGGCCCGGGACATTCCCCACCATTGCCAAAACCACATCCCAGTGAGCTGGTCGGGCACGGTGCCGCTGCCGTGCCGGTGAGCTGGTCGGGCACGGTGCCGCTGCCGTCCCGGTGAGCTGGTCGGGCACGGTGCCGCTGCCGTGCCGGTGAGCTGGTCAGGCGTGGCACACGCAACGTTGCACGGTCTGAGCCGGGAGGAGCCGTCCTCCCCTGTGGGTGTTTGCCGATGATGGAGTGGGATGAGTCAGGCTTGGCCATGAAAAATGTCATGGTCCGATGACAGTTTCAGATTTTCCTCAGATTTATATAGCCTCAAAATTATTTCTATATACACTGGAGAGAACCGATCAGTTAAAGGTTACACACATAGATGCTTTGTCAACCTTTCCAGCAGTATTTCATTTCTCATTTCTCTCTCATTTTATAATTCTACTGCTTCTTTTGAGCTTTAAGCTTCCTGACGTCACACCAGGTGTATTCCGTTCAGCTCCTGCTTTGGAGCAGTCTGGCGCTCAGGGGACAAGTGGGACTTCACTGCCCAAATGCATCGTCGGCGTGCGGGAAATTCATCTCTACAATAGTTTTCATTTAATGACCTCAGCCCTATGCAGGGGCTGGTGCTGGGTGGTTCAGCGCTCGGCATTTGCAGATGCACGGTCCCTGGGGGCTCTGGGCGGCGGCAGCCTCAGCTCAGCAGAGCTTGTGTCCTGCTCTGGGTGCTGGATTCTGGGTTCATATTTGTGCCCCTGTGGGCGATCGCTGCTGACCCCATGCAGCGATGTGCTGCCAACGGCTCCTCCGGGGCTGGCTGCGGTGCCCGGCAGGTACTGGTGCCCGGTCCCAGCCGTTCGCCAGCGACAGCTGGTGCGGTGGGCTCCCTGCCCGCTCCATTCCCGTTCCATTCCCACTCTCTGCCCTCTCTGTTCCTGCTCCGTTCCCACTCTGTTCCCTCTCCCCGCCCACGTGGTTCCTGCTCCGTTCCCACGGCGCACGCCGCGTGCAGCAGCCGCGGTGCCGCAGAGCCGTGCCTTGGCCCTCAGCCCTGCGCCGTGTCCCCGTGCCCAGGTGCTCACCGTCCCGCGACAAACCGCAGAGAACCCCGGAGCCCACAGCCGATGTTCTCTGTGCCTCCAACTCCTCCTGTTTCCTTCCTGCAGAGCAAAAACCAGCCCCATCGCAGGGGAGAGTACAATGTCTACAGCACCTTCCAGAGCCACGAGCCGGAGTTCGATTACCTGAAGAGCCTGGAGATCGAGGAGAAGATCAACAAGATCCGATGGCTCCCGCAGCAGAACGCAGCCTATTTCCTGCTCTCCACCAACGGTACGTGGCCGTGGCAGCCAGATGGAGCCTCCTCTGGAGTGTTCTTTTGGGAAAAACATCTGTAAACAGCTGTCCAGGACAACACGGGTGTCGTGGGGAGCAGGAGCCCGGCCAGCCCTGGCTGCAGAGCACCGTTCCCACGCACGGGCTTTGTTCTTGTTTCACAGCACCTGTTCCCTGAAAGGGAGAGAGGCCTTTTCCCTTTCCCCCTGCTGACAACTTTTACCTTTTGGGTTTTTTGATCTTGGGAACTCTTTTTTTTCTTTTTTTTTTTTACTTTTTTTTTTTTCTTTTTTTTTTTTCCTCCTTCTTCTTCTTCGCTCAAGAAAAACTCCAGCTGTTTTTTTTCAATTTGCAGCTGTGTTCAGCTCAGCAGTTCCATGTTATGTTCAGATAAATATCAGGAGGATCCAGGAATATTACTTGGGATGAAAGGGACCTTAAGATGGATGTGACTTAATTACTTCAGGGGAAAAGGAGGGGTCTAATATTCTTCCATAACCAACTTACTTTGTATTACAGAATTGACTCTATTGATCATTGTAATAAAATTCAAAGACTTATTAAACTCATTTGGGGGGCTAATCATTGAAATGCAATGAAGATTAATTATAGAGCATAATGTTCTGTTAATTGAGTTTTTAAATAGTTTTTTGATTAACAGGGATATTATCTTTCCATTTGGGATGATGCTTCATATGCTAGCAGGTTATCAAAATTATTCTTTTAGAAATACTCCTGTGTTATGCTGTTTCTTTTTGTTCTTACTGTTAAACTAACATTATATATAGAAATCCCATGAAGTAAAGCAGGTTAATAAAAAGAAAATTAATGGCACTCCATTGGAACTGCCGTGTAAAGGAGAAAATGAAGATGGATGATACGGTTGTGTATGAAACCTGGTAGAAGTGATGATAAACTACTGATAGAGTCTCTGCCAGCAGAGAGGAAAGAAAACACCATTATTCAGGATAAACCCGCATGTTCCTGGGGCTGTTCCCCTGCCCCGGAGGGCGGATGGGGGCGGCTGCGGGGCTGGTTCGGGCTCTGCGCGGTGTGTGGCTGGGAGGGTCAGGGTGACACGTGAGCGAGTCACAGGCTGTGTCCCCTCTGCGGGAGCTCCGGGACAGCGTGTCGCCCGCCTGCTGTGCTCCTCGCAGTGCTGGGTACCAGCTGCTGGAACCCGCGCCCGCCCAGCGCTCTGCTGCATGCCCTGCACGCCGGATTTCTGCATCGGCCCCGCTGGAAGCACCGCAATGCACCTGATGGGCTCTAAATCCGTGCGGAGCTCCCAGCGCCTGCTGCCGGCTCGGGCACTGTGGCCGGTGCCTGGCACCTGCAGGGTGACACCGGCTGGAGCCACCTCGGGTGTCCCTGTCCCTCTGTCCATGTTTCTGAAGGGGCTGGTGGTGCTGGGGTCAGCAGGGGCGGCCGAGGGGTGTTTGCAGCACAAGGATCAAAGAGGAGGAGAAGTAGAGCAGGTGGTGGGGATGGAACTGGGAGAGCTGGTGCATCCTTGGCATTTAACACTTTTCCAATTACTAGATGCTAAAATAATTTGGAAGTTAGTCTTGCAAAGTAACTGGTGACCCCAGGATAACTGCCGAATGAGCTAGGAAATGTAGGAGGAGAAATCTTGTGTGGGAGTCTGCTGTGGCTGGCGCTCCCGTGGGGAAGCGGGTCCGTGTCCCTGCGTGTGCACGAGCGTGTGACACGCACGTGGGCGCGGGAGGAGCAGAGCGGGGTGCAGCGCTGGCCGTGGCCTCCGCGCGCTGCCCCGTCCTGGTGCCAGCACCTCGTCACCTCTGCGGTCACTCGGCCGCGTCACTCAATATATCGAGCGCCAACATTCAGGGCATGACCTCTGGGGCTCTGAACCCTGGGAAATCACTTCTCCCATTATTTCTCCGTTAATGCAATAGTTCTGTTCTGTTGTTCAACCATCTCCTTACATCTGGAATAACCTCCCCGGCAGTTGTCTGGCAGGAACAGGAAAACCAGGGCTTTGGGGATAAAGCGCTGTGGTGACAGGCAGATTTTCTCTAACCGCTTCCAGCAGGTTGCAGGTGGGGACACAGCAGAGTTGTCGCTGTCACAGAGCACCCGGCGTGCCCGGGGCTGGAGCCAGCCGTGACGCTTTCCTCTCTCCTGCCCCCAGATAAGACTGTGAAGCTGTGGAAGGTCAGCGAGAGGGACAAGCGACCCGAAGGATACAACCTCAAGGATGAGGACGGCCGTCTCCGAGACCCCTCCATGATCACCGTGCTACGGGTGAGTGCGGGGACACCGAGGCTGCTAGGAGCCTTTCTCTTCAGGGGCTTGGATGAAAATTGCCACCGGTGTCACCTGCGTGCAGTGTTACTGGTAATGCCCTCGGTACGCGGCGGGTGGGTGCTGGGGGGCAGGGCCTGCTCCTTGTCTCGGGTATGATGCTTTGGCTTGTGCTGCGGGGGCAGAGCAGGGAGCGCTGCGGCGCGGTGCCCAGGCTGTGCCGGCTGCGGGCAGGTGTGCCACGGGGAGCCGCGGTTTGGCTCGTGTGGGGCGCCGCGGTGCTGCTGCTGCACGCCCAGCGTGCCCGTCCTGGCAAAGGGGCGATTAACGAGCTCTGCTTAGTGCATTCATGATCACACCTGCTTCGGGAGCAGGAGTACTTTCTCTAAATGAGTTTTCCTCTCAGCCTAAGGAGATTAAAACCGGCCTCCCAAATCAAATGTAAACACCTAAGGCCATGTTTTCCATTTATGGCAAGGGGTTTGGGTGCACAGACCCCATTAAAGCCCCTGCGCCCCGGGAGCGCGTCCGTCCCCGGAGCACCGCGGGGAAGCCCGGCAAGGGGCAGCACACAGAGGCTGCTGGGCATCCATCGCTGTGCCCCCCGGCAGCTCATGGCACCCGGCCAGCGGTGCTGGCCAATCTGCTCTTCCTGCAGTGCTGCCCTGGGCCCGGGGGACAGCTGTTTGTGATATTTAATTTGCATATAAAGAGTGAGCTCAGGCCTGAGGCATGTGCGCCCTGTTAATTCAATCAGAGCTCACCCCGTGCCCAGGGATCTCCAGTGGCGGGTACCGGTGGTGCTGGGACCCGTGCTGGCAGCTCCAGCTGAGCAGCTGCACTCTGCAAACCGGGGCAGCCGTGCTCCCCCTGCTCGATACGAGGGCAGAAACAGGCAATCACTCCTTTAACCCACAGGCCTAGAAATGCCAAGTGTGCAGGAATTCTGTCGTGACGTTAATCAGACCAGACTAGCTTGTAATTTATTAACATCCTGTCAGAATTTGCATTTTGAGTGCTTGGGGATTTTATATTTTTATATATAGAATTGTTGCTATGATTACTCTTGGATCACTTTATGGCTTCCAGTTCCGCTGCAGATTGAGCCGTCGAGAACCCCAGACAGGTAGTTAATTCTCATCTCCATACTGAGTTGCTCCTGGTGCCTGGCAGGCGTTTTTCTTTACTGAGCAAGAAAACATTTTGTTTCATATGTATATGTATCTGCTGTCATATTTCGGGCAGCATTTCCAGCCTAATATGCCGCTACCTAGACAGCCCATTGAAGACGTTTGCCCGGGATGCGGGTGTCGGTGCTGGGGTTACCGGCAGGTCTGAGCCCGGCGGTGCTGCCGGTGCCACCCCGGCTGGTGCTGCCGCAGGACCCCGGCGTCGCCGCTGCGCCCAGAGCTGCCGGCTCTCGGTGCCGGTCCCCGGCGTGCTCCTGGAACCACACCGAACAGCACATGCCAGCATGGCATTCTCGCAGGACCCGTTTTTGAACATGGGTTTATTTTTATTTCTAGTGTATTCTTTAAGAACATTGAGTTTCTGGGTGAAGTGAAAGTCATACTGAAATATCCAAGAATTTGACACCATTTATTGGGGTCCACTGTCTGCCTCCAAAGTTTCAGCTTTCGATCTGTGTATTCCTGACATCAGCCTGATTCGGTGTGGCTGGAGTATTTGCTACGTGGGTGTCTCCCGTTGTGCTGAGATAAAGGGCTGCGATTCCTGGCGAGCAGGAGCATGCAGCTCCTGCTTCCCAGCACCGGGAAGGGGTAAAACACGATGTAAGTCTCAGTGTTACGGTTATTGGATCTGCCTGCACAATACCTGCTGTCCCTGAGGATGGGAGATTGAGGAGTCTTGCGCCAGCGCCCATTTGATCTAATATTTTGATTTTACTTAGACGGATATTTACATAGCTGCAAGCCTTTTGCTGCAGCTTGGTGTATCTTTGGCGTTTAATTGTCCTGTGATGCTTATGCTTTGGAGTAAAGCTGCATCCATCCACACTTTAATTTTCAACCACAGAGAAGCAAAGAAGGGTTTTAAAACCACCTTGCTGCAATCGTCTCTACCCATTCGTCATAATGGTTGAAATGCGCTTGATGAGCATCGTTCTCTGAGGAATTTCTAACCCACGTAGTGCAAAAGGAATGTTTAACTCTGCTCAGACTGTAGAGTAAGGCTTTTGCTGTCATTAAGAGAGCTCTGCTGATTGGGATAGCCCCCAGTTTAATAGCTACAGCCCATCGGCCTCATTTAGCAGCCTCCGTGAGCTCTCAAGTGCCTCTTTGTGTACGGCCGTACCGACACCATGGGGTGTGCGCAGGAAATAATTAACACAAATACTATCCAGGGCTTAAATCTTTTTAAATAGAGAACGCGTTACTTTGGTCGTGCACAGCACGAGCCAGGCTGGGCTGAGACGCGGGCGCGTGTCCTCCCGCCGGCGCTGCGGAGCCGGGCGCCGTGGGACGCCGTCCGTGCCGCCGATGGGCCCGGCCGGGCGGCCGGGCGGCTCCCGGGCCCGCTGGCTCGGGGGTCTCAGTGCTCGGAGAAGCAGCGGCGGGCGGCACGGGCTCCTGCCGCCGCCGTGCCGGGGGAGGCTGCCGTGGAGGGTGTTCTGGTGATGCCGCTGGGATCTCCTGCCCACCGAGTCCTGAGCTGCACCCGCCGCGGGGAGAGCGGCCGGGGCTGGGGGGCGGCTGCTGCTCCCCCTCCGCTGGCCCAGGGGACCCGGGAGCTCAGGTGCCGTTTGGGAACAACTCTGCAAACAGGCCGCTGTGCCGCCAAGGAGCCCAGCAGCCGTGTCCCTGGGCAGCCTGGTGCGGCCGCTCGCGGGCCGGGGCTGGCTCAGGAGGCTGCCGTGGCGCGAGGCCGATGTTCTGCGCTCCCTGGGTGCACAACGAGCCTTCCAGGCCCAGCGCGATGTGTGTGCCACAAGCGGGTGTATTCCTGTGCCCGGTTCTGGCGTTCGTAGCTGTCACAAAGCTCTCTCTGGTTAAGAGCAACCACGTGGCTCTCTCAGTTCCAGCAAAATCCATCGTAAGTTCTGTTTTATGTCTCCCTTTTGCCAAAGCACTCGGGTTTGGTGGCTCCCGGGCGCTGGGCAGCCCTGGAGCTGTGTGCCCAGAGAGGGACCGGGTGGAGATGCCTCCAGAACTGCCGTGCTGCTGCCTGCTGCCGCAGCAAAGGGATCCGTCTGTCTCTTCCTTGTCCGCAGCCTCCAAAACGTTAGCGTTTAAATGACAAAGTAATGTGAAATGTACGGCTTGTTTTGCCTATAAAATGCACATGGCAGAACTAATCAATTTCAAATGATCGTCATCAAACCATTGCCACAGAAATTGAAAAAAAAAAAAAAAAAGATTTCCCCGTTTTCATTAGCCGCTGCCGTTGCTCTAAAGCAGCTCAGTGTGTGCCGTTTGCACGCTCGGCTGCCCCGGCCCGCCAGGCTCACACCGCGCCGTGCTGGGGACTGGGGGTGCTGGCTGGGTGCTGGAGACCGGGGGTGCTGTTTTTGGGGTGCTGGGTGGGTGCTGGGGACTGGGGGTGCTGGTTTTGGGGTGCTGGGTGGGCGCCACTCCTGCAGCAACGCCCCGCGTGGGGCCGGGGTCCCAGCCGGTCTGCGGGACGGGGCTCTGTGTCCGTCGGGTGCCGGTGGTTCCCGGGGCTGGGCAGCCCCCGCGCCACAGCCACGAGCCTGTTTTGCTGCTGCTTTTCTCATTTTGTTGTTTTTCCCAGGTCATGGGTTGGGTTCTTTCTTTTCTGGTGAAAACTCATTGCTCATCCTTTTAAGATTTGTAAACTCGCCTTGAAATGCTGATGACCAGAACTGACCTTTCAGATATTTTTTTTCATCTCTGTTTCCACAGCAATTGCACTGCTGGTATCTGTGTCTAGACACACTGTAAAAACAATGTGCTGGACAGAGTTATCAAACAGGTTTGGATTCCTTTGAATTTGTGTTTGCTAACATGGCTGTGCTTCTACACGCTTTTTCAAGGGGAGAAATAAGTTAAGAGGGATCTTTTCAAACAATCGCATCTTTAAGGGAATGTACTTCTAATGAGATCAGCATGAAGAGTTCAGGATTTTTAACTTCAAATAAGAAAAATGTTTGGTTTGTTCTTTGGGGTTTCTGCAAACTTATTTCAGAATTTAGGTACAGATGGTGAAAGTAATCCTGGCGTGTAATAACTAAACTAGGACAAATTCTCAGTTACAAACAAAAAAAATCCTGTCATGCTACAAAAATATGCAAAGAATGGGAAATCTGTGATGATTTGGGCTGTATGTGGAACGCTGCTTGCAGTTGATGCTCAGCCTTATGTGAGAAACCCTTTGCGAACTGGCCCTGTTTTTTGGGGAGTTTGTGTTGGTGGCCAGAACGGTTGTCCCACGGGGACCGACTCTGGCGTTGGCCTCGGCTCCTCGGTGCCGGTGCAGGAGTGCGGCACACGCCGGGGCTGCGACCCGCGGTCGACTCTTGTGGCTCCCGCTGGGGCAGCGGGTGGGACAGAGGGACAATGTCCCCGCAGGAACCCGCCGCTGCTCCCGCGCCCTCACCCGTGCCGCGGCGCGGTGGGTCTTGGCACGCAGCTGGTTCCAGTGCTAGACCTTCCGCAGCTCCCGCTCCGGCACCGCAGCGCTGGCTGTGCTGTCCTCCCCGCAGACCTGGGGGCCGTGGTCCCCCCTCCTCCGGGACCCTGACCCTTTTGGGACCCCGACCCTTTTGGCTGCACCTTTTGGACCCGCAGACGTGAAGGTGGCTCCTCAGCTGGCAGCAAGTCCGTGCCTGCGTTTGGGTGTGTGACAAAGGCTCGGTAAGAGGTGGCAGCAGGGACGGTGTCAGTTGTGCTGCCTGCCGGGGGGAGTGCTGGGGGAAAAGAGATGGAACCAGCAGCTCCATCAGCTACAGGGACCAGTAATGAGACAGCGGGTTTATCGTGCCACGGGAAGGTACCTTCCACACTTCATAGGGAAGGTCCAACAGGACAAAACCCTGAAGAGCATGAAATTGTCAGTCTGCCATGAAAATGGTGTTCGATGCACATTTTTGTCTGCACAATATGAATCTGCAGGCATCATTGGCCAGTGACAGAATATGCCTTTTGGAGGTAGGACATAAACATCAGGGAGCACGTCCAGAGGAGCTCAGCCCTGGAGCAGGCGAAGAACCTGGCCAGCGTATCCCTGAGCAGCCGGCTCTGCTCTCTCATTTGCCAGGAGCTGGATTACGTTTTCCTTCTTGCAAAAACCTGAGGCTAGGGTTAATCTGGGCTTTTGCTGTGGCTAAGCCCTCTTGGCCAAATCCCGCCAGCTCGCCAGGGCTGGGCAGCAGGTTCCGCAGCAGGCAGAGGGCGGTTTGTCCGGCCGTGCGGAAGCAGGGACGGCTGTGCCTGTGCGCTGGTCACAGCAGGGCTGGCGGACACTGGGCCGTGCTCAGAGCTGTGGCCGCCGCACTGCTGGTGCGACCCGCTGCCGGCCCCGCTGCATGCGGAGCTCATTGCACCCGCTGCGGTGAGCTGGGCACCGATAGACACCTAAATGGGTTATTTATGGAATTTTTTTGTAATGGCTACTACTGTGGGTCAGATTTGGATCTAAGTGCAGTGCAGCTCCGTTGTGCTCAGAGGGTTTCCGTGGATGTAACTGGGAGCAGAACCTCCTCTCCATGGCACAGAAGCGGGCGCTGGTCCCAGCGCTGCCCAGCCAGGAGCCTGGCACAGGTGCAGGATGGGTGCAGGTCCTGTCCCGGTGCAGGTGCAGGTCCTGTCCCGGCACAGGTGCAGGACGGGTGCAGGTCCTGTCCCGGCACAGGTGCAGGATGGGTGCAGGTCCTGGCCCAGGATGGGTGCAGGACGGGTGCAGGTCCTGTCTGGCGCGGGTGCAGGGCTGCCCAGGGTGATGCAGGGCTGCAGCAGTGGCTCACGGGGCTGAAGTGTCATTGCTGCTTCACTTGTCTGTTCCAGCCCGTCTCTTCCTGAGCCAGCCCTGTTGTGGTCACATCCTTTAGGAACTTTTGGCCTTCGATGTGTCCCGTGAGGATGGTCGAGTGGCTGAGTCCTCTCTGGCTGTGGGGCTGTGCTGGGGTTTGTGTCACCGCTCGGCCCCCCAGTGACGGGCAGCTCAAACCCGCACGTGTTGGACTGGTGCTGGTGAGAGGCTTAGTGACCACGCTGCCCCGGGAGCTGAGGCCAGGGTCATGTTCCGCAGTGTATTGACTTGTGTTCCTGCGCTGCGTCCTGCGCTGGGCGGCGGGGGGAGCAGGAGGAGCCGCAGCTCCGGCGGGAAGGGGCTGGGATGCGCCGGCTCCTCCGTCCTGCAGCCACCGAGAACAAGAGTGTTACAGCTCAAGGAAGGATTAGTGCCTCATTAACTCAGGGGAGGGGAAGCCTTCGCCAGGCAAGGAGAGAGGAATCGCCTGTAATGTGCGCTTTGAATGTGCGGGACTGGCTCTTTTGTGGGGGGTGCCTGCTAGAGGCAGAAAGAAAAATTAAGACATATTTTGTTTTAAATGAAAAATGACTGGCATGCCCTCCCCCCCTTCTTGAAAACAGAAAGTAATTTAATTTATTAGAGGTTTATTTTATTTGACAGCCTTTCTATGTACTTGATGCGGTTTGTTACACTGAATTACCCTTTAATAATGGGTATATATAATACCAGAGCCTGCCCTGCAGGTTGGCTCCGTAATTGGAGCAGGGATGCCGGAGGAGGGCTCTGTACGCTGAGGATTGCCATGGCAATGCTGGGAGCCAGCGACGGTTTTCCTGTGCTGCAAGGTGCCTGCTCTCGTGGGACGACATCCCGAGCCTGCGTGCGCTGCCAGCACGTTCCCGCCTGCTGCCGCCTCAAAATGTTGATGCTTTCGGGTTTAAACACTTATTGTTGATACTCTTAAGCAAAAGCTTGCAGCACATGGCTAGAAGGGCCATGGGCACATGCTGTTTTCTATATTCCAATGCAGATTCTCGCTGCTTTAGCAGATAAAAAATCCCACCTTAACAAAATACTCAGGAATGACCAGGTTAGTTCCTCTCGTGGGGTTTTACCTGGTGACGGACCAAGTTCCAGACTTTGGCTTGGAAGTAATGTTTGTAAAATTTTGTTTGCTGAAGAGTTTGTCTGAGCTCGGTGGTCGAGAGGCCGGGCAGCGGCTGTGCCGGGCGCTGCCGGTGCCCACGGGGCTCTGGCGCAGACCCGGCTCCTGCGGCACCGCCGGGGACAGGCTGGGGCTGGACCGCGGGCATCATCTCGGAGTCGCGTCCTCTGCTGGAGCCTCTGCTGTACTTGTGCCCGGCGAGGCCTGTGCAACTGCTGAACCCCTCCCTTTGCACAACCGTCACGTTTCCGACGGTCTGAGTGACAGCGCGGTCCCTGTAATCCTGAGCAACACGCGAGCCCGTGTCCCCAGATGGCTGCGCAGAGTCCTTCGGCGGCAAACGATGCATCATTGGCGGTGTCAGGCTGAATTAGCAGGCAGGCTTGTCACGTTAAGCTCAGGCTTCGAGCTGGCAGTCCCTGTGCTCTAGTGTAACTCGAGCTGGCTGTCACACTCCCGTCCCCACCTCTGCAGCCGTGGGAAATCTCTTTGGGCAGCACACAGATAATATACACAGTAATGAAGTAGCTTCAGGGAATGTCTCACTGGCAAGCGGGAGTGCAGACTGACGCCTTTCTAGGGTATTAAGTTGCCTTCAGAGCGTTCTGTCTGAAGTTATCGCTCACACCGCTCCTCGCAGCTGCTGTTCTTGCTGCATCTCTCCATCCCCCAGTGTTCACATGAGTTATGCTGGTTCATCTAAAGGCGTATGTGTGTCCCCTGTTCCCTCCATCTGTCCCAGCCCTGTGTCTTCCCTCTCCCTGTCTCTTCTCATCTCTTACCTGTGTCACTTCACTGAGAAGCCATGCAAAAGTTAGAAAAAAAAATCTGTGCTGACCTGGCTCTCTCAAGCCATGTATTTCTGCTAGAAGTGCTCCAGGAATTTCAGATTCTGGTTAATAGTAACAAGACGAGGCAGAAGTTTTGGGAGTGTTTTGCCCGCAGCTGGAGCAGCTGCTGCAGCAGCGGTCGGAGCCGGGTTTACTGGGCTCTCGCCCCCCCGCACTCTGACCGCGCGGGCACCTCTGTCCAAAGTCAGAGGCTTTTGCGCCCGCGTGTCCCACTGTGCACGTGCTCTGGAGGGCGCTGGGGTCCCTGGGGACGGGGTGCAGGGTGGGGCGGCCAGCCCAGGCTGCCCCGTGGCTGTGCTGGGCGCTGCCACGGGTCGGTGGGACAGACAGACTGCGGTGGGACAGACAGACCGTGTCCCTGGGTGCTGACGCTCTGCTCCCGCCCCGCAGGTCCCCGTGCTGCGGCCCATGGACCTGATGGTGGAGGCCACCCCCAGGAGGGTGTTTGCCAATGCGCACACCTACCACATCAACTCCATCTCCGTCAACAGCGACTATGAGACCTACATGTCAGCGGATGACCTGAGGATAAACCTGTGGAACTTTGAAATCACAAATCAAAGTTTTAGTATCCTTTGGTGTGCAGGGTCAGCGGGAGAGTGAGGGAGCTGGAGGGGGTGACGGGTCCTGGTGAGGGTGAGCGGTGGGGGGACCCGTGGGGACGCCCAGGGCCACGTCTGTGTCTGCCGTGACGGTAACCGAGGTCCCCGGCCCCGTCACAGTTCCTCGGTGCAGGAGCTGCCCCGGGGCCGGGCTGGCAGGGGCCGGGAGCGCAGAGCGGTGCCGTCTGTGTGCGCCGGGCTGGGACCGTCTGACGTCCATCCCCGGGACATCACCAAGGCTCTGCCCTCTGGTCCTGCCTGTGCTGCCGGGCTGAGCCGGGACGCCAGCGGGACGCCGGGCTGTCTCCGGTGGGCACGTTCGGCCGCTTCCCCAGCACAGGGCTCAGCTCCTTCGTCACTGCCTCTGCCTCCCGGTGAGGTGACACATTCCTGAATTTTGCCGCAGGGTCTGCGCGGGGCAGGCGGGAGGGAGCGGGGTCCGCGGGTGATGGGGAAGACAGATGCCTTGGGGAAGAAGAGAGGAAATATTAATCGTGCCGTCTGGGTTGTGCCCTGCAGCGGGGTGACAGGCTGCCAGTCACAGTTGTACAAATGAGGCCGTGCCACTCACCCTGTAACTGCTGCATCAGAAATAATGACAACGGGGCACTAATCGTTGGAGATACTGGTGTAGTGATTCCTACTGAGAAATCCTCAGGGCACGTGGCAAATTTAGGCAGCTGGAGAGGATTTCAGCAGTCACAGGCAGGTGCGACTGAGCGGTGCTGCAAGGTGTGTCACTTTTTGGGGAAGCAGGTGAGGAGTGCTGAATTTCGGTAAAACCTCAGGGGGTTTAGATGACCAGAGGGAGTTTTGCCAGGGTGCAAGTGCAGCTCCTTGACTCACTGGCAGACATTGTGGACATCAAACCGGCCAACATGGAGGAGCTGACAGAGGTGATCACGGCCGCCGAGTTCCACCCGCACCACTGCAACACCTTCGTCTACAGCAGCAGCAAAGGCACCATCCGGCTGTGCGACATGCGCACCGCCGCGCTCTGCGACCGCCACGCCAAGTGTGAGTACGCCCCGCCGGCGGGACGGGGGCCCCTTGGGTTGAAAGAGCCCAAAAAAGGGAGCGCGGAGACCAGCCTGGGCTCAGGTCTGCCCGGCCACCTGGCCCGTCCCCCCTGGCTGTGCCGGGCCGTGGTCCTGGCTGCGCCGGGTGTGCCACGGCCCCCGGGCCTCGGCCCTGCCCGTCCCCGAGGAGCAGCTGCCCCGGCGTCCAGCCGCAGGTCCTTTGGGTGCACGTTACAAACGCCACGGGATGTTTCAGCAGCCGGGGGTCCGGGGTCGCTGCGTGTCGGTGCACAGTGACCGCAGCGCCGTCAGCGCCAGGACACAGCGAGAGCTGCTTCAGAGCGAGGTTTCCTGGAGACCACAGGGAATTACACACCAGCTGTTGCTTTGGAGCTGCAGGCACAGTCTGATACCTGCTTTTAAACTGGAATAAAGTGGGTGGAGAGAGAGGAAAGTGTCAGTTGCTGTCTGGAGATCTGGAAATACCGAGCGGCAGGTTCCCCAAACCCCGAGCACAGCACACCTTTCTGTTCTTGCATTTCCCGACCCCGCCTCACAGTCCTACCGAGACATCTCCCAGCTGAGAATCAGAGTGCAATTAAGGAGCAAACAAACCTCATTTTCCTGACACTTCAGCAGCAGAAGTGCCCCCCAGTATTCCCCTTTCTTTGGGCACTGCTGTGTCCCTCCAGCCCTTGGCGAGCGCACCGGCTGGCGGCGGTGCCTGGCGCGCTGTGACGTTCCCTTATTGATGTCCCTCCGTCCCTTGGAAGCAGCAGCCTCAGTCAATTGCAGTTCAGCAGATGTGTGAGTGGAGATTGAGACAGTTCATCAAAGTTCAAAATGAAAAGCAACATTGGCTTTTGGAGGCGAATCCTCCAACAGAGACATTTAATAACTGTCAATATTTAATAAAAATGCAGAAGACAGCACTGCACGTCCCAGTCGTGTTTATTTAGATAGATGCAGTGTGCTGCTGGGGGCCAGCTTTTAGTTATTGTGCTTCCCTTATTAAATTCTGTTTGCCCGTTCTATGTGAGGTTCCTGCCATTGTGACACTGTGTGTTACCTGCAGCCGCGTAGCTGGTCTAAGAGAAAACCTCAGCTCCCAAGCGGGAGTGCTGGCCCCGTGCCGAGGGACAGCGCTGCTGCGTGGGGACACCTGCCCGGGCACAGAGAACTCGCCTGTGTGGTTGGACGCCCCGCAGGAAGGCAGAGGGGAGAATGGGGCTCCCTGGGGCAGCTGCGATGCCAGCAGGAGTGACCCCGCTCTGCCAAGCACACGGGAAAGTGAGAGAAACCCTGCTGGGGTTACTGCTGTTATTTCCCCTATAGCAAAAGGCACCCACTGCTTTTTTGAGGAGCCACCTGTGACTGTACCTGGCAGAGTCCTGAAGCAAAAGGCTCGAGGCACAGCCTGTTCCCAAAGGGAGACCTTTGCCTTGTCCGGTCACACCACCACCGCCAAACATTGTCTTTGCTGAAAAGTCTCAGCTGTGGTTAAAAGTGATGAGCACACAGAGCTGCTTGGATAAGGTGAGCGCCAGCTGATGATTTTACGGATTTTCACGCCCTGCTGTTGCAGGTGTGTTTCCGACACAGCCGGGACGCGAGTCCTGGCGTCCCCCAGCCGGTGCCGCAGTCTCGCCCGTGTTGCCGCCCGGCTTCATCCCGAGGCCTCTCCTGTTCCATAGGTGATCTGCAATTCAATGTTTTCTGCTTCTGTAGTATCAGCAACACTTTCCTTTTGCTCCTGCACCGTGCACTGAACACCTCCAGCCTTGACACAAGCTCACACACCGTGACAGAACCGCTGCAGCCATTAAAACGGCCGCCCTGGTGCGAGCAGCCCCGTGATGGCTGCGGCAAAGACGCTGCAGCTTTCAGACTCTCCCCAGACTGCCTCAGATCTTTAGTTTCTCTTGTTGCTGTCGCTTTTCTTATTTAAAACACCTGACGTGTTACCAGATTTCCTGCTGGTGATTAAAGGACCCGCAGCTGGGCCCTGCTGTGGGCAATGCTGCCTCTGATTTGTAGAGACATTTTTACTGGTGCTCGAGGTGTTTCCTCTGCTGCACTCGGGTGTTCGGGCAGCGCGGGGCTCAGTGCCGGGATGGGGAACCCGAGCGGGTGCCCGAGCTCGGGCGGCTCCGGGCACCGGCGGGTCGGAGCAGCTGCCGCGGGTCGGGGGCTTCGTAGCGGAGCCCAGCGCTGGGGATGGGGCTGGACAAACGCGGCTGGAGCGGGTTTGGTGTGAGCTGCCTGCGGGGTGGCAGGAGGAGCCCGGACTGGGGTCCCTGCTCTGGCAGCATTTTCCTTGGTGCATCTCTGTGATGGCTTTTTAAAGCCATACTTGCCCAGTTGATGTTACTTTGAAATCAAATTTGTGAATACATTTAATTTAGAACTTCATCAGTCTCCTTCAGACCGTTCAAATTGTGATTTACTCAAAGACTGATCAGATTAAATCTGTAGGTTGCAGTGGCTATAAAATATTTACATTGACTTTCAGTTATGCTGCACATTGATTTCTGGAGAGAGAAGTGACAGGCAAGGCTCTAAATCTTCTGGGCTTCTGTGGTGCTGGTGATAGATTGGTCTCTGATGATCCTTCTCGCTGGTTGCACACGTTAAAAACAAAGGAGCTTCGGTTGTGCAAGTGAAGTCCTTAAAATACATTTTCTGGTCTGGGTCAAACCCAGAAGTGTCGCCACAGCCCAAGCGGAGCGTCCTCGGCCGTGCGGCACCGTGGCTGTGGGGGCATCCCCTGGTCCCTGGCCCGGGAGCTCCTGTGTGGCCGACGCCGGCGCTTGTCCTTTCCTCTTCCGCAGTTTTCGAAGAGCCCGAAGACCCGAGTAACCGGTCGTTTTTTTCTGAGATCATCTCCTCAATCTCCGATGTCAAATTCAGCCACAGTGGGAGGTACATCATGACCCGGGACTACCTCACCGTCAAGGTTTGGGACCTGAACATGGAGAACCGGCCCATCGAGACCTACCAGGTGAGCGTGGCTCAGCTGGGCACCCGCGGTGCTGCTGCCCGAGCCGCGCTGCCGGTGTTTGCCGGTGTCGGCCACCGCCGGGCTGCGCCGGCCAGCGCGGGGCCTCACCCGTCCCTCCCTGCCGGCAGGTTCACGACTACCTGCGGAGCAAGCTCTGCTCGCTCTATGAGAACGACTGCATCTTCGACAAGTTCGAGTGCGTCTGGAACGGCTCCGACAGGTGAGCGGTTCGGCGGCGTGGCTCTGCCCCCCCGTGTCCCCGAGCTGTCCCCTCCCCGGCCACCAGAGAGTTTTCCTGTGAGTTCAACAGGGACCACCCAAACCCCCAGCCCCGTACGCGAGCACTGGGTGTCCAGTGGGCTCCTGGCTCTCCTGGGTGGGTTCGGGTCCCGTGTCCATTTCACCCACACCCAGCAGACGGTGCTGATGCGTTTGGCTCCAGATTGCTGAAACCTGGGGGTAACCATCCCCTCATAAATCACACCAAACCAGTGGCAGGATGTGTGCAAGACCAGTTGACCTGGAAGGATTGCTGCATTTTTTTGCCTCTGAACCATCAGAGTGAGTAAATGAGGCACAACAGGGCTTAAGCCCAAATTCCAAATCTAATCCAAATCTTTTTATGCGTCTGGTACTCAGCTTGCCTCTAGTCACAAGGCAGTTTGCCTCTAAAAAGGTGTGAAAATCATTCACAGAATCATAGAAACATTTTGGTTGGAAAACCCCTTTAAGATCGCAGAGTCCAGCTGTTAACCCAGCCCTGTCCCTGAGAACCTCACCTCTGTCGAACCCTCCGGGGACGGTGATGGCACCACCGCCCCGGGCAGCCCGCTAGAACCCGCTGGGTTCGGGTCAGCTCCATCTTTGCCATAAAGCCGGATCTCTGTGCGCGTTGTTGTCCCGAAAGGATAACCCGTTAGCTGGGGGCAGGACGAGAAGGACGTGGGGACTCGCGAGCCGGAGCCTTTTGGCGCAGGACGGGGCGGGAGGTCCTGGTGTCCCGGTTGTGCCCCACGTCCTGCGCTGCCCGAACCGGGCTGCGCGGTCACCCGTCCCTCCCTCCTCACAGCGTCATCATGACCGGCTCCTACAACAACTTCTTCCGCATGTTCGACCGCAACACCAAGCGCGACGTGACGCTGGAGGCCTCGCGGGAGAACAGCAAACCCCGCGCCATCCTCAAGCCCCGCAAGGTCTGCGTGGGCGGCAAGCGGAGGAAAGACGAAATCAGTGTGGACAGTCTGGACTTTAGCAAAAAGATCCTGCATACAGCTTGGCACCCCTCCGAGAATATCATTGCCGTGGCAGCGACAAATAACCTGTATATATTCCAGGACAAGGTTAACTAGAAGGACGAGTCATTCTTTAGGAATCTCATGTACTGAACACTAGTAAACACAAGATTTCAAATGTTTCTTTTCTTTCTTTCTTCCGTTTTCCTTTTCCTCCCTGTTCCTTGGTCAGCTGTTCTCTGCAGACAGCGGTGTGTGGAGCGAGCGCTCACCCAGACACATTTCTCCGTGTTTACTCTGAGCACGGGCAGGGGGTGTCGGCGCTGCTGTCCCCACGTCCCTGGCAGCACCGGGACGGCACCAGGACGGCACCGGGCGGCTGGCGCCGTCAGCCACGGGCGAGCGGGCGATGCCGCTGCTGCTGCTGAGCGCGGGCGGCCGGGGAGGGGACACGTATCCCTGGGGGTTTAGTCACAGCCGTCCCGCTCTGATTCTTTTAAACTTGATCCACGTGTTACGTGTCACGATCAGAACACCATCCCCTTTGCCATTTTTCACATTTGTCTTTTTGTTATTGTTGTGTTTTTACCAGCAGAGACAGCGAAACCAAACGTAAAAGGAAAAAGTTCAGATTTGCAGTGGACAAGCTCCCAGGGGGGATCTGCTGGTGCCTCCCCCCAGCCCATCCCCAGGATTTGGTGTTGTAGATACTGTGGTGCCTTTTTTGGTATACAAAATACCTTTATAAATGATGCTTCCAAACTGCATTGATTGCAAACCAAATTGAACCTGGGCTTTTCTTCTGCATTTCTTGTCATTTGCTTTCATTATTTTTACTTGTTCTGTTGTGAGCTCTTGCATTTTGTGACACTCTCTCTCTTTCTTTTTAAAATTTATTTATTTATTTATTCATTTTTTAATGATAAACAATAAGTTGCTAATTTATGACCTTCTAAAGAAGAATCCAACCGTATATTGCTGTTAGCACCTGACTGCTTCTGAGAGAAGCTGTCTGTGCTCCTATGTTATAATAATAATAATGATGATAATAAAAACAATAACTCTTCCTCTTTGCATGGCAAGGCTGCCCCTTTCAACTCTAAAGATTGTTCAGGTCCCTCTTTTACTTGAGCAACTGTTCAATAAAAAAAGAAAAAAGAACTACTGAATTTTCAGTCAATCTGAAAACTGCTTTGCAACAAAAAGCCAAGTGATAAAGGCAATTAAAAAACTCAACACTGTCACTTCAGAAGTGGCTCGGTAGGGGTGGCCCGGCTGTGGGTGTCCCTGCGGGGCCTTCGCTTGACCCCAAGGGCAAAGCGTCCCCAGAACAGCCTCTCTGTGGCACCGGGACGGTCCCAGCGTGTCCCGCTGTCACCTCCCCGCTCCCGCACCCCACGAGTGACCTGGGGAGCGCCAGGGGGGCCCCAGGAGCTGCGGGGGGACCCGGCTGTGCCGGCGCGGGGACCTGCGGGGACAGCCGGCTGCGGGGGTCACAGGGAACAAACCTCAGTGCACTGGCTTCTAAGTTTTTTACAAGTCATGGCTTGCAGGAGTAACTTTTTTTAAAAAATGAAATGGTTAAAAAAGAAGACAAAACAAAACTAAGTAAATGAAGCCTTTAAAACAAATGTTCTTTTCTCTGTTCCTGTAAAGAAAGCGTGCACTCTGGTACCGGCAGGTTGTCGCAGACGCGTCTCTGGAGCCGCTGCTGTAGACCTTGTGCCGGCGGCTCTGGGCGCCCAGCGGGGACGTTCTGCCCGCCGAGCAGCTGCCCTGGGCGGGCTGTTGAGCCCCCAGCTGCAGCAGCCTGATCAAACCATCTCTCATGGAAACCGAACCACTTTAGCTCCTCGCAGACTGACCTCAGTGTACCGAACGGCTGAATCGAGGCATCGGGTTCGTTTCTGGTGGTGCAGCCAGACCGGGCAGTGGGGGCAGAGGCAGCTCTGGGAGTCTTCTCCTCCAGAGAGGTAAGTCCTGGGTGCTCAGAGAGCTCTTAACATGTCCAGTGAGGCTTTTGGCATTTAAAGCAGCCACGATTCTCTTTACCTCTGTGAAAAACAAGTTATGTAGAGTACTGTAGACTCAGGTGCTGCTGCCCTTGGGGTCATGAGGAGTGGGAGGGGAACCCCAAACCGTTTCCAGGCGTCTGGCTTTGGCATCATCCCTTGCAGGGCTGAGATCAAAGCCGAGCCTGGCTGCTCTGCAGGGCAGGAAGGGGCTGGGGGTCCTGCAGCCGCATCCCTGGTGCTTCTCATCCCTCGAGTCCTTCAAGCATCCACCGTCCTCTGGCCCGTGTCAGAGCCCGCTGAACCGCCCTCCCCATCACCGCAGGGCTCGGGGACACGTCCCAGCTGGTCCCGGGCCCCCGTGCCCCCAGCAGCCAGCACACCTGCGCCAAGGGGCAACGGCACAGCAGCGAAACGTCATGAGAATAACAGCGCATATCGGCTCAAAATTAAATTTTAAACAGATTATTAGGGCTGGAAGTTCTTACTCACTTCCACAAGTAGAGATGCGATGTGATAAAGATTCCTGTGCCTGTCATTAGCCACTAAGTTATTTCTAAAGCTTGCGGAGTGAACGTGAAGAAAGGGACAAGCGCCAGCACTGTGAGTTGAAACTGCTCACTGCTGAGAGCAGCTGTCAGCATCCCCGACCTCCCACGGATCAAGCCCGAGGTGCTGCAGGACCGGAGCAGCTCCGCGTGTCCTGCACCCCCCCGCAGCCTCCAGCAGCATCGCTGCAGCTGCAGCACCCCAGCGCCTGGCACCTTGGGCATAACGGCTTTATCCACAGAATCAGCAGATAAATAAATGTTAATGAACATCTGGTCTCCATAAACAAGATTAATTAATAGTAATTCATTCAATGAACAAGTTAACCATATTTTAAAACAGCCATAAAAGATGCATGGCTTCCCACAGGGACGCGCTGAGCCGAGCAAAAAGAAATTCATTTACTGGCAGAGCGGGACTATGCGGTGCTGCCAGGGCGAGCGGGCGCCTTATTATGCCCGAGGCACCGAGAGCAACGGTGCTCGCTCTGAATTTAGGGAGCACGTTCTTCCTGCAAGCACCAGCGTTCAGACACCAGCAGTGCAAACCCCTCCTGAGCTGTCTAAATCTTTGTGAACAGCCTTGTTTCTTGGTGCTCAGTGCAAGTCCCAACGGCTGGCCAGTGCTGCAAGAAAAGAAATTCAGTTCCCCATGGAAGAACCGGCCCCTCCCCACCCCTCACCTCAGAGATCCGTGTCAACAGATGAAATGGACGGAAATACTGTGACACCACCATGCCCACCACCTTGTGTTTAAGCAAAAGACTAAAAGAGAAAATAACTTTGGTTGGCACCCTGTGGTGCGTACGCTGACCTGAACGCTGCTGCTGCCGGTTAATCCAACATTGCCCGGTGCCTCGGGGAGCGTTTTGCCAAATACAGCCACGAATTCAGGTGATATGACTTCAGTTGTTTGCTTTACTCATAAATTCACAAGTCCAACAAAATCCAACAAAACCTGGTATTAGGCCTGTACAATCCATATATAAAAAGGGTTGGTTTATTGTAGTTCAAATACATAAACTGAACAATCCCAACATTTCAAAATTAAACTTTAGAAACACAAGTTGAACATTCAAAACAGGAGTATAGTTTACAAGAATTGCCCAGAGGGGAATCCACAGTCTAATCCAGCAGTATGTAAAGATCACTTTATCGTTAATAAAAGTGTGTTTGTACAACCGTCCTGTTCTGCTCCGGTAACCGTTATTTACCAAGTGGTTCCCACTTTGAGTAAAAATTACTAGACAAATTTTCACTTGGGCAGAGCAACCTGATTTTGCTTCTAATTCATGGACAGGGTAAGGAACAAAGCAGACCTGTGAACAAATTTAATTTGGTCTCTTAGTCCTAATTCTCTTCTCTCAGTTCTAACTCTGGCTTTAATGGATTTAGTTCCATTTACAAGGGTGAAGCAAGCAGAGAATCGAGACTTTGGTTTCCAGAATGCGGCCTTCAGTAATGGACAAGTGAAGCTCCAGACAGCACCTGAGCTCAGGACCGAGGGCGCACACACGGCACAACCTCGCACACCGGGCGCGCACAGGGCAGAGCTCTGGCTCTGGACTCGGACACCGCCCACACAGGGGAGTTTTGCCCATCACGCCCCAAAGAAACTCATAAATACCTTTAACGTGGGGGTTTTGTTGTTGCTCTTCCCCCCCCCAGAGACCATTTTATGTTCACAAATGCTGCTTCTTCCTCTGCTCCTCAGATGGTTTTGCAATATATAATGTATATGTATAAACCTGACAGATGGCTCATGCAAGCTTTTTGATTTAACAGATACCCCTGGCTTGGAGTATTTCGTAACTATTTTGTTGTTCGGCGGGTGGGCTCTGAGGCGGTGGGTGGCGGGGGGGGCCCTCGGCGGTCCAGGTCGTCCACGTAGGACACGATGAGCTTGCGTCTCTCTTCTGGGACGCAGTCAAGTACTAGATACCGCTTGTCGTTCTGTAGGATCTTCTCCACATCTTTCAGGTGCTGATCTGACTCCTGGATCAACTTTTTGGATCTGAAAGAAGCGCAAGAAGCCACAGCTGAGAACGATGCAGAGACACCAGCCCCGGGACCCCCCAGCTCCCAGCAGCCGCCTCCGCCAAGCGGAGGGCACAGACCCAGCTCTTCTGAGCTAGAAAGGTGCCGCTTTCGGTCAGGACTAGGCACATCAACATACACTATGCGCAGAAATAAAGGCTTGTTCCTACATTTGTGCTGCGTTAATTAAGCACCATGGGAGACTGGTGTCTCTCTACAACAGCCTTGTACAGCACTAGACAAAGGCTAAAGCCTAGAGGGGACAAAAAAACCAGTCGGAGTTTTAAATTCAGCATCTAAATGAGGCAAACGATTAGAATTTGGATGCGCACTCTCTGTTAGGTCCAGCTCAGCTGAAATGTGTCCACCGCACCAGCTCAGCTCCCAGACCAGAACTTGCCACACGTGGCGCTGACCCCGGGGAACCGCGGCACTGACTGGGGAAGCGCGGCGCCGACCCCGGGGAACCGCGGCACTTGTCAGGATCCAGAGAACTTAATTGCGTTTGTGCCTTTTTAAGTGAACTCCTGGTTCTGATAGAAAACATCTTTTGGTCCATACCCCAGATTCTGTATCAGCCTTAACATCCCCTGAAACTGAGTGAAAAAGGCAACTGCTCTGTAAACCTACTCTCAGTAAGGCACAGCCTGTCCATGAAATCTGCCCACAGAAACCAGGCAAATTCTTTATGATTTTTAAAAACGAAATTTCAATGCAGCCAATATTTCTTTGCTGTCAACGCCAAAGTCCTGAACAGAGTCCTCAGTTCAGTACTGACCCCGAGTCCCCAGGACTGACACGCTGAACACAGCGCCGTGGAGACCCCGCACTGCTGGCTGCAGCTCCGTTTCTTGTCAGTCAGCAGAAAGGACAAAACAAAGCAACAAGAGGTCTGTATCAGCTGCAGACTTTTTTAGACAGGTTATGAAAGGTTGTAAAAGTGTAACTTAGACATCAGCTTATGCCAGGAAAAAACACAGACGTCGGCTTGTTGCCATTTTTATGGAAAAGCACAATAAAAAGATTGGTCCTTTGTTGCCATTATGGTACACACCTGTACGTTATAAATTTGGTCTCTTTCAATAGTGTTCGGAAGTCAGCTTTGGCAGTAATGTATTTGTCTCTAATATATTCCTCAAATTCCCTTTGTTTTTTCTGAAAGAAAAAAGATATGCTTAAAACACTGAATGCAGATTAAGTACTTCATACAACTTAACGTACTCAACATAAGCAATAATTGCATGTTAATTATATTTTTCCTTATCTTTTACATTTTTAATTTAAGTAAAATCTTATGTAAACCCTACTATTTCTGTTCACACAAAGCAGAAACCCCTTGGGCAGCCTCTGTACCTGCACCGCACTGACGGCAGCGACACAAACCACTCACCCTGTCACTTGAAGAGAATTTAATGCACCTTGGATCTTCTTTAATGATTTTTTTCACTTCTTTCCACGTTGATGTTAAAGTTATCTTTCAAAAGAAACAAAAATAGTTAAATTGAAAGAAAATGAGATTCTAAGAATACAGAACTTAAATGTCACATCTGAAGCTTTTAAATATCTCCCAAGTCCACTGACAAACTTGTTGCTGTATTTTGAAGTGTTGGGTTTTGATTATTGATACTACATTAGTATTTTTAATTCATTGACTTTATGTATATACTTTTCTTTAGTATTTTAAAATTACATTTTCAGATCAAAGTCCTCACAAGCATCATTTACATCCCAACATCTTTCTCTAGTACATATTTTTGCATATGAAGATGCTGTTAAAAATTACCTACAGAAAACTTGCTTCAGAGTTACATGGTTGTCATTTTACTCTATCACACTAAAAATCTACCTAATGTTCTTAAGCACTTTTAACTAATGCATTAAAAAACGGAGCAAAAACTTCGGGGTCATAAGAAAGCTGACTGAAGTTGGCACATAACTAAAGAAGAGCAAGACTCGGTAAAACCCCACGATACACAAAATAGGTGATAGGTTTCCATAGCGTTACACAGAATACAAGTTCAGATTCAGTAGTACAAGATAAAGCAGGAGAACATCAAAACAGATGAACTTAGCAAGGTTCTATACCAATATTCATTAAGACAAACGCACTGGATATTTGAAACAGCAAAATGCCATAAAGTAAAGAGTATCAAATAACCCAGTGTTGAAGAAATGTAACATCCTGCAGGAGATAAAAAGATCACTGATTAGAAGTGTAACTGTAAATTAACCGTATGTTAAACCAAAGTAACACTCAAAATAAACAGATAAGGAAACATAATGTTATAAAGATGGAAAAATAGTGGTGAAGCAAAGAGGCCTTGAAAATACCAACAAATAAATCAGATTGTGGGACAAGAAAGCAGAAGACAAATCCCAGTGGGCTGGCAAAGGCCTGAAGATTGAATATGCAGAGCTCTTACCGCTGAAGTTTCGTCCAAAAGTTGCCTAAAGTGTTCCCTCTTCTTTTTGGTAAGTGCTTCGATGTGCTCATTAAAGAGCTTCTCTTTCTCTTCTCTTTCCAGCAAGGAGCCAGATTCCCATCGATGATCTTTGCGCAGAGTCCTCCTGGTATCAGACCACGACACATCCGAAGAACGGACCTGAGCCAAGAAAACATTTTTAATACAGTTCACTGATATTTCTTTTGTTGTCTTAGGCTTTTTATTTCTCTTGTTTTAAGTTATGGTTCAAATTAAAGATTAAAAACCAACCCAAAACAATAGCTTTCAAGGAAGAGGCTGCAGCGGCGCCCCCACAAACCCCACCCGGGCAGCGGCACAAGGAATCGCTCTGTGTGGGTCACACGCAGCTGGAGATGCTGCGGACCTGCCTGAGTATCCTCTCAAACAGAAAACTCCTGCACCCTCCTCCTCTGTGCATAACACACTGAATTAACCACGAGTGGTCTGGAGAGGCAGCCTCAGAGAGAATTATTTCCACAGAGACACCAGGAGTGTGCAGTGCCTTGTTCCTGTCCCGAGAGCACCCTCAGGGAGCTGCTGGTTTATGTTGGTTGCTACACTCCCGACCAGAGCAATAAGCCCTTTATATCCTGCCCCTTACAAAGATTTTGGTGCTGAAATGTGGAAACGAGCACTAGTGACGTTTGATTTCACATCTGGCACAGGGAGCCCAGGCACAGCACACGTGGTGACACTCGTGTCACCAACCCTGTGCTCCCAGCAGGACAGTCCCACGCAGGAACGTCACACAGATCTCACTGCTCAGCTTGCACAGGAGAACAAAGCGAATGCACAAACCAGCACAGACAAGGCAAGGCAAAGACACTGTGTTTGGAGTGTGGTAGAGACACGTAACGCAAAAATCGGGGGACGAGGGCTAATGCCCAACAATAGCTGATCCGCCAGCAGACCCAGAGGAGTTTGACAGCAGCAGGACTGAAAATCTGCCACCACCCACGAGACCCCAGAGAAACACCTCAGGAACACCGCTAAAAACCACCTCCCTGGGCAAGGCACGGGACACAGATGCAAAGCGTTCTCTTCAGCCACGGCCAACCCTCAGCAGTGACGGAGACAGTGGGGAGAAACGACAGGATTCTAGTTCTATATAAACTTAACCACAACAGCTAAAGAGCTTTTACATAATTCGACCATTAGAAAAATAATGCAACGATGCACCAACAAGCTGAGAAAGCCCGTCCGTATCTCACCATGTCAGACAGCAGCGCTTTGAAGTTCTGTATAGCTTCTTCCCGTTTGTGCTGCTCACGTTCGCGATCGATTTCCTTGGTTTGCTCCGAACGAGCTTTCTGCACCTCCCTTTCTCGTTCACGCAAACTTGCCTCAATGCGAGCTTGTCTCTCCAGCTCCTTTTCTTTTTCAGAATCTAAATTCTGAAATGTAAGAACAAGCTTTTCTCAATAAAACCAATACAATATCTTTCAAATTTCCATTAGACAGGTAAGTAAATTAAAGGGCTATCAGACTAGCGGCATCTTGGAACAGAATACTTCAAAGTGATTTGAGACCTATGGATTACAAATGTTTGCTCGAAGAGCTCTGTTGAAGCACTGCAGGGTTCACTCGGGGGAAGGGGAAGGTTGGTCCCAACGCTGCTGACAGGACAGCGGCTCTGGGCAGCGCGATGCTGTGACCAGCAGGACATGCAGGGCTGTCATTCCGCATGTACCTTGGCTATTTTCTCTATGTACTGCTTGAACAGGTCTTCCCTCTGGGAGGAACTATCCACCGCCTTGTACCGCGGGTCAGTCTCCACTTTGTCCTTCACTTTGCTCCAGCGAGACTGACTGTCCAGGTGGTGATTAGCCAGCAGTTCAAAGAAGTCCATTTTGATCTGGTTTACAGACAGAAACAGAAAGACAATACTTGAGAAAAATACTTCGATACCCAACAGTTTGCTTTATGAAAAAAGGAGTCAACTTACCTCCAACAGAGGAAAGCATATTAATATTACATACCATTACAATTTAGAGAAATCACTAAAACTCTGAATTTAGACACAACTGTGTCTAAAATTTACTTCCCCTTGGGACAATTTTGCTAAGGCAAATACATTAAGAAGATCTGCTACATCTAAGATGAACTATATTCTTTAAAGAATGATTCACCAATACGGTTATTATTTTATTCAAATTTAAGCTTCATTTTTTAGCTTCTATATAAATATATCAGAGTAACAAGTTATTGATCCTACATTATAGAATTTTGCATATTAATATTAGAGAAGCTATGCCATTTTAAACAGGGCTCTAGACAAATAAAGTATTTACGGATTCACCCTCCAAGTGTACAATGAACAGCGGTAAATACTTGTATCTGCTGACAAAGAGCGAAGCCTTAAGATGTATCTAACCAATAAAGAACTACCCACATAAGGTAATTAAGTAAATTACATTTAAGATGGATATGCACATATAAATAAAGGTTTAAGGAGATGTTTTATCTCCTTTTTCAATTGGAAATGGCACATGGGCACTCTGTCTGTATCAGCAGCCACCACGAGGGCTGGCAGAGGATCAGTCATCGGTGGTTTTCATCTCAAGACAACCAGTGCCACATCTGCATCCAAACTGCCAGAACCAGCAGCTGCAGGAGTGACTGCTGTGCCGTTCCTGCGGCTCTTTGGGCAGCTGATCGCCCTCTTCCATGCGCTCTGAGCCCCGGCACTGCCACTGTGCCACAGCAGCCTGGTTGGGCTCTGAGCCCCGGCACTGCCACTGTGCCACAGCAGCCTGGTTGGGCTCTGAGCCCCAACACAGCGTCTGCCGGGCACGCCAGTTAACAACCCCAGACCGAGGAGAGGGGCTGTCCCCAGCTTTTGCTACTTATCTCCTCTCCACATCCCTTTAAAAACAGAAAACCACCAAAGGCAGTTTGGTTGCTGAAGACTAAGGTTGGTAAGGGAAGCGAGCGGATGGACAGGCGGACAAGCTCTGGCTTGCAGAGAACTGTCACATCCCAACTCTCTAAACACGTGTTTAGTTACAGAATGCAAGAACGAAATGGAAACCAGAACCAATGTTCTGCAGGCTGGCCCACCAACAATTGTAGCTCTTCACAATATTAACATACGAACATAAAAGGCTTTATAGGCTTTTCTTTGCTATCTCAGAGAGATTAGGATAGTAAGCAGAGATTAGAAAAGAACTGGTTAGTGCCAGTGGGAAGTTACTCTACATCTACAGCACTATCACTTTTGCCTAAAGTAGCTGAACAAAATGCTAAACAAACTGTTTATTCATTTAAAATTAAGAATGTTGTTTCAAAATATCTTAACACATGCATGCAGTATCAAAAATATGAAGCTTTCTAAGCCATGGCATTAGAAATATTTGTTAAAAACCAAACAATTCCCAGACGTTACTACAGAAGTCTATAAAGTAAGGGTATCAAGGTTTCTGCACAGATCACATCTGCATCTCTCTCTGTATTCCAGCGGCAGCAGCCGCGGCACAAAGCAGAGCTGGGAGCCCCAGTGCGGGCTGAGCCCCTCGCCCCAGCTCCCCCGGCCGGGCCAGCCCTGCTCCGCTGCCCGCCAGGGGGGTACGGCCAGGTCCTCCCCAGAAAAACCCACGACAATTCAGACCCTTAATGCTCTTAAAGCACAGGTTTAACTCCAGCCATCTGCAAGTATCGCAATTTGGTTTCCAATTCAAAAAAAGAAGGGCAAAAACGTCTCAAAAAATTGAGTCAAAAACTTCTCACCAAGGAATAACCCCACATCACAGCTCTGTGGTGTCGGGAGTTCAGCACATCCACACACAGTGACCGGCTCAACTCAGCAGAACGGGGCACCAGAAAAGGCGCAGAGCTCTGGACGCCGAGGAGCAACCCCGGGCAGCCCCGGCAGGGCGGCTGCAGCCGAGCGTGTCACCGAGTCCACGAAAGCGGCTCATCCCGAGGAGAGGGAACGTCCCCATGTCTGGGACAGCCATGGGCAGCTCACTGGTGTCCCCGTGTCCAGGGACAGCCGTGGGCGGCTCACCGGTGTCCCCGTGTCTGGGACAGCCGTGGGCGGCTCAGTGTACCCGTGTCCAGGGACAGCCGTGGGCAGCTCACCGGTGTCCCCGTGTCTGGGACAGCCGTGGGTGGCTCACCGGTGTCCCCGTGTCTGGGACAGCCGTGGGCGGCTCACCGGTGTCCCCGTGTCTGGGACAGCCGTGGGCAGCTCACCGGTGTCCCCGTGTCTGGGACAGCACCTTGTACCCGCTCTCTGCAACCAGCCCCACCAACAAACCACCTGCCTGGGGTGGCTGCGCAATCACATCCCATCAGCAGCTCAATGAAGCAAAATCAAAACATTATAGAATTTAAAACCCTTACATTAAAGATTTCTGTAAAGTTGATCCTCCTTAAATAAAGATTTTGGACTTTTAAAACAGACTGAGAAAGCTTCAGGTTAAATGCTTTAAATTTTCTTTTATGTTTTAAGCAGTTTCAAAGTCAAAGGAAAATAAGACTGAAAATATTTCAGGTGTATTTAGAAGTCTTTTTTTTTGGCAGTTAACACATTGCAGGTACAACTCTCATCACTTCACAAGGAAAAAAACTAAAAAAATGTAAAGTACCGGAACTGCGGGAGGCTAAAGTCACCACACAGAGATACCAATTCTTTCCTCACTAGGGAATCCCATAATATTTGCGTGTCAGTGATTGACAGCTGTCAGACTGAACTGATTGACAGGCCGCACAGCACATAACTGTAAAGTCTATCCACTTGTTATAAAACAGAATACATAAAATGGTTACAAAAGGCTTTTGGAGAAAAAACATTATTTCAAAAGCAAACAAATACAATCTCTCTTCTTTTAACTTTTCAACTTTAGAATAATCATGCAAGAACAAAACAAATAATTACTTTTTCTTAAGTCTTCAACTGCACTATTAAGCTGCAGGAATGCTTTAAAACTCCATATTTATAATCAAAATACAGTATGTAAGAATCTAGTTTTGAACTACATCAGTTCCCCTCTGAAAGCACAATCATTTATCGGAAATATCAGCAATAAGTCAACATTTGAAAAAAGTGAGTACAGAATCAAATTAGACCAGAGTGCCTAGATTAAAACAAATATGCAAAACTTATTGGACAAGGGAATTGTCCCCAAATCTAATCTGTTATTCAGCATTTTTCTCTTCTAGAAGCATTCCTATTAGGTGAAATTTGCAATAACTTTATACTACAAAATTAATACTGTAGACTTTAAAATGTCAAAAATGATTATGCTTTAGAGGTTATTTTCTCCACTCACACAACACACAGGGACATAAGTGGCCGCCCATGTTGATGATAATATTTGATGCCACTTCTGTGGCAGCTGCTTCCCAGCGGTGAGACCTGCACCCTCCTATTGACAATACGGCCAAATGACATTTGGAATTCATTCATCTTTAATAGCTGACCTTTCATTCTAATAAGCAGCAGTTTATACATAAGATATATTTACTGAGAGATTAAAAAGTCACCTAAGTGCCAGCTTTTAGATGGAAAGAGAGGATACGGAAGCTGTCTGAAATTTAAACAGAGTACCCTACAGAGAACGTCAAGTTCTTACTGCCTCCACTTAGAGAACAGACAGGTAATGGCCAGTTCTGGGGTTTCCAGCCAAACAGGACAAGAATCCTTTTCCTTTTAATGCTTCAGGATAATATAACTTCAAAAAAAACCCAAAAAACAAAATCAGGCATTATTCCAGTAAGCATATCATGTTAAATGCTTAGGAAAATGAAAAAAGGTATGATTTAAGTAAACTCAACTTCACAAATCAATGTAAGCTCAATCCTACATGCTCTAACAGCCAGCAGAGCTGCAAACTGAAGGCTGGTAGTTCAGCAGGGCCGTGGGGACGCCCGGGCAGCGTGTACAGCGCCAATGCCGGGGCACCGCAAACCTCGTCCCGTGCAGCACTCGCACCACTCACACCGCGGCAGCCAAGCAGTCTCCTTACCTTCTCACCTCTGCTCTTCGAGTCTTCTTTTTCCTTCTTTCTTGCCGCTGTGATAAACTCATTAAACAAGGCCTCTCGATCTTTCATCTTTTCAATTGCCTTGAACCTCGAGTCCTTAGCATGCTTGGCTGCAAATTCACTAAAAGTAGTTCTGCAACAAAATGGCAAGTGAACTCATTTGGCAGAGCTGTCTTTGCTGGGAAGCAGGTTCAGCAGAGAAATATTTCTTCTGCTAGAATACATGCCAGAGCACCATTAAAAAAACAAAAAAGGCAACATCCTACAGCCTCACTATAGAGATGCTCGACGAATGAACTAACAGAAAGGAGTTGGGTTTGGGCACACACACAAAGGTGTTGTCAGAGACCTGTAGGGGATTTGTGTTGGTTTGAATACAGCTACCTGCAGAAAGTGCAGGTGTAGAAAGGAAGATTATGATGCAACCAAGAAGAAATGAAAAAATTCAGTTGTCTAAAAAAAAAATAATCTTCTTTTTCTGGGTTAGCAATTCAGCCACCAGTCTGTCCAGGTATTTCACAGCTGTGAAACTGAGAATTTTACGTGCATTCACTTGCAGCCAAACCATGCTAAGAGTTAACCAAGAAAATCACTTTTTGGGATTTGTCACAATAGAACACTGGCTGAAGCAATTTCTCCTCGTCCTGTGAACATTGTATAGCCTAATCTTAAAACACACGAGATTGAAATATTTCACACACTATGGGCAGACACAGCAACACTGGGCTTTCTACCCGTCATCCCCACAGCGTTTCCCTAACCATTCTCTCACCTCCAGGGCCAGATTCCAACCTGTGCAGTAGATACAGTACTGCCACTTACCTCGAAAAAAACCACTATTGTGCTTTTTCCAAGCTCTGATGCAAATCTGGCCCCAAGAATACGTGAGACACTTATAATCATACGAATGTTTTCATCACAGCATGGAAATAATTAGACTTGGAAAATCCAGCCTACTGTTGCTGTAGGGTAAATTGAAACAAGAAGAGAATTTGGTAGCTTATTCAAAAAGATTAGAAAGTGAATGTACAGCTATATTGAAGAACAAGAGCTGTTTAAGTGAAGTGGAACACAAACTCTCGAGCATGTTGGACTGAGATGATAAAAACCCAGTGCAGCACTCACAGAAGTACAGCAATATCTTTAGACAAACACTGAAACCAGAAGACAAAGGATAAGATTAAACAAGACAGTATTTCAGCTGGAACTTTCCCACCCCAGCCCATAATCAGATAAGAGTCATTCCCACTGTGACACACCGGAGAGATCTCGGGGGCTAGGGACACTCAAGATAACGTAATAGTCCATGTTAGTCTCTGAATTACATATTAAACTTATTACTGATGAACTTTTCTTAAAACATTTCCATGCCTCCTTTCCTCCCAGCCTACTACTGCCGAAACTGCTGCTCCTATTAACGAGCAGACAGCTGCTGTAAGAAAGAGTTATTAATCAGATCTGAAGTCATTTAAAAGCTAACCGGACACTGACACTAAAAGCTAACCTCACCAGGTTTCCAACACAGGTCACTGAAAAAATCAAGCTGAAGTGAAACAAATGAGTTGTTATTTCACTGTAAAAGAATGAATGCCAGATAGGCCAAGGGATGCTGGAAGAGAAAGCTTTAGAGCTCGTCTGGTGACGTAAGCACATATTTCATCAACTCGATGTGAGAAAGCTGTGAAACAAACCATTCTAGCAATTAAATCTGGAGTGTTAGTACATTCACTGTCATCACCTTGCTATTATCACTGCAAGTAGGTCTGAATGTGAGGGGTATATAACAATTTCTATATTAAAGCAATCAGAACATTCTATCGTATTATTAACATACTTTGTAACCAGAAAAACATCCTTTCGACCCCCTCCAAACTGAAGAAACCTCTCTGGCACTTCTCAGAGCCCAGAAATACTCTTAAGAAGAAATAGGGTTATTAAAGAAAACTTGTGGTGGATCAATCTGGACAGCACAGGGGTTTCTTCAAAATGGCTTAATACGTAAATCATTGCAAGTCACAAGTTCTATTATTTCCTGGGTTAGGTGAATACAAGCAGGCAAAAGAAGATTTCAACAATATCTGATGATTTTTCTCCTCTTTGCCCATTTTGCAAGAGGGTGATCTACCTGATACCACCCACCATACTTCATTCTAATAGAGCTTATGGATATGAACAAAAAAGCAGCTCCTACCTTGGATTAATCTTTGCTTCTTCCATCATTTTCTTGAAATCCTCCTTGGCCTGCATTATTTTGTTTTTCTTCTCTTTGCGTTCTTCTTCTGCTCGGGTTTTCACATACTGATCAAATACCTACAAAAACACCAGTCACCGACACAAAGCATCCAGACCTGAAGCCACATAAGCTCCAGGCAAGAGGGAGGAAAAATCCCATTTCTTTTATTTCCTTTCCTCTCACCAGAGAACCAACACAGATGAGGTAAAAAGCAGAAGCAGAGACTCTTTGTATTTGAATACGCAAGTTACTGCAACCTGCCCAACATGCAGTGTACTGTATCTAAACACGTAATCTGGGACCTGTGAAGACTTTCTGATACGTTCCTCTTACATTAACGTTTTTCTGGCTCACACGCTTACCACAGCAGACACTTCTTGCGTTCTTGAAGCTTTCCATTTCCCTACATCCGTTTGAAGAAAAGCTTCTGGAGTGAGAATTTGCTTAACAATAAAAATGCGTTTTTGTTTATTCCCCACTTTAAAAAAAAAATCTATTATATATTATTATTTAAATAAATATATATATTATTTTAAATATATACAATATTCATTATGTTAATATTTTGAAGAGATACTGATGATTCTCAGGTTTTGGGAGCTCTCTGTATCCATACAACTTTCACGAAATTAAAATATTAGATCTTCCAACCATAGGAAAAATAAAAACTATCAATTCACTTTTTTTCTTGTTGGCTTCTTCCATTTCCAGACAAAGCCTAATCATAACCAAAATCCCCTGCAGCATTGATTGGTCTGGAAGGTCGGCAGGAACAAAACCAGACTGAGGATTTTGATAAAGCCGGTGAATTTGACTTCTCTTTTACCTGTTTTCTTTCTTTCGGGTTGAGAAGTAAGTAACGAGGATCAAAAACTATCTTGTGTAGCTCTTTCTCCCATGTTGAAAAAGCAGAGACCTTTAATTAAAAAAAGTAAAATTTTAACTAATGGTTAATTTTCCTCAAATATAAGAAACTGTACAGTTTTGCTTGAAAACCATAGGACGTCTGATGAGAAGAGGGAAAGAAAATTATCCTGAAGTTTCCATCACTAATAGATGATAGAGGCTGCCACAGCAAGTTTCAACACTGACTGGCTCTGAGAACTGCTAAATAATAACACGCTTAATTACTACTACTGTGTGACACTGAGAAAAATAAGTACATGAGAAGAAACCCTTGAGATTTGTTGTTTTCCTATCCCATGCCCGCTCTACACGTTTTTCAAATGTTATGAGTATAAACAGTTCTGCTACAAAAAGCATTGATTTAAGCATGTTTGAGCTCATCTTAACTAAGCTCTGTTAAAACTATCCCATAAAATCCAGTCACTGAAACTAAATGAAAGCTGCAGCTGGAACCATCTCCATTATTTTGAAGTTATTACACAAATTTCTATTCTAATAGCCTAATTTATCTATGGAAACTGATTGGTATCAACCAGATTTCAAATTTAGTTAACTAAAAGCAAGAAGTCTCCCATTTAAGGAAAAGAATGTACAGACTACAGTGGAACTTATAGTTTTTATCATGTAGGAACATTTCCAAAAACATTAAGGATGTGTCCAGTTTGAGTGTCCTATTTATTTTTAATGGCAGCTTTCAATTAACTAGTTACTTAACTTGGAAAAAAAGTTTTTAAAAAAAAATCTGTCTTGATACTGGCTAATTTCAGTTACTTAGAAATCTAAACTTTGCTAGAATCGTAACACTTTGAAATCGGGAGTTTTGTACCAAATGCATCCGTTAAGCAGAGGAAGGCTGAGACTGGTTTGTTTACACAAAGCACCATGGATGCTGAAATTGCTCAGAATGAACATCTCTGCTGGGGCCTCCCTCCCTCGGTCCCTCCTCACACACACGCGCGGTTATCCTGACCCCTCTCTCCAGGAGCATGTCCTTGAACTGCTTCATCCGCGCCTCCAGCGGGACGATGGCTCTCTCTCGAGCGGCTTTGATTTCAGCTTCCATCGCAGCCTCCTTCTCCGAATCAATATCTTTGTTGTCATCTTTCCTGAAAAGAATCACATGCACTGTATGACTGCAGAGGTACCAGCTCAGCCCTGGGGGTCAGAACCAAGCTCAGCCGGGCAGAAGGGATAAAACCGACTGCTGCAGGCTCAACAACCCGCATAAGCGTTTGTTCCCTCAGACGCCGGTAGAGCAAGAGCTCAGCACGGGGTATCCTCAACAACTCCCGTGCCAACAAACGACTCCAAGGAGTTCACACAGACACGCAACAGATTTTACAGGAGCTGCACTAATTGTTTATCTCCCACTCAGGACCACAAGGCTCTGTGAAAGACTCTGTCTATGGAGCCAGTTCAAACTGAGAACACCTCACAGCTGTTACCAGAGAAAACGCTGTGACGCTGGTGAAGCCTCCATCCACCCATCCATCCACCCACACACGCGTCCATCCCTGGAAAAGCGTGCTGGTTGTGTTTACTGAGAGTGCATGCGCCTCCCCGCAAACACAAACTCAGAGCCCTAATGGCAACAACTGTGTGATCATCCCTAAGAGTACACAACAACTAAACTGGTAAAACTACTTCTAAAACATCATGTGTAACTCAGAGTAAAGTGACATATAGTGCTTCCAATAGGCAAAACAGACCAAAAGGCCTAAACAAAACTCAAACCTTTATAAGACAGCAAAAATAGAGTAATCATGAAAATCTAGATTGCCGGATCTTCTGGCAACAAAATCCTCTGCACAGAAATTCACAAGCTAGATAAACGAGCAACAGAAGCAAACTATTTAGGATAAACTGCACTCAAAATATTCCTTGTTTTCAGCAAGTTATACCACTGATTTCCATTGCAAACTATTTCCAAAGGAGATGCTGTTTCCTCTATACATGAATATCAAATTATAGAGCTACTGAAATATCAGAAAGCTGATGACTGTATTCACCAGTCCCATTAGTTCCTGTTCCACTCTGCTGAATACAACAGTATACACACTGCTCAGATGAAAACCTTTCTTTTTCTACACAGATTACTTAGTATTGAAAAAGCAAACTTACTTGCGCTTTTTAATTTTAATAGGCTCATCTTCATTTGCTTCCTCTGTAGATTCATGCTCTTCTCTAACTGTAACAGATTCCAATAATACGTTAGATTTTGTCTTTATGAAAAGTTTGTAAATCGCAAATGAAACCCTGTGCAAAACAGAGGACGTGTGCAGCAATAGTGTATAGTGTATAAATTTGCATTCCCACCAGGCTTCTTAAATTCCAAGGCTATATACATTTTTCCATATGTCCTCACATTTCCTTCACTTATTTAAATGTTACTAGTTTTGGGAATCAACACAAAGTAAGTGATAAATTATATTCAGACTTCTTAAGAAGGCAGTGAGATGGCTCTTACTAAGTTTTTTTCCTTCTTCCATTCCTTTTTTGTGAGGCGGTTCTTGAATAATTTTGTCCACATCAGCTCTTCCAATGAGGTCATCTGGTCGGTCCCACATGGAAAGCCGGGTGGTTGGGTTGTAGAAGAACACGCGCTCGTCACCTGTCCACACCACACACCTGGGGACGGACAGTGGGACAGGAGCGCTGGTCACCGCTCCGCACACCGTGACACACAGGCTGGAGCGACAACCCCCGACACTGCTGCTGTCACACCAGACACCAACCGCTGCTCTGCTGCCACAGGGAAAGGGCAACTTTAAAAATTAGTTTTATCAGGAGGTGCAGTATAATCAGCTCTTCTCTAGAAAAGTGCTGTAGACAGCCGAATCAGATTTTGAGATAAAACGTACCTCATCTCTTCAGCGCCCCCCAAAATATGAGAAAAAGCAACCTAATGGTCTTGCCAGAATTTTATAAATGATGAAAGAACTGCAGAGATAATTTGAAGTGAGACAGTTTTAAATATCAAACATTAATAAAAAAGCATTGATGGGTAAATTGCAGTAATTAAAACAACATCTCTTTCCCATCAGTAAGATGTTTGCATTGGTCATGTAAACACATGAAGATGATTTACAAATACTACAGCAAGAGTAACCTCATCATGACATTACACACATAGGTACCTGGTGAGTATCTATGCCAGGTGAAAAACAGATTAAAAAAACAGGACAAGGATTGTCTTGGCCAGCAGCTGCACCCATCCCTTCCCCAAGGCACGAGGCAAAAAAGGCCAAGACTTTTTTTGGCCAGTATTTGGTACCAGCTCAGGAGGAATCAGTGGCAGACAAAGGGGCTGGGATATGGAATCCATATGGTAACGCAGCTCACGCGATGCAGTGTGCGGCACAGAGACCGTACCCACACCACGCACCATGGTGAGCGCTGGCGGCATGCGGACAGGGCCGGGGGAACTGGCGTCGCTCCGGACAGACACTCCAGGACAGACGTGCACCCGCGGCCGCTTGCTCTGCCCACCCACCCGCAGCCGCGGGACGTGGGGAAACACATCACCTACCACGGGGTGCCTGGAATAGGGGTGGTCGCAACCGGCTTGGCCTTCTGAGCTGCCTTTTCTTCTTCAGTCATCTCCTCCTCTTTTGGATCCTCAAGGGAAAAACAAGTTACAGGATGGGGCAATGACAGCTAGTTAATTATGTACTATAAAGTAACTAACTTGTTTGAAACAAGCAAATATCTTTGGAAACAATGCTGAAAGCCAGCTCACAATTACACTTCATCCATGCTTAAAACACAAGCATTGGAATTGCAACACATAGACAGCAACTAATATTCAAAAATCTCAATTCAGAAAACCTCTAAGCGTTCCCTTAACTTTGACTTCATTGAATCCTCATTCGAATGCCTTCCTAGACCAGCGTGAATCCCTGAATATAGGGCAAGGGTAAAGTTTCTCACAAGGAAATTGTGATTTATTCTTAAAATTAAATTACTTGAAAATTAAACACAGAGTATGAAAAAGCAAAACCTCTGCAACAACCTTTGTAGAAGAAATAAGCAAACTAGCAACTACCTCTAAAGTAAACAGGGTAGAGCGGTAATAAAAAACAGCAACTGAATTCTGTGCTTTTGCCTAAGTACATTGAAGGTCACAGAAATCAGTATAAAAGCTTTATTTTTTTATACAAACACCTTAGCATCTTCAAGAACTATGCTTCCTCAGCATGACAAAATGCCTTACAAGGAAGAAGCTAATTTTGTTTACTGCAATGCAAACACTACAGACATTTTCTAGGATGTGTTCCTAACAGACTAAACTTACAGTTATACCACATGGAGAATGTGTCAGCTTTAGGTTTCAAACATTCAGGACAAGTTTCATCTTTCTGAACACCTTGAAATCAGTGAGAGAACATCATGTCTATGTAATTAGCTAACATTTTTCCATGTTCTTACTAACTTCTTAACTCACATAGTCTGTATTTTTCTTTGAAATGTCCTTTTCTCCTCATGTAAAATACAAGCTGCCAGCGGGCAAGGGCAGGCGTTCCAAGCCGCGCAGGAACGGCAGAGCCACCCACACCTGCTGGGCAGGACGCAAAGTGCCCACACTGACCATGCGGGTGCAAGGTCTTTTACCTCCTTTATCAGCTCCTTTATAGGTTCTTCTTTTGGCTCTTCTTCTTCTGTCTCCATTGGTAAAGGCTCCTCCGAAGGTTCTTTAGTTGGCTCTTTAATCTTCTCTTCCATTTTTTCTGAATAAAGGTAGAATTCTCCTTACTATTGTAAGAAACCTTCATAGAACCATAACAAATTGTCACAAAATATGAGCAGAATGTGACTTAGGGATGCGGATGGGGGAGGTAATTTACTTTTTGCTCACGTTCCAAATCTTAGGTTCTGAGTATCTGAAATTTAGCATTCCAATGATCTCACTCTTCCCTGGTTTAAAGTCTTTAGAATAACTGATTTTTCCCTCACTTTCCAGGCTTCTGCAATTGGGATCTTCTCAAAGATGTGAGTATGCAAAGTGGAAACACACATTGACCCAAGTGTCACAGGACTTGGAAGCAACTCTAGAACCAAACACTCCTACAATACAGTGGGAAACAAACTAATTTTCAGACTCAAAAGCAACTCAAATGGATACTTACAAACAGGATTTCAAAATGTTTTTAAGGGAGATAAGGCATTAGAGATATTCTCATTCACATTTCCAAACACAACCATTGATGGTCTGAGCAATTTTGCCCAGAATACAGCTGTATTAAAAAAAGAAAAAGCACCTTTTTCTTTGAGTTCTTGGGGCTTTTCCCAGGTCGACTCCAACGTCCTGTTGTTATAATAGTATGTCTTCCCGTCGGCGGTTTTGTACTCGGTCCACTCGGAGACAGGCGCAGCCCCGGCCAGCGCGGCGGGGGAGGCGGCGATGGCCACCTGGGGGTGGATCATGGGCACGATGGGGGGCGCCATGCCCGGCAGCACGCCTGGAACAACACAGGACACAGGACGGGGCCGTGAGGGGCACGCGGCGCTGGAGCACACCTAGCACCTCGCACGCCTCGCTCACCAAGCAGCGGCCTACACGAGTAAATACGGGGTCTCTGAGTTCAATTAGAAAGCGTTGTTGCTAAATTCCCTTCCTGTGTTTTACAGTCAGTAATGCCCATATTACCAGGCAAATTAAAAAGCTTTATATTTTGAGTAATGTGTAATTCTGCACAGCACAAAGCTTGTTTAGTTTTCAGACATTTGCTTTAATATTTCAAAATTTCGTGCTCTATTTAAAAAGTCTTTATTAGATCTCTATGGCTAACAACCATTTAAAAAAAATCTGTTCCACTGTTTAATTATACTGTCATTTTAAGAGATATTCCCATTGCTCTTGAAAAAAAGACAAGAGTGGCTTGAATTTGAGCCATGTAATACAGAGCAGAACCCTGACAAACCTTAAATCCTGACTTTAAAAAAGTCTACGTTAATTCAGAGCCTTGCATAAAAACTGACGAGAATGAAATTATCTCAGATTGTGATGGTTTTGTTTAATACTGCTCACTGATTGGAAAAAAAAACCCCACATTTTATTCACATCCTAAAGCAAAATGGCAAGTAAATATCTAAAGAAAGCCAGAATACTACATTGTCCTATTATTTATCTACTCGCCCCAACAAAATTGATATACTGAAAATACTTCGAATGACAAGTTCTAGAAGAACAAATTGGATAAAACTAGAACTACAAGGTCATAATTTTGAGCTTTTAACATTTATATTAAAACGTCTATTTTTTAAATAAGGGAAAAGCACACATTACACAGTGCCATACAATATTCTTAGTAAATGACTTTTCTTAAATCCACAGTTTGAAAAATGAAGATTTATACTAAGACACACATACACGCACACCAACATGCGAGCACAATCATGTCACCATACGTGTGAAGTAGGAAAAACAAAAATCCACACACAAGAAACTAAAAACTGAGGAGTATGGGCATGAAGAGATTCACAGTTATTACAGAACTCAATGGTTACAGAAAACCGTACTGGACTTTTCGTATGAAATAAGCTAACGCTAACAGTTACTTGGGAAAGTTATTTCCTGGCCAAATGAGATATTTGCATTTATACTGGTTTGAAAATAAAGTATATAGAGTCATTCAGTTGGGGAAGCAAATAAATAAATAAAAGATAAACACCAACATTCACTACCATGCCAACTTACAGACAAAACGAACTAAGATGGTTTGGAAAATTACCGGTCTTGGTGGTAGCGACTGTCTTTACATACGGGCAGCTGACTATTTGCATCATTGCTACACCTGCAAAACGGACAAGCAAGCAGTTGGGACGCGGCCAGGGCGCTCCTGCTGCCGCCGGAGAGAGGCTCCCGGCAAGAGATGGAAATCACTTTGCTCCAACAGTTTATGCCAGATCAAATAATACTGATTTTAAGCTGCAGCAACAGTTTCTGCCTACATTAAACCAGCTGTTTAGCGAATTACTGGGAGGTCATTAAAAAGAAAAAAGGCATTTCACTGGAGACTCAGGGGTTTAAGTTCATTGGAGGGGGCGCGGGGCTCTCCGTGCAGGGCAAGTGTCGGACCGAGGGGCTGTTCTCCCACAGCCCGGCTCAGGCAGGCCCGGCTCAGGCAGGCCCGGCACAGCGGCAAAGCGGAGCCCGCAGCCGCTGCTGTTCCCAGGCCACTGCTGCGGGCGGCGAGCGGGGCAGGAGCAGGACAGGTCTGAGCCCAGCCCAGCAAGGCACGGCAGGGCCAAAGCCAAGTCCAACCCAGAGGGAAAGCTGAGGGGCATTACGGAAAGGCTGGAGGTGGAAGAAGGGGGAAAAGGAGGTAAAAGCAACGAAGCTGCAAACAGAGGGACACAAAGCTGCACTAGGTCAGTGGCAGCAAACGTAATCTTTATTGGTCATTATCAAGAATGTCACGAGCTGAAAAATGCTCTAAAAGCAGCGTAACTAGCGCTCAGAAAGGCATCGTCATGCACCGCTCTGCTCTCCGGCTCATTAAGAAATGACACAGAAAGGCCACAAAGAGGGAAGCGTCTAATCCTCTTCAATTAGACGCAAAATTCAGTAGGAAATTAGACAGGGGTAAGGGAACGTGCTTCCAAGAACCTTCGCTTTAGGGTGTGGAAGGAAACTGGCCATTCTGTCTACATGGGTCTGGTCCGGACACTCAGAAACTGAAACACTTCAGAGACTTCACCTTAAATGGTTTCAGTTCCATCAGCTGAGGCTGGAAATCCTCCAGTGCAAAGTGAAATTAAACCCCTGTGTTTATAACCAAAGTAATTCATATTTTTCTTCATTACAGATCTAGTATGGGAAGCATAAAAAATACTGCCAATTTATTTTTAAAAAATATTTGTGATAAAACAGAATTGTAATGTTCTTTAATAATAATTTCAATTAAAGAATCCAAAACTAGTTTCATTTTTAAAAGTATGAATTGAGACACAAAAACATTGACTCAAACAGCACTGAATGAAGTGTTTGTCTAAATTTGGGGGGCGCTTCATGTTATGTACTTGGAAATGAATCTGAAAATTCGTTTTGTTAAGGAAGTTACAGCATGTCTTCAAACTGGGTCAGTATAAATAATGCCATCTGCAGGACCATGGAAATCAGAGATACTGCAGCGCAGATAAGACTCAGCAAATACCCGAGCTGTTTCCTCTGCTGAGTTCACTCCCAAACATACAACTAACTTTTAACGCATGAATTAAGAGAAAGCAGACTTACTTTTTAAGATCTGAGATATCATTAATCAACTCTTCCATTGTTCCATCTTACTACAGTATAATACAGAGATTAAATTTGAAATCATTTGTCGATGGCGTGTTCACAGCTCTGTCTCTGCTACTGGGAGCAACCTGGCTGATCCTGCACCTGGTCCTGAGAGTCCCAAAGATCTGCTCGTCAAAACCAGAAACGAGCCTTTTTGACTTCACCTGCGCTGCCATGAAGGCATTTTAACTTCTCTTTAGTTTCTTGTTACTGTCAAATATTTTAAAGGTTTCCTTTCTTTCACAGCGTTTATAAAGCATTAGAACCAACTCCAGCCAGACTGATTTTATTCTGTAGTCAGGCAAACACCCAATTCGGCTGTTTGGGGGCAGCACACACCTGGCTGGGGGGTTTCCCTCCTGTGCGCTCCGGGTTCACCCCAAAGGCTCGTCTCACCGTGAGAGCAGGAGAGAGGCCAGATCTAAGACGTGCTACCAGGAAATTCCTGACAATAATTACTTTCAAAAGTGAGTTTAAGGAGGAGAAGATGGATGTTCTTGCTCTGTCTTTCCTTCTGTGTTGCACTACTTTTTGACTGAGAGCTTATGAAAAAAGCCAAGGCCAGCACATACCCCAGTAAATCCAGTTTCACTGGCACCCTTCTCTGCTGTTCTGGCCACCCACGTTTTACCTGACAGCTGAGTAGCTGATTATATCCCTCCAAGGCACGTACAGACCCTTCACTCTCTGCTGATCCCTTGCTGGACACGTCAGAAATTGCAGTTGAGGACATCCAGCTGACCACTGTTAGGGCTTAACCCTTTTTGTTGTTCTTCCAAACCTCACAAATATACAGACATCAGAATTCTCCCTCTATCTTTCACCCATTTTTTGTTCAGCTTTGAACATCATGTTCAGAATAGTATTTTTTCCTGTCTTAAAATGAGTTTCCTTTTCAAGCAAATCACAGATTAAAGTAGCTTTGCCCAGTTATTTTAGAAGACTATCCTAAAAGCAGAGGCAACTCCAAGTTGATCCTCCCTCCTAGTTAGCAGGGCTAATACCCATTTTAACTACTTCGAGCTTATATCCTTTATCCAGGCAGCGTTCTAAAGGATCACTCTCCACCCAGCGCACTGGACAGACGCAGGGGCGTCCTCCATCTGCGCAGGATCGGTGTCCAGGGCCACAGAACGAGTCACCTCGCTCAGCCTGCAGAGCCAAACCAGGATGCTGCTGCTCAGAGCTGCTGCTTTCCAATTCCTGACCAGAAGTGATTTGTATCCAGTGCAAGTACAGCCTCGCACCTCCCTTTGCAGCAGAAAACCAGCAGCTCCTGGTGTATATTCAGTGCTGCTGCACACTGAAAAACCACTAATTACTTTTGCACTGGGGTGGGAACTCAGCTGAGATGGTAATTAATCAATGAGCGGCTTTACTGACCGCTTTGGAAAACCTCTGCAGCAATTACAAATAGCTGAGTCCAAAATTTTGCCAGCCCAAAACTAGTTCCTTACGTATCTAAATATTTTACAAAAACCTAAGAAAATATGATTTACCCAGGCACCAGTGGGCTGCCATCTGATATTTCCTCTCAGTGGTTTTTACATCTAAAGCCTACAAATAACACCCTAATGTCTTAGAACGCCTTCATTGTGGTCCTACATTAACACCTCAGCATTTTGCATCAGCAGTCAGCATCATACTTGACAGTTGCAAACCAAGAGAACTGGGAACGCCTAACATCATTCTGGGTTAGTGCCCCTGAAGGGCAATCTTTTCTGCTTATAAATATCTAATTTTATTTTAATTTATTTTGGCCATAAAACATGTCCTAATAAATATTTATGCACGAGACTTAAGGTCCAAATCTAGCGAGTAGAAAAAAATCATGGCAATAATGCGATTAGTGAAATACAGTGCTACAATATTCTCAGTCACATATGGATTCTGTCCAGAACCTCTTTTTTTTTTTTTAAAATAGGACGACAAGATAAGATACGTGCCATGAGATTAAGAAGTGTTTAGTGCGATTCTTATATTTTCCTATCATCTAAGAGAAAAAGGTTTACATGTTTAAACGCAGCTGTTTTCTGATATCAAAGAACTAGAAGTCAAAAAAATTTCATGTTCTTTGTTATTTAAAAAGTCTGTCTGCTAACCCTGAATTCTTTGGAAAATACTCTGAGTGGAGAGGATTCAGGCAAGTTCCGTACACAGTGGACACATGAGTGCAAACAAATTGACAACATGGACATGTAGCGGACACGACAATCACAGTTTGCCAATTTACCTGGAAGTGGAATAGGCATGCCAGGAAGGGGGACACGGAATGGAGGTACCATTACTGGTGGAAAAGCAGGAATTGCTGCAGTTGGCTGCGGCACTGCATGAGGCACTGCAGGAGGCAATGTCTGTGGGACTGGCTGGGGAACAGTCTGCACAGGTGTAGCAGAAGGAGCAGAGGTTGAAACACTGACTGATGGGGTGGCAACTGAAACACCCGAGCTCGGGCTCTGGTCTTGTGTGGTGGGTGCTGATAAAAAAAAACAAAGAACACCTTGTATCTTACACGCTACAATACACTTGCTGCAAACATACTGGCTCTGTTTCCCAACAGACCTTATTATATCAGCAGATATGCTTAGATATATATCATCAGCAGAAGACACTCTTAGACAAAAACCACTTTGCCTTCTCTGTAGCATTAAATATTCACACAGAAAGTCAATTTCCAATTTTACTTTGTCCCATTCTTGACACCTGGCAAGTCTGTACAGCAGTAGCAAGAGTGTACCAAGGACAAACAGAGCCTCTGTATCCCTGCTCAGAACAATAAAAAGAGCACATTACAGAGAGTTTCAAATGGGAAAAGATTGTTCTTACGTTAAATGAACACAGGTTCTGCTTTTTAACAATAACAGCAGCAGCATGTGCATGACAGTGTCTAAAACTGTGCTTATCAAGCTGTGATCCAAGAATGGAAAAACGCCAATTAAAAATGTGTAAATAAGCAAGGAAAAGGAAAGTGCTTTTGTTCAGAAGCTGCAAGGACTTTCCTGATCTTCAGTGCCTCCCAGTGGGAAAATACGCTACTAGCATTCCATTCTGTAGTCCTTGCAGCATGACCACAATCAGCACTTCAACAAGAATAAATGCTGCTGTGCAGTAAAGCACTGGCAAACAGGAACCAGAAACATGACCGGTTAAACTCATCGGCCAGCCTTGAAAATGTACACTGTAAGATTTTGTGGAAGGGAGGAGGAACTGTTGTAAAAATGAGCTAATAAAAAAAAAAAAGAAACCACATCGACTTACGACTGTGTTATATATGGACACATATGTGCATTTTCTTCAGTATTTAATGACTACCAGAAGCATTTCTAATAACATACCAGCATTAACGTATATTTAAATATAGATTTTTGATCTGTTAAGTGTTTCAGGAAGGGTGCAAGTTCTTAGCACTGCCTAAAATGTAGGGAAACAGAGCAGACAGTCAGTATGTGATTTGTTGTAAGACCTGAGGCAAATCAGTACCAGACAAGAACGAAGCTCACCCAGAAGTCCCAAGGTTTTTTTACAGGCCAAGTCTGGGAGTTATAAAATTACTTTAAATGATAAAATTTTATCACCTAGGCACAGACACCAAAAGTAACAGTTCTTAAAAGCAAAGAAAGTTCAGCAGGTAGAACAGGCGGAAGTGGAACAGACTCTCAGCGTTCGATATTAGGAAATTTTGCTTCAGAGAAGGTGCACACAGCGCTATTTCAACTGCAGGGTCAGTTCTCAAAAGCCTGGCATTAGCCAGAAGCCAAGGTTCACCTCCTGCCCGGCTCTTGTCACTCACCAGAGCGGTTTGAGTAGACCCTGTTTCCACAAAGTAGCTGAACGCAGTATTAAGTTACCTTTCTAAAATGCTTTGAGCAATACAAAGTATTTGCTACTCTAATGATCTGTCCTCCCTCCAGAGTTAACTGAATGCATCATTTGGGGGTACGTAGATTTGACTCCCTTTCATACACAGATCCATAAAGTTCGGGTTAAATGGTGAGTTAAGTTTGACTTGTCTCACTTGTTACAGGAAACAGATTAAATAATTCCAGGGGATGCACTAGACACTACAGCTGGAGTTACAACAGTTCAGCAGCTGCTCCTGTTCTGCTCGCTCCTGGCCTGACCCAGCGCAGCTACGACGATTCCGACTGCAGAACAAGAGCTCCGGGGCTGCGGGGCCGCGGCAGCACCGAACCCCGCCAGCCCTGCGCCCCACAGCCGCACTGACAGCCTCGTGCTGACAGACCGACGGCACGGCAGATACACCTCCAGATGCTCTGCACTTCATGAGCACGTATATGCCAAAGTACAGGATAAATCAGCCTGTTTGCATTGTGTGCAGATACTCGGTACAAACATACGCTATGTGCACGCTGCCTAAGCTTAGTCCTCTTCCCTCTTGAGGTTCCCTCAGTTGGAAAAGCCTTAAAAGCAAAGGCTCAGCCCACATAAAAAGCAGTGATCTTCAGACTATTATTCCAAGGTCTGAGGCAACAATAATGGCTCTAATGACTTTCTTTTTCCTCTTTCCTGCAGCTCTAGCAAATGAGGCTTAAATCAGGAGAATAATGCTATTAAAAGTAATGCACCAGAAGAAGTTCTGTCCCTCAACCAGCCAATTCTGTGCTGTCCAGCAGCAGCACCCCAAGATCCAGCCTCTGCAGCAACAGAGGCCACTTTGGAAACAAAGAGGAAATGCTACAACTGTAACTCCTACCTCAAATTAACTTTGCTTCTGAAATACCTTTTAAAAGAATTTAGCTTTACTTAAAGGGAAAGGGATGAATAATAGCTTTGAGATTATGTGATAACAGCAGAAGAAAAATCTACAAAGACCTAAAGACAAAGGCTGCATCCTGATTCAGTGCTACTCTGCCAGAATAACTTTCAGACTGGGAGGGGAACATTTGCATGCAAAGTTCTTCTGGATTAAATACTGTACTTTAAACTCATACTCCACTTCCTGTGCAAACAGCTTCCTCCTGGAGACCAAGTTTTCAGTGCAGTAGCTCCCCGGGCAACATCCCCCAGCGCGCAGCCGCGAGCCGTGCTGGTACTCACTGGAGATGGTCTGCGAGCCCGAGGTGGCGGTGGTGGTGGTGGAGGTGGAGGAGGCCGGCGTGCTGGAGGAGGTGGACGGGGAGGCTGCAGCCGCGGGGCTGCTGGTGGTGGGTGTGGAGGTGCCCACGGCCTGCGCCTGCGCTGCCAGCATCGGCGTCAGCTCCGACTGCTGGATCACCTTCACCCCGTCCGGCTTGCTCCACGCCGACTCGCGTGTCCGCGCGTTATAGAAATACACCTACGATTTAAGAATGTCACTGTCAAACAACTGCTTACCTGGAGGAGAAGCATTTACAAACGGTCCGGTTCCTCCTGTTGTAAAAATAACTAATAAGAGGACAGACAGGAGCATAGGATTTTACCACAGCACAAGACTATGTGAAAACGCTCCCAAGGGGAGCAAACACCCGTCACCTCGTTGTTTTGGTCACCAGCTCACCTTCCCATCCGGAGTTTTGTTTTCTACCCAGATCTCCTCAGCTGGGGGCATCGCCGGTGTTCCCGGGGCAGTGACGGGTGGCATCCCTGGAGGGAACATCATACCCGGGGGCGGTGGCATGCTGCCCATGGGAGGAGGCATGAACGGTGGTCTCTAAAGATATAATAACAAGAACGACCATAATAACTATAATACAATTTTCAACCAGAGCTTTCCTTTCTCAGAGCACCAGACAGCACAACTAGAGCAAGGTTAATTCTCCCAGTCCCGAGAGCTTCTTTAACAATCTGATGCCACCAGCCCAGAGGTGGCACCTCCGGACAAGCCACCAACTCTGGCAGAGCAGCTGCAGCGAGAGCTTCACATCCGAGATGCCCACATAAATGTAAACATCAGAAAAAGCGGCATGAAAAGAAGTGGGGTGAGAGAAAACTCCTATCCTGAAAAGGAGAAAATATCCCAATGTGAGAAAGAATGGAAGAACTGTTCCTGAAGAACTGCTCCTCAGACATCCCAGCTGTGAATCAGATACACCAGTTACACAGCGACCCTCCCAGTGAAGAAACATACATATTAAAAAAAATTACAAGTAAGCTTCCAATTTAGCAGCATAGCGGAGCAGCAGATTTCATTACAATCCATTATACCTCTCGATTTCCCATTAACTAAAATTCTAACTGGTGCAAATTTAAGAAAAAAAGAATAAAACCATCAAATGACATTTTCAATATTACATCATCATAAGAAATCCAGAACTGCCCCACACACCACTGTTACCTGAAGTCTGAATGCCTATTTTCTAATTCAAGGTACATTAAGTTATTTTATTCTACCTGCTTATTTGGACTGTCCTGAAATTTCCTGTGCGTAACAAGTCTAGTGAACACCTCTCTCTAAAAAAAGACAGTCAATAAAATCCACCGAGTTCTTTAACTTATTCTGCATACACCCACAGCTGACCCAGTTATCTCCATCACTCCAGTTCGAGCTGAACTTGTGATTCAAAAGATTCCTCTTCACAAAGGCAAGGCCAGAACAGCTCCCCGGTGAAACCTGTCCAGCCTCGCACCCCACACAGGCAGGACCGGGCCCTGTGAGCTGGGACCGCGCAGCATATCCCGGGTCATGGGAACCGGGGACTCGGTGTGACATGCCACAAACACGGGCCCTGAGCTGCGCCCGTGCTCCGAGAGCTGCAGTCCCACCTAGCCGCCTCCAGCACGTGCCACGTCCTCACTCTCCGTCTGCATCTGGTTTCTTTCAGAAATTTCCCCAAGACCAAAATTTCTGCTGTAAGAGAAATATTTTAAACTGCTTTTTAAATTCATGTACCAGCTCCGATTTTTGTTAAATACTATTATAAAGGAAGTCAAGAGCACATGGACAGAACTCAAAACAAAAAAGCCATTAAGGTCACTATAGCCTTTCTTTCCTTCCTTATTGATTCTCCACAGCTCCTCCAGCTGGCCACAAGATGATCTTTCTCTTCACTGCTCTACAATCTGTAACAAGAACCCAGTAGAGCTCACGTCTTGCCTGCTGTTGCTGCTGTCCCCAAAAAGGGCAGCGCTGGGAGCGCGGAGGGGTCCACAACACCCTGGCCCTGCTCCAACGCACCCTCACCTCCATTGCCACCACAGGACCTGTCAGCGTCGTGTCTCCCCTCGCGGCAGGAGCAGGATGAGAAGCTAAAAACCAAATATTTGGTGCAGAGCAGAGCACAGTGCTGACACGGCATGAAAAATTCAGCCATGTTCAGTGCATGGATTCCATGTACGGTACTGAGTTGTAGAAGACAGGCTCACTGCAGGGCATGATAAAATGGCAATGATGCAACAGCTGAGAGCTGAAGTACATCCAATGGATAAATCCAACGCACAACTCAAGGAGACATCAGCAGCCAGGCTGGGGCTTCAAATTAACTCTGGCTGATTTTTGAAACTGCAAGAAAGCAGCGAGGTCCTGCTCTCCCCTCAGCCGAGTCCCACTGCACGCTCCGACACTCCTCATCACTCCAGAGCTGTCACGGCAGTGCCTGGCACACCAACGTTAACGCCAGGCAAGAGGGAAAACGGAATCAGAAAGCACCAGAGGAAAGGCACAGTAGGTGGAAATAGTCATAAATAAATGTAGGCTGAACGTGAAAACATACCATAGAACATGGCCCCTAGTGCTGAGTGAAGAGAAAAGAGGACAGTGAGCTGAGCGGGGCTGTTCACATCCCGCACATGGACTGTTTCAGGCTGTAGCTCTGCAGGACTTCGGTTCGACTGAGAACCAGGGTGATTAACAGCTACCACACAGCTCCCTGGGCACTCCAGGTTCTAACAGCACCTTTACCTTCGAGAAGATGGAGAGAAAACTGCTATGGACAACATGCGCTGGTTTCTTCTTGAAATCTCATGCTCAGGATGATGACAGCACACAAAATTAAACTTAAGTCCTTGTTCACACTCTCGCTGCTTCTCTGGTTCCTCTCACGCCTTCCTGCAGCTCAGCCCGGCCGTGCAGAGCTGTGCACTGAACCTGCAGCAAGAGCAACGTGGGCAACACTCCCGCAGCCCTGCTGCTGAAAACCGGGCACAAAGCCGGGCCTAAAGCACCAGGAAATGGCCCACGGCAGCGCACTCTTTCCATTGTGCCCACAGCCCTACATTTTAAAATAAACTTCACAGCAGTGAAGTCTTCACTAGTCTATGACAAACAGTGGATTTAAACCATTGTTTATAAACCATACAAACGATTCAGCTCTTCGCAGGCCTGCCTGCCGTCCCACAGAGCAGTTACACTGACAGCACTGTGCGCCTACAGTGCTATTAAACAACACATTTCTTACTCACAAACGTGTTGTACCTTTCCAACTCTCTGAACCTCTGAAAAGTAGGCAAAAGAACTTAAGCTTACATCACCATGATGAAAATCTACCATACCTGAGCCCAAGAGGCTCGCGCTACCCTGGAAGTGCTAGGAATGCTCTTAAGTTTTAAAAATAACAAAACAAAACAATAAATGCAAGATGAAGAGCACCATCCCTCTGCCAAGGGTAAACTGATGTCAGCATAAGGGCCACCTGCAGATGCTCCAGTCAAACACCCTGAAGATTTTTTTCCCAAATGTTAAATTTTTATCATTGTGTTGACAACTCCCGGGGCTCTACTAAGGATACACCCTCCTGAACAGAGTGCTGAAACAACACACACCTCCTCCCTGGTTATACACCCACTTCCCAGCGTTGCTGCCTGCCCACCCAGACAGCCCCGGTGACCATAATAACCACTCATGGCAGGTGTGGCTCACGCTGGAACCATGCAGGACACGGCTGCACCTCCCTGGCAGACCATGCGCGTCCCCGTCACCCCGCTGCGCGCCAGCAGAGCTCAGATCAGCCCAGGGGGTGATGTGTCCCTCCCGTGCCTGCTGCAAGGCGCTCAGAAACCCCAGCACAGCCCCATCCCGCATTCTGCACGGCCACAAGGCACACATGCCACGCCAGGCTTCAGTAACGACTCTGCTGGTGAGCGCTCCCCAACTGCACAACCAAGTAATTCAGAATTGCCTCCAGGAGCAAAACAGGTTGTGTTTACCTACCGCAGGTACGCATTCGTTTTATAACACCATACAGAAGCTGTATGTTTTCACCATGCCCTGCTATTTTTGCATCCATTTGAATGTGTCTCATTATTTCCACATGTGAAAACAAACAAGAGAAATCTCTAAATCCCAACTCAACAAACCAAGAGAATCTCCCATTCTTCACCTGTAAGTGTGGAGGTCCCATTGGCGGAGGGATCCCTCCTGGAGGTGGCATCGGAGGCATGTTCGGATCAAACGGAGGGCGTCCAAAGGGGGGGCGAGGTGGTGGAGGGGGACCCCGCATCATCCCAAAAGGCGGAGGTGGTCGCATGAGAGGTGGCGGGCCTCTCATGACTGCGTTTGGTGGGGGAGCTGGGCCACGAAACCTCAGTGCTTGCTGCTGAGCCATCCTGCGGATAAGGCCAAAGGGAAACAAAGTTCATTTTCATTTGCTGCTTAGCTGCAGGAAACCAAATTCTTACAATAACCAGGGAAAAAACCCTAATAAAAATCAAAACGCTGCGGAAAAAAGTCAACATTGAATAAACAAAGTGTGCGACTACTTCAAGTTTCTTCCCCTTTGGAATTCAAGTTTATTAGTGCTCAACTGTTAGCTTTTACTCATGGAAACAAATAACCAGGAGCTGAGATGAGGGCAGACGGGCACTGCGGACCCGCATCAGCGCTGCCTGAGCTCTGCAGCGGGACCTGCCGCTGCCTCCCGCCTGTGCCACGGCTGGGACCTCCACGTCTGTCCGTCCTGCCCGGGGGTTCCGTTACCCTGAAGCACGAGTGTCTGTCTGAACTACGTACATCCTTCACACTTCTGATTTAAACTCTGGCCACGGCGCTCACCCGCTGTGCCGCCCAGCCCTCTGTGCAGCCAGCCGTGTAAATGCACGTAGAGAAAGAGCGTTCAGCTCTGGAACCAGCACACGCTCTCCTGCTGCGCTCAGAACCGCTGCGCCCCGCTCGGTGCCGCGCACACCCGCGGAGGGGGAACGGGGGGACGAGAGGGGAACGGCCGCTCCGCTCAGCGCCCCGGCTGCCCCGCTCCGGCCGACCGGGCCGGGGGAGCAGGCGGGGTCGGCGGCAGCTGGCGCGGGGACCCCGCCGGGCGGCCCGCCCGCCGCCCCCGGCAGCCCGGCCCCGGGACCCGGCCCAGCGCCGCCGCACGCGGGGACAGAAAATGGAGGCGGCGAGAGCAGCTCCCGCCAGGCCGCCCGCCCCGGCCCCGCCCCACCCCGCCCGCGGGCCGCGCCCCGGCCCCGGCCCCGGCCCAGCTCCGGGCCCGCTCCCGCGCCGGGCGCAGGCCGGGCCCGCGGGCAGCGCTGCGGGAAGGCCGCTCCGTGCCGGCTGGGCCAGGCCGCGGCCCCGCCAGAGCCCGCGCCCGCCGCGCCGTACCTGAGCTCGCTGCCGTACCGCTCCGCCGCCGCCTCCCCCTCGCCGCCGCCGGCCCCCGCGCCGCCGCCGCCGCCGCCCCGCTCCGCCATCGCCGCCTCGCAGCGCCGCCGAGCCCAGCCGCTGCCGCCCCGGCCAGGCCCCGCCGCGCCCCATTGGCCGCCCCACACGCCCGTCCGCGCACGCGGGGGCGGGCGCGCCCTGCGATTGGTCGACGCGCCCGCCGACTTTGAATGAGGGAAGCCAGGCGCGCCGGGATTGGATGCGCGCGGGCGTCCCGCGCCGCTTGCGGCTCGGGTCACGTGAGGCGTAACCCGCAGGGAGAACCGGAACTGGCCTCGCGTAAGACGGAAGAGGCCGTAGGAAAAAAAAAAAAAAAAAAAAAAAGGACGGGAGCTACATCCAATCAGCGGGCGGAACACGTGCACCAATCACATCCCGCAGCTGGCTGCGCGCTCCCAACCACAAAATCCAAACCAGAAGCGTCCCGTTACGTCACCGGGGGCGGAGTTCGAGCAGCAGCCAATGGCGGGGCATGAGGGTGGGGCAACGCCCCGTTACCGGTCAGCAGCCAATGAGCGAGCGCGGAAGAGGGTGTGGGTGGCCAATGGGGAGCTGGCGCGGTCCCGGCCCGGCGCCCCGCGGCCGCAGCGGGGCGCTGCGCTGGGGAGGGGTGGAGCGCGCTGCGCGGCCGCCGCAGCTGGGAGGGCAGCGGGCCCGGGCGGACAGCGGGCCCGGGCGGGCAGCGGGCCCGGGCGGACAGCGGGCCCGGGCGGGCAGCGGGCAGCCCGTCCTGCTGGCCCTGGGACCGCTTCTCCCAGTCTCACTTTTGTCAAAAAAGAAGAGCTGCCTTTTCTTAAATAATAAAAGTAATCAGGACTACTGAGGCATCTTGTGATGGTGCTGTGTTTAAAGAGACTCTCACAGATTTTATTTTGCTGCTTGGTTTCTTTATTCACATGTTTTGTTTGATGTCGCTGGTGCTGGGAGGATTTTCAACAGCTGGGTGGGTGATGGGGGCTCCCCAGGTACGTGCGTGTCCCCCCGCCCCAGCGTGTCCTCAGCCCCTCGTGCCCCGAACCCGGGTGGCAGCAGCCTGGGCACCCAGGAATCCTCCGCGCTGGCCTGGCCGCTCCAAGGAGCCGCGGGAAGGGGCTGGAAGAACCGCTGGCTCTGCCCCGCGGGGATGGGAGATGGAGCCGGGAGCCCCCAGCCCACATCCCCCTCGCCAGCGCCGCGAGGGATCAGCTCGTTCTGACGGCAGGAGGCTAAAACGGGGTTTGGACATGATAGTTCAGCTCCTGCCCGCACAGCGGGGCTGCCTGGCTGCCTTTCATCCCCTTTCTCATCTGCTTGGCTTAGGATTGTCTCAATGATTTATTAATGGTGGGCTGGCAGACAGGAGCAGCTGGAAGGCCCGTTCCGTGTTCAGGAGAGCTGGCCTGGTTCCACACAGAGCCCCGTACTGCTCAGCTGTATTTTCTCAAAACAATTCAGCCAGTAATTCTTGGACTGCAGCTCTTTCAAGGGCAATTAATTGTGAGCTGCAAAATGCGAGTGATTTTGACAAATTTGACGGCAGCTACTTGTTCAGCAGGATGTGGCTTTTGGAAATAGTACAACTTATTGTGCTTAATACATGCTTCCCCTAGATTTCATTAAAAATCTGAATTCTAGTAATGCAATTTGCTGATTGCAGGGACACCGTCACTAATTAACCAGCAGAGTGGGCTCCAGGAGCGCAGGTAGGAGAGAGGACAGAGGAGCCGCAGCCCCGGGCGTGCTCAGGGGACACCGGGGCAGCTGCAGCCCAGGACCCGCCAGCACCGGCTGCTTCCAATCCTGGGGAGCCCCCGCGCTGCTCCCCGGGCTGGGGCACCGCTGGCCGCGCTCCCGGGGAACGGGGCTGGACCCCTCCAGGGAAACCTGAACCTGAACCGGCTGCGGGGATCCGTGGCTGTGGTGGTGCCAACAGAACGTCTGTTGGGCCAGCTGGGTACCCAGTTGTGGGGTCCCCTCCCACCCACCCCCGGGCTCCCCGTGCCGAGTGGCTCAAAGCTGCTGGCTCCAGCGTGCCGCGTCACGGGGCAGAGCTGCTGCTGCTGAAAGAGCGTTCTCCGTGGAGCATTTTAAACTGCAAACCTTTCAAATGTTTAGATCTTCATAACTTTTAAAGGAACATTTCTTGTGATCCAACTGTTCTGCCCGGCGCACAGGAAAGACATTTAAAATGTTGTGGTTTGGATTCACTCTCAAATCTGGCCAAGCTCCTGAGTTCCCTGGGTCCAAAGCGAGTGGCTTTTTTCCTCCTCTTTGCAGCTGTGTGATGAGCTGGCTGTCAGCACTTTCCTTCGGTTTCCAGGGCAGTGTCCCAGCCCTGGAGCCGCGCAGGCTCCCCCACGCACACCCTTGCCCCAGCACCCGGTCCGTACGCAGCCATCAGCCCTTCTCTCGTGCCGGCTCACAGACACTGACATCTTGTCATCCTTTTAAAATTTTCTTCAGATTTCAGGTTGAAGTGTGATTCTGAATTAAAATTTTTGCCCTGGGCTGTCTGCAGGGCCTTTCGGCTGCTGCAGCGCCAGCATCTGCCGGGGAGACCCGCAGGTCCCGCATCGCAGCCCGAGCGGGCACCGGCAGAGCGGGGGTGAGCGCTGCGTCCCCCCAGCTCGGCCGCGTGTCCCTCGCATGGGCCCGGGGCAGGTCCCCGAGGGCTGGGCACACACTGTGGAGCGGAGAGACAGGTGGGTCTTGGCTGTGGTTCAGACTGGGCTCCAGTCCTCACTGCTCTGGCGGTATATCCTTTTTTTCTGCTGGTGTATTTTTTTATGCAGAACAGCAATGATTAAAACAGTGATTGGCTTCACTCTGGCTAATTGCATGTCACAGCGAAACTATTTGTAGAACAATCCTCTGACTGCTAGGCTGTTCAGCTAAGGGCACCAGAAAGAATTTATGGTTGTGCTTTTCAGCGAGGTTTAAATAATTATTGGTTTTGGAAGCTATACTTTGGAAATGCAGAGAAAGGGGTGTTCTGAAGGAAGCCCAGGGAGCTGGTGATGAGGAGTCCAGCCCTGTGGCATGCACGCTGCAGCCGTGGTGCCTGCCATGCCGCACCGCAGCACAGTGCATTGAATGGTACCGCACCGCAGCACACCGCGTTGCACTGTACCGCACTGCACCGCAGCACACCGCATTGCACCACAGCACACCGCATTGCACCACAGCACACTGCATTGCACTGTACCGCACTGCACCGCAGCACACCACACTGCACCACAGCACACGGCATTGCACCACAGCACATCGCATTGCACTGTACCGCACTGCACCGCAGCACACCGCATTGCACTGTGCCGCACTGCACCGCAGCACACCGCATTGCACCGCAGCACACCGCATTGCACTGTGCCGCACTGCACCACAGCACACCGCATTGCACCGCAGCACACCGCATTGCACTGTGCCGCACTGCACCACAGCACACTGCACTGCACCCCATTGTGCCACAGCACACTACACTGCAGCACACCACACCACATTGCAGTGCACTGCATTGCACCACACAGCAGCACATTGCTTCACACACATCGCACTGCAGCACATGGCTCACCACCCACCCCTTTGTTTCTGCACCCCTGAAAGGGGGTGATGTTATTTAAAGCCTTTGATAGCCCTGCGGTGGGGCTCAGGGGCAGATGTGGAGGCTGAAGCACGTGCTAGCTGCCCCCTGCCCCACTGCAGCCGCTGCCCGTCACGCCCCCTCCTCACCTGTGAGCACCGCTCGTGTGTGTGTCCCCGCTTGGCGCCGGGGCCAGCCCCTGCCCGCAGCCATGGCTGGGTCCGTGGGGGTGCCCAGAGCCACCCAGAGTGGGGGTTTCACTCACACTCAGCTTGTTGGAGGTTATAGATCAAGTACAACCACCAGAGCTGGGCCCAGCCTTTCCGCTTGCTCTTGGCAGCACTGTCACCTCCCACAGCTCCTTCTCCAGAGGGACCGTGCCCAGCCATGCCCCCGCACGGGGCCTTCTGGGAGCGTTAGAGACCCGTGACCACACCAGCCGCGCTGGGGCCTGGGAGCGGGACACGGCCAAGGACGGCACGCTTGGCCCCTCTCCCGAACTCCTGGAGACGTCCGGGGAAACTTCCCCTGCCTCAAACCCAGCCACAGAGCTGACACTAATAGAAAAAGACCATTAAAAAGCTCTGTGATATTCTGTTCTCCTGCTTCTGGTCCCTCTCTCCCTTTGTTGCTGCTGGCATTTGATGCATTATTGATGTGCCTCGGTGCTGCTGCTCTCCCGTTTCCTCCACCGCTGCTCCCGCAGCCGCAGCCGTGCTGGGCCCACACGTCCCACGGACGAGCTGCCACCAGGTGATGCCCCGGGAGGCAGCTGGAGGGGCCCAGCCCCAGCGTGTCCCCACGGCAGAGCCAAGCATGGCCCCTGGCGCCGAGCAGCACGGCCCCTGTGCCGGAACACAGAGCCGGGCTCCTGGCTGGCACGGGTAGGGCTGGACGTGGAGATGCCCCGTGTGGTTCTCCGCTCCGGCGAGGGTCTTCTCCTCCAGCCCCTGACCCCGGTCTCTGCTCGTCCTCGGGTCTCTTCTCCAGCCTGCACTGTCGGGAGATTGTCCTCCCACACAGCACGTGGCGCGGGACACACGGTGCAGGGCACACGGTGCGGGACACACAATGCAGCGTGCACTGTGCAGGGCACAAGGCACGTGGTGCAGGACACGTGGCACAAACATGATTTGGCAGGGCGCGTGGACCAGGGGCTGCCTGGCCGCAGCAGTGTCACCAGGAGAGCAGGGTGGGGGCCGCTGTTGGAATGGCCACGGGGACAGACGTGGGGACAGTGAGGGGACAGCCCGGCAGCAGTGTCACATCCCCTCCCAGTGGGAGCTGCGGGCTGGGGTGGCCACGTGCAGCCCTGTGCAAGTACGTGTGACCGGGTACCAGGGAAAGGGGATCTTCCACAGAGCACTGAAAATGTGCCTGTTTCCCTGAGAGACCAGAAACGCTCCATCTCCGGGGTTAATGTTTAATGAGGTGGTTTTAGGACAGAAGCTGTCTGCTGAGGGACAGGCCGGACGTGCTCTCCTGCTCACACAGCGGTATGGGGGTCACGCTGTCCGTGGGGCTGATCCCAGGGGACGCGGCCGGCAGGGGCAGCGGGCTGGGAGCTGCAGAGTCGTGGGGCCGTGGCAGCCCAGCCACCCCCAGCCACCCGGAGCAGCCCCCGCCCGGGGCTGAGGTGCGGGACTCGGGGGCGCAGCAGCGTGAGGGCTCCGTTCGCCCAGCAGCAGCGCGGCGGGTCTGTCCGGCTGGAGGAGCTCCTGGCCCCCTGTGCATTCGGCTGCCCTGGGCTGCAGTGAACTGGAGCAAACCCGCTGCCGGGCTCTGCTGTGCCGTCCCGGGGAACCGCATCGATGTGAAATCCCAGGACACCGCGTGGCCAATTTGCTCAGGTTTCCTCAGTGGGGGCTAATGTGTTTTCCGTGTTAATGTGCCTGCACGCGGCATCCAGCCCGACTGCAACGTGGAGCCGCTAACACGACATGACTGGCACTCGGGCCCCGTTTGCAGCGGGACAGGGGCTGAGCGTGTTGCTGCTGCTCTGCTCCTCCAAACAGCTTTGGCCTGGACTGACCCCAAATTTACAGTATTTCAAGTTTCCTCACTAAAGGATGAAGCAGTCAAGTCCTCCCACCCCAGCGTTTCTGAAAAGGAGAACACTTGCTCTATCCAAAATATTTCAGGTTCCTTCACTGCTCCCCACCCTCTCCTTAAAAAGCTACTGAAAATAAAGCACAAAATCTCTCTTTGAAAAGTACAGCATTTAAAGAAATATCATTTTTTTTCCCCAAATATTTTCTTCTGTCTTTAGACCAGAGTTGTTTTGAGTTGTGAGGCATTTCAACACTGTTGGCAGCATTAGTGCTTGGTCACACCATCCCTCAGTGCTCCCCTTGGAGGCAGCCCCCCGCCCCCCGTCCATCTCCATCCCTTTTGCAGCAGAGGTTCCTCTTGCAGCAGAGGGATCCAAGAGAGCCCTCCCTTGTTGCCTACCCCAAACCCACCGTCCCTGAACCTCCCTTCCCGTCGCTGCCCCCGGGGGGGCCCCAGGCTGGTTCCCTGCCCCAGGCACGCGGTGCCCGGCACGAGCGGCCACGGGAGGGACGGGCAGCACGTGGCACCGCGGCGGGTGCAGAGACGGAGCAGGCGGGAGCAGCTGCTGCGCTGGCGATGGGAGATCCTCCTGCCGGCGTGATCCATCCTGGCTGGGCACACTGGGGCTGTGCTGCCTGCTCCCCGGAGCCGCAGCCAGCAGCCGGCTGGGGAATCGCAGAGCGTAAAACCAACCGAGCAATAAACAGAAGTTGAGATTTTTTTTCAGATGCTTTTATATGTTCTCACTACATTACTTAAAGGAGGATCTGTGAGTTTTGCTTTATTTTTTCATAGGCATGTGGAAATGGTTGTAGACTAATCTGTTTTGGCATTTGGGGAAAAACAGGCATGTACTGAAACAACGGAGATATCAAACTTTATCTGTCATCTCTGGCTCAGATCCCTGGCATGTTTTGCTCCTGCGGGCAGGGCTGCTGGAGGAGGACGGAGCCCCAGGCTGGGTGGGAGCAGCGCAGGCGCTGGCTAGCGCAGGGGCCCGGTGGCACCCGCGGCACAGCGCTGCCTGGGGACGGGGACACTGTCCCGCGGTGCAGGGACCTCCTGGCAGGTGCCGAGGTGCCTCGCAGGAGCTGCGGGGCTCAGGCCCAGGGATGTGCCGGTGTGAGCTCCCAGCCGCTCCAGAGGAGCCCATCGGGTGGCGGCTGCTGCGGGAGCTGTGGGTGACTGCACCCAACCGAGAGACCTGCTGGGCGACTTGCAAAAATGCCTGAGGTTCTGGCAAACGGTGGGCGACATGGGGTGCCCAGCTGCAGCTGCCTTAGCCATGCATGATGCAGGGGTTTTTTTGGAAATGTAATCCTTCTCCCAAATGTGTTCCTGATTTTTCTAGGCCTAACATCTTTTTATGTGCTTCCTGTTGTGTGAATTATACAGTGTATTTGGGTGCGCTCGGTGCAGCGCTGTCCCACAGGTAGCTCTGGAGGAGGGTTTCAAACAGGGGAGATGAAAGGGATGTTCTCTGCCTGCCACGAGCACCGCAGCTCCCGCACGTGGCCCTGCGCAAGTCTTGTTCGAACAGCTCAACCAGCTACAATCCCTCCTTGTCTCTTCTTCCCAGAACCGGTAACACAGGCAAAGCCAAGGACATCAGAGCCTCTGCTGTCTGTCCGTCTGTCCATGTACTGCAGGGGTCCCTGGGGGGCAGGTGTTTGCTGAAAGGCCAGACCACGACCCAGCTCCCCGTGCTGATCCTGTCCTACCGTCCCTCAGCCCGGAGAACGGCTCCAGGTGCTGTTTAGAAGCAATGAGACACAAAAACGAAGCCAGTGGGACCCCTTGTTGTGAGGCCATGGGGTCTGCACCAGAGGAGGCCAAGGAGCATCACCTCCCACAGCCCCAAGCAGCCCCAGGCCCTCCTGTGGGTGCGGAGCATCCCCGACCCCTTCCCGCGCCGCTCAGGAGGGACCAGCGTGACGGGGCTGACCTGGCTCTGGCTGCGGTGCTTCTGCTCCCCTCCTGTGCTGGGAAACACCTCGTCTGTGTGTACACACTTCAGCAGAAGTTAGATGCATCAGCCTCAGGAGGAGAAAAATCAAAGTTTCCCCTGCAAATCCATCTATCCTACATCTCCTCTCCATTTCGATCTCCAAACTCATGCAAGTTTAAAAAGCAAGTAAATGCTGACAGTGTGATTAACCTCCCCACCTGCTCCCTGCCGCTTTCTCTCCTGTAGACAGAGCTTGGCTCACCTGCATGCTGGGAGCATCTCCTTCAGATGTGAAGACGTGTGGAGTCAAACCAAGATGGTTCCACTGAAATTACAAAACACTAGACTTATAAATAGGTACTGAATTATTTAGTGCCCTTGCACTACCCAAATGCTTTGCTCTTTTGGTGGATGATGCCCTGGTTTCCCTCCCAGCTTTCCTGTTATGACAGGGAGTAAATTGAGAGATATCGCACTCTTCAAACATTTATAAACCATAACCCGCGTTAGGATCAGGCTCTGTTGCTGTGGACCAGGCAGGGTGGGAGGCAGCACCGGGGGTGTCTGTTCCTGGGAGCAGCACTGGGTGACTCCCCCGTCCCCATGGCCCCCACAGCCACAGGCTGGGTGACACAGCTCCTGCCAGGTCCCCATTCCCCCTGTGCCCCTGGAGAGAATGAGAACACGTAGCGTTTGACCCCAAAGAGGGATTGGAGGCACCCAGAGAGCCGTGATGGGGGGGGTCAGAGCCAGCACGGCTCCAGACCCTTCAGCCCTTGGAGCTGGACAGACAGACAGACACTCCCGCTGGGCTGTGACCAGTCACATCTACACCACAGCAGCCGCTTCGCTCCCGCACACCCCAGGCTCCCAAACCCCCCACAGCCCCAAACCCCCCCGTGCCGGGTCCCCGCCTGCCCCGTCCCGAGGCCGGTGCCCCCTCGTTCCCCTCCCACACCAGCTGTTGTACCGGGCCTCCCCCCCAGCTCCCGTGATATCAGATGTGCTTCTATTGATTTCCTCCCTGCATTTGTTTTTGTTATTCATTATTAATGGGATCATTTTTCCATCCTTCGTGCATGAAGGCAAATTTTGTGTAAAAATCAATTGAGTGAGCACCGCCAATGGCTTGTTTGGTTTTCGGTGCTTTCATCTCTTGTGTGCAGTCCCCAGGAGACAGAGAGCAGGATATTAAGGAATGAGCACAGAATGGGGAAAAAAATAATAAATCAATTGTTAATGGTTCAAAAACCACAGACAGCGGTTTGCCTGTGGAACCTTTGCTCATACATATGGGCTTTGCTGGGCATTTCCCTGCCCACCTCCCAGCCCAGCGGTTTTCACTTTCCCCTTTCCCCAGCTGTCACTACAAGGGAATTCTGTTTCTCAGCAAATGTGGCCTGCATTTCTTGTTTTACCTGTGGGAGGTGGGTTTGTAGGGGGCTGTTGAGGAATTAAGTGTCCCGGGATAGGTCCCACGAAGCAGCCTGAGGAGCCCCAGCCCTCCACAAAAACGGAGTCTTGATGCTCGCACACCTGGAGAGATCAGCTGCTCACCAGGTTTGTTTGGCAGCTTGGCAGGATGCAGTTTCCCACAAATCCTTTTAATAGTACAATGGATAACGAGCAGTGAGTGATGCCTCGTGCACAGAATGTATTTGTCTGTATCCCAAGGCACAGAGTCCCAGGATCATAATACAGATCTTACTGCTTAAGAGCAGCAGCCAGTAAAATTCCCTCTGCAGTTCCAAGTTGCAGCCAAACCAGCCTGTGCTTTGGCTTTGTGGAGGGGGCAGAGAAGCCAGAGCTGCCCCCACTGGCAGCAGAGAGAGGATGGTGGGGCTGCACAGCCGGGCCTGATGCTGCTGCGGGCAGGGGTCCTGCCGAGCACCCACCGCTGCTGCCCTCCCCCACCCCTCGGCACTGCCTTCTGGCTTTAGGGCACTACTCCTTACACCAAGAAAATAATTCAGGCTGCTTCTTTGTGCCTCTTCAGCAATAAATACCAGTCCTGAACTATTCCTATTGAAGCTGAAGGAACTTAATCCCAGCTCCAGGAAGATCAGATGAGTTTCCTGTATCACAGTGTATTTATCCGGCATCAGAGCTTTGGGAGCCAAACCCAGGGAAAGACTAAGGCACCAACAATGATTGAAACACCACGTACCTGACCTCCAAAGTAAAATCCCAGAAGACGTGATCAGGTCCTCTATGTTATATCTGGGCAGAGCAAGGCACAAACCTGCACATGCAAAGTGAAAAGAAACCCAGAACTGGCAAAGAGTGAAATCTGGGCAAAGAGTCCCTGCAGCATCATCTCCATGCAGAGAGGAACCGGGAATAAAGGAGGACGAGCAAGAAGGAGCAGGTGCCTGGTCAGCACAGCTGAGGGGCAGAGGAGCAGGCAGGAGCTCCTTGCAGGGGCAGTAACTGCAGGTTTGTGAACATTCATTTGGGACTTTTTCTGCATCTTTAAGTAATTCTCTGGACCAAAGCAAAAAGGACAGGTACAAACTTGTCACAAAAATATAGGAGCTCTAGGCAAAACCAGAACAGCCACAGAAAGTAGAAGTGCAGTGACGCCTTTGCCACGATAAGAACACGCACGATGCCGTTTCCCTTTCAGAAGGGAACAGACAAGAAGACATGGCCACGGCAGCCGGAGGGCTGTGGGCATAAACACAGGCCAAGTCAGGCTCAGACGAGGTTTAACGCAAACCGCGGAAGATAATGATAATAATCCTATTTGAGGACAGCTTCAGGAGGTGTGAGTTATTTCCGTTGCATGCTAGAAGACAAAAGGCTTGTGAGATGACGTGCCTTGGCGGTGCCCAGCAGCGGCACTGCCAGGGACCCTCCCGTGCGAGGCTGCTGCCCCCCGAGCGGCACCGCGCCGGGCACGGCCCCTGCACCGGCCCCGCCGGCCCGACCCCCGAGCCCCGCTCCTGCCCCGGCCCGAGCCCCGCTCCGGCCCGAGCCCCGAGCCCCGAGCCCCGCTCCCGCCCGGTTCCCGCTCCCGCCCGGTTCCCGCTCCCGCCCGGTTCCCGCTCCCGCCCGGTTCCCGCTCCCGCCCCGTCCCGCCGCAGCCGGACGCCCCGCGGGCCGCCGGGCCGGTCCCCAGCCCCAGCCGGCCGCAGGACGGCGGAGCGGCCGCGACCCCCGCGGGAGGCGGTGGGGGACGGTCCCAGCCATGCACGGGGACGAGGAAAGAGATGAAAACGCCTCTTACCTGGCTGATTCGAGTAAAACCCCTGCCCCGAGGCCCCCGCCCACGGCACCGGGAGCCGGGCGGCCGAGAGCATCTGCCGAAGTCCAGCTGTGCGGCGGGGAAGGGCGCCGTCTCAGTTGCCTTCTGCCCCTTTTATATACTACAGTAAGTGATTAATATTGCATCGCCCTTATTTTACATTTTCGGAACCCACAATATCATGTAATGGCATAAGGGCATTTATTATTTAAGGGCATTTGATTGGGGAAAAATCATTGGGGCTGATTGGAAAAACATGGAGCGAGGGAGCGTTCTGGCTTCCCGGCGACCTGCAATTAAAAGGCTGAATTTGTAAGGTCCTTCCCCAATGGGGGAGGAGAGTGAGACCCGCTTCTCAGGTTTGATGTTTGTCATTCATTAAAATGCTAAAGTGAAATATTCAGAGAAGGCTCGCGCTTCGATCATTAATTTTTAATCGTTAAGGTGCTTCTGGGAATCGTAAATAAAAGCCGTTTCCCCTTTTAAACTGCATTAGAAATGAGCCCGCGATAGATTTTGTTGGGGGGAGATTTGTTTCCACCTGGCGGGCGGGACGCGCCCCGGTGCGCAGCGGAGCCCGCGGGGGCGGCTGCCGGTCACGCTCCGCGGGCGCGGGTGGCACCGCGGGGACCCGGCGGGCCGAGGCCTCGTCCCCTTTCCCGGGGGGGACGCCCCGCCGAAGGCTTTTCGTTGATTTTGCGCTCGCAAATAATTTCATCGGAGTTGCCGGCGCTGCCGGCTCGGGGCGGCGAGCAAAGACACGTCGCTTCGGGTTGAAAAATAAAGCTTTATTCCAGAGTAGGGGCGGCGGCGCTGGCTCGGAGCTCTGCGCGGCGGGACGGCGCGGGGGTCGACGGGCCGACGGCGGGGAGCGGGGCTCGGCGGCGCTGCCCGGGGCGGCTCTTCCCGCCGCGGAACGGCGTCCGGGGAGCCGCGGAAACGCCGCGTCCCCCGGCCCGGCCCCTCGCCCCCGCGCCCCTCCGCCCGCCCTGGGACCGGAGCGGAGCGCGCGGTGCGGCCGCGCCGTCGGGCCCGGGCCCGGTGCGGCGGGTGCGGTCAGTGCACGGCCGAGTACTTCATGCGCTTCTGCTTCTGGCGCTGGTTGCAGAACCAGACGCGCACCACGTTCTTCTTGAGGTCCAGCTTCTCGGCGATGGCGGCGATCTTCTCGGAGGAGGGCCGCGGCTGCAGCGCGAAGTACGCCTCCAGCGAGCGCTTCTCGGGCGCGGCGATCGAGGTCCGCTTGCGCTTGCGCTCGGCGCCCGCCAGCAGGTCGGGGCCGGCGGCGCGGTCGCGGTGCGCGGCCTCGGCGCCCTCCAGCCAGGCCTGCAGCACCGGCCGCAGCGCCGTCATGTTGTTGTGCGACAGCGTCAGCGACTCGAAGCGGCAGATCGTGCTCTGGCTGAGCGAGCCCACGCCCGGCAGCTTCAGCGCCGCCAGCGCCGCCCCCACGTCGGCCTGGGTCACCCCCAGCCGCACCCGCCGCTGCTTGAAGCGCTCGGCGAAGGCCTCCAGCTCCCGCGGGTCCGACTCGGGCTCGGGGGCGGCGGGCGGCACCGCCGGGCCCCCCTGGGGGCCCACGCCCACGGCCAGGGGGCCCGCGGCGGCCAGGGGGTGCGGCGGCAGCGGCGCGGCCAGGGCGGGCGGCTCGGCCAGGCCCCCGACGGCCAGCGGGGGCGAGAGGTGCTCCAGCAGGTCCGCGCCGTCCAGCGCCGGGTGCGGGAGCGGGTGCGGGTGCGCGGCGAGCGCGGCGGGGTGCGGGAGGGCGGCGGCGGCGCAGGGGACGCCGCTCATGGCGTGGTAGGTGGCGTCCGGCTTGAAGGGGTGGTGGTGGTGGCCCTTGGCGTGCGGGACGATGTCGACGGCCGCCAGAGCCTCGGCGCGGGCCAGCAGGCTCTCATCAAAGCTCCCGAATATATTGCCCTGCAGCTGCGAGCAAGAACGCGCATGGTGGAGTCAGTGGGGAATACTGTCATCTCCGGATGAAAAACCTGCCCCGGCACCGCGATTCCTCCTCAGAGCTCAGGTCATAAAAATTAATATGAAGGCAGCAGCGCTGCCCGCGCAGACGTGTGGAGCAGAGACGGAGCGGGAGAGGGGGGAGAGAGGTTCCGAGACGCGCGATTGTTCTGGCGACATGAAAAAAACATTAAGTCGGTGCCTGTCAGAAAATGTGCCTTAAAGCGGTAATTATGCTGCATCTACATACCTGCGGGGCCGGGAGGCAAACTCTGCGCATCGCCTCCGCGCTGGAGTGCAGGCTGGAGAACTTGGGCTCCTGGAGGGCGGCGTGCATGGCGAACGGCTGCTTGGCGTTCATGGCCATCATCTTTGCGCCCCGCGCAGGTAGGCAGCCCCTGGCATCGGCTCGGGGTTGTCTCTCCGCCTCGCCACTGCCCAAGTGAGCGATTTTCGATGGCAGAGCTTCCCCTGCGCGCCCGCTGCCCCCCCCGACCCGCTTCTTCACTCATCTTACACGCTGCCTGCCAGGAGCGGGCCCCGCGCACGCGTGCTGTGCGGGGGCAGCGCGGGCAGCAGGACGTCCCGGCCCCCCCGGCTCCACGGCCCCCGCACCGCCCTCCAGGACCCGCTCGGGCTGCGGGACGCGCCGTCGGGGCCCCCCTGCTGCCGGCGCGGGCATCGCTTGGCCGGGCGGCCCCGGCTGTGCCCCCGCTCGAATCCTGCCCTTCCTGCGGCCGGCGAGGAGCCGCCGGGGGACGCAAGGCCCCAGGTCCCGAGGGACGGGAGGAGGGAGCATTTGTCCGTGGGTAGAGCCCACGAGCTGAAGTTTGGAGCAGAGGGACCACTCTTGCCCAAGGACTTGCTGCCGGGCTGTCTGGTGTGGCTGCGCCCAGCCGCTGCTGGCACCGGCCACTTGCCCATCACCAAAATTCCCTCCCGCAGCCCCGCGCAGGAGGGCTTCTCTGTCTGGGGACCGATGCCGCTCATTCACACGCCAGAGGGACAAACCGAACTAGCCACAGCGCATCAAAGGGAAACGTCTTTTGTGGTTCCTGCACGAGTAATGCAAAGTCGACAGCACTGCCGTGGTGTGACAACGCTGCACCACAGCCCGCCGGGGAGCGGGCAGGGTCCCCCCGAGGTGCCGCCGCATCAAGCACCCCGGCATGCCGAGCTCGGGTTCCCACTGTCCAGCACCCCTGCCCCGGCACCCAGTGCCCTCAGATGCCCACGTCAACTGTCACTCGGGGATCCGTCCATCCTCCTTCTCAGGCGAATCCCCCCCTGAAAGCAGAGCGGCGGGGCCGGGCCCGGGGGCTGCGGGACCTGCACGGGAGGACGGGCCGGGGACACCAAAATTCAGCTGCTGGCAGCGCCTGATAGCGCTGCGGCGTGACCGGGAGACCTCGGGCGGGATGCCGTTAAAACTCAGAAAGTGCAAGGAAATATTCCCACCGAGGCATTTGTTTTCAGAGGGAATGGTGAGAAATCTGTCTGTGTAGAGTTCGGGACTTCTTAAATATCTTCGGAGCAGCTTCAGGTTCCAGAGCGGCCCCGAGATGCTGCCCAGGGCCGCAGCTCCGGGCGCGGATCAGGGTGATCCCAGCCCGGCCCTTCTCCGGCGCGCACCCCCCGGCCGCCAACCTCATAAATCGTCTGAAACACCTTCGCTAGTGTGGGAGAGTAAAGCGAACAGAGATATTAAGTGTGCTGTGCCACGCTTACACCCGTGTCATGGGCTGGAAAGAACTGATCCTTGTCTCAGAACAGCAGACAACCACCCCCACACCTGGAGAAAAACACTGCTCGAGTTGGGATAATTCTACTGTTGAGCGGTCGTTTTATTTTTTCTCTCCTAATCGTCACACATCTTCAGACACTACTGGACTTTGATGGTTCGGGGATGTATTTTGCAAGTGTGAAATTTGAAGTTCTTAAACGAAAATAAAATCTACTCATAGATTTAAAGTTTCCTAGTGTTTTATGAGCCTTAATAAATACAGATCGAGAGCTAAAGGAGTTGCTGTCTTGGTTTTCTGACGAAAGTATTGACCTTGATGTGGTGGCCAGAGGAAAGAAAAGCTGCTGCTTCTGTGGTAAAATGCCTTTCATTGAGGAAACACGCACGCACCAAAGATGTTTGCGACATCTTGACCCTGTATCTCAAAGCAGGTGAAAATGCAGGCTGAATGTCAAGAAATAACCTACTTTATAATTCACTCCAGAAAGACAGTCTGCTACATATATTCAGAGACCTGTTCTCTCCCCAAAAAGATGCGGGAGCGTAGATGGAGCTGATGGGACAAGACTGACAGAGGCTGCAGAGAAAGTGCTTGTTCAGGGCGGCAGCGGCGGGGGCTGAACGGGGACCGGGCTCTGGGGGGTTTCACCCGCCGGTCCCGCACCGCAGCACCGAGTGAGCGCTCCCCGGAGCCGCCCCCGCACCGCGGATCGGGCCCAGGCGGCGGGATGTGGGCCCGGGGGGGAGCGGGGCCGGGGGTAGCGCCGAACCGGGGGCAGAACCGGACCGGGGGCAGAACCGGACCGGGGGCAGCGCCGAACCGGGGGCAGCGCCGAACCGGGGGCAGAACCGAACCGGGGGCAGAACCGAACCGGGGGCAGCGCCAGGGGCTCCGGGCCGCGCGGCGGCAGCACCACGGACAGCGCCCGGCACGGGCCGCGCAGGGCGGGGACTCGGGAGATGCGCGGGGGATGTGCGGGGGATGCTCGGGGGATGTGCGGGAGATGCGCGGGGGATGCGCGGGGGATGCTCGGGGGATGTGCGGGAGATGCGCGGGGGGATGCGCGGGGGATGCGCGGGGGATGCGCGGGGAGATGCGCGGGGGATGCGCGGGGGATGCGCGGGGGATGCGCGGGGGGATGCGCGGGGGCGCAGGGCCGCGGCTGCCCCGCCCAGGGTGCAGGGGAAGGGGCGCGGGCTGCGCAGGGCGCAGAGGAGCGAGGTGAGAAGCAGCCGCCTCCCATCGCGGGGGAACCCGCGCGTTGTCGCAAAGCTCCGTGGCCTGATTTATGATAAAAAATTTAAAGGGAATCATTTATATTTCAGAGGGCCTAAATAGCTGCATGAAAGTTTTATCTAAAGTGGCACCATATTTATAGGCAGTCCTGCTGTGTTGGAAGTAATTAATAGGGGGATAAGTTTCAGGCCCTTGTTTTGTTTTGGTTTTAATCCTCCCTTTATTTAGTGCTTGCTGCTTAATGTAAATAAATAAGAGGATGGAAAGGGAATGCTGGGTACAAAGCCTGCCGTAGTGCCTGTTCCTCAGAGCACGTCTCCCCATCGCTGGTGTGACAGCGTCTGCACTGGGCTGGCATATTTTCATCTCTCTGCTGTTGCTTCCTTCCCTTTCAAGCAAGGAGGAGATGTCGGAGCCCTCAAACGCCTCCTTCCCCGCTCCCCTGTGAAGCTGTTCGGAGGATGTGCTGCAGCCAAGTGTCACACGTTTGGGGACAGAGCTGGGTCTGGGGCTCGTGTCGCAGCTCAGGCCTGTCTGCTGTCACTGCCCGCCCAGGGACACCTTTCCTCACCGCCTGTTTTGAGCACAGTCTTTCCCTTCCCTCCCAAAGGCAGCTGCTTTGAAAGAAACCGAACTGCGTAATGTAGCTGCTGAGCTCCCTTTAATTAAAGCTGTAAAATATTGATGTTCCTGGCCCTGTCTACTGATGTTACACCTTATAAGCAGAGGAGAGAAGTCCAAAGGATAAACAATAACAAGTTAAGAAAGCCCAGACGGTTTGCCATCAGAAACTATCCGCAGACTCAAAGGTGTCACTGCAATAGATTTCAGAGATCATTCACCTACTGGTGAATAATTAATGGTATTTCTGGAAGAAAAAAGAAACACCAAACCCATACCCTCATGAAACGTCACTAGTGACTCATTGAAAATCTGAAGGTAAAAGTCAGATTAAAAGTGTGTGCTATTTTATTCTTTGTCACACTTCAAAGATGGTTGTATATTTTTCCTTATATATCGAAATATTCTGTTCTTATTTAGAATTTAATTCAAAGCCCAGTACAGTCAGAGTGTTGGCAATAGGCTCTTGGTTTCATTGCATTAATTCAATTTAGTTTAAAACTTATATAGCAAATTCTTACACAGGACTGATGGAAAGTTTGAAATATAAACATGTTGATGCTAATATCCTCTCTACCACAGACTGTAAGCAGCACTATCTATTACAGTCACAAAGCCAACATCACTCGCCCCATTAGATTTTCTTCAATTGCTATTTAAAACCACGTAATTTCCTGCAAATCGGGCCCTCTGGAGTGTCTGCTAGAGATCCGTGGGGAAGGGGCAGTGCAGAAAGAACCCGAAGCCTTTCCTCCTTCCTTTCCTCCTCCTTTTTCCTCTCCTTTTTCTTCTCCCCTTTCCTTTCCTTTCCTTTCCTTTCCTTTCCTTTCCTTTCCTTTCCTTTCCTTTCCTTTCCTTTCCTTTCCTTTCCTTTCCTTTCCTGACACAGCCACATGTCCCACTGTCTGTCTCCTGCTCCGGAGCCTCCATCCTCCCCTCCCACCCTGCGCAGGTTTCGTTCTCATGCCCTCACATTTCTCTTCACCGCATGTCTGAAAAAGCAGCCGTGTTTTTGAGGCCAGACTTCCGAATCACGCGCTAGCGCGAGTTCTGCGGCTGAGACACAGCCCGTTCTCACGAGGGGCCCGTGGCGCGGGGTGAGCGCTGACTTGGGAAGGTTCCTGCAGAACCCGCGTTTGCGCCGCACGGTTCTAATGCCCTAAAAGCACGAGCCGCACTGCACCCAGGATGATACAGCTGTTCCACTGCACAATCTGATCGAGGAAATATCTAGGGTTACCCAGACAGTCAATTATTCATCAGCTAAACGGCCAAGCATCAATTACCCGGCTTGATTCTCTTATTCATTAAGGAGATTGAAGAGCCCAAGTTAACAAAGCAAAAAGAAGTTGCTAAGTTACAGGAGCTGCCCGGCAAGGCCACAGCGTGCCAGCGTCCAAAGGGAAGGGTCTGCCAGCGAGGAAGACTCTGGGGCTACGGAGCGTCACCCCAAGGTTTGGAGGAATCCGTCCCTCCGCGGGTGTGACGGCTGAAAGTCCGGCTGCGACCAAGTTCCCGTCCACAGGGAGGAACGGTCACGGACCTGCGGGCTGCACGTTGCTTCAGATTAAAGCATAAGTGGTTACTCTCATCTTCTGTAACTAAAAAAAAAAACCCCAAAATGTAATTAAAAAACAAAATGAAGTTTTTGCAGAGGAGCTCTCGGAGAGCAAAGTCTCAGGCACGTTACCGGTCCCAGACTCCCAGCTCCGGGAGGCTGAGTGGGCGCTGGCAAGTATTAACCCGAGATCAAAACTAAAAAAGCTTTTAGGATTAGAAAACATCGTGGCCACGTTAGAAAATTTGGAGTGCCAAAGCTCCAGTGCAGTGTGGAAATGTTCATTTAATGGAGGTAGAACAAACAGCCTGTGTTCCAGCATTGGCATTTGGAAAGCTGATGCAATCTTATTTTTCAGTTTTTCAGTAAACAAGGTTTTGATTTGAGGTCCCAGGAATGCAGGATGCCAGACAGTTCATGCTAACAGGGAGATCTTCCTTGTACTTGTTTGTAATGTGCATGAATTATAGAACTTGTTTCTTGTATCATTCCTTGAAATTAAAACTGTAACAAAGGACACATTGGTGCATGTTAAAAATAAACCTGATCTGTTCCTGACGGAGATAGTAGGAGCAACATGACAATATTTTCTTGGGGGAAGCGGGGGGGCACAGAGCACTTATCTGTCAGGCACCTCTTTCTTGTTATATTCGCTCCTAATTCTAGAAATACATCTAAATGTAGTCTAAGAGGACTCTGCTCCACAAGAAATTAATGAGGAACAAACATCAATTATTCATGTCCTGAAACAGTAGGTCTGCTAATGTTTTTGCTAATCAACAAGTCCAAGAGCTGTATCTTTGTCAGGGCAATCCTGGGGAGGATGGAGGAGGAATTCATGGTGGTTTAACCCTCAGGTAGCTGAACCTCACACGGCCGCTCGCTCACTCACCGGTGGGTGGGGAGAGAATGGGAGAAGACGGGAACCTGGGGGCTGAGATGAAGACAGCTTAATGGGATGGAAAGTGAAAATAATGATAATAATGCTGATAATAACAATAGCATATGGAACACAAGTGACAGCACCGCTCCGCTGCCGACGGCCTGGGGCGCTGGGGCAGCTCACACAGACCTTTCCTGCCGGCGTCGGGAAGCACAGCGCCCCAGAGCTCGTGCCATCCCGTTCTGCAGCCCTTCGTTAGGCTTTTCCCCAAATAAACAAACCTTTCCAGAGCAGTGTCAATCCATAAGAATCTGCTCCTCCCACCACAGGCAAGCCTCAGACACAAATATATTCTGTAGTTAAATTAACAAGTCTTGTTACTTTTTTCCCTGTCACATCCATCTCCATGTGTTGATATGACAGCTTCCACTGCAGACAAATACAGCCTGAAAATAAATACTTTATTGAAGGCCCAGATATGCTTACAGCCACGTAAACTTTTATCCTGATTTAGACTTGCCTCCCTTTTTGGAAACATCAAGAGTTGGAGGTGTGCCTGTTCCAGAAGTCTTCCTCACCCTCTTTGACCCACAGGTAACCCAATGTCAAGTTAAAAAGTGAAAAGGAAGAGTGGATGAAATTGTTGTCTGACATATCTTTAGCCACCAGAGAGCACACAGAGGTACGTTACGTTGGGTTGACTCCAAATAATTTTCACATGAATTACTCAAGTACCAGAAATATATAATTTATTAGCATTTAAATAAATCACAGAGCAGAAGTGCTTTAAGGTTCCGGGTGCAGGATGCAGGGACGAGGCTATAATTAACTCCGAACGTCACTGAGCGCAGAGCTCTCAGCAGTGCCGCACCGGCACCATCGCGGCACATCAAGAGAAAGTACAAGAGGGGTTTGACTGCTGCTCAGACACACGTCCGTCCCGCTGCAGTCTGTCCCTCCGCGCGCTCGCGGTGCTGGCAGCGCCGCAGCCCGACCCGCCCGCTCCCCTCACCAGTGTCCTCCTTCGAACCCAGACGCGTGAAAACCTTCACTGCGGTAACACGGGTCAGAGACTTGAAGTATCCAGATGCCTAAAGATGCAGATTTCAAACAAAGGAAGAGTTCAGATACCCACTAGGTTCTGCTGCTCTTGCCTTTCAGAGCCATCCGCAGCCGGGAGATGCGAGACACTCCGCGATGCCGCGAGCAGAGGAGCGGAGGCTCGGGCTGGGGAAGGCGCCGCGTCCCCGCGCTCCGCGGGGCAGGACACCTTCAGAGGCTCCGTTTGCTCCTGCCCTTTTCACCAGTTCCTGTCTTCAGCTCCCACCACCCAACAGGAATCCCCCCGGGAAGCCCAAGTGCCTTTGCAAACCCCACTTGTCCTTCCCGCCGGGGTCCTGTTCTCCGCACTCGGCCCGCGCTCACCCTCCAGCAGCAGCTGCAGCCGAGCGCTCCTCAAGCACTACGTTGTATTACATTACATTACACACCAGACCTTCCCCGGCACCCCCCTGCTGCCGCCCTGCAGCGCTTCTCCACGTCTGGCTCCACACGTCCAGCACAGAACAACCTACCTGAAAATTAACAAACTGGAAATTGTCTGTGGAACGATCCTGAGGAGGGAAAAAAAAGCTCTAGTTAATACATTTATTAATACATTTTGATCATCACAATTCTAGATGCATCACGGAAAAAAACCAGATAGAAATCAGATAAAAATCTTTAGAGAAACATCAAACTTACTTCTCCATTTTCGGCCACTCGCCCGTGTCAGTGACCCGGTCGATAAGGACACAAGCTGCTCCGTGGGCCACACGAGACAGAACCGGGTCCTGCGTTTCAAGAGACAAGTTAAAATTATATTTCCATCTTTGGGAAACCTCTGTCTGCCTTTCCTGTGGAACTTCATCCAGCTCTGACTGTGGCTACTGAAGAGACTCCTGGCCTGGTGACGACAGCAACGATTCCCCTTCCCGCCCGTGCTCGTTCGGGGTACCCAGACGAGGCGCTTTCCCCAACGCGCTTCCAGCCCGAGCCGCGGCGCGGGAGCACGGCCGGGCCCGCGGGCAGCGCGGCTGGGACGGCACCACACGGACTGCAGACAGCGCGGGGAAAACGAACCCGGCCAGAGCCACAGGCTGACGGCGAAGACGCTCCTCATGGGCACAGAACAGCCAGCCCGCGGTTTAAAACATTCACGTTGCAGGACCACAAAGGAACGTGAGCGAGATGGTGACACAAATACAGTTACTAAATATCCTGGCGGGTTCCTTCCTCTCCCCCTCGCTCCTCAAAACCAGAGCGCAGGGAAGGAAAATGGAAAAATTCCCATCCTTGTGAAATGCCTGGTCTGTTTTAAAAAACGCCTCTCCCAGCAGCCCAACAATGCAGGTGAGTAAAGGGAACGCAAAAGAAAAGGCTTTGAAAGAACTTGGATCACAAACCAACCTTTACATGGATGAAAGTAACATAGGAAAGCAAAGGGAATAATGAAAGCAGTGAAAGAAGCAAAGACCAAGCATGAAGTTAATAACAGAATAAATTAAGTTTTCAGACCAAATGGCCAAGGGGCTAAAATCTGCATGTAATTCCCTGTTTTGCATACGCCGTTTGCAATAACCCACCGACGCTGCAGAGCTGTCAGAGCGCGGGGAGCCCGCAGGACGCTGCTGTTTCTCTGCTCCCCGGGCCGAGCAGCGGCTGCTCTGGACCCCCCGGGCCAGTCCTCTCCAGAGCTCCAACACCCCAACTATTCAACAGAATGAACATTCCGCAGAAATAAATATCCCCTTTGCACATATACCCCCCCCCCCAAAAGTGATAATGCTCTTTTTGTGATAGCTGTAATTTTTTTTTGAATGGTTCTGCTGTCCAATTTATTTAAGTTAGGATTTTCTTTGTCTTTTCTAAATCTTGAACCATTCCATAGTATATCTTTATTGCAAAAAAGTCAACATGCATTTTAGAAATTCAGATTGTAATCAGTAAAACAAACATTACATATATGAATTTAAATGTATAAACAGTTAGAAATTCAACAATATCTCCTATTATACTATTACACAAGTTCACAATTTGTAAAAACTATTGTACAAGTTTACTATACACCAAGAGGAACTTTATTCCTTTTCACATGATTTTGTTAAAAAAGTGTCATTTTTGCAATAAGCAGGCAACTGTTTTTAGATTTATCTTTTCAACTCTTTAGTTTGTTTCATTCTTTTTTTTCTTGCTCAGGTTAATTCAACAATGGAAGGGAGATAATTCTTCTCAACAGTTACTTTTGTTTCTTATCGCACACTCTTTCAGTGTTTATGCCCCAGATCCAGGCTGGTGCCCTCCCACCACACACGGTACATTCACCGGCTGCTGGACGCGAGTTTTACACTGTCGATTATACACTTTGTGTAAGGTACTGTCTGAAAGTACACACGGATCTCACAAGGAAGCGCTGCCATGAAAATAAAGGAAGCTGCACTGTCATGTTACCTATCAAACCAAACAACCCGAGCCCAAGGCAACCCCCCGACAGCTGAATCCAGCCCAGCGCGCCCTGAGGCGCAGGGGACCCGCAGCTTTGGCAACACAAAGGGCACTTGGAAGAGCTCTGCTGCTCCTCGGGCAAAGCGCTGGGCGCCGCGGGACCCGGTCGTTAACAGCGGACGCTGAACAAGGCGCCCAGAGCCGCTGCTGGGACGTCACCGGGGTGGGCAAGGCTGCCACTGCCTACTGTGAAGGGAAAAACCAGAAATCGCACGGAACCCTCAAAAATCCCTTAAATAAAGCTCCCGAACTCGCCTCCCTGCGCAGCACCAGCAGAGCTGAACCATATGAAAAGGAATCCCATTCTACGTGTGGCAAAGGCTACTGCCGTTTCTCTTACAGCTTCATTCATTCACTGTAATTTTCGTTTTCCAAATACAAAAATACAACAATTCTTATTGAAATCTATACGCTGGTAGTTTTAGTACACAAAAAAGCAGAATATTTACAAAATTATACAGTCTAAGAAAAAACTCTGTACAAAAAAAATATATAAATCCTTTTGTTCCCTCTATAATTTTTAAACTGTCAGCACTCACATGTTTGTTGCGATGGATTTTTCAAAATATACACTGACTGAGCCATAGACAAAAAAACCTGTTAGAGATGACGGGAGAAAAGCAAGACACTTTTGTGAGTATGTAGGACTGGTTTCCCCTCGTTTCTTCACGTCTGTAATTTAGCCTCAGAATTAGCAGGAAAGTCCTGATTATAGCGAGGGTTCCATGTGAAGACAGAACATTCAGATATTCCCTTCGACTGACCGGGCAGTATGAAATCATCCTGTCCTGGTTTGGATCCGCCCATGGCAGATGCTGATGGAACTGGGGACCTGTCCCCAAAGCCACCTCAGCTCGTGTCACCAGCCAAGCTCCGAGCCACTGCCATTTAAAGGTTTTGATGTCTATTTTCCTTCAGTCAGGAACTTGCTGGAAAATATACTGGTAAACTCATTATTCGAAAAAGGAGAGCATTTTTGCACTGACATCCTGTTTATTTTGTGCAGAAACGTACATAAAATGTACCGCCAAGTGTAGGGTACAAAGGGGCACTCGGGGAAACGTGTCTGTGAGCTGCCAGAGCCGCTTCCAAGTACGACATGCGGCTGGAGCACCTGAGCTTGTCACCCTTCCTGCCACAACACACCACTCGGGGAGCGTTTTTAAAACGGTACCACAACCCGGCAGCTGAGAACGTCAGCGTCCGCGTGCCGCAGGAGAGGCACCAGCAGTGCCAGCGCGGCTCCCAGCGCCGCCGCGCCCCGCCACGGCTCCCAGCAGGACACGCGTGCGGGAAACGGCGTTTCGGCTGGAACCGAACGCCGGCTGGGGGGAGCGGGAGGACGAGCTCCCGGCACCGGGCAGTGCCGTTTGGTTGGTTTGCCGTCTGAGGCCATGTGAAACTCATGACATTCGTGCTCACAAATACTGAAATGCAGTAAACAAACAGTCTGACTTAAACTTGAACAACAGAAGAAAAATTAACAGTGAGTGAAAATTCACTCGAATATATGTCATTGCTGATGTTTTCTGTGAAGCAGAATTTGAAGAAACAGAGTGAACTGGACAACATTCTAATAATACCCTGTTAAATTGCTCCTTCCATCCCCTCTCACGAAAAGCAGTAGAGCAAAGAAACTGTGTGGCCTTCAAACATACTGAAATAAATGATTTACGAATCTAGCCACAAATAATTCCTACAATAAGTGATTCCATATGAAACTAAATGCTACCCTTTTTCAATTCGCAAATGAGGCAATTTTTTCTTTCATAACATTTAATGAAAGTTTGCATCTTTCCCCCAACCCCATAATATTGCTAAATAAAACCTGTAATATCTTTTCAATTATAAACTAACAAATCAATCACATTATAAAAAAAACCCCAAAACAAGGTAATAGAGGTGACACAAAAAGAGGACAAAAAAAATACTATTTCCCTCCCCCCCTTTTTTAAATCCTTCTTAAATAGAAAAAAATCACCACCCTGGTGAGCTTGCTAATTATGTAATACGTTACTGGGCCTTTGGCTAGCTTAATATCACAGCTCTACATCCGAAATGTTTTTTATAACAAACTTTGCTCACTTTAAATCTTGTGGTTTGAAAAGAAAATAAAGCTTTTTTTTTGGCTCATCAACTTCCTTAAATAAATGTTTAAAAGATGTAGCTTGAACTATATTCCTAAAATTATACATTTCCAATATCAAGTTTCATCTTCTCCAAGAACGGGATTCATCCTCATCTTCGTCGTCATCATCATCATCTTCGTGCAAAAATAAATCTGAGGTTTCAGTCTCCTAGATGAAGAAAAAACGTACTTTGAAACACAGAAGTTCCTGCTGTACCCAGAACCGCGCCAGGCGACAGCATCGCGTGTGCTCGGGCAGGTTCCTGTTCACCGCGTTCCACCAAAACACACACAGTTACACTCCACACGTTTTACGGAGAGAACAGCAGCCTCACCCGCCGAGAAAGGAAACGAAAGGCAACTGCCCAAGGCAGCAGGAATGAACACATCCGCCCCCTCGGAAATAATGGTTTGAAACTGCCTTGGCTGCCTTCAAAAGCTTAATGTGTTCATAATTACAGGAAAGAATACACGTAACTTATCCTACAGTGGAGCATCAGCACTGAAGATTAGCAGCCTGCACATAGAGAACAGGAGGTTTATTGTCAGAGCTGACAAATCAACTTCCCATCCAGAACGTGTACTTTTTTTTCCCTTTCCCTTTTGTAAAGTGTGGAAAACATACCTACCATTTAAAAACAGTTAAGTTTCTAGTTTGCCAAAACGTCTTTTATGAAATTTCTGCAGTAAACAGAAAACTGTTTCCTAGAAGAGCTCTCAGCTATAAGACTCCAGCAGAGTGATTAGGTTTTTTGACGCATGTTCCTACCTCTTCTTTAGACTCCTCTTCCTCGATTTCTGTGGACACAGAGGGTACCTTCGGTTTGTACCAGGATATCTGTAGCCTTCGGTCTTTGAACCGGGATCCTTGGTTAGCAGCCTAGATTGTATTTTAAATGAACACATTTTCAAAAAGATGGTCAAGTGAATAACTTTTAAGATCGTCAACAACGAGGTAGCCCCAGTGAGCATCAGACAGATGCACATTTGAAGATCTCAAACACATGAGCCACAATCATCTGCTTTAGTCTTCCAAGAACAACTCCACTCAAACCTGGATCTGCTAAATAATGTTGAAGTCCCAGCAATGTGAGCAGATTCCCAGAGCTCTCAGCTGAGGCTGAACCTTCCCCAGCAGAGCCTGGCGTGACTGGGGAGGTCACCACGAGGAACTTCCCCCCTTGGTGACACTAATGCAGTAGCGACAAACACCCACACTATGCAGCTCCAACTAGGGGGATCAAAGCCTGCTAAACTTTAAAATAGGAAGGCACATACAAGAAGCTAAAAATTCTTATTTTGGAACCATGAAAAAAAATGTCCATTATTTTACTTACATTTTCAGCTTCTGAGCGAGATTTAAAAGTTAGAACAACACTCAATGGGGAATCCTCTTCTTGAAGGTCTTCAATATCTCCAAATTTCTACGAGAGAAAAATTGATTAGGAACAGGAGTAATATTCTCCTCCAAAAACATGACCATCATGTGCTACAATTGCAGAGTACTGAGGTGCCACTGAAATGGTATTTTTTGGACAGAAAAGTGAGAGCCAGAGAAATCTCAGCTGCATCATCCAGCCACACGGCAGCACCTGGACCTGTACTTTTGGGCAAAAGCTCATCTATTGTTATGCTAATAAGTGGAGTTTAATTTTGCAGAAGGAAAGGAAAGAACTGTATTAATCTATAGCTCAGAAATGAATTCTTTGAATTCACTATTTCCCTTATTCTCCTCTGCCCTTCGTTGTTGTACTTCTTCAGACCCGCTAAGCAAGTCCTTTAGAGCTCATTAATTTGCAAAAGAGATTTTAGTAACAGGAATTGAACTTTGCTGTACAGCTCCTGAATATGTTCTGTAAGTATGCTACTGGGAGGAGAAAAAATATAATATCGTATGGCTAGATTAACAAGTTTGCATTTTTAGTATTTATATACTGCATAATGGTGAAAACTGGAATGACCACGGCGATGACAGTTAAATAGCAAAAAAAATCCCTAAGACAAACTAAAAAAAGATTCAGGTATGGAGTACAAGCAACACGAAAGAAAATTGTAGTCAACTTCAGATTTAATATGAATAGCAGAAGAAAAGTACTTTAAAAGCCAGTAAAATAATAGCTTGAGTAACAGGACTAGCTGTTTGTAAAAACTTCACTGGTTTTAGCAGCTAAGGACGGCCAAAACTTTCAGCAACATGAAGTCTCTCAGAAACAGGATTAAAGCAAAGACCTTTTTGAAAAGGCACTCTGGTCCTCTCCTCAGGTTTTTCCCAGGGCTCCTGGCACTGTCAGCATTCCATAAAGAGAGTTGTTTTGATCAAACCCCAGGATTTTCCCTGGATTTCCCTACTCCGAGCAGCAGTGGTGGCCCCTGAGCTTCCTCAGCACTGAGGCCCCAGCAGAGAGCGGCAATTCCCCCGGAGCCCCCTCGCCCACGGCCCAACCAGCTGGAACTTCTGTTCCCACCCAAACCAGACCCCATCTCCCCTGAGAACTCTGCTGCTTCTGTGCCCAGCTCTGAAGGGCGGATTCTGCACTGTTAGCTTTCCATATCAGTCACTTGCTGTGCAAGGAGCATCCAGAAATACCAAACTGACTTGATTCAGCTTAGATTTCATGCTGCTATTTACGAAGTGTTACGTGATCGCTCTGAGAAGTTTACTAGCTTTGCACATGAAAACATTTCATTCTGGGAAAAGTAACTGAGAGAAATGTAAAATCGGTTTTTCCTTTATTATGTTAACTTAGCTATGATGCTAACACATCCAGTAACTCAGCTTGCAACCTAGCAAGCTACTTCCTCTACTATGAGTTTGTAAACGAGTTCTACTTCTTTGAGACTGATGTCCTGTTAGGTATTTTTCAGCCTTCTAACATCCATTTCAAACTATATTAATGCAGAATAAATCAAGAATAAGCTATTTAGCCTTTCCCATTAAAAGAATGCATCGGGCAGCTATTGTAATGCAGCTACACGAGACATTACATTTACACCCTGATAACTCTTGAAGCTGTTTGCTTATCCATAGCCTGTTCATGAATTCAGGATGAAGTCTTTGATTTGTTTGCACCAGCAGAAACAAAAAGACTTGCTTCTTCAAGAATTTGGAAGAGAAATAGCTATTTACAAGGTTCTTAGCATGCTTTTCTTTGCAAGCAAGCACACCCCCAGGGTATTGGTTACCTACTTAATCTCAGATTTATAGTTCAGCCACAATTCTCCTCTTTAGTTTTTTTTTTTTTTTTTTAATGTGACCGCATACTCACAGAGAAGTGCTGTAACAATTCATCTTTTTCCTCTTCCACGAAGCCTCCAACTGTCAGTGCTTTGGGACGATGATCCACCACCATGTGGTTCAACATGCCCCTTCCTCTCCCACCACGGCCACGGCCACGGCCTCGTCCTTGGGCCGGCACCGTCTTTCCTCGCCCAACCGGCAAAATGCCTAAACGGGCAGCCTGTTTAAAGAAGGCAAATAACGTCTGAAAGGATTTAAACAATTATATATCTGCCATGGTTTAACCCCAGCCAGCAACTAAGCAGCACACAGCCGCTCGCTCCGTCCCCCTCGCTGGGAGGGGGCAAGAATCGGAAGAGTACAAGTCAGAAAACTTGTGGGTTGAGATAAACACAGCTTCACAAGCAAAGCAAAAGCTGCACATGCAAGCAGAGCAAAACAAGGAGTTCATTTACTACTTCCCATCGATGAAGACAATATCATAAATACATTAACAGCATCAATCCAGACACGCTCACCTCTACTTGTAACTGGTTCAGCTTTTTTCGCAATTCAGTTGTGTCTTCTCCAGAAGAGAGTCTCTTATGAAAGTCCAGCTCTGCATCTAGAAGTTCCTTTTGTGCCTTAGAGAGAAAGGTGCAGAAAGGGGGGAAGGGAACAGCAGAACTGTAATGTGTGCTTTTCATGTTTTATTCCAATTCTTGAGCAATGTGTTTATGTAAATGATACAGACTGACCAGTACACAATATCCATACTTTCCTCTAAATTTGGTTTAGTTGCCTCCATGCCCCTCCTCCAACTGGTTTTTTGAAGGACCCAAAATTCTGCTTCAGAATTGCAACAAGCCTGAATGAGCTACATGCAAAACTGGGTCATCCGAGTTCCTTTGAACTACGGCTTCCTTGTCCATGGTTATCACTCTCAAATTCAAAACACTGCTTGGAAGTGCTTTTATCTAATGTTGCTGCATTTTTAGGACATAATACTAGAAACAGCTACACGAGACAGGCAGGCATGTGTCTTATGCAATAAATACCTCTGTCTTGGACTTTAATTTTGATGGTGTAGAGGTTGTAGATGAAGTTTTTAATTCATCCTTTAACTGAGATATTTTTCCTGCTAGTTCTTTCAAGGTCTTCATTATTTCTCCTCTCTCTTCTGGTTTCATGGCCTTATTTTTCTCCAGCTTGGATATCAACATCTGCATATTAATAAAAGAGCAGGAACATAAAATTCCAGAAACAAAACCAAGACTGAAAGACAGGTATCTACAAAATCAGACTGTATTTACTAGAAGACATTCCAGACTTACCTTCTGGCATTCTATTTGTTTTTCTAACATCTCCTGCTTCTTTTTCCTCATGTCTTGTTGGAGTTTCATTGCCTCCTATATGAGAAGAAAATGCTTTCAGTCAGTAAAAAGTAGGCTAGCATTATATGCAGTCATATATATAACATTTTCTTCTTCAAGCTATAGAAGTGAAGGCCATAATGAAAACTGCTAGTCTGAAAAACACAAGTATAAAGTGTTATCTGCTCTGGAAAAAACAAAACAAAACAAAAAGTTGCTAACTTCCTGCTGTGAAGTACTCGACTAAATTTTTGCCTTCAGACATCTCTTAAGAAACATATCCTTTGTTGTGATTTAAGTGTCTCATACCTGCAGAGATTAAAATCACATAAATGCCTCAAGAAAACCCAGAAAATCCACATACCACTTAATGTGTCAAGTAAGACAGTTGAAAGGGATACTCGGATACTCCCTTACCCATGACTAACCTCAATGTGCACTTGTAAGACTGTCTGGTAACAATGACAAAACCTACACTAATGTACAAAGCTATACAGCAATATTTGAGGGTTAATTGCCTATCAAACCTTTCTTTATAAAGTACTTTGACTGCAACCCAGCCAAAGAACAGTAAAGTACCTGTTTTTTTTTAAGGGCTTCTTGCACATCATGAGGTTTAGACCCTGCGCCAGGCTTCATAGATGTCTTCAAGTTTGAAGAACTGTAAACCACTTTTGAGTGGCTTGTAGAAGTAGGAAAAGTCTGAAATAGTAAAAACACACACACAAATATGTAATAGCTCAAAATGGCTGTGATATTCCATCAAAGAGTTTTAGAGGAATGTATTCTATGAAACGTGAACAGAAACTGCCAGATTTGTGCAATCAGACAAGAAGACCGAGGCAATTAAAACGTGCATAAAGGCACCAACCCAATCATCAACTCGCTTGAAAGCAATCAGCTTAAACACTTGGTAAAAGGATTTCTGCAGAAGATACTTTTTTTCCTTCCTCCCGAAACTCCCTCTGTATCCTGACATCCCCCAGGGAGACCCCTGAAGCTGATCGTGTGCACGTGCATTATATTCAGCTTCACAGTCATCAGCCTATTCTGATCAGATAAGGCAGCAAAAGTCACCTGCATACTTCCTTTCTAAAAGAAAGGACTTCTCTGTGGCCAAGAACACATGCTGCACTATGGTATCAGTGCCAACTACACTGTATCAGCTTGAACTCTAAGCAGAAGTGTTCTACAGGCTTCTACCACTGCTGCTAAAGCACAGCATAAGCTCAAAAATCACTGGGAAATACAATTAGGTGCACCAACAAAAAGCTAACATCACATATAGGCTGCCAAATTTATTTACTATGAAGCATTGCCAAAAATATTTTATGCTACTTGAAATACTGATACCTTGTTTCCGAAGTAATTGTCTCTATTTCACATAAGCAGCTAATGAAACTAGGAAGAAGTGACTGACCATGGCTGCACCGAACACTAGTGAAAAGAAACAGAACCAGCTGGGAACAATTCCCAAGTTCTATTTGCTGGTTCCTTCTCAGCTAAGAGGCCAAAGCCTTCGCTGCAATCCGGAGATGGTCTCAGCCTTCACAAACGTACCTGCGAGTCCTCCACCAGAGCCCCAGCCTGGCCGAGCTCCGCCTGGGTCCCGCCTGCCGCTCCCAGCCGCCGCTTCACCGGGACTTTGTTAAGCACATAGGCACCAGACGCCAGCGGTTTATTCATCACCTGCGCATCAACAGACACGAAAAATGGCAGATGACACCCTCTGTGTTGCTGCAGCAGCAGTCCCTCGGGACGCGGGCGGCAGCGGGGCAGCCGGTACCTTGGCCATGCTGCCGTGCGGCGTCCCGGCCGGGGCTGCGCCCAGCGCCGGCGGCTGCAGGTGCAGCGGGGGATGCGGCGGCTGCGCGGGCGGCTGCAGCGGGGGCTGCTGCTCGCTCTCCCTGTGCCACAGCACTCGGATGAACCGGTTGTTCAGAACGGCCTCTGTGCTGGAAATCGCCTTCCTGGCCTCGTCGTTCGTTACATACTGAATTAGAGCAGCTTCAGGATCGTTCTGGAAAGCAACCTAAACCAAAAGTTCATTAGAATGCATTATTTCTCAAGGAAGAAAACACTTCAACCGGCAGCAAACCAATCTACAAATAATCTGCAATAATGCGTGGGATATCCAATGATGTTTACAGCTCAAAATACAGGTAAAACATTCCATGTAATTAAAACCAAGTACCTTTTGGCAAATACTACATGTAATTGCAGCAAAGCCCATATACAGTAAAATAAAATTTAAAAAAGCCTCGTGCACCACATAGCATCATATATGGAGAGCACTGCAAACCGCCCTTGGGGTGTGAGTGAAGAGGTGCTGGTGCTGTCGCTGTGTAACCCCCGACAGCGGCTGCTGCTGAGCACGCGCAACCAACGCGCCACCGGCGCTCAGAGACGCGTTAGCTGACAGTGCAGCAAGACTAGTCTTCTCTGAATATGAATCACAGGAATAAAAACATATCTTGGACTTTCTCGTATAATGGCTGAGATGGCATGTTTTAAATGCATTATGTGATTGTCAGGGTGCAGAAAGCACCACTATCTTTTGGGCTAAGACATAAAAGTATCAACTCAACAAATACGGAGGCTTCCCAGGTCTCTGTCTTTTACTGAGACCTCTAACTGAGGACTTGAGAGGCAACTCTTCTGTCTAGAAAAAGAAATGGTAATTAAATGCTATTTTAACCATGTAACCACCTGTGTTTTGCTTGTCTAGTGCTTTTTCCCTTCTTACGGTGCAAGGAACACCACTGAACTGGAGCCAGTTCTAGGATGCAAAGTGGGAATAAAATGATGCATGTAAAGACTCTCCTCTAGCACATTGTCAAAATCCTGACTACAAAATACCGTGTGACTATCATACAAGACAGAAATTGTTAGAAGATCCATTGCAAAAATTATACACAAGTTGCTCAAAATCCTGAGTTGGTTTAGATACTGTTAAACCTGCAAGCCTCTCAAATTTAGTAAGACCTTGCGAAGGCAGAGCCAACATACTTTTACAAAATTAACATAACAATACAGAGTGGACCACGAGAAGGTTTTTTTGAATTTAACCAATCACCTATTTGCCCAGTTAGCTTCTGCATTCCTTGAGGAACCTTAGCGGTTCAGTTGCAATATTCAAGAAGGCTTCAGGGAAAATAAAATACCCACACAGGCATAAAACCGAATTTTGTTTTTTACCTGAATGTTTACAATAGTTCCAAATTTGCTGAAATGTTCATTGAGCTGTGTAATATTGTTCAATTCTGGTGGAATTTTCCGAACTTCTAATTTTGTATTAGTATACTGATTCTTTTTCAAAAATCCTGGTTTATTCTGGTTGTTATTTGCTTGCCTAGAGAAAATGAGAACAAGGTAGTAATTTAGATGGGCATATATATACTCAAGTAAGGCAACAAAAAATTAAATGTGCATTATTTTTCTCCTAAAAGGTATAGAATCTGGATGTGAACAAAAAGACCTCTTCCCACCACCAAATATTTAGTGTCCATATGATGTGGATGCAGCTTTTCTGCCCCAAGCAGCTCCCGTTACAGGGACAGGTGAACAGCGACATTCCGAGCGCTGACAGCGATAAAGCGCATCCCAGTCAGTCAAGTGCAGTTGTTGACTCTTACTTTCCCAGCCAGGGTTTCTTTAGCGAGGGACATTCCATGCTGCTCGGAGATCTCTTCCTGCTGTCTGGTTCAAGGACAACTCTGGTTACATTGCTGCTGTTATTTGTGATGGGAATGGGAGGTTCCGTCTGGATGATAATGTTGGCAGCTGGATAAAGGAAAAAAGCCTGTGTTATTTACCATACGCCAACAGAGACACCTGAAAAGCTTTCACTTAAACAGCAAAACAGGACTGAGTTTAAAAACATGAAAATTAGGAAGACTTTATCAAGTTGGACAGTTTGGTTTAGGAAGTAACTTCAGAGATCACTTGCTAGCCCAACTAAACAACTTGAGGAAAATAAACATTTAGTCCAGCCAGCAGAGATGAGATTTTGGCCTTTAACATTAGTATTAGCTTGAAGAAACAAAGGAGAACTCCATCTTTCAGGTACTGAAAATTCAGATTCTGCAGGAAAAAAAAGCAAACACAAAACAACCAAACAAATCCAAACAACAAACCAAAACAATAAACCCCAAGCAAACCAAACCAAACCCCACAAGAGGAAAAGAACCGAGGCTGGGTTCCCAGATTTGAGGTTCGAGCTCCACGATGTGGAAGGGGCTGAATGAACAAATAACTTTCCCTGTGATAACCCCTGATAGTGAAAAAGCAATGAGAACCCATTCGTCCCACTGCTATCCCCTTGCCATCCCTCCAGACGATTTTCAGCAACAAGCTGTTAATTAAGCACAACTATGGCACGAAATTATACTCTCGGAGACATTAGATTTAAAGTTTGAATCAACTTCTACAAACGTAAAGCTGAAGCACTAGATAACAATTTGCCAAGTATTTATTTACAACCTTTTTAAGATTATGCTGTTGGTCTCCTGTGTATGCCAAATATTCAACTCCTATGAAGAAATCCGAGTTACAAGCCAATTCTCCATGGCTTTTATACACACCAGAGCTCTGCCGATTGCACTGGTGAGAACAAAGACTGGGTATTTTCAGGCCTACAGTTTCCATCTTACTTTGGAGGATGATTTTAGAGTAAACCTTTCACACTCCTGAAAGAGTAAAACGAGTGGTTTGAAGCAGCACCACGGAACAGTCCCCAAACCTTCCAGCTGGAGTGGGGCTTCAGAGAGAACCTGAGGGCCAGCGACAGAGCCCCGAGCCTGCCTCTGTGATGTCCATTAAGATGAAAACAGCAACAGCAATTTCTGCAATAATATCTAACCATATTCTTTATAGGATGAGCCACTGGAAGGAGATACTGAAAAAAAAATCATCTTTCTTATCTACTGAATAAGAAACACTCAAATTTAACATCTTTTATTTTAGGAATCAGGGTGGGGAAAGCAGAAGGGAAAAAGGAAGTTATGCTCACAGAACAAAAATTTCTTTAAAGAGCCTTGATTTGTTCTCTCCCCTGAAAGGTATTTAGTACAGGTCACCGCTCAGACACTACATCCGCACCCAGGCGGGCAGGGATTCGGAACTACTGACATGCAGACGGGGATCTCTGTGGGCCAGGAGAGTCAGAAAGGTCCGTGTGTGTTCAGAGAACACCTGGCTGACGGAGCCGGCCCGCGGGTCCAACCCTGGCCAGGCCAGTCCCCTCTCAGCGAGCGCTCGGAGCGTCCCCTCTGTGCTGGGGCCCACACGTGCCCTGGGCAAACCTAGAGCAGCCGCCAGCCTGTGCCGCTCAGAGCCAGCCTTCTGCACCATCCTCCTCTCCAGAATACCCAGCACCCAAAGAGGGCTAAAGAGGAATAAAAACCCAACCGAACAAAAAAACCCCTTGTAACATTCCCAAGCAAGTGGTTATTTTTAATCGAAAAGGCTCCTTTGACTTTCATATGGTCATGTTAGCATTTTAAAAAAGGTAGAGATGTCTGAAAGTTACTCTGAAATACTAGATCGGTGAGAAAAACTACTGCTTCCAGGCTGACAAAGAGTAAAGTAAGTGTTGACCATCTTGGACAAAAATAGCAATAGCAATGACTAGAAACCCTTCCTACCTCTTGGATTTGTATCCATCTCCCCAGATGTTAGGCCAATTAGATTTGGACGCTGCGTTTGTGCTCTTGTAAAGAACTGTCGATACTGAGATCTACCAGCACTGGTAATACTAGGAGCTTCGGGGTTATAGCCATCTGGCTCATATGTATCTATAAAAAAAGGAGAGAAATGAAAGAATTTTTCAAATGAGCTTAAGACTCGGTTAATTTTCCTTTAAGGAAATGCATAGATGTCCAAGAATCAGAAGTTGTCTTGGATGAAGAGAGAAAAGAGGTCGTACAGCCCATGTGCGAAGCCATTTAAAATTCTCAACTGAACTTTATGCCCAAGTCTCATTTGTTTTTTAATCTGTTACTGTCCGTCAAAAGCATACAGGTCACAATAATCGAGTATTGCTGATGAGGTGACAGTGTTTCAAGGGGAGCAACAAAAGATTTAGTTTGAGCATTTATTCCATAGGGCCTAAGATGCAGAGTCTTTGCTGCCTAAAAGTCTAGTTTACTTCAGAAAAGGGTTTTTTGGGAAGAACATACTCAAATGATTCCAATCAAAGAAAGCTGAGAAATCAGGTAATTGACCAATACTTACCTATTAAATTATCTTAATTTATGCAAGAGTGAGACTGACTGCCTAGCTCTAGTAAGGGGCTAATGATGATTTTAATTAAAAGGGGTAACCATGAGAACACACGATGACAGAACTGACTCATGTTATTCCTCCAGGCCAAGGTCCAAATCAAGGATGATGCCTTTTTCCAACCATAAAAAGGGAAAGCTATACAAGAACTAGAATGAATAAAGTCTACGAAAAGCCTCCACGGACACACTGTGCACCCCAGAACAGAGACGAACGGCTGTATGAGGGACTGGATGGGCTTGGGGCACTCGCAGTTTCCCTGTTCCACAGCAACAATGAAGACTCTACAATTTAAAACAGATGCCTCTGAATTTCAATACTGATGTTTTACAGTTCAGTTTCAGACTCTGCCAAGAACCTCCATTAACCTTGCACAAGCTGAACCACAAGTTCCTCTCCACGATTGGGCAGATGACTGATTGCAAGAGGGCAACCAGCCGCTGTCACCCCAACAGCAGGACCTGGGTCCCCACAGGAGTCCTGGGAACAGAACCACCCGGTGCAGTGAAGCTGGGGGTGCCCTGCGAGCCAAGACAGACAGAATCACCCCCTGGAAGAAGTTCTGAAGTTGAGAGTCAGATGGTAACATCTACATGCCTGACAGCATTTGGAGATAGTTGAACAGATAATCTAACAAGATATTTGAGTGACTGAAGTTCTGAAAAGCATGGAAGTCACAAAAGAATGACATGGATCATGAACTACAGCCCTCCTTTGAATAAAAATTCAGAATAATTATGTAAAAAAATCCCAGTCAGGAATATTATAAAACATTGAGAGTTAATTACCTTATTTTGCTAACATAAAACATAGAAATGCCATTACTCCATGCGTTTCCAAGAAATATAAGCATTGCTGGATTTAAATTCAGCACTCTAGGACTCTTCGGTATTTTGTTATCTTTCCTCACAAAAGCCCACTTTTAAAAGATTTGAGCTCTGTTAAGTACTAATGTCTATGAAGACTGTAGAAACTATTGTGATATACAGCTGAAAAAAAAAAAAAATCTCTCTCATCTGTAGTAGCCAAAACCAGACAGGAATAAAGACCAAGTTAAATAGTAATTACGGGTTTGCAGATCCATCTGTTGCCTGCTAATGTTCTACCAAACAGCCTGAAGGTAAACAGATCCCTTCCTTATGCAACAATCTTACTGCTCTGAGCACGTGAGCCCCCAAGGAAGGTCCCACAAGGATCCCCAGGACATGCTGTGGCCTCACGCCCCCACGGGTGACACACTGAGCACAGCGAAGCCATCAGGCTCCTCCAGATTCGTGTGCATTGAGGGAGGACAGACGCAATAATTTCTAATCACACATTGACAAAGGAATGTTAAATTTGCATCTCAAGCAGATTTTAAACAAGGTGTGCGCTCACGTTCCGACACAGTGTAGAGCAGGTTCTGGGGCAGCGGGGGCGGCAGTCTGGCTCCCACGGCGGCCAGGCTGGGCACGGCGCTGGGCCCGGCCTGATCACGGCTGCTCAGCAAACTGGGCTGTGTGAGCGGTGGTCCTGCAACGACACCACAGAACACACCACTGAGACTTGGAACTCCAGAGAAAATGTGCAAACAACTCAATGCAATTCATTTACGCCTTGCCTTGAGCAAGGTCAAGGCTGTAAATATTGACAATCCCACTGCCACTCCAGTAGAAGCGAATTGAGAAGCCCTGTTCAGGTAAGTTACTCTGATTCCAGCAGTTTTCCTCTTTCCCAGAAAAGACAAAGCTCCAAGAAAAAAAAGAAAAAGTTCTTTTCTTCCCCAGGGGTTTGTCATTGTTAGAGCCTGCATTAACTACAGCAGCTCCTCCTACAGCTCTGCCACGGAGAATCAAGGCTTGCTCCAAGCAAGAGATTGTATCAGCAACATTCACATTACTGTTCTGAAACAAGAACTAAGGCAAAAGGCGTTCACAGACAAGGAATTTCTCTAGCTGTTCTGGCTGTGTTTGTAGCGTATACATTCCTACTGGCTGGAGCAGACGCCCCAGACAGGACAAAGAGCTTCACTGCACCACTACGAGACCTGACTGTGCACAGCTGTCAGTCCCCTCAAGAACAAGCTGATTCCACCCACTACATGGCTTATACAACATGTAGGATTAATCCTGTATAAAACTATTTCTCATCCCATAGCTGCTGTATCTGATACAACTATCCCAGCATGTATGTGTTATTGCCACAGGTAGTACTGGAACACAGTAACCATGTATCTATTATAATATTCCATTTCTTCATATAATTTACATTATAAGGTGCAGTAAGATAATTAAAAAGGCTAAATACCTCAGAGATATTAGCTAAAATAGAACTTAGATGTATCGATTATGTATTGCTGTTTGGCAGCAGATAACACAAACACAGAAATGCATTAGAACTTTTAGGAGATTCAATCTCAACATTTTTGCATTGGGAAAGAGAAAAAGCTAGTAATCCAATGGCGATCACTTCAAAGACCACCAGGGCTATGTGACACCCTGAAAGAGAGCCCCCTCCACTTCCTACCCAATTTATCTAACTCAATGTGGAGTGCTAGGAACACCACGTTTTACAAGCTGATTTTTCAGAATTCTTTTGACAATATCTTGAATAGCACATGGCTAGCAAAGAAACTTGAACTCAGTACTTTGACAACACAGATCTTGCAGGCAGAGCCAGCACTTTAACTTGGCTGCAAAGAAACAGAGAGAATGCTTTTTGCCTTACTGGGTACGGGAAGCACGACGGGCGGCGGGGGCTGTGGATGGGGCTGCGGCACCGGCAGCCTCAGGGCCCGCGCCGGCCCTGGCAGCGGCGGCAGCAGCATCCCCGGCGGCGGCGGCAGACCCGGCGGCGGCGGAGGAAAGGGAATCATACTGGGCAAGGAAACTTCGTCCACCACTAAGGGATCATTTCCATGATCAAACTGGCAAAGATCACCAAGTACACAAAATCCTCGTTCTGCAAAACAGGATATTTAATCATCTTTTTAGAAAAAAAAAAATGTTAGGTGTCAGCGATTCGTAGCATCTCAGTTTTTACTGGGATTTCTTACTAAACAAAACATGCAATCACTGATCCAACATTATGCTACCAGATGAGGTTTCAAAATAATTCAAATTAGAATAGTCTTCCATAAAAGCATACAAACATACATGCGTCCATCATAAAAGCAGTGGGAAAAAAACCAAAGTAGTACCACCTATTTTATATAAAACACATATACCGTAACCTTTATCGGAACTGCCAGTGGTTGAAATATTTCCCAAGCACAGAGAATTGGGAACAAACTCCATATGTTCTTATCCTGCAACTGTTAGATTATAAGTAAACCGCTTCCAGTCAGGCTAGTTATTTCCCCAGTAAAATAAGGTCATACACGCATCTTTTACAGACAAGGGGCATTCCACGCGCCGCTGCAGTTTCACTTGCTGCCTCATTGAGTGAACACCCAAAAAAAGTCACAGAATAATTGAAACAAGGTATGAAACTGAAAAATAAGAAACAGTTTACCATCATAATCTCGACATCTTCTCTTAGGAGGAGGATTTCTGCCAAACGAACTGGGATTGCTGTGATTGTTATAGAAATTTGACCAGCTCTCTGTTGTGTTTTCAAGGTGGTGCGCAGGTGCAATGACAGTAACAGCACTGGGCACAGATTGTGCAGAGGAATACTGTTCAGTAGATTTACTGGGAGACACGGAAACTGGATTATACGAGCCTTCCACATCATTCCTTTCACTTTTGAATTTTGATCTCTCTCGGTGCTCTGTTTAAAAAAAAAGTTAGGTAAAGTCTTCATGCTTTGTTCTGTATATCAGAGCCTTGAGAAAAAGAAAATACACAACAGTATAAACATTTCCGTAAGTATTCAGTATTCTGCATATTAAACTGTCCCTGAAGGCCCTTAGTTCTGCCAATGGAATAAGAACTAAATATAATGCAAACAGGGTTTTAACTTCAGAAATCTAAACTCTAGTTTTTCCAAATGCACATTAATTCCTCTATTCTTTATTCCACTCTGGATTACAGCTTTCTCTTTTAAAGTAGAAAGAGTGGGGGGAAAAGCCTGAGATGACAAATCTACCCCCAACCCTTAACTAACGTGGTCTCAATATGCCTTGACATCTGTGCCTCTTATTTTTCCAAGAGACCTGAATTAGCCCCAAAAGAACAATAAATCACATGGTAACCGCCTTCAATTACAAAGAAACCTTCTCTAAAAGATACGCAGTAACAAAGTGAAAAAGAGGGTAACACTATTTTACAAAAAGACAGATCTTTGGAAAAAAACCAAAACACAACAGCTTTGTCAACATGCAACACAAAAATATCAGCTACTGATATCCACTGGTGTACACCTGTGGAGAAATTCAGGGGTTAGCAAAGAAGAAAGCAATCCCCTTAATTGTTCCACTCTGAAGAACAGCATCTTAATTAATAATTTCAGGAACACAAGCTCTCCAGATGTGCTGCAGCTGCTCACGGACGCCCCAGCCCGCAGGAGCAGCCGACATTCCAGCGCGGCCTTGGGCACTCACCAGCGCTCCTGCTGCCATCCCGGTCTTTGCTTCTGCCCCGACTGCGGCTGCGACTCCGACTTAACCCTCTGCTCTTACTGCGACTTTTGCTCCTGCCGCGTCGCCAGCCAGACTTCTCCCTGTACAGGTCGCTCCTGTCGTAGTATCTGTCGTAGTCCCTCCATTTTCCATCGTCTCGCTTTTTCTCTCTGGTTCTAGAACAGACAGATGCAGACCATGTTTATGAAAAGAGAACACAAATGTAAAAACCAGCTTGTAACAAGCTAAGATACTGTTCATCCTTCCCATCCAATCTGGACAGCAAAACATTTGAGTCAGAATTTCCCAAATCACATGGAAAAATATACAATCTCAAAGCTGAATCACTAATTCACAGACACCAGCAAGGGGAGGACTAAGAAGAACTGGAAAGGTGAAAGATGACCAAAACAGAACATGTTCTAAAAGTGATGTTGGCACTGTGTGAACAACCCCCCACCCTACAGACCCCCCAACAATGCTCTTCATTTCTAGAACAGGGAAAGAATGGAATTGATGACATTGCCAGGTATTAACATTTGAAAAGTACTATCATGTTTTTGGAAGAGACCAGCTTCCAGTGAAGGGTTCCCATGCACGCGATGAGCATACAGATAACACATTGCAGATACAGAACAGTAGGGAGGAAATCACTATTTTTGTAAAAAAAAAAAATCACTATCTACAATGTAAAAATCCACAATTAAAGATTGTCAGCAAATACAGAATAATATATTAATATTTTGGTTCAAAAGTAACCTTTGTTCACTGGAATCTGTGCGGCTTTTCGTCGGACTGGAATACTTCTTCTTCCTGCCATCCCGCTCTTCTTCAACTGGCTCTTGAAAATTCTGTTTCAGAGACAACTACCAAACAGGGATGAGTATCAGTTTGGTTTTTTTTAATTGAAGAAAATAAGACTAAGATTTAGTTCAAGTTAGTTAGCATCCCGTATAAAACAATATTTAAGAATTACTTGCACAGAACACTTAAGCACTACAAATTATTGAGCGCTAGAGGTTGTTGGGCTTTTTGTTTCAAATCTTTCAGGTTTTTCTGAAGAGCGGATGCCCCAAAATAAAACTACTTAGATATTTTGTTTTTAAACAGGATTCACGGAAGACAGTTCTCTGTCCACTCTGCCTTGTTAGAGTAAGCAGTTCTACAAATGAGGTATTTTCTGAATTTCATAAATGGAACACAACTAAGGGGAGTTACTTCTCCAAGTACATACGTCACTAGTTTACCCTTTGCAATAAATACTTTAAAGCAAAAACCCTCTCTACATGGTTGAACTAGTCGCATTTCTTGCTGGCCTCAACAAAAGCAGTTTCAGAAGTCTGTCACCTCTACCACTACTGTAAATCACTTTGATCTCATTTTGTGTTTTTGCTGCCTCTGCTGCTGTTTTACGTTGCATAGAAACTACTGTAAATTCTGGTGGCAAAAGTTTACATGCAATAATCTTAAAGAGGTTTTTTCCCACTAAAACAAAAGGAAAAGGAAGGCTTCCTGCAGCTGTGTTGAGAGTTCTCTGGGGGAACTAGCAGCAGCACAGCCCTCACGCTGCGGTTCCACACCTGGGTTAGTGTGCTCTGTTTGCAGGAATCACTAACACACTGAGCTCCACGACACACCAGCAAGGCCTCACTGATATTGAAAAAACTAATTAATGTCCTGACCCTGGCAGGGTGTCCCATAAAGCTGCCCTGGATCCTTCCTCTGCCCATCCCTGCCCCTTCCTCCCCAAAGTCTCCCCTGACCCTGCACCACAGCGCTGCTTGTCAACTGAAGGTGGTTCTAAACCACTTCTATAGACCGTGACAGTGCTTTGAGAACTGATCAGGAAACTATTAAAGTGAAAGTCTTGTTTGGTTGCAAATGATGAACTTCCATCACCAAAGCTATTCTCATAAATATCGTAATTCTGGGTCTCATGCCCAGATAAAAAAAGGACATCAGAAAAGAGAGAAAAAAAACTACAGAGCAACTTTAATTTAAATCAACTGATGAATCACATTCTGTTAAAAAAAAGGACCTACATTTGCAATATAACATAATACAGCTTCGTTTTGGTTGACTGTCAGATTTTGATCTGCAATTATTTGTCACCTTCACGACCATCAGCCAGTTTTAACTTTGAAGACAGAACAAATAAATCCAGTGAGGTCTTTCCTTCATGTTATTTTAGGCTCACAGACAAAAGCACAAATCTGAATGCCTATTTAGTGTACTTGTCAGAAAAAAATGCTCCCCGTGGTTCATTTATAAAGAGACCAATAGTTTTTGCTCTTAACACCGTATGACAGGAACAGCCCTGGAGTGAGGGAAAAGGACTAGAATTTCATACACACTCTCTGACTTTATTTGCATCTTTTCTACAGAAAGTAAAAAACACATTCAGCCTAAAATATCTTTGCAAACTGTGCTCACAATATACAGAAATAACAAATGTTTCCTTCTACAGCAATTTTCCCCCAACTCTCTCTCAAAGCTGGTACAATAGGATGCTACAAACAGAGAAGAGTCTCCTCCCTTGGAAAACCACCAGCTTAGAAGCAAAACCCATCTACCTTAGACAAGTGAGAGCAGAGGATGATACAATATACACAGAGATTTAGACAACTATGCAAAGACTACTTTGAATTCTCAAAAACTTGACTGCTTTCAATTTTGCCAATAAAACTTGAAAGAACTTTTGGCAAATGACCTCTACCTCACCTTTAAAAGCAATTCTCCCTCAATATAGAGCCCACCATATTTCACTGATTTTAAGTATTTCAGAAAACATTTTAAATAATTTCTAATCTTCACAGGATATATGAAATTGTAACAGGAAATGTTTTGGAATATTTTTGCTTCTTCCCGCTCTCTTAAACTCTCCCAAATCATTATCAGCTCGTACTGCCAGTGACATCTGCACAGGATTTCTGAATGCTGAGCATCCAGATCAAAGGTAGGCTCTAAAAAGGGATTTTTAAATGTTTTTGTCTGAATGGTCATCTTACATTTTCCTTCAGATGCACAGAGATTGTAAATATTAGTAACAGTAAAGTGGCTTTTTCTCTCACATTTTGCCTCACAAATGTACGGATGGCTAATTTGAAAATCAGAGGGAGGGAGATGGAGAAATGATGTTACCTCCTCCTTGACGACTTCTTTTTCCTGACCTGCAGGCTTTGTTTCTGCTTTCGTGGGTTCAAGAGAAGGAAGATAACTCTTCGTGTACAGACTTTCAAAAAGTTTATCTACAAAACCTGAAGTTTCTGAGGATACAGAACATGAGAAAATATTGTTACATATTGATTTAAGGGCACTATTGGATTTACCAGAGAACTCCCTGAAAAAAGCTATCCAGGTGCACTGCTCACAGCAGCATCTTCGATTAACAGACAATAGTTCCATTCAAGGAGCTGGAACTACATTTGTGGAACTTGAGGTTGTTTATTTAGACAAGGAAATCCATCAGGTATATCAACAGTAGATCTTTCCATCAACCACATTTACAACTTTGCAATGTTCTAAGGGGCAAGTATGACTGAAACTTGTGATCAAGGAATAAGCCCACAGCTATTCCATCAGCTACAGCTGGCAGCCTCTTCACGGCAATTTTTGTGAGAGTAAATCATTCATGGACGACTAATTATCAGTGTAACATCAGATCACAAAAAAATGCACAATAACTTCCCCAGTGAGTGTCAGAATTTCAAGCATTTCAAACCTTGAATTTGAACCAAATTGCTATGAGATGCTCACCAGAAGCCTGAGAGATTAATATGGCCCAGGTGTTCCAAAGCTATCAAACATCCGTCAGAGAGACTTCTGGCAGCACCACTGACACTTTCCCACCCACCATGACCAAGGCCAAGCTATCCAACTTAACATTTTATTTTCTAATCACGAGATCTTTCTTCCTTCACAACTGTAAAAAATATTCAATTCACAGATAAGAAGTAGTATTTTGAAGGCAATAGTGGTGTGTCATCCTTCCTCCTCCTTCCTCCACCCAGTGAAATGAACCCCCCAGAATAGATAAGGCAGTGGAGAGCACGGTACCTTTCTGCAGAAAGACATCCAGCTGATCGGCACAGAAAGCTTTCAGCTCTTTCTCTGGTTTGTCTTTCTTGACTAATGCCACAACATAGTTGGCCAAGGCTGAGGGGTCTGCGTCACATCTAAGGAGAGAAAGAACCGCTCTGGATGCTGCTGGGGAAGCCGGGCACGCTCAGCGGGCGCTGGTGGCACTGGGACCACCACGGCGGCACGGGCACCACCGTTTCCTCAACTATAGCACAAGATTCAGGTGCCTTGTGACCACCCCCCACACCCGACAACGCGCCCACTGCCCTGCTCCTTCCTCACTTGGCTAAGGAACAACCACCTTTCTTCTTTCTTCCAATTCTGCCTGATTCTGGGGCAACCGAGCAGCTGCCACTGGTTCCTCACTTTCTCCAAGCACAAGCACCACCAAGTATGACTCCACAAGAACAGCAGAGCAAGCACCAGGAAAGTCACCGCACAATTACCGTAAAGTATTAAAGTGGTTTTAAAGTATTAAAATGTTATTACCGTGAGAAGTAGTTCAGAAAGACCTGTCACAAAAGCACATTTAAATGTGCACATAGGTAAGCTCAGTACAGCTGAAGTTTCTGTGCCCAACACCCTGGGGTTTGCCTTCCCCAAGGACTCCTTCCATGCCTACAAGTTTCACAATTGGCCTTTAAAGGGGTGCAATTATTAATCTGGATTCACCACCTAAGGCCTTACTTAGCTTCATGAAGGACAAAGCCAACAGCAGCAGGATTACTCTGCCATTAGGCTTTAAACTGGATATTGCTTTAGATTCCATTGGTCAGCTACTAGAAAAAACACTCAAAGTATGAACTAGATCAACAGTGTTAAAAGATTAAGCAATAGGTCCTCGATTTGCCTCTCTCAAAAGAAGCAGCTGCAAGCTACCAGGTGATAGATAGGAACCTAAGATATATTGAAGATTTAAAGATTTTTTTAAAAGATTAATGTTTAGAGAGGAGACTCTGTATTTTCTAAGAACATTAACAACGGAAGTAGAAGGAAATAGTATAAAGTATATAGACCTCAAAATAATCTGAAGCAAAAAAAAAAAAAAATCCAGAAACGAAACAAACAAAATGCAAAACAACTGGTTAGAGAAACTAAAAATCCTCAATGAGCAGCCAGTCAAGCAGTTCTACTCCAAATTAGTTTGCTTGTTGTTTCCAACATCTGATGAAAGCCATGTAAAATGTAGCAATTAACAACAAACAAACCACCAATTTACAGATTTTACATTTCTTACACATACATACTCACAAAAAGAAATAACGTGCATGTAATGTATTCACTGCTAGTGCTCACATGCAACTGACTATAAACCTTCAATTTAGAATAAAGGAGATGACCCATCACTCTATAACTGTCCCTATCCTTCCTCCACATGCTGGCTCCCTTCAGGTGTGATGTCGCCTCACGCATGGCAGGAACACGTGGCAGCTGTGTCCCCTTCTCCAGGTTCCCCGTTGGTAATTCCACTCCTGAGCCCTCGGCCACCAGGACCCACCAGCGAGTTCTGTGACTCTGCACGAACCCTCGTCCCACGTTCTGGCCCCACGTGCAGCCCGGGCACCGGGGGAAGGCGGACAGCCCGACTGGAACTGGCAGTGATGGCGCAGGAGCAAGAGTTACGCTCCAGTCTAGACAGACTTTCAGCAGGATCTGACCGAGTATCAGAAAGACAAGTTATCTTAAAAAAAGATACAAGGGAAGTCATGAAGAATTTTCAGGGGTCTGCTACTGAATGACTAGAACTGAGCAGTTCTAAGACCTGTTTAAAATATGAAAGTAGAAAAATCAGTTAACTACACCCTGTAAATGTACATTTTGCAGCTTCAAAATGGTCTTAAGTCTTACTGGGTGGACATTATAGGGCTGGCTAGTTACCCACAAGCCAGCATCCTTTAGAAGCCACTTGCTACAGATGAAGCACTGCAGAACACCTGGCTACGCCTCCGTCCAAGCGCCCGGCCAGCAGGGAAGGTGCTTCTCAGAACCACAGCAGTTTTCGCTACCAACACAAAACTGTCCCAGACCCTCCACCAGAAGTTAAGGGCAGCTCCCGGTCGTCTCCAGCCGACGTTCCCGACTGCGTGCTCAGTCGTTCCAGCCACTCTGGTCAACCGGCTCATCCTTCTGCTGTACGGGCTGCGCTACAAACTGACCTTACGCAGAGGGAGATTGAGCCTGGACACCGCGGCCAGGTAAGGTGAGGGGTTGCGGCCAGGGTTCAAGGTGGGGGTCAGGGTCAGGAGTTATGGTTAAGGTTGGGATCAGGGTTTTGGGTCAGGGTTTATGGTTAGGGTTGGGGTCCGGGTTTCGGATCAGGGGTCATGTTTAGGGCTGGGGTCAAGGTCTATGGTTAAGGGTTGGAGTCAGGGCTCAGGGTCAGGGTCACGGCTGCAGAGCGGGGTGCTCAGCCGGGCTGTGCGGAGCTTCCACAGGGAGGGCAAGGCCGATACGCAGATTTTGGGACAAAAGGGCCAACGCTCGGCCCAACCCCGTTAAGCCGGAGTTCCGTGAGCCGATCCCGTGCCCAGCGCTGGCCCCGGGGAGTCCCCGCGCGGCTCGGGCCGTGTCACCCCGCAGCGAGGGGCAGCCCCGGCCCCGCCGGCCCAGCCTCCGCGGCCCGGCCCCGCACGCAGCGCTGCCCGGCCCGGCCCCGCGCCCACCCCGCAGCGCGGAGCCGCCTCCCGCCCGGCCCGGCCCTGCCCCGGCCCCGCCGCACTCACATCGGCTCCAGCAACTTGGCCAGCCAAGACTTGAGAGCGTCCACGTTCTCTATGATCATGGTGACCGCTGCTCCGCCCGCTCCGCTCTACACCGCCGCCATGGCCCGCCCGGCCGCTGCCCCCGCCGAGGCCTAGTGCAGGAACCAGCCGCCAGGCCGCAACGTACTGCTGGGCACCGCCGGGGCGGGACCAGGCCGCCGCTCGCCAATCAGACGGCAACTCTGGTGCGCTGCGAGCCAATAGCAAGCCGCGAAAAGCCCGTCCCGAAGGTCAGCGCGGAACCAGCAGGCTAGGTCGAGCGAGCACATGAACCCCGCTGCGACATCTTCGGGGGTGCTCTTAAAGGGGCCGCGCGCCTCGGCGCACGGGCAGCCCGCCGCGGTAGCGCCCCACAGCGGTCCGGCGGGAGCTCCGCGGCGCAGGGCAGGGGGATGTGTTTTATTTTCCCCTTTGTCGCGGTTTCGGCGGGGGGGGCCCGCCCGGGCCCCGCTCTGGGGACTCGCGCCTGGGCAGACCCGGCCGCAGCGCCGCGCCCCCGCCCGGCACCGCCACTGCCAGGGCACGGCCAGGCCGCCGCCTCCCCCCGGCCGCCGCCTTGGTACGGCCCGGCCCGGCCCCGCCGCCTTGGTACGGCCCGGCCGGCGGCGGGAGCTGCGGCCCCGCCCAGCTTCCGGCGGCAGCAGCATGGCGGTGAGTGCGGGCCCTGCTCCGGGGCTCTCCGCGCGGGGCCGGCCGGCTCCCGGGGCCGCTGCCCGGGTTCCCCGCGCTCCGCTCGGTGCGGCGCGGCGGCCGCGCTCCCCGGCCCGGTGCGCGGGGGCAGCGGGGCGGGCCCGGGCCGGCCGCGGGGGGGTGGCCGGGCCGCTCTCCGCGGGTCCCTGCGGCCCCGGGCGGGCTGTGAGCAGCCGCTGCCCGGCTGGTGCAGGCGGAGGTACGTGAGTCAGTAGCGCAGGGGGGCGCAAGACTCGGCGATTAAACTTTTCGGCATGAGCGAGAACCAGTTGTTGTGGTGTCTTTGCTTTTCAAAGTATTTTGGGGTTCGCTGTGCGGCTCGTGTTGTTGGCCAGGTGTGCGGTTACGTGAGCGCGGGCGGCGCAGTGTCAGCCCCGGGCATCTCGGAATGCCTCGGTCTGGGGAAGGAGCACCGAACCCTCAGGCTTCGCGTGTGTGGAGATTTACAGCTGCGGTATCCGTGGTGCGCTTGTCCTTTAACACTTGCAATATGTTGTACAGTAAAAGAATAAGGGGAAGGCATCTTTAACACTTAATGGTGGTGTTTAAACGCTGGTAGAATTTCAAGTAATTTAAAATACTTCACTGAAGAACTCTGTTTGTGAGCTACAATTAGAGTAGACTTGTGTGCCAGACTCCTCCTGGTGTAGGAAGTACTGTTCCCATCTAACGTATAGCAAAATGAAAAAATGTACATGGGGTTTATGAAGAGTCTGGAACAAAACCAGAATTCCATAGGTTTTCTTCACTTAGGATTTATATCCACTCCTTTCTCCTCAATTTTGACACATTTGATCTGTTAGTTATGGGAGGATGGTCAGTTTGTGTGTGTGTGTCACGTTGGCTCCTTTGCCTTGGGGAGGGTTATGAACCTTTCCCTACAGATTTGAGATCCCGTTTCAGAAGGTGGATCTCCAGGATGCGGATCTCAAGGATGCGGATTGCTGGTGATGTTGATGATGCTCTGTTGGAGGTTATGCTGCGGTGTTATGGGAGCCCATAAGGAAAGGTGTTTTGGAGTGGCTGGTAATATGTTACAATTCTGTACTTGTTAAGCAGTTCAGACAGATTTTTCTTCCTCTTTCTGTTTAACAGGAACGTAAAGGGACAGCAAAAGTCGATTTTCTGAAGAAAATTGAAAAAGAGATCCAGCAAAAGTGGGATGATGAGCGAGTCTTTGAGATTGATGCTTTGGATAGGCAGGACCAGAAGAGGTAAAATTACGGTTTTTACAGGTTTTATATTTAACTGCTTGAAATGTCTTTTTGAGGCAACTTTAGTCCTTCAAAACCTGGGGGGAAAAGCAGCCTCTTTTGAATGAACAGTGTTCTTGGATCATGTGGAGGTGCATTTCTGTGGCTGATGACAGAGAGCAGTGTGGTACGTGTGTTGGCCGAGTTCCAGCAGGATGGAAAAAGCCTTCTCCTCATTCCCGGGTAGTGTCAGTACCCTCGGGGGTTTTAAAAACAGATTCTCTTTGGCGACTTGTGCTTTTTGGCGTGGAGGAGGTTTCTGTCTGTGCTGCGGCCCCTGTGTGCGTGGAAGGAGCGTGTCCCGGGGCGGGTGTCTGCTGTTAACGAGCCCCTGGTCCTGGCACAGGCTGGTTCACCTGGCGCAGAGCGGCCGAGCAGGCGAGCGGGGCTGAGCCGCCGTGTTCCTGTGGCACCGCACTGTCTGCAGAGGGTTGCGCTGCCTGCAGCCGGTACCTTTGGGAACATGTCAGATCTATGTCAGAGTTTCTCTGCGGTGTCAGTCCTATGTGGGTGTTTTCTTTTGCAGTTTTTTTAAATAGATGATGAAACCTGGTAGTATATCAGTTCTTTAAAATCAAAGACTCATGTTACTGGCAGGGAAAATACTATTTTATGTCACCGTGGGCTGATAATAGCTGAACATATCAGTTAACTTTTTCACTTATGCATCTTCTGATGGTCATTTTGTGAGCTAATTGCATGTTTTAATTCTTTGAATTTCTTCTCAGCAAAGGAAAGTTCTTCGTTACTTTTCCTTATCCATACATGAACGGCCGCCTTCACCTGGGACACACATTTTCTTTATCTAAATGTGAGGTAAAAATTTTTCTTTGCTAATACATTTAGATACTGTAGAAAAATGCTGATTTTTGTGGGAGCTAACAGAATGCCTTACTACTTGCTTCATAGACTCAATAATGGCTTATTCAAATTTTCCTTTTTTCCCTGTATTTCAGTGGAAATATTGCTGATTGAAGAGAAATGCCACTGATTGCTTTTGTAAATTCTAGGAGACTAGACTGCAGGTGCTTCCCTTGTTCATTCCTTCAGATTTGCTGGGGCTCCTGGGAGGTGCTGCTCAATGGCTCAACCTTCACAAGAACTTGTATTGTCTCTTCTGTTCATGAATCCTGCGCTCTGGTACCTGCGTGTTAACAGGTTTTAGATACTAATGGATAGGATTCCACAAATGCGATCTCTTCTTTGCACCCCCTCTCAAGTCAGAAACACCTCCCCGAAGATTAGGAAAGCTTGTGCTTGCACAGCCAGGCAGGGGCAGACCTGATCACAACGTCTCGCTTCACCTTCTTTTCATTTCGTTAGCCTCCTGGATGCTGCTGACCGCATTCGTCTGGCTTCCAGTGGTTTCATGCTAAAGAAGGAATTACACTGATTCTTGGAGTGAGGTGCTGACTTCACTGTATGCCATTCTTGTGTCATTTGATTCATTTTTCCACTTCATCTAGTTTGCAGTTGGGTATCAGCGGCTAAAGGGAAAGAACTGCTTGTTTCCGTTTGGGCTACACTGCACTGGGATGCCTATAAAGGTAAGATGGTTTAAATTACTGGGGACTTTTTCTGAGTTCTATACTTAAGACTACTTAGAGCATTGCTCACTGTCCATCCAGAACACCATGTTGATTTATGCAAAAATTCATGAAGATAGTGTGATTTGGAACCTGCATTTGTAGTAAAGGTGTGTTCTGTTTGAACTATGCATAATGACTTTCTTGGAAAAAAAAGCTTTAAAATTAAGTTTACCTATTGTATATTTTCATTTGCAAGAAAGTCCTCCCCGTAAACGTCTTCCTACCATGACAGGCTCTCTTGGAGCTGCAGGTCTCCCAGAAGTTCCTGCAGTGTCCAGAACACGTGTAGTGTTGTAGTGCAGTGCAGTGTTGTCAGTGAGACGCTCTCTGAGCGGTGCTGATTGCTCCCCGCACTCTGCCCAGGCTTGTGCAGATAAACTGAAACGAGAGATGGAATTGTATGGCTGCCCGCCGGAATTTCCTGACGAGGAGGAAGAAGAGGAAGAAAGTTCTGCTAAAAAAGAAGAAGAAATTATCATCAAAGACAAAGCAAAAGGCAAGAAGGTAAACATCAAACCAAGGCTTTCTGGACTGGTAGCTGTGGTCTCAAAGCCTCAAACTGTGCATTTGGGGATTTTCCTCCTTTGCACTTGGAGAAACCTGGGAAAAAATATTTAGATTGTTTTCCCAGATAGCTGGATACTTTTAAGGTAGACTTGAAGAAAAAAAAGCATCAATGGCATGGTTCCAGAGATACCATCTTAATGCATAAAATTTCAATGGTGAGCTGGGGCACTGTTTGATAGTTTCCTGAGAAAAATGAGATCATCCAGAATAATACTCTCTGACTTGTTTTTTGGCTGGACAAAACATTCACATCCAAGTTGTGGGAAATAACCTAGCTTTCTCAGTGGTGGGGATATATATATATATATATGCACCTACGATTCTGATTATTCTCTTGGAACTTGTTATCTATTCTAGCTAGTTATGCTAAACAAAGTAATACTTCATAAGCCAAAATAGTTTGTATTTAAATGAGATCTATGATTTTGGGAGTATCTCAAAGCAAGGCAAAGAATCAAGTCCAGGAGAAATGTAGCGCTGTTCTATGTGTGGTTTGATGTGCTAACGGGACTGTCTCAGCGGAAGGACCGGCTGGGTCCTGTCGGCTCTGTATCAGCAGGTGGGACCTGCCTGCGCTGTGGTGGGAGCTGCTCTTGGGCACAGACACGAGGTATTTGAAGGACGATAGGTGGGAAAAGCAATATGAGCAAAGTAGCAGCAGAAAAGGCTTTTGATACCAGGATATAGCGCAGGACTGCTCTGCCTCTTCGTGACAGCTGTTTGTCTGAGCAGGACCTGGGTGAACTGGTCACTGGTTTGTCAGGCACCCCCTTTCTGCGGGTGTGCTGGGCAGGTGGAAGCAAGAGGGGGCTCGTCGATGTGCAGTTGGATACAAGCTAGAAAACAGTGCAGTCAGAAACTGATTGTTAATCCTCACTTCTAGAGAAGAGACACTGGAGTATTTGTTTTAACTTGTATAACTGGAAATAGAAACCATAACATGAATAGAGAAAAATACTTCTGAGCATGTAAAGCTGTTGTGGGTAGGAGAACGTGCGCTTCTGCTCCCCCCGTCCTTTCAGAGCAAGGCTGCGGCCAAGGCAGGCTCTGCCAGGTACCAGTGGGCGATCATGAAGTCTCTGGGTCTGTCTGATGAAGAAGTGGTCCGGTTTTCTGAGGCTGAGCACTGGCTGGATTATTTCCCTCCCCTCGCTGTCCAGGATCTGAAGAGCATGGGGCTGAAGGTAACCCTGAAATCTGAAATGCAGTTACATGAGCAGCTGTACTTTTGTTACTGTGCTTGAGAATCTGCTGCTTCTCCTTCGAGAAGATTTTCTTGATACTAGTGTTATTCTAGAAATATTTCTGATATTTTTTGAATTATTCATTTAACCTTTTAATAGTCTTGGGCGATAATGAAGTGCTTTCTTGTACAGAACTTATACCCTATGCAGTGATCGCAACTGGAAACAAGAATTCAATAAAGGAATAATGACTTTCACTTCTTGTTTCTGTATTAAATAACTGTTCTGTGGTCAGTGTTGACAGTAGCTTTAGGAAGAGTAATGATGTGATATTAAATAAAGATACTTGTCCTGCTGACACTGGATTTTTCAAAATAAAGACGTGTAGAGATTATGAAACAAAGTAGTGCTGAAATTTAGCTTGAATGGTTGGTTAAAACTACTACAAAAATCTCTGAAAGTCACAGCCAGCAGACAGGGCCTCGAGTCTTTGACATCTCAGCTCTCAAAGCCCATGCACGTACAGACTGCATAGCTGAGTTTTTAAGCATTCACCCTTTGTGTACTTGCATTATCTTTTTGGAGAGAGACTTATTTTTATTTTTAAAAATAGTAGTTTTACTATTGTGAGGTTCCTTGAATTTCTTTATTGTATTTACTTACCAGCGAATCTGACACATTTCCAGGTGGATTGGAGGCGTTCTTTCGTTACAACAGATGTTAACCCTTATTATGATTCCTTTGTGCGATGGCAATTTCTTACGTTAAAGGAAAGAAATAAGATTAAGTTTGGGAAACGGTAAGCCCGCCGCTCAGCTCTGAGTTTACTGTAGGGATAACCGAAGATGGAACCCTGTGACACGTTTCTAGAACGTGCTCATAACTCACATTGACCTGCAATTCTCTAATTTCAAATGCCCTGCTAGACACAGTAAAACAGCATATTTACTGTGCTAGCAAAGTGTGTGAGATTGTGCTCCTGTTTTCTTTTTTCCGTGGGTACCAACTCAAAACAAAATGGGGCCAATACTGCAGCTCTTGCGGAGACTGAATGTTGACATGGGTGGAAACAGATTGGCGCAGAATTTGAAAATACCATTAAGCAGTCTTTTCCGTAAAGATCTTTAATTTTTTTCCACTTTGTCTATGCATTATTTTATTTATTACTAAATGAAAACATACCTTTGTCTAGATATACAATTTATTCTCCGAAAGATGGACAGCCTTGCATGGATCATGACAGGCAAACAGGAGAGGTAATATTTTTAGTTGGCGTTTTCTTGCATTGCTTATGATTTTAAATACTGAATGGAAAAATAAATTCTATCTTAAAGTAAAATGTATTTTGTCCATACAGAGTTACCGGTTCTCAGTTGTCAGTGCATGTGAAAATTGAATGAACTTCTCTACTGAGAATATTTGTCCTGAACTATGGATAGTATTTTTCCATTGTAGCTGTTTTCTGTGATTATTTAGCATTTTGTGCCAGCAGCATCGCTACATCATATTGTTGTCTATTGAAACAAAGCAAATAAGCTGTTATTGACTTGTATGTTGCTGAGATAGCGGCTGTCATGAGTAACTTGTTGGACTTAGGAGTAAAGTATAACATTTCTCGCCAGGCTGCATTTTAGGAAACAGCCATTTGTATCAACGGAAATATGATTTACTTTGAAGAAAGTATCAGTACCTTAAATAGCGTTTGGGTTGGGTTACTACCCAGACAGGGTTGATTTTCGTTGCTGCTTGAGTCAATGTCAATGTTGATTGCTGTGCTGTTTGTGTGAATTGCAGGGTGTTGGGCCTCAAGAATACACGCTAATAAAAATGAAGGTGTTAGATCCTTATCCTGCAAAATTAAGGTAGGTCTTGAATTTGTAATGGCAAAAAGATTTATCTTATGGCCAGAAGTGACCGTTAAATTAGTCTGTTTTGCCTAATGCATAATTTAACTTCATCCTGTTAATTCTGTCACTTCAAAAACTTGGTCTCTGTTTTGAGCTGATATTCACTAGTCTGTGTGGAACTCAAACTGGAGTGTAAAAAACCAGAAAGAAAATGAAAAACCCACGAAGAACTTAATGACCCACTTTCCTCTGTTAGGAAATGTTACTTAAGTTTGTATTAGCTGAAAAGCATGTTTTGTATTGCCATGAATGTTTTTATTTTGGTGACTTGTAAAATACTTTCTTCCCCTCCAGTGGCCTTAGAGGAAAAAATATCTTCCTGGTGGCTGCGACGCTCAGACCAGAGACCATGTTTGGCCAGACCAACTGCTGGGTTCGCCCGGATATGAAGTACATCGGCTTTGAAACTGGGAACGGGGATATTTTCATCTGTACCCAGAGGGCGGCCCGGAACATGTCCTACCAGGGCTTTACCAAGGATAACGGTGTCGTACCCGTTGTCAAGGAGCTGATGGGAGAAGTAAGTGTCCTGCAGCTTGGCCAGGCTTGGCTGTTCCTCTGAAGCCTATAGTCCCAAAGGTGATGGCAGAATTCTACTTGTAAAGACAATGCAGGAACTTTTATGTAGGTGTTGGAGTGTTTAGTGACTGCAAAGCAAGCGGAAGACGCTTCCTTGGGCGCTGAGCTCCAGCTGCTGCAGGTTGACCTGACGTGCTCACCCGTGGACACCTGCGTGACTATTGTCCTGGCGTCACTTGACGAGTCACTGGGTTTGAGTGACACTTGTCTGCACGCTGGGAAGAGTGGTGACTTCTGTGCAGGGATGGAAGGGGAAGGGAAAAAAGTAATAGCTAGAAAAGGTTCTGGGAAAAGGGCTTTTTGTTGATGCTGAAACTTTCAGTACGTTTTTGTGAACGAAGCTTTCTTAGCTGGGGAGTTGAATGTTTTTGCTGTTTCTATCCTTAACTTCTGTGCTTTCACCAAGTGGAGTTAGTAGCATTTGTTCACCCTTATACAAAGCGCCTTCGTGCTCTTTACATCACTTGATCTCCATTCACTAAAACTCATCACCATCTTCCTTGATCCTGCTTTGAAGGATGAAGTAGAAAATACAGTTTTCGTTTCTTTGCTAGTAGGCATCACATGAATTCAAGGAAATTAGAGGTAGAAGGCAACTGCAACATCTAGACTACCTCCTGTCAGTGCATAAATGATCTTGACAATACACTTTTTCTGCCTTGGTTTGATCTAGCTTTTGACACTGGCTTCCCAGTTCATTCCTGTCTTGACGCTGATGTGCTTCAGATATTTGGAGGCAAACTGTTCTCCTGCTTACTGTCTTTTTCCAGCTCTACACTCCCAGTAGTTTTGCTTTCTCTGGATTTCTTTGTCTATATTATCTGGTATTTGACTTTTATACCAGTAAATAGTCCATATACTGTCTGAAATGGTACACAAATGCTTTTCAAATGTACTTCCTCCTTATCTAATTCTCTCTGTATATTTAATGTATTTGTTTGTACTATGTAAGGAATGCCAGCAGATTTAAAGAGTATCAGCCAGGAGAGCTTACTCAGCGAGGCTGCAGAAGTGCCGTTTGTAACAATATTCCTTTGTCCTGCACAGGAGATCCTGGGCGCTGCACTTTCTGCACCCCTCACCACCTACAGAGTTATATACGCGCTTCCCATGCTCACGATCAAGGAGGATAAAGGTGAGAACTGTACAGCAGCGTCTTGCCAACGCCTGCTTGATGTGCCCTGTGCACTCAGTGTGTGGTGACTGCTCTTTTGTCTCTTGTGTCTGTTTCTTTGTCAAGGAACTGGAGTGGTAACGAGTGTTCCCTCTGATGCTCCAGATGATATTGCAGCCCTGAGGGATTTGAAAAAAAAACAGGTCAGTCTGACTGAGTTGCTTCTGTTTCTGTTTCCTTTCCCTGGTGTGGGAGGTCAAAAGTGGATCTCCATTGGTTAAAATGGAAGTCCCTTTAGTGAGAATTCTGCTATTCAAGTTGCAATCACAGTAGTTAAAAATAAGCAAAGATAAAACCAGCTGGGCTGGGACAGGTGTTTGTTCTCAGACTTCAAAAAGAGTTTTGGATAAGAGTTGTGTAACTTCTGTTGCGTGTTAAGGTACAGAACAGTACTAGTGAAATCAAAATAACTTCCTGTTGGGGAAGTGCCTTCCAGAGACGAGGTTAAGAGCTCTGTATGAATTTCAAATGAGACTTAAAGTAGCTGTTGCTATTACAGCTTCAAGAGTACCTCAGTGTCTAAACAGCTGTCCCTGGCTATTGAATGCTTGTCCCACTCGTTTTCAGGGTAGAGTGATAGTGGTTTTTCCACTGTTAAAAATGTAGACAATTACGACAAAGAATCACCTGGGAATTAGACGGGCATTAAACTCAGGTGTGACAAATGGTGAGAAGGCATGGAAGTGACTTTATCTGCTTTATAATAAAATATAGTGTACAGGAAAGACACTATGAATGGATTAAAACCTTTAAGTCTATCAGATTTTTCTTCTCACTGTATTGCCCTTTTTTTTTTTTTCTTCTTTCAAAGGCTTTGAGGATGAAGTATGGCATCAAAGACGAAATGGTCCTGCCATTTGAACCGGTACGAACACTCCAGTGTGTCCATCTGCATTACACGTTATATTCACTGATGAGAAATGTGCCAGGAGCTGTGCCTGCTTTTCCCAGAATTGCCATTTAAAGTCCTCCTCAGCTGACAGAGCTGAAAAGTTTAGAGTAAAGTTTTCATGTTTTGCTATGGTTGTAATATTTGTTATCTGTTAGGGTTTGCAACCAAGATTTGTTATTCTATGGTACACTTCAGAGATGAAGAAAAGTATTAATTTTTGTTGGAATTACTATTTTGGAGAATGTATTGCATCATTCTACTGATAACCTGCTGGCTGGTTAAAGCTTAACAGCCTTAGTGGCCAGATTATTATTGTATCTGCTCTGTGCAGAGAGCTAAAGTCCCTTACTGCTAGTTCAGGGTCATGGCGATCCGTCCTCCATAGAAAATGCAGGCGACAGGTAAAGCCATCCCAATATTCCGCATTATTCTTGTTTCAGTGCTGGTGTCGTGTCAGGAGGCAGAACCGGGTTATTGCTCGTAGGAGAGCAGCTCGGGATTCACGCTGGGGACTGCCAGGATTGCTGATCTGATGAGCGGAATTGCACTAATACTTTAAGTCCTGTGTAACCTGACCAGTAGTAGATGCTGCAAGTTGACGCACAGAGTAGCACAGTACAGCAGAAGTTTGATGTAGCCCCAGCACCTGCTTCTGCTGCCAGAGTCCTTGATCAATATTGCTTTTGGCCACACTGTCGTGCAGCACAGACCCTTCCAGGTAACTGTACCAACTGCCTTTTTCCCCTTCATGGTCTCTGGTTCAGACTTCCGTGTCAGCCTCAGGACTGCCAGCCAAGCAAAATATAGTTATCTCTGTTTTGTTCAATGCATCACTTCTAGTGAAGCTTGTGAAATCTGAGAAACAAGTCTTTGTGTAGATTTTATTACACGGAGATAGTTTGAACTGAATATCTAACACTGTTTTGTTAATTCTCAGGTGCCCATCATTGAAATTCCAGGCTATGGCAACCTTTGTGCTCCATCGGTCTGCGATGAGCTCAAAATCCAAAGCCAGAATGACAGAGAGAAACTTGCTGAGGCCAAGGAGAGGGTATACCTGAAAGGCTTTTATGAGGGAGTAAGTAATACAAGATTTTTGTGTTTTCTTGCTGAGTTTGATTAGCAGAAAAAAAGTTGGTAAAGATGACAAGTTTAAAAAAAAAAAAAAAAGACTGCAAGAAAGAGGGAGTTTTTTTCTTTTTTTCCCAGACCGCTTCTCATTTATCCTTCTCCTGCGGCCAGGTGCTGTGGTTGGAGGAGCTCGGTAGAACTGAAGAGAGAGAAGGGAGGAATGTAGGGCTGCAAACTGAGACTTGTGGTCTGGTTTCCTATCAAGTGATCCCGTTCTGGGGAGCCGATCTGTTTTGTTACAAGTATTGATTTGGAAACTGGGGTGAAGAGAGCGATGTGTTGGGGTGTGGTGTGGGTGGTTGTCTTTTTTTTTTTTTTTTTTTTTTTATCCCGTCTTTACTTGTGTAATGGCTTGCGATGGTATATTCATCAGCTGTTTACCTGAAAGCTGGTAACAATTTTTATTTCTGATTAGCTGTGTTCGATTTGCCTCTGTGTGTGCTGACATGTATACAAAACTCATTTTGGGTAAAGATGACTGTCTATTTAATGAAAAAAAAGTAAAACCTCTGTATTGCTATTTTTTGCGTGTCAAAGACTGCAGTAACTGCTGCTTCTTTATGTTGCTCTAAAGAGCCATTGCACCTATTTCTTGTTAATTTAAAAAAATCAACTCCTGTGACCCGTCTTTTACAGGTAATGTTGGTGGATGGATTCAAGGGACAAAAAGTTCAAGATGTCAAGAAGGTTATTCAGAAGATGATGGTGGATAATGTATGTGGTAGCGTGCACAGAGAGTCTTTTCCCTTACCCGTTTTGTCCTTCTCACAGTAGCTGGGTTGCTGAAGAACCCTCTCTGTTCTGGATCTGGAGTCCTCTCTGTGCTGCTTTGGGTTGCTCCAGAGGGTGAAATGCTGCTGGAAGAGGATCCTTGTGTTCTGGGACTAAGTGGGATGAGTAGCTAATTAGAGACCTCTGATTCCTGCCTCATCCCATCGCCTCGTCTGGGAAGTGTTCAGTGCTCTGATTCAGTCTTTGATATGGTTGGGAAGATACTGGAGCTGTGAGATCCCAATTGTCAGTCTTTTTCAAGCTGAGCACAGAGTTCCTTGATTAATATTGCTTTTGGCCACAATATCACATTCTTTACAAAATTATGTGAACGGATACCTCAGAAAAGCACACAGTCAAGTGTTGCCCTCGTTCTGCTAAAGTGGATACTGAGGCAGGGAGCCTGTGCAGTGATGAAAGCCATGCAATAAATGCTGTAAAACAGATCGGAATGGAGAGGATGCTTTTTAGCAATATTTTCAAGACTTTGCTTAGTACGTAACTCTTGGCTTTTATTACCCTTCCAACTCTTAGGGTGAAGCCATGATTTATATGGAACCTGAAAAACAAGTTATATCGAGGTCTGCTGATGAATGTGTTGTGGCCCTTTGTGACCAGTGGTAAGTGAAGTAAAGCTGGAGTTATAAAGTTACTGCTGATTTATGTCCTACTTGTGGATCGCTTTATTACATTAAACTTTTCCTGACTGTAGGTATTTAGATTATGGTGAAGGGAACTGGAAGAAACAGGCATCAGAGTGCTTGAAACATCTAGAGACGTAAGTTACAACAGTGGGTGTGAAGGGGAGTGGTCGTTTCGAGGTGATGGCCTGAGAGGGGTAATTAGTAGTAGCCTGTTTCTTACAGGTTTTGTGAGGAGACAAGGAGAAATTTTGAAGCTACTTTAGGTTGGCTGCAAGAGCACGCGTGCTCCAGGACGTATGGCTTAGGTAGGCAAAACACTCCTTTTCTCACTCAGTGAGGATGGTACCGCTGCTTTTGGGAGGCTTGAGTGATATCCAGAATCCAGACTGGTATAGGTAACGTAGAACAGGTTTAGCCAACATACATCTCACCCGGCGTCCCAGGGAAGCCACACTTTCTCAAACACACGCGGCCGGGGTGGTTTTATCTTTGCGCTGCTATAGTGATTCTGCACAGCATCTCTGTAGCTCTTTGCCTGGGCCATTGATTGGGAAAGGACCTCAGAAGAAGGAACTAATACCATTTCTTGGGTGTTCTCAAATTCTGACGAGCCTCCATCTTGTGTAGCCTGTGACATGGGACAACTGTTATAACTGTTGTAATACACAGCGAATGATCATGAACTGTAGTTTGGTTGTGTTAAGAAGCTGGCTACAAAAATAGCAAGTATTTTCTCTTTAATAAAATTTTCAAATGCATACATTGAATTTTAAAAAAGGATTTTTAAAAGCATAAACACGAGTACTTGCATATATACGTGTGTGTGTATATATATAAAATGTTCCACTGAAAGTCAAACTGTGTGTGTGTGCTCGAGTGTCAGGCGCGTTAGGGCTGCTCCTGAGCGTATCTGCTCCTGAGCGTATGTGCTCCTGGTTGCCCCTGGCAGGGACGCGGCTGCCGTGGGACGAGCAGTGGCTGATCGAGTCTCTCTCCGACTCCACCATCTACATGGCCTATTACACCGTGGCTCATCTGCTGCAGGGGGGCGACCTGCGGGGCCAGGGGGACTCTCCGCTGGGCATCAGGTGAGTCAGCAGGTCTGCTTGTTTCCTTGGCTGTGCTTATCTCCCGAGCTGCTCGTGACAAACACTTGCTGAGTGGCTGATTCGTTGCTTCTGTGTTTATAAAGCATCATTGTTAACAGTTAACCTGCTGTTAGCTGAAGTTACAGCAAATCTGCAGAAGGGGAATAAGGAAAGAGAAAGGAGTATGGTGGCCAGAGAGAGATGAGGGATGTCCCTGAAAGCAGAACTGTGCAGGGTCAGTCGCTGTTTTTAATGCTGCTTTGACTTGCCTGGAAATGGCCCTTGCCAGGTGTTTTTGAGAGGCTGTTTTCAGGGGCTGCTGAAGTGTCTCTGCTTTCTGGGGCTGCTTTGTAACTGCAAAAAGCTGTGCGATTCGCTGTACAAAGTAGGCAAGATTTTGTTACTGTATTAAAAGTTGGTAACTCTCCTAGAAGCTTGGAACCATCTTTTGTCCGCAGCTGATATGTGGAAACCTTGAAAGGAAGAGGGAGAAGGCATTTGTACCAAAATTCCTCCGAAGACTGCTCTGCAACCTCTTGGTTGCGGTGGTTGTGAACTTCGGTGGTAGAGATCAGAGAGCTGAGATAGTAACAACTCACCTGGGGTTGAAAAACCCACTGCCAGTCTTGCCTTGAGTCCGGTGCTCTAATTCTGCATGTTTTATAAACTATTTTCTGGAGTAGTTTACACACTGGAACTTACCTTCTTCAATGCTATAACTAATCTGAAAACTATTTCCAAAGTGAAGATTCTTACAAACAGAAATAGTTCTGAAAGACTTGGCAAGGCTTTAATTTGGGCTCAAAGCTCTCTAATTATAGAGAGGCTACCTACACACTAATCATGTCTGGAAACAGACTTTGAAGTGAGCATCTTGAGCACTGAATTATAGATTTGATGTAATTGAGTATATACAATTAAAATGTACTCTTACATGAGTAGATAACATCTTATAGAGTTAGCAAATGCTTTCCTAAGGCTGACTCTGCGGGGTAAAGTGGAAGGGGATTTATGGCCCGTCGTGTTGGGTACCATTGGGTCACAGCGATCTTTGGCACTAACACAGCAGCTCAGTCACCGTGCAACAGTGACTGAACCATAGAACCGTAACTACCAGAGATAAACCAGCAAACTGTGCATGTCGGGCTTTATTCTGCACTGGTGCTGTCACCTGTCACTTGAACTCGTTGTTTCGTGTGTCCTGGGGTGCTCTGGATCCACAGTGCTCCTCTCTGCAGAGTACAGGCCTGAGCACCTTAGCAAATGTTAACAAATAGTAATCTCTGATTTGAAATTATTTAGCATGAAATGTGTGCAGGTAGGATCTGGTGGACTCCAGTGAAATTCTAAGGAGCCAGGAAAAAAAGAACCTCTGTAGAAACAAGGATGATATTTGTTTAATGCAGGCCAGTGGCTGCAGAACTCTGGGTCTAAGTTGCATCTCATCAGTGTTTTCATTCAAAATTGTGGACCCTGCCTCTAGTAGTTGGTAAAATGTCGTACAGTAAGTGTTAATTTTGAATGGGTTTGTTCTCTTCAAAGACCGCTGGTTCTTTTCCATGTACCAGGCGGCCTTAAGCTGTCTTATTCAAAGTGCCGTGGATGTTTACTGCCATCTCATTATGGGACTAATTCTGTGCAGGGCACATCAAATGAGCAAGCAAGTTTGGGACTACATCTTCTTCAAGGCAGCTCCATTTCCTAAAACAGACATTCCCAAAGAAAAGTTGGACAAGCTGAAGGAGGAGTTTGAATTTTGGTATCCTGTGGATCTCAGAGTTTCTGGCAAAGATCTGATTCCCAATCATCTGTCGTACTACCTGTATAACCATGTGGCCATGTGGGCAGACCAGAGGTGAGTGTGGGGGTCACGTAGAACTGTGCTGGACAGTTTGTAGGTCTGGTAACCTAATGGCTCTTTGTGACCGTACAACACTCAGAATTAGGTTGAAATTGTATTCCTGCACTGGATTTTTGAGTAACTTTATCATCATTAGGTTTTCTTAATTACTTCTCAAGGATCATCCGAACAATGTATACATATTCCCATGGACTGTGCAGTGCAGATTGAGAATCTTTGGTCACGTCATGTTTTTAGAAATATGTAGTTCTGTGCATTAAGGTGCTACGTTTGCATTCTCTTCTTAAGAGCTGTATAAAACTGTATATGGGAAAAGCTGTTTTCTCCTGTATGGCAGAGATGGTGGTGGGGAATGCGATATCTGCCTCCTCTGCTGGTTGGGGTACGTGGGGCTGCACTGTGTCTGGTGCTGTGGGCAGTGCCAGGCACTGGGATCAATGGGATAAATTGGGATAAATGCAGCTGGGTAGGAGGAGGTGCAGCGAGTGAGGTGTAATTGTGGGTGCAATGCTCCCTGTGATGATAATCTCTAGCCCTTAGGTTGCAGTTCTTTTCATCTTCGAAGACATTCCTTAATTTTTTTTTTAAGACACTCCCTAGATATTTTTTTGAAGATTCCACTTCAGGTGTTCATTCCAAACTGGAGCATAAAATGTTTGTTCTTTTTTTTTAAAGAGAAAAGATATTTACTTTACCAAATGCTTTTTATCTTGTCTTCAAACAGAGAAAAATGGCCAGTGGCTGTGAGAGCAAATGGACATCTCCTCCTTAATTCTGAAAAGGTACAGTGAGGTTTCATGTCTGACATGGCTTTTGTGGTTGTCAAAATAGGCCCTTGCCAGCCAGGCTGGAAAATTCCTTCTCGGAATTTGAGAAGAGAAAATAGTGAAAATTCTCGTTTCCTTATTGGTGCCCTCCAGTTTTTCATTCATCAGAGGTAAAGACCTGCCTTTCCTCCCATTCTGTCGAACACTTTTCTTAAGTTAGCTCTTGTATAGCTTCACCACTTTAGTACATTTCTGCTAAGTTTTAGGGTAATATAGAACGATTTTTTTTCACTAAATTTTAGCTTTATTAAGCATTGCGGTAGGTGCAGTGAGAGGAAAGCGTTTGTGCCAATAACTTGCTAATGTATGCAAGCCCCAAAATTGAATTTAATTGAATTTAAAAGTGCCTAAACCTAGTAATTAGGCCTTGCAGACTGTCCAATATGAAACAAGAAAACCCACCAGAGTTCTTCTTGAGAAGTTAAGGCAGGATGAGCTGAAAACACAAATTTTGAAGTAGTATTTAAGTTTAATTTATGTAATTTCTGGAATTAAATTTGTGCACCTCAGTGTCACAGCTGGGGCAAGTCTCAAGTGCGACATTCAGGAATTTGAGCGCTTGCAAAGTTCCGTCTGCTTGTGCTGCGAGACTTAGTTCAGATCTACCAAATTGCTTTTGCTGTGACTCATGAGAACATACTTTCCCAATGGTTTCCCCAAACGCTTGTTGTGTCTGTCTTGCTCATCCAACACCAAATGGAAAACCAAGACTCTTCTGTTTCTTCCAGATGTCTAAATCTACAGGCAACTTCCTTACTCTAACTCAAGCCGTTGACAAGTTTTCTGCAGATGGTGAGTATGTCCTGACCTGCCGCTGTGTTTCAGTTAGGCCAGAATGGCTAACATCAGCGTTTTGCTCCCAAAGAAGCAGGGGGTTGTTGGAGTAATGAATTGCAATAAATCTGCCGCTTGCCACCTGTTCTTGTTTGAAAAGCTGAACTCTGTTTAGAAATTTGGGATGTGTGTTAGCGCAACAGCTGTTTGAACCAGGAGCTGCTCCTGGTGCTCAGACCTGCTAGAGGGGCCTGTTTGGTTCCTCCACGTTCACGCCGGAGATGGAAACACAAGACGCAGGCGGCTGATCCGCGGGGTGCGCCCGTGTTCCTCCCCGCACGCTCGGGTTTCCCAGCAGTGGTTGCACTCGTCGCCTGGCTCTCGGTGTCTGTCTGCTTCCCTTCCAGAGGAGGCCGGTGCCTCTCCAGGGTGAAATGCATCCTTGCCAGACACCTCTCTCTAGCTGCCCAGGCAGTTTCTAAATTCACTTTGCATTTTATTGACTCATAATGCAAAGTTAGTTGCAATGAACTAGAGTCCCTTGCATCTCTGTCCACCAGCTAATTGTGTGCCGGTCATGTTAGCTGATCTGATTTCTTTCAGGCATGCGTTTGGCCTTGGCTGATGCTGGAGACACTGTTGAAGATGCCAACTTTGTGGAAGCCATGGCAGATGCTGGTATTCTTCGTCTCTACACATGGGTGGAGTGGGTGAAGGAGATGATTGCAAACAGAGACAGTCTGAGAAGTGGTCCTGCCAACACCTTCAATGACAGAGTCTTTGCCAGGTACTGTACCAAGGCTAATAATAGAGTTTGATCCTTTTCTTTCTTGCAAGCAGCACCTCTGTAGTTTGTTGTGTGGTGTGGTTTTTTTTTTTTTTCCCTCTCCCTACAAATTAGTGAATTCTGTAAAACAAAACACATTACAGAGCAGGTGATATGATCGTGCTGCAGTGGTGACATTGGTAGTGTTGTTTTATATGGTATTGCCATTATGTGGGTAGACTATGCGATATTGATGTTTTCACTTTTCTTCCCTCCCTAGTGAAATGAGCGCAGGCATAATGAAGACAGACCAAAATTATGAGAAGATGATGTTTAAGGAAGCTCTGAAAACTGGCTTCTTTGAATTTCAGGTAAGAGGTATCTTTTTAGGTATAAGAAACTAACACTTGGTGTGTGGTACTTCGTAGATTTCTTTTGATCCTGATGTCTCAGATGCTAAATTATACAGCTGAATCAGAATCAGAATTGCGCCAAGAAACATGAGTGCTTTAATGGAATAAATCTGAAATTATAAAGGTCTGCTTTTGTCATTTTTGCAGAAGTCTAGAGGAAGAGAACTGTGCTGCAAATAGTCCTGATATCTAGTATGACCAAAAAGCTGCTAAAAAAACCACACTATTAAAAAGTGTTTCCTTTCTTTAGCTACTTGTAATAAAGAACTCTTCATAAGAAATCCAGATAATGCACCAACAAAATTGTTTGGAAGCAGAGTACTTTTTGATGTATTCCATAAACCACGTCTCTGGACTGTCTGCTGAACATGCCGCTTCACTTGGTGAATTACAGAGTCCTTTATGATAATCAGCAGTACGATTAAGTGGGCTGAATTACATGTATGACAGGTCATATTCATTGCCTTTTTCTCAGTATCTTTACGCCAGCTGTTGAGGGTGATGGTACCTGATGCACAGTTGTGGATATTTTTGTCTTACGTCTGTGCTGATAAACACTTTTTTAAAAGCGCCATGTTAAGGCAGAAGTCAAATGGCCAACTGACAGGTTCATGCTCAGGTGCGTCAGGAAAGTACCATTCTTGCAATAATCTATTTTTGAGTTCTAAGCTGCTTACATTCTAAAGGATGTTAGAGCAAAGGACTGTGTGTGGGTTTTTCTACGTGTTTCTCCATGGCAGCTGCAGTGTGTTAATGACGGTGGCCTTGGCTGTGTTTCAGGCAGCAAAAGACAAATACCGTGAGCTGGCGATCGAAGGAATGCACAGAGAGCTGGTGTTCCAGTTCATTGAAGTTCAGACTCTGCTCTTGGCTCCGATCTGTCCCCACTTATGTGAGCACGTCTGGTCACTGCTGGGAAAGGTACTAATGTTCCTGGTCTGGCATTTGATTAGGATCTAAACTTCTGTTGATTTTTAGTAATGCTCGTATCAGGCTTGTGGATGCCTTTTATATGCAAGTAGAAGAAACATATGTCTTATAATACAAAGAGCCATAATAGTTTATAGTCCATAGGGCAGTGAACGTATAGAGTTATCCTGTTACCGTCATGATATGTACAACCTCAATGCAAGTCACTTCGGTTGTCTTCTCACAAAGAGGTGATCTAAAATGAACCCAAGTAATGCAATATTCCTACACCTACACGTGAAGGAGGTGTTGTTTTTTAATTGCCTTGTGCCTGTAGATGAAGTTTTGTAGCTGTACTGTAGCTCATGGAGGTCCAGACCGTCTGAACTCCAGTTGCCAGTCGAGCTGTAACGGGTTGAAAAACCACCAGATACTGATGTGTTTTCATCTCGGCGCGTGTCACTTCTTCCTTTCTTCGCAGGGTGATTCCATCATGAGAGCCTCGTGGCCGGCGGCAGGTCCTGTGGACGAGGTTCTCATTCGCTCCTCTCAGTACCTGATGGAAGCAGCTCACGACCTGCGACTCCGGCTCAAGAACTACCTGGTGCCTGTGAAAGGAAAGGTGAGGTGTATGGGGTTACCTGCCCAGGTGCGTGTGCTTGGTTGTTATGCATTGCCCCGGGGCTCCTGCTGAATTTTTTGCTTTTTTCCTTTAGAAAGGCACTAAGGAACCCTCCGAGAAGCCGTCCCACTGCACGGTGTACGTGGCGCGCAGCTACCCGCCCTGGCAGCACACCGCCTTGTCGGCCCTGCGCAGGCACTACCAGGTGCTCGTCCTTCCACCTTTCCTTGGGCTGCTTACCTGCTTTTCTGGGGGCTCTTTTTCTATCTGTAAAAAGCTTATAAGCTGTAATTTGTTACCAATTTATTTAAATATAAAGCAAGGTAGTTTTAATTTTCTTTATGCTTCTACAGCTGTGCAATAAATTTTGGTGCTTAATGAAGTCTCCCAAGGAATGTCATCGATTTGACAGTATGATTTCATTGGTTTTTGGCAATCTGAGTAAAAAGCAGCCCATATTCTGTTATTTTTTTTCATTTGTAAGTGGATAGCATTTAAAAATATTCTTCACAACTGTATTGCTGGGGAAACATTGACTGACACATTAATGCTGCCGTACTATGCAAGTGGGCTTACAAGTGCTGTTTTGGTCCCTGAATAGGTGTGTTCTATTCAGTGGTGTTACAAGAACTATGTTGAAATGGAACATATTAGTCATAAGTAGAAGAAAGGAGCTTTTGTGAAAGCAGAAGAATCTCTGCCATGGGGAAACTGCTGAGAATGGCTTTTGGCATCTTGATTAACTGTCCTTCTCAGCATGAACACATCAGCGTTGGAGCTGGTGGAGAAGTCAGGACTCTAATGTAACTTGTGGGATTGAGAGAAACCAATATTCCCCATGGGAAGTTCGGTTTTGTGGTATTAAACTGTGGGCATTCCATGGGCTTTTTTCTGCATCAGTGTCAAAATCTGCTGTTTGGTCTGATGCACTAAATAGAATTGTCGCAAATGTCTAAATTTTGGATGTAAAACCCAAACAATTCAGGAAGTTAGTGCTTAAAGATGTGCTTGTGATAAGACTCAGATGTGGATTTAAAATGCATTCTGGTAGAAAATATATTAACACATAGTCGCCAGAAAGAATAAAGAAATTGCAGAATAGTACTGGCTTGCCTGAATGGCAGTAGTTAGCTGGGGTTTTTTTGGTCAAAGTTTTAAAATTTTAGTTTTAAAATACCTCAAAGGGAAGAGAAAATTATTATATGTGGAATCCATGATAATGCCAAACCTTGCTGGTATTGTGGGAAAACACAAAAGGTTTATGATATTAAAGGGCAAGTGTTTTTTAATGATACCCGTACTTTTTAATTATCATTTGTCAGGTCAGTGGAGGTCAACTGCCAGATAATAAAGTCATTGCCAGTGAGCTCAACACCTTGCCAGAGCTGAAGAAGTACATGAAGAAGGTTATGCCATTTGTTGCCATGATCAAGGTACGTGTCAGAAGGACAGTTCTTGCCTAGAAACAGCTTTTGGGAATGGAACATGTCAAAGGCAGCGATAACAATAACATCGTGCACGAGTGGTGTTTCCTTCATTTCATTCCTGAGTCTCCTGCTAACTTTGGACTTCAGTCTCTGTCCTGCCCCTTGCTTATGTGGCATCTTCAATGAAAATGTCTCTATGTGAATTGGCCCAGGTGATTTAATGGTCTAGTTGAGGTCTGGTAGTTTGTACTAACTGCAAAATGTACAATCTGTGCTTCACATACAAGTGGATTCTCCTACATTTGAAATCCTGAGGCTTACCCAATAATTCAGCCCTTGACTTGTAAAGAGCAGGAACCAATTTCACATAAAGACGTAGCAACATCTGAGCTCAGACTCTGCAGGTCAGTGGGTTTTTCTCTGAAACCAATTATTCAGCAATTTCAGTGTACAAAGAGCTTTTCTACCTGTGCTTCCTCTTTGTCAAAGGAGAGGTTAAACGTAGAAGAAAGTTTGTGATTTATTCCGTGTTAATGTGGGGAATGTTTGGGCTTGCATCAGTGGGGCAGCACACTGGAATCAATAAAGACCGGGAGGCCCCCCAGGCCCCTAGGGTGAAATCGGTCTACTCGGCTCGCTCCCTGAAGTGCCTGTACACCAATGCGCGCAGCATGGGGAATAAGCAGGAGGAGTTAGAAACCTGCGTTCGGTCAGGAGATTATGATCTGGTGGCGATCACAGAGACATGGTGGGACAGCTCACATGACTGGAATGTGGTCATGGATGGCTATGCCCTTTTCAGGAAAGACAGGCCAGCCAGGCGAGGTGGTGGAGTTGCTCTTTACGTGAGAGAGCAACTACAATGTATAGAGTACTGTCCAGGTGCGGTTGAGGAGCGAGTTGAGAGTCTGTGGGTGAGAATTAAGGGGCAGGCTGGCAGGGGTGACACTGTTGTGGGAGTCTATTACAGGCCACCAGATCAGGGTGAGGAAGTTGATGAGGCCTTCTACGGGCAGCTGAGCGTGGCCTCACAGTCACAGGCTCTGGTTGTTATGGGGGATTTTAACTACCCTGATGTTTGCTGGAAGGACTACTCAGCCAGCCAGCCTCAGTCTAGGAGGTTCCTCCAGTGCATTGACGATAACTTTCTCATGCAAATGGTGGAGGAGCCGACTAGAAGAGGTGCGCTGCTGGATCTCGTCCTCGCTAACAAGGAGGGTCTGGTCGAAGCAGTAAAGGTGGGGGGCTGCCTTGGTTGCAGTGACCATGAGATGGTGGAGTTCAGAATCTCCTGTGGTGGGAGCAGAATACCGAGCAGAATTGCAACCCTGGACTTCAGCAGGGCCGACTTTGGCCTTTTCAAACAGTTGCTGGAGGGAATCCCGTGGGCAAGGCTGCTTGAAGGTAAAGGCGCCCAAGATAGTTGGTTAACTTTCAGGGACTGCTTCTACCAAGCTCAAGATCAGTGCATCCCGACGCGCAGGAAGTCAAGGAAGGGAGCCAGGAGACCTGCGTGGTTAAACAGGGAACTGCTGGGTAAACTCAAGTGGAAGAGGAGGGTTTACAAATCATGGAAGGAGGGGCTGGCCACTTGGGAAGAATATAAGGCTGTTGTCAGAGGATGTAGGGAGGCAACTAGGAAAGCGAAGGCCTCCTTAGAGTTAAACCTGGCGAGAGGGGTCAAGGACAACAGGAAGAGGTTCTTCAAATACATGGCAGATAAAACTAACACCAGAGGCAATGTAGGCCCACTGATGAACGGGGTGGGTGCCCTGGTGACAGAAGATACAGAGAAGGCAGAATTACTGAATGCCTTCTTTGTGTCTGTCTACTCTGGCGGAGGCTGTCCTGAGGAGCCCCGTACCCCTGAGGCCCCAGAGGAAGGCAGGGCAATGGAGGAGTCTGCCTCAGTTGATGAGGACTGGGTTAGGGAGCAATTAAGCAATCTGGACATCCATAAATCCATGGGTCCAGATGGGATGCACCCACGGGTGCTGAGGGAGCTGGCTGAAGTCATTGCTGGACCGCTCTCCATCATCTTTGCCAAGTCTTGGGAAACGGGAGAGGTGCCTGAGGACTGGAGGAAAGCAAATGTCACTCCGGTCTTCAAAAAGGGCAAGAAGGAGGACCCGGGCAACTATAGACCGGTCAGCCTCACCTCCATCCCTGGGAAAGTGATGGAACACCTTATCCTTGGTGCCATCTTAAGACATATCAAGGATAAGAGGGTCATCAGGGACAGTCAACATGGCTTCACCAAGGGGAAGTCGTGTTTGACCAACCTCATAGCCTTTTATGAAGACGTAACAAGGTGGATTGACGATGGCGGAGCAGTGGATGTGGTCTACCTTGACTTCAGCAAAGCATTTGACACCGTCTCCCACAGCATCCTCACGGCAAAACTGAGGAAGTGTGGACTGGATGATCGGGTAGTGAGGTGGACTGCAAACTGGCTGAAGGAGAGAAGCCAGAGAGTTGTGATCAATGGGGCGGAGTCTGGTTGGAGGCCTGTATCTAGTGGAGTGCCTCAAGGGTCAGTTCTGGGACCAATACTGTTCAATATATTCATCAATGACTTGGATGAGGGAATTGAGTGTACTATCAGTAAGTTTGCTGATGACACCAAGCTGGGAGGAGTGGCTGACACGCCAGAGGCTGTGCTGCCATCCAGCGAGATCTGGACAGGCTGGAGAGCTGGGCGGGGAAAAATTTAATGAAATATAACAAGGGGAAATGTAGAGTCTTGCATCTGGGCAGGAACAACCCCAGGTTCCAGTACAGGTTGGGGAATGACCTATTAGAGAGCAGTGTAGGGGAAAGGGACCTGGGGGTCCTGGTGGACAGCAGGATGACCATGAGCCAGCACTGTGCCCTTGTGGCCAGGAAGGCCAATGGCATCCTGGGCTGTATTAGAAGAGGGGTGGTTAGTAGGTCGAGAGAGGTTCTCCTTCCCCTCTACTCTGCCCTGGTGAGACCTCATCTGGAATATTGTGTCCAGTTCTGGGCCCCTCAGTTCAAGAAGGACAGGGAACTGCTGGAGAGAGTCCAGCGCAGGGCCACAAAGATGATGAAGGGAGTGGAGCATCTCCCTTATGAGGAAAGGCTGAGGGAGCTGGGTCTCTTTAGCTTGGAGAAGAGGAGACTGAGGGGTGACCTCATCAATGTTTATAAATATATAAAGGGTGAGTGTCACGAGGATGGAGCCAGGCTCTTCTCGGTGACAACCAACAGTAAGACAAGGGGTAATGGGTTCAAGCTGGAACACAAGAGGTTCCACTTAAATGTGAGAAGAAACTTCTTCTCAGTGAGGGTGACAGAACACTGGAACAGGCTGCCCAGGGAGGTTGTGGATTCTCCTTCTCTGGAGACATTCAAAACCCGCCTGGACGCCTTCCTGTGTAACCTCACCTAGGGGTTCCTGCTCTGGCAGGGGGATTGGACTAGATGATCTTTCAAGGTCCCTTCCAATCCCTAACATTCTGTGATTCTGTGATTCTGTGATTCTGTGATGTTTTACGCTAAACTGACAGAGCAGGGAAGCACAAGCACGAGCGGAGCTCCCGGGGACCGCGGGCTCAGCGTGCGGGAGCAGGACAGGGACGGGGAAACCCTGAGGACAAAGCTCTGGTTTAGGAAAAAAAAAAGTCAGTTTTTATATTGCCTTTAATACTCTGTCTCTTGTGACTGCTGCTGTTGGCTCTCTGGACTAATTAAGTTACTTTTATGTTACCATATAAAGCAGTTGTTATTTCCCTGCAGAAAACTTGTTTCACAGCTGCTGTGAACGTGTCCGGTTGTTGTGTGCTCGTCTCTCCTTTTAAACTAGGTCAGAAGACTGAATTTCCTCCTGTGAAATACCACTGAAATGCTGACTTATTTTGTGAATTCTCAACCTGCGCATTAAACAGGGATTATAAATAACTGTCAATGTCAAGCACCTATTCAGTTCTATATTAAAGATGTGTTCTAATTGCTCTTACTCCTCCCGTCAGTGTCACTAACTCCCTGTAGAAGAAACTCTGTTCCAAGAAAATTATTGCTGCTGCATTAGCATGTTGTGCCAGCAGAGAGCTCTCGTATTTAAAAACCTATTCTTTTCATGACTAATGTAGATAGTTTGCTGTTCTGAAGCATCATTTTACTTGTAGCCTTCAGAAGGTTTTAATACTTTGGTTTTTTTTTTTTCTGACAGGAAAATCTGGAGAAGAATGGTTCACGTGTTCTTGATCTGGAGCTGGAATTTGATGAACGTGCAGTGCTCATGGAGAATATTGTCTATTTGACAAACTCCCTGGAGGTTGGTATACCCTTGGCATATTCATTATTTGGTTTTTACCAGGGCAGCTGGAGGCCCAGGCTGCCCTAAGGCTCTAAGCCTGTTTACATTCGCTTCTGGGTACACATTGCTTGAATAAGAGGTTCTCTCAACTTCCTGGATTTCTGTCTTGCTGCTTGAATTTGTCCAATGTAGGTGTATAACAGGCACGAGGGAGCGGTAGGTGCGTGGTACACAGACACGTTCCCACAAAACGGGTGGCTTTTGCCACAGTGCTGCTTGTATCTGTGACAGTGAAGTCCAGTGACGCTTCTGACGCATTTTTCTTGGAGCCAGCCAGTATCTCATGTTGTTTTTCAGCTGAAGAAATGAGGAGGAGTCCTTAGCCTTGTATCCTTGGACTCCTAGGACGGCGTGTTAACTGTGGCAGGTTCCCCTGCCCTCTTCAAGGAGCCGGTTCTGGGCAGGGCTTTTAAAACTCTGGTATATGGTAAAAGGGATGTCAGTCTAGTAGCAGTTATGTTGTTCTGTATGATAACCAGAATTTAGTTCATTAGGCAAGATGTTAATGAGGAGACAGCTGAGGCAAGAAGTAGAAAATACATATATATTGAAAAACTTCATTTTGTAGCCTATACACTATGAAAAATGTGATTTTATTGCACTTGTCCTATATCGGAGCAAAGTCAAGAGTGTGCAACAACTTTTATTTACAGTATCTGTAAATGTGCAGAACTCACTGAACTGGGGGAGGGAGCAGTTAAAGATTGGATCTGTAAACCAGCAGGTCTTTGTGGGAGAATCTAGAGAAAGAGAACTGGGCTGTGGAGACTCGCGCAGTTTACCGGGAATCGAGCCCGCGTTGCTGCGCGGCCGCGCGGGACCCGGGGGAAGTAATCGCGGGTCCGCGGCCGCTGCGAGCGGTGGGCTGGTGTGCCTGGCAACTCCTGCTCCCTCCACAACAATTAAGCTCCTGTTTATTTCCCTTCCCACCCTGCCTCTTTTTTTTTTTTTTAACAGCTGGATCACATTGAAGTGAAGTTTGCGTCTGAAGCAGAAGACAAAATAAAAGAAGACTGCTGTCCTGGGAAACCATTTTCCGTATTCAGAACTGAGGTAAAAGCAGAAATTCTGATATTGGAAGTCTGAAAACTTAAGTAAAAAAACCAACCAAACAACCAACCAAAAAAAACCAAAACCAAACCAAACCAAGAACCCCCCCAAACAAACAAACAAGCAAACAGAAAAACCCAAAGGAACAAACAAAAAAAGCGCCATTTAAAATCTTTAATCAGACGCGAACGTTGGAGATTTTTGCCTTTGATCCCCTTCAAAAGAAGAAACATCTCCTGAAGCAATTATGATTTATTTTCTTGCTCTGTATAGCGCCCTAAATGTGACTGTGATTGTACCTGAGCTTTAAGGCTCTCCAGTCAGCACAATGTAGTGATTTGACCTGAAGACTCTTAAAAAGAGGTCACCGCAGCATTAGCATGTTCTTATATTTGTTTCTTTCAACCATATGCCTCACCTACCATGTTCTAGATAAGGTAGATTGTATTTCAGTTAAAACATGGGCTAAATATAAAGAATTGAGAAGGTCTTATGCAAGTGTAGCTGAATCTCACTGCACCATTATTTAGGAATTGTTGTGTTGCTTATCATACTTGTTTGAAGGTATTACAGAGTTTCACATGGAAATTCATATTCCCTGTTTGCTGAATCTTAGTGTTATTTAATACTTTGTGTTTGTCCGTTGGTTTTTAACGGGCCAGTAAATGGCATTCAGTTGCGTAAAAAATAAAACCTTTCAAAAGTATAATATTCCTACAGCTGTGTTGTGGAGTCTTGGAAGAATTAATCGACGTGTAAGAAACGCTGCAGCAGCGGTACCATGTGTGAATATTTCTAGCTCTAATACTTTTCAACAGCAAAAATTTGATTGACTGCCCTACATCTGTCCTAAAAGGCTGTGTGTGCCGTGGCTCGTGTTTGAAGAGTTATGGGAGTGTTTGGGTTCTACCACCAGCAGTGTTTCTAAATGAAGTTTATCCATCCGCATTATTTGTTGACAGATGATGTTGGTTTGTTTTAGTTTCGTGTTTCCTCCGAGGCTTGGATCGCAAATACAAGTTCTCCTTTAATGTTTGTATTACCTTTCTTACAGCCCAGTGTGTCTGTGTTTTTGGTGAACCCTCAGCCATCGAATGGCCACTTCTCTACAAAAATTGAAATCAGGCAAGGAGACAACAGAGAGACAGTGATCAGACGCCTAATGAAGATGGACAGAGGAATCAAAGGTAAAATGCTGCACAGGTGTACAGCGTCACACGGTTGGGTTGCTGTTGTAGGGGAGAAGTGGAAACAAAGCTGCCGAAGTTTGTGCTGCTGTCATAGGTGCTGGGAGAGGAGCAAGAATTTTGTGTTTGAGTGAACAAGAAAAGAGAATCTGCAAATAGGCTTTTCTGTGGGTTTCCCTCACTAGTCTTTTGTTCCGCAGCTGGTACACTGAAACCTAGATTCAGCCAGAGGTTAATACGGGTGATATTTCCATTTGTGCTTTGAATTTCTAAGAAAAAGAGTTAGCTCCATCAGTGGTTATAGGGAGCTTCTGTCACTTCAGTTTTTCTTAGAAAGAAGCAAACTTTTTTTCTAGCCTGCTTGTTGGTAATTTTAGTATTCCTCACTTCTACACCTGCTTGGAAAGATGTTTTCAGACAACGCAGACTAGCATGATAAAATTTCATGTTAGACATTGTTGAAACAACCATTAAGTTTCTGGCCAGTGTAATGAAAGAAAGTAGTGTTCTTGAAGAAACGGCAGGTGTGTTTTTGTTGAAGAATGTGGGAATTAAGAATGAAACAAACCTGAGGCACTGTGAGCTGGGTATAGAAGGAAAACTGGACCTCATTCAAAAGCTGTGACAGCAAAGTCATTTTTTTCTCTCTGTATCTTTCAACAGCTTGTGTTTATATTAAAGTTTGTCCGTGGAACAAAGACAACTACCTACAGATGCTGGTGCACACAGGGGGGAATATATGATAGTGTGTAGCAAAATACAGGCTGGGAAATGCACTGTACAGATAGTAGATGTGTATTTGTGTCTGCCAGCCTTCTGCTAGGTGAATATTCTGAAATAATTGAGAACAAGTGGATGAAGCGGTGCCTGGTTCTCACTCTTTGCCTGTTCCAGAAGGTGCCACTGCTCTGGTGTCCCTGTTCAAGGCTGTACTGCAGGAAGCCTGGGCTGAGGGATCCGCGGCTTCCCAGGGCTTGTTCTTGTTCTGCTCTGCGCTCTTTGCTTAGTGTGCGTTTTAACAGGGAATTGTGATAAAACAGCTCTCATCTGCCTTTTCTCCCAGTCTCTGGAATTCATTGCTCAGCAAATGATCCCATAACCGCTCAGTTACGCCTGGCTGTCCCAAAACCAGACAAGGCAAATTTGGGGCTTACTTGCCCATTAGGAGCTGATGTTACTGTGTGGTTTATCCCTGGTTCTGTTGATAACTTGCTTTGCAGTGAGTGTAAAGCTGGACGTGGATGTTATTCCCAAGAGAATGTATTTTCTTGGAGCATATATTTTGAAGTACCAAGTATTAAGCGTTGTTTTGATGAATTCAGTGGCTGCTATAGGTTGTGTGTAGATCCTGGAGCGTAACCAGCCAGTCTCTCTGCTGCAGATCTCTCTAAAGTGAAGCTGATGAGGTTTGATGATCCTGTGCTTGGGCCCCGCCGTGTTCCAGTGCTCGGCAAAGAAGAAGCGGAGAAGACCCCAATTCTGGAGCAAGCCATCTTCCACATCGATCTGGATGAGAAACGTGTTCGCGTTACTGAGAACGGCCTGACAAAGGACATCGGTGACACACTTGTTTATCTTGTTCATTAAACTGGCGCCTACGTGGCTGGATCCCTAGTAGTGAGAAACCTCCTAGAGTGACTTTGAAATCATCTGTAGTAAACAAAGATAAGAACTAGTTCTATAAAGAAGTTGACCTAAAGCAACCTAATTTTGCATGCAAGTTCACCCCATCTCTTTTAAAAGTGGATATAATAAACTTATTTTCCTCTGGCCCTTTGGCTCGTCTTGAACAATGCTAACATGGTGAATGTTCCTTTCCAGCCCTGGTCAGTGCTTTCCGAAGCAACCCAGAGCACCAGGCTCTGAGTCCCGCTCCCTCCTGAGCAGGCTGGGAGCTGGGCAGGGAGCTGCGCTGTGGATCCGCTGGAGCAGAGGGAAAAGCTGCTTGTGCGCGTCTGTGTTTCACTTGTTGGCGACCCGGGTGACGGAACAGGGTCAGGGCGCTCGTACATGGACCAGCAGTTCAGAAGTCGTTTGATACAGAAGAACTCTCCAGCAGAGTGAAATGTGAACGTTGCCAGGTTCTCAGCTCCCAAACCAGGGGTGCCTGTAACAAACGCTTTTCCTTTCTTATTCTTTCATAAAACTATTCATAAATCTATTTTCAGTGGAAAGTTTAGTGTTCTTCCCATAGATTTTAAACGGATGGTTTTTGGTAATTTCGGCCCTATCGCAGGCTGCTTTTTCCCTTTTTCGAGTCATGAACCTGCACGTGCAGCTTCAGGACTTCCCTCTGCAAGTTCCTGAAGGCGGCTGGTGACGAGCAGCGCGCTGCGTTCTGCGCCGTTGCTCCTCGGTGGTTTCACGATGCTCAGCGCTCTGTGCGGCCTCTCGCTGGAACTTGCTCTCGTCCCGTCAGGGAGGGGACGGCGGCGCGACAGCGTGGGGCTGCGTGCGAGCGGACACATGAGGCTCGTTCGGCTGCTCCCTTGGAGCACGTGGGCTGCGAGGCTGGAGCAGAAGTCTCCTGCAGAAGACAGGAACAAGGATGTGGGGTTTCCAAGCAGGGCGAAGCAGATGCAGGATTTGCTGGGTTGTTTCCAGCCGCAGAGGCAGACTCTGGAGACACGACAGAGTCAACACGTGGTGGAACTGGAACCCTTGTGCTGCCCCGTGTAACCTGTCGGTGGATTTGCTCCCCACACGTGTGCGTTTCGATCACCTCTGCTCCACAAAGAGCAGCTCGGGATCGGGTGAAGCGAGCCCATCGGAAATGTTTCTGTAATTTCCTTGTAAAAAAGCACCTTTTTTAGTTCCAAGCAGCAGGGATTACGGCTCATATATTGGCAAAGCAGCAGCCAGATGATCTGAGCAGGTAAAACTTAATTCAGAGTTTTAGAACAGTCAATATTGCTTCCCTTACTCTTTCGTAACGGGTGGAGTTCTCGGCTTGGGCAGCTGTCCGGAGAGCAAAGCCTTTGCCGTGGATTTGGGGAGCTGCTTCGTGAGCAGCGGGGTTGTGAGCCGGTCGGGTTTTCTGCCAGGAGGGGCATGTTAACGGTGCTGTTATCCCTTACAGGCTCGGTGTTCAAGTGAATCAGCCAAACTGAGTGTTAATGAGCCAGGTAAAGCTAAAAAGCTGGAATTTTTGTCTGGTGGTTTTTTGGCTTCCAGGAGATGTCACTGCTACGCTGGCTTATGGGTGTTTTTTCCCCAATAGAAGCTAGTAACAGGATAACGAGACTTTCTTGATGTTAGATTTCCCACATTATTAACAAAATTCTAGCCTTTCTTAGTGGTCTTCCTCTTAGGATTTTGGTTAGAGAAATCCGGAAATGGAACCTTTTTTCTTCATTTTAACTGAGCGAGATTTGAAGTCCGTGAATTCACAGCCCCAGAGAACAGGGTTAGTGTGGTTGTGTCCTGGCTCTTCGGTTCCCGCTGTAGCACCACAGGATGGTCCCTTGGCTGCCTGTCTTCAGCAGAACGTGCGGACGCTTTTTTCTGAAATGTCGTGAGGCACAGTTCATGTTTCTCAAAGGAGGAAGTTGCAATAATTTGGAGGTAAGAGGAGCAGCGTGTAGCGCGGCTGCGTCGCCAAGCCGGGCGCTGCGGTGTCACCAGCTCGGGACAGAACGCAGGTTCGTCCTGCGCGGGGCTTTGCAGTGGGACAGGAGCGTCTCCCGAGCCGCTCCTTCGCTGGCCCGGCACAGCCCGGAGCAGCGGCCGGCCTGGCACAGCCCGGCACAGCCCGGAGCGGCAGCACAGCCCTGCCCAGCCCGGAGCAGCGGCACAGCCCGGAGCAGCGGCACAGCCCGGAGCGGCAGCACAGCCTGGCACAGCCTGGCACAGCCCGGAGCAGCGGCCGGCCTGGCACAGCCCGGCACAGCCCGGAGCAGCGGCCGGCCTGGCACAGCCCTGCCCAGCCCGGAGCAGCGGCCGGCCTGGCACAGCCTGGCACAGCCCGGAGCAGTGGCCAGCCTGGCACAGCCCTGCCCAGCCCGGAGCAGCAGCCGGCCTGGCACAGCCCGGCACAGCCCGGAGCGGCGGCACAGCCCGGAGCAGCGGCACAGCCCGGCACAGCCTGGAGCAGCGGCTGGCCCGGCCCGGCACAGCCCGGAGCAGCGGCCGGCCTGGCACGGCACAGCCCGGCACAGCCCGGAGCGGCGGCCGGTGACCCGCGTTATCTCCTGCGCATGGTGGAGGCAGCAGCAACGGGTGACCAAGGTGTTGAAAACCGGTTCCTTTTCTTTTTGTTCTCAAGTAAGGAGTAAAGTTACAAGCTCCATCCTTGGTTAACAGTATAAGTAATCGGTATATATAAAAAATAAACCTACATGGGAGCCATATAGCCGATGAGAAAGGCACGCGCGCTGGTGTGTGTTGCACTGTGCAGCATCCCCTGCAGGGAGCCTGGGCTGGGGCTCCTCGGACTCGGGGATTCCGTTCCAAGTGGTTTATTAATCCCACCAGGCCTTGCTGACAGAAGAGAAAATTATTGACTCTGTGGCACCAGCAAAGTATCCAGAATCTATATTTTGTTTAAAGCAGCAGCAACGCCTTATTGTGTCAGAAGGATTGGGTGACCTCTGGTGAATTATCTTCCAGTCAAGTGGGGAGCAGCAGAAACGGCCACGCAAGAGCTGCAGATGCAGGATCCTTTAATTTTGCGTGTTCCTCTGCCTTTCTCCCGTGCACAGCGGAGCCCTTGAGTTGCCCCTGCGGCTGCCAGCGCTGCTGCCGTTGCCCGTCCGGCCGCGTGCCCTGTCAGCAGGAGCGTGTCGGGACCGGCGCCGCTCCCCGCAGCCCGGCCCGGCTGTCGCGGCCCCGGCCGCGCTGGAGCTGCCCGCAGTGAGCCTGCGCGTTGGCTGGGCTGGCTGCGGGTCGGTTGTTGCTCCTCTGATCTTTAAGCAGTGACTGTCAGAGTAATTTCTGATCCATTAAGCAGAGATATGTGTCTAATAGGAAGAATTTTAATTTCTTTTGGTGTTTTATTTCTTTAGTAGCAGATTGGGTTTTTGCGTCCTTTTTCCTCTTCATTTGGGTGGGGGTCACGTTACTTTCCTCCAGGTTTCTTTTATATCTTTCATAATGTGTGAGGAGGAGAAAATCATCACTACTAATTTGCATTAAGGACGTGAGTTAAATTCAAAGGCACGGAGCACTGCTTGCTGAAAACAGTTCTCTGGGGTTTGTTGTGACACCACGCTGAGCGCTGGGCTGGCGTTTGATGGGGGTTTATAGCGTGTCTGTGGTGCTCCTGGTGTGATGGGGAGCCGGAGTCTGCAGGTTTCTGACAACGCAGAACCTCCCGGCCAGGGAGCCCGAGTCGTGATTCTTTCTGTCCATCTGGTTCTTCTCCCTTACCACCCACCATGCAAAACGCCTTGTTTTTAAAAATAGAATGCATGAGTATTTTACAGCAGTCTCTCTCTGCTGCCTTTCGCTCCCTTTGGTATGTTAAACCTGTTTATAATGCCCAATAACCCACTCCTTCTGCCAGAGCATCGTGTTCCAGCAGTTTCCTGGTCCAGCACTGGCTTTGGGTGTGAACCCGAGCCAGGACTTGTGATCTGAAACCTCGGAGCAGGTTTGTGGCTGTTCCTGGGAGGGCGGCGGTGGCCGCTGGGTGGGCTGGCGCTGGCAGCAGGACCAGCGCCCGTCCCTGCCCGGCTGTCCCCGCGCTGGCGGCCGTGCAGTCGGGCCCCGCGCGCTCCTCTGCGCCAGAGGTCCCAAAGCACTTCAGAACGAAACTCAAGCAATGCTTAGTGCTAAATATAACCGTTATATTTGCTTGTAGGTTCCTGCTGCGGGCAAAGAGTGTCAGGAATAGAAAGCAGGAGCTCGAGCTCAGCCCAGCTGAAGCCATGCTCAGGCCAGAACGCGGCTGCCGCGCCGGGGCGAAGCCGCTGTCCCAGTGCCGGGGACCCTCCTGCTCCTCCGCTGGGTCCCCGCTGGGAGGCGGAACCACAAATAAGAAAGTGCAAATGAACAGTCCTGTTTTTTTTCGTGCAGAACGCTTTAATGGTACCACAGCAGCTCCCTGGTGGCCACCGTGGCGCTGAGCCCCGTGTCCCCATGTCCCCGTGTCCCCAGCTCCAGCCCCGCTCTGCAGTGCGTGTCCTGCCGCTCCCGCTGTACGGGTGCTGTCAACCATTTGGTTCCGATTAATTTAATTAATCTACAGATATAAACATTAGTGCTACAAACTTAGATAATAAACTCCTGAAAACTTAAAATATTCTTAAACGATTTTTTTTCAGTTACAGAAATACAAAATAAATATCTGGAAGACAAATACGAAACAGAAAATGCGTATCTTTTTGTTTATTGACTTCTTTCTTCTCCCTAATAGTATGTTAAGTTGAAAAACTCTTTTTAAAAAATGAACTTCACATCATGGAAAAAATATTAAGCATCAATGAATTTGTACAAGTATCTCTGAACAATAAACTAAATGTATGTGTTTTATTTATTCCTCCTACCCATCACCAAATAAGAGATTATATATCCTACTGTTTCTAAACATATAGCTGTAAAAATATTCATTTCTGTTTTCTCATGTATAGTAACATGGCTGTAACATTTCATTATAATTTCCCTGGGCTCAGTGCAGAAAGAAGACAAAAAAAATTGCCTTGTCTGTTATGCAAGGGATCAAGGTAAACTGCCACCCCTTGGTCCCTCTGCTCTTTAAATGTGTATCCGTTGGAATTTGGCAGCAATGGATGTGCTGTTGTTCCAGGTGTGACCCCCGGGTGTGTGCGGTACCAGCCCCCCCGCGGCTGTGCGGGAACAGGCACCAGTGACCCGGTAAGTCCCGTCGCTTCACCTGGACACCTGTGGGTTCTACACGCGGATTTTATGAGTATTTTGAAATGTTACTTTTTAAATGGGGGAGATACTGAGAGTTAAGGCAAAAAACCTGAAAAACTTAGTCTATAGCTAATAGTGTAATAATACACTTAAAACTTGTAGTTGCACAAATGAGCTGCGATATCTATTGGGCAATGAGTAAACTTCCTAAAATATTGATAAATGTACATGTGGACCTGCAGAGCCCTGGGCCGTGCAACTCAGGTGTTTTGGGGCCAGTGTTTGCATCCTCTGCCCTGGGGTGGGACCGGGGCCATGGGACCCCCAGCCAGGGGGCTCTGCAGGGGCTGAGCTGGGAGGGTCCCTTTGGGCCCAGGGCTCCAACTCCGGGATGGGATGGGGATGGGACAGGATGGGTTGGGATGGGGATGTGGATGGGGATGGGATGGGAGGCTCCTCTGCATCCTCCTCTGTGCCTGAGAGGAGTCGCTCTGGCTGGGGCAGGGTGGCATCCTCTGCATGAAGGATGTGAAGTGAATCAGCTAATGCTGTTTTCTTACCTCTGCTCGTCATTTCTTGGGAAACATGAGGGCAGATTAGGCCCAGGGGACGGGTTACTTACTGAAGCACTCCAAGGTTTCTGCCAGGCTAGGCAGGCAATTAAAGCTGAGCTGATGAATGATCTGATTTGGGCTCCAATTCATTGACTAACCATAAGAAATGAGCAGATGGAAAATAAGCCTAATTCAGGAACTTGCGAGAGGCACATTAATGGTCCCTCTGTCCCCACGTGCTGCTCCGTGCACTGTTCAGAGCTCCCGTCCCGGTGGCCCTGCCCGCACCCCAGGTGTTCTGCTGCAGAAACACCCCAGGCTGCAGTACCTCTGCCGCTGGGTTTTGCAATTCCTAGTGTTGTTCTCTTTGCACTTTACGCTTCACGTGCTGGTTTGCGGTAAAGGGCTCAGCGGGGCCAGGGCTCGGAGCAGCCACGTGGAGCACTGGGAGTGCAGAGGGGATGTCCCTGGGGAAAAGAGGTGGCCTTGCCATGGCCCTCCCGGCCACCTCAGGAGTGACAAACAGGGTCCCAGTGCTGGCGTCCGACTCTCTTCACTGAGGAAATGGGCTGAAGAGAGTCTGCGGAGTGGGAAGACAGGGGGGAAGTTAAATACGTGTATGTATAAAAAGAACAGAAACCCTTGAAGAGCTTGCCCACCTCTGTGTAAAGCTAGCATCCTCCTGACAACATGTGATGCCTCCTTTTGCAATGCTGCTCAATTAACAAAATACAGACTGCTGACAGCAGCCAGAGAGGGCCGGGGCTCTGGAGCAATCCCCACGGAAGATGCAGAGTGCGGGTTGGCTTCTCTGCATAGACAAGGGCCACTTGTTGGGGGCTGCCTCGCTTGGGTCAAAGCTGTGGGTGAGCTCCAGCAGGTTCTGCTTTAGCATGGGCTCCTGAAGGAAAAGGTCTGAGTTCTAGTCCCTCTTCTGTGGGATGCTCCTTGGTGGAACAACCCAGTCCAGCTGCTCCCCCCAGCTGTGCCAGGGGAGGAGGATTTAGCAGTTTTGCTCAGTGGGCCGCAGAGTGAACCCAGTGGGCAGGTATGTCTGTGGGAACAAGACGCTTATTAGAGGTGTTGCTTTAAAATATGTCTTGTTTTCATTTCTGTCTCCCTACATATTTTGGATATATTTAGGGCACTCATCACCATAGCATCAAAGCACTAAAATATCCTGTGCAAGAAACTGAGAGATCTGTCCCAAAATAACTTCCTGCTCTTTTACCAAAGCACCGATTTTGCTGTCAGTGCTTCCTTTCCCTGCCGCTGCCTGTGCTGGTGTGTGCGCGAGTGTCAGAGCCCTCTGTCCCCAGCCGAGGGGCTGCTGTGGGTGCTCGTCCCTTGCAGAGGAGGGGCGCGAAGGGGGCGAGCAGGAGTCACCCCTCAGTTTGCAGAGATGCTGCTGTAGCTCTTCCTGGCGGGGAAGGTCAGCGGCCTGGACAGGTCCAGCGACAGCGCCTTGGGGTGCAGCACCCGCCGCGGGCGCAGGGGGCTGGTGCTGGCCCTGGGCGAGCAGAGCACGGCCAGCTCGGGGCCCGGCGGGCCGGTGTCCGGCAGCGGGGCCTTGGCCGCGGCCCCCGGCTCGGTCCGGCCGCGCGGTAGGCGTGGGGACGGCTGTAGGCTGTGCCGCTTGGGCGGCGGCGGGCTGTGCGTCTGGAACCGCACCGTCTTCACTTGCTGCAACGAGAAGGGGACAGAGTCAGGGTGGGGACAGCAGCCGCCCTTCCTGCTCTGCCCTGGAGACCGGGGGGAGCCGAGGGGCTGCCGGCCTGGCCCGGGACGGGGGGTGCCATGGGGAGCCCCGTGCGATGCGCAGCGGGGACGGGCAAAGAGCCCGGGGAGCAGCGCCCGCGGCGCAGCCATGCATCATTGAGCAGAGACCCGGGGTCAGTCCAGAGAACTGCCCCTGGGAAGGGAGAGTTGTCACTAGGGCAATTTGCAGAACAATTTTGCCTTTACGAAATTTCCCTCTGGCTGCCAGAGGGGAGAGAAATTTCCATTGCAAATGGCTCAGCCACAGCAACCTGGGGCAGACCGGGGAGCTCTGTAGCGACCAGCCTGATGCAAAGTCTGACATTCAGGTCTGTGGTGTTTGCTCATTCACTCCCAGAGTCTCAGGGACTTTGGTGGGATTCTTGCCCAATTTAAGACTTCAGAAAAGTCTCCAGCTTGGTCATGACTGAAGGTTAGTTTACACTGATGGAGTCCCTGGAGCATCTTGCCTTTCTAGAGGGCTTAATCTGACCAGCAGAGTCAGCAACACAAAGGTCTGATTTCTTAATGCCAGTGCCAATCCCAGTGATTCCTATCAGAAGAAAACCTGGCGACAATGGAGTGAAGCCCTGGAGGGATCTGGCCCCAGTCACCACTGGGCTGACACTGCCTGTCCCAGGAGGACGGGGCCCTGGAGCAGGGGTGACCTTGGCCGTACCTTTTCGGTGCTGTTGCGGGAGGTGTCTGGTTTCACCAGGATGGACGGCGGGGCCGATGCCGGTGGCTTTGGAGTTGCCTCGCTCTTTGCTGGAGGGTCTTTGGCATCCAGGATCACGGAGCTGCACACGGAGGGGGTTCTGCTCTCCCCTGCTCTGGCCACAGGCGCCGGGGAAGCATTGTGGGAGAAGTTTGGCCTCGTTGCTGCCTCAGGAGGGACACTGTGCAGCAGGGGGCTGGTGTGCGGGTAAAGCTGGAAGTGCTGCGGTCTCAGGGCGGCTGTGAGGGGACGCCGGAGGGAGCCGGTGACCTGCACAGGGGTCCCCGCTGGCCCCGGCCTCTGCAGGGATCCGGCTGCGGAGCAAGAACGGTTGGGAGCAGGTGAGTCAGGAATCCCAAATCCACAGCTGCTTTCCTGACCGCAGCATGGGAACTCACACACTTTATTTCTTTCGCAGTTTCTTGCTGTGTACAAGATTGATTTTTTTTTTTTTTTTTAACAGAGCCACCACAGGGGAATGAATCATTTGCAGTAAAATAATCTTAAGATAAATCCAATTTTGAGTCTAAAACCCCTGAGAATGGCCCTTGCGAAGGCGGCTGCCCCTGGCAGGGCAGTGCCTGCAATGGGGAACGCACCACCGCTCTGCACAGACCCACTGGGAAAGGGGTCCCAAACCAGCAGGGGCAGGCTGGAGATAGACCTTGCCAGCCTTGCTGGAAAGAATAGAACCGGCTGAGCTCTGCACAAACCTTCACAAAGAACTTTCCTGTGCTGGCTCAAACCCTGGAATTGCCAGAATAACCACGGCTAGGAGAGCCGGTGATGTGGGACCTCCGGCTCCTCTGCTGGGCTGGCAGGGTGTTCGCTGGGGTCCCTCTGTCCTTGGGAGGGCCTTTTCCTGCAGCCCCGGGCACGTGTGAATGAGAAGCACGTTTTGGATTTTTGCGGAGGAGGAGGAGAAGAAAAATAGAGCTAATATGGAGGGTTTTTTCCCTCTAGCTCTCTCCTATATCAAGGCTTTTAACTTCACAATTTCACTGGGTAACTCCTGCTTCTGTTTGTTATGAAGCATCCTTTCTCACCTTCAGGCTAGTCATGATTTTATGCATCTTGATATTTCCAAGCTGAATATTTTTTCTCCTGAACTGTAAGTTATTCTATTTTCTTGAATAGAGAGCCCCCCCAGCACTTACTCTTCCTGGTGCTGCCGCGGCCGCGCCGCAGCGGAGCCGGTGCCGGTCCCGAGGGGATGGGGACGGGGACGGGGACGGGCAGCAGCGGTGGGGCCAGCGCTCGGCTCTGCCTCGGGCCACTCTCGGGGACGCTGCCCTGGGAGGAGAGCGAGGAGGTGGAGAGCGTCCATGAGGCGTACAGGGAAGGCATCTTCGAGTCGGAGAGGTTTGATTTCCTGTGGGAAATGGGGAAGAGAACAGGCTCAGACTCGACCTGGGGCTTTGTAAGGAAAGCGGGAGTTTGCCCAAAAGGGAACTCGATGGTTTTAATGTGCCTGCACTTCTCTCAAGTCAGGGCTTTGGTGGAAAACACTACGGGTGATACAGTCAATTCAGGTTTCTGGTTCCATTACAATGAGGGTTTTTATCATCATCACCTGAAGCCACTGAATTGCCAGAACCCCTCTCTGCCTTCCCACCAGCACACTGGCCAAATACCACTCCAAATTCCTCAAGCGGGCCCTGATGAAGTCCTTTTCCTAATTCATTAAAGAAAGAAAAAGCTTTACCTTTTGAGGGGGTAAAGGAATGATTTATGGTTTAATAACTGAGCAGTGATTCATCAAATAACTCAGGCATCAATTTATTATGAAGAAATTTCCTAAGGAGGATAGAACAGCAGTTCCAAACCCAGCGCTTACGGTTGAGGCGGTTTATGAGGCTATTTAGGGTGACTGGGCTGTGCTCTCGATTATTCGCTTGCTCTGTTTATGGGCGAGGTGAGGCCACGGTGTTATCGGAGGCTGTATGGGGAAGAAATGAGCTGGAGAAATAAAGACTCATCCCCAGCGCTCCTGAATGCGGGAGGGTGCGGGGGGGCAATGCTGGCATTAAAGCAGCGCTGGCACCTCTGGCCTGAACCAAGCCATTTGGCAGAATAAAATCAATAAGCGGGCAAAGGGAAGTGTGGGAAGGATGATCTGGGAGCATACGGTGAATTTCTGATGTGTCGCTAGAAGCTTTCAGGGAGGCAGAGGCTGATGTGCCCCTGATTGCGGGGCTGGGGGGGTTTGAGTGAGGGATCCAGCGGCTTCAGCTGCCCCGTGCCCATCTATACCCTGCGCCCATCCCTGCCCTGCGCCCGTCTGTACCCTGTGCCCATCCCTGCCCTGCGCCCATCCCTGCCCTGCACCCATCCCTCCCCTGCGCCCGTCTGTACCCTGTGCCCATCCCTCCCCTGCGCCCGTCTGTACCCTGCACCCATCCCTCCCCTGCGCCCGTCTGTACCCTGTGCCCATCCCTCCCCTGCGCCCGTCTGTACCCTGCACCCATCCCTCCCCTGCGCCCGTCTGTACCCTGCGCCCATCCCTCCCCTGCACCCATCCCTCCCCTGCACCCATCCCTGCCCTGCGCCTGTCTGTACCCTGCACCCATCCCTCCCCTGCGCCCGTCTGTACCCTGCGCCCATCCCTCCCCTGCGCCCATCCCTCCCCTGCACCCATCCCTCCCCTGCACCCATCCCTGCCCTGCGCCTGTCTGTACCCTGCACCCATCCCTCCCCTGCGCCCGTCTGTACCCTGCGCCCATCCCTCCCCTGTGCCCATCCCTCCCCTGCGCCCATCCCTCCCCTGCACCCATCCCTCCCCTGCGCCCGTCTGTACCCTGCGCCCATCCCTCCCCTGCACCCATCCCTCCCCTGCACCCATCCCTGCCCTGCGCCCGTCTGTACCCTGCACCCATCCCTCCCCTGCGCCCGTCTGTACCCTGCGCCCATCCCTCCCCTGCGCCCGTCTGTACCCTGCGCCCATCCCTCCCCTGCGCCCATCCCTCCCCTGCGCCTGTGTAAGAAAAACCAGACCTGAAGAGAGGAGCGACGTAGTTGCTGGGGAAGACGCCCACTCTCCCGGTGACCAGGGACATGCCCCGCAGCCAGCCGTCTTGCTCCTTCCCGAACACACGGACCCCTTCTCCCTTCTGCAGCTCCAGCTCCTCCGGCCCGTGCGCCGTGTAGGGATGGAGAGCCACGCACCTGGGGACAGAGAGGGGACAGTGACAGCCCTGGCAGGACGGTCGAGCGTGACCTGAGGCCTCGGGGTTGAACCGTGCTGAGAACTGAAGCTGCTGGCTTTGTGTGAGCAGCGGCTGTTTGCCTGAAGCCTCTTCCACCAGCACTCGCATCAACTATTTGGCTGCTGCTGTTACTGTGGAGAGAACTCGCAGGGAAGAAACTGCCCGTAACTCCAGGCTAAAGGGGTATGGATAAAAGACAAACCAACAGGTAGCAGAGCAGATCCTGGCCCTGGTTTCTGTCCCAGAAGTGCCAGCCAAGTGTTAGGGAGGAGAACGCTGCCGTCGTGCACCTCGCGCAGCGAGGGCTCTGCCCAGGTCACCGCCGCAGGGCCGATGCGGCCGGCCCAGGGCAGAGCAGTGGGGACGAGCACAGGGGGGACGGGAGGGCGCAGGTGGCTCCGCTCGGCGCTGCCGAGTGAACCGGACTACAAGTTCACTTGAAATCCCCTCTAGACCTCTCTGTCGTGATTCTGGGATTACGAGTAAGTGAGGAACCTTTGCTTTCCACAGTGCACCATGTGTGACCACACAGCAAATCAGGAGCAGAAGAAAATAGCAGATTTTTCAAAACTTCCCCCCCCCCTTTTTTTTTTTCCCCAAGGGGAATGTGATTTGCTCCCAAATATTAATGACTTACAGACCAATACAGTAATTATCACATATAATTTAAAAATAAAACAGACTAGTTGTCTGGACTATCCCATAACTTTTTAAAAGGTTTCTCTCTCCTTGGTTGTTCAGAACCATCACTTGAAAGCTTGACTGGAAATGCCTGTCTTTATAAAGCAAGCTCTCCTGTCACTTGCAGGCGAGGTTTGGTGCAAGGGTGTTCCAGTTCTGCAGTGGTTTGTCGCTTTATACAAGATTCCTCCTGAAGGGTGGGACATGCAGATACTGGTTTGATATTGGAGGGCTGAGAAAGGAGCCGTGCAAAATAGGCAGCTGGTTGAACACTTTAAACCAGTCCTAATTCTGAAAATTGTTTTAAGGTTTTAGGATTTTTCTTGTGCTTAGGATTAAGTGTGTGCAATAGTCCTGGATGACCTGCACTAATGCAGGAAAGTAGCAAATATCACAAGTGCAGGACAGATTTATGGATATTGCTCGTGCGTTAATGTTGCCACAGGTCTGCTGGGTATGTGGAGATGCTAATTACCATGTGGACAGCTTGTTATTTTGTTATTGGGTGGTTTATCACAGTGCCAAGCTGATGAATCTTATCTGGAGGAAAACAAATCATCACAATATATTATCTGCAAATGGTATACTCTGGGACAGTTTTACAAGATCGGATCATTCAAAACACCAGTGACCATCACTGCCTTACTTAAAATAAATGACTAGAGGCACTGAAGGAGTAATTAGTTTCTTTATATTTAAAAATTTAAAATGTGCTGTTGACAAATGGGTGGAACTATATACCTATAAATAGTTAAGTGAGGCACTAAGGTGCAAGGACGGTTCACCTGCTGGGAATATAACTCAAAAAGACGAGCACAGTAATTTGGTGAGGGGCTGACCAGAATCCGTCTCAAATGTTTCCACTAGCTTACCCGAATTCTTCTCTATCCCTTGATTTTCCTGAATTTAATATTTGATCCAGCTGTGGTAAGCCTGTGTGACCCCCTGCTTAGACGTGGCCGTGCCTTTGGACCCCAGCCCTGGAGCCGCCTCTGCTCCGCATTCGCCTCCTGCCCGCGGGAACCTTGGGCCGGAGAAGCCTCAGGAGAAGGTACAGAACATTACACGACCCCCCCATGTATTTTGGTTTCTGTACGTACATGTAAGCTGATATGTGGTGCTGCAGGTGGGGAAGAGTGACGATGGCTGCTGAGTGCCCCAAGGAGCCTGGCACAGCATAGTAAGAAGCACTGACCTGCAGGGAGAAAGGAAACAATAAATTAATCTGAATATAGACTTATTTTAGCTACTGGAAGACCATCTAAAAACATTTGTCAGGCTTTGCTCACCCTTCAGAAAAAAAAACAAAGACTTTTCAGGAGAAAGAAGAGTTTGGAGCATTGGACAAAACCAAGACCAGGTGTTAAGAGGAAGACTCGTGGTCCTTCCACTTCAACACCGAGATGGTCTCCAGGCAGGGCTTGGCTGGATGAGGGTCTTGTCCTGTCCTGTGAGCACGGGATTGTTGGGATGGGTGACCTGGGCTGTCAGGAGGCTCAGAACAGTGATGAAACAGGATAAACATGAACTAACAGCCCCGACTCCCAAGGGTTGCATTTGAGGCCTCAGCCTGGAAGTGTTGCTGGTCTCACACGTGTGAGATCCACTCGAGCGGGGAGACGTTCCCTCGCCCCTCTCCTTGCACTCCGTGTTTTCTGGCCCCTTTTTGCCTGCTCTGAACAGGGTCAGCACCTTCGGTTCACTCGCCGTGCCAGGTGCCTGCGTCAGGAAGGAAAAGGAGTTGGGGAAAACGGCATTTTGAGCCCAGACTGTGCTCGCCAGGGGAGACCGTCGTATCTGCAGGTGAGGACCGGTGTCACTTGTTTATTTAGCTCCAGCTGGGAGCATTGGCATTGTCTAAACCCTAAATAATGCAGTCCTTGCCCCAGTGATCTTTTAATAACCGTTATTAAAGGTACTTGCCGTGTCTGCGGTGTCCCGAGGAGCTCGGCCCGTGCGCACACGCGGCGCAGACCGTGCGGGTGGCAGCTCCTGCCTGCCCCGCGGACACGGGTAGAGCCACCTGCTCAGGTTTGTGTTGGTTTGGGGTGGCCCTGTCCCCACCGTCATTTTGCTGGTACAGAGAGGTACCAGCCACCCTGATGCCCGCTCTGTGTCTTGTGGGGTCTGTGGTGTTCCTGGGAGGAGCCTGAGCCCCACGATTCTGCACCTTGAGGGTGGCACTGGGCACGTGCCGTTCCTGCTGCCTGCCGAAGGTGAGGAGATGGCTCCTTGGACCTCCCAGTTGTCCCGGTGAGGATGTGGGCAGCGTGTTGGGCTGTTCATGGTCCCCTGTCCCTTTATGTCTTGCAACTGACTGACATCTGCCCACCGAGGGGGTTTCTGAGGAGAGGCCTGTGCCTCAGCCGGGCGTCCTGCTGAGCATCCGGCCCTTACCCCAGCTCCAGAGCCTGCCCGCGCGTGTTTCTGCTCTTCTGAGTTTGGTTTCGGTTACACGTCCAAAGCTCTGGCGTGGTCCCACCGCGGGCAGCTGTCCCCGCGCACGGCACCGATCTCTGCAGAGGCTTCACCTCACGGGGGCTGCCAGGAGACCGGGCGTTTGGTCAGAGGGCGAGGGCCAGCCAGTGCAAACAGGAGAAATTTCTACAAATGCCAGCTGCTCAGGTAAAATATTTTCCTTGCTGGCTGCAAACTTATGTAGCAATCAGAGTACAAGGTCTTTCAATGAAAACAGAGAATTTTCTAGGGGAGGTAGACCCTTCCCTTTCACTTGAAGACCCAGCTATCTTTCAAATGGCAAAAGCAAGACAATTAAGCTGAGCTTTTTTGACCAGTCCTAGCTGGCTGCCTTGTTTCCATGCCCAGCAGCGAGGCAGACGATTAGCTGGCACGAGGATCAGCATCTCTCTCCCCAGAGGTGGTCCCTCTGGGTTCGGGGCCGCAGTGACACCGTGTGCGGCGGTTCCGCCTGCTCGGGGCTCCCCAAGGGCTGTGCAAGCTCCAGGAGATGAGCGAGGTCTCTGCAGCCCCGCAGAGGCAGGAGCATTTGTTATCGCCTCTTTGCAGGCCGGACAGCCCCGGCCTGTCACAGGGGTGGAGAGACCGGGGACAGTGTCCTCAGGGGTTTCCATCCACCTCCTTTCACCGGCAACGGTTGTTTCTGAAAACGGTGAGACCCAGCGGTGCTGCCGAGCCTGGCCTGGGAAGGTCCCGCTGCCCAGACCCGCTGGTCGGTGCCAGCCGAGCTCTCTGCTCCTCGTCCCAAAGCACGGAAATGTTCCCCGGCTGCTCTGCTCGAGCGAGCAGCTCATCCCGTCCGAAGTCAGCGCTGCTGTGCCGGGCGCGGCAGCTCTGGGGAGGTGACACCAGCCCCGGCCAGGCCGAGCGGCCGCGGTGGCGGCCCCGGGAAGCCCAGGCCAGCGGAGCCGGCGGCCGGGATGTGGCTGGGATGTGGCCGCAGTCACGCTCTCCAGCAAAGACCACAGGATCTTAATGATGCGCGTTGTCGGGGCTTTAATCTCTTATTCATTTCAAATCTAATTTCTAGTGGTCATGTCTGTAACAAGGTGCTGGGGCACTGGCTTAGCAAGGACCTAGAGGAAAAAAAGGTGACTCACCAGCCGTGTTGCTCTCCAGTAAATTAAGTTAATTAACAAACCTCAGCTACTACAGCTTCTGTCTCTGGACCTGGAGCGGCAGGTCAGCTTCAAACCGTCTTTACGTTCCTTGTTTTCTAGTCCAGGTAGGGTCAGATCAGCCTCTCAAACAAATGAAGCTGATTGGAAATTATAATTCTGTTTTAATTTTGATAACCAGAACTTTTGAAATTTGGGGATTTGGAGTTTCTTTTTCCTGCATTGGAGCAAAATGATGACCTCTTGTAGGTTTTCCTGATGGAACTGTATTGAAATACACACTTCTAGATGGAAAGTGTAATGTTTTTCATCTCAGTTCCCGCTCTGCACAGAAGCAGTGATCCTTTCAGAACATGCGTCAAAGCTGGGTTTGTATTTTCAACAGAGAGGAAAAAAGACTGAATGAAATATTTCCCAGCCAGGTGTAAGTGACTTCAGCATTTACTTCTGCTGATGTCCTGTGGGTACCTTGCAAGCCCCTGTAAGCACAGAGTTTCATTTTCTGCCTCTCCTTGGGTCCCTCCCTCACTCCATCTCCCCGTCTCACTTGTCACCAATGTGATTTCCAGCTCGGCTCCTGTCCCCAGCGCCTGCTGACACAGGCAATTCCCTGCCGAGAATGTTCATGAGATTTTCCCCTTTCCGTCACGGGGCCGTTGGTGCTGCTCAGTCGGGTCCTGCAACTTTCGGATCATTTATTACGTGGAAAAGCCAGGTGTACTGGAGGGCCGGTGCCAGGTCTATCAGCTCGCTGGAACGAGCGGCAACGGGCAGCAGCAGCTCTGGGCCCCGGGGAACGGGCCCGGCTGTGCCTGGGAAAGGCTCCCGCGGCCGCTGTTGTGCTTTGTGCCGAGGCGGGTGCCGCTGGGCAGCGCCGGGTCCCTCGGCCCGTGACCCGCACGCTTGCACAACAGGCACAGACACGGCGTGTCACAGCCTGCAAAGTGGTTCTGTCTCCCTGAGCCCGGCGTGGCAGCGGGAGGGGAAGGAAGGGCAGAGGGAGGGCTGGCGGCAGCACCGCCTGCTGCCGCTTATTCCCTTTTATGGGCCGAAATGAGCCCGAGCTGAGCCCTGGGGGCAATGCCAGGCGGGCACGCGGTGCTTTGAAAGCCCTTTGCTTCCCAAGCTGCGCTCTGTGGCTGCCAGGGCCCGCGGTGCAGCCCGTCCTGCTCCCGCTGCCCCACCAACACCAGCACCCCTGGAGATGGGACGGGGACATGTCACCCATGGGGTGCTTCAGGGGGACACTAATGGTCTCCTTTGCCTCCCTCAAATGAATGGAGCCTCATAGCTTAGGGCAAGGGTCACGTAAGTACAAGATACTGGAAAATTCCCACTTTTTTTGATCCCCACCCCAAGGAAAGCCATGAACACATCTGTTCAAAATGCATGGATTTTTTCTTAAAATTACTAGATCCAAATGTATGTTCAGTATCTGTCTGGAAGCCTGTCTTGCGGAGGGGATGGATTTAAAGGCTTGGATAGAAACAGGGTCACTTCGTTTCCAGCTTGATCGCTCAGGTGGCTCTGTTGCCCCATCCCCTCCAGCCCTGAGGGGAGTTCAGGCTGAGCTCAGACTCAGCTCCATCTGCTGCCCGTATTTGTGACCACCCACAACGATCCAGGCTCCTCGGCTTCTGCAGACTTCCTAGGGAGCACGCGAACGCACGGCAGCAATTAAGGATGTGATCCGACCACTCTCTTCTTTACTACATTGCTAATATCTGGGCTTGCAAAAGAATCTCAGCTTTGCAGGTCAGTCATTGCAACCCAGACTCTGAGACAGGAGAACGAAAAGGTGCAACCTGTGTGGCAACACGGACCCTCCTACAAACCTCCGGGAGAAAAACTGCTGTGGAGAAGAAAGGAAATTCCAGCCCTTCGAAGGCAAAACATTACATGTTCACTCTACTGCTTCTGCTGTTGACAATAGTTCACACTGAGACATTTTTGGTAAAATTATATTGGATTTGCCAGACAAGATACCATTTCAATTGAATTATAGTTCTATTGTAAGGCTTCATTTCCTCTCACATAAACCAGGATCTAACATCCAAGGCTCTTTGCAGGCTATTGCGAAGTACAAAATGCCTGCTGGGTTTTATTGCACAGACACCAAACTACCAGGGGCTGGCTTATTGCTTTACAAAACGTTAGAGTAACCTTGAATATGAAAGACGTCGTATAAATCTAAACAAACCCTTTTTTCTCCCATTTCAGATGATCCGTGAAGATTCTGTATTGAGATCTTTAGTCAGGGTGGGAAGAAGAAATGAGACTCTCTTGCCTCCGAAAATCAAGAGCGGATATAGTCCGGAAGGTCGGTCTGTGTTTGTGATCTCAGCCCCAAATTCAGTGTCTCTCACCGGGACGCAGGCTCAGACTGCAGAGCACAGGGACTGCAGAGCACAGGGACTGCAGAGCACAGGGACCGCGGTCACTGCCCTGCCTGGCACTGAACGTTCGTCTGACACGGGCAGATGTGGGCAGAGGACTGAGGGGAAGGCAAAGACTCGGCTGCTTTTCCAAAGGGCTGACAGCCCCATTTCAAAGAAGCAGGAGGCTGCTTCGTTATTTCTGTGGATGCTACAACCCCGCTGAACAGGCGTTTAGTGAGGAAGCCTGTCCCGTGGGCAGTTCGTAGGTTTGGGAATAGAGCTCATGGTTCCGCAGTGTCCGCGTGTGCCCCGGCGGGCAGAGGGCAGGTTGGGCTCAGAGAGACCCAACGTGATCTCCTGCGCTGAGATTTTGGGCTTGATCAAGTTTTTCAATGAAGCGCAATGCTTATCATTGAGCATGAGCATTGGGGATGCTGGGGACTCCTTTTATGCTTGAGATGTACCAGAAAAACTGAAATACCAATTCATAAAAAGAGCAGGTTTCCAGGTTCCTGTTAAGCATGGGGGTTGGATGAAGAGGCGGTTGAAGCAATTCTGGCAGTGCGGACCTGCTCAGTGAACGCAGCCTGTTCCCTGACCTTATGCGCACGTTTGCTCACGAGTCAGGGCCCGACTCTGCAGGTCCTGCCGTGCTGGTGCAACTGAAATCTGAGAGGAGCTCGGAAAGGCTCCTTGTCGAAGTAACGCAGGGGAGAGCGGCCAATGGCCGGTTTTAGCTTTAATTTTGCAAACGTTGAGACCTGCCTATTTTGATCTACATCATTGCAGGGCAAAACAGATGTTTGCTTGCAGTGTGGATTTGGGCACACACACACACATACGTGTCTGCAAATGAGCTGACGCTCAGTTTGCTCCCTTGGGAGTTCACGTTCCATACCACTTTCTAAAATCAAAAATATTTCATTTTGCCAGTTAAGCTCTTTTTTTTCTGTTCTACACCTGGAGCTCACTGCGAGAGGGCAGAAATCAGAATGGGAATGTGCTTTATCCATGTTTAGTTACTCTGATAACTTAATTTCTCCTTTTATGAATTCCCTTGGGTCCCTGAACTCTGAAGACAGACCTTTCCAATTGAAAAGGAGGGAAAAAATCCCAGGCAGCCTGCGGTGGATGACATATCTGACCGACACTTAGCATGGGTGCTTTGTCTTGGTGTTTGTGCTTTAGCTTTTCAAATTGCTGCCTGTGCATCAAGTGTTTCTGCCCAGGTTCTGCGTGTTGGACTCGTGCTGGTGCCACAGCATCCCCACCGCCGCCTCCTTACCTGGAGAGGGGCTCCGTAGGGAAACTCGGCTTTCTCGCCACCCTGGGTGGCCACGCTGGGGTTGCTGGAGCTGATGAGGACAGGGGAGCTGATCTCCAGCGCCGGGCGCTCGCCAGGCGTGTGGACCATGCGGTTGAGGGTGTTGAGGGCGGTGGTGATGGAGAACGGCCGCAGGCTCTTCCGCCGGGAGTCGGGGGCCTTGGGGAATGCCGGCGGGTCCGCGCCCTTCGCTTTGGGAGTCGCCACTCGTAGGGATGTGACCTTGAACTGGGGGGACCAGTGGCTTTTGCTGGTCTGCAGGAGCTGCCTCGCAGTGGTGTTTGGCTGGAAGAGACAAAGGGAGACGTGGTGACACATTTCAGAAGTTACACCAGGCACAGCCCGGCCACTGCTCAGTTTTCTCTTTTTTCTCTCTTTTCCTATCTGGCAGCAGAGCTGTGGGCAGATTTCCGATGACATTACAGGCGATCTTTAAAAACGTGCAGCTCAGTCATTTCCCTGGTATGTTTTCAGTGACAAACTCCGGATGCAAAAGTACTGATGCAAAGCTGACAGCAAAATGAAAACGCATTTGAAAAATGTGTTGCTTAGACAACACCTTACTGAGGTTGGTGCTCCTCCCCAATACTTTACAAAAAACTTTGTTTCTTGTCAAGGCCTTTGGCTTGCAGAGGCAGAAGGAGAGCTGGCTGACTCTGTAGCAGTGTTATGATAAATGTAACTCTAAATTAGACGGGATGTTTGGGCACTCTGTACGCTGGTACGCTTGGGTGCGTCTCGTGCCGCCGCCGTTACGGCGTGAGCTGGAGAAGCCCTCGGTGACGGTGGCTTTCCCAGCAGAATCAGATCCACCCAGTTACATCTCTGTAAGCCCAAACATTCATGGCTTGATCCTGCTCCCATTGAAGAGAGCCGGGCTTGTTAACCACGGGGCTTAATGAGGGAAGAGTCAGGCCCTGATTTTGCATACGGGCAACGTTCAAACAGTATTTCTTGGAAACTGCTGATCAAACAGTATTAATAGCAAAGGGCATGTGGCGACGATGTTTTTTACCATGATGACTGCCAGAGGAATGAATCATGATTTACTGCTGACAGTAACGAATTGCAAAACACTGAGATTCTCACCCACTCGGGTGAGGCAACGTGCCCGGCTCCTGGGATGGCCGAGGGTGACGGAGCGCAGAAGAGGTACAGGTGCCTCTCAAACATTATCACTTTGAACAGGGATTGTTTTCACGTTTTCCTCCTCCTCATTCCTTAAAGCAAGGTTTTAAAGCCACGGTGTGTGCGTATGTACACATATGAGATGGTAATATTGTCATTGCTATATGTAATTAAACTTTAGCCTAAACTGGAAATGTTTTTCTGCCTTCTCTAAACATCAGGAGATATGATAAAATGGGACACAAACCTAAGTGTCAAAGCCAAGGAAAGCCTTGCATCTCCCAAAACAGAACTACCTTTGCCTTCTCTGTAATTAATTTCTAATTCCTTGGTGGCTTTATGTGGCTCTAACTAACTTATTTCTGTTAACACCAGACGTAAATAAGTAATTACTGAAGCTAAAATGATTTCATTAAATGAAAAGATATTTTACAAAATATATTAGAGCTTCAAATAAGATGCTTTACTAGTGTCCTTTTATAAAATAGCCACAAAGAAGTGCTTGCTGTAATTATGATGGCTGCAAGTATTAATTTTATTTCTATGAATTCTTGTTGGTGCCATTTACACCCTGCATCTCCAGCTAAACTGCAGGAACACAATTAATGTCTAGACCAGCGCTAATAAACACTGTCAGGGAGCGGGCGGCTGAAAGGTCTGTGGAGCTGGAGCACGGGGGCCCCCCATGGCACGGGGACATGGGGATGCGGGGACATGGGGATGGGGCCACCATCACCAGCAGCTGGGGCTCCCGGGGCAGATCGCCCGCAAACGGGGCTGCACAACAGCCAGTTACCACAGAACCCATTAACAATGTAGTTTTGATATTTTGCCTGAATTTTGCATTTTTGTCCCCTTGCTGTGGAGGCTCCATAGCAGCAGTGGAGGAGGCGAGCTGTTTGCTCGCTGTCAGCGGGGTCAGGGTGGGGAACGGGCGCTATGCACACGCTGAGGACAGTCCCTGCCCCGTCACCTCACTTGCCCTCTGCTGTCATCAGCCCTGCCGGGGACAGCGGTGGCCTTGCTGTCTGGCCTCGCTCAGCACAATGCTCAAACTTGTTTTTAATTTAAAGCTGCAAGTGTGGTTGAGTCGGGACAGTGGACATGAGTCTGAGGGCAAGGACGTGAAAAGCCTTTGACTTGCTGGACGGTTTCCATCGCCTGGAAACAGCTCTGCAATTGCCACGCACACAACTAATAACGAAAATGGCATTTTAGCTATGAACCCAGAGAAGAACCCCTGTGTGAGTGCTGGACGCAGCGGGGGACACGGCAGCGGCTCTGCCCCAGGTGACTGCAGAGGGGGTGGCTGCGGTGACTGCTCCAGCCTGTGCTGTTCCTGCAGTAGTGACTGGCCACTGTCCCCAAGGGGGACAGGGGGATGCTCTTACTCTCTGCAGAAGCATCTGTTTGTTTTAGATCTGCGCTGACTCCCCACGTGTGAACGCCGCTGTAGGAGCGGAGCTGAGCGCAGCCTCTTGCCACAGATAAACAGAGTGAGTAAGCCCTGAAACAAAGGCAAATACAGTGGAGGAGAAAAAACAAATGCAGACGGCAGAAAACTGAGGAAGGCGCCTCCTGCTAATAAGTGAACTCGATGATGAAGGGAGGATTGCTGCTGCCCAGCCTCTGCAGCTGCCCAGCACACTGAGAACCCACATTTTCTCGAGCTGCTGGTGATCTGTGACACTGCTCTGAACTGGTTTTTCTCATTTAGTTCCTCTCCTTAGTCAGAAACCACAGTGGGCTCTTGGCTGTTTGATTTCTCTTGCCCCACACCAGCCACCCCACATCCAGCTGCGACTCCCTGGGGACACCTGGCCTGGACCACAGCTCCTGCTCCTGCCTCCTCCTCTGCGAGCACCCGTGGAGCATCACAGCCCTGCAGCGCTGCGTGCGGAGAGGTGACTTCTCTGCGGGGACACCGGTGTCCCTGGGCAGCGCTCCCTGCTCCGCTCTGCCATGTCTCACCTCCTCTGACCTTACAGGGACCTTGCTAGGAGGTGCACCTCTCAGAACAGCGTGTCCTCTACCAGAGCCAACGTGAGCTCTGCAGCCTTTGGGGAGCAAAGGGAAACACCGTCCAGGTTTGGGTGCTGCTCTGCCAGTGCCTCCCCCAGGCTGGGTACGTTGGAGCTGCATAACCTGTGTGTCCCCAGGCCTGGACGCAGTATTCTTTCCCGTGTCATAGGTGTCTCTCAGCGATCTGGAGCGCTGCAGGGTGGCATTACCTTGTGGAAGGTCAGGCAGTCCTTGGTGTCGGTCCTGTCCCTCCTCAGCTCCGCGCTGCAGAGCGTTCTGCCCGGCGACGGCAGCTGCTGGATGACCTGCACGGAGCTGGCGGGGAAGACGCCGCTGAGCCCGTTGACCTCCCCCAGGTACCAGTTCTCGTCCAGCTGGCGCAGCAGCACGATGATGTCCCCCTTGTTGAAGCGCAGCTCCCCGGGGCTGTGCCCGCGGTAGGTGTACAGGGCCTTGGCTCGCGGGACCTGTGGGAACAGAAACAGCCCTTGCAGTTTGTCCGTGACAGCCATGCTGAACAGAGGCAGGATTCCCCAAAAGCATTCGTAATTACTGGGAAAAATTTAGAGGTCTAAGGCTTAAGCATGCATTTATTTGTATTAACTACCCACATCCTTTCCTGATGTCTTTTTCTAATGAAGACAAGCCCCAAAACACTTATGCTAAATTTGTATCAGGATGAAAAGCTGGCTGAACTTGTTTAAGAATATTAGGAAACAATTAATGCCTTAAACTAGTCTTCCCATGGGATCTTAGCGCCTGCTGCAAGATCTCCTCTAATACAATGCCTGTTTTAACGACCCCAGGTATTTCTATCCGGAGTGACTGAAGGTCGCAGCCGTTGTCCAGCTGACCTGGCGCTGTCACCTGCAGTGGCCAACCGTGCCTGTCTAAGGGAATGTGATGAGTCAAGGTGAGCACAGGTCACTGCTCTGCTCTGGTTATTTCCCTGCTCTATCATCGGGTGACCATGATTTCTATTTCAGTATTTAATCTGGGTTACAGGAAGAAAGGCTTCTTAATGTTATTGTTGTTACAGTACAATATGAGTAAGAAGGTAACCAGAAAAGAGATGAGGGAACTTTACCATCCTGACTCTCATCGCAATGAAGCTACAAAGTTCACTTAAAATAACTGCTTTATGGACCTTTATCTATACTTGAAAACTCAATTTAATACACAATGCAACAGATGATTTAGATGGCTGACTAAACCCAGAGCATAACCCAGGCGATGCAATGTGAGGGCAGCCTGGGGGGTGTTTTCCGTGGCAGGAGTGCAGATGTGCTGACGTTTTCTGCACTATGGAGCTGTTCTAGATATGCATTTGGGGAGTCCTGCACATTGGAAATCAGTAACGCTGAAAGGCTCGATCTTTACATACTTGTGTTAAAGACATGATGGAGATACCTCAGGCACGCTTATTGTCTACAGTGCTGCATCCCACACAAGTGCATCCTCAAGCGAATAAACAACCTGTCTGTTGATGGTTATTGCTATTTGCAACACCCCACACCGCAGTTGCCTGTGCAACACAGAAGGCTGAGAAGAGATGTTCGGCAGGGGCCAGGGTCAGGCTCTGTCCTTCTGGCGCTCCGGCCGGGCAGGACCTGCCCCGTGTGTGAAGCCTGGGGTGCGGTGCTGCTCCGGCCCGGCGTTCCCATCCCGCACCGCCAAACGGCACTGGGGCGAAGCTGCGGCACCCGCGGCTGGGAGAGATCGCTCCTGTGCCCGAGGCAAATGGGGATTGGGTTTGGCATGAAGACAGCGGTGTATATCCTAAACTATTATCTGAACTATTAGAGCTGCAGATATTGCTCTTTCCTTGAATTGTACAAGATTCTTGGCTTCAATAACATCTTGCATTGTGGTTCATTTTCTTTAATCCCTTTTCATAGAATCATCCAATGTCCTGAGTTGGAAGGAACCCACAAGGATGACCGAGCCCTTGTCAGCGCCCAGGGCTGGGGCAGGACTTCTGCAGGGCTTCCCCATCCGCCAGCTTTGGGAGCTCAGGAAAGTGGGAGAGAGAAGCTTGACATTAGTTTCCTGAAGTGCGGAAAAGATCAAATTTTCCATGGAAATGATTTAGGTTTTGGGAAGACATCATCTTCCAGCACTCCCAAACACTGATGATGGCAGGAAAAAGGAACCCAGAAGAGGAAAATTTTATGTACCGCGTTTACTTCAAAGCATTTGAAACAGGAAGCAATTAGTTTAATGTTTAGTTCTAATTAACTCATTTTGCCTGTTGCACTAATAGTAAACACATTCACTGGGATTAGTGACAGTGAAAGTAAGTTGCTGGAAAAAAAGGAAGTGAAAGAAATGAGACTGAGCCCAGCTTTGCTGTCCATCTGTCCATCCGTCCCCTGAGCTCCTGCAGGACACACGGACGTGTCAGCACCAGGAGCACAGGAGCTCCCTGCAGAGGGACAGACGGACCCGCTGTTCGTGAGAAACCGGGTTCTGGGCATTCGTGCTCAGACTCGGTGACAGACTTGCTGGTGTTAAATGAGGACAAGGAGCACAGATTGCGATTGCCTCAGGAGCGACCAGAAAACAAACAGGACTCACGCAAACTGCAAAAACAGGGCTTGTAAGGGAGGAGCACAAATGGACGGGGATGGTGAGAGAATGGTTGCACAGCAAAATACAGCAAAACATAAAAGGCATCAAGAACGAGTTATGGAAATATATTAAAAATAAGAGAAACTCTAAAATGAAATGCATGCCTATTACTAACTGGGAAAAGTGAACAAACAGTGGGTGCTGGGAGTCTGCCATATTCTTTCTTCAGCAAGAGAAGGTATGATCAGATATTCTGTGAAATTAATTTTAATAAGACAGGAAAGCAGGCAGAATAAAAGCTGAAACCGGGCAGGATGGGTGTTTGTGGCATGAGGGCTGGCTGAAACTCATTTCTTCAGCTCCTCGTTAACCCTTTCCTCCTGGTTCCAGCCAGTCCCGGGCTCGCAGCCCACCTGCTCCCCAGCTTCCCCTCCGCCTGCTTTGCTCTCCCGTTGCTGTTTCCCAGAGCTCGCAGGGACCGTCGACACCATGTCTCCCCTCACGTTACAGAGCAGAGCACTTGTATTCACTCCTTGAAATTCGTTGCAAAACTTTGTGGATCTACGTGAATAACAGTTAATATTAATGCTTATATGCCTCTTTAGCCTCCAAAAGATATTCAGAATTTTGGTCTTTTGGGGCTTGCTAGTAACCTTGAACACACAAGGTAACATTGGTGTGTTCCTTCATGGATGTTTTGTCAAAGAATTATTCTAATGTTGGTCCCTGGATCTGTATGACTGACCCCCCGCTAACGCTGCTGCACCGGGAAGGGCTCTGGGGGCTCCGGCTGCCGTGCAGGGGGACGGGGCAGCCGGGCCCCCCCGGCACAGGCTGGGGGACAGCGGGGACACAGCGCCCGGCACGAGGGCAGGGGACAAACCGCAGTTCAGACCGCCTGGGAGTGAAGTGCCCGGAGGGACGGGGTGTCAGGGAGGGCCTTGGACTGGGCGTATGTTGCTGTTTGTATACCCAGGTATAATCACACTGGGCTGTTTCAGCACTTAACGATTGACATTTTCAAAACCCTGTGTTCTTTGTAACTGCCAAAATATTTTTTCTAATATTTTTATACTCTGTTAACAGCAAAAATCAATGCAATTTAAAAAAAGAGGAGAAGGATTAAAAAAAGCCCTAGCAATACAAAGCACTTTGTTTTGGAATCAATCAAATTAGCCTGAAATGAAGTTTTTCAAGATCTTCATAAAAATAATTGAAGTAACATTTTAAGGCCCAAGTCAGGTTTGTTGTTTGGTTTTTTTTTTTTTTTAATTTTGTTTGTCAGTTCAGATACTGAGCCAAAAATATCTTATTGATGTCCCAACTTTATTTAGGACATAAACCAAGCCTTTATCTACCCACACTGAGCTACCGCTGTGGTTTTCCCTGCGCAGGGTGCTTTCCCACTTTGCAGGCCTTGCACAAAATAAATCTTCAAGCTGAAATTTTCAGAAAGACACACGTCAGGGTCACCAGATTTTAATGTGTTCATGAGATGTAGGAAAGCCAAAGAAAAGCAGCAGCAGCACCTCGTGGCATCACACCCGCTGAAGCACTTTGGGCCGTGCATCTCAGCGCTGGTCACTGCTCCTGTGGGTGCATCACAAACCACATTTCTTTCTTTCTTTCTTTGCTTTTCTTTCTTTCTTGGCTTTAGCTGGTTTCTGTCCTCTCTCAGATGTATTAAACCCTCTGCAAGGCACCTGTTCCGCTTTATTTAAAGCAGGTTAATTGCAATAGCAGAAGCTGGGTGCTAATTAAGCCCAGTGATAAAGACAAGCTGTGCCTGGAGACAGTTTGCTCAGGGCTGAGGGAGCAGCTTGTCCCGGGTGAGGATGTGTCCCCAGGCGAGCTGGGACAGGAGGATGAAGTTTCCTGGTGGTGCACAGAGCTCCAGAGTAAGTCTCCTGCTATTTTATTTCTTTTGATGGGTTTTTCTGCCCTTACTATATCCTGCTGCTTTTTGTTAATCCCAGGCAGCATGTTATTTTAGTGGGGTGGTAGTGGCAGCAAAACATTCAGCCAAATGTTGCCAATATTGGCATGCTCCCTAGCTGCAGGGTTCAATGTCTCTCTTTAAAGTCAGTTGGGAAAACACGATGAGAGCCCATGAAAAAACTCAATTAGAGGTGGTTGAAAATTTGTGTAGGATATTTGGAGTGCAGCAGCAGAGGCCGCAGCTACAAAGAGCCAGCACTAGTGAAAGGCAAAGGCTTTTCTCCGTGATGCCATGTAATGCTGCAGTAGTAGTGCGAAATTCAATAAATAGAAGAGTGAGAGGAGGGTCTTTTGTGTTGTCCTATGCAGATGCATCTAATGTCTTGTCCCCATTCTTAGGGGATATGAAGCTGATGGGGGAGAATTATTTTTTTTAACTGGCTTTGGTATTTGGCATCAGCCGTGCCAGGGCAGCTGTCCAATACATCTGAGTCTACCTCTGTACAAAAAAAAAGAAACCAATTACAAATATGTACATGTGTGCGTGAGGAAGCAATCCAAAGCATCACTTCATAGCTGGAAGAAATGCACACTATAATTATATTAAATGAGATGGTTATAACTTCCTTGTTATTTGCTGTGGATTAATGTAAGATCACAAGCTCATAGCACTGGTATTTAAAAAAAAAAAAAAGACAAAAAGAAGATGTGTGTGGGGCCAGCTGGGGTGGAGGGTCACCAAGGAGAGACACTAAAAATTGCCAAGAAAGGAGGAAAGCAAAGCCAGGGAGCGCAGTGAAGAGGAGAGATTGCTGATGGAGGCTCTCGACACCCATAAACCTTGTCCCTTGACTCCATTCAAACCCAGCGCAAGGAGCAGCTCAGCCCTGTGGTGACACCGTCCCTGTGCCATCAGACCGAGCCACTGCCTGCAATTACCTGGCCAGAGCATGGGGACGAGGCCTTCGCCGTCCCTGCACGTGGGATTTGGTCACTCTGTCACCCGTTCCCAAGCAAGGCTTGTCACAAATGACTTCAGTGAGATGAAGCTCACGAGAACAGACGGGATCCTCCCGTTCCCCAGATGCTCTGACTTCACCAACATCCACGGCTGCGTAGGTGAGCACTGGGATGAGTGACAAATTAGCCTGGGAGCAGCTGATTGCGGCTGATGTGCAGGGCTGCTCCCCTCTGCGTGCGAAGGGAGGGCGGCAGAGCGGGTTCCGCCGCGCGCCGGCGGTGCTGCCCGCTGCAGAGGTGCCTGTGCCCGCACCGCAGCACCCTGCGCCGCAGCACCCTGCGCCTGACCCCCCAAACCTTGGCGGGGTCCCCGCTGGCTGCGGGGTCGGGAGGCTGCTGGCGGATGGGTCAGGAATGGCCTCAGATGGGTTTGGACCCGCACCCGGGTGGTTTCCCCGCTCTGATTTTCCAACTCTGGAGTTGCGTGTCCTGCGCCTGGTCCCCGGCGCGGCCACCGCCCACATGCCATCTCCTCCCCCACCACACAGTGTCTCTGCAGCAAATCCCCAGGACCTGATCCCCATCTGGGTTTCATGGGTGTCACCCCACGTGCGGGGCAGCGCTGCCTTATTTGTGCCGAAGAGCTAAATGTCCACGCGGTGCAGGGGCAGCGATGTCCCTGTAGATACATGGTTTCTGTAACACCTAACAGCCTCCTTGAAAGGAAGAATTTATTTCCAGGAGAGTGCCAGGAAGAGGAGAAATCCAGTCCTGGATGTCTTCCAGTTTGATTTTTCTCACACTAGGTACTTAGGTTCAGTTTGCAAGTGTTTTTTGATTAATCTTCTTTTTTGAGCCATTTGGAGTGGGACTGGCACTGGTCGTAGGGGACTGGCACACGGCCGTCTGCACGGGGTGGCATCGGGGGTGCCAGAGCCAGGATTCGGCAGGACTTGCTCTTCAGGACCTGTGTGGTGTTGGATCCTGCAAGCCTCTGACTCCGTCACGTCGGCTCTGTGCCTGGGTAGCAGGAGTCCAGCTACAGCCTAAATACTAAACTGAGGTGCTCGGAAGAGCCTCCCACCCAGAAAGCTGCCACTGCGGAGCTAAGAAGGGTCAAGACCAACGGATGGAGGAAGCTCTTCCTACCAGCACCATCTCCTTCCCTCTGAAGAACCGCAGGGTGTGAAGGGGTGGCATGCAGTAGGCGGGGGCACCTGGCATTGCCCAAGACCCACGCGTGAGCACTCGAGGTGCACCAGGGTGGCTGAAGAAACATTACGGTGTCTTCACTCCCAACTGCGGCCCCGGGTGATCCGTCCAGCTCTGCGCAGAGACACCTGCATGTCCAGCGCAGGGACAGGCTGTGCACTGCACACAGGGAAATACCCAGACTACCCCATGTCTGCAGGGAATGGAGAACTTGTGTGCCGGCGCCACGGTGCGGGCGGGGAGGGCGAGGCGGCCAGCGGTCCCTGCTCTCGGGGACGGTCCGTGGTGCCGGAGCTGCGCCCGGTGCTGCACAAACACAGCAGCGATTCCCGCCCTGCAGATCGGCGACCTAAGGAGGCCAAGCGGATGGAGCATGCGGCGATGGTGGCAGTACCGTCCCTGCTTTACCTGTGGGGACAGGACTGGGCAGTGTGAATGGCTCCCCAGGGACAGACAGTGACTCCAGGACAGCTCCTGCTGAGCAGTGATTTACACAGCAGGCCGAGAGCTGGTTATCTGCATGTCGACGCCAGAGGCCGTGCTGGCTTCTCACAGTGCTGACCGATAACAGCTTGTCCACCTTGATGACCAACTTTCTGCAAGTGCCTCCAGCCTCCTGCACTGGCTGCTGCATTTCCCTGCGATGAATGAGCCCCGACAGCTCCTTTGTGTGCTCAGCTAGCACAGGTTTCGGGGCTCTTTAGGATCCAGTTGGATGAAAAGAGCTATTTGAATGTAAATTAATTGCCATTACAATTCTGTTTTTCTGCTTTTCGTCAGAGGAGATAACTTCAGCCTTGTCACACAGAACAAAACCTTCAAAAGTGCACTTGTCATTTCAATCTCTTCATATAATTATATTCTGAGGATTCAGACAGCTGGGTGGTTTCTGCAGTTTTTCTCTCCTGAGGAGGACTGCTCCCACCTTCCCAGCACCACAGGCTGCGTGCAGCAAGCAGAACCGCGTCTGGCCGCTCCTGCTCACGCTGCTGCTGCAGCTCGCTGGTGCTGGGCCGGCTGGCGCTGCTCGCGGGCGCTGCTCGGGGCGCAGCAGAGTGGGGACGGGCCCGAAAAGCTGTTTTGTGAGCGGAGAGAGGGGAACCCGCAGCGGCTGCAGGGACACAGCCGGGCGGTGGAGGCTGCAGCGTGTTCCAGCTGTGGTGTCTGCATGAAACCTTTTCACGCCTCTTCCACTCTTGGTTGCTGCTATCAGATGTGTTTGTCTCTGCTGCAGTCAGCAATCTCAGGCAGTGGTTAAGTTGTGTGTCATGGCTTTAAGCCGCACGGAAAACAAACTGTGTCAGCCCTCGGCGTGCCTGGTCATGATGCTCTGCCTCAGCACCGCGGTTCTCAGAAGTGGCTGTTTACCTGCATCCCGCTCCCTCCCCCTCTGCTCCCCAGCCCGTTCCTGGCTGGTTTGCTGCCCTCCCTGTGCGGGAAGGGGACGGCGCTGGCGCTGCCAGGCTGGGCAGCGGCGCTGCCTGCGGGCACCGGGACCGGGCGCTCCGCAAGCCGGGCCGGTGCTGGCGGCAGGAGGGGCTGAGGGACGGCGCTGTCCCCTCCACGGGCGGCAGACCCGCAGTCGGTGCCGCGTCCCTGCCGCCGCTCAAAGCCCTGCGCCTCTGATTGCCCAACAGCCCGGGGTTTAGTCCTCATGTTATTTCAGGGCAGTGCTCGATCAGTGACAGTACATCTCTCCGTTCCCCTGCCGCCTCCGCTTCGCAGCCATTTTGATGGCAAACTAACGACGGCTGTGATGGCCACAGCTGTAGGCCAGGACTGGGGAGGTCACAGTCCACCTGGCCTTGGGTGTCCTCGTCCTGCCCAGAGCTGGGGGGCTCCCCTTTCCTGCACCTCTGTTCCCAGGGGACGCCAGCCCGCTCTGTAGCCCGGTTACACAGGACACGAGCCAATGTGCTTCCCAACCGGCCAGGCTTCTCTTTCCTCCCTGCAAAGCCAGTGAGCAATTTGGGGTCCGCCAGCTGCACGGGGCCCGAAGGAAACCCTCTTAAAGGGGTCAGATTGCCAAAGGACACATCTCTTAGAAACAGCAACCTAAGGTGTGACCCCCATCCCAGCATCAAAACACAACGGAGGTTCCCCAAATCAGAGCAAGCTCAACTATCCACTTACAACCTCCACGGGAAAAGGTTTTCTCAAAAAAAAAAAAAAAAAAGTCATGGTTCTTCATTTATTTGCACAGTGTCTTGTACAGTGGGGTCCTGATGCTAAATGGGGCTTGAATACCTGTACATTAATAACAGCAAAACAAAGCCCAGTGTCGAAGAGCGAGCCCCGCAGGTTTCCCAGTGATGCAGAGCAGAGCAGGACAAGGTTTGGATGCGACAGCGAGCGGGTCTCGTCCTCACCACGGCCCAGCCTCCCCGGACACCCTTCAGCTCCAGCCCTGGGAGCTGCGTGTGAACCGGCCTCCTCCTCCTCCTCTCCCCGGGAAATCACCGACGGAGCCGGTGACGGACACGGTGGGCCCGGGGACGGCGGCCGCCAGCCGGGGAGCCGCGCCAAGAGCAGGACTCCAGACTTTCAGCCTCCTCGCTGACCACGACACTCAGCAGGTGAGCATGCAGGCTGAGAAACGCTGTTCTATTCCTGACTTGCCATCTGAGCCTGACTCATTGCCTTGGTAACCAATTAAAACACTTTTATGTGTTTGCAGTTCAGTACCTAATTTTGCTCCGATGCTGGCTGCGGGGTCCTTCGGCCTCCCCTGCCCCATCTGGAGCCGCGGCGGCTGTGGGGCTCAGCAGCGGCTTCACTGGGGTGATGGTGACAGAAGCACCGGTGTGACCCAGGGGAGACAGCTGGGAGCCCCGCTATGGCAAAAGAACGATAAAAATCGCTGTTTGTTTTCCAGGCAGGAAACTTGGGGTTTCAGCCTTCAGCCCATCAAAATGGTATTTTCCTTCTAAGCTTTCCATAGGGAACCTGGCACAACCCTCACACTGACCCGGAGGCTGTGGTTCTGCCTTACAGAAATAAATAAATGGCTGGGTGTCCTGGTGCGGAGGACATGGACCGCTCCTCGTGGCTGCAGCGATGCTCACAGCCCCGGCAAAGATTCCTGCTCTGCGCTCTCAGTTGTTGCACACTCGGCGTTTTGGGTGTGTATTGTCAGGCAGCCCAAATCGAGGTGACTTCACTCTCTCTTTGCAGTAGATGAAAGTGCTAAAACTACACGCAAAGGCAAAAAAAGGCATACAACGGTATCTGCACAAGGTGCAATCCAGCACTGCAGAACCAGCTCCTTGGGCCACACTCGGCATTTTTTTAGGATGAGACAAACCCTGATGGGATGCGGCTGTGAAGGAGAACTGGGGCAAGCACTTTCTCCCAGGAGGCTGTAAGGCCACACAGAAGTGTCAGCCCAATCCAGCGGTTCCGTTTCCAGCCAAGGGACCCTGTGGCACAAGCAGCCGCCACCTGCAGTGGCTGCTGGCGAGAGGATGCTCCTGCGCTGCGCTCCGGGGAGAAGGAACCAGAGCCACGTCCTGGGGCAGAGCCAATGTGCCTGTGCAGTCCCCAGCTTCGTAACTCGATTAGCACTTATCCAGCCCAAGCCTGATGCAACTCGTGAGGTCATTACTGTGATCGCACAGGAACTGCTGGGGTCCTGGGCGGGGTGGGGGGGTGCTTTGCACAGTGAGTGGGTGAGAAAACGTATTTGCTCCCACTGGGTACAACCATGAAGGTGGCTTTGAATAAGGTTTCAAAAAGATCCAGCAATCCAAGTCCTGTCTGTCAAATTCAGCAAGGAGCTGGAGATGTTTCTGGAGGAGGAGAAAATACCAAGACACGGGCACTATATATAGACGTCCGTGTGAAGGTGGCGACGTTGGAGTGCAGGGTATTTTTATCCTGATAGAGGTGTTATCTGTCTATCTCCCATGAAATGCTGGAGGGGGGTGTTACAGCACTCTGTGCACGCATAGCGAAAATAGCCCAAGTCACAGTTAAATTTGTGTGGTCTGTGTTTTCCAGAGGCGAGCTGTCATACTCGGAATTTTTCTCCTCTGGCTTACTGCCCTGTATTTGTTGCATGACAAAGTTCATCATCCAAGTAGCTGTTGAGTGGCCTGGATGGGTTTTTGCTGTGTGCAGGGGATAGCGCAGGTCTGCTGCTCACCGGAGCAGTGCAGGAGTTTTGTGTGCACCTCAGCACACACGGTCCCTCTGTTCTCTCCCCAGTGCAAAGCCGTGTTCAGCTTACACTGGGGCTGCAGACAGATAAGAAGGATGCTTCAGCACAAGACGTAACCACATCTGGCACATGCCAGGGGCGGTTCCTAAGAGTTCAAAGGCTTCAGTGTAGATTATTTACGCATTCACCTCCTAGCAAATCCTTTTACTCTTTAATTCCAGACAGTTTATTATGTAGAGATGCGGAAAATCCAAAGTCTGTCCTCTCTGCATAGACGTTAGAGATCTCAAAGCTGGCCAGACGTGCCGGGGGCGGGTGCAGCCTCACGCAGCTGCCCGGCGGCTGCTCCCCCGCTGCTCAGGACCCCCGGCCCCGGGCACCCCTGAGTGCGCCCACCCCGTGTCACCGTGTGGGAAGGGGATTCAAAAGTGATTTACGTGCTAGCAAATAAGAAATAATTTGGGATGGGCTGTAACTGGAATATTCCCTGACTTTTAAGGACTGGCTCTGTGAAATTCCTGACTGCAAACTGAGTATATTGTTACTGCTAATTCAGCAGCTCTGCTGGCTCTGCTCACACTTCCCTCTTGGAATGATACGAGTTCTTGTCTTGCTTGCTGATGAGGGGATTTGCTTTACTTTCTTGGCTTGATGGATGCTCAAGAGGATGAAGAGCAAAAAGCCAGCAAGGGACTGTCTCTGCTGAGAAATTTTGATGAAACTTGTGACTTTCTCAGCTCCATGGAGTAAAGGAAGTTTATTTATATAACAACTTTGGTAAAAACAAAACATGTCCTGTATCCTGCTTTTGATGTTGTATCTGGCTGCAGTGCAGAATGGTGCATGTTAATTTTATTTGCTTTGTAGCATAAAGTGGTGCAGTCTTAGGGGTAATTAGCAGACTCTGCAGATCGGGGCAGTCGTCCCTGGGAGAGCACACGGGAGCGGCCTGGAGGGCGCAGGGCGTCCCTGGGGGCAGGACGGGACGGCTGCGCCCTGACAAACGCCAGCTGCTCTGCAGCCGGCGGCCTCTGCTCAGCCGGGTTACTCCGGGTGGATGCCCAGACACTCAGGCACTCCGTGGGGCAGGGACGTGACGAGCATCCCCACTCCTGCCTCGTCTCTGCACTGCTCGGGCGCTCCAGGGGGGTGCTGGCTGGTTTTGGGTGCCAGCTCGGGGGTCCGGGGACGCTGGTGTCCCACCGAGCACCCAAAGCATCCTATGCTCCCATCTGCATGTGCTTAAAACCACCAAACCCAAATCCTGACTAATACTTTTCGTTCTTCACCTTGCAGCCGAGGATTCCAAAGTGTTTTATAATTAATTAACTAATTAAGTCTAAGAGCATTTCGGTGTAACATGTTTTCTATCCCTCCATCAGAGGCGCGGGCAGGCAGAGGGCTGGCACGTCCCGGCCGCAGCCCAGCTCACAGCTCTGCCCGTTCCCAGGGGTTTGCTCTTAAAACGCGTTTGGGAGCTGCAAACTGACAGATGTTGCCATTACCTAAAACCAGCAACGAGCCGAAAGAAACATGAAATGGGCGAGAGATAAGTAAAGCAGTTTCAAACAGCTGCTAAATCTCAGGGCGTGTTTGGTGTGTGATCCGTCCAAGATGACGTATCGACGCCCCAGAGATTCCCTGGGACACACGAACCACTTGTACCCCCCGGCGCAGGGTCCCTGCAGCCCCCGCATGCAGGAACCTCCACGGCGGGCAGGAGAGAAAACCCACCCGTGCCTGCCCCGAGTCCAGAGCTCTGCGGCTCCGAAAAGTGCGCGGAGACTGACAGCTGTTCGAGCCAAGCCTGGAGTGTTACGAAGAGGTTTGTAGAGACATTGTAGAGAAGGATAGTTCAGGTGAGAAAAATGGAAATCCAAGAATATAGTGCAGGGACGGTGAAGCCACATGTCAGTCTCTACCCCAAATTCAGTATAAGCCAAGTTACTTTAACAGGTCTAATATCTTGTCCTTATTACTTAATAAAAGCTTTCGTACTGTTAAAGAAAATGACAGAAACAACTTAGAATTTTAAAATTAGCCTAGTAAATCATCCCTAAAGTTAGTAAGTTGAGTTTAATATTTTTCATTAGTGGACCTCAAAGTATTTTGCCAGGGACACGAGCATTACTAGGCACTTTCCTTCCTTTCCTATGGCTGGGGAAACTGAGGCACAGCAACAGGAAATACATTTCTGCAGCTCTAACAGTTACAGCTTTGCAATTACTGATTTAATTGCTACTAGTCAGAAATCAGTATACTGCCTGAAAGTTGAAGCACCTGAACTGCACCCCCCCAAAAGTCAGGAGACACCTGAAAACTCCTGGGAAAAACATCCGCTGTGAAGTTGTTGCAAGGAGAAGGACAAGCTGGTTCTGTCTCAGCCTGAAAGTCAATGCAATTGTGCTGAACTCAAACCATTCAAATATCACAAGGAAGTAGCAGCCGCATTTGCAAACAAAACAATCTCTCTTGCTTCAAACATTTCTGCAGTACTGCTAACAGGAAAGTTTCCTAGCTCTTGGCACACGAGAAGAAAGCTTTGTGTGCCGAGGGACAGAGCAAAGACCGCGGAGCTCCTTACCCCGTCCGCGTGCGTCCTGGGGGCGGTCGCCAGCCGGTGCTGGTGCAGCTGCAGCGCCCGGGGGACCCTGCGCAGGGAGGCGGGGGAGGCCAGGACCCCCGGCCTCTGCATCGAGCCGAACCTGGGCACCGTCTGCCCGCCCCTGACGCCATCCAGGAGGCGGATGAGCAGCAGGTTGGAGGGCAGGTGCTCGATGCTGCAGAGGACCAGGGTCCTGCACTCGGGGCACCTCAGCTCCTTCTGTGACTTGAGGATCCTCTGCAGACAGGGCTTGCAGAACGTGTGCTGGCAGGGCAGCACCTTTGCTGTGCCGTCGAGCTTTTCAAAGCACACAGGACACTCCAACAGGTCAAGGAGAGCTAAATCATCCATCTTCAGGGCAGAGCTCCGTCATGAGTGGGGCTGGAGCCATCCAGATGCCACATCCACCGGCGCGGGCTGAGACGCCGTCCTGCAACCGCGGGCGCAGGCAGCGATCCTGCTCGGAGGAGAGGGAGGAGGGAAAAGAGCAGAACTCGGCTGCTGGAGTATGTAATACATCCCACCTACATTGCAAAGCAGTGTCTCACCAGCCAATTTGCAAATGTATACTTTGCGCTCGCATCCAAGTGTGCAGTGAGTCAGTTGTGAGTCAGGCGGTGCCGGGGCCGGCGCTGGTGCCGCCGGGCCGGCGGATCGCGGGGCAGGACGGGCGCTCAGCCCCGCACGCGGCGCACAGAGGTGTCTGCGGCGCTCCTCGGCCTGTGGGTCACAACGGACACGACAGCGAAAAATGTACCAGCTCGGGAGATCGGAGTCCCCGATAACCGTCAGACTGGACCTGTTTACGCTCAGCTCTGGCTGGAAGCAGCCGCTCACTGCACACACCCCTCGCACACCTACACACCGCCTCGTTTTTCTGATCGGTCCCAATTAAGCTCGCTCTCTACCCATTTTGACAGCAGTTCTGTAAAAAACCCTTCAAACGCAACCAGTCTCGGGAGGGACCTGGCAGAGCCGCGAGGCGCTCTGCGGTGCCATCCTCGCCCGGTTTGGCTGCCTCAGCTGAAGCTGAAGCAACCAAGACGATTATTCCTCCCCCAGCCCGGAGTCACTGAACCTGCTCCGCTCGCCGGCGCTGCCGGCACCGCAGCGCGGCCCGCGCCGGGTTCAGGCCTGGGCTTGTGGCAGCGGGAGCAGCCTCGGCGGGGGCCGCGGGGCCACAGCGTGTGCCGGGCCCGGCCTCGGCTCCTGCTCCAGAGCGGGGAGCGGTGCTCCGGCCGCTCGGCCCTGCGGGTGCTCGGCTCAACAGCAACTGCTCCGTGGGACAAGAGGGAGAAACCAACAAGCCTGTGTTTGGTAGCAGGGCCAGGGCTGAGTCCCCGTGCGGCTCCCAGCGCCGTCACCGTGGGCTCCATCAGCTCGGGGGCTGGGGGACAGCGGGCCCGTGCCGGTGGGACGGTCACAGCCGGGCGCCGAGCACGTCCCCTCTGCTCCCACAGCCCCACGACCCAGACCCGGCAACTGCGGCGGCTGCTTTGGCGCAGGCGCCCGCTCGCGCCGGGGAGGCCCCGGCCCTGGCAGGGGACATTGCGTGGGGGCTGTCACTGCATCGCTTCGTCAGCTGAATTCCTGTCTCCGGGTCTGCCTTGCTCGCACATACCCGTGTGTTGCCTAACAAGAGCAGGACATGTAATGAAGATCCAGATATTTTTCCTTAAAACCGCTCCCGTTTCTCAGTTGTGTGTTCACAGCCCACAAGTAGTACAAATATTGGAGAAGCCTGTGAATCTGAAGGGATGATTTCTGCTGGTCCTCTCACAGATAATGCCATCAGACTACACATGCGTCTCTTCCCTTTTCTCAGGAGGACTCGTACAGAAGTACAGCATGGAAACGGTTAATCTGTTATTTTACAAAAGTTCTTCCCCCAGATCATGATTTTGTCGAAACAAAGTTTTGTGGTGTTTCGTTTGTTTGTGTTTTGGTTTTTTGTTTGTTTGTTTGGGTTTTTTTTAATGGCGACCATTTGGCTAAATTAAAATGTTGACAAACACCTTCAGGGTAATGCAAGAAACCAGTGACCTCACTCTGTTTCATCTCAAGTTTCCTTTTACTTTGGTATTTCTTTGTAGTCTGTCATATGTTGATTTGTGCTTGGCTGACGGAGTGCGCACTTTCAAACAAATGATGTTGCAAATAACATCATCTCATCTACTGGCATTTTCAAATGCAATGCATGACAAACTACATTGAAAACAAAGGTTTTGAAGGTTGTTTTTCTTTTTTACATATTCTTCCCTATTTGTGCTCTGTGATTAACACTCATGTTGTATTTTCATTTGGTTAGAAAGGAAACAAAATTATGAAACATCTTGCAGTCGGCAAGTGGTGGAAATGAAGTTGACGGGCTGGTTTTGTGCACGCCAGTTAACGTTGATCTCCCATCGAATCTGGTTTGTGAGCACTTGTTCAGTTTTTCCCGAACTCGAGGGCCGGCGTGCTGTGGTTGTGCTATCGAAGCCCCGGGCGGGACGCGGCGGTGCCAGGAGCAGCCCGTGCGGTTTGCGGTTTGCGGGCGTCTGCCGGCCGGGTCCCCAGGGAAGCGGCAGCTGCTGCCCGGTGGCCCCGGGGAGGGCCCAGGCCAGGGCCTGGCGGAGCCGAGCGCTCTCGGGGTTCCGGGGGGACCTGGGCGCTCTGCAGAGCCCTGAGCTCACGAGTTGCTCCCTGCTCCCCAGGGGCCGGGTCTCCCCGTCCGTCGGCAGCCGTGGGCTGTGGGCAGCACGCCGCGCTGCGCGTCCCCTGGCAATGCCGGCAGCGCCAGAGCTCTCCTGGAGCCCGCAGCGGTGGCCGCCCCTCTCCGGGACACGCAGGTGCGGGTCACCGAGGCAGGACGGGGCTTTTTCCCACCAGGAGTTTCTGAATTGCCTGGTACAGCAAAGCCAGGCTCTGATCTTGATTGCAGTCTCTGGGTTCTGCTGCAACATAAAAGCCAGGGATGCTAACACTTAGCATTTATATAACACTTTAAATCTTCAAAACACTTTCCAAATGCTAATTTGTCTGTGCAGTGTCCCTCGGGCTAAGCATCACCCCCACTTCACATGGAGAAAACGGGGAGAGGAGGACACGCAGCATATCAGTGTCCCCTTGGGATCAGGGCGTGAGGCTTTCCTGGTTCTCCACTCCCTGCTCAGACCATCCCATTGAACTTCATTATCTGCCACCGCCTCTCCCTTGCAGTGTGTTTCCTAACTGGGGTTAAAACATAAAAGCAGAGCTAGAGCGCTGCTAGGCCTTCCCTTTCATGTCAGAAGTGGCTGTTTGATGCCGCTGCTGTAATTAAGCGCAGGCTGGCTGCAGCGGGTGCTGCTCCGCGGGACGCGGCTGCGGCGCTGCCGGAGGCTCCTGCCTGTGCACGGCTGCGGGACCCGCACGGTGCAGGGGCGCCAAGGGATGAAACCCCTGAAACACATATTGCGAGAGTCTCTTAATCAGTGTTTTATCATGAGGCTGGAAATTGGGAAACAACATTTAGAGCAGAAATAGTCATTCTGCTCTCATGTGCCTGTCCTCACTCATATCGTACAGTTTCTATGTTGAAGGGCAATGAAAGATGGGAATAGTTCTGTGAAAACCCTGCTGTTGCAAAGCAAAGAGTTGGTCCATGCACTCAAAGTAATTTTTAAGCATCTGCTCTGTCTGGGAGGTTTTCTGTGGCCCACCAGACGGAAGACTGGGACAGAGCATGCAACCGTCAGTCCTCTGGCTGACACCATGGAGCAACTGGAGCGTCTGTCCCCGCTCCTTCCAGGGAGCTGCTCCGCAGCATCGCACCCCAGGACGCCGTGTCCTGCAGGTCCCTGCCCTGGCACTGGTGGCACGCGATGGCCTCTGGCAGGACCCACACCCAACATGGGTCTGGTGACATCTCCCGAGGCGTCCCTTTGGCAGCATCAGGGTCTCTTCTTCCCAGGGCCCTCTGAGTTCCCTGCTCTGAATAACAGTGGTGACCAGCGTCAGCAAGTGAGATGAGCTTCTCTGCACCACCCCTCTCCCTGCGGGCCCTGGAGCCGTCCTCCTCACCCTGCCCTTCATCCCACCACACAGCCCCATGCCTGGGCTGACCCCACAGCATCAGAGACCCTGAGCCCCCATCAGCCCTGCAGGGACACCGGCTGTGGGCACACGGCTGCTGCAGCACTGCAGGGACACCGGGTGTGGGCACACGGCTGCTGCAGCCCTGCAGGGACACCGGCTGTGGGCACACGGCAGCTGCAGCACTGCAGGGACACTGGCTGCGGGCACACGGCAGCTGCAGCCCTGCAGGGACACCGGCTGTGGGCACACGGCAGCTGCAGCCCTGCAGGGACACCGGCTGTGCGCACACGGCTGCTGCAGCACTGCAGGGACACTGGCTGTGGGCACACGGCTGCTGCAGCCCTGCAGAGACACCGGCTGTGGGCACACGGCAGCTGCAGCACTGCAGGGACACTGGCTGTGGGCACACGGCAGCTGCAGCACTGCAGGGACACTGGCTGCGGGCACACGGCAGCTGCAGCCCTGCAGGGACACCGGGTGTGGGCACACGGCAGCTGCAGCACTGCAGGGACACCGGCTGTGCGCACACGGCAGCTGCAGCACCACATGGAGTGTGCACGGGCATGGCAGGGCTTCCCAGGGTTATAAACATCCTCTGCTGCTCTGCATCTCGCCAGTGGATGCCACATGCCTGCTCCTGCGGGGAAAAGGGACCTCTCGGGCTGTTTTTAGCTCTTGGGGGGCAGGGAAAGTGGGTGCCATTCACAAGCTGCTACAATTATAGATCTGAAGCTCGCAGCTTGTCCTACCCACCCACAGACACAACGCCCCATGTTGCCGCTGGTGAGGGGCGAGGGGCAGGACCTGCCTGTGCCGCTGGTCCCCGAGGGCCGGGATGGGGAGCGGTGTGTCCCCCCGGATCGGGCTCCCCCGCGCAGCACGCCAGCTGTGCACAGCTGCAGCGCTGGGTCTGTACACATCTGATGCCAATTCAGAGAAGCCTGCACATTTAGTGAATACAGCATGTTTGCTGGAAGAGATAATTAGGCCAGAGTGAATCTGCAGGGATGTGCACAGCATGGGCACCTGCAGCCAGCAGAGCAGGAACCTCCATAAAATTTTCCATCTCAGACCAGCTCCTGGTCCCCTCTGCTACGTTCCGGTCAGGCAGGTGGACAGCGGCCACCCCCTTCTGCTCGTCCCCCTCCGGAGGGACACACAGTGTGGACAGACCCACCGGCAGCTGGATATTGAGTCTCCTTTGGCTGTTTTCCCTTTTGAGAGGTATACATCAGCTGGCGGATAAAAGCCAAGCACTGAGAAGCCATCTACACTTATGTAAGAAGAGTGGTTTGGAGAGCTGTTTATTAATCTTAGGGAGAGTCAAATGCTGCATTTTGCCCATAACAGCCTTGTACAATCTTGCTGTTGGGTAACACGAAGGCTTCAGCTGATCCTGAAGTAGCTGGAGCAGAGTGGTGCCTATCCAGAAATAGAGAAGTATTTTTAAATGAAATTTATTCACCGATTTTTCAGAAGACAGATTGTTATGTGTTTGTTGATGTGTCATTAGAAGTAGCTGGCGGTGGAGCTCAGCTGAGCAGCAGCGAGCCGACGGATGGGCACCATCCTTGCTGTGCACAGGGCAGTCACCAGGACCCTTCCTCCTCTTCCTCCTCCTCATCCCCCTCCTCCTGCCACTGCCTGGTCTGCCCACCGAGGGCTGTGGTGGCAGTCCAAGGGGGAACGGAGGGGATTAAACCTGACGCCAGGCTTGTGAGAAACCCAGACCAGGCTTGGGCACCTCTGAGTTGGCACCTGCGATGCCCGATCTCGGGCAGCGGGTCCCCCGTGGGTGCAGCTGGCAGGTGATGGGGTGACACTGCCACCTCCCCCGGGGACAGACACCCTGCACATCCGTGTGGGTGACGGGGCTTCAGCAGGAGACATGAGCCCTTGGGCTGCTGCACGCCGGTGCTGGCGTTTCCCCGGGGGTGGCGGGCACACCCTGCTCCGGTGACCGCGGCTGGGACACAGAGCTGCCGGTGGCACCGCGGACCCTCCCGCAGCACCGGGCTGAGGTCGCTGCTCCGTGCTCCTGCGGCTTCATCCCTCTCTGTTTTCTGGTACATTCAGGTACAGGGCAGTGAAAAAACACAGAACACCAAGCACTAAATCCTGCCTCACTGGGATTTGCCCAATAAGGGCTGACTCTGCAGGGATGCAATTCTCATTTTTTAAGACACAAAATAAGGGTTTCCAAACAGCAACAGACGGAGCACCATCTAACAGGCCTTTGGAAGGTGCTTTGATCACTGCTCAGCTGTTCTTCACGCAGGTCTGACCACAGAAAATGTCAGGCTTCAGTTACCTAATTAAACACAGATGCAAATAACAGCACTGCACCTTTTAGTGCTCCCAGGTGCGGAACGGGGCCTGCAGCTCTGCTGGCAAAGCCCCGGGTTATAAATGCAGCTGCTCAGAAAGCCCCAGTCCTGGAGGGGATGGTCATGGTGCAGGATGCCTGTGTAGAGAGAGTAAGTCTTTAATGGGCTGCTGCAAATGTATCTCTGCTTTATAGAATGAAGGAGTGAGTGGTTCAGCTGTTTGCTGCTGCTTTGTTTAACCACATAGTGAGTAGAGGGGTGGCAGCTGGAGTTTGCAGCTCCTGCTGGCAGAGCAGTGCTCCTCGCGAGGTGTCTGGAGAGCGGGAGCCCAGCAAACAAGAGTGTTGTGGGGTCAGAGTGCTTGAGGCAGAGTCACCCCCTGCCAGGCCAGTTTCTGTGCTGGCAGCCACCTGGGAGCCGTCACAGCCGGGGCACAGAGTGGCGCTCCCTGTGCGCTCAGCCCTGACGGGACCCGTGTTCGTGCAGGACCTGCCCTGGCCCTTCCACAGCTCCTGCAGCAGCTGGAACCGCCGTGTGGTCCCGGGGGTGCTCACTGGGCGGTGTCCCCTCTGTCCCCGGGCAGTGCCACCTCTGGGCAGTGTCACCTCCAGGCGGTGTCCCCTCTGTCCCCAGGCAGTGCCACCTCTGGGCAGTGTCACCTCCAGGCGGTGTCCCCTCTGTCCCTGGGCAGTGCCACTTCCACGCTGCAGCTCCTGCTCTGTTCTGGTCTCTCCACCCAGCACGCGTGTTCTCCCCTGAACCCGGTTTTGGGCTGTGCGGTTGCTCTCGGGAGGAGCTGAGGGAGGTTTGTCTCCATAGGTAACACTCAACTCTTGGGAATTTCCCTCTTTGAAGTGCTTTTTCCTGGTTTTTGTTTCTTTGTGACTTCAAGATTTCTGTGCTTACTCACGACTCTCGGCTGCGCAGGTGAGCGCCTGCAGGTGCGGTGGGTGCTCGCGGGCTCCGGTGCTGTGTCCTCCCTCGCTGGCCGCAGCCCCGGGGTGCGCGGCGCTGCCTGGGCGCGCAGCGGCAGCCGGCTCGGGACACCTGAGCTTGGGTTCCTCGAAAAGCGGAGCCTTCTGGACTCGCAGTGTGTGTGAAGGTGTGCGTGTAGCTGTGTCTCTGTGCACCCTCATCACTTGTGACTCCAGCTCAGCAGAGAGTAAAAGCATCCAGAATTTAAATATCCTGTGACTTCTGTGAAAGCTGGAGGCTGAGCGCAAAAGAAGGAAACCTTGTTAGCCCCTTCATGAAGGGACATGATGCAACGTGACTTCACACGTTATTTCGAATCTAATTAGATGCTTGTGACTCCCCACGAGAGATACTAAATGTGCTCCAAACAAGACAGGATGTTTGCACGTTAACAGACATCAGAGAAGCCAACCATGAGCTATATCAGTATGAAATCAGGCTTTCTTTAGCTGCTATATGCATCTCTGTTGTTTGTTGCCACAGTACCTTTTCTGTCCCCTCTGCCGCGCTCACCCACAGACGTCACCTTAGGACACCGTGTGTGCGCAGGGTAACGTGGGCAGTGGGGCAGGACTGATGCGTTTGGGTGTCGTGCAGCAGAAACAGCGATGCTCTTCCCCATCCCGGTTCCTCGCCTGCCCTGTGTTTTTGGGAGAAGGAGGGTTTAGTGCTGCTCTAAGGAAGCAAAACACAACAAAACACTTTTCAGCAAAACGTGCAGGTGGAAACTTGCCTTCAAAGTGTTATGGTCCAGTTCGCTACAGCTTTTCTTTCTGTCCTACTTCGCACATACCCTACTTGGTTGCAATAGATCTAAACCAACACATTACATTCCTCAGGGCAAGGACTGTCTCTCTTTGTTCTCAAGGCTTCCAGCCTCTTCTAACAATCACTTTGCGTTTCCTGACATGGGGGAGAGGGTGAAGAGAGGCCCCGTGCTTGAAGGACAGATGTCACTGCAAACAGGGGAAAAGAGCCTGAAGTGCAGCGTGGGGCAGTGATGGTCCAGATCAGGAAACTCAGTGATCTCGCTGTTGTATGCAAAATGATCATTGTTGTATTTTTAGTGAGACTCGTGCTAGCTGTGGGGAACAACCCCCGCTGGCACACGAGCGGCGTGCGCGGGGCCGTGCTCCCGGGCTGCCCCGCTCCGCACGGCCCATCGTCCGCCCCCCTGCTCGGTGTGGCGCTCCTCGCCGGAGAGCAAACAGCACCTGCAAGTGCTGGTGGGGCATTTAACGTGGAAAGGGCGGCCCGAGTTGTTCAGAACAGCTGAGAAATGCAGAAAGGCTGTTCGGAAATCTTTTCTTTGCAAGATTTACCAGTCCAGGGGCGCACAAAGGAGTGCGTACCTGAGTGTGGCACCTCTCCGCAGCAAACCCGCGGAGCAGCCTGTGTGCTGGCCTGGGTGTGCAGGGCGAGTGGCTGCAGGGCTCCGCACGGCGCGGGATGGCACCTCCTGCAGCCACGAGCTGCTCGCACCAGCAGCAGACCCCGCCGGTGGCACTGCCGCGACGGGGCTGTTCTCATGTGGAAATCAGCCCAGGTGGCTGTTGTGTTTGACGGCACCTGTAGGTAACTGTGCAGGTGGAAGTCGCTTTGCTCGTCCTGCAAGCGCAGATGGCAGCAGCGGTGCTCGCGCTGTTCTCTCATTGCTGCTTTGAACTTTGTTTCCTGTTTGATTGTTCCCTTAATCAAAAGCAAATGAACTCCAATTAAGGTATCTTACAGAGTATGTTTTTTTGTCAAATAAAGACTGCTGATGTACCTTTGAAAAAGCAGTAATACTAAGGCCTGATTCACACAGGATGTAAAAGAGAAAGGAGTGGATCAAGCTTCTCAAGTAAATGCAGTAAGAGTCAAGTTTGATTCATGCAAATCAAAATTTTCATACCATGTGAGATCCTCCTGTTTGAGATAGGATGGGAAACTGACATGAACATTATAATAGTGTTTTGGAAATGAAAAGGGTGTATCCGTGGCTGTAGGTTTACCCAGGCCTGTCCATGCATGTTCTCTTGGTGGAATATACATCTTTTACATGTACTCAGGACGAGGCTTCCAGCAGCCCAGAAACCTGCAAGAGCAACGTCTGTCACAACAGAAACCAGAAACCACTGTCTGCACATGGAGACCGCTTGGCTGGGAGGGCTGTGTTGTGTAGTATTAGTACACAGCCTTCTAAATTGTTGTCCTAGCAGCTCACGGACAAACTTCTAATCACAGTGATAAATTAATCTCTTGAGAATATTAAGCTTTAAAAGTGCTGGGTTTGAATGAAGACAGCCTTGGCGGATGTAGGCACAAGGCGCGGTTTAAGCTCCACTCAATGAAACTGCATTTAATAGTGGAAGTTTACTGAAATCTTGGAACTTGAAAGAAGAGAGATTTTAGGTCCTGTTGCATGTACTTGATACAAGTGCGTATCAGGAGATGTTTAAAGCTCAGACAGCAGTTACCCTGTTGATGCATTTCGTGCTCTTCATTCTCCCCCTTGAGAGAACAGAAGCCCCGGGTGCAGAGCAGGGGTGGGACCGCGATGGGGTGACAACGTGAAGTGGCAGTGGGGTCACCGGTGGGGGTCTCCAATGACAGACTGGCATGGGGAGGTAGCTGGCACTGCTCGCTGTGACCCTGATGGAGGTTTGTGTGAGCGCTGAGGAACTCGGGTCCCTCGGGTCCCTGGGTTGGATGCTGAGCGAGGCCGTCCATCCCCAGAGCCCGGCAGAGCTGCTGCCCAGCGCCCGTGTCCCTGCTCTTCAGGCTGACGTGGGGCACATCCCCTCCTGCTCTGCACCTCCGCAAACATCTGCTTTGCCAGCGGGAAAGGCAAATGGCCAAGTGAGAACAGCTGCACTTTCTGTGCCCCTTGAGCGTGCACAAGGGATGGGATGAGCAGAGGATTTGGCCGCTGGTGGTTCTTGGTAGGCGGCTGTCTTTTAAAAATGAAAAGCAAAACCAGAGCGGTCAAAAGGCCCTGAAAGCCAGCAAGAATTACAAATAGGGATTGAAAGCTAAGGAGAGAGAAAATCTTAATTAGATCTCCTCCAACCTGTAGAGGAACACATTTGGATTAGAATGAAATGGAGCTTTGTACTCTCAGGGTTTTGGAGCGAGAATGGAAGAGGAATTATTCACATTTGCTATTTGTGAAGCTGGATTGCTTTTTCTGTGAACTTGTCTTTTTACCTTCTCACCTTGTCAGAAAACTGTGAAAAGCTGCTGGGATGGTATATTTGGGGTTGTTCTTATTGCAGCGCACAGCAGAAACATTTCCATGGTTTCAGAACATGGGCAGGGTTTCCTATTTAATCCTGTCCTCCCCACGTTAACTCCTTTCCTCTTGTGCTAAGCCGGCCTGTCCGCTATTCACTAACCTGCCTTATATTTCACTACCATCGATATTTTCTCTTTGTGAATATCTATCAATATTTAATACAGCGGTGTCAGTTTTGCTGTAAGATGAGAGGAACTACTAGATACCTTGAATTATACATTGTGTGGCTGGGGGAAGCTGGGGAGAGTTTTCTTTTGGACCCGAAGCTCTTGGAGTTGATCTCCAGGACCTGCAGCGTGACATCCTAATAATGGATGAGCACCAGAAGAAACTCAGTCATCGGCACGAGGGAAGGCCCCGCAAAGTCAGGTTCAAAATATCATCCTCGTACAGCGGCCGAGTGTTAAAACAGGTCTACGAAGACGGGCAGGAGCTGGAGCCCCCGGCCAAGGAGCACTCTCGGCGTTTTCTCCGCCACAGCTTCGAGCCAGGGGACCGTTTCTGCGGGGCTGGGGAAACACCAGACAACAGGTTTTACCCGACGGCCAAGCTGACTGCCCAGCGGATCAGCATATTCAAAGAGGACACGAAATTCGGCCTCACCAGTAACTCGCTGCTGCTCAGCGACTGCCAGCCCAGCCACAGCTGCTGCCGGGTAAGTGCTGTCCAGCTCCGGCTGCCAGACGGGCTGGGAACCAACCTCAGAATAAACCATTTCCATAGTTCACGGCAGCGGGAGCCTCAGACTGGAATCTCATTCATATAAAACTCATTTCTGTAAGGACAGGACTTTAAATGGGCGATTTCTGTGTCTAGTCTCTCTGATGGCAGGAGCCGCGTTTGGCAGCAGCGCGGTCAGCGAGGCACCAGTGTCGCTCCAGCTGTGCTGCATCCTCTCTCGCTGACCTGCATCTGTCTGTTTCGTACAATAAGAATAACATTTCCATATATATCAATATCTATACATAGTAATCCTAATGCATCTAAAGCAGTCAAATGTAAGGTAGAGATTATCTTAATGAGTTCTGTTTTAAACATTAAAGTTGCATGAGTTGAGCTGGCTGGTGCTGAGCCTCCAGCCACGCATCCATGGCAAGTCACAATTACCCTTCAGCTACTTTGAAAATCCCAGCTGAGTTTCACTGGATAGTTTGCTAACATATAATTAATGCCATTGACATAGAAGTGTCTCTTTAGTCCTAATAAAAAGCCAGAAATATATGCTGAATTGACTAGTAGGCAGGGATTACGTTCATTTTCTTACCCTGTTGAGCTAGATTTATGTATCTCTTACTGCTATTTGGTTTTATCAAATCTAGATGTATCAACTAACCAATTCATACTACAATGATGGCATATCAGCACTATTGATAACACGGCCATGTCACGCTGATACGCAAGCTCCTGTCAGGTACTCCAGCCGCTCCAGTACAAAGAGATTGTGTCACCACCTGTCATGGTCTTTGGATAAATAGGGAAGGTCACTCTGGCACTTAGGCAGCTAAGGAGACTAAAGGGCTTTACAAAGTATAAAATGCTTGTTATGGCCTTGGTTTGAATACATTAAAAATCTATTAATTATTTGAGCTAATCAAAGTTGCCTGTAGGAAACCCAGATGGCTGATATTTGAACTATATTTAGTTGATCCACTGGGCACCTAGTTTAACTGAAAATCTCAAACCACAATGAATATCTCTCCTGCCTGCAGACAGAGCATTAATGTGATCTTATCCATACCATTAATTTGTTCTGTATCCGTGGGTAACGCTCATCTCTAGTCCTAGTTTCCCTAACCGTAAATACCTGGTAATCACACCACCCAGTACCGGCTCTGTTTAGTGTCAACATGCATTTGGTATTTGGAGACACCGTGTCTGCGGAACACAGACGAGGCTGTTAAAGGCTTCTGTTCTGCAAGCGGTGAGGATCTGTGCTCACCTGCCCCTCGCACGCTGGTGCCCCATGGCAGGAGAGCCGTAGCCCCACGTCCCCCCATGTCACCCTGGCAGGGTGTTTTCCAAGGAGAACATCTCCTTTTGCATCGCTTCTAATGCAGATACTTAAGCAGAGCGAAATACGAAGAGTGTGTAAGACAATAGGCTGTGGTCGCTGCCATATGACACCCAGCGCACAGGGAAAAAGGGACCAGGTCAGCAAAACGCTGCTTTCAGAGAAAGGTTTGACTGTACTAAGCTTAGCTTTAAAATCATTAGAAAAGAATACAAATAAATGTGTCCTACAGAGGGTTATCTGGAGTGGCTCCTCACTGTTAGGAACACAATTTAGTATTAGATGAGAATTTTTAGTCATCTGACCCTTTTGCCAGTGTTAATAAATTACAAAGAAAAGCTTTCTTTTAAATCCGAAAAAACCCTCATCAAAGGCTGCAGAACAGGTCACCATAATGGGGAATTTCTGCTTCTGGCCAAAACCATGAAAACCCCTTTCCACCCCCTCACCTCCCAACCACTCATCCTTCGAAGAAATGTAGGTCAAACCCCAGCACAGAGGCTGCTTTTCTGTATTTGCCAATGCCACTGCTCTCAGAATTGTGCTTTTTTTCCTCGCATATGGGTTGGAATGAGAAGTGACATCCCAGAAAGCTTTCCCCACCAGAGCACGCCGTGGCAGTGCCGGTCCCGAGGTCTGACCTGAGTCCTGCCCTGATTCCCCCAGCACTTTGGGGCCGTTCTGCCGCGGTTCTGCCCGGGGAGGTGGCTCCTGCTGCCCCCAGCCCAGCAGGTGACCGGGCGCAGGGAAAGGTCTGCTGGACCGTCAGCATCTGCAGAGTGTATTTGTACTGGTGGGATGCTCATAAGATCCTTCTACAGGCTTCCCCAATTCTAGATTTTGGCAAGATCATCATCTACACTAATAACCTGAAAATCATCCGTGCACCAATGGACCAGAAAGAGCTCATGAGAAGAATCATCCAGGCAGAGGGAATAAATGACTGGGCCTCCATATACCGGGAACAGAAAGAAAGATTTGGTGGTGGACATAAAAAAGATGTGGAAAAAAAGGCCGTCTGCAACCAGTACGTGCAGGTAAGAGAAAATGTGAAGTGCTGCTTTTTCCCCAAGTCTTTTGGATCTTACAGCCCTGGTCAGACCACTGAGTACCTGCCTCCAAGCCCCATCTGTGTCTGTATGTAACACTTGACTAAATTTGGATTAAAAGCATCACTTTGTTCCTCTTCCCCCTCGGGGGATAAGCGATCGGCGCTGCACTGCAGTTTGTGCTCTGGGGACGGCTGTTCTGTTTCCAGATGCTGGTGTCTCCCACTTGATCCTTCCCCTGGAGATCACTGATGTTCGTGGAGCGGGGCTTAGCTCCATCCTTTGTCACCGTCTCCCAGTGAAACAGGAGCAAGACAGAGTTTCTCCAGCCTGGCAAGGCTAAACACAGCTGCTCTGTGGTTGAGACTGCCAGAGGCTAAAATTTTAATATTGGCTAAAATAAGATTGTGCCTTCCACTTGTTTTCTCACGGATTAGTCTTTGTTGGTCGGAATCCCAATTAGTCTGACCATAATCTGATCCCACAAAACATGTTGTTGTGCAGGGCAAATTTGAAGCGCTACAGCTTTGCAGATCCAAGAGCAGCCTCCTGTGCTGAGCGCAGGTGACCTTGGTCCTTCTGCAGCCACCTGCACACAGAGCCCGGGAAACAGCCCTGAGGAGCTATGGAGGCATTTTGGCCTTTGTCAGTTTTGAAATAAACTTGATTTTCAGAAAGAGGGCTTTAACATCAAAGCCACGATTCATCCCGTCTCCCGGCAGACACCTGTCTGAGTGACCAAAAATCACTCGTGGCCTTTGGGGGAATGTGTGTCCAAAGGAACCCCCGGGTAAGCGATTGCCTTCCTCATCCCCTCGCCTGCTGGAGACCTGGCTGGAGAGAACTGACTGGTATTGGCAGAGCTGCACGTCGGGAGCAACAATTGCTTAAAAGACCAAGAGACAGAATTTTCCCTCTTTTGAGTCTGTTACCGACTTTGGTGTCTGACATCCAGTAACAGATTTTTTTTCTGTGCTCTCTCTCTCAGGAAGGAGCTGCTGAACACGGCTGTTCCCAGTGCAAAGGCTCAGGCTCTGCTCCTTGCTCGCTGTGCCATGGCAGCAAGTTTTCAATGCTGGCAAACAGATTCAAGGAGTCCTACCGGGCTCTGCGGTGTCCGGCGTGCAACGAGAGCGGGCTGCAGCCCTGCCAGGTCTGCGCCTGACCGGCACCGTCATCCCCGAGCAGCTCACCGGCACCATTGCAAACTGGGGTGCAAACCTGAGTTGTTTAACCTTCAAGCAGCCTTGCTATAACGACAAGTTTTTAAAAGATGGGAAAGACACATTATACACATCTCACCATAAATGTGAATACTTCACCTCTGCTACCAACTGTCCTCCTTGTCTACTGCATGCGCCCGTCTAAGTTTACACTCAGCCCAGACCTGGGTTCTGCAGAGACGCTGTCTCAGGCGTGAACGGACCCACTGACACCAGGGGAAACTCTGCATTTGGGAGGGAAGCACCTGCACAAATGTCTGTGGCATCTGGAGCTCAGCCAGACCTGCTGGCACCAACCCGCCAGGCACCCGGTGCCCAGCAGAGTCGGGTCTCGACCGCCAGCGCCCGGTAACGCCAGGACAAGCAGCAGCAGTGGGTGCAGTTTGGTGCCGGGTCTGTTTGTACCACAGCAGAGCAGTGCCTCCCCTGCATCAACCTCCTGAATGTTTTAAAACTACCCTGTCTTCTGTAGTTAACTCTGAAATGGCCCCTCAGCGTCACAAGCGTTTCCTGAAGATTTTGCTGATTCTTACATCTGCTTTAGCAGACACCATGATTCATTTAGGGGCTTCCCAAACCTGGAGCTATTAAAAGTGTACAATAATTTATTATCGTAAATAGAAGTTATTAAGCTTTTAGCCTTGTGAGGAAGTGCTGACCTAAAATTCCCCTGCATGATGCTCAGCACTTTACAGTACCAGGCTGGTAGTGAGCTGGACTTTGGTTGCTTAATATTAATCCCATGATGTAATCTGCAGAAGGTAAACTCTAATTAGCTGAGGCCAAGCAACGATGTGGGATACTATGCAGACTGCCCCGGTGGCACAGAACACAGGGGCTTCAAATGGTTGAGGCAAAGAGGGGAAATGGTATTTTTTTCCCCAAAGCATTAACTGATTACATTTTATATTCACGAGTGCTGTTAATGCAGCCGTAACTCCCAAATTACCTCTGAGAGTCTGGTGAGCTAAGAGACTGCTCACATCTACTTCATGCTGAGGTTGCAAGGCTGGATGGGGTAATTTATGGCCAAGTTTCTGTTTTCCTATGGTGGGTTATAAGATTTCTCTGTGATACTTAAACAATTAGAATAATGCTGCTGTAGCTCTTAGGCTCCCATATGACTCCTACTGAAATTGTTCGGTGAGTACTGAGGGTTTATTTTTTTTAAAAAATGCATAATCTACAGCAGATAACTTGATTGGCTTCATTTATCCTATCAGGATCTGCAGTACAAAAAATGTAGTCCTTTGGGTATTCACTGAGGGCAGGGGAGACCTTACAAACCAGAAACTGCTGTCGAGTGAATCTCTTCCCTCAAATTTGACCTGTTTGATCTCATAGTTTGTTGGGCTTGTTTAAAAGTTTGCTGGCTTAAAGTAAGACACAAGCAACCAGGCAAAATTGTTGCCTGATAATGTTTACAATAAAACTAGATGCAAATACCCATTTATGAAATCAGTATTTATTGTTGTTCAGCTGTTCCCGTCACCGGGCGACGCTGGCGGCCGAGAGCCCGGGGGTGCCGGGCCCCGGGATCGGGGATCGCGGCGTCGGCCCGCGGGCCGGGCTCTGAGGATTTGCTCCCCTCTGCTGTAATGCACTCCGTTTATTTTTGGTAGTACGCTGACTTGATTTACCCAATAAATGCTCTCTTGTTTCACATGGAAAAGAGGTTTGAGCTTTCCAAACCACCGCGGAGAGGCTGTTGCGGAGGCGACGCGCCAGCCTCACCGTGTGCGCGGCCTGCTGCCCGCCGGCCCGCGGCTCCGCCCGGCGCAGCCATCGCTGCCCTTCCCCGCTCTGTCCGGCCCGCTCACCGGCTCGAACCGGCGCACACCTGCCCCGGCGGGCCCGGCCGGGCTGCGCGGCACCGGTGCCCACGGGGCCGGGCCGGGGCTGGGCCGGGCCGGGGCTGGGCCGGGCCGGGGCTGGGCCGGGCCGGGGCTGGGCCGGGCCGGGGCTGGGCCGGGCCGGGGCTGGGCCGGGCCGGGGCTGAGCCGGCGCTCCCCCGCTCCTCCCCTGCCCGTGGGGCATAGCACGGGCCGCCCGCAGCCGGGCCCCGCAGCGCTGGCCGGGGCTGGCACTCGCCGGCCCGGCCCTCCGCGCAGCTCGGGGCGGGCACCCGAGATGGTGCCGGGCTGGCCGGGGCGGGCCCGCCGCGGTAGCGCTGCCCCTCGGAGCGCGGGCCGGCCACCGCCGCAGGGGGAGCGGCCCGGCCGCCTCCCCGTGCCGGGCCAGCAGCGCCTGGCGGCGGGGCGGCCCGGGCTGTGCCCGCCGCGGAGCCGCTGTGCTCCACTCCGGGTCCGGCCGCAGCCGCCGGCTCTGCCCCGCTCTCTCCAGCCTTTCTCCAGCCCCGGTTGCGCGGTCACTGCGCGGAAGCCCCGGGGTCTTGTCTGTGGGAGGGAAAACCGGGGCGCAGGCCGGGCGCGGGGCCCTTCCCGCCGCGGGAACCTTGGCTTTCCTCTGCGCCGGGACCCTTTGTTTTGTGCTTGATTTCTGTGCCCAAGGCGCTGGTTCTGTGTGGGTTGCATACGAGGCTCTGGAGCGGTTCGGGCTCCCGGGGCAGACAGTGCCGGGGCCGCGGTGGGAAGCAGGAGGGCGTTCCTGGGCAGGAACAGCCGAACTGCTGCCCGCAGAGCGCGGTGTGGCCACGCTGGTTGGAAAAGACCCTCAGGATCATGAAGTCCACCTGTTCGCCCAGCCCTGGCACTGCCCCATGTCCTGAGAACCTCATCTCTGTCTGTCCGGCCCCTCCAGGGATGGTGACTCCAGCACTGCCCTGGGCAGCCTGTTCCAACGCCCCACAGCCCTTGGGGGAAGAAATTGTTCCCCACATCCAACCTCAACCTCCCCTGGCGCAACTTGAGGCCGTTTCCTCTGGTCCTGGCGCTTGTTCCTGGGGAGCAGAGACCAACACCGAAGCACGTGAGCGGGGTTTTGACGCAGTAACCAAAGGCACCGGGTGCTGCTCTGCCCAGGGGCGCTGTGTGCGGGCTGGGGCGATGGCCCCGCAGGGTTCGGCACAGGAACGCGCGCGGCCGGGCCGGCTGCGCCGGCGCTTCCAGGGCTGCGGCCGCGCGGCCGGGAGCTGCTCAGAGGAAGTGAATTCTGGTTTTCTGTCCTTGCAGAACGCTGACCCCAGTGTCACTGCTCGGTGCGCTGCAGCTTTTGGCCTAATAGTGCAAAAATCATTAGACTTGTAAGGAGGCCTCAAAATGAAAACAGTGTGCGGTGGCGGAAGGCTGTGTTAATGGCAGGTAAGAAGCACTTCTGTGTTGCATATGCTCCTAGCAAAACAGCATCCTGCTAAATTTTCCTTCTGAGCACTGTTGTCTTTCGGACCCAAGCACCAAGCTGTGCATGAAAACTGTCCTTTTTGTTGGTGTTTTCCTTTGAACAGTAGCACAGAAATAGGGATGCATTCTAATCTTTACTACAAGCTGTTGCTGGGCTTTTGCCCTCTAGCTGTGACTGGGTTTTGTGAACACCAAGGTGAGGAATAAAGCAGGTTCCATTGTATTTGTTTTGGCCGTGTGTGATAAAACACTAACGATAGACGTGAACAGCTGTACAGCACAGGGCATTTCCTTGGCACAGACCCGCCGGTTTGTGAATGTTCTCAGCAGGACAAGATGTTTAAACAAATGTTAACTCTGGGCTAAAATTCATCCTTGATACAACCAACTCAACACCAGGAAGGATTTTTTTGCCTCAGCCAGCTGCCAGTGTTGTGTCTCCTGTTTGCAGAGGCCTGGCTTTGAGAGAGGCGGTGCAGGGGGCGCCCGGGGTGTCCCTGCAGAGCGGCCCCGCCGGCGCGTCCCCGTGTGCCGCCGTGCGCCGCCGTGCCGGCCCGCGTGCTGGAGGCACAGCGTGCCTCGTGCTGAGGAACCTTTCATTAGAAACCGTCAGATCCTTAAAAACGGGATTGGTTTTATGGGTTAGAGTAGGAGTGAAAGATGCTGTGTTGCACTTCTACCAAGAAATAACAAGTTTTTCCTGTTTGCTCAAAGCCTGTGAAGATGACATTGGGCTTGCTGAAGTCGCCAGGCTTCTGCACGTGGTCTCGATGGGGTCAGTGTCTCGTCTCCAGTGCCCATCTCATGAGGAAATGACTGATGAGACACACAAATCTCTAAAAGATGTGGTGGAGTGTGTTTGTTTTAATTGCCTATTTTTTTTCTGGTGATTGGCTCAGTACGACGGGGATTTGGATCCCTGCAGTGGTGTCACACCCTGCGCTGAAAACCAAACCGTCATGTATGCGAAATCCTTTTACGAAGGCAAAACCCAACATTTCGTCATGAGCTGAAGTACCAGAACTTTGAACAGTAAATGCAGGCAAAGATGCTTAGTCTGGAGTCTATTTCTCTTCTGTTTCTGTTAGCTGACTACAGCTGTCCTTTTTCTTTTTTTTTTTTTTTTTTTTTCCCTAGAATAGGACTGTGCAAAGAAGCATTTAAGGTTTTCTTTAAAAAAAAAAAAAAAAGGGCAAAAAAGCAAACATTTTTCTCTCTCCCTGCTGCCGAAATGCTGAGGTGTCCCTGGTGTCCCTGGCAGGCGTGGGCAGCCAGAGCTGCTGTCCGTGCGGACTGGAGTGCCACACCATGGATAACAGGGGATGTGCTCCGAAATACCGTCTGAAAGCTGAACGGCTTGGGAAAGGGAAGGCAGGGCCACCGTCTGCTGGTTTTCTGGAGTGTTTGGCAATGAGAGGTGAGAGGAGAAGCAGCGTTAGGGCTTTTCGTTGTGAAAGATTTGAAGCAGAGTGGAAATGCAAGTGGAAGTTGTGTTCTCGGTATGACTCGAGAAGGACGGTTGGAAGTGAATTGTGAGGCTAATTATGACAGCCAGAAGTGCAGAGCAGAAAGGTTAAAATAGTCCTGATTTCTGTGTGGCAGCAAGGTCCATCACATGCTTTTAACCGGGAATTTGATGTGATTGAAAAAATAATTGCCATAGTTATTCATAAATGCCACAGTTAAAGTTGACTTCAGGGCTCCTGTGACACCTCCTGGCTCACAGGAATCCTACATATCAGCTCAACTGGGGCATTTTGCACATCGGCTGCAATTTCTGGTCTCTGAGAATGGAGCACAGAAGTCACTCAGACAGCAGAAGGCGTCAATGTGGGCTTTGTTTTATTCCTGGACCCCTCTTCCTCTTGTGCATCTCTCAGGCTTAATGTTGCCACACTCTGCAGCACAGTCACACCAGCTTCTCTAGAACCTGCTCTTACCGCAGAGATGTGTCTTCTGCTTTCATTGCATAGAATCAGTCAGAAATGGGTGGTGATCACATGGACAGCCTGCTGCATCAGCTGATGGGGTATATATCCTTGTATGTTGGTTCAGAAATGCACTAGAAAATATTCTGCCTTTGCCACGTGTTTCTAGGGAAAACGGGCCGTCTGTGGTCAGGGCGAGAGACACAGGCAGAGCACGGGGCTGTGTTGGGAGCGGGGGACGGATGGTGGCCAGGAAGGCCAATAGTACCTGGGGGGGACCAGAAGGGGGTGGTCAGTAGGTCAGAGAGGTTCTCCTGCCCCTCTGGTCTGCCCTGGTGAGGCCGTATCTGGAATATTGTGTCCAGTTCTGGGCCCCTCAGCTCCAGCAGGACAGGGAACTGCTGGAGAGAGTCCAGCGCAGCCACGGAGATGCTGGAGGGAGTGGAGCATCTCCCGTGTGAGGAAAGGCTGAGGAGCTGGGGCTCTGGAGCTTGGAGGAGACCGAGGGTTGACCTCATTCATGGTGATCAATATGGAAAGGGGGAGTGTCAGGAGGATGCAGCCAGGCTCTTCTGGGTGACAACCAGTGACAGAACAAGGGGCAATGGGTGCAAAGTGGAACACAGGAGGTTCCACTTAAATATGAGAAGAAACTTCTTGATGGTGAGGGTGCCAGAGCCTGGCCCAGGCTGCCCAGGGAGGTTGTGGAGTCTCCTCTGCAGACATTCCAACCCGCCTGGACACCTTCTGTGTAACCTCATCTGGGTGTTCCTGCTCCGGCAGGGGGATTTCACTGGATGAGCTTTCGAGGTCCTTCCAATCCCTGACTTCTGTGATTCTGTGCTGGAGGGGCCACTGTCCTTACCCTGGTACCCCTTTGGGTCGGGCCGGGGCTGGGGGCTGCGGGAGAGCCCGGGGGTGCGGGGCTGGTCCCAGGGGGTACACTCGGGCTGCATCTCTGCTGGGCCGGCCTTGGGTTCGTGCAGGTGTTGTTTTAAGCTGAGCCCATGAACTGTAAATCAAATGTTTAATTCAAGTATGACAAATTGATTTGTATTTGAAATAAGTGTAGCTGTGTGTGAAAGGCTTTTGTATTTATCGATCTTTATCACAGCAAGTAATCTGTGCAGTGGGTTTGCTAGACTTTTTCTGTTTTTAAAATTTATGTTTATTCATAACAGCCACCTTTCCAAACCAATAACAAAGTGGAGGAATCTGGAAAGGTTTAGCTGATTTTGCAGTGTCACTTCTTCATTTCCTTGCAGTTACAAAAGAAAGAATCAGGATATTTATGAATTTAAGTGTTATTATTTTTTGCAAGTCTTTGAAGCTGTCTTTTTGATTTATGTGGGTTCCATTTGATCTTGCATGTAAAACCAGCCCTTCGTTGCTTTGAAATATTTCGTTTATACACAAATCATTCTGTGTAACCTGCAGTGATTTCACTCTGCTGCTAAACGCAGGGCCGCTTTCAGAGGCCTGCTATTTCCCTCAAATAACTTCTAAGAAACATTACTGTGGTTAGAAACTGCTGCTTTTGATAAATGGTCTTACACATTCCTGATAGGAAAGGTATGCAGGCTCTTAATTCCCTGGGTTCAGAATAATGACTAATGCAATCAATTCTGCCTGTTGTTATTTGCAGGAAACAATCAATACATTTGCAGGAAGGCTGAGTGGAGTGCAGGAATTCTCTGTCTAATTTTAATTGTCAGGTGTTGGCTAGCGGAGAAGGGAGCAGCTCAGTTCTGTGGGAGCGAGGTGCCGGGCGTCTCGGTGCCGGGCGTCTCGGTGCCGGGCGTCTCGGTGCCGGGAGTCTCGGTGCTGGGGGTCTCGGTGCCGGGGGTCTCGGTGCTGGGGGTCTCGGTGCCGGGCGTCTCGGTGCCGGGCGTCTCGGTGCCGGGGGTCTCGGTGCCGGGGGTCTCGGTGCTGGGGGTCTCGGTGCTGGGGGTCTCGGTGCTGGGGGTCTCGGTGCCGGGGGTCTCAGCGCTTGGAGCTGCTGTTTGCTGGTGCCGCGCTCGCAGCTCCGCTCCCGTAGAACGGGCTCTGCTGCCTTCGCGAAACACTCGTGACTGGCAGCCAGGCCAGAAAAAAGTCATTTCAAAGCTCTGGAGAGCTGAAAGGCAAAGTCAGCTTTGTGGCTTCTGCTGTTGCTGATTTGTTTGGGGTCCTCTTGGCATGGTGGAGGAGAAATGTCTTTAAAATAAGAAAATCAGTCTGGAAAGAAATTTACTCTGGGAGCTCATTGAAACTATTTAACTTTTTTTAAAAAAGTATAAATGCTTCATCTAGATAACTGTTTCATTTTCAGGCCAGTTTAGCATTTTCCCCGGATGCAGTCTGAGAGGTGGGAAACGTGTGGCTGGGGTCTGGGAAGGGTTTAACCAAAGCAAGGCGGGAGGCTGGACCTGAGCAGGGTGAGGGATGAGATTTGTGCTCTGCTCTGCCTCAGCGGGGACGGGCAGAGCACCCCACTGTGCCTGTCGGGGCTGCGCCAAATCCTGGCTGTGCCCGTCCCCGCTGTGCCTGTCCCCGTCCTGGCTGTCCCCATCCCGGCTGTCCCCGTCCCGGCTGTGCCAGCGCCGAGGCCGGTGCCGCAGCTTTGCCGGCTGGACCACAAGATGGCATTCCCTCCTCGCCGGGTGCCTTGGGTGCTTGGGCCGTCGCCTGTGCCGGGGCAGCTCTGAGGTTCGTGCTCCTGGTCCTGGGCCCCGGCCGGCGGTGCCCGCAGCTGTGCCCCGCTGTCCCTCGCAGCCCGAGCTCCCGGCCAGCCCCGCTCGCCGCTGCGGCTGTGCCGGTGCGGGCTGTGGGGACGGTGCTGTGCCGGGGAGCTCCAGGGATGCATGGGTCTGCAGCCCCCCGTGTCGGCACCCCGAGCCCTCTCTCGCGGCGCGGGGCGCCCTGTGCAGCGCGGGCAGCCGTCGCGTTCTCAGGAGCAATGCGCGGTGGGATTTGCGACGTTTGGGCACAGCTGCGGGTTAGCAGTGCTGCAGTAGCCACCTCTGTTCAGGCAGTTCCAGATTTTGGAAGCCCTTGCTGCGTTCTGTGGCCCAACACAAGGCGCTGGGATGAGAGCCCTGGAGCCCAAGTCCGGTGTGACCCGTGGAGGGGACGGCAGCGCCTGCCCCATGCCCCTGCTCGGCGGCAGAGCCGACCGGGGCCATCGGCATGTGCTGCCAGCAAGGAGAACCCTGGAGCCCGGGGCTGGTGGGGCCCTGCAGAGGGGTGGGTGCTGGTTTGGGGTGCTGGGGGCCGGGGGAGCTGCTCAGCCCCAGCCAGGCCCAGAGCTCTGCTGCTGCCGGCCCTGGGGGGGCTGTGCCGGCAAACACCGTTTGTGCCTCTTGGACTCTCCCAGCCAGAACGGCTGCTTGTACACTCCTAATGTTATTTCTTTTACTGTGCTGTGTAGGAAATTGAGCCTATTTCTGTTTAAATACTGGGGTAATAGAGCCTGCTATTTAGTGAAAGATTTATGTAAATGGCTCTTTGTTTCACACGATTGGGCCTTACGGAGTGTAAGTTACATCGATAATGTAATTATACCACTACTGCCATTTCAAAGCAGCACGTTGTGGAGAAGCCTCCAATTTCTGTAAAGAACAGCATTTTAAAATCTTGCCCTTTTAAAATCAGCTTTTATTCTGCAGCAAGAAAACTGTTAGAGCTGGTTTTGTAGAACAGCCTGTTCTGGAGTTGCCAGCCTTTTTAGCTTAGAACCCAAGATTTTTTATATCAGGACTTTGGACCACCTATTATTGCACATCATAATTGCATTACCTAAACCGAGTTAGCCTTAAAATGCAATTTCCCTACCTTTCCTAAAGCTTTGTATTTTGTTTAACATTAATCTTTATCTGGTGGCCAGTATTTATTCAGTCTAGCATTGTATCAACTTAGAGGTTACAGTATCATTTGAGTTCAATAAGTATCTTGCACTTTAAATTTAAAAGTTCATTATTCACGTGAATGTTGATTGATTTTTGCAAAGGTGAGTAAGGCCCTTGTAGCTATCTCTGTCTCATTTCTAGCCAGAGGAGATGTATAAGTTCCAGAATAGCCTTTGTATCCTTAGAAGTCCCGTTCTCGTGCACACATTTCTCCTATAGGATGTTTCCCTACAGGCAACCTGTACTGTTTTGGCACAACTCCTGGGCAGTGGAGGTTTTGGAGCAAGAATCTTTTCTTCCAGCCTTGACATGACTTGTTGGTACAAGACCTCTGCATAGTCCTCATTTGGAAAACCTGCTGTGGGTGAGGAGCTCGTGCCTTTGTTTCTGTCGTGCAGGAGATGTCTGTGCTGCAGCAAGAGCCAGCGTCTCCCTCTCGTACCATTAGTGTGTTTTCTGTTTATTTTCTAACCTTACCGAGCTGCCCTTACTAAATCCTTCCTTTCCGCTAACTGGAATGGACACTGCAGATTGTTAAAATCAGGCGGCTCGTACCTGTTGACAGCAGCTATGAAACCGCTTCTGATTGACAAGTGACACGTAGCAATTTTCTGTTACCCGTGTGAGAACTTGTAATCTTTACCCTATGCATTTTTATTCCAGTATCCCAGTCCCTTGGAGAAAGACATCATGGTGTAGAAACAGTGGGAAACAGGTAAGCTGCCTGACTTTTCTTACAGAACTAAGTAACATTTTTCATAACCTTTAAAATTAATTGTGTAATAGTTGTATTTCAGTAGATTTTGTGTAAGCAAGACCAAGAAAATATGAACCCTCCCCCCAAAAGCGTGTATTTTAGTGATCACGAATCTTCAGTCTATTGCTTTATCAGTCAGAATTCCTGAAATACTGAAAATCAGATATTATCATTTCCAAGTGTCGTTGTCGGGAAAATAAATCTGCTCAGGTCAGAGTGTAGTTGTCAGATCAGGTCCGCTGACACATGCAGATTTTGATTTTCCAGTTGCTGAACTTGCTGCAAATGTTTGCAATTAGGCATTCAAGGTAACGTGCCTGTGCAGAGGATGTATTAACCAGTTGTGTCACCATGTGGGAAACAAATCCCATAGGACTTTGTGTGGAAACAACCACCGTCCTTACTAATATGGGAACTGTGATCAAATACTCATTTGGGATCAGTTAAGAACTTGTGGGCTTCAAAGTTTCATTCCCAAATGCTTGTCGATGCTCTTTGTCATACATTTGGAGATGCCTTCTGTCTTGGAGCTGTGGTTTGATGGTGGCTCTTAATTCCAGGCTTCTGCTGTCTTTCTAAGCAAGGTCAGTGAGGGTGTCTGGAGGTTCAGGAAAGCCGAGCATTAGTGCTGCCATTGCTGGTTTCTTCAAATGCAGTAAACCACTCTTTCTGCAGAATGCTTTTCTGCTCTACACTGCATTGAAATGCTCCATATTATTGATGTGATGTGTTTGTTAGAGTTCTGCAAACCGAGCCCCGTGAAGTTTTCCTTGCACAGATCCCACCAACCGCAGCCGTTGGAGAAGGTGCTCTTGTGTCCCGGAGAAGTCCTTAACCTGGGCTGCCTGCCAGTTGGCTTCTCAGCTGGTGGTGTTCTGTTCTTGATCTGGGCCATTAAATATTAAAAGGCAAAGTGATTCTAAAAGCCAGCCATTTTTTTGAGATACTAAATAACTGTAATTTGTTTCCTAATAGATAGTTTTGTCCTTGTCACTGGGTCCAACTGAGTACAAAAATAAATGTGTGATGAGACAGGACTGTTCTGTAAACCTCGTACACAGTGCATTTGCCCAGAGAATGAGCCTGAGAATGTAAGTTGGGGAGATAGAAATAAACTAAAGCTCAGGTCTGTATGTTGGCCTGGTAGCTCAGTGGCCCCAGCCATGGTCGTAGTGCCACCAGAGCAGGACTGTCGAGTGGGTCCTGTGCGCTCCAGCACTGCCCGTGGTGCTTTGCTGCCCGGCATCACCACAGTGAATGCCAGTGCAAGGTCTGTCCCGTGTGCTGGTTGCAGTGGATGCCAGTGCAAGGTCTGTCCCGTGTGCTGGTTGCAGTGGATGCCAGTGCAGGGTCTGTCCCGTGTGCTGGTTGCAGTGGATGCCAGTGCAGGGTCTGTCCCGTGTGCTGGTTGCAGTGGATGCCAGTGCAGGGTCTGTCCCGTGTGCTGGTTGCAGTGGATGCCAGTGCAGGGTCTGTCCCGTGTGCTGGTTGCAGTGGTGGGTGCAGGTTCCTCCTCCTGAGCGCCTCTGGCTGTCAGAGCTGCAGCCGCGTCTGGCACAGCACAGCTATGGGCTCGGGGACCGAGCAGCTTCCCCACATCTGGAGTGTTAGTGTGGCCTTGGGAACTGCCGAGGAAGGGGAGTGACCACAGCTGGTGTCCCCTCCTCGCGAATCTGTAGTCCTATCCTCTGAGGCCAGTAATATTTTTAAAATACTGAGGAGTGATTCCACCCTTTTCTTTTGTTTTTGTTTGTTTGTTGTTTTAATAGCTGTAATTCTTCTATTTCCCAGGTCAGTGTCTCAAAAGTGCCCAATACCTACTTGGAAGAGGAATCTTGGCTTAATATGCAGAAGAGAAACACGGCGATGAAAACTCATTGTCATACGTGGACACAGTACGTGTCTCTGACCGAGGAGTCTGTCTTCAGAGAGAGCTTGGAGAACCCAAACTAGTGAGTGCTGGCCGCGGTGTAGCCGTGCCCTGCGACTGCAGGCGCCTAGTCCTGAAAAAGGCTTTGCTGTTGCCTTTTGAGTGCTTGCAATGAGAGGGGTCTGAATAATAATTTCTTTGGTATGTCCTGAATGCATTTGAAGATGTCCTGTAGCTTTCCGCTGGCTTGTACAGAAGTGAGGGTTGGTTCTCTGGCTGGAGCACAAATAATTGCTGGAAATTAATTTTCTGTGTGCTGCTCTGCAGCCACAGAAGGCTGCCCCGCTGTTCCCACACAGCAGGCGTAGCCAGAGAGTTCGCTTTGCTCTCGTGTCTACCAACAGATGCTTGGACAGCAGTTTAAATATTATCAGCTCCCTCCTGCTTGCCAGCCATTGGCGTGGAGCGCACTTGTTCCCAAACAGTTTTCTTTCTCCGTTGTTTGGGGCGCTGTGCCACAGAGACGTGAGCTGCTGTGGGACTGCCTGGGACAGCACACGTGTGTTTGTGCAGAGCTGCACTGTGGCTGTCGGTGCTGGTACTGTTGCTGGAGAAACTCTAACTACTGCAACTGGTCACTCGTACCCTGTTTTCAAGTGTTTTCAGTCCCAGTGCAGGCAGGACGCTGTCCCCAGCGCTCTGCTGCTCCTGCGGCGTGTGCAGGGCAGGTGTCTGAGCGCGGTGTCAGCCGTGGGGCGCGATGCCGCAGGCGGCAGTGTGGAGGCATAGCTGGGCTGGCACAGTGCGATTGCAGCCTCAGCAGGGTCACTGACACCGGCTGTCACCTCCCTGCGGGTGCTGCTGCCTATGGGGACACGGCGGGTGCTGGTGCAGCTGCAGGAGCCTGCGGACCGTGGTCCTGCCGCCCTGGCCAGGCAGGTGCAGGGATGGCCCGTGTGCTGGTGCTCGCCGCTGGCACCTCTGCAGGAGCCCTGTGGAGGTGATGGGATCCAACAGATGCCGGCTGGCAAAACAGGCGTGAAATTACAGCTGCACGTAGGATACGTATGGTGACATTTACATGTGAATATATGAAGGAATTATGCAAAGGGCAGAACATCAGCAGCATGCTGTTGCACTGCAGAGAAATAAGAAAACACACAATGAGGAAACTCAAGTGATCATGATTAGTAGGAAAATTGTACATTATGCCCCTAAAGAGGGAACAACATGACCAAAGCGACAGTAAGCTGAGTACAGACAGAAATTTGTCTTTCTTCCCTACTGGGCGCTGCTGGGCAGATGTCACTGCAACCTCTCTTCAGGGCACTAGAAGTGTGAAGAGAATGAGAAAATTCCACACTTCCATCAGCACTGTTTGTTTAATCAGCTTTAACATGGCATTGTTAAGGACGCTGGTCAATGAAAGCAGAGTGCTGCCCTGCTGGCGTGCGCCTGGCTGAGCCGCTGGAGCAGGGCGGCTGCCTGCGCCTTCCCCGCGGGGACGGCTCCGTGTCCCAGCCCAGGGGGGCTCTGCGGGGCGGCTGTGGGTGTTCCCGGGTGCGGGACGGCCCTGGCGCCCGCAGCTGAGCCTGGGCACGGGGGGCTCTTCCTGGCGGGTGGTGACAGCCCTGGAGAGCTGCAGCGTGGGCCCAGGGGATGCCATGGGAATCCAGGATATTCCCGCTCCTGTCAGGTGAAGTTACACCCGCCTGTGCTGACTCCAGCCCAGCTGCTCTGTACACCAAGTGCTGTGTGACACTGAGCACAAATCCAGCCCTGCAGGGACCCGTGGCTTAGCTGTTTAGCAGAACCTCATCCACAGGGTGTGGGTCAGTTCACCCAGTTTGGGATTGGCAGTGACATCCTTTATTATTTTCAGCTAGAGAACTGCAACTCAGGAAAGGGAGACTGGGACCGTCCTGATGTCCTGATGGAACTGCGGCCATTGAAGTGGTGCTTGCTTGGTCCCAACCAACCCATTAAACCACAACGTAGTTCTTCCTCTTAACATCAGGTGGTTATTTTGTCCTAAATAAATGTGAATGCCGTGATGCCAACTGCTGCACATTCTTGCAAAGTGAATTATTGTGGGTGCTTCCAAGCAGAGCACATGAATGCCTGGAAAGATCTAGTAGCAAACAAACATTACCGTAAATAAATGATAAACCATTGAAAAAGGCATGATGAGGCATATCTGTATATTCAGAGGCCAGAAAGCACCTGTGTCACCCTCTTGGCTGAACTCCTTCGTGACACATTTTATTTGTTTTTCCTGCCGTAATTGCCGTTACAGACAACATCTCCCCGTGATGTCTGAACCCCCAGCGGCAGCTGGTCCCTGCAGCAGGGCTGGGGTGTGCGCAGAGCCTGGGGGGCACAGGGGAGATTGACCCAGCTCTGGAGAGATGCTGGTGATGCACGGGGAGCACTTGGCAGCTGGGGATGGGAATTAAAAAGATCTCCCATGCAGAAGCTCCTCTGCTGAAGAGCCTTGCACTGGATGTAACTTTTAGTTTAGTTTTGGAAGCAATGCAGGCTTTGGAAACTCCCTCTGACACTGTCTGAACAAGAATATCACTAGACTTTTTATACTAAAGACACTTTAATTAAGCTCCCATCATGAAAACAATTAGACCAAATTTGCCGTACTTAACTAGTCAATAATTTAGTAGTTGGATCTCATTAATAGACTTCTCCCTGTGACTGTTGCAATGATGCAGCAGTTGCCAGCTGTGTGCTACAGAAATCAATCAGAGATCAATATTTTCCTTGAGCCTCCCTTTTTTGTCTCCTACAATGGTGAAACTGCAAAATGAATAAATAAATAGGAGTTCAGTGGTGGGTTTTCCTGCTGACGTGCACCCGTGGTGGGGGAGCTTTGCTGGCCCCGTGGGATCGCTGCTGCAAACCTCGCCTGGCACCGCCGTCCTGTGTCTCGCTGCGTCTGCCTCTCACGTTGCCATACAAAACACGGGAGTGTAGCAGATGAATCCCTTACTTGGCTCTCAAACACTAACTTTCTAATGTAGAGTTTACACTTAATGTTTTCTAAGTAGACAGAACAGTAAAAGGCTGTTTTGTTCCTGTTCCTTAGGACAGCCCTCACACAAAAAGGCAGAATAGCAGTTACGGGGGCAGGCTTGCTCAACTGTCTGTTGGAAGCTTTTGCTCAATCATTTCTAAAACAAGGTGTGAAGAAGGTAAGTTTGTTTATTGCTTGAGTTTCTTCTTTGAATTATATACTAATTTTTTTTCAAATCACCAGATCATCTGGGCTCAAAATTAAGTTGATGTTCTAAGTCTGGATTCTCTACATCTTTTAATTGTTGAAAAAATACGTGACCTTTTCTTTGTCTACAGAGAATAAGCAGAACAAAAATGGATTTAGTTTTATTATAGTAACAGTTTTATTTCAAATACATTTTAAACCATGGCATATATGACTGTATCAGTTTCTGAAATTCATTCTTATTCCTGATTTCCCCCAGGCATTCAAACAGTTCTTCTTCCTAATGCCTCATTGTACCGGCTAATACCGTAATAATAATTTGCAGTTCTATAGCACTTTTACACTGAAATAGTCAAAAGTAGTCAACATGAATTTATATCACGTCACACGTTTGTCTCCAGTAGCGTTAGATTTTTTTGGCAGCTTGATGTATTTCCAATAGCCACAGTCAATCTCCTCGTGGCGGTTCTGTGTGCTGCAATAGCTCTGTCTTTGCCTAGGAATTATGGCAGAGGATAAAAGCCATCCGGCTATTCAGTGATCCAGCGATCCATGCATCCAGCGATCCAGCCATCCAGCTATCCAGCGATCTGGTGATCCAGCGATCCGGTGATCCAGCGATCCACCCACCCAGCGATCCGGTGATCCAGCGATTCGGTGATCCAGCGATCCACCCATCCAGCGATCCGGTGATCCAGTGATCCACCCATCCAGCGATCTGGTGATCCAGCAATCCGGTGATCCAGCGATCCACCCATCCAGCGATCCGGTGATCCAGTGATCCAGCCATCCAGCCATCCAGCAGAACTTGTTTCAGATGGATGAAAGTGTACGTATATGCCAGAAAATACGGCATTTTCACAGCTGGGCTCACGAACCCTATGTACTGCATGTGCAGTCTTGCCTGGTTCCCCTTCTCCCAAACTCCCATCTCCTACGGCAGCAGCTGGATCTACAAAATTTCATTTCTCCTGAGCTCTTAGGTAGGGTTCCGTTTCTGGCTTGCTGTGGAGTAGTTCTGAGGCACGTTTTGCCCAAATGCAATAAATGGCAACGCAAAGATGATATTTACAGTTTTAACTACACATTGCATGAAAGGCGATTTTAAGGCCACACAGTAAAGAAGCATTTGTAGCAAGAAACTTTTGTTATGTTAGTAGGTGTTTTATCCGTTGCCTCTTAAACATTGCAATATTCCTGTCATTTTCACTTCTTGGTTTCTTTTTTAGATTCTTTTTGCTTGACTTGAATATATAAGGAGATGGAAATGAAAGTCCATGATGTAGTGTTTGTTAAATGATGGAGCCGAGCTCAAATAACAAATATTTAACTGAAAAATGTTTTGTCATGGTTACAATAATAATGAAAGGTATTAGGTGCTCATTTCAGAGACAGCAGAACATCTCTGCTGGTCTGTTCAAGTGCTGCCCTGCTGTTGGGCTGGGTGGGAATGAGCTGTGCGCTGCAGTACGTGTTGCACCGTCCCATTCCAACAGGCCAGTTCTGCTGTCTGCGTGTCACTTCGCATTAAACCTGTCGGTGTTGGTAGAGATGTGAGTGCAGAACAGTCCTGGTGTGTTCTCCCTGTCCCCGTCAGTGGGGCGGCCAGTCTGGCTCCCGGCAGATGTTTCGGGTACAGATGTGGTGCTGGAGACTCCCCAGACCGTCATTTCGTGTTGGGTCACCCCGCTGCCAGGTCCCTGTCCCCTCTGTGGCTGCGGTGACAAAGCGGCCCCGGCCAGAGGTGCCACCCGCAGCGGTTCTGCTCTGGGGACCCGCCGGGCTCCGTCCGGGGTGCTGGGGGCGCGGGCCCTGGCAGGACGGGTCTCTCCACCTGTGACAAATAACCCTGTTTGTGCCTTGTCCTCAGAGAAGCTTTTAAGCAGGAGCTGTCACGGTGCAGTTTAATGGGCAGGCGCTGTTTGTTCTGCATTTCAAGTGCATCATTGCACTCTAAGCAGTGTAAATTTAGCTCCTTTAAGCCTGATCTCCTGGGGCTGAGATTTAAGTGTTTGAACTTTAGTTGAAAGGAATATATTGATTAGGCTTTGATTCGGTCGTTCCTTGCTGAAAAGATAAAGGGTAATGACTTGTACCTGCCCTTTCGTGTTTTTATTCATTTAATGGATTCCCGTCTCATTCCCCTTTTCTTCCTCAACACCATTTCACCTCAAAGTCTGCAGTGCTATGAGGAGAAATGAAAGAAAAAGCAGTTGTCACACTGCGAACATAATTGATTCAATAAGTAACATTTTTAAATTCCCAAGGCAAACCTCTGAGTCTCCACTTATGTCAATTAGTGCTTCATTCTGTAAACAGTGGCACGTCTAATTTAGACTGATAGACTCAGGTAGTCAGCTTATTGCCTTTCACAAAGAATACGCATGGAAGATGAACTCTTTTGCACAGACAGAAAATATCTTGTCCACTTTTTTGCAGAGATGTGAAAAGAAAATCTCTTGACCTATTTGTTAAAGTTAATTGTCTTTTTTTACCTCCTCTCGTGGTGACTCAAGCTGAGAAATCCTTTCGCTTTTATCTTGACAAACAGAACGTACCAGGGTGAGCCCCACACAAGCTCCAGCTCAGCTCAGCCCACACGATCGGACCAGAGGCAGAGTGGGCAGATTCTTACAGGTTCAATACACAGATAGAGCCCAAAGGCAGGGGAGAAAGGGATGTTCTAGGTTTTTCTTTGCTAAAGTGAGTGGGTTTCGCTTTGTGCAGCTGCACGTGGCAGATCTCCCAAGCGCTCCCTGTGCCCGGGCTGCGGGATCAGCTGCACTGAGCTCCTGTGGGACCAGAAAATGCCATTTTGTTTGTTTAAGGCCTCACCAGTGTCTTGTGGGTACCCCTTTTAATTATGAAATAAGTTGTGTGTAAAACTGCCATTTATTTCTGCTTTTTTTTTTTTCCCCAGGGTATTAAAACAATGGAGACACTTCTTCAGGAGCAGTGTTGGTGATCGTGCTCTTGACGAGCAGCTGTCAGTGCGACATCCGTCTATGGTAAGAAAAACTGTTCAGGGTTTGTGATACCTGTCGCACGTTGTGCTCCGTGTTGTTCTACAAATCACAAAATCATCAAATACCGGTTCGAAGGGACCACAAGGATCATCTGGTTCAACCTTTCTTAGCAAAACCGCGGAAATGTGGTTTTCTGCCCATTATAAATAGCATACAACCTTTGTGGAATTTTCAAGAAAAATAATGACTTGATGCAGTGTTAGGCTTAATACTGCTCCAGAATTTCTGAATAGTACGCTGATTAAGACATCCCGTATTTCATCCTCTCCTCTCTGTTAATATATCATGACTGTAATAGCCCCAGTAAAATGAGACGTTGGTTCTGTCTAAGGATTTTACTCCAAATGAGTATCTTCAGGGGTTATCTGTGCAGGGAGGATTTGCTCAACTCTTAAATTTGTTTCAGAACAAGAGCAAATAGCTATTGATTACCTCCCAATAAATGTTCTTCTAAACCCGATTTTCTCTGCTTTTGCAGGAGAAAAGGTGTTTGCGTAGAGTTTCCTTGGAGCCACATGTCTTCATTGCCATCGGAATTCCACGGCTCTTGTCTGGACTTCACTGGGACTGTTTTATTGAGGAAACATTGAATATGCACAGCTGGAAGAAAATAAGACCACAGACTGCAAATCTTTTACAAAAGATGAAGGAATTGTACTACTTAAGGGAATGTTGATTGTGCAAATCACGGAGGAACATGTGTAAGCTTGGAACGGCATCTCCTGGGAGCTGGCACTATAACCTTTAGGGAGCATAGAGCAAGAAAGCAGAACCAGCCTGTGTGTCAGGCAGAGCCCGGGTCTGGTCAGCCAGTTCTGGTCGCTGTGTTGGACGTGTCTGGTGACTGTGCCCCTGGCAGCAGATTGTCCTCAGCTGCACACACGTGCCTCAGTACCGGTTCTGCAGATACTTGGATTCTTTCAGAAAGTGTTTCTCTTGTGTTGCTTCTGAGTAGAAGAAGAAGAAACCTGGAGGGGAATTGATCAAGTGCAAGTGAAGTTCCTGGCAAAGGACGTCTCGTACGTGTCGCTGCCTTTGTCCACAAGCTGCATCAGGATAGTTCTATTTTAAACTTTCCATTTAAAATTCAGACAAGCACAGGCCAGCTCTGATACCCTTCCTGAGCTAGAGTAATACCAGACATGACAAATAACCCCATTCTTTGTGGAGATTTGATCTGCTTATTTGGTTACCTTAAAGCAAAATGATCGGCTTTGCAGCTTTCAGGGTGTGTTGTGTTTTATGTCCTGAAATGTGATGTAGGCTCTCGGTGGACTCTTCCTTAGGCTGCGCCTGAGTGCTGTGGTCCTGCGGATGTCAATAGTTAATGGTCTCAGCTCCCCGGTTCGGAAGCTGAAGGAGTGTTGTGTGCAACAACCACAGTTTTGGTTGTTAACTGATTCTTGTGAATTTGGATGCTGAATGCTGAGCAGTAAATATTTATGAAATGCAATGGCCAAGACTAAATACATTCATTAGCATATTCGTTTTTATTGAGTTGCTGCTTTGTGTGCCTGAGGAAATGATCAAATTACTTCCATTTGGACTGCTGTGTGCAATTTTAGGACTTTTCTTGCGTCACCCTGGATTTTGGAATTAGGATAAGGAAGCGTTTGTGTTCTCCCCACATCCCAAGACCCACAGAGCAGGCAGGACGGGGCCGGTGGGGCCGCGGTGCCGTTGGACTCGGGTGACCAAGCGCAGCGGCCGGAGCTCTGCTCCCGTGCCTGACGAGCTGACAGCTCCGAGTACACAAATTAATTAATTCATGAGAGTTTTGCTGTGATCTAAACCCATCGTTTTAAGACTCTTTGTTCCCAGCTTTCAGGCATGTGTTATTTTTTGCTGTGTTTGTTTTTTGTTTTGTGAATTCTGTTTCATGTTTGTCTCACTAATGAGACAAACATTTCAGTAAGAGTGGCAAGATTTAGAGCACTTATCTGCTTTAATATTAACCAGTTGCCTTATTTGGAGTGATAACGAGGCCTCTGGGAAAACGGTGTTTCTGGTTCCCGGTGCGGCTGCAGCGCTGGCCCGGGGAGGGACGGGGACGGTGCCACACGGAGCCCCCGCCCGGTGCCGGCTCCGTGTGCCGCTGCAGCCGGGGGTGCTGGGGACAGCGGGGCCGGGGGACCAGTGACCCCAGCACAGCCCAGTGACCCCAGCACGGACCAGTGACCCCAGCATGGACCAGTGACCCCAGCACAGCCCAGTGACCCCAGCATGGACCAGTGACCCCAGCATGGACCAGTGACCCCAGCACGGACCAGTGACCCCAGCACAGCCCAGTGACCACAGCATGGACCAGTGACCCCAGCATGGACCAGTGACCCCAGCACAGCCCAGTGACCCCAGCATGGACCAGTGACCCCAGCACAGCCCAGTGACCTCAGCATGGACCAGTGACCCCAGCACGGCCCAGAGCCGCCTGGTTTGGGCGGCCCATCCCGTGTCCCCGCACATGGGGCACTCGTGTGTCCCCCGTGTGTCCCGGCCGCTTCGCTCGTCCCTTCAGCTCAGGGACACGGGCGTGGGCTCACCTGCGGTCACACACCTGGCTTTGGTATTTTCAATTCTATGCTCATTTGATATTTCTCAGTATCTTGCCTTATGGTTGTTGATGCAGTCAAAATCTTTTGCTGAATTTGGCTGAAGTTTTGTTGGTTTTGTCTCTCTTTTTTTTTTTTTCACTGAATAAACCACTCACCTTAGGTACCGGCTGGAAACATGGTTTGGCCAAGAGCCTAAACCAGCCGACGGCGGCAGGAGAGCCAGGCGCAGACAGGAGGCCGACTGAATGCAGAACTGAACCCAGCCGATGCCGTTATGCTTTAGTTTGCATTGGCTGAAGAAACCAAGTGCCCAGATAAGCGGGCTTGGCGGACTGGCACTGATCTTTTGTACTCTTCAGAAATCAAGTTTTATAAGTGCTGAATACATGCTGGACAGTATTTTCCTTCTCAAAACAGTCCCATTATATTTTCAAAGGAAGCGAAGAATACCTGCGATTGGGTCCTTTCAAAGAAAAAACAATTTTGCTTGCTCCCCCAATCAATTAGGAAAGGCTTGTGAAAGGGCCGTGGCCGTCGGGAGGCAGGATGCAGTTCAGAGCACCGAAAAAACTGTCACATTTGCTGTTGCCTTGTAAACAGAAAGTGTTGTAAATGTTTCTGACATTTGAAGGATCATCACTGTAATCTTGGGTCACTAGCACTATCTTTGGGGGAAGAGACAGTATGTTTCCACTGCTGCTTTTTTTTTTTTTTAACTGCCAGGCGCCAGTCGTGTGGAATATAAATTGTTCCAGGTGTCAGGAACCAGCTCAGCTCTGTGCAGGGATCACGTTTTGTTCTTCAGAGGCGCAAGCGGGTTTGCCGGCGGAGCTGCTGAGTGCGCCCAGGGTCACCCCGCTGCCCGGCCCGGGGCTCCCGTGGGGCTCAGGAGTCGCCCCCACGGCTTTGGTCTCCGTGCACGGGAGGACGGGCTTGAACGGGTGTTTGTGGACACGGGTGTTTGTGGAACAGGGGCTGGGGGTCAGCGTGGTGTTTATGGACACGAAGCTTTCTAGGAACACGGGTTGGGGTTCGGGGGGAGCGCAGTGTGTTGGAACCCAACAGGCGCTGCTGGGCTGCGGCTCTGGGGGGCCAGGAGCCTGTGGAGCATCCCCTCCTCATCCTCCTCCTCCTCCTCCTCCTGCTCCTCTTCTCCTCCTGCTCCTCTTCCTCCTCTTCCTCCTCCCTGGGGTGGCAGTTCCTTGTTGGGAAGCCGATGCTTGAGAGCATCTGTAAAGCTGCGGAGGTTTTTGCACGTACTTTTGCTTGGGTTCCTGTTTGTTTTAAACATGGGCGAGTCTCAGCCAGAGGAGCAGCCTGGACTCCCTTCGGCAGTCTCGGTCTTTTGCAGACGATGCAGAGAGGCTATTAAAATGCCGAGTTTTATACAGTTTTCCTGTTGATGCTGCTTGGAGAGACCTTGCAATCCAATTGCTCTGCCTTGATTGATTCGTTTTCATTACCAGCCCTGAATTATTTGCAGAGGTAAATGACAAGGCTTTATTTTCTCATAGTGCTTTATCTTTTTACAAAATGCATCCAACAAAGTTGCTAATGGAAAAGCTTTTAACCTCCCGAGGCGGAGGGTGATCCTGGTCCGCTCAGGCGCGTGTGTGACACGTGGGGCTGACTAATGCCACGGGCTCAGCAAACCCCGCGGAGCCTCTGCACCCCCAGGTCAGCGGGAGATTGAACAGACAGCCCAAGGTGACTGCACAGCCACAGGGATAAATTGCTTCAAACATTAAAGAAAACAGAAAGGACAAATCTGTTCCCCCGCTTCGGCAGCAGGGACGCTCAGCCCGCACATCCTGGCTCCAGCGGTGGGTTTCAGGAGCCCGGGCAGCGGGAAGGATGGTGCTGGTTGTGCTCTGCGGCAAGATGAAAAACAAACGGATTCCCAGGGACGCGGGAGTAAATATCGCTTCAGGGCGAGCAAAGTGAGTTGTCGGGACTGGTCCCCCAGGGCAGCGTCCCCCTGTCCATCCGTCCCCCCGCAGCTCTCGGTGCCGCACGGCCGTGGCGTTGCTGATGGGGAGCGATGGCTTCGTCAGCAGAAGGAAAAACACCCTGGTGCACTGGAGGGGAGCCAGAGCAGCGCGAGTGCAGAGGAGTGATGGTTGCCAGGCCCGTGATATATATATTAAAGAAAAAAGAAAGCCACAGATCTCATTTTCAAAGTCCTGCAAAAGGCATTTCCCGTGTCCCCAGCTCTGGGCTTGGCAGCTGTCAGGGCTGAGCAGAGCGGTGGGGACAACAGGCCCCGCGGGCTGGGCACGGTCCTGCTGCAGGGTCAGGCTGGGCCGGGGAACAGATTTCAGAAAAAACGTCTGATTTAATGTGTCTGGAGATGAGGACAGCACCCCAGCTGGCCCAGCACCGAGTCCCCTGTCACCTCCAGCCCTCTGCTCCTGTCAGACCCTCGTGCCGGGGCCGGGCTCCTCGCGTCAGACTCGCTCTGGTGCCAGGTTGTGGCCCAGGCAGTTTTTAGCCTGTTCTGATGCTCGAAAAGAACGATGGCCTCGAGAACAGACTGTTCTTGCCCTTTCTGAACATTTCCTGCCTGTCCCCAGCTGCAGCCCCCCCGACGTGCCATCACCAGCCTGCTTGGGGACACGTCCCCGCCAGGACTGCAGACACTTGGCTCTCGTCCCCTCAGCAGCAGCTCAGCCGGTCACGGTACCGCAGCAGCGGTTCAGCCCCCGCTGCGCAAACACCCCTTGGAGCAAGGCAGCTGCCAGGGCCGGGCTGAGCCGGACTGGGGTCGTGTCCCATGGCAGGGCCCCGCTCCGGGGACGGGCCTGCTCTGGGGACGGGCCTGCTCCGGGGACAGGCCTGCTCCGGGGACAGGCCTGCTCCGGGGACGGGCCTGCTCCGGGGACGGGCCTGCTCCGGGGACAGCCCCGACCGGGGACGGTCCCGCTCCCGCGTGTCCCCTGCCCTGCCCAGGGCTGCCCTGGGTCCCTCACCACCAGCCACATCAGACCTGCTGCCGGTTCCTCCCCGAGCTCAGCTTCCCACAGCTGCATCCTTTGCTGGCTGCTGCATTTCAATAACAAGATGAGCATTAAGTTTAAATTATAATAATCTATACCTATTGTATTTCTTTTTGTCCTTCACTCTCAAGGTGGGAATTTGTCCTGCAGGGATGGAACAGATGGGGGGAAATATTAGGAAAATTAGATAAAATAGAAGTATAATGCCATGAGATGACTCAGTGCTATTGTGGTGAAGTCTTACAAAAGGAGGACGTTGAACAAAATGTACTTTTATAGAAAAGCTTTTTCCATGTTGTTATTTCTTTTCAAAAGCTGAACAAACACTCCTGGTGGTTTGTTCCTCTGTGTAACCCCGGGGTTTTCTCTGGGCTCCTCGCGCTGCCCGTGACGGCCGCGCTCCCCCGGGGCCGGTGGGCTGTCGCCAGGAGCATCCCCTACGGGCACGGCACCGAGCTGGGTCATGGGTAAATGTCTCGTCATCCTCGTGTCACTCTGTACTGGGCAATCAACGCCCTGCTACCCTTGTGTGTCACAGCGGGGAAAAAGCTTTTCTGAGTACGTGGGGAGCCAGCTGGGATCATCTGACCAAACGCCAGCTCTTTTCCTGCCGTTTGCCCACAGAAAAGGGCTTTGGGGCTGGCGGGCGCGGTGGAGCCCGTGCAGCCCCGCTCGCCGGGCGCCGGCAGCAGCCCCGGAGGAGCTGGGGAGGCTGGAGGTGCCGGCTCCGCTGGCCTGGGGAGCGCAGCACCGCTCAGGCTGGGCGCCGCGCATCGCTCAGCCTACACGTTCCTCAGGGTTTGCCCCCAGAATGGCACTCCTCCAGAAATCCGAGTCCCAGCATAATTCCCAGCAGCGTGGCTGTGTCGCAGTTTTGAATTGTTGTGTTTGCTGTGAGCCCAAGCCCTGGCACGAACCAACGGTTAAATGACCCAACCGCTCATGTCTTTGGGCCAAATGGAGCCGTAACGTGGCACCTCCCGTGAAACTCGTCGTTCCCCGGCTGGCAGAGCACAGCGCGCCCGCACGGAGCCGCTGCCAGGTGTGCGTGCTGTGCTGATGACACTGCTCACATTATACACTGCGTTGGGCTTTATTTTTTAAGCCTACAGCATTTTCTTCATGGTTAATATGAAAAAAGCAGGCTGGCTGAGCATTTGGGGAGGAGGATGCAGCTCTGAGAGAGAAGATAAAGAGCTTCTGCAAATATTTATGCACAGAAAATCAATCAGACAGTAATGAATCTCATTTACAAAAGAACTGTGTGTATTTGTGCGGCTGCAGCTCTCGCAGTGAGTTCGAGAAGGGGTGGCTGTCGATCACAGACAGAGCTGGTTTCGGGGTCACCCTCCCCTGTCCAGAGGCTGTTGGGGTGGGGGGGGAGGTTTTTGTGCCATTTTCCTGTTTGCAGCCCCAGGGCTCCTGGGGAAGCACTTGGTGCTGGGCAGGTGCTGCTGATGGCTGCAATAGGGACACCTGGGAGCACCACCCTCTGCCCACCCGCTGCTCTTATTTAATTCTCTCAATTAATGGGTGGGGGCTGCAGGCTAATGGGGCAGGTACTGTTCTCAGCGCTGTCCCCTCCGGGCTCCTGGCCACCATCTCAGGTAGGAGTCACCAGTTTCAGGCTTTTGAGGGCGATGGGGGTGTCTGGAGGTGGCTGTGCGGGCCCTGGGGGCCGTGGCGATGGAGGTTTGGTACCTGGGCGGGTGTGGGGCTCCCTGTGCACCCCTGGCCGTGTGTCCCTGCGGGGCTGCCTGGGCTGGGACCCCGTCCTGGGGAGGGGGCTGGAAGAACAAGGGCTGGTCCCACCAGAAGTGCTTGTTCTGCCCCAGAGAAGGGGTTTCCGCCCGAGCCCAAACCGGGAGGGAGGCGGGCTGGAGCTTTTACAGCCCTTTGTTCTGGGGCAGTTTAGAGCTGTTGTGCATCATGACTGACTTCAGCAAAAATATGTGTGTGCACCCACTACGTGCTCGCTAATATGTGATATAAAGCGAGGTATTACTCTGGAGAAGAAAAAACCTGAACAGCCTAATTCCTATTTAAAATAAAGTTCATATCAAGCAACTTCCTGTATGAGGTTTACAAAGCAAACTTTCTTTTGCTTAGTTTTTGCCTTCTTGACGCTCTTGAAAAGAGATTTTAAATATTTAAAGCTGGTCAGATAAAAAGTGGTTGTGTGAAGGCTCCGAGTCGGTGCACTATAAATAAAACAAAACACTAGAATAAATCTCCTTAACAAGTAAACATAATATATTTTAATCTGAAAACCTCATGAATTCCCCTCTGCCTGTCAAGAGTGAGGCTACAACTGCTTTTCTCTGCAGGCAATGCAGGGGCCCACACGTTGCCCTTCTCTATGAGGAAATGTAAATTAAACCAGGGTAGTAATTAATAATAACCCAGCACGACTAAAACTGTTGTAGCAGGCAGCAAAGTGTGTTTAAGCACAGTTGAGTTCTTCCTGCTACTGCAGCCGAGTTTGAGCCACTGGGGTAGTGAACTCCCATTGTGTTCGGGAGCACAGCAGCAAATTACTAACAATTGCTATTAAAAAAAAAAAAGTGGATTTTATTTATTTTTTTCTTCAGTCTTTGACTTAATTTAGTATTTTTGTGTTTGTTCTGTTACAAAAAAGCCCTGCCAGCTGTTTCTCTAATTTTACGAAGCAAAGGAAGCGAGGTTGTAACCACAGCCACGAGGGCTCCCTGGGGGAGGTTCGGGGTGTCTGGGGGGTTTGGGGCTGTGACACCCCCGGTCCCGCTGTCCCGGTACGTCCCGGTGTCCCAGCGCGTCCCGCTGCAGTGCTGACCCTCCCGCTCCCTCCTCTGCGCTGGGTTTTTCAAAGTAACTGCGTTTTGCTGGAGTTGGCGGCGTGTTTTTCAGATGGGGTTTGCTACGGAGCTGATAATGCCCGAAAAGCACGCAGTCGGCTTCAGAAAAACGCAGTTATTTAGAAGAAGCAGATGTGTCCTGAGCCCATTTTCCCCCACAATTACATTTGTCCCCTCCAGTGTTTAGTTTCCTACTAGGAGGTGCGAATACCTGGGAAATTCCATGTTATACACTGACCTACTTTGCAGAATCTTTTTTTAAGTACTGGGAAAACTGCCAAAAAGTTAAGTCTTAATTTTTCTGCGGCTGGCCTGTTGTTTTCTGTCTGTCTCCAGCAGAAGCAGCGGGTGGTGTGGCTGTGGTTTTGCTGCCCAGCGAGCGCAGCGGGTGCTGCAGGATGAGCCGCGGGTTCCCACGGGGGCCTGAAGCCTCTCGGACCAATTTAAAGTAGAAATAAGTTGGGCTCATCAGTCAAATTAATTTTTCCTAGGTGCACTTTGTTATTTGGCTTTAAAAGGAAAGAAAATAATTATACTGAACACTGCAATTAATCTGAGTTGTTTTCTGTAGCCATCTCTGAATCCTGCTGGAAAAAGCAAGGAGCGGTGGGTAAGAGGTTGCTGCAGTTCCAATTAGAGCACCTTCCGCTCGAGTTCTTGGGCTGCAGGTGATTTGTACAGTGCCCGCAGGGCTCTGGATGCTTTGGCTTGATGGGGAGGAAAAGGAGGTCAGCGCTCACCTGAAATATGCCTGTTATTAGCTGCACTCCTCGGTGTTTCTGCAAGGCATAATTTAAAAACAATTTTTCTGAATCGCACCACCTGGAGGAAGAAAAAAGTCGATAATGTGTTTACGCGATGTCGGGCAGCTCTGCCCGCCCTGACGGCGTCACCGGGCGCTGCTCCGCTGCTCTGCCACCTCCAGGCGATGGCTGCAGGTGTGCCCGTCGGGCACGGGCACGGGAGCCGCCGCGGGGACACGCGGGGGCGGCGTCCTCGCTGGGGTGGGACGGGACGGGACGGGGCGTGCTCCCCCGCGGCCGGCGCTCGGGCTCCGGGTGCTGGCGCTGGTTCCGTCAGTCACCAGCGAGTCCCCGCGGCGGCCGTGACACGGGACCACTTGTGCTCCCGCTGCTCGCGAGCGCGGCTGCCGCCTGCTCCAACGCTAAGCTGGGGCTTGAGCCGGGCTTAGAGCCATCCCCTGCGCGGGTTACCGGTGCTGATGGCTCGGCGCTGCGAGTCTCCCCGCGTTCACAGCCCGCAAGCTGCGTCTGAGCCCTGCCAAGTCAAAGCGACCGAAGGAAAACAACGTGGTGATTTATTTCTGTTTCTGCGTACAGGCTTATGTACATTTGCCAGAGCGAGCACGCTGAGGGCTGCACCGCGTTCGCGGTACAGGGCCCGGCAGCGTGGGGCGTAGTCTGAAGCAGAAACGAGGGCTGTGAGGAGCTGCGAGCCGGCCGGGGCTGTCCGGCCGCTCCGCGTGTCGGTGCTCAGCACGTCCCCAGCGTCGCTGTCTCAGTTTTTTCCGCTTGTACGATAGGAAGTTGTTTACCCCCTTCCCAGCTGCGAGAAGCAATTAGTTAACACGGTGACGGTGCTCGGAACGCAGTGGCTGCTGCTTGGTGCTGGTTTTTGATGATGAGGTTCGAGAACTTCCTCTTCCAATCTCGGCAATGGAAGAAGGAGCACTCCTGGCTAACGAACCGAGGCCAAGCCCCAGTAACATTAGTTGCTAGGAGATGGGGCTGAGTCTTGATTTGATGGCAATGGAGAGCACTTGTGCACGGTTTTTTCACTCAGGAATCAGGAGTGTGAGCAGCGGGGGGGCGGGATGGGGCGGGATGCGGCCGCCGGGGCGGGATGGGGCGGGATGCGGCTCCGGCTGCGCGGCGCCCGCGGATGTGCTGGGCAGCTTGAAACGCCTTGTTTTGGTGTCACCAAAATATCGCCTTTGCTGTGCTGTTCAGGATTTCAGTTTTGCTGGAACTGTAGATAAACTAGAAGTGAACAAAGGAAGGATTTGGAGAAGGCCAAACCCAGCTTTACCTTTTGCAGCCTCCCAGCACGGTATCTGACACCCAGCTGGCAAATTGGTAAATATGAAACCTGCAGCCATAATTATCTTTCTAAGAGCAAGTCTCTGAGCTGTTGAGTTGGTGGTGAATCGCAGCTCCAAAGCAAGCCAGGACAAAAGAGCTTATTCTCAACCCCAACCTGAAAACAACAACAAACCCCTCCTGCATTGCGAGGAAATTCTTTCATTTTCTTATGGCACTTGCATAAAAATATTACAGATTGTTCCTCTGCACTTGTTGCTGCTGCAGGCCATAATGAACTCTTGATTTTGTTCTTTTAGGAAGAATTCCCATCACTTTGAAATGATTACATTTTTTTTCTTTATTGGAAGATTATTCTACTTTTTAATATTCCTGTAACTGAGGGACCAGAAGATCACGAATTAAATAGCAATTCTTCTGTCTTCAGTTTTCCATTTTCCTTCTGTGAAATCCCTTGTTAATGACCAGTGATCACAGCTTACCCTCTAAGAACAGGATTTGTAAAGCGAGGCTGTGAGCCGGGGGTGATCGTTCAAAATCCCATTAAACATGCAATTTCAGAGAGCTCGAAGTGCATGAGCGAGGAATGTATATGGGATAAATGCTCCTTTGTTTCACTTGCAGGAAAATGTCCCAAAAAAGAATGACCCGCTCTGTTCAGCGTTACCTGTGATGATGATCAACTGATTGAATTTCATTGACCGGGTTAATATTGAGCCCTTGTGCAATTACCGGGAAAGAACAGAATATGATTTCCTTTTGCTGTGCTTTTGTGATGTGGAAGAAAGGTTTATATTTCAAATGATCTTTTAATTTGTGTAAGCAGTCTCTTGAAAGACCCTTTAATTTAGGGCAGGCTTCAAGAGAGCAATTCTTGAGGTCATTCTCAAAGTAGGACTTTTTTTTTTTTTTGGTGCCAGGCTATATGAAGAAGCCATTAATCTTCATTACAGAATAAGCCCGATTTAAACCTGCACAGGCCCTGTGACCCAAGCAGTCTACCTGCAGCGCTCGGGAGCGGGATCGGGGGCGGCTGGCAGTGCAGGTTCAGGGTTTATTTTTGTCATTCTTGGCTTTATGGCTGCTCAAGATCTAACCTTACAGGTCCAGGTTTGATTTCAAAATGGGAACAATCCCCGCATCGGGTCTCGGCTGCCACGCAAAGGTCTGTGCAGCCTGGGCTCTGCGCGGGGCAGGTCCCAGCGAGGGCAGGGAAGGGGAAGGTGCTGTAGAAAGTCCCATTTCTGGTGGTTTCCAGCTCAGGTGCCCCCGTCCTCGCTCCCTCTGCCCCTCGGGTTTGTTGCCGCTGCACCGTGCCCGTCCTGCGGCTCCGGGGGCTCTCGCTGAGCTGTGCAGCAGCTCCTCGCACCCCGGGAACCCCGGAACTGTGTTCAGAAACAGCGGCAAAAAAACCCAAACCGCCAAGCCCAGCTGTTAACAGCGTCAGTTTTGTTGTTTGTGGTTGGGGGTGTTGGTTGGTTGTTTTCAATTTTATTTATTTTTATGCGTGGTCCATGCCTGGCATGTTAGAAGTGGGGCATGGGCTGATTGTTTTATCCTGTGATTTTGAATTTCTTACACACAGATTAGGGCAGCAGCGTCCTATCACAGCATGACAAGCAGCAGTGAGGTTTCTCTGGTGTAGGTGCAATAAAACACACCTTTAATTACTGGCACAATTAGTTCTGCTGATGTTCATGGCGTGTTGTACAGTTCATTGAATGCTTCATGAATATTTATGCCATCATCCGCAAAACAGAGGTATAAAACAGCTTCTGTTGGAGTCTGTTATTTCATCTCCCGTAAACGGCTGCCACTCTTCAGAGCATTCTGAAAAATACCCCTTTTGACTTGAAGAGTTGCACTTTCTGTTCCTTCATTTTGGATGAATTTGTCTGGGTTTGTGAATGTGTCTGGACTTTTTTTTTTCCCCCCCCTGTAATTTTGAAATATCAGGATAACACTCTCCCTTCAAACAAAGCAGTTGAATAAAGTTGCGATCAATCTTTCAGGTTTAAGGGCATGTTTTCTGCTTCCCAATGGGATTGCCCGTTAGCACCGGCTTTTCCTGGCGGCGTAGTGCAGGCTGCTGACCGGCTGAGCAGAAGCGGCTGCCAAGAGCAGCCGGGGGTCGGCGGCGTGGCGTCCGGGGGAGCCGGCCGGCCCCGCGAGCCCGCGGGTGCTGGGCAGGCGCGTCTTCCCGTGCAGCCCTGGCCACCCCGCAGCTCGAGCTGGAGCAGGTGGCGGCCGCGGTCACCCGGTGTCACTGGACAGAAAGGACAGACACCGGTGCCAAGGTGAGAAAGGGAACTGCCCAGGTGTCCCTGGGGATAACGTCACTTGCCCAGGCGGAACATCGTGCTGTGGCTACAGAGCAACGCGCAACGGAGTGACCTCCAGAGGAAAAACAATGTGGTGTGGACCTCAGGGTTTGTGGACTCTGGAATAAGGCCGCTGTTCCTGTACGGTTCCTTACAACTTGTGGTGGTTTGGGCTTTTTTGGAAGTAGCAATGCAGACGGTCACGCGGGTAAGGTACGAGCCTGAGACGCTCACGGTGAAATCGGGGAGTCCGGCCCTGGGTGCACCGGCCGGATGGGACCGTGGGACCCGGCCCTGGGTGCACCGGCCGGATGGGACCGTGGGACCCGGCCCTGGGCTGCGGGCGCTGCGCCCGCTGCTCCTGGCGCTGCTGGGGGGCGGGACCGTTGGGATCCGCGTGGGCAAACCGGGAGGCTTCTTCCCTTGGACACTAATGGAGTGGTGAACGGGAAGCCATCAAATACTGAGATTTTTGAAGGGAATCAAACTGTGTGCACAGAAGACTGAATGCTCCTAAATTCATTAGTGAATAGTGCTAGAGACCCCAAACCTGTCATTTGGAAGTGAAGGCAACAGGTACTACAGCTCCCTACGGCATGATGTTTGTGAAGGATTCTAGAATGACATTAAGGTGAAGGCGGCGGCCTCAGCAGGCAGTGACGCTGGAAGGGGCGATGCTCACCCGAGGGCCGAGGTGATGGTATTGGCTCATCAAAAACCCGCACGAACCTCAAACATCTGCTGCAGCTGCGCTGCTTGTGGTGGTTTCTGTTTGGAGAACGGGAGCTGTGAGGCGGCGTGCCCGCCGTGCGCTGCCCAGGCTCCGCAGAGCGCTGCAGCGCCCTTGTGCACGCTTCCAACGGAGGAATCCGGCCTGCCTGCTGCAGCAACGGGCTCTTCGTTCTGCGTGTCGCTGTACAGCGAGCTCTCTCTGTGCACAGCCTTCTGACAGAAGGAACGCTGGATGTAGCTATTAAAATGGAAACCCTTCCTTGGGACATCCATATTTCAACAGAGACGGATGTGCAAAGGTGGAAAACATGTTAGTGTGATGTATGCATCTCTCTTCCAGGTTAAAAAAGAGAAAAGGAAGCCCATTCAGCTGCATGATTATTTCCCCTAATGGCTGGTAGAGTTTCCCCAGGGTACAGTTTCTCTTTTTGCTGTAATTAGCTCCTTATTGCTGGCTCTTCGCTCTCTGTCTCCATGCAGCCTCCCCTGTAAGGTCTGAAATGGCGAATTAACCAAGTTAAACAAAAATCTCAATGCACTTTGTCATATATAATCACATTTCAGAGACCTAGCAAAAGGTCTGTGAATATCAAATGTTGATTTTTAGAGGGAGGTAAAGCCCAGACAAATTTGAGACCTTGTAACAGAAGAGCCACTTGGGCTGCAATGTTCAGGTTTTGGCACTTTAAAGCGTGTGAGCGTCTCTGCTCTTCTCTCCTGGGTGAATGGGCTGGCTTGCAGGTGTGAGTTCAGGAGAGTTAAAAGCTTAAAAAAGACAAATGCTTGGTTAAAGGTTGTGGGTGTCTTTCATTTGTGCAGCTGTAATTCCTTGGATGGTTGCTGTCACAGCTGGGTTGCAGATAACTGAAGCAGGCGGGATTCCTCCCTCGCCGAGGTCCCCGGCGCTGGGAGGCGGCACCGATGCTGGTTTGGGGGCGCCGGTGGCCCAGCCTGCGGTCTCTGGTCCCTCTGGGTGGCACCACCCGGTCACTGTGCCGGGTCGCGGTCGAGATCTCAGCCCAGGAACGGCTCCTTGCCTGAGGCGCAGAGCTGGTTGCTGTGGGTGGTTCTTGTCCTGCCTCGTAAACACCTGTTCCGGCGGTGAGTCCCGGGGTGTGACGTGCGGGTGACCCGACCCCCGCGGGGTTTGTTTCGGGACTCGCTGCCGGTGTGTGCAGGTACGTGGGCTGGACCGCAGCCCCGGGCTGGCGGTGTCAGGACATTGATGCATGAGGCTGTACAACCCACATCTGCTTGTCCCCGGAGACCAGAAGCCTCCAGTACTCAAAAAGCAACCAGCCAACAAAGAAACAACCCCAAACGGCACGTGAATATTTCTAAATGATAAAAAGTAATTTCCTTTGCTAACAAACTCTGCCTCATCTAGGAACCTGTCTGATGGCAGGTTCAGAAAGCCAGCCGTGTTTGCAGCTCAGTGATGTGACCGGGGCAGCTGCTCCTTTTGCTGTCACGTTCCCCTCTCTCCTCTCCCACCACCCGCGCTGTGACCCCCGCGGGATGTGCGGCAGCGGTGCTGTTTGATGCCACCCAGGGAGAGCTCCTTCCCCGTCCCCGCAGACAGAATCGCCCAGCGGTGCCATCGCGCGGTGCCCCGCGGCGTTCTGGTGGCGCGGGGAGCAGGCAGGGCCGGTGCCCGCGGTGTCACACGTTGTCCCTCTGCTCGGCCGGGACCCGCGGTCTCCTCGCAGCGACAAGCTCCTTCCAGCACGCACACGGTGAGCGGTGCCGAATCGCTCACAACAAAAGCAGGCGGCTGCTGCAGCGGTCGGTGTTCCCACGGCCCCGGCACTGCTCCCGAGCCGGAGCAGCGGGCGCTGCTGGCGGGGTCTGCCGACGGTCCCCGATGAGCCTGCTGACGTAAGAGTGCAGCCCCCGCCTCCCCAAAACCATCGCTAGCATGCTTATTTTCACATCGTGGTCTTTATCCCGTTACGGATGACACAGCACAGTCCAGCCCTTGCAAAATCGCATTCAGACAAATGCACTCATTGCAATCTAGCGGTTTTAATTATCCTGTCTGCTGAAGTTTGGTTCCTGGTGTTTTAACACTAACTTGTGTTTGGCTGAATGAGCTTTGGGTAGCCCAATAATCGAGTAAATAGGGTTTGTTTGGTGTTTTAATTCCATCGCTGTTAATATCACAGCGATTTGTAATTGCAAATACATACAGTCAATAGCAGACCTTAGCTGGGGAGTGCTGCCACTTCAAATTCGTGTGTAGTGGAAGAGCTTTCCTTTCTTTCTGTGATGTATGTCTTGCTTCTACTTCTGTAATATTTGTTTAATTTTAGCTGTCACTGGTTACATAACGTTTCACTTTCGCCTGCAGTTTTCAAGGTCAGATTCAGGTTTTACTTGAACAAACAGTAAGTGCCTGCATGGGGAATAGGAGAGCTGCAGACAGAATGTGTGCACTGTACAATGTGAATATCTCACAAAGCTGTTGCTAAAATGGGTTGCAGTAGTTGTCTGCCTTGTGTGTCTTGGCCAAATTCCTTCAGAGCTGTGGTGGTTTTGTGGTTGTTGTTGGTTTTTTCCTTGTGAAAAATATGTTAAAAAGGTTGTCTTAATTCCAATATGTAATTGATTGATTTGTCTCTTTTGGTTACTGTGCTTTTTGATGTAAATGCATCTTTGTTTTATCTGCTCACTGGTGTCATGGACAGGACAATCAGTTGCCTTTAAATACAGGGAAATGAATGAAACCCGGGTTGTGGGTTATTTGCCACAAAAATAGAACACGAGATGAAATTTAACATAGTAGTCAAATTGCTGCTGAGCGACTTCTTTTCATCTCTCGGATGAAAACTTATAAACCACTTTTTAAACCCCTTCTGTTGTGTCACTGCACTGTGGGATTTGTGTGTTTTGAAACCTTTTTCCATGCGTGGAACACTGAGCCCTCCCCGCTGGCTTTTCTCCTAATGAGCGGTGTGGGGTGTGAAATAACCGGAGGTCCCGTCTGGCTGTTTGTGTGGCAGCTGTGACAACATCTGCACGGCTGAATCCCCCGGACTCCCCCAGTTTCCTCGCTGCAGTTTGGATGTTGAGGAACACGGAGCTGAAGGGAGATGCGGGGGGGCCGGGGGTGGGATGGGACCATCTCCTGCAGGAATGTGAAGGGTTAAAAACCTACAATAAATAATAGCAGCAAAATAATGGGCTCTAATATATTCTGCCGAGACACTGTACTGTTTTCAGGACTATGCAGCTGACAGTGTTCTGTTTTCAGTAACTTAAAAAGTGGAGCCACTGAATTTCAATCACCTTCCATCTTACCAAGAGCCTGACTCCTCCAGAATAACTTGGAGGAATTGACTCAACCGTATTTTTCATGTTTCCCAAATGAGCAGTGCGATGCCACGGAAATTAGGATGGAGCAGGAAAAGGCAGCTGCGCCGTCCCCGTCCTTCGGAGGGGATGAAGGTCAAAGACACCTTCATCCTTCTCAAAATTCTTCCTCCCAGCTGGGTTGTAAACATGAGCACAGCCCAGTGCAATTAACTGTGAAAAAACCCAATTCTTATGGCCTCTTAAAAGGATGGAGAGCGAGTTCTTCTGATTATGTTAGGCACTGTATTTGATATTGTTCTTACCGTGTCTTGGACCTTGAATTGACTGCATAACAGATAGCAAAACTAAAATAGTTTATTGCATGCTTGACCCTAATTGTGTAACCTCCTTTTTTAATTTTTTTTTTTTCAATTCCCTCTGCTGTATATTCTGCAACATGCACAAACCCCTGTTTCTTAGGCAGTCAGACTGGAAAACCCGCTTTGTTCCTCTGGCACGCTGACCTGCCACCGATCCACCTCTATTCCCTGTGCTGTGTGGCAAAGTCGGAAATCACCTGAGGTGTCATCATCCTGTTCCCTTCTAGACAGAACCAGTGCTTATTCTTTGGCGTGTGATGCAGGTAAAGAATCCTTAATTAGACAAAGCTCTTAGATTTGAGTGTGTCCAGTTTAAGAGCAAGCGAGGGAGTCACTGTGCATGGCAACCAGAGGAAACAACTCCGTTTTATGCAGGGGACAAGTGCTATAGAGTCTTGGCCTTGTCTACATTTGATATATCACAGATACTTTTTTTTTCTGGAACCTTCATCATGTGCTGGTTCCTCGTCTGTGACTGTGCCTTTGCCTGTGCTGTCCTTTTGCCTCCCACGGTCACTACCCAGAGACATCTTCACTTCTTCACATTGTCTGCGATGGCGTGAACAGGTGTCCCAGAAAACAAAATTGAAACCTGCCTACACCCCTCATGTAACAACCTTCCCATTTAGATCAAAACCATGAAAGTTTCTATATCTGTAGTCAACGTATTTTGTCTTGGTTCTCACAAATACTTAAATATGTGTTAAATAATACCTAGTACACCTATTTCTTGTTGCTGAATCCCAAGGCTGAAGTCCAGTCTTCTGTTTTCAAAGGAATAATTATAGTGAAAGCAATGAAAGCCAGATACGAAAGATGTATGCTAAAGTCTATTTTCTAAACAAACTGTATTTTGAAGTTTTCATGACAGTCACCTTGCAGCTCTCTGAACGAATGGCCACATATTTCCCATTGCAATTTGAGATTCATGAATCTTCGAACCTCACTGCCGCATGTTTTCTTCATTTGTTTGAAAAGGAGATGTGGAAACTATATGCTGAACATATTTGAAACATATGTTATCAAACAGCTTTCACTTAATGGTACATTTGTGACTTAGCCAAATTAGCTCAGAGTACAAATTTGGACACCTACACAAATACACTATATTGATGGTTTTAATGTTCAATATTCACCTGTTTGCCATCGAGAACATCACAGTGAATGTACCAGCTGTTAGCAGCAAGAGGGTTAAGTCTGAGCTCACCAAACCCTTTTTTTTAAGCCTGTGCCTGTAAAGCAAAGGAGGATTTCTGAGTAATATACTACTTGAGCTCATTTTAGCCCTGAGCCTTTCTTAAGGCAAAACCCATCAGCTGTGTTGGAAAGTGTACATACTGGTCATTATTGGAGGATTTTAGACTTCCCCAAGGAGATGTTTAACTAATAAGAAGGTTAACTGTGCATATATACTTGTCAGTCAAGTGAACAGTAGGCTACAAAATCCCCCCATAAAGGAGAACAAATAGAGCAAAAGCAGTAGATGGAGCATGCAATTTCCACAGCCATAAGGCACAATTTCTTCTCTTGCTGGATCATTCTGGTTCATGTCAAGTATTCCAGAACCCCTATGAAAGAAACTGTTGCCATTAGTGTGACCTTAACTGCTTAATGCAGCGTATCATCTGCATTATTTCTATGCCATAATAAATAATAATTTTGAGTTTAAGCATATTTCTCTTTACATGTTATACATAACTGCAAGATATCAATAGTCAAATGCTTACCATGGTTGTTAGCCTGTAATCATGCATAATAGCATTTAATTATTTTCTAAACCAAATATGTTGCGTCTCTTAAGGACTTCTGCACACAGAAAATTAAGTCAAATTAATTGCAATGAATTTTGTGACAGAAGTCTCTGGAACTTGGTATGTATGCGAAGTTGAAAACGGTCGAAGTAGGGATTTGAAAGCACAGGCTTGTTTAACAAAAACATTGCAAGTGACTTTCCAATGTGACATTAAATCTGTATTAATTTTCTTTGTATGGACATTTAGTCAGATTCCCAAACTCTTAATACGAGTTTGGGTGTAGAACAAACAACTGCCGGCACAGTTGTTCATGTAGTTACCAACACTAAGTCTAGACTGCTGGCACGTCCGGGCTCGGCTTTACCCGCGCTCCAGCCAGGCTCGGCTTTACCCGCGCTCCAGCCAGGCTCGGCTTTACCCGCGCTCCAGCCAGGCTCGGCTTTACCCACGGTCCAGCCAGGCTCGGCTTTACCCACGGTCCAGCCAGGCTCGGCTTTACCTGCGCCCTGGAGCACCAGTGGGTGTTTGGGCTGTAAACCTCCCCCCATTATGTGCATTTTCCCTTTCTTTGTCTTTGGGAGAAAATGAAAATGTGGAACTGCAATGCCTGGATAACATTTTGGCTTCTAAAATGATCTGTGAATAACTTCAGTTAAATACAAAAGAGCTGAAATTGCAGAATTTGTGCCCATATTCGTACTTTCACTATGCCCATATTTGAGCCATTTTCAATATTGGTTTGAATTCCTCAGATCTGACATCTCCAGCCTTCAGTGATCCTGTCAGGGAACTGAAGGAGTGAGTCACAGAAAAACGCCTCCGGGCAGATCTCCTCACAGCCCAGTTCTGCCTCACCTTTCAAGCTGGAAATGCGCCGCTGCAGACAGCCCGGGTAGACGGCACCGGGCGCCAGCAGAGCTGCCGCAGTTCGTCCCCAGTGACGCGGGCTGGGAACGGGGCTGTTCCTGGGGCCGCTGCGGCCAGGGTGCCGGGGAAAGGCCTTCAGCAACTCAGACCGCGCCTGGGTTGATGGAGAAGTTTTCCTCGCTGTGCTGAAAGCCGGCTCTTTGTCGTGCTGGTGACCCCGGCCGAGCGGCGTGTCCGGGCGCAGGTCGCTCCCCAGGGACCAGCCGACCCTCTGCCACGTGTGACAAACCCTCCCGGACCCGTGCTCTGTCCTCGTCTCGCTGCACACGCAGGGAAGGGTTTGAAGAGAAAGGGAAAACATCCCAGTTCCTGCCCACGGGACAGGACAGCTGTTACTTACGCCAGGGTTGAGAGATGCTGAGAGGACACAGCATTTTGCACAGAAACCCGACAGCTCTTCTTTCCTTGCTGACAGACTGTTTGATATTAAAATTATATCACCCAGTCTTTTGGTTTTGCTGGAAGAGCGAAGCCCGTGTGGCTCAGACAAAACACGTCCCGGTGGCTGGAGCACTCTGAAGGCTTTTGCTGCCCCAGGTTATCTCAGTCTGACTTTGTCCGTGGATATTGCTGAACGGGCGGCATTTTCTGGGAAACACTCCGTGTGTGTGACAGAAAGCACAAAGTGGAGTTGCAAAACACTGCAGCTGGATCCTCTCTCAAAACAGAATTGGAAAATCTGAGCCCTCTGCTTTCAGCTCGATGTGTAATTCCATAGACACAAATTGTAGCCTGGAATGGGCTGTATGCAATGGAACGCCAGTAAAATATAAGACTTTGTTATGCATGGTGGTGTCAGTAGGGAATAGATATTACAACCTAGCAGGTTGGTGCTTTGGTTTCTTGCTTCGCTGCAGTTGTGTCTGTATAAAGTTGTACCTTCCTCGCGGTGGAGCAGGTTTGAGCAGACGCGTTGCAGCCGGTGCTGGCGCGGGGCCCTGGTGACCCCGCTGCCCAGCGCTCCCGTCCCGCTGCTCCGCGGGTTGTCACTGTAAAATCAATCACACAGCGCATTGTCGATCCCTCTAACATAGTGTTGCCAGACTACTTAATAATGACATTAGCAAATCAGAATTGAATTTCTCATATATGGTCCGAGCCAAGTTTGTGATGGCTGATTTACAGTGCCTCTGATTCACTGTTATTCCCCCCTTCCTAGACCCTTGATAATTAAACTCTTTGCTCGCATTCAGTTGTTTTTAATTTGCATCTGTGCTATGAAAAGCGAGAGGAATTAGGTTCCTCGAGGGATGGCAGCACTTCCCAACAGATTGTTTTGTCTGTTTTTCAGAATTCAGGCTCCCACCCTTTCCTTTTCTTCCTCCCCACGCCTCCCTGTGAGAAGCCCCTGAGCCACTTGAGTGGTGCCAGGGCGTTATTACGCTGACGCCTTTTAAAAATGTTTTTCCTGTTACTGCTCAGTGGTTCTGATAGTTATTCCTCACCGTTTCCCCGCGGGCTCTGGCTCCGTCCCCTGGGTGCCTGTCCGACCCCTCAGTGTCACACTCTGTTGCTTCCCCAGCGCATCGGCTGAGTTACACGTGTGGTTTTGGGGTAGCTAAAAGCCACTAGGCTGTTTCTGCTGCTATTTCCTTACCTTTTTTCTTCCAAAACAAACAACCCCTAACTGACATGGATCTCCTAATTCATCTGTAACGTCCTATGCAGGTAAAAGCTATTTTTTTTGATCACACTGCAGTTGTTTGGGAGGGTGGCTGTGGAGCCCAGGGTTTTGGAAGTTACTGTTTAAAAGGCCTTACGAACACACTTTTTTTTTTTTTTTTTTGAGGGGGGAATTTGAATGAACAGTTCGAAGTGTTGCAATGGCTGGAGCAGGACACGCCGCATGCAGACAGAGCTGCTGGTCCTGGCACTCAACAGGTTTCTCTTTAACCCGGTGTCAGCACCCCAGGCTTTGAACGGCTGCTCGGACCATGTTTGTGCAACGGGAGTGCTGGGATCCTCTAGAAGAGATGGGTACTGTCCTTGCATGAGCCTTTCCTCGCTTATAATTACCAAGCGGTGTTTTAAGGTGCTCAAGTGACAGAAAAGCATTGCAGGTGTTGATGTCTAAACACAGGGAGAAGCCGCTGCTGGCGAAGGTGCCAGCCTGTGGGAGCAGGACGTCCAGGACTCCTCTGGCGTGTCCTGTCACTTGTGCCGTGGTGCTTTCCTCCCCGCTCCTCTGCTGTGCTGAGGTTTGCTTTATTGCACAGTAATTCTAAATCCAGCAATTGGCATTCCTCTCAGCTTGAGCAGCTCTTTGCACTGGTTATTACTCTGCAGACGCCACGAGGTATCACTACACACAGGCAGCTCTCATGCAGGGAGCCCATTGTGTTGGTGTTTCCCTGATTGCACTATCCCTGGGACCCTCTCCCACTGCTTGTTAAAAGAAAAAAGCTCTTTGCGTGTCAAATGTAGCCAGATGTGCCTCTTGCCTTTGATATGGAAAGTGCACTTAGCGCGTCGAAGGAGAAGCTGCAGCAAAAAGTTGCCGCTGGTGAGAAAAGAACAGGGTTTTATTTTCCTCTAATTCCAGGACGGATTTTCTGTCCCTTTGCCCCATCCGTGGCTGTTTGCTCTGTCACATGCAACACGAGAAGGGGGTTGTTCAGTAAATCACATCCCTTTGAGGGGACCTTTGGCAGCTGTGGGGCGAGGGGGCAGAGCCGGTCCCTCCTCACCGGCACCAGCAGAAGTTTCCGTGAGCTCGGGGTGTCTGTTAACACGGACGCTCTTTTAGGCTTTAGGAGGTTTTGCAATGCTGTTGTGGCCTGAGCTGGGAAAGATTAAGGAGGGAGCATAAAGTTTGAATTAAGATTTTGAAGTGATCTTTGGTAAACGCAGGTGTGCGGAGGATAAAGGATCCATCAGATTGGGATGCAGGTGATCACACAAGGTTATGGAAAGGTAGAGGCAAGAATAAGATATTTGATGAATAGTGATCTGGGAGCAAAAGAAAAGAAAACCCTCAGTCAACAGGTGTTTTGGGACTTGTCTGACATCCTGCAGATTCGGGTGCCATCACGAGGGTGGGACCGATGTCCACAGCCCGAGCTGCGCGGGGTCGGACGCGGTCCGTGCCGGGCGCAGCCCCAGCGGGCGGGGGAGCCGCTGCGCGCGGAGCCGAAAGCTCCTGAAGCTTGATGGCCTTGAGACAACCTGACCGCGTTTTCAAGGGAACCAAATTGCTTAAGTGTTTCTAGAGGGATATCTTTTCATTTCAGCTTTTTCGCCCCGAATAAAGTAACAGTAATGGTCTGTCTAAGCAACATATGGTGATGCTGTACGAAGATGTATGAGCTCATTCAAATGCTGATAAGTTGATAGCTTAATTAGCTGCTGAGGTACCTCCAGGAGGATGCAGCTGGAAGATGCCCACAGTTCCCACTTCTCAGCTGCCGAAATCCCCGCAGTGCTGTTTGGTGCCGCCCGTGGTGGAGCACGGGGACCCACGGACAGCAAGGTCAGACCTCCCAGCAAGAGTGCATCACAGCCTCTAGGGAAATCACCGCCTTCCGCCACCTGAGCTGTTTCGTGCAGCAAAGGCCAGGGAAGGCCAGGTCCTTTTAAACCAGGATTTAACAGAACTTGTCCTAGACTAGGCCAGCTAGTTGTCAGTGATGTACTCCAAAAGTAGCATGAAGGAACCTGCTCTCACAGTGGTTTTTATTCTTCCTTTTGACAGCTTTCAATGCGATGGGCGCATCCTTTGATCTTCTTTTATGGTTTATCAGAGTTTGCATAATGATATTTCTATAGCTTTTAATTTCAGAGAGCCTAATTGCTTTATTGCATTTATTTCGCTGGGTACCTGCCTCTTGATTTATTTTTTTCTCTGCTCCCTTTTCTATGCGATAACGCAGCAGTACGGGGAACTGCGCAGATTAAAATTCCCAGGCTCTGCTCAGGCTGAGTGCCCAGGATAATGTTCCGCGATGTTCTGGCACAACCTGCATTGTGTCTGGGGTTGCTTAAGTGGTGCTGAGCCATCTTGAGGAAGAAATGGCCTTTATGAAATGTTTTCTTTATCAAGAGCTTCAAAGAAGCTTTTTAGTTGAGGTTGCGAGTCGGATCTTCAAATTTATTATTCTGAGAGGTTAAAAAATAGATGAATTGCAATATTCTTTCTTCTCAGGTCATTATGCAGTACTCTCTCTACTTGGTAAGGAGAGAGATGCTTTTTTATCTTTCCTGAGGCTGAACCCAAAGGCTTTTATTGTAGTAGAAAAATAGAATAGCATGGCAGTGGATTTTATTAAAAGCACATGCAAATATATTTGCATATGGTAAATATATTCTGCCTGCTCCATGTGCTACAGTTTGTGCTGAACACTTCTTATTAAAAATGGGCAGAAATGTATAAGGTCTTGTGTTAGGTTAAATCATGGCAAAAGGCAGCTAAAGCTCAATTTAAAGGTTTTTTTCAACTGTAGTTGCTGAAAACTGTTTAGTGAGTTTTGTGTGAAAACTTTTGATCTGTGAATTCCAGTTTCATAGTTCATTTGTACGTGGGAAATTAATTTGAAATCTGAGCAGTTTGGATCTGATTAGCAGGTCGGGTGCTCTTCCACCTCTGGGTGGAGAAGCCGTGATCTCCGAGCTGTGGCTGCTCACGGAACCTGGGGCAACAGCCCTGTGCCGGGGGCTGCAGGTGGCCGAGGGGACATCGCACCAGCCGTATGTCACCAGGGCCCCGGGAGTCGGTGCTGGGACCGGACCGGGCTCCAGCGGCTCCCAACTTACCCAGCACCTTCCCAAACTCGTTGCAGCTGCTGCATCGCCTGGCTGTCGTTCCTGTGAATATCGAGTGAGGTGCCCTCACCCCGTCACCCTCCCCTCGCGCTGTCCCATCTGTCTGGGATGCGAAGGGAACAACAGAGGTTCGTCACCCGTGGGACGGCTCATGGGGTGCGAGCCCTCGGGCTGCCGCTCCACACGCAGCTCCAAACCAGGGAAACCAGCCTGAGCTCAGCTTTTCTGCCAGAGCACTTGATCCGGGTTTCTCTGCACCTCGTACAAAACAGAGAATGCTTTTTTGCATTTATTACCCAGACCGTTGCCTCAGCACTCCCAAGATTTTATCCAATGTGACTTTTCTAACCTCATGGAAATTGCAGTGATGGAAGTTGCATCGGCAATTTTCAATCTTATTTCTTTTCCAGTGGTGCCTATCAGCTTGCTCAACGGCATCATGAACGGGTTCACAGGTGCTTTTCTTTTACTGTCTTTTGGCTGTTTGAAAGGAGCCGTACTTTGGTCAGTGACACAGATGGTAGAAAGGCAAGGTGAACTAAAGTTTACCTTTTTTCATGTGTCTAATAAAACACGATTCAACATTAAAATGATGCAGTTAATTCTGCTGTATTTACCAAAACCAATTTTCTCAGGAATGGTTGTTATGGAAACAGTAGCCCTCTGTCCTTCCAATTGGAAAAGATTCATTTTAAGGGGCCTAAAAACCTTTAAATATTCAGCAAGAAAAAAAAAAAAGGTGAGATTGTCACATTCATCTTACATATTCTCTAGGAAGCTTCAAAACCTTTGATGCTGATGAGAAGACGGTGCGGCGTGGCGAGCGAGAAAGGCTGGAGAGCCTGCTCGGTGCGGGGTGCGCGGGGATCGAAGGGAGATGGGCCGCTGATGGGAATGAGGGGAGCGTGCCGCCCCCCGGTGCAGACCCGCTCGGGGAGCACCCCCGTGCTGCAGCCGGGACCCCGTGTCCCGCGCGGCCGGGGCTCTGGGGGCTCCGGCGCTTGAACCGCGCGTGCTGGCGGCAGCTCCGCAGCGGGTCTGTGCCGCCTGAAGGGAGTTCTGGATTCCGCACACCAGACATCAGCATACCCGTAGCTCTGGATGACAACTTAAAGTACTGTAATTTGCTGAACAGTCACATGTTTGAAAAGAAAAAACAAAAGCCAAAACAAGTAGCTCCTGGACTAATAACAAAATAACACACCCAAAGCTGCAGCAGATAGCAGGAAAATTGTTCCCTGAAGTACTTTCAAACTGAAAATCAAGCTTCAGCCTCGCTATATTCCTGTTTCTTTTGTGCTCACTTTCAAAAAACATTTAGGGCTCAAATACAGATTAAAGAGTTATTCTTTTCCCACTGAAAATGAATCATAAATATATATTGAATTGGAATTTTCTATTTTTTAATGTTTTTTTGGCTACATCATGGATTTGGGCATGTAGTGTATTTCTGATACTTTCCTGACAGGGATTTCTTTCTCTATTAGTTGCTTTCAGGTTACAACTTGCATCCGGCTGAATCTGCGCAATATAATGAGGTAGAAACCTTGAATTATTTTTTATTTAGGAATGGATCCATAATGAATAACTGCACTGATTAACTGTAAGAGCTTCTGGTGGCGGGGGGGGGAAGCAGAGGAACCTGCAGCGGAAAAAGTGAAAAACGGGGAATCTCAGCTGGGAGGAGACACCTCGTCTTAGGAGGCAGGTGGTTCAGCGCAGGGTGTCCCTGTTCGTGGGCTTTGCATAGCGCTGGCGTTTCCAGGGCAGTGCAGACACACCGGGGAACCGGCGGGTGCACAAACTGCTGGTCGAGGCAGCTGCTCTTTTATTTCCATGGACTGTTCACTAATAATGAAATTATATGCTGACTCTAGTATTTTGCTGCTTGCAAACTCTCATCTGAATTTAACTCCCGTACCCAGAGCCCGATGGCTGAGCCTCCTCTGCTCTAACGAGTGTTTCGGGGGAACCGTGGCCTCAGTGGACCAGCGCTTCGCAAAGGGAGGCGATGCTGAGCGCACCGTGGTGCGCGGGGTCCCCTGGGAGAGCGTTGGAGCAAAGGACCGAGGGCTCTGGGCGCTTTTTTCCTTCTGTAGCTGAGATGCCAGCGCAGCCGTCTCCAGTGCCTGCACCCGCAGCTTTCTGAACAGTTCAGCTGCATGCATAAGTGCTGCATTTATAAAATCCTCTTAACGCTGCTTTCTAAAATATGTAAAATACATGAAACCTCCCGAGTCCAGGGAAGAACGCTAATGATATGTAATGAGGCGTTTCTGTGAGATGGGTCTTTACCTGAATGCTTTGGTTCAGGAAAAGGAGCTTTGTAATGAACTAAGAAGGTGAATTTATTGCCTGTTAGTGATATTAGTGCCTGTTTTCTCTTCTTCTGCAGTCTGGAGACAAATGACTTGCTCTGAAAACAAAGATAACTGCTGGGGCTACTGCTGGGGCTACTGCTGGGGCCAACTTTTGCATAGCAGCTTAATCTTCACAGGTGGGCAGCAATGAAAAACCAAATTCCACCTCCAACTGCTGATTCTGCAGCATACTCTGAAAGTTTTACAGTCCATTTGTTAAAGTCTATTTTAAAAACTCTTCTCTGCTTTATTTTATTTTCATGAGAAGTAAAAAACCACAACATTTTATCCTTCCCCCAGGAAAAAAAAAAAAAAAAAAAGACAAAAAGAATACTTAGAGAGAAGGTATTTTAATCAAGAGAAAAAGTTCTATAAATAAAATTTAAAAAAATAAAACCTCCTTGTGCTCCTCTCAAGAAGAGGGCACAGCAGCGCACAGAGAAGTCTGGCCAGTACAAACTAAACCAAACTCCTCCGGACCCATGCAATGAAACTTTTAATTGCTGCTCTCTACATCCTTTTCAAAACTATCTCATGTTAAATTTTCAGGTGTGTGAGGTTGTCATAGCCACTATTATAGGTGATAGTAAATTATAAAAATAATTTAATTCCGTATTTTTTCAGAGTAATTTTGATTTTTTTTTTTTTTTTTTGGTAGGTATGGCTGGCGGTCATTCCAGTCTGGTTGTTTTTACGTATATTTAAGTACGAAATGAATCCATCATGAAATGGTTCAGCACTTCCAATTAATTTTAATGGGATACTAGTTTCAGCCTCATTGGATCAGAGCCTGGGAATTGAAAAGTCGTCGAGCTTTTTAATAAACCCTTACAAATCTTGTTCTAAGCATTGCACGTGGTTTATCAGACTCAGGCTGAAGAAGAGCTTACTGTATCAATTTGTCCTGACAGCATCTGTCTCTGATGTTTAATTTCATTAATAAAGAGCCGTTTTCACAGAGCATTCAGAGCTGTGCGGGGCTGCTGCCGCGGCAGAAGGTTATCACCCCGAAATAACCGCTGGCTCCAGGGCCGCTGGGAGCGGCGGCAAGAGGAGGGTTTGCTGGGATTCGGGAACCGGTCCTCACGGGGGGTTCCTGGTGCCTATGTTATTATATATTATATATATTATTAAGGCACTTCAGTTCAGAGTTTTTTGTATTAATTCTCTCTCTGACTTGTGTAAAAAGCACAGAAGAAAAGTGCATCTCCTTCTGAAATGGGGTAATTTCTGAATGAGAAAGCGCCTTGGGACAGGAATGTAGGTAGGAAGGATGAAACCAACGGGAATATCGCTGAACAGAGGAAACAAGCATCCCCGTGGAAAAAAAACCCCAATAGCCTTGTCATGGGATCTGTGAAGATAATGAGTGGACAGTATCAGAGACAGACTCAGCTGAGAATTAGCTGCTGTTCTGCTCATTTAGAAGGAAGAACTGCAATGGATGACATTATTTTAGCACCAGGGTGCATGGTAAGGAGGTTTCTCATCCAAGCATCCAATCCAGCCCTCTTTGGTTTATGAGATCTGACAGGAGCCCTGCATAAAATCTGATGGCTTCAGGCAGGTGATTAGCGAAAGCATGGTGTATAATTAGTGAAGATGTTTATGGTGCAAATTAATGGAAATGAAAGCTTTACTTGTGCACATTAAATTGCAGTATTTGTGTGAGTACACATGTGCAAGGAATTGCAGTATTTTTTCACGCCTGCCCTTCAGTGCAAGCACGCGTCCGTCCCTCACAGCTGGGGATCTGGGTCTGGTGGTTGTTCTGTGAACCGACACCAGGATTTCCAGCATCTGGTGAGATGGCGATTCCCTTCCTGCTTTGCTCCTGCGGCTCCGGCTCTGCCCTCGCTCCACACCCGAAATCCGCGCCGGGGCCAGGGCTGAGCCGCCGGCTCCTCTGCGGCCTCGGCGCTCACGGGTGCTCAGAGCTATTGCTGGATTATACCTTAGTTTGTGTTAAAAACTGGGTGGGGTGGCAGAAGGGAATTTGGAGAAACTTGATGCACGGTGTGTATTTATAACCCGTTCAGGGGATGACCCTTCTTATCTTGCACACGCTTTGCCTTGGGGACTCTAGAATATTTTATTAGTTCTTAGGGTTTTATACCCTTGCAAATAAAGTCTCTGTACTGGAAAGTTGTTGTCCAAGCACCCTGCTTATATCATCTCTGCAAATGATTGCTCCAGAAAAAGAATGCACCGAAAAAATTGAATTCAGATGCAATATAAGAAAAGCAGCAATAAACTCTCTGACCAGAAAAGGAGGTGGTGGTTTTTTGTAATTCTGTCATTCCTGGTAATAAAGTTGTACCCAAAATAACTGTTCCAAGTAGAATTTTGACTGTGACTCGGAGAACTGCAGGCAACTCTATGAAAAGCTGTGAGGACGTAGCTATTTCTGTTGATTTTAGGGAGAATGGACTTGGATGAAAACGTGTGAAAGTATCAAGACTCTGGAGTTGCATTGGCAGCAGAGGGAGAAGTTTTGATTTCTTTCTCTGTGAATATGTGGATGTCTGTATGTGCTTTCTCGCTGCTCCTGGCTGTGCCTTCAGGAGGTGAAAGGTTTAAGTTGATCCCATTAGTGCCACGTATGTAGATATAAACCCTTTCCATGCTGAGTGTTGAGCGATAAGGAAGAAAATATTATGGCAGGTCACTGGATGTCTAGGTAACATGGACACGGCTCTTAGCGAAATGACACAGGAAAAAGAAATCTCCGCTTTCATCTTCTGCACACAGATGAGGAGCGTTTTCTATGTGTCTGTTTTCCCCTGGTTTTGGGGACAGTCCCAGCTCATGTTTTGCTCCAAAGACAGTGTTTCTGTTCCTATACAGAGATTTAAAATGCTTTATAGATTTTCAGTTTCCTCATGACTATCACAATTAAGTATTTTCACCGAAGTTTGTAAATGGCTTAGGTAGACCATAGGCAGTATATGGAAAATAAGCCATCTTTCATTTTATTTTGTGCTTTTCGAATGAATGCTTTAAGATAGCTTCATAGTTTTTCTTATTTGGTTTGGTTTTGTTTTGCCCATTTTTTTTTTTCTTCCTAATCTGCCTTGAAATATGGAAGAAGGATGGGGTGAAAGAGCATAAAGGTGTCTTGTTGCAGACTTCAAACAAACTGCCATGAGTAAATCCATATCAAATTCACATAAAATTGGGTTGGCTAGCATGCTTTTGATGTTCTTGAACTACTGCACAAAAAATGTTCAACAGAGATTATCTATTAAGATTTTCAGTTCAGTCGGGCATTTCTTTAAACAAACAAAAATGTTTCATCTTCAGTGAGCCCAGGCTAGTAGCTGTTATCTCTCCCTGCTGATACCAAACGGGTCGATCGGTGCCTTTCCTGTCAATGACTTTCCGATCACCTTCAGTTTCGTGGTGAAGCGGCTGTCCCCGGGTGAGGACGGTGGCGTTTGCCAGGTTCACCGTGGCTCATGGAGCCAGGGCCACGCACGTTGGGCAGATGGGGCTGGAAAGTCACTGAGTTCAATTTCCCTTCCCAGCGGACGGTGTGGAGGCACTGCTGGAGACGCTCCTCGGGCCAGACGAAGGCTCCGCACGGGTGTTCGCATGCTGGCTGCTTTGCACATCATTTATGGAAGTAAAGAGGAATAAGAGGTGGGTTCGCTTTTCTGTGTCTGTGTTTTGAAGGGAGAATTGAGGCAACGTAGTATTTCGATAACTTTCCTGGTGTGTGGTGGGGACTGTGGGGTTCCTGCTCCACTGGCTATTGCTGGTCCTGCTGTCTGTGCTGCAGGTAACACTGGGGAAAGGTCCGGTGAAAGCCCGTGTGGGACTGGGAATCCCTTGGTTTTGTGAGCCGTTATTTAATGTACAATGCCCACCGCTGGGCACGGTCTCCTCCATGCAGCATTGCCCCAACTGTGCACCAGCAGGGAGCTGTGCTGAGCCCCGGGTGTCTCTGTCCCCGGGACCCGCAGCAGTGTCCCCGCGCCTCTGGACCGCAGAAAGCGGATGCTCCATCCCGTGAGCTGCAGATGGAGCCGCAGGAATGTGGGTTCCCCTGTGTGAAAGCAGGATCTGCATGTGCCTGTGCTGGCTGGGACCTCCGAGCGGTGGCGGGTGACAAACAGCTCCCGCCGCAGAAACTGCCCCGGGCCGCGCGGGAGATGGCCCTGGAGCTGGTGCCGACCCCACTGGTCCCGGGCGGGTTGTTTTCCATCCGACTGTGCTGCTCTTGCTCTATTACATGGTCTCTTGCCTCCCAGCTTGAATCATTGCCTACATGCATGGGTAGAGCCTTTGGAAAAAAACTAAGCATGTAATTAAGAGATTCAGTATATTTTATGGGGATAGTGACTAAAGGAAACAGCTTTTCACTTTAGTAGTTGTGAGCGCCTGTCAGAAGAGATTTGTGGCAAAGGGAGGTCAGTTGGGAAGAGAGCGGCTGCTGCAGAAGTGCTGAATTCCTCCCCAAATGGGTATAACCGTGTGCATCAGTCTTACGACCTTTCACAGATGCTGTGCACGGGGATGGGCTTGGCTCTCTCAGGGCATGTGCTCGCTGCACTGCAATCCGAGACCAAAAACCCCTAAACCCAAACCCACAGACCCTTCTGCGGAGGCAGAGCCTCAGCAGGTCGTGCAGGGCCAGGAGGTTTCGACACCAGCTCTTACGCTCTGTGTGAGAACAAATCTCCACCGCTTGGAAGCCGGGCAGAGAGAAGGTGGGGTTCACCGCAGCGCTGGCCCGGGTGGTCCGGCCGGGGGCCCAGCAACGGAGCAGGAGTGCGTGGGGACGTCAGAGCATCTTGGGGGGCTCAGTTAAGCTCGTGGCTGACAGCAAGCAGCAACACGAGCAGAAGTCCAGCCCCGTTGGCTGCTCGTCTCCCCGCGTAGCGGGTCTGGATCAGCCCATCGTGCCACGGCGCCGGTGCTGCCGCCGCGGTGTCCCTGACACGTTGCGCTGGTTTGGATGCTGTTTTGACCGGGGAACGTTGCACCCAGGGACGGGGCCGAGCAGAGACCCCGGTGTCTGCTGGCTGCTCGCGGTGGCCTGTTGCTGTTTAGGATCTTCTGGAACAACTCCTGGGTCTGAAGTTGGATTTTCAGGGCCTTGCAGTGGTTTTCACCCTTTCCATGCGCATTGACAGGTGCTTTGTAGCTTTAAGGCCTTTGTGTTTGTCTTTAAACAACCAAACAAATCAGCTAATGTGTTTATGAAAGAGGTGAAGATACTTGTAGGTCTTCTCATGAAAGCCATGTGTAAACAAGCAGCACTGATTAGTTTAAACCAAAAAAGGGTTTATTTTTGAGCTGATTCCCTGACATCTATGTGCAATGGTAGATACACAAATAGAGACAAAGTAAAGTAAAGGTTTTGCTGAAATATTTGGGTTGTTATGCTCTGCAAACACTTAAAGAAGTGGCATATTAATATATCTTGTTTTCCAGTAAGTCATTAGTCGCTTAAGTGAAGTTGCTCATGCCAGTTTTCCCTTTCATTAAATATTCATGTTTACTAATGGAAATTGTCATGACAAATTGGTCAAACTGAGCAACTTCTGAATTTATGCCATAGAATAAAACAAAGTTCTTTCAGAACTCCCAGTGAGCTGAAGTAATTCTTAAAATCATTAACGCTTCATTGATTTTATAATTTAAAAAACCCCTACAATAAATAGAGCATCCTTTTGAATGCAGCATAGCTGTTTATCTCAATGCTTAGTATTACTATTCATATTTTTCCCTGAAAACGTCCATGAACTTCTAAAGATGCTTTTTATTGCCAAGCCTTAGGATTCACTCCCTGCCCAGCAGCTGTAACTGGTGGCACTTGCAGTTGTTATCTTCAAGTGACACTTCATTTTTTTTTGAATTTTTTTTTATGTCACCCACCCAAGCGCCAGGGAAATGCCATTGTTTCGGTGGCAGGTCGGGGCACCCTTGCGCTGTCGCAACAGCTGTCCCCATCCTGGAGAACTCTGTGCTGCGGGAAGGGGAGGCTGGTCCCGAGGATGCGGGATGACCCGGGCGATGCGCGGCGGTCACGGCCGGGGGGCCGGGGGTGGGAAGCGGTAAAGCCGTGTGCCTGTGTCCTTGTGCCTTGTCCTTGCCAGAGGAGAGTGGGGACAGAGGGGCCGGGATGGGACCCGAGGAGCCAAATGTGTGGGAGGGGGACGCACAGAGCCCATGGGGCTGTGGGGAAATGAGGGATCCCGCCCCAAAAAGGCCCAGACTGGCCATTACCGGCCTTCGGCAGAAAATCTGCCTGGGGACTTGGGGGGCTCTGGGAGCCTGTGGCCGTGGGTGGACGTGTGTTCCATGGGGAATAATTGCACTGGAACACCAACTGCCTGAGCTCAGGCAAGATTAACACTGCCTGAGGCAACAATAACAAGTATTAATTAATAGATCTCTATCTCCTATAAGCATGCTTATGTGGCCAAAGGCTTATGATAATGTCAAATGGGGGTAATTCTTCATAGAGACTAATTTAGCCCATTAACTAATAGCACATAACTAGTTTCATGGAGACTAATATTTCAATTCTCTGCCCCAAAGCACAGTTGCTAGACTGACTCACAGAAAGATATGATCTTTTAAACAGAGACACCACTTTTTATTTTCATGGTGCTTTTTCTTTTTTTTCTTTTTGTTTTTATTTTTAGCCTAAACTCACTTTGGGAATAATCATACTGTTACTTAAAACAAAACAGATTAAATTAAGTCATCTCTACATAGAACATTTCACAACTCTCAGTTTTTTGCCTGTGCAAATGCACACGCAGACTTGCACAGCTCTACCCCGTGCACCTTCCTGTGATGAGGATGAGGACGTCCTGCTCCCACGGTGAGGATGAGGATGTCCTGTTCCAAAGTGAGGATGAGGATGTCCTGTTCCAAAGTGAGGATGAGGACGTCCTGTTCCAAAGTGAGGATGAGGACGTCCTGTTCCAAAGTGAGGATGAGGACGTCCTGTTCCAAAGTGAGGATGAGGACGTCCTGTTCCAAAGTGAGGATGAGGACGTCCTGTTCCAAAGTGAGGATGAGGACGTCCTGTTCCAAAGTGAGGATGAGGACGTCCTGTTCCAAAGTGAGGATGAGGACGTCCTGCTCCCATGGTGAGGATGAGGACATCCTGCTCCCATGGTGAGGATAAGGATGTCCTGCTCCCATGGTGAGGGTGAGGATGTCCTTGCAGGGCAGAAACAACCATCTCAGGAGCCTTGGGATGGAGCAGCAGCATTGGGAGCCCAGGACCCGTCGGCCAAAATCACACAGAAAGCCGTGCCTGCCGTGTGTGCAGAGCTGCTCCCCACGTGCTGCCTTCAGTGGGGTGGGTTTCAACACGGTTCCTGTGTGCTCCAGAAAGCACAAGGACGCTTTTTTCAAAGCAAGCACACTGGCAAATGCATGTTGCCAAAAGCAACGGGCTTTTCCCAGCCTCCGCAACAGCACCAGCAGATCATCGCGCTGATGGAATTGCATCAACGTGCACCAATAACAGACTAAAATCTTCCCTTTGCTGTCACTGCTGTGGCTGTTTGTGGTGTTAGTGTGGACCCCCAGCTCCGATGGGCACCACTGGTGTCTGCAGCCGCAGCACCTTCCTCCTCCTCTTCTCCCTGGGGACACTGGTTCGCACTAATCCGGGGGTAACTCAAATAACCACGTACAACTGGCAGCATGGTGACTGATGATTTACATACTTACAGCCTTTGCAAAATAAGTAGTGCCGTTTGCCATCAAGCGTTATCTAAATCTGCAGCAGAAATGCTCCCAGCCGCAGGGATTTTGCTTTCTGGCTGGAGAAGGCAGCACGTACTTCAGTACTTCAGTGCCTATGGTAACGCCGGCTCCTTCCTGGGCTTAGAGATCATTATCCAGTGCTCTTTCATTCAGCAGAATTTTTATGTCTAGCAAATTAAATTTATGGGCAAAATAATTACATGTAAATGCTGCTGGGCTGTTATTCACAAGGGACCAATTTTGTAGCCATTTGTTGGCATTTGAACTGTCAAATTTATTGCACTGTAACATATACAATGTATAGTTAAAAATAGGACATGAAAGACTCCAATCTATTCTGCAGATGTAAATTTTCAGATAGCTGGACATCAGAGAGGAAAACAAAAAATATCTAAGTTAAGCCAAATGAGTAGTTTATTTGAAATGGACATTTTGCGCCCCAAAGGTTGCTGGGTTCCTGGTGGTATGTGCTGCAGTCCCAGAGTCTCGGGCTCCACCCTGGGCAAGGGTTTTTCTGAAAGTATTTTTCAGATGGAAACCTGCCTGTGTGTCCCGTTAAACATGTTTGGTGTTTCCTTCATCTGCCCGAGCTGGCGATGCAGCTGGAAACTTGTTATTCCCAGGTTACTGTTGAACAGGTTATTGCTATTGAGGGTCTAGTTTTATACACAATTTTGCATTCACCTAGCATAAGGAACACAATTTAAATTAACGCTGTATTAAGAGCAGTAGTACTGTTGTTTGGAGAATCCGGTCATAGCTCTCTCACAGTTTGAAGTTTTGTGGGTACGTTCTGTTTTTCTGGTATCTGGATCGATATTTTGCACCTCTGCTCCAGGAAATACAGTCAATATCTTTCACTCAGGTGGAAACAGTTTAGCCTCTGCTGTTCTTGTCGTTGTGCTTATGCCCAGAAAAATCTAATTGCTGCCTAATTTGGATTTTGTTTAAACTATTCCACCCTGCTCTATGGAAAGCAAAGCCGAGAGATACACAGGAAGCTGGCAACACTTACTTGTCAGTATTAACACTATGTAATTTTGTACAGTGTATGTTATGCTGGTATTAGTACGTATGTATATAATATACACAGTGTGATAATACTGCATGACATCAATATTTTTACCTGTTTTAATGCACAGACTGACTGGGTGAACACCTGACGTGTGACTTGCTGAGCCCACCAGCAGTGGGATCCTCAGCAGCCGTTTGCTCCTGGGGACCATCAGCCGCTGCTGTCCCTGTCCCCCAAGGCTTTTGTCGAGCTTCCCGAGGAACCTGCGGTCTCTCTCTGCTCCTGCAAACATCTGGGCAGATGTCAGGTGCTGGATGTTTAGCTGCTGTTCAGGTGACGGTCACCCCTCTGGGCTCAGTGGGGAAGTGCTGGAGCTGCAGCAGCAGTGATGAGGGATATGGGGGGACGGGGGAACAGGGGGATGCAGAGGGACGGAGGGATGCAGGGGATGGAGGGATATGGAGGGATGCAGGGGGATCGATGGCCGTGGCATCCCCTGCCCCGCCGTGCTCCTGCTCTGGAGCCATCTCCGCGTGCTGCGGGTCCCCGGCCCCCAGCCCCGCGCCGCGGGCGGCCGTTCATCCACTCTGCGCGAGGGGGACTCCGCCTTGTGTAAATTAAGATTAAGGAGCTGTGTATGTTATTGCACATCGAGCATCTCACTTGATGCTATCTCCCCATAAAGTTTTTGTTAACAGGGACACCCACGCACTCTTGCTTTCTTTTATGGTGCTCCTGGAAAAACAATCAATATAAAACCCTGTCGTCTCCTCGTACGACAGATGACTAATGAGTTGTAATTGCTCCCGACTCCACAGGAAACTAACTTCACAAGGAGTTAAGGATTATCTAGCTGTATGTCTCTGAGAGGTTATTATTCTGGGAAATTAATTTAATTAGTTTAGACCTATTAGAAATACAGAGGGAGAGCTGAAGACTGGCAGGGCAGAGACAGAGCAATATGCTTTCTAAAAAATTGTAAAGACTGAGTGAAAGGGGTAATTTTATGTTAACAAAATTGCTTCTTTTTCCTTTGGGCCTTTATTGTTCTGAAAATAAAATTCTGTGTTGCAGTTTTTTAAGGCAAACAGCTTTGTTCTGCTCTCACCCGGCCAAGGCGGCCGCACACGCAGGTGCAGGTGCTGAGCGCTGCCCGCTGGCTCTGGGACAGCGCGGCGGCCCCAGCGCTGACCGACAGCGGCTGCCGCGGGGACAAACCCAAACGCTCACCCGCCTCTGACTGGCTTCAGCTCTTGAAACTTGCAGAGTAAGACGAATCTTCTGTATTTAGTGTCTCTTAATGGATTTCCTCTCTGTTGTGCTTGTCCAGTCTCCTTTATGTTTTATTAACATAAAATCTAAGCGTGCTTTTAGAGGGCTGTGTTCATAGAATCGTACAACTGTTTGGGTTGGAAGAGACCTTAAAGATCATCTAGTTCCATTTATTGGAATAAAGCAATTTGTTGCGGTGTTAGATAATGAGCTTATTGTCTAAACGAGTCTGGTTTCTCATCCAGGCAGGAGCAGAACTGTCCCCCCAGGGTGTGCTTAGCTAATGAGTCCTGTTGATGAGAGAGAAATTTTCCAAACATTTGTGAAATTTGCTTCAGCCTTGAAGACCGCAGCCTCGGTGCTCCTCCACCTGTGAAACAAGCCATGCCCGCTCTCGGGTGGAAAAGCAGCCGCTCGGCAGAGCGCTGACGCGCAGGTGGTGGCACCGGGGCGCCGTGCCACTCAGGGCCGTGCGCGTGGTGGCACCGGGGCGCCGTGCCGCCCAGGGCCGTGCAGGTGGTGGCACCGGGGCACCGTGCCGCCCAGGGCCGTGCAGGTGGTGGCACCGGGGCGCCGTGCCGCCCAGGGCCGTGCGCGTGGTGGCACTGGGGCGCCGTGTCGCCCAGGGCCGTTCAGGTGGTGGCACTGGGGCGCCGTGCCGCCCAGGGCCGTGCAGGCGGTGGCACCGGGGCGCCGTGCCACCCAGGGCAGTGCAGGTGGTGGCACCGGGGTGCCGTGCCGCCCAGAGCCGTGCAGGTGGTGGCACCGGGGCGCCGTGCCGCCCAGGGCCGTGCAGGTGGTGGCACTGGGGCGCCGTGCCGCCCAGGGCCGTGCAGGCGGTGGCACCGGGGCGCCGTGCCGCCCAGGGCCGTGCAGGTGGTGGCACCGGGGCGCCGTGCCGCCCAGGGTCGTGCACGTGGTGCCGAGCTCGTCTGCGCGGGGCGGCGGGGCCTTGCTGCGGGGGGCACGGCGCCGCGGCGGCCGCGGCCCGGCCCTGCCCGGGCACGTCGCGCTGGGTACGGGTGAAATGTGCTTGCCGGGCAGCCACTGCGCTTCTGCTGGTACAAGTCCCGGCGCTGGGTGTCTGTTAGAAATGAAACTGGCCCCGTGTGCAGCTGGGGAGGGGACACCCCCCGCCTGGCCCCAGCCCGGGAGCCAGCGGCTCATCTCGGGCATCGTCACCGCTGGCGCTTCCCGGTCTGTGACAACACCAAGGTGCCCCTGGCTGAGACAGCAGTGGGTGAGGAATTTATCTTTGCGGGGTCATGGAAGATGCAATTTGGAGCAGTTTTAGGCACACAGAAGAATGTTTTGCCTTACTAATGAAGGAGTGTGGAACTTCTGCTCATCCGTGAAAAGTGTTGGGAAAATAGTGAAAAATATTATTCATAATTATTTTTAAAGCATATGTATCTGTGACATAGCGTATGTTCCTAAGGAAAAATGTTCAACAAAATACTAAAAAATGTTGCTGCTGGTGAATTTCCCACCAACACTGATCGGGGAAGAACCTGCTCTCTGATGGAAGCGGTGGTGATGGGTTTCCACTTGCCGTGGGGAGATCCCCTGCCCTGAGAAATATGGTGTATCTTCAAAAACTATTTCTGCTAGTGACACAGGATTTTTCATTTTGGCTGCAATGCAGGCCGGGCTCGTCAGGTGAGGAGCCGGGCTGGGCGGTAGGCTGGGCTCTGCTCCCTGCCCCGTCTGAGCCCGGTGCCAGCCCAGGCCCTGCCCTGTGCACCCCGATGCTGAGCTGGGGCGTGAGGGGCCAGTCCCCACCCCGCTCCCATGGGACCCCCAGCCCACCCCGGTGCCCCCCCGCCTCCACGCACCCTGCCCGCTGGGAATCATTCACCTTCAAAGGGCCACAAGGAGAGGATGGAAGCGGGATCCCTGCGTGGCATCCCGCCTGCAAACAGCTCGGGTTTGTGCTTGATGGGAGGAAATAGCCATTTTTGTCCTCTTTCAACTATGAGGAGGAGAACTTGTGCAAATGCGAACTGCGGGTGGATGGGATGCTCCGGTCCCATGCTCCGAGTGCTAATTACGCCAAGAAAATGTCAAGTTTGAGGGTTGTTTATGTTTCCAGGAGGAGATTTGTGCCGCACGCACAGGAGGGGTTTATCTCGGAGAGGGGGGAGATGGGCCCTGAAATGGATTTTCATGCTCAGAGCTTCCAAACACAAGCACTGTGCAGCTTTCTGTTTGTTTTGCAAATCCTTATCATCCCACAGTTATTGCTTGTGAAGTGGAGCAAAAAATGAAGCCCGTGGAGGCCGCAGTGGCGGGACTGGCGCCTCCCTCCCCGCTCAGCCGGGCTCTTGTTCTGGAAGGACACACATGCACATCCAACAAAAGCCTCCAAACGGGTATCTACATGTAGTAATTAGTGTACAAGTTCAGCCTTCTAGGAGCTGAGCATATTGCATTTCTGCTGTGTGTGAGTTGTTTACAGATAGCTTGTTTCTTGGGGTCTTCACAATTATTTCATGTCTCAATATTTTATTTATTCAGTAATAGAATTATGATTTGCTTTGACTTATTTCAGACAGAAGATTAAACAGCCAGCAGTCTATAACTTTTAAAATGTCGTAACAAAGCTCATGTTAAAATTGAAGGGAGGATGCGGGGGGGTGTGAGTGAATTTAGCTCACTATGGAACACACCTTCCCCAATTGCTGTCAAAGAGCTCCAGCTGCTGCAGGCAGGTTTTCGATTTCACATGAGAGGAAGCTCCTGCTTGCACCGATGCGGCGGGTGCTGCAGTTTGCTGGGAGGCTCCGGTCCGGCGTCGCTCCCGCATCCCCCCGCCCTGCGGTTCGGCGTCCCCTGCGCTCCCCCTGCTCCGGGGTGCCCCGGGGTGCCTGGGCAGCCAAGCCAGAGGGGTGACCTGTCCCCCTCCCTCTCTCTTCGCACATGTGCAGACGGTGGAGAGACGTGCTGTGGCAGTTGCACATCCCCCGAGATCCGGAGCTTTCGATGGGGCAGTCGATGGCTCTTTGGCACATTTGTGCCCCATTGGCCTGTCCCCGCGTTCACCCCCAGGGTGGTCCCACGGGTGACTTCACCTCCCCCGGCTGGGGGGCAGGAGGGTGGGACCCTCAGCCGATTGACGGGGTCCCCAACACAGGAGGTGCCCAGAGGAGCTGAGGAGCTTCTGGGCCGTGTTTACCGCCCGCAGCCGGATCTGAGCAGGCTGCAAAACGGGGTCCCCGCCGCAGCCCCCCCGCAGCGGCCTGGGGGCAGCGGGTCTGTGAACTGGAGCCCCCCCCTTCCACTGGGACCCGTCTGAGGAGACTGAGAGCGCCGAACCTCCTCCCGTGGCGAGCGGTTATTACCGGGGAGATCCCCGCGCGAGCCCTGGCCCAGCCCGGCCGGTGGCAGCGCTCGCCTGGCCCAGCCCCGCGCCCGTTTCTTGCGGGTGTCCTGGGCCGAGAGGCCTCTGGTTTTGTCTCCTGTGGGTGTGCGAGTGCGCGTTGTGGAGCCTCGCTATCCTTATGGTGTCGTACCCCAATAACCTCCTCAACTGGTATCCGAACCTGTATTTTATGTTGTCAGAATGCTAAATAATTGTATAAACCCTGTTTCTAGTCGGTTTATCGGCTACACTTTTCCGGCTAGAATCAAGTCTGGTTTGGAACATGTTGTCCGCCTAAAATTGACTTTTGGGGAGTCTCCATGACACCGGCAGAAAGATCTGCAGAGCTGGGGTGAGGTGAGAGCCCCCGTCTTGAATCACAGCTCTGTACAGATGTAAAGACAATATAAAAGTGGAAATAGGAACACATGCATTCAAAGTGAACGTTTGATCTGGAAGGTTTTTGTTGTTCTGGTTTTTTTCCCAGAATGTATATTTCCTTCCGTTTGTTTCTTAGGTGTGTCGGGTAGATTTCTTTTTGCGGGTAATTGCATCAAAGCACTACAATTTTGCAAGCAGTGTAAGTTCCGTCACAGTGTTATTCTTGTCTGGCAATCTGCTGGGGTGGTTTTTCCCAGCTGTGCACCGCACCCTGCTCAGCGGCTCCGTCCTGCCCTCAGCACCACAGCCTGACCGCTGCTGCTGCAATTAAAGACAACAACCGCGATGTACATAGGAACAATAAATTATTAAGATTGTGTGGAAATGCAAGATAATTTATTGTAAGGAAGCCTTGTGCAATATTTCTCAATAGATGGGCTCTTTTGCAGAACAAGAGGGATTTCTGATTTTGCTGATAAAGGTTACATTTGTCTAACAAAGACAAAAAAAATATTTTGTTTATAAAGTGACTTAAAGCATCCATGGAGTACATATAAATTGGCTTGAAAGTAGGTCAGCATGGCTTTTTACATAGTGTAATTGTGATGCATTTGTATGTGAATTCAATTACAGAACTGTAAAAGCTTACAGGGAAAGCTACACGGTACACAAGTTCTTTGGCACGATCTCTCTTGCTTTAATCTCTCCAAGCTGGTGAGTCTGGGGAGAGCTTGATTAAAGTCAGTGACAGTAATTCTGGAAAATGCAAGCGAATGAAGCGCCTGGTATCCTGGCCTGCCAGGGAGGAGGAGAAACCTCTGTAGCTTTCCTCTGTTTCCTGTGCCTGATTTTCAGAGAGGACAGCAGAATCAGAACGTTAATTAACTCTTGGGTAGCTGCGTGTGTGCAGATTGAGCCGATCTGCGCTGCCCGGCTCGGCCGGTGGCTGTTTGGGGACGCGGTGCCAGCCGCCCAGCCTGGCCGATGGGGACACGGTGCCAGCCCGAGCGCTGGCCGAAGGAGACACGGGGACAGCTGAGCCCGCTCCGGGGGTCTCGGCACCTCGCAGCCCCTGTCTGCGACGTCTGCGCTGCTGCTGGGAGCCCTGGGGCAGGGCAGCGCTGCAGAGCGGGGTCTGGGCCGGAGCAGCGGCTGAGCAGTGGGGATGCTGGTGCGGAGGGCAGGGAGCTCTGAGCGCAGCGTGGTGACAGCGGCAGCTCATGTTCACAAGGTTTTTCTTTCTCTCAGAAGTGGAAAAGATTAGAGGGGCAGGGTGATAAAAGCCTGAGAAGTGAGGCTACTCCAGCAGCAGTGCTGTGCTGTTCGCACAAAGTGCTTCACACAGAAGCAGCAGCAGCATCTTTCCTCCCCCTGCCCTTCTCCTTTCCCTTTACCAGCACCAGCCAGCAAATTACCCTGTTCCTATTACCAGTTATTGAGTGTTTGGATAAGATGGAGTCGAATTATTTGCATGTTCAAAGAGAGAAAACTAGACTGCAGCATATTTTACGGCTTTTATAAAATTTTGATGTGTGTTGTTGGAATAGATGGAAAGGCACCACCAGAGCTTGAGGGCAGAGCTCTTCTCAGAGAACCTTGCTGCTGAATTAATGCAGGCAAACAGTTAGCAGAAAGCAAGAATGTGCAGTTAAATTTAGAAAAATAAATGTTTTATTTTTGTATTTGGACTGCCAAGTAAGAGAGGCACCTGATTTAAAAAAAAAAAAAATTATTCGAGTGCGACCCTAAGGTTGTATATTTAGCATTTGTAACTCAGATTTGGACTGTTTCTCATTAGAAACTGAGAGGGCAGAGTGGGAGGTAATTGAGAAGAGCAGGAAAGGGAAGCAAAACAAACATAGTTCAAACACTAAGGGGTTTGAGTGTGCATGTGGATTTTTAAGCTTAAAATGTGTTTTTCAAAGTACAAGATTTTTCTATGGGATTGACAGCTTCTTAGTTTTGTAGTTGGCTGCCAGATGTAATGATTTTATCTGTCCCTCTGCTCCAGAGGTGTCTCTGTGCCCTGGCTGGGGTGCTCATTCCACACAGGGAGGCATTTGTGCTTTCAGCACAGTTACTCATGAACCAGGTTTTGTGGCTCTCTGTGGTCCCTCTGTGCTTTGCCTTGCTCCAAAGGTGATGTACAAATGTTTATCCAGAGCTGCTGTTAAAACCTTCTGAATGAACGAGTCTGATTTCCTTTATGGATTCAGCATCAATCTGTCAGTATTATTTAAGTATCTGTGTGACGTGACATGGCTTTGAGTCTAGCATGACTCCTTTCATTAAAAGCCTACAATTACCTCAAGATAACCTTCTTTTTTAACCCTCATTTTATTCATGACTTTGACATTTCTGGTCGATTCGCTTCAAGCTTCACTTGTATTTTGGGGAAGCAAATTTTTGTGTCTCTGTATAATGATGGCATCACATTAGTATTCAACATACCTGCACTGGGTTGCAGCTGGGTAGTGGGGCAGTGGCACTACGAGCTGTTTGACACACTGCCAGCTGGGCAGGGACTTTGTGCTTCGGAGATGATCTCCTGCCTTTAAAAGCTTCACTTCAGGAACTTTTTTTTCGAGGTTGTGGTCTGTAATATTGATTTGAGTTTTGACAGGCAGGTGCCAGATTCTTGGGTCTTGGGGAGCTCGTGTGCTTCTGAGCTCTCTGGACCTATAAACTTCTGCTCCCGGGGGTCCCTGCTCCCTCCCGTGATGTCTCTTTCTCCAGCACATCACAGAGGGTATATTTTGCACCTAATAAGATATCTATGTTCAATATTCAGTATACCTGAATATTGTCCTACTTAATCTGCTGTAGGCACCATGAAAAATAAACTCATGTTATTTTGCAGTTTTACAGCAAATTATTCAGAACATCATACCTAGAAATAAACAGGCATTAATGTAACTCGTGAGCATATTGTCATTTTACACACACTTACTTCCAACTCGTACACTTTCAGTTGCTTGGTTGCACGTACACATTGACTGTATGATCATGTGTGCACACAAATTTGTGACAGCTACAACATGCGTGTTTCAGGGAAAGAGAACTGGAAGTTAAAGGCTCAAGAAAGCATGAGAATGCCTGAAAACAAGTATGAGCTCAAACAGCTTTGCAGTCTGAGGATAGCGGAACAGCCCATGTGTGCTCTCTTCTACACAGACACAAGCCAAACCATCAGCTCCGCAAGAATTGTTAAGATAAATATCTCTTGGTTGCGTTTTCAGTTCTAAACTGACAGTCTGACCATTTGCATAATCTAAATTCTCTGTTGCTTTAGCAGGGGTGTGACTGCTACCACACGAGGTTAGCGTGAATTGCTGAGGAACTGCCATGTTGCATTATGCATTTTTTTGTTGTTGTCTTAATGAATAAGTTCCAGAGAAGGCTATTATTAATTAAGCTGCAATATGGCATAGTTGGCTAGCAGTGAGGAGATGCTAACTTGATCTGAAGGACCCATCTGTGGAACTTTCTCTTTCAAAACCACAGCCCAGTCGTCACCGTACACTGGAGGGAATTGTTGGCAGCATTTCAGTGCATTACTGTGCCAAAAAGGTGCCTTTGCAAGACAGAAATAAATTGGAAGTGTGGGGATTCATTGTGATAAGCCTGCCACAGGTAGGTAGCATGGGGACAAGACGTAGTTCAGTGTATTAGAGTCTCGGGTTTGAATAGATGAAAAAAATTCCAAGCATATGCTAAACTATTCTCCACATGAATAACAGTTTCTAATTTGCTCGACACATCTCTAATAATCCTGGCAGCTTCTCTTTTCATAATTAACATCTTCATTTCGCTGCTTTCTAAAGGCGTAATGTGCATTCTGGCTCCGAGGAATTCAGCGGTGGGAAGCGGAGGTGGGAGATGCTCCGGGGGAGCTGCTTTCGAACAGAGTCAGCAGCAGAGCAGGAGAATAAATCGTTTGTTCACTAATATGAAAAATGAAGCTCTGTTCAGAAAATGTGTAGATAAACAGAGACTTTTATATGTGTGTATTACTGCTTGGGCATATATTAGTTACTGGTTGCTGTAGCTTACCAAACTGCCCCATGTCACTGTAGCAGCACTACCACAAACGGCAGTTTTGGGGCTGTCGTGGTGGGGTGGCAGCTCCTGGGCAGCGATTCCTGCCTGACAGGCACAGCCCCGGCCCCGCTGCCGAGCCCCCCAAGGGTAGAGCTGCAGTGCTGGGTGGGGGGTCAGCACGGGGTGTTTTGGGGGAGCCCCTGTCCTGGCGCCCACCAGCCCGGACCCCCAGCCGCAGGAGCTCGCAGTCCCCGGCCTCGCAGAGAACTGCCTGTGGGAATTATCCCCAGAATACACAGGTTCTTTTCCTCCCACGGCTTCTCCCGTCTCCATGACCTAGTTACTGACTCACAGCACACGCAGAAAGCCATGGGAGTGAAAAACAGATATCTATTTGAATAAGAAAAGTTGATTGCTATTTTAAGCGCCTCACAATATAGAAGCGTTTCAAGCTCTAACACCCTACTCATCTATACCAGAGAGATAACTGTAAAGGCTGCTCCCTCCCTGTCCTACAGTTTGAAAGTGCTGGAGTTTCAGGCAGTTAAAATCCCTTTGCATGTCTCTAGTGTACCTGTTGTAGTCACTGTGTTCTCAGGCCAACATGACTCAGACTTGAAACAGCAAATTATCTTGTTTGGAGGAGGTTTTATAGGTGGTTTTATGTAATTGGTGTAAGGTGAATATTTCAGACGGAGTAATTTAATTAAGTGACACCTGAGTTACCGTATTGCTTTGGGACAGAGGCGAGGGAATGCCCCAGTGCCAGTAACTGGTGCAGATAAAATGCTTGCTCTTTTTTCTGTCCTTTAGAAGAAAGCTGCAGCCTTTTCCCCAAGCAGATGAAGAACATGCTGGAGACGCCTGTCCTCAGCTCAGAGGCTGGGGACACGCACGTGCTGGATGTCAGGGCTGGGGCGGGTGAGCAGGGCGGCTGCAAGGGATGCGGGAGCAGGATGCGGGAGTAAAACATCAGACCCAGATGTCAGCCTGAGCTTCATGGTCACCTATGCAGTACAAACAAATGCCACCAGCTCTGGGGACGCTGTGCAGCTCAGGCCTGTCCCCGCTGTTGTGTTAGTGCTTTGAGTGGCATGTCAGATCTAGAAGGGAGGAAAGTGGGAAATTGTTAAGTTAGTTACTTGTTGGTTTATTTGGGTTTTTTTGGGCGATGGCTGCATTGCCATGGGACAAATGGAGCGTGTGGTCGCTCGGCTCTAGGCTGGTCTCCTCTTCACCCCCAGCTCAGCAGCCCTCGCAGCCGAGGCAGCAGAACGTGAACCCAAGCGAGCGGCTGCTTCCTCCCGAGAGGTGATGTCACTGCCAGGATGATGGATCTGGGGGCAGGCGGTGACCCAGAGATGCTATCTCAAAGAGACAGCCTGCAGCTTGTGATGGATAATGCAGGAAACTCCAGTGACAGGCATGATGCAATTTGAAAAATATAACTCGTGCAAAGAAAACGGGGAGAAATCCCCTCGGTCTCATCACGCTATGCTTCTCCAGTTGCCTTCCATTTTGCCCAGAAAAGCAAAGTGATTTTCAGTTGTTCTTGCTTTCCTCGGGGTGCTGCTGGGGATATTTATGACTGAACAAACATATTCTCCCCTGCAACCTCTGTTTGTGTTTTGCTCTACCCAGCAGCTGCACATCTGTTTCCAATGGAGCGATCACTCGGGTGTGAAGCAGAAAGTGCCGGAGTGACTTCACTGTGTGAGCAGGTAGAGGGAGAGATGGGGAGAGCCAGACTCTGGAAATGGGAGAAGGTGGAGTGCATTTTTTGGCATAATGTTGCTGATAGGGAAGGTTTGGGAACTAGGATGCAATTTCCAGAGGATGGCAAGGGTTTCAGCAGTGAAGGTGCCTGAGGTGGTGCAGATCCAGATACAGACGGTTAAAGACGACCAGGGTGCTGCTTGTCCATCCTCTGCCTGGATGGAGGGGGCAACTCTGTTCAGCTGAGGACATTTGACACATTCAGCAAGTGATAGCAGGAAAATTCAGGATGCTTTTGGCATTTCTTCATTTGGCTTTGAAAGCTGTGTAAAGATTCAAAACAGTGAAGGCAGCAGGCTCAGCTGCATAAGGCTAATTTTGTGTTGCAATTTCATTTAGATAAATTACTCCTGTGAGTTCCTAATAAAAACAGATGTTGGCTTGTGTCAAACTTAGTGAACACTTCTGATAACAGGAGCAGCTATTTTTAGTTTTCTGTTAACCCAGTTCAGCCTTACATCAAGTTGTATTAAACCTAGAAGATACAAATAGGATCCATGCTGGTTATTCATTTGCTTCAAAACATGCCAAACCCATCTCTTCCGCTTGGCATAGCAGGTGGCTCGGGAGTCACTGGGGGCAGGTTGTTTGTCACAGCTGGAGCAGCAATTGTCCCCACTGCCTGCAGCTGGGGTGGGGGCATTGCAGAGGGGGAAGCTCAGGCCAGGGACAGGCACAGCAAAGGGCCACAGAGACCAAGAACCTGCCCCATAGAAACAGCTGCCACAGCTGGACCGAGTTGGGCGTGCAGGGCTGCACAGCTGGGCGGTAGGCAGCAGCACCACACAGCTGGATGGAGGGCAGCACTGCACATCTGGGTCCAGGGCAGTGTTGCACAGCAGGGTGGCAGGAACACTGCACAGCTGATCGGCAGTGGTGCACAGCTGGGTGGGGCTGCACAGCTGGATGGCAGGTTGGACTGCACAGCTAGATGGTGGGTTGAGCCGCACAGCTGGATGATGGGCAGCCCTGGGGATCTGCGAGCGTGGGGCAGAGCAGCTGCTGTTCCTGGGCAAAGGGACACGGTGTTCACTGGTTGTCACCATCTGCCTTTGGACGTGGCAGGCGCTGGAGCTGGGGAGCAGCCCCCCGAGAGGTGCCGGGTCTGTCCCTGCGTTGGGAGCAATGGGCAGCCAGGGGCACAGCGCTGGCCGTCCCTGGTCCTCCCCGCTGCTCTCTGTCCTCCCCGTGCATTCCCTATATATTTGCATTTACTCCTATACAACTGGAAGCCCTGACGTGTCCAACCAGCCTTCCCAGGGGCAGTTTTCTGCGGGTGATGGGTATCGGCTCCGCTGCCTGGAGTCTTGAGCTCTTCCACACTGCAGCAGCTTCTAGGAAACTTCATTGTTCATCTCAATGGCTAGCATTTAGAATTATGTTATGTGAAGTTTCATTTACTTCCAAGGCAACTTCAGTAAGGAGAAATGCAATATAAACCCAGAAAAACCCAGCCCTGGCTTCCCCCCCTGCTTAGTTTAGTTTAACTTAGTTGAGACTGCAGAGAATAAACTTTGATTCTTGAGTTTTGCAAGTTTTTTGTTTTCTCTGACTCCCTTTTCCAAATTTTAGATTTTTATCAGCTAATAGTTGCTTTGACATTAAGTGCACAGCTACAAACAATTAGCATGCACAATTAAACCCCTATTTATACCAATTTTTGTCTCTATGGGAAAAGTTTTATTTCAGCTCCTCATTATTTTAAAGCAATTTGCAGAAAACAGTACTGTTAGGAAAATTAGGCTAGTGGCATTTGGGGTGAGCTGAACGCGCTGTTAAGCAAGTCAGAAATAAGTGTAAATTTCTTTCGTTTGACTTCATTTGCTGTGGATCAAGTTTGATACTAATGGTAAAAAATAGGTCAAGCTTTTAAAAACATTGAGGTCTTTCTGTGCGATGAAACTGAATAAAAGTGGCAAGAGAAAAATTGGGGTTTTTTTCCTGATATCTGAATTGGAATAATTTTGATAGTTCTATTATCCCTTGAAACCAAGGGAAACCAGCCTGGCACGGCAGGTCCTGTCCCTGCCTGGGCACAGGGTGTGTGACACAAAGGCACCGTCCCTGCATTGCGTCTTGTGGTGTGATAAATACGTACAGGGTGGGGGAGAAAGGAGATGCAATTAAATGATTCTGCAGCTACTTATATACCTGCCTAATAGCAGCTGGATTATTAAAATTAGTAAATTAGATGTGATTAGTACATTTGGCTGAAGTACGAAAATGTAGCTTGTGGATGTTGTATGACCAAGAAATATGGAGAAGCTGCTGCTGCTGACTAGCAAAATAGTGATCAATAGATAAAGCAGAAGAAGAGGAAAGAAATCAGAAAGATGTAAGACCCCAAGAACGTTCCTGAAATGTTCCTGTTTGGAGGATCACCTGAAGAGGTTTTTGTTGCAGCAACATCCTCCATCGGAATATGTTTGCATCAGAAGCCGGCGTGGTATTTACAAAGTAAATGCATTTCATATTTTTTCAAAAGCCCTTTCAGTGCTGCTGAGTTGTGAGTAAAGCCCTGAGAAGGGAATGAGTTGGGCAGGCTCCGCTCTGCGCCTGCAGCCACGGCGGTTTGTGGGGGCACCCAGGGCAGGAGCAGGAGCAGGGGCAGGGGCAGGAGCAGGGGCAGGGGCAGGAGCAGGAGCAGGAGCAGGGCTCTCCCGGGGCAGGGGCAGGAGCAGGAGCAGGGCTCCCCCGGGGCAGGGGCAGGAGCAGGGCTCTCCCGGGGCAGGGGCAGGGGCAGGAGCAGGGCTCTCCCGGGGCAGGGGCAGGAGCAGGGCTCTCCCGGGGCAGGGGCAGGGGCAGGAGCAGGGCTCTCCCGGAGCAGGGGCAGGAGCAGGGGCAGGGGCAGGAGCAGGAGCAGGAGCAGGGCTCTCCCGGGGCAGGGGCAGGAGCAGGAGCAGGGCTCTCCCGGAGCAGGGGCAGGGGCAGGAGCAGGGCTCCCCCGGAGCAGGGGCAGGGGCAGGAGCAGGGCTCTCCCGGGGCAGGGGCAGGAGCAGGAGCAGGGCTCTCCCGGGGCAGGGGCAGGAGCAGGAGCAGGGCTCTCCCGGGGCAGGGGCAGGAGCAGGGCTCTCCCGGAGCAGGGGCAGGAGCAGGGCTCTCCCGGGGCAGGGGCAGGGGCAGGAGCAGGGCTCTCCCGGGGCAGGGGCAGGGGCAGGAGCAGGAGCAGGGCTCTCCCGGAGCAGGGGCAGGAGCAGGAGCAGGGCTCTCCCGGAGCAGGGGCAGGGGCAGGGGCAGGAGCAGGAGCAGGGCTCTCCCGGAGCAGGGGCAGGGGCAGGAGCAGGGCTCTCCCGGGGCAGGGGCAGGGGCAGGAGCAGGGCTCTCCCGGAGCAGGGGCAGGGGCAGGGGCAGGAGCAGGGCTCTCCCGGGGCAGGGGCAGGAGCAGGAGCAGGGCTCTCCCGGGGCAGGGCACTCGGCTCTATGGTCTGATTAAATCCTGCGTGGCTCAGATCCTGTGGAAAACACTGGGAAGCTCCGAGGTGGTTTCAGCAGGAGTGTGAGCCCTCGGGAGACACCAGGATTAACAGCACAGAACCCCAGCTCACTCCCGTGAGCCTGACCTGAGAGCAGGGGATCCCAGGCAGGGGAGAGGACTCCAAGGGCTGGAAGTGAGGCAGAGGACAAGTTTCCTGCTCAGTAGCTCCCAGTCAAACGCAGCCAAATGCTGAAAGGTTGCTTCACCTTATTTTCCTTCCCATCCTTTCGTCAGATGTGACTGAACAGGAATTCTTCCATCTGCTCCCTCATTGTATAACAAAGATGTACTTTGATTTCCGAAGGGGGCATAATTTTAACTAGAATAGTAGAAAGCATGTCAATAGTTTAACAGTTGTAAAATTAGAAGAAAACCCAAAAGAGACAAGGAAATAGCTGGTGTTAAAGTGTTAGAATAATCTTATCCTGTAATAGTATCCTGTGCAGCTTAAAGCAGCTCTCTTCAGCTGGTGTCTGTCAAACCCTATCAGGAATGTAAGGTGACATTATGAAGTCTCCAGATATATTTTCATGTCGTTTAGCTGATTTGTGTCATTTGATAAATTGCATGTTTGTGAAATCAGTGTTCTTCACCACGAGTATTTGTCTGCTTTGCCAGTGTCAAAGTTCTGTGCTAGAGACAACAGCAGCAATTTAAGAGCTATCGCTTCACAAGATCTTACCACCTTCTTATTAAAAACCTTTATTCATTTTTCAGCAGACTTGGTATAAAAGATTAATGAGATACATGAAGATACACAAGGTGAGTCTTCTTCAAATCTGCAGCAGGGCATTGAGTGGGAACGTGTTTAAAATTCCCTTAAGGTTCTAGTGGTTTTTAACTGTATTGAGTTATTAAGTTGGAGCCTTTTGGTCCCCCAAATTCCACTGCGATAGGTATTACCCGCCCTGGTTTGAACAGCGGATGGTAAATCTCCCTTCCTCACCTTACAAGTGTCCTGTTGGAGTTTATGACTTTAGGTAAAACCATTCTGGCAAACACAAGATAAAAAGTATCTTAATATTACTATATTGTAACTGGTGACAGTGAGTCACTGGAAGTTCAATAATGGCACACAGATCAGCGTATGTTGCTGGGAAATCTGGGCCAGCACTTTTTTGGGCTGACCGGTACCAGTCAGGTCTGAAACGCGTCCGTGTCCGCGCAGCAGCTCCTGCCAGCGCTGCCCAATGGTCGGATGCATCTGCTGGGTTCTGTGGGTCCTGCAGCAGCTCCTGTGAGCTGGTGTGTCTGCTGGGTTCTGTGGGTCCTGCAGCAGCTCCTGTGAGCTGGTGTGTCTGCTGGGTTCTGTGGGTCCCGCAGCAGCTCCTGTGGGCTGGTTCACCTGCTGGGTTCTGGGTTCTGTGGGTCCCGCAGCAGCTCCTGTGGGCTGGTTCACGTTCTGGGTTCTGTGGGTCCCGCAGCAGCTCCTGTGAGCTGGTTCACGTTCTGGGTTCTGTGGGTCCCGCAGCAGCTCCCGTGAGCTGGTGCATCTGCTGGGTTCTGCTCACGCTGGGGCAGCAGAAGGGACTTGCTATGTCGGCTCCTGTGCTTCAGTGTGGCTGTAAATGTATCAGCAAGTGCTCAACCGCATCTGGCGGGGCTGACTCACTGACTGAGGGTCTTCAAGGCCTTGATCCAGAAACACTATCCTGCCTAATTTCCTGGTTGTGAAAACAAATATTAGTAAATGAATAAAACCTTTTTCTTCTGATCATGTATTCTTTTAGACAAAAACTATTTCTTGACAGTTCGTCTTGCAGCTTATCAGCTTTTTGCATTTTCAACTTTTCTTCTTTGAGCCTTGCAAGATAAGCTGACTTAGAGAGGAACATTCATCAGCTCTATTTTAGTTTCAGATGCGAAGTTTAATGGCTTTCCTGATGACCCAGCATAATGCCTGACTTGTTTAGTAAAAAAATCCCCATAAAAATAGAGCTTAAAAGAAAACTCCTGAATACTTGTATTAGGTGTTGTGTTTGATCCCAGATAACACTGAGCTGCTGTATCAATCATATCTATTACGAAACAATGCTATGCAGCTCTCGGCTCTGTGCTGGCAAATTTTGAACACACCAGTGATGGGTGTAGGATTTTAATAGCTTCACTTGAGCTTTACTGCATAGTTAACATCACATCTGCTGAAGAATAAATCATCCATTTGAATAGTCCAAATGAATAGATTTGGTCCTGTATTGTAATTTAACTCAAGTTTTCAAATTTCTCTTTGTTATTCCAAAAAGGGAAGAGAACAGAATGAAGAACTCAGAAATGTGACATTGCATAATTAAACATATTTCTGACTGTATCCATCTATCTCTGTCTGTCCAAGCCTGCAGCCTTGCCTTCCTCCAGAACAGCATAAGGCCTGTCAGTGCTTTTGACGCCAACGTTTTAAAAGCCTTGGCTGGTCCCTTGCAGTTGTAAGCTGGTATGTGTTAGAAGGGGCTCAACAGATTTGGGACTGTGACTTTACTGCCAAAGAACTGAAGAAGATGGAGTTTATCAGCCCACTCTTGGGAAAAATGACCTGGACATATTTAGTAGAAGTGAATTAAAATCCCTCATCTTGACCCAACTGTGCCAGAGGAGTGTTTGCCGTCCCTACAGACGAGCTCTCGGATCACTACGCATCCTGGAAGGTGTGAGGGCAGAGGTGTTTGCTGCTGGCTCCTGGAGCTGGAGAATCGAGGGCGTACATCAATCCATAGGATGGAAACACAGACTTCAGGAGACTTTAATGGTAGGTTAAAATCTAGTTCTAAGACTGATAGTTGAATGAAAATACAACATAATTACAGATTACAGGTGTGAAGTTGCAGAGCAATTGTAGTTGTCTCTCAATGTACATACATCTCTTGTCAGCCTCTACTGGGGACTCTGCTCATCGCACCACTTCTGGGTAGATGGAAATGATTCAAAGAGCAGCTACAATGATTAAAGCCAGGATAGGATTTATGAGGAAAGATTAAAGAATTCAATATGTATAACCTGACTAAATGATGGCTTAAGGGGAAGTATAACTCTTTATGAGTGTTTCAAGGTTACAGATATCAAGGACTGGAAGGACCGTTCAGCGCGTCACAGGCAGAATTGCTGAGAGCAGTGAGGTGGTACTAAGAAAAAGTAAATTTTCAAATGCTGGTGACACCACGTGATCAGGTTTAGGTATAAGGGAAAACCAAAATGTCACTGCACGGAGATGACAGGAATGTCTCGGATCTGTGGAGACCTCTCCAGTTTCCGGGTTCCCAGAGTGTTTCCACAGAGCTCCGTGCCACAGCCGGGCAGCCAGACCGCGCCGACCTTCCCGCGCCGGCCGCGAGGGCTGGGATGGGTCCGCTGGCACAAGGACTCTGGCGAACAGAGACAAGGCTGAACTGTCCACCTCTGCTAGTCCCGGTGTCTCATCAGGACGACACAGGTTGTGGGGCATCGTCCTTCTCATTGGTCCTGACACATGGTTCAGAGTCAATTTCCAAGGCGGAATGTGGGAATTTGCACTGGCTGTGAAAGGTGCAGACACCAGGTGGAAGATGGACAGGACAGGGCTGGTCTGACCTTGGGTCCAAGTTACAGACCAGGGCAGGTTTCCAGGCTGGGGACTGGATGAGCTAGATCACTTTGCCAGATTAACCAGGCTAGAAATAAAAGGAATTAATGCTAGGAACTAACTACAAGCTGTGGTGTAGCAGGGCAGCCTGGAAGGCTCCAGGGAACATCCAGAGAAGTACCTGCGTGATGATGTGCTTATTGTTGTCGCCGTCTTCATATTTATGTATTTTGTATTCATGGTTTTATTGCCTGTACTCAGGGGTGTGTAGCCCTATACACTGATTGTAAGTTGGAGGGACTTTTAATACTTCACTGAAAAATATCTTGTCATGAGTAAAGATAGAAAATGTCATTGTTTTGTTAGCTGAGACCTGTATCCAAGTATATCATTAAATCAGTTATGGAAAACAGACTTGGGAAATAATAGTCCATACTGTATTGCATGCCCCCTGCACTGTGTGGCTTGGGTTTTTGTTTGTTTTCTTTTTTCTTCTTCTTAGATGATTTGAAGAAGAAATGTAGTTTTTTTATATGAGCTTAAACCTCATATTAGGAATAATTTTTATTTCAAAATCCAAATGTTATGCTGACTGAGCACCAAACTTATTTTTCAATTACCTTAGTTCTCTTTCTCAAAGTGCTGCTTTTTCTAGGTAATTTGTTTTTATACCTCATTCAGAGCTCCGAAAACGCAGGGAGGCTTTTTTATTGTTAGCCCTGAGCAATGACTAGAAGTCAAACAGCAGCAACTGAATGTCTGCGGGTTGGCTGGAAACAGGGAGTTTCTGGAGACTGCGAGGGTGAGTTCCCACGGGATGGATGCGGCTGGGATGGGGGTCCCGGTGGGCTGGGATGGGGGTCCCGGTGGGCTGGGATTGGGGTCCTGGTGGGCTGGGATGGGGGTCCCGGTGGGCTGGGATGGGGGTCCCCATGCGGCTGGGATGGGGTCTCCGTGTGGCTGCTCCAGCCCCCCGGGCACGGCGGTTTGTGTTCCACGGACCAACGCTCTCCCACCGTGTCCCTGTGCCCAGCGCTCCCTGTTCCCGTCCTGCATCTCCATCACAGAGCACCAGGTGGGACCTGGGCTCTGTCCATTTTAGTCCTGCAGGTTTAAACTGAAACGAGAGCCAGCTTTGCCAAGTCGCTGTATTCAGATGAAGTGCAGAATGGCAGAGTGCTTTGGGTTGGAAGGGATCTTCAAAGAACATCTCGTCCAACTCCCCGCTGTGGGCAGGCACAGCCTCCACCAGATCAGGCTGCTCAGAGTCCTGTATCCTGAGGTAGAGAATATTTTGTTGCTCTCTATGGGAACTGGGTTCATACATTAAACAAGAAAAATAGGTACTAGCCTCTAGGAGCTTTTCTGATACATCCTGAAATAAAACCTAAAAAGAATATATGAAAAGCAGAGGAAATATCCTTATTAAATAGCCAGGTTGAAACATGGCTACGTGATGAGAACATATAATGTGATACAGGCATTTCAACTAAAAATATATCAAATTATTTCCCAAAGATAGGCATCATGGATGAAATTGCCTTCATACATCACACTAATTAAAGTCTATGAAATATCTTGTGACTGTCAGTTGGTATTTACGTTTCTCTTCAACCATCTGATAGCGGCTACTGACTTAACTGAACAGAGGATCTTTTGATTTCTCTGCACGTCCGTGTCTCATGTTATACCCATGTTATACTGACAGACATCCACTGAGCTCTGAAAGGTTGTCGTGGATTCAGTCTGATGTTTTTTTCTGAAGGATTTTTCCATCGAGTTCCAAGACTCTTGAATTAAATCTGCTCTGGGAGCCTCCTTTAACACAGCAGCAGCAGTTGGCGATTTTTGCCTCGCTCTTTTCTTGAATCTCTTCTCTGTCCAGGGAGGAGCCTGGCTGCAGTTTTCTGTGGACCCTGCTGGTATCTCCAGGCCATCCCTGGTGCAGAGACCCCGCGGAGCGACGTGGCCGGGGGTGGATGCAGGTGTTGAGCATCGTCACCGTCCCACCGCAGCAGCCCCGGCGCAGCCGCCTGGGAAATCAACGGGCACTAAGGCAGCCTGTGCCTAGAGAAAATGGGCTGGGATCAGAATGGCATTTCTGCTGGAAATGGTGCTGTTGCCTCTGCACAGCCGATTTTTGATGTATTTCTGTTGTCTTTAGAAAAATGGAGCTCCAGGTAGCAATCCTGCATCTTAACAGAATTGTCAGCAAATGACTCTTGTTCCAGTGTTTTGGTGCCATTTTTCCTGAGCTGCCTTTATAATGAATGGTGAATCTTTACATGCCCCATGTGAGTTACTGAGATCCAAATCTGTTCTGGAAATAGTCTGTCTGACAGCCCTTTTATTGGCACCGCGGCTATTTAAATGAGAAACCTGTGCGGGAGATGAAGGAGCTGCCCTGGGAGATGGCAAGCGGGAGCTGATGGGTTCTGCACGGGCAATCAGTGACCCTTTGGCTTTCCACTCTAATTACTTTCCTGTCAGATGTTCAATTAGAGTGACAGGGTCCCAAATTCCCAAAGATATCTGGTTTGTCTTAGAAGATTAAAGGGTGGCAACTATTTTCAATATGATTATCATCATTATCTCTGGGAGATTTTATACTTCAGAAGTCAAAGTCATAATAGTCCAGCTCACTGCAATTATTTGCAAATTGCCTTAATGTATTTTCCAGAAGCTCTTTTTTGTACTTTGTAATGTATTTATTTCCTAAGCCAACAGCACATTAAAATGCTAAAATGTCTCTGAACCTCTGAAGCCAGTCTGGTGGTAACTTGCATGGACTTTTCCAGCATCCCCTTTACCCACCAGTAACCCCATCCATTTTTGTTAAAACACCACTTTTTGGTGTTCTCGCTGGTAACATACCTTGAAGGATTGCTTCTTTTTTTGGTTAAAACGGAAGGAAATTTGTTAACATTGCGGTAATTCTCTATGCTGATGGAAATGCTTGGGAAAACATATACTTAAAACAATAAAGAAAATATTCAGAGACACACAAAAAATGCTCAGTTTCTCAAAAAATGCATTTTTTTCTGAAGAGGGAGTTTTGACCCACCAGGGGCTGGAAACAGCCCTGTGTCGGGCAGGTGACTCTGGCCAGCTCTGTTTGCTCTATTGCAGAGACCAAGCGGTTTTAGGAGAGCGACCAGAGGCTTTGGGTGCAGCTGGTGAATGCAGCAGTTTGGATCCCGGCCACATCTGTTCCCTTTCTTCTTATCCTTAACGGTGAGTAGAGAACGAAGAGACAATATGGCCTGTGTGTTAAATTGAAACTAACCCAAATAGCTTCTAAAATACACTCAGCTAATTGTTCAAGAGTAATTTGCAGACCAAGAGTTACACTGCAATAATTGTGAATAATGAGTAAACCATGAAAAAAATGGTAAATGGCTTGCAGACATTTTGTGAACAGAAAATGAGGCTAAATTCATTGAATAAATTAATTGCTATGGATTATTCTCTCAGCTTTAATCTGCCGCCTGCTGAAAGGAGTCTGTGCAAATGGAAAAGCTGGTCCACAGCTTTCATTTTGAAATGTGGCTGCTTTGCACTGAATAGAAAAGAGTCCTGAAAGGCTTTTTGCTGTGTTATAATAATGTATCATGCTTGTAACACAATTTTCACCTTCAAAGTTTTACCTGCCCTTTGGGATGGGGCAGTTTTCTAATCCCGTTTTATTAGTGAGCAGCAGATGGAGAGCCTGCAGGGAGGAGAGGTGATTTTTCCCAAGGCCGCGCATCATCTCATTGGCAGAATTCAAGCTGGAGTTTGGGATTTTGCAGTCCCTGGCTGATGCTTATGATATTTTTCTGTTTGAAGACTTCCCCTTCCTGCAAAAACACGCATACTGGGAGATGAACAAAACAACCCTAAGCAGTTTTGAGGCTTTGCTAATGAAAATGTAGAGGAAAAGAAGGAATGAGAAGACACGTCCTTCAGCCCGTTTTAGAAGATCAGTTCTAGTAAAGAGGAATTATATTTTAAGAACCAGACAGATAGTCTCAGATTTACTATCAGAGAACAGCAGTGAAGGCAGAGCATTTGCTGTAAGGATTATGATTACCTGACAGGGTCTTATCATCACCAGGAGAAATGACCCTGATTTAGAAAAGGTCTGTTCATTTATAAGTAGCTGTTGCTTTTTAATAGGACTTCTTTTTTTTTCTTACTGCTATTAATACTAATAAAAATAAAACTAAGGCCCATGCCTTTACTTGGATAAAGTTTGTGATTTAGAATGAAATTTGGAGAGCCTTGTAGATCAACCCTTGGATTTTTATAAGCAGCTCGTGGCAATTTCTGTGTCTGTGAGCGCACAAGCCCGTCCAGGCTGGGCACGGCCGTCTGTCCTGCCCTGCGCGGGCACACGCGTCTCTCCCGACTCGGCTGCCGTGGCCAGTGCCCCATCTGCGTGTCCTTGAGCTGCTGGTGTCTGGTCACAGCTTCAGACAAGCTCTTTGCTGTCAGCGGGGCTCAGGGTGGTGTCACCGGGCTCAGATTTACGTCCTGTGCAAGTTATACCTTTGAGAAAGCTCCAGCGTTCCTCCTCGTGCCGGCCCTGCCGTCGGTATTTACAGCAGGACTCTTCCACACCCGCCCGACTCGCCGCACAGTGATAGGAAACAAATCTATACGTCCTTTTCCTATAGCTCCCAGGCTAAACCAGCTGTGTGGTACAGCAGCCAGAGGAGCTGTACAGACGAGCTGCTGCCACGGAGTCCTGTTAAACGGAGAACAATTACCCCAGCTGGCTTGATCGTGTCCCCTCAGTTTATCAAAATAGATTTTTCCCCTCCATTTGATGAAGTTTAATAGAGCAGAACAGAATCCCAGATGTTAACGTTAACTGTAGGGTGAGACGAAGGGAAATGCGGTTCCGCCGGTTGCGGGCAGCTCGCCGGGGCTCCGTGTGCGCCCCGGTGCCGCCTGGTGCCCTCCTGCTCCGCGCCATCGCAGCCCCTGGTCTCCAGCAGCCCCCACAGAAAAAGGCATTGTCTCCATTGTGCTTGGTTCTACTGAAACAGAGTTCTGAAATGTTGATCTCAGCATAACGTTAGGTTTTGCTGCTGTTGCTGACTTCTTCAGCGCGTACCTTTTGATGCATCTTTCAGGTCTTGTTTGTTCACAACACCTTTCCTGTTCTGAGGCTGCATTTCTAATGGTTTCTCATCAGAAATGATCCAAGCCCATTGATGCCCCTGGCGCACTCTGAACCCGCCGGTGTGTGAGGGGCTCATCCCACGCTCACCAGACGTGTGCAGGGTTGGGGCTGGTTTGCTGCTCCAGGAGCCTCTTAGTTCTCCTTGGCTGCTTCAAACATTCACTGAGAATCACACTTTCTGCCTTCCCTTGAAATGACACCAACATAAAGAAATTAAAATAAGTGTCTTTTCCTGATGTGCCTGGAGCCATAAAATGATTTGTATACAAAATCAAACTGCATAAATCAGAATCTTTTTTTCCATGTTTGGGAAGGTTAAACCTCCAGCAGCAATGGCAGCAACACGTTGTACTCAGAGTTTTGCAGACACAATGTCACTTTTATTTTATTACACAATGCAGTTCACCCTAAATTATGTTTTCATCTTTTAATTTATTTGCATGAAAAAGATGACATGGCATAAATCATCTTGTATAGGTTGCTGTGTTATTTGCATTTCAGAAGTTGTTTTTAACTGTGTGTTGGAAAGGAATTTGCAATCGAGAAGCTTTGGGAGACATTAACTTTTAGTGGTTGGTGGTTCTCAAAAGGTGATGAATTACATTAATTTTTCTTAGGATGAACATCCCGAAGTTTGTGTCTTTCTAAAAAAACTTGTCTGAAGCCAAGACTGAAAGCCGGTGAGTGACTCTTTCATCTTGAGAAGTAATTCCTCTCAGAAAAGCAGGGTAGATGGGATGAGTTTGGTCTCTGGAGCTGCTCGGCACTGTTCCTGCAGCACCGCGACTGCCCACGGAGGTCGAGTGGGAAGGAGGAGATGGGACAGCTCCCCGTGCCGGGGAGGTCTGAGGAGCAGCATCGCTGGGTCCTGCCAGCGCTGCCTGTGCTCCGGCTGCTCTTCCCACCCGTGCGTGTTTGATGGCACCTGACGCACGGCAACTGGAAGTCTAGAAAGCTTTAATAAATCTTCAGATGACTATTTCCTACTAAAAACATGTGATGAGAAGCTGTATCTTAAATTCAATGCAGCATGCAGCACACAGGGAACAAAACAGCAGAGTAAAATATATTTTATTATAAACGCAGGCTGCACATGAAAGAGCTCTTTAAATATCTGACACGTTAAATGCATTATATTCCCCTTCAGGAAAGAAGCAGTCAGAGGGACAGGGCTGATGAACTGCGCTTATTAACTTGACTTGGCGGTGATGAGAGCAGTATTGACAAGAAGGCTGTGGCAGACTTCAAACGCGTTTACTGCCGGCAGGGGGTTAGAGCGCTGCTCCGGCACAAGGTCGGGATTACTTGACGCGTTGATGCAGGGTCTCCAGGAGGGGCTCGTCACCTGCAGGGAGCGCGGCTCGGGTCTGGCAGCAAAGCGGGGAGCAGGGCCAGCGTTTCGGCCGACAGCAGCGCCCGCCGAGCCCGGGACGGGCGGCAGCACCGAGGCCGCTGGCGAGCAGGACGGGATTCACAGCTCTGCAAACGCGGGGCGATCACATACTGCTTCGTCGTGCTCTTCGTGGACGCATCTTGGCGTAACCTTTTGAACAGGTTGCTTGCTGCTCTGTCCAGCTCACTCTTTAATAGGATGGATCTAGAGGCAAGTCATCCTTAATGATATACAAACATCCTAATTACTTTTGTAAATTGAATCCTGGAGTTGACGGGTACTATAAGTGTCCAGTATGGAAAAGCATTTATAGAATCCAGGTGCTACCAAAATAGCTTTAACGTGCTGGAATGTATAAATAAATAACTATTGCTTTCTCTTCTTACAGAAGAGCGCTCCTCTATAGTTTTCTTCTCAGAACAGCTCCTGTGGCATGACAGACCATCCACTTCAGGTTTCCCTAAGACTTTGAAAACTCTTTCTGTGTTTTTTGCACTAGCTAACTTCACATCCTGTTTGAAGGTCCCTCTCTCCACGTGGGCTGTGCGTTACCAGCACTACCAGCACACGGGCACGTCTCCAGCAAGGACACCAGCTCATCGCATCTCACTGCTGCTCCCCCAAAAACAGCATTGCAGAGGAAGCTGGCAGATCTAATTGATCTCTGTGTTGTCAAATGGATACTAGATTAGTGATTTGTGCATACTCTGCTGTTATTAAGTTCCTTCAAGTTAAAAGCTATTGTATTTTTTTTTCTTTTGGTAAATGAAGGAGAAAGAACTAAGTGCTGTTGCCCAGTCTAAGCAAGAGCAGATCTGTTACTCTGAGACCTACAGGAACCTACTCAGCAGTGTCTGAATACAGCAGCTGTTTTTTAGTCAGAAGCTTGATATTTTACATAGAAATGGTGGCCGGTAGGACTGGATCTTCTACTGAGTTTCTTGGCAACATCCACTTGCCCTCGGTGAAGTCTCCAAAAGCTATTCACAGGATATCACAAAGGAAAGGATTCTAAAATTTCTGGGACAGAAACCTGTATATGTGGCTGTGGAAAACACAGGCAGTGAGTGCTACTGTCAGAAATATCAGTGTGTATGCTCAGGGAGGTGGAGGACAATGCAGCACACCCTATAAATTAATGCCCATGTCTATTCTGGTATTCACAGAGAGATGCAGGTGTTATTTTCATATTTTTCTAACTTATTTTTTGGTAGAATTATAATTCACTGAATTGACGTATGTACATTTTTGTAGTTTCTGTTGCCTAGGGCTATTGCACTTCAGTCTTTGATGTCATCAGATCTTGCAAACCAAGCTGCATGGCCAGCAGCTGGAGGAGAGGCTTCCCAGGAATTTCCCAACGCTGTGTGGAATGGTTTGTGACTGAAGATGGCACTTTCTGCTCTGAGGCAGCACTGAGCAGCCCGGCACGGCGCAGGGAGCTGGGGCACCGTGGGCTCCATCTGCAGAGGAGGCGTCAGCGCGGCCGTGCAACCTGATTTCCTGCCAACTGCAGAGTGGATGTCCTGCCCAAAATCAAAGGTATGTAACTAATCCTGCATTCAGATCTTCCAGAGGATATATTACTACTTTTCACTCTCTCCTAACCTGTCAGTGATGTTTTCTGTGCAGCATTTCAGAGAAGGATGGAGGAGATGGTGTCTGTGGGCAGAGGGAGTTGTGAGATGCTGACAGTCACTCCTGTGCAGGTCTGGTGTGTGTGTGGTGCAGCGGGCAGGTACAAACCGGATAACTGTATAAATGTTTGGCCATTTAGAAACTGTGAACTCCCGCTGGAAAAGCAGCGGGGGCTGTTCTGTACACACCGTGTCCTGTGGGTTCCTTCCTCTCCCGAGGGAACGTGATGCCCGCTGGTGCTCGGGGCCGGGGGGGACCGGGTGCGTGTCCGCGGTGCTGGGAGCAGCTCCTGTGCGGGGAGACGTCCCTGCACCCGGCCGTGTCCCTGCGCCCGGCCGTGTCCCTGCGCCCGGCCGTGTCCCTGCGCCTGGCCGTGTCCCTGTGCCCGGCCGTGTCCCTGCGCCCGGCCGTGTCCCTGCGCCCAGCCGTGTCCCTGCGCCTGGCCGTGTCCCTGTGCCCGGCCGTGTCCCTGCGCCCGGCCGTGTCCCTGCGCCCAGCCGTGTCCCTGCGCCTGGCCGTGTCCCTGCGCCGTGCGGACAGCAGCTGCGCACAGCTGGCCACTGTTCCTCGAGCACTGCAGGACGTTGGTAGCGGTTCTGCAAACGGGGTCTCGTTTGCCGTTAGCGAGTGACCAGCCCTTTAGTCACATCAACAAGTAATTGCTCACATGAGTAATCCCATTGACAGCAGCTGGATGAGGGCTGCGTCAGTATGATTTAGCAAATAACTAGGCAGTTGTTTAGAGTAGAAATGCTGCTAGTTTATGTAGAAGTGGGAGGCATTTCTATCACATTCATTAAAGAAAACACCATGTGAATTATCACTTAACATCTGCAGAAAAAGGCAGATTTTAAGTAGCATGACACAATTAAAGGAATGAATCTTTTCCTACCAGTGGCAATGTGAGATTTTCTGTTAATGTTTGCCATGTTTTTCTCTTACCCAGCTGATAAACTCAGGTTGAACCTAATGCTGGCTTCTTTCCAGATAAGACATCATGAGTCAGGAATACCCTTGGTTTAGAATTTGGTTAATTCCTTAGTTAGTGGTGGATGACCCTGGTGTGCTCTTTTAGACCTGCATGGCTTTACAGAGACAAAATCAGCAAAGAGCAAACCAAATTTCTGCTAGAGATTTGGTGATACAAGTCTGGGGCCAGACACGGCGTGTGGACCTGCTGAAATAACCCGTTGTGGTTTGTGCTGGCCAGGACACGGCTCTGCTGCTGTGGGAGGCGTTAAAGTCCACAGCCCTGCCAAATTCCTGTGTGGAAACTGGATCTCCCCCCTTAAGCTTCCCTGCAGTTCCAGCCCCATCAAAGTGTCGTTTGGGGTGTTTTCCCAGGCAGGGACCAGCGCTCAGCTGCTGCCAGGCTGCACCCCAGGGACAGGGAGGGTCGTCCCTTCGGGGGTCCCTCAGGCCGAGCACTGAGCAGCCAGCGGTGCCACCGCGCCAGCTCACAGCCTGTGCCCGAGGACACTCGCTGCCCTGTGTGCAGCTTCATGAAACGCTGGGGGGGTAAAATTTCTATTAGGCTTGAAAGTGGTACACGTTGCCTGAAGAAAAGTTGTTCTTTTTTGCTTTGTTTTGTTTTTTAATAGCTTTAAAAACAATTTTATACTGTTTTCTGCTGGTTTGGCTGTCCTGACTTTCAGCTGGTGTAGAGCAGAGTGCGGTGACAGCGAAACCGTGTCCCTGGACGGCAGATGTGTCAGGAGCGCTGAGCACCACCGTGGGGACAGTGACCGGGCTGGTAAATACGTACCAAGAGCTTTCCTCATCGGGGAAATGGAAGTTTCAAAGAGGAGATAGTTTCCTTGTCAGGCATTCTCCCATACTTTGGAGATGGATATCTTTTTGGTAAATCCCCAGTTTTTTAGGAAAAAATGTGTTCCAGCTGCAATTCATGGATAATCTGAGTAACAAGGTAGATAGGTTGACAAAAGATCTCTGTAGTAGCACAGGAAGAAAAGCAAACTGATAACTCTTGACAGATTGATGGCTTCTTCCTTCATCTAAATCTTTATAGATTAGCATGTCTATTTTATTTTCATGGGTATGTTTGTTAGCACTATATCATCTGGCCTAATCTGTATGAGAAATGTATTTATTGTAGAGCTCTGGGGCGTTTATACTGTTCACTTGTCACCAAGAATAACGAAGAGGACAGGTAAGATAATTTCAACCATATTAAGGGTTGAGAGATGACTATACACGTTTTGGTAATGGGGCACTTGGAGTGAATGATCCGAAATTCTTTTGTTACGTATTTGCTAAAAATACACCCTTTTAATGGTCTTTTTTTTCACTTGTGTGTGTATATATATACACATACATACAGTGTTTTCCCTGGCCCAGCCCAAGCCTGCGCACCCAGCGGTCTCCGCTTCATCCATCCTCTCATCTCCGCAGGGGACACCAATAACTGCTCTGTGGCCGGTGATTTTGAACACACCTCATACTTGTGTTGCGTTAATTGATTTAGGTGACACTTTCCCAGCGTTCCTGGCGGGCTGTTCATGGAGTGTGCACAAGCCTTGCTGGCCGAGACGCCGCGTCCCATCCGCATCAGTGCCGGGGCCGTTTGTCCCTCCCCCAGCCCTCCTCTTCCCTGACCGAATCCTCCCTACATTTGATTTTATTTTTACTATTTATTCTTGAGAAATTTATAAACCTGTATTGCTTATGTCTCTTGGGCCACCATCTAATCTTCTAGGTGTCGACAACTTGACTGATGAATAATGGGTTCCACTATCTTTCCAGCTGCCAAAGGGAGATGTAATTTCTAAATGCATCCTTTAAGATAGAACCAGTGTTTGTCCTTCTTCAGGAGTTAGTGCTTTACATTATTGGAAACTCCTTTTCACTGTAATATACAAAAGAAATATTTGGAAATAAACCATTTACATTTATAAGTGTGTAGATTAGGGGCCCAATATTTTGGGTGCTGCAGAAGTCCTGTCAGTGATACTCTTGGCTCTGGAAAACTTAATATTATGTAGACAAGGAAGACAACTGAAAGAACTGAAAACAAACACACAAGGAAATTAAATGAATTCCTGAGGTATAGGTCAGTGCTGCAATGGAGATTAAAAGTCAGTCTCTTTGAAATCCAGAACAAAACTTTGCCATCTCTCTGATATTTTTTTGATGGACTGTGAAAAATGTAGAGAAACGAAACTGGCCCCTTGAAAACATTCCAAATTGAAGAATAACATGAAATGTAATTTTATAATTTAAATGATGGGAATTTAAAAAATACACTAAAATCCCAATGAGAACTTCGAAAATAGATTTTTTTGTTGTTATTCTTTATTTATACTTTCAATGAAGAAAGTAGCTATCAATATATTTGCCTCATAATGTTAGCAAAAAAGGTACTTGGATAAAGCTGAATTTAATCTTCTTCCATTACTGTGGATACAAACAAAAAGTGGTTATGAATCACTTTTCATTGATAGAAGGAATTTATTTGTCCATTTGTTTTACTGGCGTGTCTGCTGAAATTGAAGTTCTTGATTAATGATCTACAGGAGGTGACGCCAAAGAAACCTGCTTGTGGAACCGCAAGGGAGCTCTGCAGGGCTGTGGTGGGTTGTGTATAATCCGACTGGAGCCGGGACTGGGATGTGACCCATCGGCACCCCGGGCAGGAGGCGGAGCACGGACACGGGCGGTCGCCGTGGTGCACGGACACGGGCAGTCGCCATGGTACACGGACACGGGCGGTCGCCGTGGTGCACGGACACGGGCAGTCGCCATGGTACACGGACATGGGCGGTCGCCGTGGTGCACGGACACGGGCGGTCGCCGCGGTGCACGGACACGGGCGGTCGCCATGGTACACGGACACGGGCGGTCGCCATGGTACACGGACACGGGCGGTCGCCGCGGTGCACGGACACGGGCGGTCGCCGTGGTGCACGGACACGGGCAGTCGCCGCAGAGCACAGGCACCTCCTGCCATCGTTCACATGGTTAAAGTGATTTTGCTATAATATAAAGAGGTAATATGCTATAAACAGATCCAGGTTATGTGTAGGACATTACTATTGGGCCAGCTCTCTTGTACTTGTCTGCTACCCTTTTATTTTCTTCCTAGGTTTTGGTTTTGTGGGTTTTTTTGGTTTTTTTTTTTCTTGCACATCTTGTCCTTTACCATATGGGGTATAAATTCTCCCTTCTGCTGTTTTCTGGCCTGCACCTCTCTTGTTCTTATTAGCCCCTTCTCTTGCAGTTCCAACGTCAGATACGCCAGACAGCCACTTTGCTCCTCTCAGAGCTTTTCTGCCTCTGGCTCCCTTGTATTCCTTAAATAGCACCGTTTTTCCTGCTTGAGCGGGTTCTCTGAAATTAAAAGCCTTTTCAGGAGTGCTGCTCCACTTTATAAATCGTACATCATATGGACTGTTTACTGCACACAGATTTGAACAAACTCATTTTTCAGCGTGGCATATCGCTAACGAGGCCGTATCGCTAACGAGGCCGTGGGGCCGGGCGGGGGGTTGTTCTCTATTACTGTCTCGCTCTTTCCCCTTTTTATCAGTTTCAGGATTCCCAGTGTTACAAGGTGGTAACAAATTAAGTCTTATCCGTGTGGAAGAGTTTACTGAAACTGGCGAATGTATTTTTGTGCAGTAAAGAAAAAGGTAAAGAAACCAAGGAAAAGGTATGCAAACAGATGCAATGTTCACGCTGCTCTTGCGGCAGCACGACATCTGATGAACAGCATCCTTATAGATACACAGTTTTGTCTGAAAACAGGTTGCTGCTCACACCGGTACTCACCACTTGTGCCCTGATCGAGCCCCATTTGACCTTTTGACTCTTTCCGTGGAAAAATGGTGTTTGCTTGAAAATCCAATTCGCCATTGAAAATGTCTTGACCTTAAAGATTTCATTAGTCGTCAGCAGGTGAGCAGGTCGCAGGTCCTTCGGGTCTGTCGTCTGACTCGAGGGGAGTTCAGACAAGTCTTCTGGCACAAGAATAGCTGGAATCAATACTTAGACTTCATCCTAAAGAATGGGAAGAGTGATGAAGTATTAATGGCAATTTTGGCTTCTGATATACTTTTTACGTCATCAGAACTGATGAAGCATTTCATGGGAGAAAAGAGAAAAAAACAATGAATCAGGGAGTATTCCTCTAGGCTGATGAGTACATGTGGTGTGATAAAATGCTATTATTAATCTCAGCTGGGTGCAAATAATGGATTCAGAGAAGAAAAAAGAGTCCCTGCAAACAAACTCCAACCACTTGGAAAAATATCTTGAACGTAAAAGCAAAAAGTAACTGTTACATGAGGCTTTGAGTGCAACGGTCCAAAATACTCAAGGACTGAACAAAGTTTTGTATGCGATTAGTTCTCTATATTAAAAATAACACAACACGTGGAAACATTGAAATGAAGGTGCTTACAGTATTTAACAAATCTCTTATTTCCATGGCTGTGCAGGCTGTGCTGGGCTCTGGAGAGCAGGCGGCTGGGGACGCCTGTCCAGAGCTGCCTGTGGATGCTGCAATAGTTTTGGGCTGAGCATGTATAATTAATTTAATCTTAAATCAATTTACAGTATCAATAATGAAGCTCCTCTTAATGGACTTTTGACTGGTCAAGTGTCAAGGCAGATTGCGCAGTGTGTAGAAAACGGAGAGGAACAACTTCCCTTGTTGCGTAAGCTCGTTGCAGAGCATGAATTAATCATCCTCTCTCGCTGGCAACCGCTTCATCCTGCTCTGAGGTTCCTGAAGTTAACTTCTTCCTAATTTAACATATGCCTGCAGTTTAAAAGCAGCCTCCTCCTCTTAAGAAAAAGCACCTAATTTATGTGCCATTTTAACTCTCAATAAAAGAGCATGCTCATGAGCTCTGAAAAAGAGAAATAACCGCGACTGGAAGTTACAGTTTCTGCAGAGTCGGAGCTGAACCAGGAGTTCAGTCGCAGTTCAGTGCAGCTGCAGCGCTGCCTGGGGCTCGGCACTGAACTGTGGAACCCGTTTCTGTCCCAAAGGCACTGGGGAAGGGCCGTCTGCTCTACCATTCACACATCACCTCGGACCCTTCTGGGAATGGCCCTACGTCTGTGCTCTGGAATGACGCTGTTGGTAACGCTGCTGCTCCCCTGCACCAAGTGCTGTTTACAGATTGAGGCATCGCGGACAGTTTTAGCACAATTGCACCCATGAAAATCAACCACAGCTGTACTGGTAAAACTCCTCCTAATATTTCACATCTGTAATTTTCTCATCAGTCTGGATAGCAAGTCTTCTGATGCTCTAGAACATGGATGAAACCAAGATAATCTCTTTAGCAAATTAATATATATCCTTAATTAATCTTCTGTGGTGCATGCATTTCTGTTCTCCACCTTTGAAAGGTGCTGAGGGCTTCACTATGAGAAAACACTGGTAAATTTAGGGACAGATGAGGATTTAAAAGCTAAATATTTATTTGTCCCACTCCCACTGGGAAATTCTGCACTGTAGTAAGTGTTTTGGCCATGTTGAAGGTTACAGTCACCTTTATTGTTTAAAGATTTCAATCTAACAAGAAAAAGACAGGTTTTGATTCCTCCTCAGAAAGTAGCTGCATTACTAAAAAAATTTTTTTAAAGAAGCACACACCTCCCACCCTCTTCCATGTTATTCCACAACAGAAAATACTGTTTCTGGATAATCAGGATCCCAGTTCAGTGCATTTTTAAGGCAATGTAATAGATCTCTCCTGTTCAAATCTGGAAGCCCCGTCACGGCTGCCCAGAGCGAGCACCCCTGTGTGTGGCAGAGCTCGGGGCTGCCCTGCCGCCCACTTCTGGCTTCGGTTCTTTCTCTTCTCAGCTTTCCTAAATGTGAGCAAGTTTCCTTATAATGAATGTCTCTGTTTCCAGTCATGCCTTCATTGCAGCATCATGAAAAAGCCAGATAGATGCTACCATTTGCCTATGTAAGATAAATAATGATTAGGTGGTGGGTTTCTCATCTGAAGATGGATTGGGCAATAGAAGCTGTTCTCTCTGGAATTTCTCTTTTCAGGTGGCTGAGAAGCAATTTCAAGCAACAGAGAAGTTCTGGCCTGGTAGCGTTCATCATCTCATTTCTGGTAGAGAAATTAGTCATGATGTAAGTAAATAATGGTGAGAGTGTAAAAGGCAGAGCAATGCAGCATTTTTCTTCATCTTTTGATTGCTGCATTGCAAAAGCCATTGCCATGGTGAAGAACAATCTGCAGCCTCCTCTGCAAAAAGGTGGCAGTGTGATTAGGCAGGAGGTACCTCTGAATGCTGCCTGGTTTGTAACCAAAATACCCTCCTGACGTCGTAAACAAACCTGCCAGCAGCTTCCAAAGCCTTTCCCCTCCAACCAGCCGTGCTCTCACCCCCTTTTCCTTTCTACTCCCTTCTGCTTTCATACAGACTGGAATGTGCAGACGTGCAGAACAGCTGTGAAACTGGTAGTACTGAGCACACCTCCGGGACGGGGCGTCTGGGAAGGTGTAACGCCCCTTCCAATCCCATTTTGCAGGTGGAAGGGATGGGGACGCGCTGGGGACGTGTGCAGGGGCCTCTCTGAACCAAGCTCACTGTAAACTCCAAACTGTTCAAGCCGCGCGTTGCTCTTATGGCCAAGTGCCCCCCAAGGAGTACGTCCACAAGTTCCCGTGGTCTTCTGGAGTAACAATAAATTACCCTTAATATATATTGAGTTGTTCTTCCATTTATACGGTTTATTTCTTATGTTAATGGAAAGTGTGTTCTCTGCTTATTGTAACTTCTACCAGCACAGATGTTGTAGGGGAGAGCAAAACAGCCAAAAAATCTTGGGGATTTCAGCTCGAGGAGACTGAATTTTTTATTTTTATGTGTTTCGGGGTTTTTTGGTCTGTGTTACAGCTATCACATCACAGAGGATATGTTATAACCCCCTGTTTTGGTCTGTGCGCAGGCCTGGATGGAGGGCTGTGGCTGTGCCTGAGATCTGTGCCTCACGCACCTTTTCAGTTTAGCTTCCATCTCATTCCAAGGCCATAGCAAAATGACTTTTGTTGCTCCTTCTATTGCGTATTCATTCATCATTTTCATGCGATAACTATGCAGAGTTGTGTCATGTGTTATGCAGCTCAGCCACACGGAAAGCTGCCAATGTGAAAAAACATTTTTTTTTCTCAGAACCAGAAACTAGGAGCTCTTTCTTGTCATGCTTCAGGAAAGCGAAAAGTAGCACTGGCTCAAAACCTGTGGGTTTAAGTTTTCCCATTCCTCATATGTCTCTGAGATTTCAGAAAGTTTTCTTGCTCATATTGGATTGAAAGCATCAGCTTTTGAAGATTTCCTTGGAAAAACAACCCAAAATGTGTGTTTGAAGCAGAACCAATGACACATATTGTGAGGTCACAAAAACATGTTTCTGTAAAGGGTGAATTTTTTGGTTTAGTGCTAGCCAGCCTGGGTGTGAGGAGATGGGTGACACTGGGGAGCAAATGGTGAAGGTCTGACCCGGATTTGGCTTTTTCGGTTTTCTGCCGTGTCCCGGAGCTCAGCAGAACCGGCTGCGGGGGGAGGTTCAGTGACGCGCAGGGTGCTGCGGCTCACAAGGGCTGGATCCCAGAGTTCATAACGACCCAGATGTTCATTGATTTCTCTCTGCTGCCCCAGATGTTTATTGATTTATCTATCTCTACTGTCCTCACCGGTCAGCAGGTCTGAGTCACATGGACTCTTGCTGAGACACAAAGTGATTGTGATTGAAACCATTTGTGACCCCTAGACATGACAGTTTTGGAGATTTTCTTTCAGCTAATGAGTTTGTTTTTTCCAGCTGCCTGGCTGTCTGCCAGACAAACCTGATCGGTCCATCTCTGCTCCGGTGCACGAGCTGCAGGACAGCGCGTCCTCGGAGAGGAGTTTGGGCACATGTAGAGCAGTATCGTCACCACCCGCGTGTGGCGTTTCCAGCTCCCCATCCTGCTGGTTTAAGGACACACATGGTATTTTCCCCATTTCTGGAGGGGCATGTCTCCATCCAGCCTTCTGCATAAGTAGAAGTTTATCTAAACAGGTCTCTGAGGTGATTTGTCAGGGTGATGCTTTGGAGACCTGCAATAATTTTAGCTCTCTCTTTTCAGAGCTGACACTAAATCTGTGGAAATCAATCATGTCAGAAAGCCCATTATTTCTTAATTGCAGGACGTGTGAGTGCAGACCGTCCCCAGCAGGTTACGGGATCGTGCCGCTGGAGGGAATTTTTCTTTCCAGCAGCAGAGCGAGGGCAAAGCAGGGCCGGGGCACCCGCCCAGCCCCGGGGACGGTGACCGCGGGATGGTGCTGGTGTCACCGTCACCCCGCTGGCAGCTCTTCCAGGACGGGGAGCTGGGGATGAGCCCGGGCTGCGCTGCAGAGCCGGGGCTGGGCTGCAGGGCACAGGCTGTGCTGCTGTGTTTTGCCGTCTCAGCAGAGCTCCTGGGCTGCCCGGGAGCTTGGAGGCAAAGGCACTTTGCTGCTTCAGGAGAGGTGATGGGAGCAAAGGAGTCCTGGCGACAAAAAGCGGGTGGTTAGTGTTTTCATGAGCTTCCAACAAGCCCAGCTTCTCCCTGTGTCACCCCTGGGGTCCCAGCTCTGCACTCACAGCCGAGGTGTCACCGAGCAGGACGGGGTGTCTCATCCCGGGGGCGGCAGCACCCGTGCCTGCTGCCCAAAACAGGAGGTTTCTTACCCTGCCCCGGGGTAACTCGGTTCTGCCAGAGCGCCAGCTCTGATCTGCTTCGGCCCTGAGTTACCCGCGGGCGCTGGAGCCACTGGGGTCACCGGTTCCAATGGGCACAGCTGCGACAGCACAACACGGGGACACGATGCTCTGCAAGATCCAGGGAAGCAAAGACAGAAAATGTAGGGGGGAAAAAAGACATTTACATTTCTTACTTGGAGGAGTAAAATAAACATGGGAACATTTCCCAGGAGAAGAGCTTGTTATGGTGTAGATATAAACCCGCAGAGGGTCACACGTATGATATTTGCAGAAACATGTCACTCAGGCTCTGTGACAAGCTCGGTTTCTGTGCTGCTGCCTTTCTGTGCAGGCTGCATGGAGCACACCAGACTAGTTTGTCCCGGATTGGCAAAGTACTTAACCTTTTTCTGACATTTTATGGTCAAGAAAGATCAAAACAGGGGGAAACAGCTTTCAGTTGCTGGATTATTTTTTTTGCTGATATTTCAACCACAGATATGACATATTTGAGTTTACCGAAAAAGCCATTTATGATGTTTCTACTGAAAAATTTAAGCCAACTTTACTGAGCAGGAGTGGTTAACGGTTTCCTTAAGGTGTCCACGTTGCCAAGGCAACGCACTGTGGATGGGATGGAGATCTGGTCTATATGTTCCAGGGTGAACTGCACTGGGGGACTCTGTGCTCAGACATCCCTTCCTGGAGTCTTAACTGTATTTTGTTACAGCTACAGTGCTTAAGTGAAGTTATTTAATAAAGGTAATTATGAAAATAATAAATTGGGGAAGGTTAAATTTGATGAACTGTGGGATGTCTGCCACTTTTGGTGTCGAGCTGATGAGCCATGTTGCAGACACTTGGTGAGAAACCGGAGGATTCAGTGCATTCTAATACAAAGCACATTTCTCCCTCTTCACAGCAATTATTTGATTAGCGTTGTTTATCTTGGTTCAGAAGCTGGAGTGCAGATAATCATTCCGATGCTGAGCCCAGACAGTCGGTGCAGACGGGTACGAACAAGGTCCGGGGGGCCAGGCAGGGGGTTCAGCTCCCGGCGCGGGGGCCGTTCAAGGCCACCCAGTATTGTCCCTTTGGCACCTCCTTTCCCAGGGAATGAATCGGATCCATAAAGTGGGGATCTTATGCATGTGGCCAACAAAAAGGGCAACAAGTCTATGAGTAGGATTAGTTCTTTAAGCTCGTATTTTAAAAGGTGGGATAATAATTCTGACTTTAGAGGGATGTTGTAAATTGTAAGTAATTTCTATTACTAAAGCATTTTCGCATCTTCAGGGGGCTTTTCCTTAAAATTGTGTGTCCTTACTCACTTTTGTTGCATAAGCAATGCAGAGAATAGTACCGAAAGTTATTTATGAGTACTTCTTCATGTAAAAAATGTAAATTCATTTTCACATTTGCAATATTTTTTGTTTCCTTTGAACTTTCAGGCAGATGTTTTTGTTTATAAAAGCTAAAGGCCTAAGTTTTTCTTGTGTCACTAGCATGTTATTAAATTTACCAGTACCTGAGTACCAAATGAGCACTGGGCAGAGCTGTGGATTCAGAAACCAGTGTCCGGCACCTCCGCCGATCAGGCGCGTCAGGTGCTCTGGTGAGATGGAAACTCGCAGGCGGGACCGCGGGCTGGGGCAGGTGACGCCGCCGCTGTCCCCGTCACGGCACCGCGAACCCGCCGTCCCCGCTCAGGAGTTCTCAGGCTGTCGAACAGACAGCGAGATGTTTTGGTGGTCATGAGGTGGGCAGAAAAGTAAAGTTCAACATCGAGCCCTGCCTAATGAAAGAGCATAAAAGATCAGTGTACTGAATGTATTTGCAAGGTGAAAGAAAGTCAAGAATTTTAACTACCAAAAAAAATTTGTGTTTAATATTTCAGAGAAATTAAAAACTGAAGGTGGGAGAAAATACATCAAAGCGTCTTTTTTTTTTTACTTTTTTCTCTTCTGATTTGGGTTGCTCTTGTATCTTGAAACAAAAATGTTTTGTCGGTCTTGCTGTTTTGGTGCTGTTTCATGGCACTATTAGCTGTACTTGAAAGAAATCTTTGAACTGGTATTGCAGTGAAAATTCGGCACAGTTAAACTTAGAGCTGTGCGAGTTCATGTTCTCCAGCTCGCGCTCCATCTCTGCTCGGTGTCTGAAGCGGCTCATAAACAAACCACAGAACAGCCCCAGAAAGGCTTTTTATCAAGATGGTTTTTATTTAGTCCTCACCACAATTTGCTCTTGGAAAGAAACAAAACATCATTTTAAATAATTCCTGGAGAGAAGAAAAATGTCAGTGAACTGCAAAGGACTCACTTTTTGGGATGCACTCCACACTGCTAGAGAAAAGCACAGTAAATACTGTGAGCTCCAATGTGCAGAGCTTCGAAACGGTGGAGGTTGAGAGAAATCTTGTGAAAAAAGATTGTGGCAGATATCTTCATCCTGTTGCCCCCTCAAACAGCCCTAAGTTATTGATGATGCTCTTTGCCGTATTTTTATTTTATATTATAAAACCACATCATTGAAGTCCGAATGAGATAAAGCAGAATTGCTCAGGTAAATGACTTTCTTCCAGACCAGCTTTTCACTTGAGCTCTGAGGAGAACTGGCCTCTGCCAGGAGGAAATGGGGTTTGTGTGAAGATACAGGGGGAAAACTGCTGTCATTTGTATAACTCCACAAACAGACAGGCGGATGTATTTGCAGTACATTACCTTTTTTTAAACATATATATATATGTATATGCAGACATATTAACACCAACTGAACGAAAAAAACCCCATAGTTCAGTATAAGTGAATGGTATATTTTAACTTGGCAATATTTTCCTTTCTTAAAAACTGAACATAGTGTGCCATAAGGTTTCCTTAGCTGACTGCTCATACAAGCAAGATGTACAGGTAAAAATGATCATCATCTGAAGTCACCGGAGAAGCAGCTTTGGGCTCCATGGCCTGGAAAAGCTGGATCTGCGGCAGCTTCACCCCCAGCAGTGCGGGTGACCCAGAGTGTTGATGGAATGGAGCAAGGGAACAGAAACGAGGCACCTGGGCCCAGCTTGGGCCGTCCTGGGACTGGGGTCCCGTTTTGGGTTGGTTTGGTCTGAGCGCAGCAGAAGGTCCTGAGCACAGTGTAGGTCTCCTGGAGAGGAATTTCTCTTTGCAGGTCAAGCTTCTGGATTTTTTGAAATGGCTTGCCACAGTAATACTAATGCAATATGTACTTCAAATGTACCTTTGAGTAAGTAATTGGCTTTTGATCAATGTATTTAACTAGTTTAGTAGAAAAGGTGAAAGCTGGACAGATTGTGGCCTTTTTGGAGGACAGCGATGCCTTTTTGAGTCTCCTCAACGAAAATGGATCTGTTGTTCTAAGTACTACTGCCAATGCCAATGTAGCCAAGTGTGCTTTGACAGGGAACATTGTCTCATCTCGTATATTAATGTGTACTGGAAGATGACAGAACACAAATTTTTTTTTTCAAATTTTCAATTTTTTTCAAATTTTTTTCCAAATCCCACAATCGATAAGAGTTCAGGCGGCACAGCAGTTTTGTACCCAGCGAGATCAGGGTCGCTTGACCCAGCTGCCTTTCTGAAAGACACAATGGGGGATGTAAGACAGTACAACTCCTTCAAGAGATACAGCTCTCACAAAATGTGATCGAGATGAAGACTCAATCCTGGCTTCTTTACATATGTTCTTACCCTGCCTGAGTGCCAGCAGCGCGATCTCGACAGCGGGGGCGTGCAACGTTATCACGCTCACCTTGAAGAACAGAGGTGACCCCCGCCCTGGGTGGAAGAAACTGTTATACTGAGAAGTGACGTTTGTGTGACATTTTCAGGACAGGAGAAGAATAGTAAATAAGATATTTTTATGGAGCAGCACTCCTTACCTGCACATGTCCATGTGCCCTACAGGAGCGCAGAAGATGTGTCAGAGCTCTGTGGCGGAGAACGGGGCTGGCCGAGCTGGGGAGGGCACCGCCACCTGCGGCTGTGTTGGGCTGCAGTGAGCAGCAGCCGTGGGGATGGTCTCCTGGCCAGGTTTGCTTTTCTTTTTTGTTTTTCTGGTAAAGCCGCGGGGCGTGCAGCAGAAGAGCAGCAGAAGAGCCGTCCCTGGTCAGGCTGAAGGTCCATCCCTTGCCGTGTCCCATCCACAGGGTGGCCAGGAAGGAGCAGCAGAGGGGACGATGAGAACCAAGGGGTTCCTATTCAACTTCCACACCTTATGTCTACACCTTCGCATTAGGCATTCCTTGACAGAGGTTTTGCCAGGAATTTGCCTACTTGTTTTCTGAACACATTCACACTTTGTGTTTTTTTCAAAGCATTCTATGGCAATGAATTCCAAAATATAATTATGTGTACTTCCTTTTGTTTGTTTATAGAACTGCTGCTAGATAATTAAATTTTATGTTCCTTATTCTTGTATTAGGTGAAAGATTAGTTTTTCCCTATTCACCCTTAATCTGCCATTCATAATTTTACAAACTTCATTGTAACCTCTCCCACACTGTGTATAAAATGATTATATACAGCTCACATTTCTTTAGCATTTGATAAGCCATCAAACGTTAAAATAAGAAAAAGTCTCCATAAAATATAGCATCCAAAAATCCACAGTTAAAAAATGGCTGGAGATTTGCACCGACTCCAGCTATTTTGGCCAAATAGAGATCAGCCTCTGGGCAGATTTACACCTGCAATTACAGAAATAGATGTCCCTACGTGCAGGCTGTTCGGAAAAATACCAAGTAACTCTTGCTGTTCCGCAGCAGCCAGGCTGCTGTCCTCGCTGGGACAGGAGCTGGAACACGTGGCACAGACCCCGGGATGTGGAAAGGTGCTACAGGAAGAAATGAGCAGCACAAACCATGATTTGTATGAAATCACTAATTGGACCAAATCTCTGGAGAGAGAAGTAAGGATTAGAGATAAGAGAAGCACAAATCTTTCTGTTTGTTCTTGGTAACTGAAAGACCTCTGTTGTTTAAACCTCCCTTATCGCTGTGCCAGGCAGAGGGCAGCGAGATTCTCTTCCTGCGCTTTCTTTGCAAGTGTTTAGAAGGGTGACCTTTCAAGTTGCTTAATGAATATACCGAGTACCTAAATATCAATAGTTTCTCTTAATAAAGCATTGGTTCTGGCCTGTGTTCCCTCACACGTAGCAGGTTTTCCAGCCCGTTGCGGCAGCTCGGGGTGATGGGCTGTGTGCGGGAGCGGCACAGCCGGGCAGCGGCTGCAGGACCTGCGGCATCACTGCAAAGCGGGGCTGACGTAAAGTGTTCTCTTTGAAAATTAGGGCTGTGGAAAGCAGAGTGTGCCTTTGTCTGTTCAGATTGTGATTCGGGAAGGTGGGAAATTGCTCAGCCACCTGCAGGAGGCTTTTAGCTTTCTTTTTATTCCCTATTCTACAGCGCAAACCCCAAGACTTATCAAAAACCTGGGAAGGGGGGAGGAGTAGAGGCCACATCGCAAAGGGTTTATTGCCTGGTAGGGGGGGTGTTTAAGGCCTGTGCCCTTGTCCCTCATGCGAGCTGGGCTCAGCAGCCCAGATCGCTCCTTTTCTCTGTGTCTCCCCGGTTTTGATCAATACTTTCATCTAGCGGCTGAGAAAAAATTTCCAGTTGAAAATGTAGTTGAAGCAGCTTTGTTCTCATAAGTGTTTCCACTATAATGAATCAGCCTTTTGAGGGAGGAATAAATTATATTGCAATTTCTTTGCTGGAGCTATTGTTAAGTTCCTCAGAGTAGAGTCTTGTTTATGTCCAGCCAGCGCCTGGAACCTGCTGCAGGCAAGTTAATAAACCAACACAAGTTATTTACATGGCATGGATCTGTATTTTTCCTTTGTTTTTTTTTAAATATCCGCGATATTGTAAGCTCCATCCAGCTACATACAGTAGGAAACAGCTGATGAATAGCATTCTCATTGGAAGTTAGTGGTTTTTAAGTGCAATGGAAATAACTATTATACACTCAAATTGCCCAAGTTCAGAGCATTTTGGCCCATCTGCCAAGCAAGGCAAGATGGTTGCTGCTTAATTACAGATGGGGAGAGAAACAGATTTTTCTGCCCACTGGAGATCTGCCAGTCCTGGTGTTTGAACGAGCGGTTCAGTCAGACAAGCTGCTGGGACAATGCGGCAGATGAATCACCATAATGCAACTGGGTTTGTTGCGCGGGTCTGGAACCATCAGCAGAAGTGGAAATGTAGCCGAAGTATAAAATAAGAAAACTCAAGCAAAGAAGATACCTGTCATTCCTGTTCTTTTCCGGTGTCACTGCAGGTCTGTGGGAGCAGCTGAGGAGCATTCCCTGCCCGACGCTGCTCCGGGGTCTCCTGCCGCTGCAGCCGGTGAGGTCCCGCTCACTGCCTTCTGACCAGGACTCCTGCTTACCAGCCACGGGATTGTAATGGAGTGAAGATTTGCCCTGGGAAACTGGGGCTCCCCATTGAAGGGAACGTTGGTGCCGTTGCAGCTCTGAGCGCAGGTTTGGAGGCAGCAGAAGGACAAGTGGTGCACGGGGAAGCTCCATGTTTGCAGTACAGCTTTACACAACGTGCAGCTGCAGCCATGGACTCACCCAGCAAATTGTGCATGCTCACCATGTACTGTAACAGCCTTTTAGAGAGGCCACACGTGGCATTAATAAAATATATTAGACATCAAACATACTTTGATCAACCCTTTTTCCCACACACAGAGCTAGTTTTAGGATTATCATGTTATGGATATGTTAAACGCACATAAGCACACCATCAAACACACGCTAAATGCAGACGGTTTTCTGTATCTTGGAGTAAATACAGTTTGGCAGAAAAAGAGAGATTTGTTGTAGGGTCTAGATAATCTTATCCCTGAATTACAGCTTTGTATAAAACATGAAATGCAGAAATGCACTAATTTAGACCAGCAGTCCTGGTCACCCTCTGAGCTCCTGCTGTAAGAACATTAACAGATTGCTGAAGTGCTTCAGCTTCACAGGATAAAGTGGTTGAACCTCCCTGGTCACCCAGAGTACATCTCTAGTTACCAACCAGAGAAACAAACTTCAGGCAAAAACATCTGTTTCTTCTGAAGGGAAAAAGGCCAAGGTGCTACAAGAGTGACAGCTGCTTTTTTTTTTTTTTCTGAAAAATAAATTAGCCTATTTGTACATTGATTTATCAAGCTTATCCCAACCGTCTTCCAGCCAGGATTCACAATCCTCTCTGTTTCTCTATATGCTACAGCACACAGATGTGGCTTTCAGAGCGGAAATCAATACATCTGCAGGACGCCTCCGGTGCTGGTACAGTCCATGGCTTCTGTGATTAAACGCTGCTAAAGCACAATGATGTGGAATGCCTGCCATTGCCTTGGCAATGCCCTCGCGGCTCTCCAGGCGGGCAGTGTTCTACCGGGGCAGCACACCGCAGGCAGCGCACCGCAGGGAGATCCCTGTCCTGGGGACAAGGACACCGCCGGGGAGCGTCCAGCTCTGGCGGCTGGCAGGACAGGAGCTGCATTGCTGTTCCTGCACCCAGCTCTGAGGGCAGCCCTCGGCGGCATTCGGGTCCGGCTGTTCCTGCCAGAGGTCACCGCTCTGGGTTTTGCTGGGGATTCCGTGCAGCCCCGTGGGGTGGGAGCAAGGGGTGATGAGCTGCTGCCAAGTCCCGCTTTCTTGCGCGGCAGGAGGCGGCTGGCGCTGTGGGCAGGCTGCGCCGCTGGCGCTGCGGGCAGGATGTGCTGCTGGCGCTGCGGGCAGGCTGTGCTGCTGGCGCTGTGGGCAGGCTGTGCTGCTGGCGCTGCGGGCAGGATGTGCTGCTGGCGCTGCGGGCAGGATGCGCCACTGGCGCTGCGGGCAGGACGCGCCGGGGGCTGTGCTCCTGTCCGCGTCCGAGCACCCCCAGCTCAGCTGGGACACCCGACCCACGCAGTATGGCCGGAGGAACAAAACCGCTTACAGTGTGACGTTATCTGCTGGCAATCCATGGCTCAGGCTCTCTCCAAGCAGGGAACAGAAGGAGAACTGTCGTGTTAACATTTTAGCTGACTCTAACCTCCCCCTGTTTTCTCTTTATTTCCAAGGTTGTGTGTAAAATCCGCCTCTTCTTCCCTGCGCTGCCAGCTGAAGCTGCCGTACAGCACCTCGTGTAGCGTGTGAAACCCCTGCTTTTCACAGGCAGGTTCAGTCAGCAAATGTCAGTGTACAGCACTGACAAGGGTGAGTCAGGATGATCGCCGTGGGCTTCAGAGGGGGCGTTTGAATCCTACGGTGCTGTGCCAAATCTAAATTGTTATTTTGAAAGATTTGTATCTCTGCAAAGTGGGCCTATGCTGGCCAAATGCCAGCAGCCATATTTCAACCCTTTCTTTCCTTTTATGATGATAGATGCGACCGGAGATTGAGGCATGACTTTTTCTGTGGCAAACGGGTAACTTTATTAGTGGATACTGGAGGAAAAATTTCCACCCGGGCGAATTTCTGGATCTCCTCTACCCAGAAGGTGTGCTGCCCGTGTCCTCCGTCCTCAAAGGCACCGAGCAAGGGGCTTCCGCGCAGCCCCGTCCCCGCGGTGGCCCAGGTGCCACGTGCTGGGCTGGGCGGCCGTGTGTCACAGGCCAGGGCAGGGGCTCCTCTGGTGCCGGCACCAGCTCCCGTGTCCATATTGTCCCTTCCAACAAGTGATCTCCAGAGATCATTTTTTTTTCTCTATTACAAAGCTCTTTTGCTGGTTTTCGCCTTTTTTTTTTCTTTTTTTCTTGGCTGAACTTCCCAGCCATCGATGGCCGCCTGATGAACACCTGAATGTTGTGGTGTCTAATCACTTGGGTCGCTTGGGAGAGAGAGGACATGGCTCTCAGCACGTCTCCGGAGGCCAGCAATGCCTCCTTGAGAGCCGAGATGGGAGGATATGACAGACAAGCTCAAAACCACTCTGTTTCCAAGCAATGAAGATATTCTTAGGCTCACTCGTATTGCCAATTAAAGCAGGGAAAATAAGAGCTGTCCTCTGGACTAGCAATCAGCCAGCACGCTTCTGGTAAAAATAATGGCAAGCAGCTTGCAGCGGAGGGTGAGGAATGAGGGATCCTGGACCCAGGGGCTCCGGGGGTGCAGCCCCCCTCTGCTCCTGCAGCATCTCACAATGAGGCGGAGCAAAGGGCTCGGGTTTGGTGGTTTGCGGGACACACGTGCTGCCCTGGCCTGTCACCGACCTGGCGTCACGTACATGTGACATTGCATCATCCCTGTCCTGCGTCCAGCGGCTTTTGTCCATCACTCCCCAGTGCTGGAGCAAATAGTACTTCCCTCTAATGCAGATGGCAGACACCGATGGAATATGTAGCTTTATTTTTCAACTTCTGCCTGCAGTGTTTCTTCAGAGTTGGGGAAAATATATTGCTTTGTTTTTATTCTGTGAAGCTTTAAAGCAATTCAGCACTGTAGTTCAGTACCTACGCTGCAGCTTCTGGAGTCTGGAGCCCTGCAAGTATGATTAATGAGAGATCTTAATGATGAGCTGTACCAGCCTACTTGTTTTTTAAGCTTTATTGCTAAATTATATAAACAATTACATAACCAGCGAAGTGAAACAATGGCCTTTTGCAGGTGTATCTTACTGTCTAAGATGTGCAGAGATTTCTTTCCTGCTGAGGTTCACTCACTTATAGTGGACACTTGCTAAGTTAGGCTTTCCGAAGTCTTGGTGTCCTGGTGAGAGAGGGACCTACAGGCAGAAGCCAAACCTCCTTGGCTCACTTGAGGATACTGCAGGAGAACTTGTAGCGCTAATTTTGCCTTTGTGTGTTTTGGGGTTTTTTTTTGTTTGTTTGTTGTGTTGTGTGTTTGGGGGGGTGATGGGAGGGGTTGTTTGTTTTGGTTTGGTTTTTTTTTTTTTCCCAGATGACCAACAATGGTGGAAATAATAAATAGTTACTATATAATGAAATACTGGCTTGCTAAGGGTTTGGCTTTTGCAGTCTGCAATGTACCAATGATTAAAATGGTAATAATAGCTCGTGAAGTTTGAGATTTACTCGAGCTACCCCTCTTTCTTTTTTGATCACACAAGCAATTGCACATGGACAATTTAGCCAACAGAGATTTATTGCCCAGCGAGAGCACAGCCTGCCCCGGGGCTGTGCGTAACCTCCTGTGACAGATTAGATTCTCCAGCCGTTTCGCTACCCGGTTTGGTCAGCGCGTTGCACCTTCCTCGGCTCCTCACGATTGAAGGAAATGGAACCAGCCGAGCACTGAAAACCAGCACAGAGTGGGACCTTGCACCCCAGCCAGCGCAGTCATGCTGTGTCCGTTGCTGGCTGTGTTTGCAAACATTCCCCAGGGCTTTGGTTTGTTTCTTTTTTTAAAAGTTGTTTTTCACACAAGTGTTTTGGGACTAGTTTTCTTTGTACCAGGAGCTGTATTTGTATACGAATGCTGGAATTTGTACATAAATAAGGGTGTCTCTAAACCGTCTGTTATGAAATATGCCATAAAACCAGGAAGTCAGGAATACTATGGGCTGTATATCCCACGGACACAGCTCCTCTGGCTGCAGCTGTGCTAAGCTGAGCCCCCTGCCCATCGCAGCTGCTGGTCATCAGCTCCACCTGCTTGCAGAGCTGCCTGGGACCTCTCTAATCTTCATCCAGAACGACCCTATTAAGCCAGGAGCAACCCTTTAAATGGCTGGAAGTGAGGGAGCTGCTTCTGTTTGCTCCCCAGCCTGCGGCCGATGCCTGAGCAGCTCTGGGGTGGCTCTGGGAAGAACCTGCACGGGAGACAAGCAGGTAGGACTGCACTGAGGCCGGTGTCCCCCGCTCCTGGGACTGCAGCTAGAAAGTTTCTCTCTGTGCTGCATAATGCTCGCGCACCCAGAACAGTCAGAGAGAAACACTGGAGATCTCATGGCAAGCTTCAGAAACCTATAATGAAAGAAGAAGTAATTACAAAAAGTGAGAAGTTAATTCAGTGTGTGACGTTGGAAGATAACTGATCCAGTTCAATAATCCATAAATCTTGTTTTGGAGGATATTTGTATGTTGTAGGAGATGACTGAGCAAGATCTAAGTAGGAGCTGTGGTTAATTAACCCAAAGCCACTGCAGTGTCTGTGCTGCTGCCAGGGTGTGTGTGACCCCATGTTCAGCTGGGGGTGCAGCAGGTCCCCGTGTGCGTGGTCGTGCGGTGGGTCCGTGCGGTGGGTCCGTGTGCGTGGTCGTGCGGTGGGTCCGTGTGCGTGGTCGTGCGGTGGGTCTGTGCGGTGGGTCCGTGTGCGTGGTCGTGCGGTGGGTCCGTGTGCGTGGTCGTGCGGTGGGTCTGTGCGGTGGGTCCGTGTGCGTGGTCGTGCGATGGGTGCATCCCGGGGAGATGCTGGGGCTGATGCTGCCAGTGGTGACAGCTCTGCTGGCTACAGACCCCCAGCAGATCTGCCCACGCTCCTCTGCAGTTCTGTGCTTGGCTCGGGCTCTTTACACCTCGTTAGCAGCACCGTGCCCTTTGGGGTGCTCAGGAGCGGTTCTGTCATCCTGGGGAGAGGAACTGCGGCAGATGTTCTCATTTGCTGCTGTACCCACAGGCTTTACTAGTATTTGAATTGCTACGCTGGGTTGGGAAGGCAGGCTCTGCTGCTGGGCTGGGTGTGCAGGGGGTTGGTTAGGTTAGTGACCTGCTGCATCGCAGCGTATCCAGAGTTGAACAGCTGCCGGTGATGTCAATGCCGTTGTCTGCACCAGTTTGTGGAGAAAGGGGTTAAGATCCTGATGTTTCTTGTGTGCAGCTGCCTCTGTGTTGCAATGTCTCCTGCAGCGCTGCTCGAGAGTGCTGAGGTGCTGCAGCAGGTCGCTTGCGTTGGCTCTTCAGCAGAACAGCAAACCAGCTCTCTGCTTCTCTGAACCAATACGGGGGATCCCCAACAGGCTCTCCAGCTCACACACTACACCACTGGTCAGTAAGTAAAACATTCGCCTTAACATACTGTTGGTTCTCCTGAAATTCAGGTTGCTTTCCCCTAAACAAGCTGTTTGTAGTCGATGGATATCTGAACAGAGATGGTGTGCTCAGCAGCCCAGTGCTGCTGTCCTGCTCCCCAAATGCAGCCCAGCACTTTGTAACTGGGTTTCTGCCTTTCTTCAGAACGTGCGTTTTAGAAGCTGTTTCTGTTCTCTTTCCTTGAGCTCAGTGCTCAGGCTAGAATTCTTTTAGAGAACATCAGGTTGTATTTGGGGTATTCAGTTCTTGACTACTTTCCTTCTTGATCTTTTCTCAGCCCTGTTCTCTTGGGTGAGTGTTACAAAGGCAGAAATCACCATTCCTCTTTTCCTGTGAGCTGCTGGGGACAGCACGGCTGGGAGCGGGTGCCCTGAGCTCCTCGCAGACAGCTCAGCGGGGCCATGGGGCAATGACGGTGCTTTGCTGTGACTCCATGGGTGGAGAGAACTGAGCACAACAAGGCACAACTGAGAATGGATATGGAAAAAGACAAAGGAAACACTCCGGTCTTTCACCCCATTAACCAGTTTGTGGTGTCATTCAGCTGAAAGTGAAGATAGAGCCAGGTGTCCAGTGGAAATCCTTTTGTGCAAGGGCTGCGCTTTTGTATTTATCTTGGAAAGCACTAGTTAATATATGAATAATGGGCGTATAATTATTTTAAAAGGAGTCAGACAGTTCTGCCGGGAAGACTGGGATTCATAACAGCCTTGAGATATTTTTCTCATTTTGTTCACGATATAAATGATACTCGAATTATTATTCATGCTGAAATAAAATCTGAGGGGACCTTGGTAGTAAACCAGTAAACAATACAAGGAAAAAATGGCTTTTTATGGTAGCATGAGGATACAAAGCGAAGGGGAGATGGTCAGCTTGTTCTGCCACATCTTCCAAAAACCCAGAACTCTGTATTCTGTTTTCCCTGTGCCCAGGAACATTGGTTATCCTCAAACAGCACGAGCGGTCCAGAGCAGTGAGTCCCCATGCGGAGCTCGGGCCGGTTGAGCTGTCCCTGTGGAACCTGCCCCGGCGCAAGGCTTTGCCCGGCGGTCCCAGCGCTGGCCGGGCTGTGCGCCTCTCTGCGGGCACCAGCGCAGCCCTTTGCCGCGGGACCGACGGAGCGCGGGCCGGGCGATGCTGGAACCTGCCCAGACAGCCCATCCACCAAAACAGGGAATGGACACGATACTGTCCGGGGATGGTTTATGCTGCAGAGTAATGATGTGGCTTTTGTTTTCCTCCTGTAATTCCTCCTGAATTAGCAATATTGCACCAGGAAGCAAAGCTTTTGCAGTGAGTGTTGCTGGTTTATTTGAGCAACCTCGAGAATGACTGGGAAGTTACACCGACTGGCAAGTGCTCGGTGCTTATGAACTATGTTGATGAGCATTACCCCTCCCATTCCTCTGTGTGAAAATAAGGGAGGCATGGAGATTAATTACGATTGAGCTCTGTTTGTACAGAGCAAACGCAGATCTGAGTAGCTTTGCATATGTTGTTGAAGCAATAGTGGTTAACAAGGAATGCATTTTACAGCAATTAATACAAACTGAACAAGGATTATCCTTCCAACTGGTCAGTAACTATCACGAAATATTGTTTGAAAGGTCATTATCATTATTAAGAACCTGGATTTTGCAGATAAGCACTTGTTTGTTGTATCATCTTTACTTAGACTTTAATGACCACAGCACCAGCTAATTGTTGCTGCAGCAGAGATACTGTTTATCGTGTTTTCAGGTAGGTAAGGTGCACTCCTTCCTGGGGTCTTTGACCACCTTCTGGATGTGCAGAACTGTTGTTCATTTTCAGTCATGGCCACGTGAGAAATTTACTGAGCCCTTACACAGGAGAAGCGAGAGCAAAGCAAATGAAGATGCTGGTGCTTATGCCGTGCACTAATAGGTACTTGACTGGGGGCAAGGCTTAGGACAGTACAATTTCTGCCGTACAGAAAAATGACGATAGGTTTCTTGGGTACACTAAGCAGGCTTAGCCAAAAGCCACACTTGCCATTAATTCCAGCTCATAAAGTCCAGCATTGCAGGAGGCTGCGCTAGAGACAAATAGCAATGAAACAAAATGACTGTCGGAGCTTTCAAGAAAAGTAGCAGTGGCAAGAAAAGCAGAAAACAGTTGCAACTGCCAGGAAATTATAAAGCATCAACATCAAGATGCATCGCAGCACAAAAGTCAGTTACTCAATAACTTTTTTGGCACAGGCAGCAAGTGGCTAAATAGCTGGAGAAATGCCACTAACAGCATTCGTATGAGTAACTGCTGGCGGCTCGGCAAGCAGCACTTTGTGCATTTATGGAGATGTAAAGCGCTCAGCACACGTTCGGGCTCTGTGGAGCGGCGGTTTGCTGTGTTTTGGACGGAGCGGGGGCTGGCGGTGCTGGGGCTGCTGTGGCGGCAGGCGGGGGGACCCTGCCCAAAGTAGAGGGGGAAAGAATCCCTGGGGCTTGGGGTGGAGGAGCCAAACCCAATATTTCCTTCGTGGCAGATGTTCAAATAACTGCTCTCAAGTCTACTTAATTTTCATCTTCTAGGATTTCCAGCTTCACAATGGATTCCCCAGTGTGCCTTCTTGATTGTCTGAATTTGGGGTAGAAGAAAAAAAACCAATGAGATCTGATAGAAAAAAACCAAACCAAACAAAAACCCACACCACCACCACCCCCCCACCCCAGCTCACTACCAATCCTACCAGTGATGTCTAGTTTGCTCACAGTTAATATTTTTTTCACCTTATTTCCCTAGAAACATGACTTTTTTTTTTTTTCCCCCTGGTTTCATGAAGCCAATTTGCATCTGAGATGCATTTTGTGGGATCTCAGCAGCGATGAGACTGGCATTGCTTCGCTAAACAGAGCACCATATGCTGCTTTTGTGTTTGTTTGCCTCCCAAATACTCCCAGATAATCTCACTGGCTGAGTACATGACAAAGTACCAGAAAGGTGTTAGTACACAAATGCTGACGCTCTTATGAAAGAGGAAAAACTGATAAATGCTTTACTTGTATAAAGAAAAAGATAAGGATGAATTTTGGGAACCAAATTGACAGTCACAATACCTGTTAGCATTTTTATCTTAAGATCAAGAATGTAAGGAAAGGTAGATAGGCTATCATTAAATCTGCATTGGTTTTGTTTAAAAAACACACACTGTATCTGACTTTCAAAGTGTCTCTTATCAGAGATGCAAAGGAATTGTAGTGGGGTTTTCAAAGGCATCTGAAAATGAGGTACCTTATTTCCTTTCACATAGAGTTTGCAAGAGTTAGGGCTTTGCACTTTAGTAGTGAATATTTTTGTTTTCCAGTCAAGTGAATAATATGTATTTCAGAGAATGGACATTATTCTGCCATGCTGGGAAGGAAACAACACCCATCTGAGAAATGGTTTAGTAATGTTGTTTTTCAGGACACCTGCCAGGTGCTGTGTTGCTCCCAGTTCTCCTGTGGGGTTTAGGACTGACTGTCACGTTTGGGGTGCTGTGTGAATTTGGTGATGCTTGCCTGGATTTTCTCCCTGACAACACCGGCTGGAGACGTGATGTAAATGAACATTTTGCTCAGCTTTGGTTTGAATGGAGCAGATGCTGCAGCAGCACCTTTTCCTGGTACCCAACTGCTCCGCTCTCGGGCCAGAGACACCTTGTCCCTGGGCCCCTGGGGTCACTGCTGTGGGTGCGTGGGCTGGGGCAGGTGTTTCCACGCTGCTTTGCTGTGTTTGTCACAGACACACGCCCCGGTGTGCAAACAGGGTCCTGAGGAGCGATGCTGCAGCTCCGCGGCCCATCTCCTGCGTTCCCAGCTCCGTGCTCGCGCTGCCCAGGAAGGCTGCAGGGGCTGCTGAACGGCAGGAATATTGCTCAATGCATCAGCATTACAGAAGTAAATTATGATAAATTATCTTCTGTGCACCCTCTGGGAAGGTTGTGCAATGATCATTAGCCCTCCGAAAGTCTTCTGCTTCCCGTGGTGGTCTAATGACCGCACTCAGCTCCCTGATAAATCACGGGCTCAGCAACGGGACGGCCCTGTCACAGGTATTGTTATTAGTTCATTAAAACCTGCAAAAGGAATGGATATCATCTGAATCCTGAAGAACTGCCATGAAGTGCTCTTGGGTGTTAATCACCAGTGACAGCAGGTAGGGCTTCTCAGGGTGTTGTTGCTTTTCTTCTAGATGGTCAGTCCTGTGCTAATTACCCAAGTTCAGATTTGCCGCCTCTGTTTCCCTCTGCTCAGCTTCTCCACATCAGGATCATTTATCTCTCACAAGGTTACTCTCTGCGCCTGCTAAGAGCAAGCACCGCATTTTTACATTTGTAATCTGCGGGCTCTCTCTTCCAATTTGCCTCCTACTGCAATTCATTACTGGAGGTTTTGTGTTTATACGAGTGCTGGAAGGTACCAGCTGCCTCCAGCTCTTCCCTCAGCCCTCGCTCCCCATGGCCGGTCTCCGCAGCGCCCGTCGCCTTCCCTGCCCGAGCGCCGGGCAGCTGCAGCCCTGGCCCCCGCGCAGCCCTGGCCCCCGCGCAGCCCTGGCCCCCGCGCAGCCCTGCCCGCGACAGCGGGGACGCTGGCGCTTTCTGCATTCCTGTTACGTGAAAGTCACTGCTGTGAGCAGAGAAACAGCCGTGTATGAATAGTCACATTCTTAGAAGCAGACAATTATCTTGGAGGCTGCTGTTTTTAATAAGATAGCCTCAATTTAGCCAGGAGCCGCTTCATTAAAGAAAATCCCTGGAAATAAAGTAATTTTGATTTTAGATGAAGCGTTCAAATAATTTGAAATTGTTTCAATTTGAAATTAATTTTATTGTAATTTTGTAAGTTTCAAGATTCACAGGACTATCAAAGTGCAATTGATTTCCTCAAAAACAAACATTTCAGCATTCTGGAAAGCTTCAACAGTTTTTGGTTTTGTTTTTTGCATACATTCAAAACAATCTCTTTGTCTGTAAGCACCAAGAATACTAATGAGTTGACAATTCCCTGAAATAAGAGCTCAGTCTATTCACTTTCAAATTCTGCGGACGTGGAGCACATTCTGCTCCGAGTTCAGATGGCGCTGCAGGGCAAACCGCTGGGCTCACCCCTGCGCATCTGTGCTGCCATTTTTCCTATGAAGTTTTCCACTGCAAGTTATTTTCCTTTTATGCAGGTGGCTACCATTAAATAAAATTGATAACTCCCCTTGCGGTTATATTGTCGAGTAGTTTAAACCATCTCCACTGCTCAGATCTCTCTCTTTGTTGTCTTTCACTTATCTCTTTTTTTTAACCTTTCTTCCTGAATAAGGATATGATTATTTTGCTGCCTGAATATAATGATGCAACAGGTGAAACAGTCCTGGTGGTACCGGAGAACTCTAATGCAAACCGGTTTTACCCTCTCTAGGTCTGTTTCCTCTTCATCCCAGCACCCACAGTTACAGCTGTGTGCTCGTTACCTCTGGTTACCTTTATGAAACATGACTAATGCTCTCTTTGCATAAGTGCCTGCTTTTATATCAACACACACCTATAGTTATAGATCTATTTTATGGTATATCAGTCTGTGAGTATACATACGTGCACCCGCACCCTTTGGGACGCGTCTTCGTCCGCGGCTGAGGGCCGGGGCTGCCGTGGCTGTCCTCGAGCGCCGCTGGCTCTGCTGCGAGCAGCTGCGCATTGCAGCGCGTCTCCAGCTGGCCCGAAGAGAACGGAATGGTCGCCGGGCGTGACAAGCGGCTCAGCCCTGGAGGTGCCTCCGTGTGTATCTGCCGAAAAGAGGCTTCAGGTTGTGTTTGCTGGCTGGTCAAGGAGCAGCCATATGTTACTGAGAGACCGCCCAGTGTCTTTACCGAGCAATGCGATTATTCCTTTTCCGCACCACGTACAAATGTCCTCCTGAGCAGTACACGAGAGTGGGAGAGCACTTGACGGCTTTTTCAGGCATCTTTCTAAAGGAAGTTGTCCTGAAGAGGCGTGTACCATCTCAATATCTGTAATTCAGTTTTCTAGAGCTTTCAAATTCCAGTGCTTTATTTCCATGAGACCTGTGTTGTGCAGCAAGTGCTGTTGTGCGTGGTTCAGTGACGCCCTCCTTTCCCCTGTGGTACGAGTGGGCTCCTGCCCGTTCTCAGCTGCTAATGCTGCCCGGGGCAGGGAGGGGAGGTTAGAGGGTGTAATTAGCAATTTGCAGAGCCCGCTAAAATATGGATGGAGAACTAGGGAAGAAAAATATGTTGAAGTGCAGAACGAGCTTTGTTTCTGCCATCAGCACAGCTGCGCCAGTTGATCCTGTCTCTGCCATTCTCCATCTCGCGCAACGTGCCCGGGGGAGGCAGAACCGCCTGGGAGAAGCTGATCCCGTGGGCTCCAGGATCTTTGCTTCCCCCAAGCTGTTCACTGGGGGTGGAAGAAAAAATTTGTTTCAGCCCTCAATAGATCTGAGGATTTGTGAAATGTTTGCCGACAGAGAATGATATTTAGCTGGTACGATATGTCGTAACTCCTGAGATTTTTCTGTAGCTGTGGCAATTTACGTGAGCCAAGGATCAGCCCCCATGTGTTGGCAAACATGTACTCCATGTACTGCTCTTCCCCCACCCTTGCACTTGTCACTGTTTTTATCAATAATTTCTGGATTTTCAGCCGTTCTGTGAAGTGGGAAAGGTGAAGATGCTCTCTGAGCATCCCACTGAAGAAAGGTCTTGGTTCCATCTGCCAGCTCCTCCCTGGCTCACCACTCAGCTCGGTGTTTTTCACCATTTGGAGAGTAACTGCACCACTCGTGATCTCAGCAATCCTCTCAGGGCTGCCACTCACGTGCGAAGGTCAAGGGAAAACTCTAGGACCTTACAGGATGAAAGCACTGGGCTTTTGCTTTCCTGCACCCGGTTAAAACATGGCAAAAACTGAGGCAGGAGAGCTGCAGCCATGAGATCTTTAAAACACAGATGAGAGCCTGAGTGTTTCAGGATAATTAATTGTTGTAAAAATACAGATACCTGTTCATTCGAGTGTTGTTTTTCCCCCACTGGTAGTCATGCATGCAGATCTCTTAGAAATCTCTTTTCGAAGTGTCGGTGGGTCGGTGTTCGAGCAGGTGCTGCCGCGGTACCTGGAGGGATGCAGCGGTGCGGAGCGAGGCGCACGGTGACCGCCCGGCCGCGTCCCCCCTGTTTACTGCCCAGCTGCTGCTGCAGCTCGCAAGGGAGCTGACCCGAACGGTGGGGTTTACTGGAATCCTGAGCTAGGGTGTCATTTTCAGTCCTACTTAAAACATTTTTCTCCGCCATCCTGCTTTCTGGCCCAAATTACCTGTCTGCTATCTCCGTATGTAGAGGGTGTGTGAGTGTTAGTGAGAGGCCCTACTTCAGCCCCAAGGGTTTGATCTAGTCACCGGCAGCTCCTGGAAAGCAGCTCTTCATCTAACACATCTTCCCTGGGCCGGGCTGGAGAGGATTTCTCCAGCTGGGATGCTCTTTTCCACTTGAAGCGCATTTTCTTTTTCTTTTTCAGTTCCACTCCTGCTACCTTTCTGCTGTACACCAGTCTCACAAATTCCAGTTCCTTCACACAGCTTGTCTTCCTGGTTGGGAAATGCTGATCTGGTTGTAGACTCATCTTTATTTTTGGACCACATTTCAGCTTATATACCTTTCTATAGTCCTGAATCTTTAAGGTATTTTTAGGTCATCTTTTCCTATTCTGATCAGTACAGTCACTTTCCTAAAATGTTTACATTTCTTCATACATCTTGTATGAGGCTCCCTAATTAATACCAAGCATGTTCACAAAGAGCAATTATTTTCCTACCTAGTTCAGTTTGTTCCAAAATGTATGTTTATATCTTAGCATGTTTTAGAGCTCCATACAGAAACTAAGGAGGTAAAAGGACTAAGAATAAGTGGTGGGTAAAAAACAATACAAAAAAGGTTAGAACGCATAGTTTTTCTCCCACGTGGCAGAGTTTTAGTGTCTGTTCCCTAAAGCTGCCGCCGATGCTGGTGGCTGCCGGGCAGCGGTACCGAGCGCTTCTCGCCCCATCCCAGGCAAGTGCCGTCAGAATGACGAGATGTCCTGCTAATCAACACCCCTCCGGGTACGGAGGTGGGTGGCAAGCAGTGACAGGTATAACGAGGACCCCGATGATGGTGTTTCTGTCCTAGTTTTGAGTAACTCACAGCTGCTACCAGGTTCAGCTCTTTCTCAAAGTCTGACCTTCGCACTGCAGACTCCTCCGCCCCTTTCCCCACGAGAAGCAGCTCTGATGGAGCTGTTACTGCCTGATGTCAGCAGGATGAAAACAAACCTATTCCCAGTGCTTCAGTGATTTGACTGCTTAAAACTCCTGAAAGTCCTGTTGAGCGCATCCATTTTATTATGTTTACTTTAGACATAAGGTGTTTTGGTTTTTTTTTTTTTTTTTCCAGGGATGTATTTTGCTCAGTGTCCTCAATGTTACTAATGAAATGATGCTTTTGCTTGGTCATCGTGCTGCTTTTGGGATGCTGTTGGATCTTTGGGAGTGTTCAGGGCTCCACCGAGACGCCCGCTGGGTGGTGGCATCAGAAACGTCCCCTCGACGCAGCCACAGCCCCTCATCCCTGGAGCAGCTCATCCAAGGGCACCGGCAGCCACGGCCGCTTCCTCTTGGCACAAGGACGCTCAGGAAGATAATAGGTGGGAAAAATAACAGTTGATCCTGAGGCTGCAACCGGAAGCTGTTTCTGAATATAAATTAGTGTGTGACCTCAAAGTGTCCTGTCCTCTGTCTGCTTGTCAGCATCTCTCCATGCCCTGTTGTCCCTCTTTCACTCCCATATTGGTACCTTTTGTTTGTCCTGTTACCGGCACAGACCTGTGCTGACAAGTGCAAGACAATGCAACTTGTCTAAAAAAGAGTGCTCTTCATTCTGCTCTGTAGCGATATAAAAATCGCACTCTAATTCTGCATGGGTTGGCTCCAGGTTTCCCTCGGTTTTCACTGAGTGCGGACAGTCTGTTTCATTTGACCCAATCCCGCGCTCTGAGCCAGGGTGATGGCAGAAGGAGGCTGTCAAGCCGCGCAGCCCCACGGCACGTTCTGCAAACCGGCACCTGCAGCGCTCCGCGAGGGCTCCCGCTCTGGGAAATGGGTGTTTGCAGAGCTCTTGGAGAAGTTGTATTCCCTGACATCTCTCGTAAGCCAGAGAAAGTTGAACTTCTCTTGGATTAACACCAAATGCTAGCAGAATTGGTGGTTTTGTAGCATCCGTATGGGATACCTCATCTGCTGGCGCAGTAGGTTACTTGGTGTTGCTGGCTGGTCTGAGGAGAACTGAAGAACCACAGCAAATATTTTGATACTTTCACAGCTGTTTTCTGTTCGGTCAGATTTGCAAGGGTTTATGTGCTGTGATCTCCAGCCCCAGCAGCATGGGCTGTACGGAACCCCTGGCACATGGGGCTGAGCTGCTGCTGGCACTGCTGTGCTGTGCCCAAACCCTCCCGGCACTGCCGTGCTGTGCCCAAACCCTCCTGGCACTGCCGTGCTGTGCCCAAACCCTCCTGGCACTGCTCTGCCGTGCTGTGCCCAAACCCTCCTGGCACCGCCGTGCTGTGCCCAAACCCTCCTGGCACTGCTGTGCTGTGCCCAAACCCTCCTGGCACTGCCGTGCTGTGCCCAAACCCTCCTGGCACTGCCGTGCTGTGCCCAAACCCATCCGGCACCCAGACTGCATGAGAGGAACACAATGTGATAACCATCTTCACCCGTTCAGCTCTGCGAGGAGACGTAGGTTTTGACTTTTCAGTGTTTATTTTAACTTCCACTTTCTTAAGGAAATGCTGTTTCCTCCTGAGCTCTGCCTTTGAGAGCACTCGTCTGTTGTTGAGGACAATGTGTTTTTCAGAGGTTCTTATGTGGAGCGCGCGGGATCATTTAATTGTTCATGTGGTGAACATCAGAGACGCTTTTCTATGTGAAGGCGGAGCTTTGGGAACGCTGTGCAGCCCAGCGGCAGCCCTGTGCGCTGCTCGCAGCGGGAGGAAGATGCTCTCAGGCTGCAGAGCCTCTCCTCCTCCCTCCCTAAGGGACTGCAGCAGCCAAGAACAGAGGGAATTGCTTCTGGACCTCGTCATACACCCTCCCCATTTGAGAGAGAGAAGAGATGTGGTGAATCAACAGTGACCTTGTCATGCCAAGTCAGCAGCAGTTAAATTGGGGCTGATAATTGACATTAAAAAAATACAGTGCCTCAAGTGTTGAAACTGGCTCCTCAGAAAGTGGCCATTTGTTAAAGACTGCCATCACTGGCAACCAGGCAGACACGATTAACCAAGCACTTACTCGCCGTCTCCGGTGTCTCCAAGCCGCTGTCCCTGGCCGTCCCGTGCCCTCGCGCGGTGTGCCGGGCGCTGCGGACGCTGCCGCCGCCTTGCAGCTCCAGCTGGGAAGTTGCTGTCTCTGCGTCCGACAGGCGTGCAGTCAGCAGCTGAAAGCCAGGAGGACTTTGCTTGTTCCGTGTCAGATGATTTGTTACAACAAGAAATAATAGCTAGTTTCTTTGTTCCTGTGGATTTTTTTTTTTTTACTTACACGAACAAATAACATAGTAATTTTTTTTCCTTTCTGCTCTACTAAAGGGGAAATAAAATGATAATCTGTTGTGTGCTATTGCATGCCATAGGTGTCAAACAACAGAAGAAAGAATTAAGTAAAATACTTAACAACCACCATATCTTCTGGTGCTGTTTTAAAGCAAGGTTTAGCTCACTGCCCCATCAATATCAATGTTTTACTGACCTGTAATGTGTTGCAGCCAGGGTCACCAGGGCTGCGCTGCCCTCGGCTCTGACACCGTGTCAGTGCTGGCGTGAGCACTCGGTGAGTAACGGGGCTCAAGTCTGTCACTGAAACATGTTTGTCATCACCGTGCGGCTCCCAGCTCCTGATCTCTGTGAGCTGGTAATGCCTCAGGGTTACCCTGGGGATCACCCAGGTGGACTCTGATCCGTGCGGGTCCCTTCCAGCTCAGGGCATTCTACGATTCTATTCTACGATCACCCAGCCCCCCAGCAGCTGCAGCCACGGGTGACATCTGCCTTGCTGAGCATCGCTTCACTGTGGCCATGACCTGGACGTGCTGGCTCCTCTCCGTGAGCCCCCAGCGGAGCGAAGCTGCCTCACCAAGCAGAGACAGCAGTTCACCCAGGTAACGTGGGAGAAGGCTGAACACATCTTCTGGTGTCTGTTAGTGACTGACCAGAAGAAGCCAGGATCAGCTGAAGACCCTCTGGTCCTGTCTGCAACCAATATCTGTGACCAAGAGTTTAAATGTGTCTCTGGATAAGAAAGGAAAAAAGCCATATGCAAAAGCCTTGTGGAAAAGGCTGTTCACTCTGTAGCTAAGGTATGCCTTGTGCCTTTTAATATATCGATGTAAATATATGTATATCACTATAGATACATTCTGTTCCTGCAAGCTGCTTGGGATGACTCTGCAAGCAGTAAGAAGCCAACCAGCAGATTTCACGTCTCAGTCTAGAGCTTGGTGCCTTTTTACCCCTCCCGACCCTCGCAGGGCTGGGAAATGCCGAGGGGAAAATGCGGGATTTGTCCTTCCTTTCACAGGCTGTTGTGGAGCTGCTGTGACCCAGGAGGTGCTGCAACCAGGAGCTGTCCCCGTCCTGCTCCCCTCCCCGTGCAGGAGGGTCCCCGTCCTGCTCCCCTCCCCGTGCAGGAGGGTCCCCGTCCTGCTCCCCTCCCTGTGCAGGAGGGTCCCCGTCCTGCTCCCGTCCCTGTGCAGAGGGTCCCCGTCCTGCTCCCGTCCCTGTGCAGGAGGGTCCCCGTCCTGCTCCCGTCCCTGTGCAGGAGGGTCCCCGTCCTGCTCCCCTCCCCGTGCAGGAGGGTCCCTGTCCTGCTCCCCTCCCTGTGCAGACGCTCCCTGTCCTGCTCCCGTCCCTGTGCAGGAGGGTCCCCGTCCTGCTCCCCTCCCCGTGCAGGAGGGTCCCTGTCCTGCTCCCCTCCCTGTGCAGACGCTCCCTGTCCTGCTCCCGTCCCTGTGCAGGAGGGTCCCCGTCCTGCTCCCCTCCCCGTGCAGGAGGGTCCCCGTCCTGCTCCCGTCCCTGTGCAGGAGGGTCCCCGTCCTGCTCCCGTCCCTGTGCAGACGCTCCCTGTCCTGCTCCCGTCCCTGTGCAGGACGGTCCTTGTCCTGCTCCCGTCCCTGTGCAGGAGGGTCCCCGTCCTGCTCCCGTCCCTGTGCAGGAGGGTCCCCGTCCTGCTCCCGTCCCTGTGCAGGAGGGTCCCCGTCCTGCTCCCGTCCCTGTGCAGACGCTCCCTGTCCTGCTCCCATCCCCGTGCAGGACGGTCCTTGTCCTGCTCCTGTCCCTGCGCCGTTTCCCAGCTCCTGCGTCCCAAGGATGGGGAAGGACTACTGCGAGGGAAAGGAGGAAAAACATGGATTTTTCTTCTTTTTCTCTCCTAGGTATTTTTTACATTGTTTCTTTTCCTTAATCTTATGCTGATGCCAATATCTAACGATCATAAATTACATTTTTGTGGCATATATGAGCAGAGGCACAAAATCTATTTGGATTTCTCAGTCCGAGAGCTTTAAAGCATTCAGGAAAATTCCTTGAAACCATCCTGCATGTAAATATCTAGCTACTTGTTATTTTGCTTTTCCTTGGCCTTTACTGACTCTTAATGCACAACAAACTGGCAGATCTCTGAGATGCCGTTTCTTTGCCAGTGCCCCTGTTCAGGTCTGAAAAAATTAATTGGTCAACTTCCCCAGTACCAGCTGCAAAAGGCTCATTTTCCACGTAGCGGTGACAGCTGCAGAGTGCTTGCTGTCTTGGAGGTGTTCAAATGATGAACTCCGGAATTTGGCAGGTAAAACGGAGAGATGTTATGAGTGGGCAGAGCAGACAACATTTCACTGAGTTACAAACATGCTTAAGGAAAGGATGTTTCCCTAGCTGTTGTGCACTCGTATTTCAATTCAGAGGTTCACAATGAGTGTTTTGATTATTCTGTTTCTATTAATGGGTTTTTCTACTGTGTTGTAGTGCTACAATAAGAACATTCTCTTTTACAGAAATGGGATGGCTCTAACTAGTGCTCCTAAATGGAGAGAACCTCCCTCCAAATCTGCTTGTGATCTGCGCTTTGTGGACTTGCCTCTATTGGGATGTGAATGTATCTCCAGATAAGGAATTTAATCTATGCGTTGTACAGATCTCTCTCCCTTCTCATTGGGCCAAATGCATTTGAGTGCTTGGCTTTCTATCTTTTCTTTTTTTTTTTTTTTAATCTTGTTATTGCAGAGAGCCTTTTGTCTGGTGCTGACCATCTCCATTAATTTCACTTTTTCCTGACCCTGTTTTCTCTAGACACGACCATGTGAAGACCACTTCAGATGAGCCATTTTTTCCAACAAGTTTATCAGCCCGACATGGCTTGTTCGACAGCGCCCTCGACACACGGTGTGAGCTGTGCGGCGGTCCCGTGCAGGGACAGGACCTGGACTCGGTGATCCTGGCGGGTCCCTTCCAGCTCAGGACATTCTGTGGTTTTATGCCACGGTTTTTCCTGGTGTTCCTGCCACATATTGGGTGCTCAGCCTGGGTGGATGAGGGGGAAGTTATTTCATTCAGACCTTGCCAAGAGCTGCTGTACCAGCCCTGGACACACCTCTTGCACTGACACCCAGCGCGTAACTCGCTCCCTCCGAGCTGCTTGCAGCACACACAGAGCGGGCAAGAGTCCTGTTTTCTGCAGAAAACTGAAGTCTGGGCTGAAAAGTCTCAGTGGGGTGAGTGTGGAGGGCCCAGCAGCATTGGTGCTCGCAGCCACTGACGGCTTGTGCTGCACACAAGTGCCAAGTTCTTGTTTTATAGAAACAAACCGCTTGGGAAGGTACTATAAAAACTGTGACTGTCTAATGATATTCCACAAGCCATGGTGTTTTCTGGGTCTGCTGGCATGCAGCTGAGGGCTTGGTTTAAAAGCAGCATTATTGTGGAGGGATCTGGGCGTTCGTTGTCAACTCTGAGCGTGGCAGAGCCCAGTTCCCCCGCTCCTGTCGCTGGGCATCAGCGGGAATTTCTGTGCAGCCATCGCACTGGTGCGGGACACGCCGAGTGTCAGCGCGATCAAACGCTCACAACAGCTGCATGTAATAAGAGTGTACAGTTTATTTTTTACATAGTAAATTTGCTATGATCTGGGTCAGTGCTTGTGACACCAAATTCTCCTTCTAGAGCTGTTTAGTAAGCTTTGAAGGAACCCACAAAAACAAAACTTGCAAGGGCTCCTCAAACTTCCAGGTTGTAGGATGTTCCTATACAGGTTTTGGTGCTCAGCTTTCCAGGGGAAAATGGTTTGGATTTATTTTTCTGGCATACGCTCATTTTCCTTTGCTTTGCAAAGTTGACAGTAATGATTAATGCTTTTTTTTTTCCCCTCTCAAATGTTGTTATTTGTGAACTGCATTTTCCAGATAGGAGGGCTGCAAGGAAAGTTGTGGTCACAAGCACAGGCCAGAGGAGTAACTGGGAATATGGATTTGAAATGAAGGTTTGATGCCATGAACTCCCTGACTGAAAGGAAGGATAAATACACTGCGGGGGGGGGGTCCTTTTCTGTTGTTCCAGCAGGTTTTCAGAGCTGAGTAAGAAATATATTTTTTTGGTCTTTTTCTTTTGGTGTTGAATCAGTTTGTGGTAATAAATTACCAAATTTTCTGTCATTGCAATGCTCCAGCCTCTAAAGTAGGACTTTGCTTTTCTTTTTGCACCTCAGGTCTTGGTTCAGAGCGCCAGTCTGGTGTGCTCATGTGCTCCATTTGTCCTGCCTACTTGCAAATTAATTTGATGTGACGTGGTAAAACTGGGGTGACTAAACAGTTTAAATACTTGGCAAACTATATGTAATGGTGGTTGGTGAGGAAAGCAAATAGTAACATTTGCTTTCTCCAGCAAGGCTTACTGCGGCCACCAGCGTGTCAGGTTGTGTTTCTCAGCGCGGTGTCACTTTGGGTTACGCTGGGGGCTGATGCAGAGCTGTGCTTGCACAACGTCACATCAGGGCTTCAAACTAGAGTCCTGCACGCTATTTTGAACTAAACTCAAAGTCTGGTGAAAAGCCCTTGTGGTCATGCCGGTGCATTTGCTGTGAGGCTGCTGTTTGCCGTGGCTTTAAAGCCCCATTTGGGTTCTATGTCAGTGCTCCTGCTCTCATGGTGACCTGAGGGACCTGCGGTCCTGGCGAGGGGACACCTGGGCCAAGGGTGGCGGTTTGCAGCGGGGGGGATGCTGGAGCTGGCGCCAGCTCCAGGCGGGTGAGCTGAGCAAATAGGGAACGGAAACTCAGTTTGCCCCTTGCTCCCGTGACCAAAACGTTGAAACCGAGTCGTGTTGATGTGAAGATAAACCGGACTGCTTCCCCCGGGAGGTTCGTGTCCCGGTGCTGGTCAGAATGGCCTCATGCCCTTGGGGACAGGTGAATGTCACTGGTGGTGCTTTGGGGCTGGGACAGGGCTGAGGGTCCCCAGTGCTGCACTGGGGGTCTGAGCATGTTCTCCAGCGCGGTCACCAGATCTGTACGCTGCCCTGAAATAGCTCCTGGCCAGTACAGATGGGATCATTTATTGTTATGATTGTTATTATTATTACTATTATTATGCATATTTGCTCAATGTTTCCAAAAAGGTTTAGTGGCAGTGAGCTCTAATTTCTCAGGCTTCTCTATTTTTCTGCAGAAACGTATGGCACCTTACTTGCTAAGAAGTGTTATGAATAATGAGAACTGAATCGCAGCTCTCAAAAGAAGGGGCCGTAGAGAGGTAGTGATCTTTCGCTCTTGCTTTCTCTAAATGAGAGTGCTGGAACTTCGCCATCCACCTCACCACTCTGCACAGAAAGATTTTAGAGGATCATGAGCAGAGTTTTAGGAGACCCGAGCGCGGGAGCACTGAGTGCCCCCATTGCTGTCGTGTTTTCACAGCTGACCTGTCCTTACAGCGCCTTGCACCTTGTACAAACCAATTAAAATGAATAAGTGCACTCTGATCTAATATTCAGGTCATTTTTTGGCATGCAATCAGTCATCATAAATGCACATAAAACTGGAATTCAATTAATCAGCTCATACAATGAGCCTGCCTCTTGCTATTTTTTCCTAATACATTTTTTCTTTGAATAAAAATGTAATTGTCAGTGCAAAATATCAAACCAGAGCCACATAACAAATAGCTATGGATTTGTAATTAAACCCAGTAAAGCCTAAGATGAAGTATAAAAGGCAGAGAGCTAAAATCCAATTAAAACTTATTATGAGAAATACAATGCCAGGTTTCTGTTTGTGTTGGGGTTTTTTTTGTTGTTTTTTTTTGTTGTTTTTTTTTTTTTTTTTCAGGCAGAGAGCAACAGACTCAGGTTTGTAACAAAACACAGTTATTGGTTTTGATGATGAAATCCAAGGTATGATTCAATGAGTGTGGAGCCGATGGCAGGAGGGGACGGGACAGTGATGGCAGGAGGGGACAGGACAGTGATGGCAGCAGGGGACGGGACGGTGATGGCAGGAGGGGACAGTGATGGCAGGAGGGGGTGGGACGGTGATGGCAGCAGGGGACGGGACGGTGATGGCAGGAGGGGACAGTGATGGCAGGAGGGGGTGGGACGGTGATGGCAGCAGGGGACGGGACGGTGATGGCAGGAGGGGATGGGATGGTGATGGCAGGAGGGGACAGTGATGGCAGCAGGGGACGGGACGGTGATGGCAGGAGGGGATGGGACGGTGATGGCAGGAGGGGACAGTGATGGCAGGAGGGGACAGTGATGGCAGGAGGGGATGGGATGGTGATGGCAGGAGGGGACAGTGATGGCAGGAGGGGACAGTGATGGCAGGAGGGGATGGGATGGTGATGGCAGGAGGGGACGGTGATGGCAGGAGGGGACAGTGATGGCAGGAGGGGATGGGATGGTGATGGCAGGAGGGGACAGTGATGGCAGGAGGGGACAGTGATGGCAGCAGGGGCCGGGACGGTGATGTCCAGGGTGGCCCAGAGCAGCCGCAGTGTCTCCTGTGACCCACAGGCAGGTTCCGGCCGCTCCCCCCGTGTCCAGGCAGCAAACAGCCAGAAATCGCAGGGGATGGAAGTGGCGGCTGCTTCTGGGACAGAAGGAAAATGAGAGAGCTTCAACCTTGCTGAAGATGAACTTCACACACTAGTCTGACTGCTTGTAATCGTTCTTTCTCAAACAGAAATGGCTTACAAATATAAATATTTTTTTCTTTCACTTTGTTCCCAGTCAGAAAGCTTCTTAGATATGGAAAATAAATGTCTGAAGTTAATCTAGACTGAAAACAACCGGACTTTGTGCTTAAAATGGAAAAAAAAAAGAGTTCTCTTCCCAGATTTCTCTTTGTTCCAAAATAACTGTAATTATTCCCCCCCCCTTTTTTTTTTTGTTACTGAGTTCTTCCATTGTGCAACATGTAATTCTCTTTACTAGCACAGAGAATCAAATGTCTGGCCTTTCATTTCATCCTGACCCTAATCTTTTTTTAAAACTTGATTACAGGCGTGACTCCCCAGTGCCTATTCTGTGTCTTTGTGGCATTAATGGTCTATTGAATAATACCCAACTGCTTTGTTTACCCTTTTCATTTTTGCTAATGGCTGTCACTAGTTTCGCAGCTCTGTGTTTCTTTGCGTTAATGTAAATCTGGTGTCGATCAGCTCAAGCAAAGCTGAGAACAAGGTGGAGCAGAGGATGGATGTGGTCCAGGGGAAGATCTTCCCTCCACATCATTGGTGCTTGGGGTGCAGCGGGCGCCGGGCTCCATCCAGGGCAGGTTTGGGGTGTCCCTGTGCTCACGCAGGCTGCACCTCACCCCGCCGCACCCCAAAAGCCCTGTCACAAAGCCCGGGGAAAGCTGGGGGGTCTACAGAAAAAAGGTCACTCTTAGTAAACTTACTTTCAGAAATGTCCAAATCACAGTGACTAAAATTTTTCAGACAGACAAGAGCCCAGAATGTGAGATTTCCACCCCTCTGGCTGCTTGCTCCCTCGCGGTGCTGGGAGCTCCCCGGGACACCGCGCTCTGTGCACTCCGGGGAGAAGATGTGTAAAGGCAAAAGGCGTTTGTGGGTTAAATACTGAAGTCTGCAGCCCAAACCGGAGCTGTGCTCTCACAACAGCTCTTCTGTGCGCGTGAAGTGTCTGAAGTGGTTTTGAGCTCTTCAGGAAACACGGCCACTTACGGCGTGACCTTCAAACAAGCATGAAAGAATGAACAGTCACGGACGCCAGACTCCAGCTGGTCCCAGTTACGAGTAGTAAGCTCTTAGCAAAACCTTGATTAAAATTCAGATATAATATAATCTCTCTGTCTTTTTCAGCTGTTATTGGCAACGACTGTATAACTGCAATAGGAAAATGAGGTGACTGATCTCACCAGTAAGAGACAAAAGGCACCTGAAACTAGAGAGAGAACAAGATCCCAGTTCATGGGGCTGAATTTGGGATGGAAAGAATTCACTTTCTTTGGGTAATTTTGTACTGAAAAAAAAATATGGACCACTCAGACTAGTGACTGTCAAACATAGTTATTTAGCATAAATCAAATAGTAAATAGCAAGTATTAAAGTTGTCTGGTATAAACACAGCGGTAAAGATTACTAAATTTTGGGTAGAGATTGAATCGCACTATTCAGTTATTTCTGTGTTACAGTCATATCCATCTCTTGGATGTCTTCTGTCATGTATTAATTCACATACTACACAACTGCTGTCTCACAAATCTGACCCCCATTCAGCAGCTTTAACCTCAGACCATTTCCCAGGCAGATAATAAGGCTCCTGCAGAGGTACTTACGACGCGTGATCTGTCCTTGCTTTGCAGGCTCTTCGTTAACAACTAACAGCATTAACAACACTCTCAATATGATGTCAGCCACACAGTCAGTGTTGGGGTTCGGTGCCGGGGCTGTAACTGAAACCATCTGTTTGGAGGCTGCTCTTCTGCTCCAGCGTGCTGGGACCTGCCACCGCCTGCTCCTGGGGTCACACAGAGCCCCGAGGTGAGAAAATGAGACGCTGGAGACAGCCACCAAACCAGCCCGCACGAGTGATGACAAATTGATATATTTATGAACGCATCATTGACCATAGTGACAGCACAGGGTTTCTGTAGAGACGTGCTGGCTGGTCCCTTGGGCATGGTGATGGGGTGTATTCCCCCATGTCTGGAGCATCTTTCTGATGAGGAAAGGCTGGGAGAGCTGGGGCTGTTGAGCTGGAGAAGAGAAGCTGAGAGGGATCTGATCAATGGGATCAGTATCTCAGGGTGGGTGTCAGAGAACGGACCAGACTCTGTTTGGTGGTGCCCAATGCCAGGGTGAGGGGCAGCGGGCACAGACCGAAACACAGGAGGGTCCATGTGAACGTGAGGAGAAACTTCTTTGCTGGGAGGTGCCAGAGCCTGGCCCAGGCTGCCCAGAGCGGGTGTGGAGTCTCCTTCTCCGAGACATTCAAACCCCCTGGACCGACCTGTGTGATCTGCTCTGGTGACCCTGCGTGAGCAGCGCTGGGCTGGGGGATCTACAGTGGGAAGTACGAATTCTGCACAGCCAAGCCTAGGAGGCAACTAGCAGATCTCTGTCTCAGGGGCTATTGTAAATTTGCAGTCAGTAGATAACTTTTTCCTTGAATTGGTTGCACCACTGAAAATACAATTTTGTTTTAGATAGAAGACATTTCTCAGATTTTTTCAGGATGGAGGGGAGCGGTCTCCTCCCTCTTTCACAGGTGCCGAAGACTTTCTTTGGAAAGATCGTGGTCAGTGACCGGGTGCTCATGGGGAAGGGTATTTTGTCAGCAGCAGAAACCTGGTTGTGCAGAAGACTCGGGCCAGCAGTTCTGCGGGGCTGCCCGGAGTGCGCAGGGACGCTCTGCCCCCCCAGGGATGCTCTGCCCCCCCGGGGACACTCTGTCCCCCCCAGGGATGCTCTGCCCCCCCGGGGACGCTCTGCCCTCCCGGGGATGCTCTGCCCCCGCAGGGATGCTCTGCCCTCCCGGGGATGCTCTGCCCCCCGGGGATGCTCTGCCCCCCCGGGGACACTCTGCCCCCCCAGGGATGCTCTGCCCTCCCGGGGATGCTCTGCCCCCAGGGATGCTCTGCCCCCCGGGGATGCTCTGCCCTCCCAGGGACGCTCTGCCCCCCCGGGGACGCTCTGCCCCCCCAGGGATGCTCTGCCCCCCCAGGGATGCTCTGCCCCCCGGGGCCCCTGCTGGCTCCAGCCCCTGCAGAACCAGCGCAAACGTGCGGAGTCCCCAGCGCTGCATAGCACACGCTCCCCACATCCTGCACAATTAAGCATGCAAGTTGGTTTCTGAAATTAGCTGCACATGCCTAGATTAACATGCAAATAAAGCAGCTCAAATAAAACAAAAATATGAAAATGTCTGTTCATTAAGTTCTGTTTTCTGGCATAATTGATTTGTGTGGGGTGGGCATGCCTGGTGCTTTCTCTGATTACCTTTCTGATGTTGAAGAAATCCGCAACAATCATTCTGATAACAAGCCATTTAAACATATTCAACTAAATTACTGGTAATTCTGGAATGGCTTGATATTGCACATGAGTTAATTTAATTTTTATGTAAATTGTGCCTCTGATATAGCGAAGTCTTAATTGTTTAACAGCTGACTAGGCTAAATTATTTTAATTGAATTTTATGTGAATTTTTTACTTCACCCCATCCATAAAGATTTTTCTTTTGAGCGTTGTGCATAGAGATAATTGGATGCTAGTGCCTGTTCTTTCAGCTTCACTTTAGGCCACCATATATTTTAAATCCAAGTAAAATCAAAGTTCTGCTCATTTCGCATGGGAAGGTCAAATTGGAAAGACAAAGACTGAATTTGGAACTGAAACTACAGGACAGCAAATGAGGCATCCAAGTTTGAGGACCCGTGTTCCTGAGGTTGGATACCATGAGGGTTTTCTTTTCTGAAGGCCCATGACTATGCCCAACAATAAACTTTGCCTTCCCACTACTCCAGAGCTCAGCGATGCCCGTTAGCACTGTCACCCCAGATTCCTCCTGCTGTTAATGAGGTGACTGTAAATTTTATTTCATGGCACCGTTACTCAGAATTCCTTTTTATTATTATTTAGGGGATGTGTTGAATTTTGAACTGTTTCTTGCTGACAGCTGGCTTGGAAACAGCATCCAAATGGCACAGCAAACATTGGCATTGCCAGAATTCATTTCCGTGGGCTCGGGTTTGTGTCTCCATGTGCTCCCTGCTGCCCTGGGACGCTGCAGCAGAACAGACATGGAACGTGCCCGGTCCGTGCCGCGGTGTGGGGCGCAGGCTGGTGCCGCGCTGGTGCCAGCTGTCCGGCACAGCCACTGGCTGCACGGGCACCGGGAGAACCGGCTGCTGCTGAGCTCGGCTTAGCAGAACCTCCCGCGGCCCCTCCAGCACCAGGAGCCGCCGTGCCCTGTGATCAGAGCAGCCCTGGGCTTCACTGGTGAACGCCTGGGCTGGGGTGTCCCGATTTCTGTGTTCAGGGCAGAATTCTGTACTGAAATCTGCCTGACTGGTTTTCTGGTAGATTAGAGAGGGGATTGAAGCTAGGTACCTTTTTTTCTTGCTTAGTAAGTCATTTTTAAACTCCTAGTGGCCTGTCTTTGGGTACCTAGAGATGCTTCTTCGCATGGTCCAGTCACAGCAAAGGCAACAGAAGTTCACGCAGCCCCTGCCCACATTCTGCTGCTTTTATTTCTCTCACTCAAAAATGGAATTTGTGGAAGTTGCATGTAAACAAGGAATTATCCCAGCTGGCGTGTCCCCCAGGCCCCCCGAGACATGGGTCTCAGCTCTCCTGTTTCCAGCCCCCCAAGTCCCCACAGCCCTGCGCACGACCCCGGGGCAGCTCCGACCGGCGGAGTCTGTGCTTCAGTATTTAATGTCAAGATGACTGAAAAGGCCATGGCCATTCTTGGTCACAAACGACAGGGAGCAAAATGTACCTGTGGGATTTCTCTTCTTTCTTGCAGTTACTGCTCTGGCTCATTTATAGTTAAGCAGACAAAATGCATTCTGATGTTGTGGTCCAGTGTGCACCGGCTGTGACTTGAGTTATGTACTAGAGGCAAACCATTCAGCAATAATTGATAATCGACTGTCAGCAAAGCAAGAACATGGAATCTCCCATTCACACCAATGATACCTTTCACTGTGTTTAAGTGCACACTCACACTAAAGAAAAATGTTTTTGTTTGAAATCCAGCTCAAGGAAAGCACGGTTTAAGAAGCAGAATAAGAGAGAGAGAACACCAATAACGGTCTGTGTATGTCGAGATCTGTTCTACGATGCTGTGTCCCGCAGGACCGCCGGCAGCGAGCCGCCGTGGCGGGGGTGCCGTGTGCGGGGGCGCCGTGTGCCTTGTTCTCTTTGCTTCGCTAAGCTTTGCTTTCTATTTATTTTTTTCTCTCTCTCTTCTTTTTCTTTAATTATTCTATTAGTACAATATTTTAAGTGTCTCAACCAAAACAATGTCAAAGGATTTTTACTTCGGTACGCGTGCCAACAATAATCACTGCTAAGTCTTAAACAATTGTAATAAAATAAGTGTCTTGCTGCTAATGATACCTCATTTGTATTGAAGATGCTTTAGTAGCAGCAGTTTCCACGATTATTTCAACTAGCGCTTATCTGCTGTGTCGGATTTTGAAATCAAAGTACATGTATGGAAAATCACAAGCTGTTCAGCTTTACTTGGCAGCGGCACAGTCGTTCCAGGAGCCCAAGAGCTCTGCTTGCTCAGGGGGATCATTTCAGCAGATTCCAGGTGCCTGCAGTGGGAATTCCTGTGTGGGTCGCCCAGAGCCGGGACCTGGCTCCTCTGAGAGGGCAGCGGGTGACAGCGGGTGACAGCGGGTGACACCGGGAGCAGGAGCCTGACCCCTGCGGAGGCACCTGAACTGCTTGCCATGGATCTCTTCTTTTTTTCCCCTGCTTTTTTCTAATGTGCATATAACTCTTCATTGGTAAGAATTCCATTTGGGGACAAAGATGATGGGCAGGCTTTTGTTTAGTAAACATGCTGAAAAGGACAAAAAGGGAGGTTTGGTTCAAGAGAGGAGTCCCGTCGCTGTGGGTCTGCACCGCAGCTTCGGGCTTCAGACACAGCCGCATGGTGGGAATCACTCCCCAGAGCTTTCTGCTCCACCAGCAGCTTGGGTTGAAGTTCTGGGGGTTTGCAGGGGAAGCAGCTCGACCCGCGCTCCAGCGGTTTGAGTCTGCAGCCCCGTGGGCACCCGGGCACGGCGTGGCCGGGGCTCAGCTGTGGCCCTGACCGCCCAGGCTGCTCGCAAGATTTGTTTTCAATTAACAAGTGAAGGTAAATCAGGACAAAAAAGAAAAAGAAAAAAAAAGCGCCCGAGCATTAGTTTTTCTTAAATGCTCATAAAACACTTGCCTGAAGTAGGTGTACAGGGTTACCCTTATACAGTATTTAAATGCCTCATAATTTATTATATGTGTTTTATAATCTCAATAGATTTATCTCTGCACTTTGTTACATCCTAGAGATGTACGCGAGTTCTGGGAGGAGGAATGAAGGCGCAGAAATTGTCTACAGAAGGAGCTTGGTCACCAACTCCTACCTATTTGCCACATTAGATTTGCAAAACTAAAATGTTGATCCTGAAAACCTCCACTCAGCTGTCACCATTACCGAACAGCATCTTCCAGATCTGCTAATCCGAACAGAAAAGGAGGAGCAACAACAGGCTTTTCCATTTAAAGCTCCCAGGGGCGGCAGGGGCACCTCCGGCCCTCGCCGCGCCTGCGGGTGCCGCAGCAGAGCTTGCTCCGCTTGATTTAGTTGATTTCTGGAGAAAATGCTATCGTAATATTGCTTGTCTGAATTTGCAGGAATTTTGGTTAGTAATTTTAAATACTGCTTATCAATAATTTTCAATGTGAAATCAAATGCTTTTGTAGGGTTGCAACTTTAAGCAGGGTTTGGCCCATAATTTTGAAATGCTCTTATAAATGCCTTTGAATTATTCAGCACAAACAAAAATATGCAGCCTAATTAGCTTAATTGCCTAATGAATCAGTGCATTGAAGGCAGCTGACAGTGGGATGACCCCAGGGCAGGGGGGAGCCCATCGCTGGGGTACAAAAGGGCCCCGGGGCTGGGGAGGGTTTCTGGGCTGCAGGTCTGTGCACTGGCTCTGAGCTGCCTGACCGAGGGAAGCTTTGTTGTTGGAGGTTTGTTTCTTTTAAACATTTATATTTCTATTTTAAAGAGTTGTTTATGTACGAGAGCAAAATTATTTTTAGATCCATTTAGGAGCATGTTTTTGTAAGGCTCTTGTTTCCCAGAACCATTAAAGCGCTTTCTGGGGAAGCTGCTGCAGCTCAGTGCTCCCTGAAGATGTTCTGAGAGCCCTGGTAGTGCAGAAAGCTCTGGAAACGAGCAGATGAGACTATGATTCATGGCTGCTGGCCTAAATGCATTGAAAAGTGATTAGTGGTGATGGGTAATTGGGATATATTTCAGGGAAGAGCCTTGGGAATATTTCTTAAACTTGGGGCTGAGTGATCTGTGCAATCCCGGGTACTAAAGATCCTACTATTTCATTCAACCTGGCAATTAGTACTTTAGGTTGCTGGTTGCAAGTAACTGGCTGGGGAAAAATTGGCTTGAGAAAAATGTATGTAATATTTTGAACATGACACTTGTCCCTATAAAATTCTTGCTTTATAAAGAAAAAAACCAAAACCCCCAACTTTTGAAACCTGACAAATAATGTCATATTAAGCATAATATTTCAACATTTTCAAACTAAAGTTAGAATTTGCTTGGTTTTCCTCAAGGACACTAACTTAGATTCAGACGAATGCAAAAACATTAATTTAGTTGCAGACTTCTTAATGGGGAAGAATTCTAGAGACCTCCGACACGTTGATTTGTTTCAGGTGTCTCTGCACTCCAGCCGGCTCTGGGACGGCCCGAGTGGTGCGCTGTGCCCCAGTTTGCCGGCAGCCACCGGCTGGTCGGCGGGGCCACTCAGCCCCCCGGGAACCGGCCCCGCTCCGGAGTCACACCCGCTCCGGAGTCACACCCTGCGCGGGGCCGGGGGCCGTGCTCCTCAAAGCCTGTCAGTGCATGTCTGATCTGTAGAAATAATGTTTATTAGTTTGTTTTTGGAAGCAGCTGAAATCTGTCTCCATGTTCTATCTGCATCACATCCCGAGTTGAAGATGTCCACAGACAGGTGAACTCCTTTCTGATTTCGTGCTTGTCCCTGTCCTTGCACAATTCCCTGCTGTTGTTCTTTGGAAATGGTACAAAAAGGTTTCTGTGGTTTGTTGGTTTTTGCGTGTGTTGTTGTGGTGGTGGTTTTTTTTGTTTGGTCGTTTTTTCCCTTTAAACACAAGCTGCAGTGATGTGGAGGCCTTATTAAGGATGCAAATGAGTCGTTGAGGGAACTTGCTTGAGTAATTGCTGAAAGCGGACCTCGGCCTTAAGCCCGGCGCTTGGAGCTTGGGGTTGTAAATCAAAAGGTGCCACGTAACCTCTGTGTGTCTGGATAGCTTTAAGGATGTCCCGTAACCTTTACGGGTCAGCCCGGTCCTGCTGCTGCCGAACGCCTCTCTCCGGCGGCCCCGCGGCGCCGGGTCTGCAGCCGCAGCCCGGGCGCTCTGAGCCGCGTTCCGCCTCCGCGCGGCCCCCGCCGGCTCCTCTGCCTGTTGCTGGCACAGGGACCGGGCGACGGGAGGCGGCTGCTGTAGCGCAGCTTTGCGTTTTCAAGAGGAGCTGTAAGCGCACCATTGGAAACCTGTTCTGCATCTCTGGCTCTGCGCTTGGTGAGCTGTGGTCCTGCGCAGGGTGCAGCTGGGACGGGACAGCCCCGCCTGGCTCTGTGGTTATCGATATGCTCCTCCAGCTGGGGAAGGCTGGGCCATAGCAGAAAACAAGTATAATTAGTTTCATTGGGAGTGATCTGGTGTCGGAGTGGGAAGCAGGTGCTGCTGTGGGGCTGCCCTCCGAACCCCACCTGGAAACATGGATGCAGTGCAGCTGCTGAATATCTGCAGCAGGTCACTGGTGTCCTAATGCACAGGGCTGGAAACAGATCTTGGGAGGTCACACGTTTACATGGATTCATGGAAATCTCTTCTATGTTCTTGTAGCCCTGTGATGCCTAGATACATTCTTTTATAGCAGCCAACCGTAATAGCCATGTAGAAACACAGCCTTATGACAATAAATGCTAAGGAATGTTGCAAATAGCACAGAATATTTTGGGGGTTGGATGTGCAATGTGAGGTGTTTGCAAGCTTTGATCTGGCTGTTGTGCGAGGCTGCCCAGGGGCAGGTCACACCGTGGGTCCCACCAGGGCCCCATGGCCGCTGGGTGTGGGGTGGGCACTGGACTGTGATGTTCCCTTCAGCCAGGAACCCTTGGCCCGGGTCTGTGACCGGGCATAGTGGTGCTGGGGGAAAATGGCTCTGTGCAGGGTGGCACTGCTCTGTGCCGGGTGGCGCGGGGTGGCACTGCTCTGTGCAGGGTGGCACTGCTCTGTGCCGGGTGGCGTGGGGTGGCGCCGCTCTGTGCAGGGTGGCACTGCTCTGCAGGGTGGTGCAGGGTGGCACTGCTCTGTGCAGGGTGGCTGCCACTGGTATGTGCCCTGGAGCAGATGGGACCCGAGCACAGGCAGCCCCAGGGACCTCCAGAACTTTGGCTGCTGGGGATGAATGGGGATAGAGAGAATTTTCTTCAGGACCTTCATTACGAAACTTAGAAAAGTCTCTTAGAGTTTCCTTTGGAGGAAAACATGGTTACATTGGAGTATGTGGATTATACCTTGTGTTGGCAGCGGTGTTATCACAAAGAATTACTGAAAAACCCAAGTGCCTGCAGGGTGCTGGTGGTGCCAGCAAGTGGATTAATGACAGACAGAGCGGGGAATGGCACAGGGTTCGCACAGGTTTAATTCGTATCTTAAATCAAAAAGACAGCTCTGAATAAAATGCATTTATTCATTTATGCCTCAGATTTTATCACTGAAGTGTGGAGAAGAAAAAGCCACTAACAAGTAAACTTCAGGGAAGAAATTAAAATATATGCAAACACAGATGTTGCTTCAGGAGAGATTTTTGAAAGTTACATTTTTTAAAAAATAAATGTGAAAATGTGTCAACCACTTGCAGCTTGCAAAACTCAACAAACTGTGAAGATTATCAGCTGGACCATGAGAAAAATTGACTTTCTTCAGTAGTAATTAGACAGCAAAATGTGAACCCCAAAAGAAATGGGGACTTGGGAACAGGATGAATGTGGAAAATAAATGCTGTTTTCCTTTTTGCTGTTTGAAAAGCACATCAGCATGGAAAGCTGCCAGCTGTTAGACTGCAAGTTTATATTTAATACTAAGTCCCTAATACCTGAGGTGAATGGTAGGGGCTGCATATGCCCCCAGAAAGAAGAGCGTTTATGAGAGCAGGCTGCAAGCTTCTATTTTTTTAAATTTTTTTTAAAGCACTAATTAGAAAATTAAGAACATTCAACTCCCACACATCAATTTGTCATGTTCTGCTTTGCCACAGTAACTTCAATAAAGGATTTCATGATTTCACTGCGATGCACAGTTCAGAACACAGACATCTCCCTAGAGCAGAAATGCATGATTTCATTGACAATACACAACTGTAAATCAGAAAAAACACAGTAAAGTAGCGCACAACGACTTGTTTACAAACAGAAATATACCTTCCTACAGTTGCAATGAAACAAGGTGATTTTATTAGAAAAACCAGTAGAGTTAATTTGTGTAGCTCAGTGTTTAGGGTGGGATCACCTGGGAGCACCCAAGGGTGTGTTCCTCGAATGGAACTTGTTATCTTAAAATCTGTGTCCATCCACTTGGACAGTAATTTCAGCAGTGCAATGGAAAGGGGACTTCACTGGCATTTCTCTAGTAAATTATAGATATAGACAGCAATAAGCAATATAGGCTTTGTGTGAGAGGAATAAGTGGTTCACCGTTTGCTTAGTCTCTTTTTTTTTTTTTGTCAGAACCTTTAATATAATTTAATTTGGTGATTAGTTTCTAAAATCTGAAATATCTGAAATCCCACATGTTAAGAAAGGCTTCTTAATGATGATATAACAAATTTTTTATTTCTTTGTGATATTAATTCTCCAAGAAATTAAAATTAAAAAGGAGAAATGAATGTTATTTCAGTAAATTTACTGGAAGCAATTAAACTACAAACACACTTTTTATGATTGCAGAGTAGCTGGTATTAGGAAACATCTATTTTTTTTTCCCCCTACATTGACTGTATTTTCCCCTTCAAGCAAAAGTTTAAGCTCTCAACAGAAATGATGGTCTCTTTCAGAGTTTTCTTCCTTGTCTAACTGAGCGTTGGTTTTGTACCCGCATCTCGCACAAAGTGTTACATGTAATCCTCTGAGCCTGAAAATCTTCTCTAGGCTTGAAGGTCATTAATTTTAATTAAATAGAACATTTTTTTTACACTTGCTAGAAAATGAGGATTAGTTTCAATGAGTTGCATTAAATAAACAGAGGAAATGAAAATGTATAATAGATCTCTGAACAGATCTGAAAGCAGCTCCTCACAGGGCTGGGTGGCTGGAGCCAGGGATGCTCGGGGACAAGGGACAGACACAGGGGTGGCACCAGCTGGGTGCTGGTGGCTTCGGGGAGCCCGGGGGCTGTGGGGCGTTAAACCGAGGGGCTCGTGGGGTGTTGAACAGCTCCTGCTGTTGCCTTTGCAAGCGCAGGCTGGTGGCTCAGACCAGCCCCAGGGAGGAACTACTTCAAAACATGAAGTCCTGGAAACCGTGGAAAGGAAATCACAGAATCACAGAAAGTCAGGGATTGGAAGGGACCTCAAAAGCTCATCCAGTGCAATCCCCCGCCGGAGCAGGAACACCCAGCTGAGGTTACACAGAAGGTGTCCAGGCGGGTTGGAATGTCTGCAGAGGAGACTCCACAACCCCCCTGGGCAGCCTGGGCCAGGCTCTGGCACCCTCACCGGGAACAAGTTTCTTCTCAGATTTAAGTGGAACCTCTTGTGTTCCAGCCTGAACCCATTACCCCTTGTCTTACTGATGGTGTGTGAAGGGCACAGGCTGCAGGACAGGTCTTGCTGTACTTGGTTTCTTCTGTCTCTTTGAAGCATTGGAGCCACGTTTCATTCAGAGGAATGAAACGGTCTGTCTCGTGCACGCGTTCTCTCCAGCCCGGCCTGAAGCGCGGGCCTGAGGACGTTCCTTATGCTCTGCCCTGGGTTGTGGCCATGTTCTGCAACGCCTCTGAAATGAGCTGGATTTTACTATGAAATAACGGATATGAAGACGGTTGGCTCATAACTCGTTAGCTTTGGTGAGGCCGTTTCTATGTGAGGCCTCCCTGGCCGGACCCCGGAGCTGAGGGGTCTCTTGGGGTGACTTGCAGCTGGTTTGCTCTCAGTGTGTTTTAGGAGACTCTCTTGATGAATCTGGCTGCTCTGGTTTTCTGACCTGATTTCCCACACAAGGCTGTTTTTTGCCTGGGTTGTGAGTATTCAGCACAGCCTTTCTTCCCTCCACATGTAAGCACCTGCTCTCATCCCAGATCTGCTCACGCCTCGAGATCAAGGTCAGGGTGAGGACTGAACTCAGCTTGATTCTTGCAGCGAAAGGAAGAAACTCAGGGCTTTACCTGCCTCTCCTGTCTGTCTGTGGGTGTGCGCGTGTGTACAGCATGCAGAGACCCAGGTGTCTGAAGAACACTGGGAGCTGGTGTGTCTAATTTTCCCGAAGGTATTTCTAACTTTTCTTTAAAAAAAGACAAATACCCCTCCAAGCCCTCTCCACCCCCGTGCAGGCTGGAGGAGCCTGGCAGTGGCACAGCCAGAGGTTCCAGATGTTTTATGTTCTGTGTGCAGTGAAAAGTTCCGTTGCAAATATACCCACATGGTTTGCATCCTTGCCCCCCCGACTTGCACATACTGTTTTATTTCCAGATGCTGGGCTGTATTTTAGGGACTAGCGACTCCTGTAAAATGACGCAGTTACAAACGCGTTGAGGAGGCTCACGCTGATTTGCACACAGCGTTAAATTCAATACATCAGAGCAACCCTGACAAGCCACATGTCATCCTGGTTTGCCAGGGAGAAGCTGAGCGGTCTTCCCTCTAGTTGTTTTGCATCCTTTCAGTCATTCTAATGCTCCCCGATTTCTCTGCCTAATGGCTCCTCTCCCACATCTTTTGTCCACTGAGGGTTTTAATGGCTGTGAAAATCAAAGCATTTAAATATCTAAGGCTGGGAGCTGTTTTTCCAGTAAGGTCTATCTCAGTGACCACTACCCCTTTCCTGGCAGAGCACAGCTGCTCTAAGTGTTCCCTTTGCGCCTGGAGATTGGCGTGTCTGGTTGGTTCCATTAACAATGTACTGGACTGCGCGCAAATTCATTCCCTCTGGGATTGCTTAAATACCCTTAATGTGAAAAGGTCTTTCAGCACATTATTTAACAAACAATCACTCTTGCTGGTCAGCATGGAGACAGGTAGTGAATCTTTTGCCAAGATGAAAAGATAAAGAGAAAACCGTATATTTCAGCTTCTTTTGGTTTGAAAACTGTCCGTAATTTGTTTCCAAGGGCAGTGTGATATTACCCCTAAAAGAAACAAGCTGGTACAACTTGAGCAGCTCAGTGTCATAGTGGAATTCTCTTGGTAATGACGTTGCCGTTCCTGGGGGAGAAGCAGGCCGCTCAGCCGGTGCTTTGTCCCTGGAGAGCCGGGTCTGCGGTACATGGAAACCCCCGTTCCCGGGGCCCCGTGGCTGTGCCTGCTGAACCGGCCGGCTCGCCCGGCTCGTTGGAGCACCAGCCATTGCTACGATTTGGGGTTTTTTGCATTAAGATGCGGGGGGGAAAAATGTGGGGTTTCAGCTGAGCAAAAGGTGAAAGTCCTTTGCAGCCTTAGGACGAACTTCCACGGGTTTTAAAAAAAATTCTATCTTGTTAAATTATTTTTTCTCCCACTGGAAGAGTTTTTCTTTAGCTAAAATGAATACATTTTAAGTACTTCTTGCTTTTTAAAGTTTTTATGCAAAACTGAAAACTTAATTTTAGGTTAGCTCGAAAGAGTTTTATTCATTTTTTTAGTAGAACAAAATTTGAAAATAATTAAACTGTGAATGTTGTGGATCAAAATTATCTGCAAAATGCCAAAACAAACTGGCCTGAGTTTTTGAAAGATTTTTAATGTTAATTTAGTAAATGTTTTGATCAAATCAAATCTGATTTGATGTATTAGTTCTGGGGTTTTTTGATGGGTAAAAAGGGATCAATTTTTTAGATCAGTTATTCACTTAATCCCAGTTAGGATTAATATTTTAATGCCACAGATCTAGAAACATGTCCAAACATTTTTAATTGCAACAGGTAAATTTTAGAATTTGTTCTCACAGGAATAAAATAGAGGTTGACGAGAATGTTGTGTTAGTTTATTTTTTGTCTTTCTTTCACTTGCCCTACTGAATGGCCGGTTTGCTGCATGAAGTCTTTCTTCATCTAACATGAAAATAACAATTGTTCCGCTAGAGAAATAGTTAATGAGCAATAGTTAACTATCAATAATGAGTAATCATAAATTTTAGAAATGCAGATTCATTTCTCTCCAGCTGAAATAATGTTAGCTAGAGCAGCTTAAAATGCATCATAAAGTACAAAAAGAAAATAGCAAACTGGGAGAAAACTCATTCTTGTGGGGTGACACGTCCCAGGCTCGCACGCCCTGGAACAGCCGCCTGGGCGATTGAACAGATTCTGTGAAAGTGAATCTTTGAGGAGCAAAATGAATTAATGCGATAAAAACCAGTGTTATCTTCCCTGTAAAAACAGAACAGTGACAGTCATCCAAAGGAGGGTGGGGGGGAGAGGAGAGCAGCCCCCCGGCAGCGCAGTGTGGGGCTGGGGAGTGACCAGCATCCCTCTGTCTGTCTGTCCAGCCCCAGGTTTGTCCCCAGGTGCTCCCAAGGCTGAACTGAATTAAATGCTGACCTGGTAAGCGGGAGTGAATTCACAACACGCTTGTCTGCACAACTGAGGGTGTCATTTAGCAGAGATGCCTCAATGCCTCGCAAAGTGGCATCTCACTTAGTCAGAAAAAATGGAACGGAAAGCACGGCAGAGGTGTGCAGCAGTGCGTCAGGGTATTTTATAGAGCCAAGAGAAACGATAAAACAAAAGGGAGAAGCCCTGACAGCCAGGAGAAATGGCCAGCCCGGAGCGGCTGGCTTGCTGCTGCTGTGATTCAGCGTGCTGCTCCACAAACATCTTTCTGCAATCTAAATGGGAACGGTGAGGCACGATTGTGTTTGCAGCTAGGACAGCTCAGAATGTTGCTGTTGTTTTGTGGGGGGTTTTTTGTTTGTTTTGTTTTTGTCCTCGCCCCCTCAAGTTTACCTTGTTTGGGTAATTTGGGTTTGTTCTTTTGGGTTTGTTTGGGTTTGTTTGGGTTTGTACTGAGTGAGCGGTGTGAGGGGCATGGATCCACACACACGTGGGATGGCATTCTGGTGCCTTTAAGGGCACTTTCGCTGCCTGGAGCAAAACGTTGAACAGCTTTGGAAATCATGTGAAGGTAAAATAATTTTACAAAGGGATCACCAAAAAGGTTAAAAAGTTGAAGGTGTGTATAAGGTGAGACTTACTTTATGCAAGTGTTACATCTTGTATGTGGAAAATAAGCGACCACACAGCGTTTGCCTGGGGAGGGAAAGGGTTTCCTCGCTGGGATGATGCGAGGCGCAGTTTCTCCCTCGGAATTTGTGTGCACGGGGCAGGAGCTGCGACCTGGAGAGCAGCAGCTCCATCAAAACCGGGGGCAGGTGGGAAGCAAAGGAACCTGCTGGAGGAAAACCAGTTTGGCTCCAGTCTGTAGCGTGCCATGCTGGCAAGAAGTGGGGGGAACAATCCACCTTTTAATGTTGGGATAATTCAGTCATTAATTTCCCTACAAGTTTTAGTGTTTAGATATGAATGCAGAAATCTAGGTGCCAATGTCGTTTGAAGAGGCATTACAGGCTTTTGGCCTCTTAAAAACGCTTCTGTAAATTTGGGCAGATTCATTCTTGGCATGACTCTATTAACTTACAAGTGTTATTATCAAGAGTACCAAAATGCCGGCAAGCTGTGTGTTACAATGAGGCCAGGAATGTACAACAGAATTGATTAAGGAGCTTGAAGAACTTAGAAGCAAAGATTAAAAGAACAGAGTGTTTCAATTGGATAAACAGCAACCAAGAGCGGCTGTGATAATCAGTGACTGCTGTGTGAAGGGTGCAAGTGCCAAGAAGACAACATCATTTTAAAATGGATTTAGCTAGAAGTAGTGGGATAAACTATAAGACATGGATAAGATCTTTTAATGTTTAAAGCTCTAAGAGTTGAGGAACGTGTGCACGTTTGTCTCTGGCTACATCACCTCTTTAGACACTGAAGTCCAATTTCTTTCCCTGCCTTTCACACGTTCTCCTCCTGGCTGGGTTTGCTGTGTGGTTTGCAGGGCAGATGGGGAGCGGTGTTTGAGGATCCTCACTATAACAGATGTGCACAAGGCTTCTCGCTCATGTTCCTGTACCAGTTCTGTTCTCAAATCTGCCGCCTCTGCCCACCAAACCCGACTGTCTGCAGCCCTGCACAGGGGCTGGTGCTCGGGCTGGGAGTACCAGGGGTTTATTCCCCATGCAATACTCTGCCTCTGCTGCTGGCACAGCAAATACTGTGGAGGCTGCTGGTAAGGAATGTTCCCTTACCTGACTTTTTTTCTCCCATACAAACTGAGAGACTGCAGCTATGTATGGACAGCTGTTGAGCTGAATATAGTTTCAAGTACATGCAGCTAGCTGTTGTATGCTCTAACATTAAAGCATAAAAAATCCCGTGCCAAAATAGTGTCGTGATATTCATAGGAGGGTGGCGATTCATCAAAAATTGCTGAGTTGGAGCAAAATATCAATTTGTACGGATCTGATACACAGTGTTCTCTATAAAACATCAGTGTGTAGGGTAGAGGTATGTTTTATGGTACCTGAGAAATGACATGAATGCTCTGGTGAAAATCTATTAAACTGTGGGGAGAAAATACCCACAATGCCCATAAATACTGATCAGTCTGACTTCCCGGGTTACCCAGTAGAATCAACACAAGATATATTCTATACATATAATGTGGTTGGAAAATCCTTCCTGTAGACTGGGTACAAATACTTCACTGGACTGGGTGGAAGTCAGGACTGTCCTGAAATCCAGGGTGTTAGCTGGCTGCCTGGGCGTCCTCAGCACCTGCTCTGGCTCAGTGAGATGCTGCTGGTATTTTAACAGTGCCTGCCATAAAAGGGTCATCCTTAGTCAGGGAGAACCCTGGGACCTCTGCAGAAAGCGGGGTGAAAGCTCTTTGTATGCCAACAAAGTACTTCATAATTCCGGCAACCAAAGAGGTAACACCATTTGGCAAATAAGTTTTTATTGCTTGGTGTTTGTTCAAAGCACTCTTGAAAAAAGTCCTGGATAGGTTGCTAGTAGAGCAGAGAATCTTCAAAGCGTTGCTTTGAGGCAGAGTGCGGAGGGGAGAACTTGTGCGGATTTATAGGTCTTAGGGAAACTTTTCGCACGTACCTGTTGTGTAGCACACCTGGGTCTACCCCACGGGCACGCAGGCTGTGTTTCCGCCACAAGAAGTCTGTCAGGAACGTTCTGAGGGCTTCCAAAAGCCTCCAAACAGGTGACAAACTCTACCAGAGGCAGGGGAGTCCCTCAAGGCATTGCGAGCGGTGAAGCACCAGTGGGAACGCGCTGTCTCTAAGCAGAGCTTTGGGAGAAGGTGTTTGGAAAGGACCGGCTGAATTCCAGGGCCGCGGTTGTGCGGGGCGGTGGGAAGGCTTTGGCTGCTGTGCCAGCTGCGCTGCTCCCTGCCACGAGGCGTTTGCTGGGTGAGCTCTCCGGACGCGGGAGGCTCTGGCTTGAGCCCGGGCTGCAGCCGCGCTCTGCCTCACACAGGTTTTGTGAGCCAGCCAGCCTGGTGCTTCCTCTCCATCTCGTGTGATTTGAACCTGAGCAGTAAGCAATGCACCAGATTGCTATTTTCTGTAGATATTCACTTTCCCTGACCGCGGGGGCTGTCGGTGTGCCTAAAATGCTGATGGGTTTAAACGCTCGTACTCGTGCATAAGCCCAATGCCGCGGCTCAGCGCGGGGCACGGCGGCTGTGCCCGCGTACCTGCGCTGCCTGCTCTTGCATGTCTGATTATTAAGCCTGCCACAAAGTTTACTGAATTTTGGCCTCTGGGGTCAGGGAGCTTAAATGAATAAAATCTTCAGACTCAGAGGGACAAGCGTATTCCGTAATGCCGTAATCAGTTTGGAGAGGGAGCTTTTGCTGCAGCTTCAAACTGGGTCTTCAAATAGTGTTGCAGCTAATAGGATTTTACATGTGCTGTGAAATTTCTGAACCTATCTACACTCTTGTTTGACATGCAAAGTGCGATGTTGTCTTTCTATTAGCAGAGCTGCATGTCTGGTATATCTTCATACTAGTACTGTGGATAGACATCTTAAAAGCAAATTGTAATCAAAATTCTGAGCAGGATGAGATGAGAATTAGCTGCCTGTCTAGTGCTTTTCTGTTTATCTCCAAATGTCAGCACTCCGCACTCAAAGTTTTGATAGGAAGGCATCTGCTGTTCCAGGCTGGAGAAGGAGGGTGTGTGGTGGCAGAAGATGAATAGAATCGCTGCAGCGACAGTAGCTCAGGAACCCGCTCGTGGTGGGTCCAGGGCAGCACCAACGTGAGGGCCAGCAGGAGCGACCTAAGCTGATTTGCAAAGAAGCCCCTTATTGAAAGTCTTGTGTTACCTAACGCCTGAGGCGGAGGCTGAAGACGGTAGTTTCTGAGCCTTAGCTCGGAACAGGGACTTGCTGGCGTAGCTGAGGACGTGGGCTCAGCTCGGCTTCTGGTCCTGGACTCAAAGGCACTTTCTGAAACGATCCAGCCACGGGTGGGTGTTTGAGCAGGGAGGCAACGGCAAGTGCATCGCTGTTCGTCACTTTGACCCTGCCCAGGACATTTGTCATGCCTTAGGTTGGAAATGATCCGCCTAGATATGTTCTCTGATACGAGATTTAGTAATATGATGTCACCAGCCTCACAAGCTTCAAAAGGATGTGAAGTCACAATTTCACAATGTTCAGTTGTTACCCCGTGTTTCTGGAAAACTTTTGGTTCAGCATATTTATTCTATGATGCGTTCACGGGTATGTTTTGTGCTCATTTCCCGTACTTCAGGCTGCACTCTGTGTTGTACCTCAGCTGGGCTGTTGGTGACCCGCAGGACACTGAAAGCAGCACGTGAGCTCTCTGCTCTTTCTTCTGTGGCAGAATTCACCAAAATCCTCCTGGAGCTGCCATCTCTAGCTCTGCTCTCCTGGTTTTATCTGCTTAGGGAAGGAGATGAGTTAAGTCCTGATGTAGCTGCCTGGTTGCTTTCAGAATATATTTGGGTTAAAAACGGCATCGGTGTAATAAGGTACATTTTTATAGTGATAGAAGAGGCTGCAGTTGATAGTGTTACATGCTTTCATGAGATTTTGAGGATCAAGCTGTGAGCAGCAGGTTAACAGAGTTCGTGATAGGATCTCTGAAAATGGACTGAACTCACCATAATTCCTGTGATGACTCTGATTCAACAGGACCCTCACATACTTCAAGACCTTTATGTACTACTTTTCTGCAGAGTCTCATAAAATACCATGTTTCTACCCTTATTTATTTTCCTTCTCTTGATGCCAAAGTCAAGAGTAACATGGACTTAGGGCACCCTTATTTTTCAATTCAGCAGGATGATTTTTCTCTCTTTTGAGCTACCTTTCAGCTGCTCGTGCCAGTTAATAGATTTGCAGTACCTTTTACATTGTTTGATGAAAAGACTTGACCCATACAACACCTGCTGTTATGAAGAACCTAAGGTAGGGATTGAGTTGCTTTAATGCTTTGTACCTTCTCAGTCAAAATGTGTACATGTAGAGACCTGTGAAGTCTGGGGTGTTCTCCAGGTCCTTGTCGCTTGCCTGTCCGCAGCGTGAGCAGCGTTTGTTTCAGGGCTGAGACGCGCTGCCAGAATCGGGTGTGAAAGTCCCCCCTGTGCTTTCCTGGTAACCGTGCTGGGTCTGCGACCTCTTGAGCCCCAGCCGGGAGCTGGTGGCGCATGATCCGACACCCGTGCGATGCGCTGGAGGAAGCTGGGGCCGTGTCACCCCAGCGCGGCGCCGGTGGCACCGCACGGCACAGCGGCTGCTGCCGCCCTCCTGCTCCATCCGGTGCCCAACACCCAGCTCCAAACCCGCTCAACGAGCGCTTTCCGCAGCATTTTGTCACTGTTCTCACATGTGCAAACCTCATTCCTCTCCCTGTGGCTTTTCCATCCAAGCTCCCAGCAGGCTGTTTTATTTTTAATACCGGTTCAGCACCAGAACTTTCTCACAGACTCTTGCGATCCCTGGTAACCACACCAGTGGTGCTATTTTTACCAGGAGCTGAGAAATGCCAGCGCAGCACTGAAAATTTTAACATTCCAACTGTGCAGCTGTATCTGCTCGAATCCTCATTGCATCACTGAGCTTCAGCTTGGTCTGCTCTTTTTTGGCTTTATATTTCATTATTTACAACACACATTTTTCTGACCCCAAATCATCATCTCTCCCAATTCACTCCAGTTAGAAAGCTCTGAGCCTCACTGGAGCACATCAGACGATGCCCAGGCTAGGGCACGTCTTGCCCACCTCTCCTCTCCCTGAGCTGGTGAAATCCGCAGCGCACGGGACGTCTTCTGTGCGCTGACATCTTTGTGCTGAGCAGCGCGTGTAAAACCTCCCGCAGTCGTTGCCCGTTGTGCTGTTCCTCCCCAGGAGCCGTGGCTGCAGCAGCGGGTGGCCCCGGCCGGCAGGGAGGGACCCGCGCGGGGACCAGCGCTCGCTGCTGCTCCCGCCTCCCCATCACCTCCCTCGCCACCAGCGCTCCCATCTGGGCAGCAAACGTGGAAAGACCAAATGGAAAACAACCTTTTTCTTTGCAATCTGTTCAACAGCGTGTGTCATGTGATAAGAATCTAACAGTAAGAATGCGATTGGATTATGTAATTGGGTAAGGGCTGTATCCTCATCTGATAAGAAGAAGGGGCTCTGGAGCCGCTTGGGAGGCGAAACCTGACTTTTTGAAAAATTTGAATCAATTTGGGAATGAAATTGTCTTTTGACAGTGAGATGTTGTTGTTGTTGTTGTTTTTTCCCAATTCACCTTCATGAGTACCTTTTAGGTGAAAATTCTTAAAAGTATTCTGAAGACCTGAAAGCTCAAAATGCCGCCTGAGGTTTTCTGTCTTGCAGCACGAATGTTACTGAATAATCTTACGTTCCTAGGCAATGCACCCCAGAGAGATGATATTTGAAATGCTTTGGATTGCATTTAAATTTTCGTGCAACTTTGATGTATCCTGCACATCAGTCCTGCTTATTCCAGAGGCAGCGACAAGAGCTCTGCTCCGTGTGATGAGGCTGCACCTCCCAGAGCGGCTAATGAGGGTTCCCGAGCAGCAGCTGGAGTTATAAACACAAGTGATGAAGTGCTGGCAGGTTCTCTTCACATGTGTCACAGATTAGGGTCAATGTACAATAACTAATGTTCCTAAGAAACTGCAGTAGAGGGTAGTATAGAAGAAAAGTTGGGGAAGTTGTGGGTTTTTTTTAAGAAATAAGACTAAAAGCTGTCTTCGCCAAAATTAAGGGGAGTAAAAGAAAGGCCAGGATGAAAAGCTATGCTTTGGAAATGTTTCTAGAGGGATTTGTTCACTCGGGGTGTGCGGGGAAAGGCCCAGTGGTGTTCCCATCTCTCTCTGCCGTGGATGGGAGGGTCGGGGTCTGGTCCAGCGTGAGTGCCAGCTGCTCCCAGCTGCTGCAGCGCCAAACGGCCTGCGCGTGCAGTGCCGGGCGCTGCCGGAGGATTCGGGTCCGTTCCTGCCTACGGCGTCAGCAGGTTTGGTTCGTCATCTCCCACAGCGGGGACTGTGACCTGGACATCTCCATGTGTTGTCATCCGTGTGTGTCCAGCCTGCCTCGTGCTGATCCTGGTGGAACTGGGGGAGCTTTGATATTGACTGTGATTTAACATCAGCGTCCTCAGGGGTTTTTTAGCATCTCGAGGTTTGAATAAACGAGGTTTTGATCTCACTCTGTGGGGACTGACCTCCTCATGAACTAAACATCTGATATGCCATACAGGCTGGTAGAAGAACCCATCTTGGCTCAGCGAGGAGCGTGTGGCTGCGGGGAGCGGTGGGCAGGAGCAGCGGGCTCCCGCCTGCGGGGGGGTGCGCTCCTGGCTGCAGCGCACGTTCACAGCCCCTTTTGTCCCTGGCAGCAGCATGAAAGGACGGGAGGAAAGGAAAAACTGAATGCTAACCTCCTCCCCCTACTTGCCTTTAGATACATGTTTCAGAAATGATTTGTTTCAATACAAATCTTGGGTTTTTATACCTTTTTATTAAACCAAGTCTCTAAATAAATTTTAGCTGCTTTCCTGTCTTCTTAATCCCCGTGTTCTCGTGCAGATAAATCTTGTATAATTAGCTGTAGCTCGGGAAGCCTGCAGTGCCTGAGGAGAATGAAATGCAAGGTCTGGTGGAGGAGCAGCGAGCAGGATTGGGGTTCAGCGTCCCAGCGCTGCTCCCCGGCAGCCACGGCAGAACCGCGGCTCCTGCCTCCTCAGGGCCGGTGGCTTCTGAAAACAGTGGAAACCATAAATTCCCATGCGAGTAGCCAAGTGTTCTGTGTCTGCATCTCTGCTCACCCCTGTGTATACGCAACTCACTCCATGGTCACGCAGGAAAAACGCAAATCCCGCCCGCCTGTCAGCAGAGATGTCCAGTTCCTGAAAAATACATGTTTTAGCTCATGAGTGGTAAAATAAGATTATTTTGGGTTTTGTGAACTTTTTTAAGCAATATTTGAATTGGTAAGTGAATTGGGTGTTTTATCTATCAGGCAACTCTGTAAAATTAAGAAATCTTGCTAAGATTTGTCCTTGCATAGGTCAGGAAAAGCTTTGCTTCTGGGTTTATGTTTCATGTATTATAAATGGACTCTTATTTTTGATAAATATGTGCATTATTTTTTAGGCGTTTCACAAGTTTTTTTCAAAACTCTTTGAGCATGGGAAAGGATGGCTTCCCAGCAGGTACGTGACTGAACCGACAGTATTAGCAGCAGTAGAACTGGCAAGATGGCTTTTTTTTTTTAAGGGTGAACTTTATGTTGAATTCTGTTACCTGGGAACGCAGCATGTCAAGTGAAGGTGCTCCGGCTGGCAGCTTTGCCCTGTCTCATCCCTGTGGATCAGTTTGTCAGCGCAAGGGCAGAGTCGCTGCAGGATACGTGAGTGAAGAGCATCAGGAGCATCATCCCTCGGAGCGCCCGGGTGTTCTACTCCCCAGCACCACGTACTGGGCCTGGTAAAACAGCTTAAAATGAGGCAGCCTTATGTTCCTTCCATAGTCTGAGCTCCGAGCAGTTGCTTCTATCTTGCCAATTGATGCAGCTGAGTTATCCCATCACTTGGGTAGTTCTTCATGTAGCGGTAATTGGTGTCAATGTTCACGGTCCTTGCTGGTTTCTTCCCTGCCCAGGCGGTCCTGCCCTTTCTGGGGGGCGGGAGACAGGCAGTTCTACAGAAAGAAACCAAAAGAAAAGACAAATTGGTAGGACTGGTTTTAAACTGCAAAGCTACCCTGATCCAAGCACATCAAAGCATTTGGGCATCAAACCAGCTTGGTCTAGGGTTCACGAGGACATTTCTGCTTCAAACTAAACAAGATATTTTTCTTCCATATATTAGATACATTAATATGTACAAGCATACGTAAAAGACAAGAAAAGGAGGACTTCAGAATCAAACATGACATTTTTTGTTTGTTGAGCAGGAAACATTGTGCCAGGTCTCTCCTTCATTCCGGCAGCTTTCTCTAAGCCCAGGTTCTCCCTCTGGACGGAGCATCGTGCAGCTCTGCTCAGGCTCCCGCCGGGCACAGCCCCAGCGCCTCGGCACCGGCGGCCGCCCAGTCGCCCTCCCGTGGGGCACAGAGACAGCAAACAAAGTCCCAGAAAAGATGGAATTTCTTAGATTGGAAAGGGACTGTGCAAAGGAATCAGCTGAGCGCAGCTGATATTTAATTCTGCTGTTCAGTCACACTGAGTATGTGGTTTTGTTCAGTGCATGTAAGCAGATGACTTGTGTCCTCAGGTATTTAAGTAAGGATTTCTGTGTGCTAATGTTGAAAAGAAAAAGCCCGCCATTTTTTCTTTACCAACATGATTCCTTCTGGTTATTTCGCTATTGTGTTCTTTAAGCAATCTAGGAACAGCAGTGGAAAGAAGGGGTTGCTAAATCTTTAAAACGGAGCTGAACAAAAAAATGAATGCATTCCAGTAATAATTGGTTTCTGTACACAGAGATAAGCTGCCAAAATAACAAGACTGTGATTTGAAATGCTGCCTGGTCTCCTGCGAGAAACTGTTGGTCTAATCCTTAGCTGGAGTAAAAAAATAATGTAATTCCATAAGGGTAATGGTGCTGTGACGGCTCATATCAGCTGAGCATACGACCTCATCCCTCTTGGGGTATAAAGAACTACATCAGTGCAGATTTCTGGAAAGCCCAGAACCTGTCATTTTGAAACAACTCTCTGAAACATTTTCTGTGAAGACATGGTAATTTATGCAATCACCACATTGGGACCTTATTGATTCTTTTCTTTTTTTTTTTTTTTTTCCAAAAAAGACAAGGAAAAAAACCCCCAATCTGCTAGAGTGCTCCGCCGCTTCTGAGTTGTAAGGCTACAGAACGAAGTTGGCTGAGCAACAGATTATTAGGAAAGCAAATCAGAAATGTAATAAGCTGTGTAGGTGCCAATGTTCCCACGCTATTGGAGCACTTTTCCTGCTAGGAGAGGCTGAGGGAATTGGACTTTTTTAGGCTGGAGAGGAGAGAGGGCTTCAGGGGGACCTGACGGACCTTCTAGTGACCGAAGAGGTCACAGGAGATGAGGCCGGGCTCTCTGCCGGGTGCACAGGGACAAGGAGAGGTGACAGCCCTTGGGAGATGGAGGGAAGGTTCTGGAGGATCGGATTTTGACTAGGAGGAGAACAGCGCCGGCCCAGGGGACCTCTGCAGTCTCTGCTTTCCGTGGCTTTCAAGGCCCAGCTGCTCTAAGCGACTCGTCCAGAACTCAGCACTGACCCTTCCTTGGGCAGGAGGTTGGACTGGAGACTTCCCGAGGTCACTCTGCCCGCCGGAACAAACACAGAGGTTTCTTCTGACTTCCATCAACCCTGGATCAAGCTCCCAGCATGTTCTTCTGCATTCTGATTTTGTGTCTGTGGAAATTCTCCATATTGACTAGGACATGGAGTAGGACCAGGAACTTGGCGTGAGAGGTCAGAATATGACACTGAACACAAGCGTGAAACTCTTCAAGGTCCAAGGCTGCCCAGGAGTTTTCATATACAAAAGTCTATATGCAGTCAGTGTAAATACAGCTTAATTCTGTGTGGGTTCAAGAGAATAGCACATCATCGCCCTGAGGCACAATGTCTTCATTGAGATAGGGGCTCCACTGGCTTCTAAATTGGAGCAAGCTCAGTGGCTGATTCCAGTGTTACTCTAAACACCAGGAACTTTAAAGACAAGTTATTATGGTTTGATAATCATTTAGCTGCTCTTAGATCAGGCACTAAACTCCCAAGGATCCTCATTTGTCCAAATTATGCCCCGATGCTCTGAAACACGCTTGTGCATGACCTGGCATGATATATGATCCCAATGCTTCATCTCTGTGCAGCTCCCTGCAGTAACAGATGTCCAAAGAATAGGCTGGCATCACTCACTGAGTCGTTACAGACAGAAATATTCCAGCATAATTTAAATTATTTTTTTAAAATGCACAATGTTATGCATAGATTGGGAGTGAATAGACGGGGTTTTTTTTTAAATACAAAAACCTCTGCATAAAAATGAGTTGAAAATACTCAGTGATGCATGAAGCAGAAATAAAGAGAGTTTGTGTTTTGCTCCCCTGCTTACACATATCTGCTGGCAGTAATGGAATATATCATTCCCAGGAGGAAAGGGAAGTAACTCACCTGCTAGAATTCATGCATTAATTGGTATGAATATTAAGAGTCTTTTGAGAAAATACATTCGAGGTAGTTTGGGGTTTTTTGGTTGGAAATAGATGAATGAAAAATTGAAATAGACAGTGGCTAAAATGTTTGAAATCCTACAGCCAAAGGCTGTGACTGTCAGTAGATTTACAGTAGATGTTTACCTTAACAGATAAATGTAGTGCTGAATTATATTAATGTATGTGTCCACTTTTCACTGTGCTAGGAAGTGGAAAAGGCAGGGACAAACTTCGAATCTGTGCAGCTGGTGCTGCTCCAGGTTCAGCCTCTCCTCCTTCTGCAGTTACACAAACGCTGCTGGGCTTCTAAAGCCCATTATGCAGCCTCTGCTGCTGTTGAAATGTTTCCACTTGAAGAAAAGTGGAATTTCCCAGGAGTTTCATTTCCATAGAAAATGTTCTTTGGTCTGTTCTTGGGAGGGTTTTTGCCAGGGGCACTCTCCAGCCTTGACTGAGAGCAGGGCGACCCAGGGAGCTGCGCAGCTGCCAGTATTTTCACACGGGATCAGAACGTTTGGGTTGAGGTGCGAGCAGCTCGGTGGTGCTTCTGCCAACTGGGAGAGGACTGGGAAGAGTCAACAAAGACAAATGATTTCTTGAAGTTTCGACCTCCGTGTGGCTCCGTGGAGCACCGTACCGGGGCTCGGAGCCGCGCGCGCTGGGACCCTGGGCTGTTTGTGCTGGGTTCTACAGCCTCGGCACCCCTGCGGACAACGCCGTGTTCCGAATGCTCTGCACGACGTTCTGAGGCTGCCAGGCCCCCGATTGCTCTGCCGTAACCTATTAATATTCCTTATGAACATTATGTTAATATCCCTTTTTTTTAAGAAATTCTAGAAGCTACAGGAGTGCAATAAAAAGGCAGTGATGAAATGTGCAGATACATGGATTTCCCCCGGAATATCATTGTGGAGGTGGATTGCAGCCACGTAGCTGTGATTATGATGATAGAACATAAAATAAATCTAATTGTGAATGCTTAACTGCAGCTACTGAGGCAGGAATTTGTGCTGAGGAACTGATGCAGATTGTTCTGCAAAATCTTGTCATTACTGTAACCACCTTTCATTTTGCTCATTAGTATTAGGGTAATTTCGTCAGTCTTTAAGAGAGCTTCAACCACATAGGCAGTAGTGATTCCAGGAATACTTGTGATCTTTTGATTGGCTATGTACTGAACTGAATCCCATGTTAATGTAAAAATGAAAAAAAGTATATACCATCCACTTATGATCACATCTATCAGATGCATTTCACGTTGTGAACTTTTCATGAAGGTAATGGTTTTCCAATCTTTTGCAACAAAAATATAGATTGCAGTAATTTATTGTCTGAATAAACAGTGTGTTTTTGGAAGACCAACAAACTCTGAGTTTGACTTTAGGAAAGCGAGGCGTTGTGGGACAGTTCTGCACTGGACTTACGTTCCATTAACGAGGCGGTACAGACCCGACCGCCCCGTGCGGCACGGGGACTGCTGGGCACCGGGCTGGCGTCTGTCTGTCTGTCTGTCTGTCTGTCTGTCTGTCTGCCCTTCCTTCCAGACGGTCTCTGTAACCCATTGCATATGTTGGGAAACTAGGAAAGGTCTTCGTGAGCTGCCTCTAGGCAGGTGGAGATTGGTAGTAAATATATACAGTGGCATTATTCTGTTCTAAACTGCCTCTGGAACTTTCAGCTTTCAATATAGTTAATTGCAAAAATACCATTCTGTGCTAGTTTTACAGATACCAGCTCATTTAGCTGTTAAAATACTAACGCTTCTAGCTTCTTGTAATGCAAGAAATGCACTGCTTTTAGTGTTTCTGGCAAAGCAGTTTTAAATTGAATTTTCCTCACCCTTCTCAATGAAGTCATAGAAAGTTTGGTGTTTTCTTTCTGCAAATATTATAATCATCTAATCCTGTAAACTAGGGTTTATTCAAAATTGTTTTAATCTGTAGAATTTTGGATGCTGCTTAATTATAAAATAATAAAAAGGTTTTTAGCTTTAATGTACCTGCATATAATATACTACAACTGAAAACGTTTTTGCAATGCACAAAACCAGTGCAGAACTCAATATTTTAGTTAATTTGGGGACTTTTACAAAACAGTTTGATGTCCAGCAGCTGAGGATCTGGAAAATTATCTTTACTACATGGCTTTATAACTTCCCCAATATTTAGATCTTCCCCTGTAGCTGTGCTTCAACAGTTTTTAGTGGTGTAATCGATGAAAAAGATAAATTAAGTGCAGAAAAATGTAGCATTGATTTTGTGATAGACTTTATTCTTCCAACAGATTATGTCTGCTTGTGGATAGAGCGGGTCAAGGACTTTGTGTCAAAATTGATTTCGTTGAAATGTGCCAGTTAATAGAAACGGAAAGGTGCCATGGAAATGTGTCTGTCTTGCAAAACTTTGCTTTTCTGGTATGTTCCCCTGCTGAGCTCCCGAGGCTCCAGCCCGCGGGTGTTTGGTGCAGGGGAAGCGCAGCGTTCCCAGCGACAGCTGAGAACGGTGATGGGCTGAGTTGAACTGCACCTGAGGGCTCCGCATCTCACCCGGGAAACAGCAGAACGCTGCTGCCAGCTCCCGGCATGGGCGCTTTAGTTCTGTCTAGTGGGAAACAAAAATGGTTCTGAACGGGTACAAAAATGCATCTCCAAGTATCAAGAAGTTGCATAAGGCAGGGAGTGAGAGACGGTTTCTCGGTGTGTTTGTGGTCGCAGTCCAGAGAGGCTGAAGGCGGAGGAGCAGAACTGGGGTTGCTGCGGGAGGCTGGGCAGGGAGCGGCTGGACAAAAGATCATCACTGCGGAGAGTTTCAAGTGTTATGAAGGGGAGCTGGCTGCCTTTCGGGGTGCTGAGGGCTGAGCTCTGTTGGACAGCAGGCACTGAACGCAGCTGCTGTCCCCGGCAGGGACGGGGTCCCGGCCGAGCCGCCCCGGCCAGGGCTGCGTCCCAGCCCCCCAGCCCGCCCGGCGTTGCCACCTCCGGGGGCGCAGGGCTCCCGTGCAGAGCTCTGCCCTGGGCAGCTCCCCGGAGCGTCACCCACTGTCCCGGGCGGCTCCGCTCGTCCCACGCGGGACCTGGGGACAAGGACGGGTGAGCCGGTGTTCTGACCCGCTGGGCGATCTCGCTCTGTGGAACAGGTTGTGCTGACAATGCATGTTCAGGCAGTAAGCTGAGGGTGGCTGTCACTTATTTACTGGTTTAAAGGTGCATTTTGGAGACCCTGAGGGAAAAATGACTGCTTGCACCAGCTGGAGGCCCACGCTCAGTAACGGGATGTGAAAGTCATCGTTCCAGGAACGAGCTCTGTACGTGCCGTGGGCTCCTTCCCTCGGCTCCGGCTTCCTGCGTGTGCCATCACCTGAATAAATGATGCTGTAAGAGATTAAATGTCTCTTTGATGAAGTTGGGGTGCAGGAGCTTTGAAATAAGCAAGTAAATCTGAACACTCTCTTGTTCTTTCTGAAGTGGTTTAGGGGTGATTTTCTGGTTGCCTTTGATCCTTAATTATGCTTAGTCAAATATTAAGTGGACTGTTAACTGGGGAGTAGCATAACAAGAAGTTTAATCTTCTTTGTCAAATCACTTCTGGAGAGAGCTAAATATTTGTGGACCTTATGGTTCCTGCATATTTTATGATAAAGTCATATCTTATGTATCTGTCTCTTACACAGGTTCATCTCCAACAGAACCAGTTGTGGGGGGCAGAAGGACTTTTACTCCTCAGACACAGTCAGGTGGGCCCTGGGAGACCAGGTCTGTGTGAACTCCATGGCTTTATTACCCCCTGCACAGCAAGGCTGGTGGCAGAGCTGCCCGAGAAGGGATCTGTCAGCTTTGCATGTTTAAGGGTTAGACCTGGTGCTTATTCCACATCAACAAACTCTCCTTCAGCCTCAGCATTCAGACCTGTATATGGGTGCAAAGCTTCAAAGTCCAAAACCGAAGTGTAGACAAATAGTTCTTTTCCTTTTTCATTTCCATTTTCACTGGAATGTAAAGGTGAGAATGACAACAGCAGAAGGGAAAAAAAAACCACACAGGAGAAGGCAAACTAAGTCAGACCCATAAAGAACAAAAATAAAGAAAAAGAAAATAATCAGTATCATGGCTTAGTTTCTTCCGAATATTATGTCAGAGTTGATTTTTTTTTTTTTTGAAAAGAAGTTATTTTATATATTTCTGCAGGACAAGGTCTCTGTAGCAGACAGACACAGCCAGTGCTGTGGAATAGTTTGGAGAGAGAGAGAGACGGGACAGAGAAGCCTGGCAAACCCTGCCCAAAGGACGTGCTCAGGTGATGGGTGAAGGCAGAACAGGAGGGCTGGCTTTCCAAAGAGCGCAGAGGAGCCAATGCCGCTTGTCATCGATGCCAGGTGTGTGATGTTGCAGCACTAACCAGAGCAGATACCCCAAGAGCATCTGCCATCTCTGCTCCCCCTCCGCAGGCGTTCCTGCCCCAGCCCCGGGAGAGGACACAGCACAGAGCACAGCGGGGCTGCAGCCCCCGCGCTGAGCTGAGCTGAGCCGAGCTGAGCTGAGCTGAGCTGAGCCGAGCCGAGCCGAGCCGAGCTGAGCGAGTGGGGGCACACGCTGCCTTCATCAAAGTGCCAAACGAGTCTCGTTCCATCACAATGAGATGTGACCGCTGCTCTCCGTGCAACGGGACAGTTTTGTCACCTCTCCCCTCTCCTCTCTAATAGCAATATCCATCTGCTGCGTGCTAGATAATGTGAATGTCTATTCGCATTTTGGGTACAGTGCGATGACTTGTGCTTGACAGATCTCATTATGTCATAGATCATCCAGTGTAAACTTTGCATAGGCTTGGATTAAAAGCCATTAGGCAAAGTCTTCCAGTCTGTGTGGTTTCAGGTAGGCAAACCCTTCTCCTTATGTCTCTCTACTTTTTAAAATAGAATCTAATACAGAAAATTGCAGAAATGTAACAAAATCCAATCAACATAATCAGAGTTGTCAAAAACTGTGATTGGAAATCATAACCTGGATTTGCACAAAGCAGAGGAGTCACAGCTGGTCTGACAACAGCATCTCAGTGTTTTTAGACCTTTAAAGCCAATATTCTTTCTCCTCCTGAAATTTCATTATCCTTGAAGTGATACTCTCCTGTTTTTAAAGCCTGCCTTAGTAATTGAATACTGGCATGGGCATTGACACAATGAATATAGACCTAATGAAAATCCCTAACAGATACGTAGTTAAATTTCTCAACTGTCGCCTCGCAAAGTTGTTCCTTTCCTCCTGTATGGATAGACATTGTGCTGGAGATTTGCAGACTCTCCAGAGGGCACATTGGAACAGTCGAGACAATCTGTGCCCAACGAGCAAACCATGTGTACGTGTGTCCTTGCAAAACCCCAACATATGGTGAACAATGGGTGCCTAATGAGAGACACCTGCATTACGTGACCCAGGTACCTGGGTGTGATAATCCAGCAGATAACAAAAAGCTGTTCTCCACCACCCGCTGCTTCTAGCATTACCCAACTTAAATAACCTTGGCATGAGAAGCTACCCTGTCTTTTTTGGACTGCTATCTCCTTCAGATCAGGGCTTGCCTTCTACATGTGTGCTCTTTCCAGTTGGATCCTGTCCCCTCACCCCAATATGATTAGCTTTGTCACAGAGGTGGTTGTTTTCATCAAACAAAAAAGTACCCTTTTTTTCTGCTTTAAAAAGAAAATACTTGGAACTAGGTCTGTCAGTCACCAAAAATACATTCCTACTGGCTTAAACCCTGAGTTCTCCCTCCCGTCGTGTGCTTGTTGGAAAGAGCTGGAGCCTCTGCAGGGAAGCAAACGTGGATCCGCTGCTGCCCGTCAGCGGCCGTGGCTGAGGAGTGACCACCAGCCCAGTCTTGTTTCCCCAAACTGTGTTATATGGGACCACACACCAATTCTGCAAAATTAGGCTTATCTTAAATATGTAATCAGCATCCTAATTCCATATATGTTCTTATAATATGATCTTGCTGGAGGGATTTCCGTTAACTGTACTTGCAATGCTTTTTCCTTAATACTTTAGACTAAATTCTGCCTGTGTGCCAGTCCATCAGCGAGATGGACCAGAAAGAGGATTATGGTGGAGAAAATGTCTCACAGGTTGTATATGTAGCCAGTCTTTGGGTGTATTTGCAGGGATATTGTGGAGAAAGCAGAACTAGACTGCAAAAATGAGACTGGTTTTAACCATGGTGAACAAGTGGCTCGAGCCAGGGCTGTAGATCAACTCATTTAGATGGTAAAACCAGACAAGCGTTCAGGCACAAGAGCCGCCCCACAGGGATGGAGTGGAAACAAACTTCCAGGTGAGTCAAGGCTTAGAATAGTTGCCCTGAATTAGTTTTTTTGTAACCTATCCTCTAGGATGTTCTTTTGTGCTCTTCCATCTTGTACAGTGATGAATATCTGGTCTGGCCATCACCTCTTTTTACTGTTCTTTTTTTTTTTTAACAGGATGATTTGGTTTCATACTTTTTCTGAAGTCGTGGGGGTTTCTTTCTGTTGTTTGTTTGGTTTTTTTTTTAATCTGTTTTTCAGTAAGGTCTTTTTTGTCCTTTTCCACGATTTTTGTCTGAGCTTTCCAGTAGCTCTTCATGAAATATCATTAATCTGGACTTGATTCTTCAGCCACTTTAGCAAATCATTCCATGACGGGATTGAATGAAACACATTCATTGAGGGATTATGGTGGGAGGAACTTTTGTTGTCGTTTATGGTTTACCTGTGCTTTGGAGAAAACACTTTAACATCAGCAGACTTTTATAAACACTGGCTGTGTTAATGAGAGTGAGAAAAGAAATTGCATTTGTGCCAACAGTGCGAACAAAACATGTAATTTCTCCATTAGTCTATCAGGTTAGCTCATGTAAACAACATGATTAAATTTGTCTGTGTGCATCCTGCTATATAAATAATAATGATAATTAAAAAGCCATGCAAGGCCCAAAGATAACAAGATTATGTGAGGGAAGAGCTAGGAGGAGGATGGCAATACTGAAACAATGATAGGCTTAATTCATCAGCGCTGGGGACAGTCTGGCCATCAGGGACTGGTGGTGCTGAGCGGGCTGGAACACAAATGCAGACACAAAACTGAGCTTGTCGCCGCCCTCGATCTGCAGCGCTCTGTGTACGTGGAATGTGGTGTCACAGAAAGGGCTAAAATTAGCTTTATCTGTATGGACACTTCTCATGCAGGAAAGCAACTTTAAAGAAGTGGAAGAGTTTTAACAAGGAGCAGGTTTCAATTTGAATGCATCACTGGAAGCTTTGCTGAGCTAGTGCTTTCACTGCTTTGCTCAGAGGCAAAAGGAGCAGAAACTTAATTCATTGTCTCAGCCCTTTAAATAAGACTGTGGAAGGGAGTTTGTGGTTACAAGATTCCTGTGCGGAACAAAGATTTTGGCTGCCGCTCAGGAGTTTCCGTCAGACGTGCTGTATGAAGTCTGAGCAGCTCTGGTAACGTGTCAGTGGTGATGCAGACGCCTGTCAAAGGGCTGTCACGTATTTCTGTGCTCCTTGCAAAGGCAGAATCCTCCAGATACTGCCCAAGACCGCGGGGGCAGAGCAGAACAGCCCCTTGCCCGTGGCTGGACCCGCGCAGGCTGGGTGCCAGCAGAGCCGCGGGAGCAGCTCCGGGTCCCCTGCGCCCGGGGAGCTGCTGCAAACAGAGGGTCCTTGTTCACCATCTGGAGCTTTCCCTGGGCTCTGATAGTTCTGCTGAGTGCTTACACAAATTGGAAATAAATTGGAAATGCACAGAATGAAAAAATTCACAGGCTACACTAAATTACAGAAATGGTCAGTGCTTTGGCACGCGCAGATGAGCAGCTGGTAGATGAGTTCAGCAGAGCTGCCTCGATTTGGGATTTAAAGATAAAGCCTCTGGATCGCAGGAAACTCGAAGGTGTTTCTTTCACCTCCTCTCTGTGTTCTCTAATGCACGAATGATCATGGGCACCGAGTTCTTGTCTGACAGAAACAGGGTTAAAGAAAAAGGCGAGACAAGTGTATGAAATTATGGAAATGCAGCATTGGCACACTATGGAAATTGGTGGATATTTGCAATAGTGTCATTTACTTAATGTTGTGTTGATCTGATAATAGCTGTATTTCCATTATGGAAAACGAAAAAAAGAAACATAACTTGATGCTGCTTTATCCTTATTTATTCCCATGAGACTACTTTGATTGTCAAAAAAACTTCACATGCAAACGTAAATGTATCTGATTTAAGGGCACAATGGACCATGAGAGTCTCAGGAGCTGCTGTAGCACCAGCTGTGATTGCTCAGAGCTGCCTGTGGAATGGGGATCAGGCTGGCGCAGAGCTGCGGAGCGTTACCCAGCCTGCAGCAAGGGAGCTGACATTTTCCAGGTTTAACATATCGATACGGATATCGATACAGATATATATCTATCTATATCTGCCTTGCCATGGCACTCGTGTTCCCTCTTACCACATCTAGGGGACCTGCCAATGAAAGTTCTGTTCACACACGTCACAACAATGAGGATTCACGTTTCTTCTAGGGAGGAAATTCCCATACAGATGTTGCCTGATATATTTTTCTGAAGTACGTTTGCATGAATAATATTTTTTATTTAGAAACACAAAGCTCCATTGCTGCTTGCGCGTGTGGTATGCCGTTCACTGTAGGGATTTTTATCAGCATGGTTCTCGTTGTCCCCCGTGAAGGCAGGCCAGCCCAGCCCGGCGAGGCTGCGTACGGGCACTCGGGGGGCACAGGCAGGTTTGCTGGGGCCGCGCTGCTCTCACACCACTCGGGGTTTTGCACACTTTGATTCACAGCTTGGTAGGCAGCTTAGCAAATCTCCACGGCAACCCCATGTGTACCATAAAATTGTGAATTATCTTGTTTAGAAGAGGTTCATTAGGAAGATTAATGAGATATTATTTTTCCCTCATTCCATGTCCTGGTGCAGGGGGGCACGGTAATTTTCCCAGCTGTGCGCAGCAGCGATCGCGACTCTCCAGGGTCCTCAGCATCTCTGCATCGTGAGCAGTTAAACTGCTCAGTCTTTGGAACTGTTATTTGTCAGCTTAATTAGCCCTAAAGGAAGCACTTGTTTTAAAATAGGACAACGGTTTTGTTTTTCCCTGAGAAGGACATAGTGTTATTAGCAGTGGCAACTTGTTTGAGAAAAAAAAGGAGCTTTTAAGCTGCGTTTTCTATGAAGCGCTAGGAATCATTTAGGTTTTGTTGCTGCTCCTGAGGTCACCCGTTGTCTGCACGCTGTCTCCTGGAGCTGCCAGCCTCATCAGTACCAAATTAGGGCAATTAGGGGGGTCTGCGATGGGTCAGATACCGTCACACAGCAAGGAGGGATCAGGGAGATGTCTTCATCTAGAAGATGGAGTAAGCTGTGGAACATCCTGCGGGCTCGCTCTCATTTCAGCTGGGACGTTTATTTCTTCGGTTTATAGCAGCAGAATTCAGAATTTTTATTGCGCTGTTCTTCCAGGGTAAAGGGATCAGAACAAGCCTTGGAAAAAGCCACAGAAGGTCATAACTGTGGGTGAGGCTGGTATTATGGGTTTGCCACAGACAGATATGACTACAGAAATCAGCTCAGGCTAAAAACAGCTAGTGAGGTTTTAGACGGAATTAAAACACGTGGGAGCTGTGGAAGGGCTGGAACTTTGTGACCATCAACAACCACATCTGTAGCCCTATTCCCAATCCAAGGACGATACCTTCAACAGGCTTCCTTCTTCAGAGAAAATTAGATGCCTTTTTAAAAAAAGAAGAACCATCTTAAAAAAAAAAAATCTCTGCCTGAACATTCTATTTCAGTCAAGAAAATGTCTCTTCAGTTTCAGGAGCTGTTCTGTAATTATTATCACAGTTACATATTTTTTCTTATTTATTAATTATTATTCATACTTTGCATAACCATTGAATTTTATTTAGGTTTTTTTTTAAAATGCTGTGCTTAAAAGTAGCAAGTTTTCAAATGTATATACTGGTCTGTATTTTCTGCCCTAAGCAAATATTTGCAAAGCCAGAACTCTTGTAAATTAATAGGCCGTTTTCAGACGGCACCAGCTGAGGCTGGTTTTGGTGGGTGTAGGAGGGAGATGGGCGGACTGTGCGCTGGGGCAGCAAGGATGCTGCTCACATGTGAACGATCAGCAGGGGAAAAAGAAAATCTCTGAATTTCAGTGCTGTACGAAGGATGATGGCTCGTTCCGAGCTGGAATGGGGAGAGAAGGATGGTCCATCAGAGGCAGGGACAACGTGCAGCCCCGTGTGCTGCAGATTAATTGCAATTTCAGACAGTTCTCATTATCGCCATGCTATTAATTACTTTAATGATGCATTCATTTAGATTGAAAATATGATACCAGTAAAGTTTAATTAAAAAAATCAATAATTCATTAACACATTGTTGCTATACCTACACACGTCACCATAATAATCTCCTGTGTTGGAGAAGCCGTTGTGCTTCAGCTCTGCATCCATAGATCTCTTTGTTAGAAGCAATTTGTTAGTAGGATAATCACAAAAGGAGCGTAATTTAGTCACCATTTCCTTTCTTTAGAGACTATGAACCACAAGCCAGATCAATTCTTCTCTTTGGGCTAGGCAAAATGATAAGTACCCCAGGTAATATTTATTCGATTTTTATTCAAAGAGAAGGTATCATTTTGGTGGTTTTGTGGCTGGCTGAAATTCACAGTATGTGGGAAGGAATCAGCCAATGCACTTTTAATTAGCTGCTCCTGTTTTAGGCCATAACCCAGGAGTCTTATCCCAAAGCGGCACAGCGGGGTGTTCGGGAGGACACGTCCCCTCTCCTGCCGCTGGAATCGGTACCAACACCAGCTACAGCTCAACACCCACCCGATGCCGCCCCGGCACCCAGGGCTGCCGCTTCACATCCCAGGGATGTGTCAGGTGGTGTGACTGAAGGTTTAATATCATCCTGGGTTTGTATATGAATGTATATATGAGTGTGTGTGTGCACACATAGAAACATGAGCAGAATCATGTTTTGTACTTCTTAGACAGATGGGAGAAGGAGCAACAGTGAGCTACTGGAAACCATCCAAATGTTTAAACGAGAAGTGAGCTGAAGAAAGAACGTTTCTAAAAGTATATAAGTTCCTCAGTGGATAAAATACACTTTTTACGGGTGTGTTCCCACGCATCAGTCAGTACAGCTGCTGCCGTGTCCTCGTGGCCCCGTTGCAGCCTGTGGCCGTTGGTCACTGCCCGGTGACACCGCAGGATGCCCATCTGCACGTAGGCAGGAGGAAAGAGCGGGCGGCTGAGCGGGGAGCCGCGCGCCCGCGGGCATCTCCGCGCCTCAGCCCTGCCTGCTTCTCCGTCTCTGGTCGGGTACACGGACACCGAGCAACCGCGATGAGAACGGGGCCCTTCCCAGCGCCGCGGGCTCCAGGCCAGGGTGCGCCGAGGTCTGCGCCGGTGCCCAGGCAGCGCCGCTGGCATCGCCCTGTGTCTGCCAGGGGTGCGGGTCTGCCCCGTCCGTCACAAACGGCTGCCCAGAAATGGTGTGATGAAGTCTGGGTACAGAATCAGAAGAGATTATCTTACCCAACATGTCATGTTTCTATTTCTTCTTTGTTGTTTTTGGTTTGTTGGTGGTTTTTGTTTTGGGTTCCCCCTCCCGCCTCACCCCCCACATCTGAGTTAGTTTGTGAATTAGCACGGGACTCATAGTAGTTACTGAACTCGGTTTAACCAGTCGCTGCACCGGCAGCTTTACTTCTAGTGCTAAACCAAAAGGGTCCCCTGCCAGCCCGGTCAGCGCCTGCGGCTGCAGCACAGTCACAGGCCTTGTCCCCAAGGTGATGCAGGTCTCCCCTCCAGATGTCACCTCATCCCACAACAGCTTCCTTTGAAGAACCAGAACGTCTGGGACAAGATGCGACACAAGGTATTTGCTCAGGTACAATGGGCTTAGGGAGGAAGAGTTTAAGGTGATTTTTTTTTTAATCTAATTCATTGTTCTCTTATATTTAAGAGAAAGGTACATTAATATCTGCGACAATCAAAAATGGCTTGGGCATTTTGCTAGAGCATTTTCTAGATTCTCCATCTAACTACTTAAGATTAATCCAAGGTTCACAAGAGAAACCCTTACAGGTTCGCTCTATTGCCAGGCATCAAACCACACACCGAGTTTCCGAAGCTATAACCATGCTAACAATTATTCATTATTAATAATTATGCTCTTGCCCACGTGCAGCGCTTTTCATTTTCATGGTGCTGTACATACATTAACTAATAAATCTCCACAATATCCCAGTGAGAGTGGTAAGTGTTGTTATTCTCCTTTTATGGATGGCAAAATGAGATGCAGAGAGGTTAATAGCAAGTCTAATTGGACAATAATTACCCACTTACCACACAGAAAATTAAGAAATAATCCTCCCATTGTCATTACATCAGCGGAACAAGGAGAGAGCAGTGTTCACATCCTCCCTAGCCCACCATTTAGCCAAATAGCTTACATGCAAATGGAAGCAAAGGGAGCACAGATAGATAAATTGTTCTTTTTTGTTGTTTAACATCTATTTTCTATCATGGAGTCACTTCAGGATAGAAGAAAATTATTAAATTTCCTCTGAAATCTATTAGGAGACGATTTAAAACAAAGTCAAGCTCCATTTGTTAAACGTATCTTTTGAAAAAGAAATGTAAGAAATAGGATTTAATTACCGCTATGGACTGGTTTCACTTAATTTTTCTGAGGGGGGGAAAAGTGTAGAAAAAATTTTCCAACGTAGGAAAGAGAATGGGAAAGACAGGAAATCTGGAATTCTCCTGTGGCAGGTATGCTCATTGCTGCGTCCTCATCCTCCTCATCTCCCCAGCCCCATGCTCCCGGTATTTTAACACAGTTTTTAACACAGTTTTTAATCAGATGCCCAGCACTTGTACTTGGATTGTTGGCTGATACTGTGGGTGACACCTGGTCCGAGCATTTGGCATTGATGCGTGGGGACCTGGTACCACCCACCCCGACCAGGGATCAGCGCAATTGCTTTAAACCGCGAATAGGTGACACGAGCCTTTGGGACGTCTCAGGCCCTGCTGCCCCCGTTTAAGAACACAGGCAGAGGTGCGAAAGCAAACAGGTCGCGCTGTCCCCTGCCAGCTGCAGCTGTGCCCGAGGTGGCCAGGTCAGCATATCCAGGGGACAGTGCACGCTCCGACAGCTCGTCACTCTTATCTGAGGCCCCAAATGGGTGACAGCGACATCTGAAGCCACCGAGCAGAACCTGAGTGTCACATTACTGATTAATCTGTCCGCCCCAGAGAAGGGCTGTACAATAGCATCTCCAGCAGGACATGTCCTCAGCGCCCGCCGCATCCGTGCCACGTGGACAAGGAGATAAAGGCACCCCTAGACATTGACCTTCCTTCCGTAGATGTTTATCCCGTTAAGACTGGGGAGGGAGGGAGGACTCTTGCGTTGGTCAAAGTGATTTTCCTACTTCTAATCTCGGAATTTACAGATTCTTTTCCTATATGTCGAAATTCTCCAAACAAACATCGCTACCAAATAACAGACCCACAGCTTACTTAAAAGAAAGAACAAAGTCCACCAAAGATCTGGGACCCAGTTCCGAGCTTGCACAGTGTGTTAATCAGCTTTGCCTCGGGCACTGCTGCAGGTCTGCGGTGAAGGAAAAACGGTGAGATGGACCAGTCTTTGAAATGCCGTTGCAGTCACCCTCTAAGTACCTGTTTGCGCTTCATCATTCTCACATGTGCTGGTTTTTTAGCTTTTATTTCCACTTCTGCTCCCATCAGTGCCTGCCAACAGCCCGTTTAACGGAGATTTTATGAAGTTTAAAATCCACAAGGCTTGGTTGTCATTAGTTCATTGTGAAAAGTAATAACTCATGATTTTTGCAAAAAGCTTTGCACTGACCTCTGATTAAATATCCTGGATATTAGGGATGCAAAGCGAGATTTCCAGAAAGCTGGTTCCTCAGCAGAGGTCAGTGCCAGGGCAATTGGAGTAGGTTCCACTTCCAGTAACATTACTGAATTTAGAAATACCTTTCAGTTTTATGTAGTGCATATCCATGTGGGCCTAGGCATGTATCCTTAAAAATTGCGCTTTATGTAGTGAAATATAACAGTGCCTCGACCAGTTGCCAGAACATGCCCTTAAAATTGTTCTGCTAAGGTGAGTTCTGACAGCAAGAGCAGCCAGCTGCAAACATCTGGAGCCACGTGGTTGGCTGTGTACAGCCCAGGGCCCACGGCTCTTCAAAGGAAGTTTTTCCTTTCTATGGTTTATATAGAGTTTGCACTGAAGGATAAACTGTATCACAGAGTGGTTTTAGTGTGTATAAAAACTGCTCAACAAAAAAACATGATAGAAATGTTTTTAAAAATGGTTTTGCTGATGACCAAAGACCCAGCACAGTGACAAAGTGCTGATTAGGTTGTTTTAACAGGCACTTTCCTTTTTGTGGACATTCAGGGTGTTAATTTTATACACTGACTTGTTTCTCATCTGCCTTTTAATTAATTACTTTCTCTTTGATGTGCAGGAACTTCACTGTGCCGAACTGATTCACGTTGCGTTTACTGCATGTTCCCATATGTGCATGTACAGACCCCACACATAGGGGTGTGCCAGATCACACGCTGATGTGTAACCAATACATAGAAGGCTCCATGTAACCACCTTGATGATCTACATCTGAACAGTGACATTGAATATAAATTGAATGAAATTGCTTTATTCCTTCTCTCTAAACAGAACAGAGAAGCTGGACAAAACGCACCAGTTTGGACCATTGCACCTATGCTGCTATAAGAACGCCTGCTCTATGGTTAGTTTTCAATGGCACTACTCTGCTAATTCCTTTTTTTTTTTTTAATACTTTCTCTTTCTTTTACCAAGTAGATAAGACCATTCTACCAATGACAGTCACTGTATTAATTTAATATCCTGAATATTAGGTCTCCAGTGACTCAATTCAGAACCGTTGTTTTTCTTCCAAGTCAGCATTTCAAAAGCTGTTTTTATATACAGTGGAACTCAAATTTCAGTGTTATGAACGAAAGAAAATCATAAGATACATTGGAGAAAACATTTCATTTCATTTTAGATTAATGTTTGTATTTATTTTACATTTATTCTTTTTGTTTCCAGTTTTTAAGCCAAAATACATGTTTGGAAGATGGCACTTAAAAATCAATTTGTAATGAAAGTACTGATTTCAGATTTCCCATGAGAAACGAGAAACTCAATTTGAATTTTTATTTCAGTGGGTGAGCACAGGGGCTTCTGCACATCCCAAACCGAGGCAGGTCCGGCCTCCAGAGGGGAAAGGAAAGCGCTCCAGTACATTTTTCAGTCATTTGGAGGTGACGTGACAGCAAAATGGATTTAAAGATTTTCTTCAGTGATTCCACTGAATCCGTAATGGCACAGACTGGAGGAGCCTGATCCGTGGCACATTTGGCCAATTAACGGGCTGCAGCTAAAGGACCAAATTGTCAAAGACATGTCAGGGAAGAGCTAATAATCAGTGATGATAAAAAATTCAGGCACTCTGTTGTAGACTTTTTAAAAACTTCATCTCTGAATTAATTTGAAAATGTGGGTCAAATCCTAAAACCTCTTTTTAAACCCTAAAGATTTTCTACAAGTTTTCCCTGAAGGTTTTGCTGTGTCGGACTCTGGGCTGGGCAGCACCAGGCGCGTACAGGTAAAAATCAATGTGCCCGTGGCATGTGCAGCTGAGATTTCTGTACAGCACTTGCAGACTAAAGCACCAGGACAGCATTGCCTGAAGAGTCCTATTTCTCTAGGTGTTTCACGATCCGTTCCACATAATTTAGTGTGGAATGAAACATATGAAGTTCAAAAGAAACATACTAGTATTTTCCAGATTTTTTTCAAAACCGTGTAACATCCAGTATTAAATCATCTTTATCTAGCTGTGAATTCTGTAGCACAAATGTAACTTTTGATTAAATTCTGTAAAGGCAATCAATCTGCAAAAATCTATTATTTGCAGTTAAGTTCTGTAGAACTGTTACATAAGCACAGAAATTATGAGCTCAGAAAGGAGATCAGCCTTTTGATCATTTTCTGATGTGAATACTCTTCCTAATAAAAAATGATGACGAACAAAAATAAATTTTCCGTCATGGACAGAAGTGTTCTTTTTCTTAATGCACTGCAAAATTTCTGTAAAGTATCATCTACTCTTTAAATACATATTATAGAACATCAATGGAAGTTGATACCTTTTGTCAATGAGTAAAATATGAAAACTAATGATCTGACCTGTTTCTTATTTAGCTATTGATTCTGCCTCTCTTTCTAGTTTTGTTTCCCTGAAAAAACCCACAAAGTTCAGGATTTGGTTTCAGGATCGGATGGAACAGCCCAGGCTGGAAGGAACCTCAGCAGACAGTCTGGTCCAGCTCTCCTGGGACAGGAGCCCGGGTGGGTCACCCACACCCTGTCCCGTCACATCTGCCACCTCCCACCGGGAACTCCCCAGCTCCTGGGGCTGTTCACTGACTGATTGTTCCCAAGGTAAAAACCATTCTTTCTTAAATTGTGATTAAATTTCTCCCAGTGCAGCTGGTACCCTTTGCCCCTTGTCTTCTCCATGTGGCCACATGGTTTTCTTTTCTAAAGACCAAGTGGCAGGGGATGAAAGCTTTACAAGCTGTTTCAGGTGTCTTTGCTTGATCCAGGTAATTGCTCTGGCTGTTTGTCTGAGCCAAAAGTCAACAGCAGAGTTTGTTATGGCCAGCTGCAAACAAAGCTGTCTGCTTCTCTTTATCAAACATCTTTGTTTTTATTTGAAGGTCAGGATGAAAACCACTGTCTGAGAACCTGAGACAAGCGGGAACTAACGGCAGTGCCCAGTGCTTCCCAGCACCAGTATCCAGTGCTTCCCGGTACCCGGCCTCAAGCTCTGCCAGCCGCCTGCCTTTCCTCCATAGACCTTCCTCCCTCCTCATGGTGTGTTAGAAGATGCATTTTTTTTGTTCCCAATGGATTTCTGATGAGTATGTTTAGTTCAGGAGAAGGTTACCTGGCTGTTGTTTTAATACCTGGGTCTGTTGTTTTTAAACCTGGGGCTGTTATTTTAATACCTGGGTCTGTTGTTTTATAGCTGGGTCTGCCAAGTCACCTTGTGTGCCCCCTTGCATTGGCATGGGGACACCTGCTGCCCCCCCGCCCCCTGGGAAAAGGCTCGAGTCGGTGGTGGGAGTGCTGCGCAAGGCCGAGGGTAGCAGGGAGGGGGTCAGGGTGGGGGGCGGTGGGGACATGGTGACTCTGCCCCCGCAGCCGCTCTGCTCCATGGCCACTCTGCGCTCAGGGGTTTCCTCCAGTGCCTGCTCCCATCCCGATGGGTGAACTGAATTATTCTTAAATTGGCTTATGTGAATCAAGCTGTTCAGTATGGTGCTGGAAAAGTGTAGGGGCTTTACTTATTTTGTTGGCATTGATGTTACCTTTAGTCAGAAAACAATAGTTTTGGTGTATAGATTTTAATTAAGACTGAAAAGAGCCTCTCAAAGATATAACTAAGATTGGATGGAAAAATTCATTTTTGTATGAGTCTGAACGGCCTGTTTCAGTAATTTGGATGACTAAAAATCAAATTGGAGATTGAAGATACTAGATTAAATAAACAATAGAATATTTTGAGTTATGTTTATTGCTGAGGCAAGTAAATTAAATAAGTGTCTGGCACAGGAGCGAAAGGAAGGGAAGCAATGTCACCCCTTCAGTCCTGCTTTCCAAAGGCTGACCTGTACATCTCAACTTTACATGACTTCACCCAACCTGTTTGAAATATTGCTGAATTATAACCAGTGCTGCTCAGGGAACCCACCTTCCTGTGGGAATAAGCTGCTCCTGTTGCCCTCAGTTATTCTTGGAGTACAGAGACCAGTTGAACAGTCTGTCAGTGCAGTCAGCTGTGAAGAGGGAGGGGGAAACCCCAAAGTGCATGAAAGGCAAAAAGAAGTTAAAATGGTTTAACTGGGCTGAGTAGCACCATGGACAGCGTGTCCCTGTCCCCGGTGCTGCTGGCCCAGGACATTGGGACACTGTCCCTGCAGCCAGGGGGATGCTGTCCCTGGGGCCATGGGGACACTGTCCCTGCAGCCAGGGGGACGCTGTCCCTGGGGCCATGGGGACGCTGTCCCTGCAGCCAGGGGGACGCTGTCCCTGGGGCCATGGGGACACTGTCCCTGCAGCCAGGGGGACGCTGTCCCTGGGGCCATGGGGACACTGTCCCTGCAGCCAGGGGGACGCTGTCCATGGGGCCATGGGGACGCTGTCCCTGCAGCCAGGGGGATGCTGTCCATGGGGCCATGGGGACGCTGTCCCTGCAGCCAGGGGGACGCTGTCCCTGGGGCCATGGGGACGCTGTCCCTGCAGCCAGGGGGACGCTGTCCCTGGGGCCATGGGGACACTGTCCCTGCAGCCAGGGGGACGCTGTCCGTGGGGCCATGGGGACGCTGTCCCTGCGGCCAGGGGGACGCTGTCCCTGCAGCCAGGGGGATGTGATTCTCAGCATGCTCACAGAGACAGCCGTGCAAAGGAACACCCGCTGTGCCTCTCGGTCTGGAAATAACAGACTTGTAAACATCTGAAAAAAGTGCCTTTCTAATAAATATTGAGATACACCTGTCCCAGCCTTTGGGAGTATTAATTCTGGCACTGGTTCAAGCCTGTCTCTCATTGAGTGACTGATTTCTTCATTTCTGTTCTCTCCTGGGAACGGGATGGAGTTAAATCTGGAGAACCTTAAAAGTGCGGTGAATTTATTGGGGAAGGGAATGGGGGTGTTTGATGCGAGGAAGGTTTGGGGAGGCAGGGCAGTGTTTCCAGCTGTGCATTTGGCCAAGTCCTGCAGAACAAAGTCATCCCAAAAGTCTGATTTCATCTGTCTGTTGTCAAGAGTCTGGGCTGGGGAGGTTGGGGTGTGAGGGGTGGGTGATGGACCCCAGGGGAGTTCTGCAGGGGCATCTCCGTGCCAGAAACCCCAGGGCTTGGGGGCTGCTCAGCAGCTGCATCTCCATTGGCATCAGTCCATTCCTGCTACTGAACTCCAGAAATCCCTCTTCTGTTTTTATGAAAGAAGGTGGCGTAGAGTGAGTCTGCTGCATCTGGCAGTGTATTTTCATCTCCTTAAACAGGACTGTACTGTAGGTAACTGTGTGCATTTCTTGCTCGTTCTGTCCTCCTCAGCCCCTGTCTCAGAGCAGCAGGCTGTCCTCTGCGGTGCTGGGGTGGGACAGGAGGAGAAATCATGCTCAGGATGAACAAAGGTCAGGATGAGCAGGTGACACTGTTACCGGTCAATTGGCATTTACTGCACTGCTTCTCTTACAGAATTAAAAATTTAAATAACTTTTGTAGTAAGCAGAATATCACAAAAGAAGGGATGGAGGACACGTGGCAAGAGGCAACGTCTCCTCCCTCGTGCCAAGAATGGAAATGTGAAGGCAGGTGCTGCAGCAGCAGCTGCGCGAGGAGGAAGAGTTGCAGTTGGCAAAGCACAAAATTCCTCGGAAGAAGAATCACAAGCATCCAAAATGCTGCCCAGGGAAGCTAGAGGACAACTGTTTTCTTTCTGATCAAGACAATTTTACTAGCATTTTTCAGATAACTCACATATTGGATTTTTGTTGGTCCTTGTTTCTCTCAGGAAAGGACAAGCTGCCACCAGCACTATCTGCTCTGGCGCAGGAGCATTATCGTGCTTTGCAGCCCATGCTGCATCTTCCTGGAGCAGATAAATTAAAGAGGGTTAGTGACTCTGTTATTAACATAGGTAATGGTTTTGTTTCCTCTACGTGTTCTTTGTCACAAGATTTAACCATCCCAGTAATTGCAGATGAGGCTGTTGGGCGGCTGATGTTGATGTCCAGAGCCATAACGAACTGCTGGGAAGTGCAAGAAATAACAGAATGGTCAGTAATTCAACAAGAAACCGTTTCCCCATGGGAAAAATGCAATTAAGTTCCTAAGCTTAAAGCATTGGAAAAACTGCACTAAACTCAGTTAAAATGATGGTTATCTCACCAAAAAGTTACTAGCAATCCTTTTTTTGTTTATTTTATGAAAAGCTGTATTCTTTTATGAGCTAGGATTGGTTTTATACCTCACAAGAATTATAAATTTTTTTGGTTAATTTTCATTATTATTTGGGTCAAGTCTTTCAGTCAAGTGAAACTGTTGTGGAGCACAGGATGTGATTTTTTTATTAACCATTTTGCCTCTAGGACAGCCGGAGGCACAGACCGCAGCAGCCTGTACCCGTCCTGGAGCTGTTCCAGAGCGTGGAATCGAGTTCGGGCAGACGGGGCTGCCAAGCGGCCAGAAATATCCCGTGGACAGACGGGATGGGCCAAGGTCACCGCCGGGGGGTTGGACTCGCTCCCATCGACTGTTGAGGTAAATCAGCTCCTAACCTTGCAGAACTTTTACATCTCCACCAGAAATAGTGTGTGAAGCGAAGGCGTTATATACAGCTTAGCAGAAAGCTGTGTGGTGCATAGAAGAAAAATAGCTTTTAATTTTACACCCGGTTTTAGTTTATGACTTCAGCTAATTGCTTTTGATATCTACCTGATGACAGGCTTAGCCTGCTTTTCTAATGAAGGGTTGAGCATTGGGTAAGATCTCTAACAAATATGATTAAGGAAGCACAAAATCCAGATGACTACCTAAGGCTGCAGTGCTCAGCTGGCAGAGCAAGGGAGACGATAAACATTAAATGCAATTTAATATACAACAAATTTTCAGTGTATGACAACCCAACATATGAAGAAATTTTGCTTGCTTCTGGCCAGAAAAATACCCTTTTCATATTGTATGGAAAAAATAATTACACTGCTCATGCTTATTTACACACTTCCAGCTTGCTCAGAACAGAGTTCACTGAAAAATTCCTGTTATTCAGTACCAGCAATCCTGCGCCTGTAGGGGAGATGTTCGGGGACTCTCGTAACCACACAAGAGTACAACCCGAATGATGCAAGAGCAAAATATTTCTCCTTCACAGACACATCCAGTGACCATCTATATTAATGAGGAAAAAATGTGTTAACCACAAAGACACTCGAATCGAGCCACCCCCGTCCCCCCCCCAGCTGCCCCAGAGCTCCCAGTCAGAGTCCTCAGTACTGGGACCAACCTCCGCACGGCGCTGCCCACGCTGCCCTCAGAAACCTCCGAGGGTGTGCAAACCAGAATTTACCTCTCCCACATTCTAAAATAATTTAAGAAACCTTAAAAAATTGACGTGCTGCCAATCGTGGATGAAAGGAGAGATAACAGATGAAGGTTTCTCCAAATCAATTTAGTCTCCCAGGAAAAAGCAGAAAAAGAGTTTTTCCTGCACAAATGGAGCTATTCTTTCTTACATCAATGTAAAAAACAAAGCATCTGGAATTACAGTGAAACTTATTAAAAGAGCTCAAATCTTCTAAAACATTTCTAAACCAAGAGTTTAGTCAGCAAGGGTTTTGTTTGGTTTTTGGGATTTTCTTTTTAATTTTTTTTTTTTTAAGAGAATAGATCAGAACACTTTGGGGTTTAAAAAGAGAGTATCACATGTTGGGAAAGAAACATGTGATACTGTGTCATCATGCTACAGGTATCAGAATGTTTTATCTGTAAGAATATGTCTGTTTCAATAAAAATCCCCACCCCTAAGTGCAGAGTGTGTATTCCCAAAGCATCTCCAAATACAGCCTGTACCTCGGTGTCTGCAGACTAGCAAGCAAGAGGTAGGTACAGAGTTGTATCAACAGCCTTTATAAAGACAGATTAGGATTGAAATAGGAAGGAAAAGGACCATCATAATTAATATAAAATGAGTGGAAGAGAATAGCCTCAGAATCTCAGAAGTGCTGGAGTAAGACACCAACCAGGAGGTGGGGAAAGGAAATTCAAACATCATCTCTCGCAGAAGACAGAAGCCGAGTGGGATGTGGGAATTTCCTCTTCAGTGGAAAAATCAATAGGAAGGGCCAGGAGGAAGGGAAATATTGGATTACAGCATCAAAAGCACTTAAATTTTCCATTCTCAGGTAGCCCATCTGTGTTTGATGGATTTCTAGTGAGTGTGTCCATTCAGCTTCTGCAGCATTGATATTTTCATTTCTCTCATCTTCAAGGTTGGTTTAGGTGTGAAAGAAATCATCAATGACAATTAATACAGAGTATACCTATAACATTTTTAGCTTTCAGAGCAAATACAAAGTTATACCATTTCTGCAAGAAGGAGAACTGAGATGAATGCTGAAAGACAATGATCAGAACAGGACCCAGGCTGGGCTCGAGCCCCATTCGGTTTCTCTTCTCTCCAAGGAGTTATTGAGAAATGTCCTTGTAATGAATCCATCAATAACTTGGTGTTGACACCCCAGCTCTGCCCATCTCGACGCCCCGGCTCTGCCCACCTCTGCATCCCGGCTCTGCCCATCTCTTCATCCCGGCTCTGCCCATCTCTGCATCCCGGCTCTGCCCACCTCCGTGCCCCGGCTCTGCCCACCTCTGCATCCCGGCTCTGCCCACCTCCGTGCCCCGGCTCTGCCCACCTCTGCATCCCAGCTCTGCCCACCTCTGCATCCCGGCTCTGCCCACCTCTGCATCCCGGCTCTGCCCACCTCCATGCCCCGGCTCTGCCCACCTCTGCATCCCAGCTCTGCCCATCTCTGCATCCCGGCTCTGCCCACCTCTGCATCCCGGCTCTGCCCACCTCCATGCCCCGGCTCTGTCCACCTCTGCATCCCGGCTCTGCCCACCTCTGCATCCCAGCTCTGCCCACCTCCACGCCCCGGCTCTGCCCATCTCCTGCTGGAGTCGCTGCACCCAGGAGACGCCGTCGTCTTGTAAGTGCTGCCTGGTAGCTGATGGATCTCTCTGTTTCACAGATGTCCTTTAGGCACCCGATTCCGATCCCTTCGTGCAGTCAGTCTGGTTTGTCCTTTCTGAGCTATGGGTGGGTGCAATCACCTCTCTGCTCGTCTCCCCTGGCGAGCTCCTTGCTCACTGCACGCCAGGGTTTGCGGTGGAGCGGGGCAGCTGCCAGACCGCGTGTTCTGCAGACCGGGACACAACCTGCGCACGGCCGCCTGTCCCGGGCCAGCCCGCAGCTGCGGGAGGACACACCGGCCCCTTCAGAGCCATCTCAGCACATCTGGGCTGGGCTATGGCATCCGTAGTGAGGGAAAAAATTTTCTTTTACATTTTAAGCAAACAGATGGTAAAGTTATTGCCATCTTAACCCGGCAACAATCGTTCTGACTGGCGGTCACTCGGCGGGTTTGCAAATGCATCTTGAGGTTTCCTGGTGAAGTGGAGGATTCTGTAGTTGGTGCCTTTCCCTGTTCCTCGCTTGCCTGACCTCACGCTGACGTGTGTGTAAACCTGCGCTCCCGAGTCCCGGCCAAACCAGGGCCAGCCTCTCAGAACCCTCGGGAGGAATCTCTGTTGCAGTTTTTTATTTCTGCGTGACTCTGTCCTTACCAGTCCAGGTTTGTCATTAATTCTGCAGTGTCAGGCTCTGGTTGGCTTGGAAGCAGGCTAAGATGAGCCTCCTTTCAGACTCCTCCTAACTCTGTTCCTAACAATAGGCGGCTTTATGGTACATGCCTTTCTATGACATACAATAATGTTGTGACTGAGGCTCTCTGAAGATGCCTGAATTTCAGTTTTTGCTGTCTGTCTGTGCTAAAACCTGTTTTCTTTCCTCTTAAGGCAGGGCTGTGAGGAAAACCTTTCTTTTGGGTTTGGCAGCTGTGCTCTGGCGGGTTCAGCACTGCCTGCACTGAGTTTCTTCTCCTGTAAGGCTCAAACAAGCCCTTTCAGTGAACAGTCACATTTTCACAGCAGCATTAAGTTGCAAAGCTGCTGCTCTAGGTTTGCATATCCAGAACATTATTTATTATCTTTCCCATGTATCTAAGAAAAAACATTGATTTGTAATTTTTAAAAAATCCTCCAGAATACAGCAAAGCCAAAGAAGGATTTCACAAGGTACATGTACTGGAGGGAATACTGGTGGTGAGGAAGGTTGGGATAGCACATATTGAGGAGAAAACTTGTTCTTGTACATGCACCCAGTAGTTATGCATCGTCTTCCACATCCCATTCACTTCCACAGTGAAGTTCCCAGGGCAGCACGTGCATCTTACGTCTTTTCTTGTCTGCAAGAATCCTTAAAACCCACGTGCACTCCAGGGAATGTGGATCAGCAGAAGGTTCCCCCGCCATGGTGTGTGCAGGGCTGAGCTCGGGGGTTTGCAGTGACCACCCTGAGCAGGGGGCAGCTGCTGCCACGAGCCAGGAGAGACGGTGTCTTCCAGCAAAAAGCCAGGAAAATCTTCAGACCAAGCGGTGACCCTCCTCCCCTTTTTCCCATATTAAGGTTGATGCAGCTTTTCACATTTGACACAAGGATATTGAGAAGCAAATTAGCCTAGAAACTGCAATTACTCATAATCCCAATGAGGCTCCTGGGAAAAGATAACTGAGCAAAAAAACTTCTTAATGTTTCTCCAGCCAGGCCAACTGCAGGACGGCGCTCTCCAGAAAATGAATCAAATCAGTGGCCTGGAGAAAATTGCCAGAGACAACTTTCCCAGCATTTGCAGGAACTTCTGCCAGGTAGTAATGCTATTGGTGCAGTGTAGGAGAGTGGAAAACTATAAATCATACAAATAAGATACGGGTTTTATCTTGCCCCACTGAAGACCTTACGTGTTTTCTGGAGCTTCAGCAGCTGAGTAGCTGTTTCAGACAGTCGGTGCTAGGGCAGGACTCTGCTATCTGGAGTCTTTCAGGGACGTGTAGGCACTTGTGGCATGTTTAGTAAAGCTGGCCTTGCTGAGTTAAGGGAACCGTTCAGCAGTGTAAGCCCAGGTCCTGCCCTGGCTGCAGGAGGAGCTGAGCGTGATGCAGCCGGGCAGAGGCGGCTGCCGAGGGGACAACAGCCGGAAAATAGGGGGGTGACGGGGAACGTGCTCAAGACTTTCTCCCAAACGGGTTCCCCTCCCTTCTCCGAGCTCTGCTCGTCTGCCCTCCAGCACCGGCTGCTTCTGACAGGGATGGGCTACACAGTCATGAAACATTTTCATTCAATTTGAATTTTCTGTAATTGTTAACAACAATTTCTAATCAGAATGACATCTGCTGATGGATGATAATAGTCCCTCAGAATGGAAATGGATACTTACTGAAACCTTTAGTTCAATCCTTATTAAAATGTCAGTGCCTGGCAGTTTTAAATACACATTTTTAATGGTGAAAATTGTTGTTATATGAATTACAATCAAGTCCTAATATGCCCGACTTAGAACAAAATATATTGGAAAATACATTTCAAGCTATTGCTTGGACTGCAGCCTAATACATCTTAACTGTAATGATTGCTTTCTCTGAATAGATTTGGTCACACAAGAAACACTGTACTAAATTTTAGGAGGGAAAAATGGAAATGAATAACAGGGTTTTTTTCCCCCCACTTTTTATTTCAGTGTGCATCGACTCCTGTTTTTATAAGTTATTAATGATAAATTGATCTCAGGAGATATTAACTCTGTATTTACAGAGTGTTTAGACACGCTGGGGGCTGTTTTGAATGTACCAGCTGCTCAGAGCTGATTTAAGTACACAGATGTTCTTATTAGCATAACATTCAAATTCGATGCCCTTCTTATCTGCATCCTCCAAATGCACAAAGCGAGCAGCACAGGAGATGGGTGCAGGAGAAACCCCTTCTGTGCCCGAGACCTCTCGGCGTGACCCTGCAGCAAAGTGTGTGTCCCTGGTTCCTCTCCAGTGACACCAGGTGTGACCCAGCACCGACGGGCTGGTGCTGCTGGGGCCAGAGAGCCGGGGATCCCTGCAGACCGGCCGGGGATCCCTGCAGACCGGCCGGGGATCCCTGAAGACCGGCCGGGGATCCCTGCAGACCGGCCGGGGATCCCTGCACACTGGCCGGGGATCCCTGCACACTGGCCGGGGATCCCTGCAGACCGGCTGGGGATCCCTGCAGACCGGCCGGGGATCCCTGCACACTGGCCGGGGATCCCTGCAGACCGGCCGGGGATCCCTGCAGACTGGCTGGGGAAGCCGCTCTGCTCGAGGCTGGACAGCCCTTGGGTTGCGCGGACACAAGCAGAACGGGAGCTGTCCCTCTGCTGGGTTTGCTCTCCAGCACCGCTTGTGTTTGCGGGGTTGCTGCTGTTCTGCTCTCCTTTGCGGTGATTTTTTTTTTCAGCTCTGCTCTTGCCTTTGCTTTGTATTTCGGAGGCAAGAGCTGTAATGAGAGGTAATGTTAGTGGTCTCTGAACCAAAGGAACTGCAGATAATGATAGTAAATTGGTGTCTGGCTCTGTGAATTACATGTTGCGGAAACGTGCCTGAATCACAGATCAGGGCTGGAGCAGTAGAGATCTGAAAAGTCAAATCCAAGCCCAGAGTGACTCTTTCCTGATGTGCATTAATGCTGCAGGGAGCTCTATCCAGCTCTTTGGTGACAAAGCAGCAGAAGCCTCGTTACAGCTTCTTGAGTCATCTCTAATTCTCCCAGGCTTTCCCAGGAATCTTTGAAGATAAAAAAGTTCATTTAAGTTTTCTCTCCTTATTGGGTATTTTTAAATATACTTTCTATTGCTAATCACGATGAAAATTACAGCAATTATGACATACTTATAAAGCACATGTTATCACGGGATATAAAGCCCTTTCACAAAGGGACTGCTCTCTCCAGGTAGCAGAGGTGTGAAAAGAGCCCTTAGCTTCTCATTTTCAGTTTTCCATTTCAAGTCCTACATTGTTTCCCAGAGAAAAACATTCTTCATTTTTCCTTGCAGCAACTTGGAGCAATACCTCATAGCTCTTGATGCCCACATGTTGGTGCCTTGTGGTTTGAGACTGTGCGGCTTCAATAACTGGAAGGTTTCCTCAGGAGACCAGGACCATACGAGGAACGCAGAAAGGGACACTGGGGGCTCCTGCTTCCCCGTGAGAAACATCCAGCTGCCCAGTACAAATATAAAGTAATGACAACAACAGAACTGGAAACAACTTCAAAGTCAAACTGATATCCTGTGGAAGATGAGGAAAATACTACAAAGAAAATATCAAAGGCTCAAGAAGAATTTTCCTAGGCGCTTTGTTACAGAAGGCTTTACCACCCCCTGCAGAGGCAATCAAGACTAATGGGGACATTAGTACAGCAGAGGGCTACATATCAACAGAGTCCCTGGAGCAAATAACACCCAGTAACCGGAGCATCACTGACACCGTGCTCCAAAATACCCCCCTCTGTCACAGGAATGAGTAAAAGGGTCGTAAACAGCAGAGAGAATTTTTGCCTTGTGACTGCAAATAAGCACCCAGCAGAGCTGTTAAAAGTTGGCTGCTGAAGAAAAAAATGATTCTTCCAGTTTTATGGGCCATGTTCAGATAGCTCTTACTTCTATACCATAAATCCAATTTCACATAGATTAAACGGAAAGCCACCAAAGGCTCTGCTGAATAGTGCACTGGATTTCCACGCCTGTGCTGTGTGATGTGCACCGAATCGATCCCCTTCCACGCTCACGTGCGGCTCTGCAGGGCAGTGCTTGCAGCAATACTGCATGCTCACCACCTTGGGGGCTTTACAGCGATATTTACTGCTCGAAGCACAAGAAATACCTCAAATACCATCACAGATGTTCGCATGGGGTCTCAGTTCTTGCATAAATACTTGGGCCATTTTTGTAAACTTGAACTTCAGAGCGTGCTGTGCTCGCAGGGCAGCAGCTCACCCAAAGCTCCGGTGCAGCTGTGCTGGCAGAGCCAGAGAAGCGCCTGGGCGCTGGCGGCTGTGCTTGTGCGGAGCTGCTGCTTTGCAAAAAGCGCTTTTTCCAGGTGTCGTGTTAAACACTGGCTCATTTCTCAAAAAGCTCAGTGTCCTGATTGCTCTCTCAAGCACTCTGATGTTTGCTGATATCTCCATAAGTGTGAATAACAGAGGCTGAATCTTAGTGATTTGCAAAAATTTAGGAGTATTATGAATATGAAGTATGCTGTGCAGGGCAACGTGGTGCCACATAAAGCATGCTGTGTGCCATGATTAATGCTAAATGAAAAGAAACACCATGGACTATTACGTGTCTCGAATAAACAATCCAAGTTAGCTGATGCAGCAAGAGGTACTCTGAGGCTACTGCCTGCTATATTTAGAACAAAGGAAAAGATCAAAACTCTCACCAAATACAGCTCAATATACGTAAGATATTGCGTCATGTATGGGGCAGCACCTGAGTCACTCAGATATCGACATTTGTATGTTTTTGTTAACCTTGTTCTTATCTTTCAGGTCTCTCCAGGTGCCTGAGGACGGCGCAGGCTCCAGGTGGGCATCACCGACCGCTGGCCTGAGCCCGTCACGGGGCAGCGTCCTGCTCGGTGACACCCCTGGGCTTTCACCCCCTGCTGCAGCAGCACCAGCCTTGGGCTGCTTCGTCCTTCAGTTAATGATGACGATTTTGTACCTATTTGTTCTTGCCTTAATTGCTGGTCCTCTGTCATGTTTTGCAGGGTGCAAGTGCACTAGGGAGTATTTGCCCGTGTGCTCGATTTGTTATTTAAAATGCTTTAAGGGAGGGCTTAAAAAAAGGCATCTCCATTTTTAGTGTTCATGTCTACTGTTGACATTAATCTTCTCACGCTCATGTGAAGAACAGAAGCCCAGGCATGTTAAAATCCCTGGGTTTGGGGTTTCCTTGGACGCCAGGTGAACCCGGCGCTCTCCAGGGCTGCCGTACCTTTGTTCCTGAAGCCGTTTGTACCGGTCGGTGTCTGGGGAGCGACACGGGGTCTAAACAGCTGCAAACACGGCCGGGCCACCTCTGGACGCTGTGCAGAGAGCGGTGTGAACACCCTTGCTCCGTGTCAGCGCTGCATCCCGAACAGTCTGTTAAAATGAGAGTGAGCTTGGACGCTTTGGACTTGAATCTCGTGTGAAAATGGAGTGCTGAAAATAAACCTATAGAGACTCCTGGAGGTAACACCGGGCTGTGGGTGGGAGAGATGGGCAGGGCGTTTCTGAGATGTCAGCTCTTCTCTCACTCAGTTGGGTTGAAAAATTTGAATTCTAAAAATTTTCCTGAAACAGTATTCAGCTCTACGAATTTGAGTTCTTGATCAGAGCATCACATGTAAGCATTATCACACTGTAATTTCATCTGGGTTTGTCCTTGGAACTTTTTTAAGCCAGAAGTGAGCAACAATTTCTAAAATGTAAAGTTGCTTCAAATTACAAAATATTTTTTTCAAAAAAATAGAGATGTAAGAGGCTTGTAAAAGCTAAGCTATCATCATACTAGTTACAGCCAACTGAGCTGACATTGCCCAAGAATAACATGGGTTTTTTGCAGAAGTGAGTGGTAAATGGGGAGCGAGTGAGCCGGCACTCACTGCCCCACGTTTCCATCGTTTTCCTGGTCCCTGAGGGAGCATCTGCAGCGTAACCGGCAGATGAGAAGTTGTTCTCCCACCCTGTTCCAGGCAAAGGCCAGTTCTGCAGCAGAGTGTTTCCCAGGCACAAGTGCTGGTGTTAATGGAGCAAACGCTCTGACCTCTTTGTGTCCCCACTCCGCAGGCTCTGGACGTGCCCATCTCTGGTGTTATCCAGGTAACGACTGCAGCTGGATGTTGACAACTGGAATCAAATTTGTGTGGGGACACTTGCAAGGACTGTGTTTTGTGGCGGTAGCATAGGCGAGGCACAGTGCTGCTATAAATGTTTTATGCTCTCTAGATTGCAATTCAGTATAGAGACTAAAAAAAGAGTGCAGTAGTAAAAGCTGCCGCGGTCGTGCCGCAGCTTTCGCCTGCGTCTGTGCTACAATTCCTTCCCTCTCCAGTCCCAGAGCCATCACCAGTACATTCCTGAGCACATTTAACTGTGTCTGTCTGTCATCTCTCGCTATTAGGACCTCAGCTGCTTCCCTGCTAATTGCACTGCCTTGCATGACATAGGTATTTTCATAACTCCAGTAAAAGCTGCTGATTATTTTACATGGTGATTTCCAGTCTGTTGTCAGATGAGTTCCTGGCAGCCTGAGCGCAAGGCGCTGGCGGCTGGATCGCTTCATGCAAGTTTAATGAGGCACAAGGTAAGAGGAAATACAATGCAGAGGGGAGGTCAGCAAAATCGCTTTATTAATTAAATAAGATAGAATAACCTTAATTTTGGTAAGGGAGTGTTATCTTTCTGGAAATGCACTGAAATGCCAGTTCGACTGAGAAGTGACACTCAAGCTTGCATTTAGGTGCATCTCCAGAAAGATAAAACTCTCATCCAGGGTGTGATGGGACTTTTCAAATGAGGCAGACAGTCCACACGCTTTGGGTGACACTTGGACGTGTGAATTACAGATAAAGTCAGGGCGTTTATAGTGAGCACCATAGCCTTGTATTTCTGAATGACAGAGGAAGCATTGCTTAAGTGTTGAGAACAATTAATATTTGTAGTTCCCTGCAAGACCTGTAATCTGTTGCCACAAAATACACTACAAAATCGTAAGCTTAAGCTTTTGCTTTTGGAGTGAGGAAACTGAGAATGACAAAAAGGTGAAGGATCTGTCCGTCTCCTCCCTGTTCCTCTCTCCCGGCAGCTCCGCACATGGGGAGCATCCCCAGGCATCCCTGAGCATCCCCGGGCATCCCTGGGCATCCCTGAGCACCCCCGGGCATCCCTGGGTATCCCTGAGCACCCCCGGGCATCCCTGGGCATCCCTGAGCATCCCTGGAGCCGGGCTGGCCGCTCTGTCCAGCCCGCCCCATCACGCTGCTGCTCGGCATGAGCGTTGTCCTGTGCAAGTGCTCTGCTCCATGTTGACTCTGCTCTTCACGTCACTCTGGCTTGGCCATGCTGCTGTCCCCAAAGGCAGGGACAGAGCGGCTGTGAGCACTGAGCACCCTCCGGCCCTCCTGGCTTGGTCGCTTCCCTGCGAGGGTTAATCTGCTTTAAAACACTGTTGTTCTCATGAGTTATCGGCTGACTCCTGCCAGCTGAGTGGAGAAATGATTTAATTTTCCAGTTTAAGCATGGCAGATGTGTGTGTGGGCGGGCTGTGAGGGAAAGGGGGGGGTTGTTGTTGTTTTTTAGGTGACCAAGATCTGGTCCACCAGATTTTATCTAACCTGCTTCAGACGTCCAAAGCGGTGGAGGCTGACACGACGCTGCTGCCACAGCAGGGAGGGGGGTGACAGGGACGTGGGGGTCCTGCAGCCGTGGGGCCGTGCTGGGGCACAGACACGGCTGCTCAGACCCTGCACGGTGTCCCTGCTCGGTCCCTGCGGAGCTGGCAGCAGCAGGACAGGCTCAAGCGCTGCGTTTTGCAGAAGCCCTTTGTCACCTGTTATCCTGCTGCAATCCCCTCGTGCCCCGATGCCTCCCCCAGGCTGCAGTGGGTTTGCACGTTATTCGTTTGACTTTAGTGTGTCTTGCTTTAACTTTCAGTTGTATGTTGTGAAGATCAGAACCCTGCTTTGAGCTTGGACTAAGAGGTGAAAAGCTGGAAAAATCAAGTGTTAGTAAGTTTTGTTACTTCCCAATGTAGGTACAGACAAGACTTGAATGATGCCAGCAGGAGTGCTGGGCAGGAGTTGAAAAACAGCTAAAGTTTGGGTTGTTTATTTTTTTTTTACCCTTTTCTTTCTGTTCTCTTTCAACAAGAACAACCAGTTGTAAATACTTGGGATGTAGGCTTCGGTGACTGAAAGGATAATTTGGCACAGGAAAGATCCAAAGACAATGCTTCATGTTAATCAAAAACCTGTGATAAAAGAACAGTACAGTCTGTTATTCATAATTGAACTATGGAGGCTACCGCCATCCAAAACAGCAATTCCAGCTCCGGAACCGTGAGCCATCGCCATGTGCAGCACAGCGGGGACAGAGCTGCTCAGCGGCTGCCAGCGCTGTCCCCGCTGCTGCATCTCCGACATGTATCACACCTCTGATTTATCAACTAGCGTATCACACCTCTGATTTATCAATCAGCATATCACACCTCTGATCAATGTGCACCAGCCCCTCCTGCCCCAGGGTCCGTGTTTCAAACCCCCCGCACGGTGCCTGTGCCCGAGGCAGAGGGGACACTGTCCCGTGTGGGGGCTGCGATGGCATCGTCCCAACATCCTTCTCCTCTGGGGATGACAAGAAGCAGGGAACTCCAAGGAACAGCAGCTCAAGGTGTTTCCCTTCTAGGTTTGCAACGCTTACCCAGAAATCTAAATTTCAGTGTTACTGGTAACAGCTTATTAGTAGAAAGAAGAAACCAATGTTTGAGGATCTCAAAGTGGAATAAATGTGATGTACTTTGAATTATTCTGCATAGAACACAATCTTCAAAAACATCATTTTCCTTTACACTTGAAAATTAGAGTCTCTGCTTTTGAGTTATTGGGTAAGGAAACAAGAAGCAGCATTTGTGTGATGACTGAAAGAGACGTTTTTCTACAATGTACAAATGAAAATTCATTGCAAAGATAATGCAACAACAAAGAATGCAAATGTGCAGACACGGATAAATGGCAAATAAATTCAGCAAAGAGAAACACTCTGTATTTAGTGGAAAATGACATAGTAAGGTGTCTCTGCACACTTCAGATGAGAACCAGATTAATTCATTTCAAAGCTGTTTTGTTTCTGTATTTCGATAACAGTACTGCTTGAGGTGGAAGGGATGGAAATCCTCCTGAAACCCTGCTCCATCCCCACAGAAAATATCAGCACACAGCTGTGCAGTGGTGGCAACAGACGGCACGAGAGGGAAACCTGGTTTGGAAACACTGCAGAAGATGCTGAGCACCAGTTTGGGTTCATGGTTTAAAGCCCAGCCTGAGGTTATGGATCTGGAGATCTGCAACCAGCTCCATTGCGCTGGAGGTGTTCTGAGCAGGACACAACTGACTCCATTGCGCTGGAGGTGTTCTGAGCAGGACACAACCGGCTCCACCACACTGGAGATGTCCTGAGCAGGACACAACTGACTCCATCGCGCTGGAGATGTCCTGAGCAGGACACAACTGACTCCACCGTGCTGGAGATGTCCTGAGCAGGACACAACCGGCTCCACTGTGTTGGAGATGTCCTGAGCAGGACACAACTGACTCCACCGTGCTGGAGATGTCCTGAGCAGGACACAACTGACTCCACCGTGTTGGAGATGTCCTGAGCAGGACACAACTGACTCCATCGCGCTGCAGATGTCCTGAGCAGGACCTGGAGCCAGTGCTGCCCCCAGGTGAGTCCCTGCTGCCACGGGTCACGGACGGGTGAGCAGAAAGGGGAGATGGTGGGAAGGTTTGCTTTGTTTGTATCTGTAAAGCATTTCAAAATCCCCAAGGTAACGTAACCTCAAAGGCTGTATGTGCACCAGAGCAGGAGTGAGCTGTGACCTCCTGTACCGGCACCTGCTTTGTGACCGTCCGGACCCCGACCACAGCGCTGCCCGAGAAGGCTTGGGCAGTCCTGGCAACACACCTCACTCATAGAAGGCTTGGAAAGGTAGGGTAGTTTGTTTGCTTGTTTTTCTTTAAATCAGTATAGGAACTGCTATTGTACCATTTCTATGGCAAAAATGGCCAACTGGAGGCTTGAGGAGGTTGCTTTTTCTCTGCCCCTTCTAACATTTTCTCTTTTTGCAAATGAAAAAAAGTTTTCCCATCAGATTCAATTTCTACTTCAAATAAGTAGCATTTACGCTGGGGAAAAACTCTTCGAACTGCCCAGAAATTGAGCAGTAAATCAATGGCAGCTTCAGAGCAAGTTAGTGATGCTGCCAAACGGAAATGAAGTCCTGGATTGATGGGAAGGTTTTCAGAATGACACACAGGTCGAACACACACCTTTTGGGTTCAGATCTCTGGGTATTTGTCTCCGAGGAACTGCTCCTCCCCAGTTGGCTCAGAGAATCCACAAACCCCTGAGAAGGCAGCTGGATGTCGTACTCCAGGACCACCCAAACCAGGAGCTATTTAAGCACGCTCTGGATTTCCCAGCACCAGATCAATCCCACCGATGGCTTGTCCCCATCCCCGGTATGAGACATCTGCTCACCTGCCGCTTTTAGATAGGACTAAATCCCTGCTTTTGCTTATTCATGAGTAATATCATTATGTAGACACAGAACATGCAGAAACCAGCTTTCAGGTGCTCTGAAAGCAGCTTCGAGCCTGAAGAAAACAAAATATTTGAGGCTGAAGCTATACAAGGAGATAGCTGGTTGGTAATGGGGAGTCAGTGAAGCATTAGGTCTGCATTAGCGTTAGAACCAGCTGTTTGAGCAGAACCACAGTCCCCGAGGAGCGGGGTACCCCGGGGCAGCAGGAGCTTCGCTGTTTCTTTTCTTTTTCTGGCTCTACCTTGCAGCACTTGCAGGCAAATGAGAGGGGAGAAATGACAAAGGGATGTGAATCTCGGTTCTGATGGCTGTATTATTCTGTGTGGGCTTCCCGGTGGAGAAAGCACTGCAATGTATCTTATGTATTTTTAGGGTAAAAGGACCATTGAGCAAAGATTAACCATTCTGGAGCACTAACACTGCATGAAAAGGCATCATTATATTTGGCAAGTGCTGCTTTCTGTTGAGAGCAACCTGTTATTTTGCTTTAATTATTTTTTTTTGTTAAACGAGGGGTACATTTCTGTGCAGTACATTTTTAAAGCATTAACCCGAGGAATGGGATATATTTCAGGGGGCACGGGGCCATTATGTATTTTGCTTGTCTCTTTAGTATGCACTGCTCATCACTCCATCCTTTTTCATGTTGAAGCCTCCTTGGAGTGGCTGACACCTGGTTTTGTAGGTCAGGCAGCAACAGAAGCACAGTTTCTTTTAAACACTTCTCTTAGGAGCAGGATGTGGAAATGATCCAATTAATCATCTCCAATTTCTTGCAAGCACATTAGAATCAGATCACAGTGTTCATGGAAAGGAAATCTTTTCCATGGCCACACTTAATTTTACTGAATAGTCTCAGTGCTGTCGCATCCTGGCTCTCTGCTACCCGGTGGTTGACGCTCAGGTTTCTCTTGTTCCTAGTCCCTTCACTCAGTTAATCCTCCTTCCTTACACAGCCCTGAAATGTCATCTTCTGCACCGGCTCACCGTGTCTGTTCTGTGATTAATCGGCCTCGTGCCTGAGCTCTGAGCCCATTTAAAAAACCTCAGCAGCCTGGGACTTCCTATGAGGTTTTCCATTCCCTTTTCTTATTTACTGTAGAAAATTGCTGATGGAAGAGAAAAATAAGTTCCCCTTTTGCTCATGGAAAATACATCAGAAACTGAATACAGCTTCAAGGAACAGCTGAGGTCCGTCTGGCTAAAACAGGAAGGCAGAAACAAAAAAAGGGAAGATGAGAGTGAGAACGTCTGGATTTTGGTCCCAAGGTGACTGCATAATAGAGCAAAGCACCCAAATACCTAAACCACTGTATTCCAATTATCTGGTGCATGTGGGTCCTTGCCAAAAAAAGAGGGATAGAAGAGAGACAGAAAAAGCAGGGATTATAGAGAATATCAACTGTTGGGTTCATCCAGAAAACTGTTTCCTGCGGTATCTTCTTTCCTCCCTGTCTGACCTGGGTAATCTGACACGCTCTGCTGCCTCATTGCAAAGCTCCAGCATCTTCACAATGACACGGGGACCAGCAAGGCGGGTTTCTCCTGGAGCCAGGGGATGCTGGAGCGTTTCCCTCTGCCCAGCCCGGCTGGGACCTTGGCACGTCTCCTCGTGGCACGTCTCCTCGTGGGACTGTCCTTCCTCACCTCGCTGCCTTCTGCCGGGGGGCAAAAGCACTCGGGAGGCGCGGGGGCTCATACGGGGTACGCTACAACGAGACGATATAAAAGTTTTCTGCACTGAAATACTTGGAGGTGACTTAAAAAGCAAATACATAATATTTTTATGGTCGAATGTGTTTATCACTATATCACAGCAGTATCTCACGACGTGAGTAACCGTTATAAAAGCACTTTGAGCTCATTCGACAGTAAATGTTTTATGGCTATTCTGTATTTCTTCCCCTCGTATCTTAAACTCCTGAGCTGTGTCATCATTATTTATTTGCACCTGAACTCCAGCTCGGTGCGCAGAGCTGCCCAGTGAGAGGGACAAGACGGAGCCCCAGCCAGCGGGACGGGGGCTCGGGCAGTCCTGGCCCAATTCACATCCCACAGCGGAGCTCAGTGTGGACGCCCTGTGTGAAGGAAGGCGTCAGGAGCAGGTGAAATACAGTCGCCCACTTTTAAGCATTGTAAATTTTCGGGTGGGCAGAACTGAATGGATTGCTCTTTACCCAAAAATGTAATTTCTCTATTACAGAAGAGCAGCATTTGTAAAGAGCTTTAACCCAGGCAGCCCCTGCGTGCAGCCTGACCAGTAACCAAGCAGCGTCTCGGGGAAGGCAGCAATAAATTCTGTACTGACAGTGAAAAAAATTTATTATCTGCTGCGTTTTCCTCTACGTAGGAGGGTGCTTACTGCAAGGTAATCTGCTGGCAATTCCAAATACTTCAAGTAGCCAAAGGCACTTCTGGATACAGGTGTGTGTATTCCAGACCTGCGTCCCTTCCTGAGACCCCCTTCTTTGGTTCTGGTACCCACCGAACCCCCCTCCTCCTTGTGGGGGTGTGGTACACGGCTCTTCAATGATGGAGCTTTACCTCCCTCAGCCCGTGATCAGATCACCTTTGCTTTTAGCCCAGAGTGCCGATTGAAAAAGCAGCCCATGCAATCCTACAGAAAAGCATGAAAGTAAACTTGGGAGACTTGTCACATACTGCTCACGTTTGTGTCACTGTGCACACTAGGCATGACTGCTCCTGCTAGTTGGAAATAATTGAAACAGGTGCTGTATTAATATTTATAAGTCTTCACTAAAACTCTATTTGATCTGCTCATGAGAAACACTGCACGTGGAGCACTTTCCGTGACCTGGCTCTCCAGTGCCCTCTGTTCTCCCATGCTTCTTACACACATTATGCAAATTGCTGGTGGAATTTGATATTATTTATGACTTGTTTTTTATATCTCAAAATGTCCAAAGAGAGATGTCAATGTCCCTTTTCTCCCCAGACCTGCTCTCTAACAAGCAGGCTCAAAGCAGCTGAAAAGGAATAACCAAAGCAGCGGGCACAAAGCCGCGTAAGCAGCTGGGAGGATGCTCGGGCTCAGTGTGATGTCTGTGGGATTCAGCGGTCCTGGCTCTGCCAGTGCTAGGAGGGAGGAAACAGCATTGCCCCCGTGTATTTCCACCCATCTTGTCTTTTCCATGAGTGGCATCAGTGGAGAGCAATTCTGACCGAAAGCAGCTGGGGCCAGAACTCCCCAGCAGAGCCCGTGCCCGGCCGCAGCTCCCCGCTCCCTCTTGTATTCTGCAGGTGTAGCGGTCAGTATGGACCCGCCTGTTCTTCCAGCACGTCATTACTGGGCTATTAGCTGCCTGTGCACCGTGCCATTGAGACAGAGCGGATTATGTGCACACATGAGACGTTGCCTCGTGTCGCCTCCCCCAGAGCCGCTGGCACGTGTCCCCGGCCGCGGCCACCACATCCCCAGCGCTGCTTGTGTCTTGGCACTGGCGTCATGCGGGCTCATTCCTGCAGCTGGCTTGAATGGGCATAAAGACAGGAGAATACTGGAAGGTGAATATTGTAATGGCTTTTCACATGAATTCATACCAAATTTTGTGAGGAATGATGGATAGCTTTATGAATATGTAGCAATAAACCAGACATTCATTTAGTAAGAAACAGTAAAGCCAGGTGAGCCTTAATTACATGACTCTTTTTCACTGAAATGTCAATGATCCAGGTATTTGTATTGCTTTTTCTCTGTTGGCAGACTCAGAAGCCAAAAGGAACCTCTGTGAAGCCTCAACTGACCCCTTTAGAGCCCCGGGACAAAATAACTCCTGGCCAGACCCGCTGTGTATCGAATGATGTGCTGTAGAACTCCAGGGTCGGATCAGAGGGGATCTGCTGTCCTGGAGCACCAGGTGACACTGCAATGTAAATGTATCTTGTTTTTTCATTAGCAGTTGAAGTGAAAAAATACAATAAGAATGCGAAGCCTGGGGACAGATGGAATGGAATATTAAGCATCCATTGCAGAGGCTGAAGAGTAGCACAGATACATGACAGTATCTTGTCTTGTCTACATTTTGAGACCTTTTCCAGTTTATGATTTTGTGACAGTAGGACTCAAATATCTAAACACAGGTGTGGTTGCAACTTGCCACATGCAATGATGCCATCTGGTCAGCCACGTACCAGAAAACAGGGGAAAAATAACAGTGCCTGCAGAGCAGTGGTTTCCAAATGGTTGCTCAGGCATTTAAATAATTAGGCCTAGGAATTACAGCAGGCAATGGCTGCCAGGTGCCTAGGAAGAGCTGGTCAAAATACTCTTTACGAAAACAGGAAAAATCTATTTTGAGTCTCCTAAATATAGGTAAATTTAACCAAGGTCCCTTTGATTCTGAAACCATTTTAGAGATTTAATGATTCAGCTGTTTGTTTTGCCTGATTGATAATGCATAATTCATTGTGAATTTAAACTCCACAGAGTTCAGGCATTTTTTGGTGTGACATTTTTAGTTCTTTGTACACAGGGAATCATCACATGGACGTAGGAAGGTAGAGAGCCAGAGGGAAGTCAACCTGCTGGAGGGTTTGCAGCAGACCTGAAGCCAGAGCACTTTTCAAATCGTTATTGAACAGCTGACTTTATTATGCTCAAATCCATCGTATTTGGAAATACCTGTCCACTTTTTTCACTTTTTTTTTTTTAAAATCTTGGGGAGTTATTTGCTTACCACATTGTGTTGAAGGGAGCACAGGCTGAGTTTGCTCCTCCAGGCTTTGCCTTGCTCTTGCTGTCCCCAGCCCAGACCTCACACCCAGAACAGCCTTTGCCACACCAGCGCAGTTCTCCTGTCTCCCTCGGCTGCCTGCTGGCAGCGGCAGTAAGAGAGATCTCTCCCTGCATAAAACCAAAGCAGAGGTGAGATCTGTTCCGCCGGCGATAAACCACGGTAACCGAGCTCCACGTGCCAGCCGTGGCGGCAGATCCCGCAGCCCCGCGCCGAGCAGCAGCAGCATCTCCGCGCTGTGTGGGCAGGAACGAGCCGGGGACACATCTCCCAGCATGGGGAGAACAATCCCTTTCCCAGGCAGTTTTGTAAGTGTTAGCAACCATGGTAACTGGAACAGAAATGTAACCGGTGCGCCGTGCATTCAGTTTGACACCATTATTTTTGCAGAACAGTCATGTTAAAAATACGCAGGACTTGCCCGAGCTTCCTCAGGCACATCTCCCTGTGCTGGCTGGAGACCTGCCGGAGGTTTGTGCGGTTTGGAGGAGCACGTTGCACCCAGGGGCCCACGCAATGGGGTGGTGCTGATGGTGTCTGTGCCATCGCCGTCGTTTCTCATTGAGCTGTGTCTGGGATGGACAGACCTCGGCAGGGTGTGAATGAGGGACAGGGCTCAGGGGGGACGTGCCTGTCCCCGGTCAGGAGACACCAGCATCCGTGGGGGGACGGGGACAGCAGAAGCCTGGTGGGAGGCAAGGAACTCAGGAGGTGGGTGGGGGATCTGCCTTTAGGGCTGTTTTGTGGCAGCACAAGCTTGGTTTAAGTTAAACCCAGCGTACCGAAGGCTTTGGGCATGGTTTCATCAGTTTTAGTGCTGCAGCTTTAGCTCTGCAGCCCAACACACAAGCGGGGTTTCTTGCTGGGAAGCTCTGTGCAGACTGCAGTACACCATGATCTTTCCTTTAATGGCTATTTCTGATTTTATTTCATTCTTATTTTATTTAGAGAAATCCTTAACATTCACGGAATTTGCTGGTACACCAGTGCATTTGCCTAGTAAGCATGGCTGTGTTTCCATTCGAGATAGCTTTCAAAGAAGGTAAGTGTTTTTTTAGCAGTACTTATTCTATTTAATATGGCATATGTATTGATATACTAAAAACAGCTGGAGTCAATGTCTGCTTCATAACTGTTGGCCTAGATCAGTAATAATTTAGGTTTGATTGATAACAGTGCATCATCCATTGACAGCAGAGCAAACCTTGGAGAGCAAGGGACTTGCTTTGGAAATCCAGGTAAGATCTGTTGAGGGTGCACACACTGTATGCTGTGTCTTAAAATAATTGCTGGAAATAAGTTTGGGAAGAAAAAACTATTTGGATACTTCATTTTGTCAATGAACATAGTGCGATTTAAAACTCAGAATAGTTTGGATTTGACATCTCTGCCTCACATCAGCGTGTACTCTACAAGAGATGGCAGAATGCGGGGAAAAATCATTATCAAATCGGTCTTGTTTGAAATCAGCCATTCGCCATCGGTTTGTGCATTTCAAACTGCATTCACCTGCATTGTCAGGCATGCGATGTCAGCCCAACGTGCTTTTCTCATTTATAACATGGTGATGAATTTCTCCTCCACCTTCAGCAGACGAGTGGGGTTGAAAACAGCCACATCGAGTCCTCCTCGGTTTGGTTTGCAAGCCCAGCACGTTTGGCTACTGTGCTTTGTCAGGAGTAGGTCACTGGTAAACTCACAGCTGCGAGTATTTCAGAACACAACACAACTCAAATCTCCACCAAGGTGCTGTGGTCTAATCTCCAAACCCACAGAAGTTCCTGCATTGGCACCAAAGAGGGTGAGGACATCCTGACTGCAGACTGGTAGGGGGAATTGTACCTTGTGCTCCTGAGTAGAGCGGGAATGGAACCATCAAACAAAAGCATGAAGAAAGTATGAGTATAGGAAGTATTAAAATTATCTTCTTTTCCCTTGTCCTTTTTAGTACATGTTGTGCAAATCGAGGGAAAGGCATAGAATGCGAGCTCTTAACCACTAAAGATTTTTGCAAGAGTCATTTCCGCAAATGTCTCACGCTCCATATATAGATCTTGAATCTATGCTTTTAATGGACTGACAAATGTACAATAACCCCAGATGACTATTACTTCATTGCTTGGCCATACAGATAAGAGGAATGCTTTCTTTTGATTGAGATCTTAAATCAATTGTTCCTTTACCCCGTGTCTAGTGGTTATTATCCAAGGAAAAGATAAAGTTCAGATGGTAAATTGTTAATATTGTAAGAAAAATGTCTGTTGTGTCCTGCTTTAAGTTTCCTGTCCAGATGAAATACGTTCTCCTATAATATTTAAGCTTGTGTGCAATCCATCAGAGTGCCTATTTGATCAGTGGCCCTGCTCGCTTGCTCTGCTGCTGCACGGGAGGGCTTGCAGGGCAGATCTGTAGAACCCGCCTGCGCTCTGCCCTCGGCAACGGGGGCACGGCCTGGACCCCCAGCTGCCTGGACCCCCAGCTGCCTGGACCCCCGGCTGCCTGGACCCCCGGCTGCCTGGACCCTGGCTCCTGCCCCCCCGGCTCCTGCCCCCCCGGCTCCTGCCCCCGGCCCCTGCCCCGCTGCTCCCCGGGCCAGGACTGAGCCCCTGCAAAGCCGGGCAAGACCCTGCTCAGCTGTATTCTTCCTTTGTATACATCTTTATGCTACCAAAGATACCGAATTTCCTCTCAAGCACTCAAAATACGCCATCTCACATCTACTTCCCAAATGAGCAACAACGGTAATTCTTCATCTGCTCATCTCTGATTTAGTTTAGGTCATTATATTTCATACCGATTTGTTATTGAATTTTCACTTTGTGTCACTGAGCGAAATAGTTCTGCTATTTTCTAATGGTGACTCATGTTGCACCTTATGAACTTTAACCAGTCTCAGGGTCATTCTCATTGACACACTGCGGTAGGCTGCTCAAGTAATTATTTGTCCTTGGGAAGATATATAACCTTTATTGAAGGTATCCTAAGAATGAAACAATCTCACTGTTAAAATGTCTGCTTTATCACTAGAAGATTAAATACTTATCCTTTCAACCAGTCCTTGGGAAGCAGAGATCTAGCAAAAAGTACTACAATCTACCCCATGAAAGGCTAGTTTGTACAGAAGGTGTATAATTATTATGACTGTATATAACTAATACATTTCTATTTTCATTTCGTGTTGGTGGTTTAGCTCTGGCATTGATCACCAGGAGGGTGGCTCTCCGCACATCCAGCAGAGCTGGGGTGGATGCTGCCGGCCGGGGACAGCGCGTTTCGCCTGCGGCAAGGACAGGAGACATGGAGTGTCCCAGGTAATGACTCGGGTTTAAAGCCACCTCAGGCCCCACTGTGACCTCCGACAGCTGCTGTGGAAAGGTGACCTCCACCAGCTAATTCCAGTGCCTTTCCTGGCCAAGAGACAGCGACAGGATCCAGCAAATGGAATTGTGCCCCGGCCGGTACCCCTGGGCGCTGCCACAGGAGTGTACAGCACCGGGAGCTGAGCTCTGGGCTTGTTTGTGCTCCTGCCTGCTAAGGCTGAGTCCACACAGACGTGGCTCTGCGCCCTCTGTTTGGGTAAACAGCAAGGGGGACGCCCTGAACCTGAAATGCGTCCACTGAGATAAGAGCTCAGTGCATTAAAGCAAACCCTGGTTCCGTCAAAACCAATGGGAAAACTGAAGGAAGGCTGGTGAACCCCAGGTTTTGTACAGAAGTAACAAAGCCATAGCAGATGCTGGTTCCTACGGCCAGGGAGCCCAGCTCCATGGGGAGCTCACACCCAGGTGTACAGGTGAGATCCTTCCCCTCACACGTTCCTGCTGGCTCACCTTCAAGCACCTGACCTAAGAGAGAAACCCATTTTCCACATTGCTCTCTCCAATGCGCTTTTATTTCCCACCTCCTTAACCCAGAATTTGTGGCGGTGTCAGCTGCTGCTGTTGTGACAGATGCTGAAAGAGGCTGGGCAATATTTTTGGTGCTAAAAGCAGTACTTCTTTGTTGACAAACTGTTAAAAAACAGATTTACTGTTATAAGGCTGTTTCCCCTCAGGGTCATTTTCTAGCGGGAATAACTTTGGCTCTGTCAGTTGAGGACACGTGGGGGCACAGCACAGGGGACACGCAGACGTGGGGGCCCTCGAGGAAGGACAGCGGCCTGTGTGCTCACACAAGTAATTCAAAGTAGCGGCTTGTCCTGATACGAGTATCTCTATTCATGCCTTTGCAGTTCTCCTGCACCGATGAGGTTCAGCTCTAAGCCTGGGTCTTGCTGAGAGGCAAAGCAGGGGCTGCGAGCAGGAGGGAGCACCGGGGGCACGGCTGGGAGCACAGCCCCGCTCCTCCTCCTCCTCCATCCCCAGAGAGACAGCTGGAGATGCGTCTCCGTCATCCCGCTGGCTGCTGGACACCCGACCAGGACGGGCCGTGGAGTTTGCTCAGGGCTGCCCGGTACCCAGCCCTCAGCTGGTAGGATGCAGGGATGCGGGGGATATAGGGTTGCAGGGGATATAGGGTTGCAGGGGTGCAGGGGTTATAGGGATGCAGGGATGCAGGGGATGCAGGGGATATAGGGGTGCAGGGGATGCAGGGTTGCAGGGGAGATAGGGGTGCAGGGGTGCAGGGCTTATAGGGATGCAGGGGATATAGGGGTGCAGGGGATGCAGGGGATATAGGGATGCAGGGGATACAGGGGTGCAGGGGATGCCCCATGTGCGGGCAGGTGCTGCAGGGTCGCTCTCCTGACAGCTCCTTCCTGGGCCAAGTGCTCAGCCTTGGGGAGAGTCCAAACACAGGTAATTCTTCTGAAGTTCAAAGGATCTTGAGCATATCCACATGTTAAGTTTTTTTTGCATTGGTGTTGTCACGACAGGTTTCGGTCACCTCCCTCCAGCTGACAGATGACAGCACAGCCCTGCACCGGGACTTGTTCTACCCGCGCAGCTTTGCAAATGACCTTGAACTGGGAGCTGTTGGTGCTGCTGTCCCCCCGTCTGCCTGCACCCCAGCACTCCCGGTTTGTCCCCCCCAGCAGCAGAGGGTGGCTCTGCCTGCTGCTCCGCTTGAGGTGCTTGTGATGAGCCGCGTGTACTTCATTAACGTGTGGCCAGAGCAAACTCCTGAGGTGGTGTCACTTTATGGACATCACGATGACATCCTATGCCATGCCCCCCTCCTCCAATCAGTCTCTTTTTTTTTTGGTCTTTTTAAAAAATTTATATCGCTTGGAGAGTTTGTGCTGCACAGTTGGTGCTTTTCTTGCTTTGGGAATAAATAGATGACAGTTGTCAGTCTAGGGCATTTCACCAACATTGAATGCAATGGCTTTTTTTCTTCAAAGACACTTTGGGGATTTTAAATGATTATTTTTGAGTGTTAACAGAAAGCATGTAGCTGGGTAGCTCCATTAGAGGCTTTGCAAATATTCTTCTACAATAAGTGTCTCCTGCCTCTACTGCATTCCTGATTTTTTTCTAGTGACAGGAATCAATAGCGACATATATGAGGAAACAGATAAACATATATCTAGCTAACGAGAGGTAAATGGCTCTTCAGAGCAAGTTGGCCTCACAAATTTCCACTTGTCTCTGCATTTTCTTATTTTTTAGATAAATATTCAGCTGTGTATGTTATCTTGCTCACCTTGAATGTGTCTGAAATCTCTAACCTCTCTTCAATGTTTTCAGCATTTTGCAATGTCAGATGTTGCTTCCAGCTGTAAGATAAATTATCTTTTATACTTCTTAAAAGTAAAAGCAATTTAGAGCATTTACATCTGGAGAAACAGTAGTTCCTTGTGGAGTCCAACACCCAAGAGGTTCTTGTTTTCATACTCTGCTGGACTATATCAAAGGCAGCATTGTGCAGTAGTTAATGATTGCCTTTTCATGGCAGTTTTTAAAGTCTTCTGTAGTGTCTTTATTATTCATAGCAATCTGTCTTTCAGATCATCTTCCATAGACACTCCAGATTAAATTTTCTTCATTATCATTATAAAACTAGATGAATAAGTGGCACATCTGCTCATGAAGTGGTTTATTATCTGTTCTGATGAGGTTTTGGATGAGCAGTGGAATGACTTAAATATGGAGCAGAGAAATGCACACAGGTTTCTGCAGAATCTTAAATTCATAACCAGTAGGGCTAACTTGAGGAGCCTGATTTTATACAGAAGAGGTAATTGTTAATTAATGATCTGGGCCAATTTATCATGATGGCCAACTTAATGAAGGGACAAGACGAGACAGAAAACAAACCTGTGTGTGAAATAGCACTAATGAAGACCCACACATTGTTTAACTGGTTCTTGTTCCATTACTGCCAAGGAAAACTCTATAAATATTTTATAAACACACCATTCTAGACGTATAAAACCAAATTGCACCAATAAATCTATTTATCCAGAAGTTGTTTCCTAATTTCTTACAGCTGCCTCATTTACAAAGGAGGATGCTGAGCATTAGTCTGTCACAGCGACAACAAGCCGGACTTTCCCACCCGGGGGTAGCGGTGGTTCCCACGAACGCTCCCGAGCTGCAAAGCCCATCGGGTTCCTGTGTGATCTTTGTGTTTGTTTGGGAGGTGAAATGTAACTGGACTGTAAGTAAACTATGAGCCCGTGTCAGACGGGAGGGTCGTGTGCGGAGATCCAAGTGACAAATTGCTGGAGCTGTCACGGTGTGCGAGGGCGCGGGAACAATCAATGAAATTATAGCTTTGTACTACATGGCTGTTTATCTGCTATTATGGAAATAAGGTACCATCAAAACTGTTGAAAAAACTTGAGGATTACAGTATGCACAATTTTGGGATATGACAGCAACACTTTATCATGTTATTCTGACAGGTTCTGTTTAAAATAAAAAATCAGAACTACTGTCATTGTCTGCATATAGCTGAAAGGATAACAGCTGACAAATAACATCAATTGTTATGCAAGAACAAATTTGGAATATTGTACAGTCTCTCAGAAAGCTGAAACCCCCAGAGTGGCACAGGTGGTAGAACAAACACAAGGATGCTCATTACTAGTATTGCTTCTACCAAGCAAATGTGGCATCAGATAAGAAATTGTCCTGGATTTCAGTGGCAAATGTAGGTGAAAGAACAGCCCGTAGGAAGCTCGGCGGGCTCGGGAAATGTCCAGCGATCCCCTGGCCTGTCCACGGCTGTCTAGAGCTGCGTGGAGACACTCAACTTCCAGCTGGAAACACAGAAGGCAAGTTAATTTAATATATCATTTAAAGAAATTGACATTCAAAACCATCTGCTGTTAATAAGGCATTAAGAGCTTAATTTTGGGTTTGCACTCGAATCTGGGAGACTGGAGGCATTCCCAGCCTCCAGGCCAGGCCTGGGGAGCCTCTCAATCACAACACGGTAGTATTCTTATTAAATAACACTAACTGAATAATGACACTTTCAAAAACAACGCAGAAAAAGCAGTTTGCCCCAAAACTGTACTCACACCACACTGTTGTCTACATTTTTTTTAAGATGCTCTGCTTTTCTTATTTATTTCACAGATTTTTCAAGTCCAAAGGTCTTCACTATGGCTTTCCTGAAGAGGTATGATGTAAACGTAAATTGCTGGTTTATGAATTTAAAATATTTTTTTAAAAAGTTGAGTACAGGTTAGCTTTAGACCATTGTTTTTATGATCCGGCACACTGGCAGATACTGCGTTCAACATTTCCGTCTGCTTCTGAACATAGTATCAATCACTTCTGCTTCTGACAAGCCCCAAGCAGAAGAACGTTTATCAGTATCTATTAGAACAGCCTAAAAAACCCTCTAGAAATGACATTTTATACAGAGAGTATGGTCTGGTTGGAAAATAGCAGAAGCTCGATGCTTTCCCTCAAGAATTCTGTGCTGCCTCCTTATATAGTTGCTGGCATCACAGCATCCGCACACCTCACTCTTATTCTAGGAGATCCTTTTTATGTACTTTCACGTCAGTCCCGTGGGGGAGGCTCCAGAGGGAGAGCAGGAGCCCAGACCCTGTTCAGCTGGCTCGGTTTGCCCAAGAACTGCCCAAGCTCTAGATGCTGAAATGTGTCACCACATCCATTCAGCTATAATAGTAAAATCAGTGGGACCATTAAAGTAGATTTTGCGCTAATAATTATGCAAATATTCCTTCAGTGAAACTATAAAAATCTCATGAAGATTTAGCACACGGCTATTACAAGGAGAGAAATATGTGGAAAATGAAAATGAAGATCATTAACTTTAAGGAGTTGGGGGAATTTTTTTGCTATCATTTAAATACGTGATTTGGGATGCCTTTGCAGGTTTAACCTGGAGGAGATGATTAGTTATAACGGTGCTAAAATACAACCGCAGGATGAAAATTTGTCTGCCTGGAGAAATGATCGCTGGGAAACAGAGCTCATCTGCTTTGTCCTTTCAGAAAGAACTTAAATACAGTATCAGGGTATTTATAAAAAGCAGAATAACATTGGTATTCCTATCAGGTAGATCTAAAGGGAATATCCATTTTCCTGTTTCAGGGCACAGATTAGTGGCTGGAAGAAACTACCAATGGTGTGAGCACTGTCCCCTCCGCTGCCCTTGTCCCAGCTCTGGCTGGAGGAGCAGGAGGTCAGCATCCAAGTCCTGCTAGAACACTTAGCACTTAACTAACTTTCAAATGTAGATGCCATAGGGACAGGTTCAAGGCTGATGGCTCTATCCCGATGGAAAAAAAAAAAGCTGCTTCTTGTTGTTGTTGTGGTTTGTTTGTTTTGCTGCTCCAGGATGCTTTGGCTGCCCTGCAGTCCAAGGGGATGAAGAGGAGAGGTGAGGATGCTACGGATGGGGCTGAATGTGTCACTACAAGCCAAAGCAGATGAAACCCCGTCACTGCCCTCCCCATGGGGTCTCGGCAGCTCAGGGGACGCAGCCGCAGTCACTGGTGCACCAGGAGCTGGAGGGGGAAATGTTCTTGTGTGTGTTTGGCTTGCTGGGCAGGCAGGTTGTACTGCTGCATTAAACTGCCAGGTTTTAGCTCTGCATTGTTAGCTGAATTTATTTCTTACCCACAGTGCTGGAAAAATAAACATGCTTGTGAGGTAGAGATAAGTATTAACGCTGCACTGCAACGCAGGGCATAACAAGCAGCATGAAGCAGTAGCAGAGGTAAAGAGCTGGAGAATATTTTATGTTCCGTGCAGCTTGCCCTAGACATAAAGGAAGGTATTGGACATGACATGAAGGTGTGAGTGATTAAAAATTCATGAAGTTATGAGGGAAAATCTTCAGTCCTTTGTGTTGGCTAAAAGCTGCAAAAAACGGATGAAGGGACTGGTGAAGACTGGAATGATTTCTGTAGATAATTAGATCAATACATGAGATTTGTGGACAACTTAAAGAGCTAAATTATGATGTAGTGACAAACGTGGCAGGAGCTGTGTGGGGGATAATTCAGGGAGAACAGTCCCAAGCGGGACACAAAACAGGAGGGAAAAGTGTGGGGGAAGGTGTCTGGATTTTGCATTTTAGGGACTGGATCTTGCTGCCCCTGTAGTCAGGAACAGGTTTTCCCTTAAATAACAATTTTACCATGAAAAAAAGGAAGGGCTGTTGGATTTTCTTTTCTGCTTTTTTAAAATAGTTTTGTTTTGTTTGGTTTCCTTCCTACAGCTATGGACACCAGTGGCAATTCCAGGGTAAGCTGGCGGGGCTGCGGGACCCGTGGTGAGGTTTACCTGCCCCGGGCAGCGGCAGGAGCACCCGCATCTCCCACCCGCACTGGCAGTGCTCAGGGCACGCACACGGGGCTCTGGGGATGCACACGGGGCTCAGGGCATGCACACGGGGCTCAGGGGACACACACGGGGCTCTGTTTAGGGGGTGAGTTTATTTGGGTCCCCGTTGTCCCGTGCTGGAGGTGCCCTGGTGTCGGGGCTGCTCCCAGCTCCTGTCCCGCTGCAGACGGTGCTACCCAAGAAGGGATGTTTTGGCAAAGCTGCTGCGGTTGGTGACCTGTGAGTCACCCACACGCTGAGACTTGTGCCAGTCGAGCAAACATGTAACTGGGAACCAGTTGCTGCTTCAGGCAGGGACAGGAGCAGCTCATCCTGCGGTGGGGACGGTGACAGAGGGGACAGTGACAGTGGGGACAGGAGCAGCCACCTGGCCCTTCCTGGGAGCCTGGGTTAAAAAGATGGGCAGACATATCCAGGCTAATACTGCTGTTAATGGAGGGATAATTATAGTAGAGACATATTCTTAATCCTTCTATTACTGCATGTGTGGGCATTGACTTTCCCTGTCACCTCCCAGGCTGTATGTCACAGTCTGACAGTGTCACCGAGCAGCGCTCTCCACTGCCCATCACACCCGCGCTGCTGTTGCTGCAACGCTGCAGCCTCCGGCATCCTCTCTGCTGGTTATTGCTTTGCCCAAAGCCTCGCTATTTCAGGCCGTGCTGGCTTCAGCTCTCGCAGGTTTAGATTGGAATAATTCATTAATTAATGCAAAAGGCCAGGGAGAGATCCTGTCTCTCTCTCACAGGGCATGTGGTTATCCTGGCCACAGCACGGGGGCCTGGGCACGTCTGACATCTCTCTCACCATCAAGATCACAACAGACGTAAAATTCTGTGGTTGTTCACAGTGCTCACAATAGGACAGAGAGCATCTTCTGGCAAAGGAAAGAAGGGGGTCAGATGTAATGCTCCTAATGAATAATTACAAATAGATCAAGATCGCTTCTTTCAGGCTAATGATGAAAATAAAAGCTCACAGCTACATGAGTAGTGCCATTTATTTTAGCACTGGTAATATCACTAAACTACACACTAGTCCCAAAACATTATGTTAAAATTACACATATTAGATGTCTTTATTGGATTTTAAAAAGTAATTAGAGTAGCTTAATAACAACTTCAAGTAACCCAGACAAGATCACAGAGAAGGCAGAAATTCCATGGTCGGTGCGCGCCTCCGAGCGCCCGCGCCCGTCCAGCTGTCGGCAGGGCCGGGGCCGCGGCGGGCGGCGCATCCACCGGGTAGCGCGTGGCCAGAGGAACCAGAAGGAAAGGAAGGGCACGTTTCTCCTCGCAGGCACGGCCAAGGTCACTGCTGCCAACGCGCGCAGTCCGTGACACCGGGAGCCCTTCAGCTGCTACCGCCCATCTGGTGGAGCTTATCTTCATTTTCTATCGGCTCATAAAGAGGGAACAAGGGGTGGGGGGGCAAAGTTAGTAATGACGTTGTAGTCAGGTGAACTGAAGGGACTCTGGTTCCATGCAGAGGGATGGCGGTGTCCCCAGCCCCATCTCCATGTCTCCTGTATCACCCAGAGGGGGTGACAGTGCAGAGCTGGGGGGACAGAGGCTCTGGCCGCCGGGTTCCCCCCGGTGGCTGCCTCCTGGTGACGGTTCTTCTCCCCAGGGACATCTGGGACCCCCGGGTCACTGATGGGCACAGAGCTGGCGGTGCCAGCGCCCCAGCCGCTGGGATTGTGGGGTCACAGCCCAGCTCCAGGATCAGAGCAAGCGCAGGAACGGCCCCATCGCCTATGTTCAGCACCTCGGCAAATCCGTATGCTAAAATATGTTTACACTGAAATGCACTAAATAATTTTTGACGGTCCAGGACCTCTGTGAATGCTGCCCAGGCTGCAGGGGTTAATGCCAAGTAGTTTATTCTCACATTCCCTCTGCTCCCCAGCTCTATTTCATGGGTAAATGGACATTTGCAGGAATCACAGGTATTGGCTTCCCGCTTCTGTCAGCACTAAATCTTGAAATCGGGGAATGTTTTGCTTCAGTAAAGACTAAATAAAATCTGATAAAGTGTTTTAGATTTGGCAGCCTGGTGCAGCACAAGCACACCTGACTGGGAATTCAATAAGACGAGATGGTTTTAGTGCCTCTTGGCTACTGTTTGCTGTGATCTCTGGGGCAAAATAATCCTAATAGCTGTGCCTCACTTTCCCCACCCATCAAATGGGCATAATAATAAAAATACATCTGGACAGATGCAAAATTTATGCCACAGGGAGGATGTTTATAGTATTAATGTTTTTAGTGGTTTTTAACGAGTCTCTGATGAAACCATTTTTCTCAAGCTTTTCTTTGGGAGGCAGCTAATCTACATGCAGTTAAATTGCTTCAAATTTTGTTTCTCTTGCTGTGCTTTAAAAATCCTGAGCATTTTGGGGTAATTTGTCAGCCATTAGTGATATTTTTGTCATGGCAGCCCTGCTTTGCGACTCAGGACTGCAGCACCAAGCCCATGCTGAGCAGGATGCGCCCGTGGCTGGTGCTGAGCGGCTCCTCCTCCCGCTGGGCTCAGGGGACCACTGCTTGTAATTTGGATGAGTGTGGGAGCAGGTTTTTATGGCAATGGCACCAACCATTTAGCAGTTCAGCTGCTCACGCTACATCCTGAGGAGTTTGCAGGACAGGGTTTGTATTTTAATTCTTATGTTTCAGGCGGAAAACTAATGTTTGTGTTTGGAGAAAGCCCTGAGCTGAATAACGTGGAGATGGAGCTCCCGGGGCTCCTGCTGCTGCCCGTCGGGCTGGATCGCTGTCCCTTGGCTGTCCTAGGCAGTGTTTAAAAAGAAAATACACAAGATTTGGCACCACAGATGTGTGGGAATTATTGTTTCTACACCGAGTGTATCTTCTCCCACTGAGAAGAAAACGCACAATGGACGCAACGCTGCCAGGGTCTCCTGGAGGTGAGCGCAGCCCCTCGTGGGACAGGTTCTCCCCTTTCTACAGGCGAGTGTCTTGGGCCACGTCACACAAACAATGCCAAATGCCTCTTTTTGTCTTTGGTTGATTTTATTTGTCAGTAAAACAATACTACAAAACATGGGAAACATCTGCATTAAATACAGATCTGCTGTTACTTTGCCAGATTTTAACCTGCTGTATTTAGAGTTGTCCCCTATGGACTGCTGGACGGGAGGCCAAGGGGGGTCTGCCAGCAGCAGGGGGGACAAGGACCAGCTCCTTGCACTCTGCAGCACAACAGGAGCAAACAGTCGAGTGAGAAGCGAGGACCCGTGGCTTTCTGCTCCCACGTGAGACAATCTTGCTGTCTCGGTTCCCTCTGTGCCCAGTCCTGCCCCCGGCGCAGCCGGGGAGGCTGTTGCTGGAGGGTGCCTGGGTCACGTCCCGCCGCATCTTCATCCCACCGCATCTTTATCCCACCGGATCTGCATCCCACCCGTGTCTGCATCCCACTGCGTCTGCATCCCACCACATCTGTGTCCCACTGCATCTGCGTCCCACCGCATCATCATCGCACTGCACCTTGATCCCACCGCATCTGCATCCCACCGCATCATCATCGCACTGCACCTTGATCCCACCGCATCTGCGTCCCACCGCGCCCTGCCCACTGGACACCACCGAGCAAGCTGCTGAGCTCCTTGTTTGCTCTGGGTTTGGGGCACAGTAATAATTTATTCCTATTTCTGTCAAGCCCACAGACGGTTCGCACGGTCACACCTCGCCCTGCCTGAACGTTGTGTCGCGTGGGTTTTGCTGAGGTCAGCAGCAGAAAGGGGACACCAGGACCAACCGGCCACCTGCCTAGAGCTGCTCTCCCGGACAGTAAGTGCTTGACCAGCTCGTCGTTTTGGGGGTTACACCTGGGGCGAGGTGTCCTCTCCTCTGCCGAGGTTTTTAAACAAGTGATGCGTTAGCGCTGCTCCCGCCTCTGGGGCTCACGGCGTCACCGCCCGGGCCGTCCGGGGGCTGCTGCTGCTCCCGGGCTGCACCGGCTGGAACGCCAGCAGCCAGAAAAACATAAACGTTGCTCTATATAAGCTCCTTTACTTATATAGTTATAAGGCAGATTTAAACGATTTTCTGATATCACCTGGTAGCAAAGGGAGTCACTCCTTTCCCTGCACATCATGGGGGACATGGTGAAATGTGCAAAAAATGCATACATTGCTATTCTAAAAGTGAACTATTTCAACTTTTGTTCTTATTTTTCAATTCAAAACTGACCTATTTCAAACAAAAAAAGAGGGGAAAAAAAAGGGTGTAATAAATCATTATTAATTTCTTTTTCGTTTGAAGTGAAACATTTATTTCATTTCAGGTCAGACAAAATGATATTTGTAGTTTCACATTAAAATAAAAAGAAAATAAAAACTTTAATATTTTTGTTTATTCCAAACTGACATTTAAAAAAAAATTTGGTCAGCAAAGTCAAAATCCATTAGTCACAAAGATCTCATCCACACAGAAGTGCAACAGCTCCACAGACACCTGGAGTCCAGCTATTTGCAGTTACTGGTTCATGTCACCGGCACCACACACCTACAGTTATTTAGATATATGCCATTACGATAAAAAAAGCGTACCCAGAGAAGTAACCTGTGCCAGTTCTAATAAAGAATAGGCGATAGCAGCATCGCTACCTGGTTTATTTGTATGAAGATGAGTGTGGGACCATGTTCCTGCAGCGCCCCAAACCCTGGCGCAGGCGGCTGCTCCCCAGCCAGCAGCGAGCTCACGTGCCAGATGCCACCGGGAGACAGCGGGCAGGTGACCAGGGTCACAGACCACCAGCTTTGTTTAGAAACGGCAGCAGAACCGTCTCCCCATTCCCTCCCTCCCCGTCAGTAATTTGGGAGAAGCCCGCCCAGAGGCTGTGATGCAGTTTGGGGACCGCGGGCTCTGCAGGCGGCACCGATGCAGAAGGCAGGCGTCTGCTGCGATCACCTGCCGGGGCCGGGGACCACCGTGTCTCTGGCTGTTTGCAGGCTGGGAGTGCGCCCGGCGCTGGGCGAGCATCCCGCTCCGGCAGCTGAGAGCCAGGGCTTCCAGCACAGCTTCGCCCCATATGCTTGTGCAGACACTCACAGCCAGATCCCTGCGCGGGTGAAGTGCCATATGCGGGAGCTCTGCAGAGACGGGAGCTTGCGCCTTCTCCCAGGAAGGGGCCATCGGAAAGAGCTTCCTCTGATGAACAGCCAAGTACCACAGATGAAAAATAATAATCATTAAAAAATAAATCATCCCAGGATACTCGGCTCCACAAGTGAGCAATTGCCTGGTTTTCTGGCTCTTTCAGCCCCAGCTCGCCTGCAGCGATGCCTCTCGGTTCCAGCCCTGCCAGCGTGTGCCCGTGGCTGGCAGAGCGATGGGAGCCGGGCCACCCAAAGCGGTGATGACAGCAGGACCCAGCCCGTCACCCCTGGCAGTTGTGCATGGAAAAAGACAATAAACCCAAATTATGGGTCTGTCACTGCTGGGGGTGAGGATTGTGAACTGCTTCCTCCCCCCCAGCAACCTTTCTCTCTTTGTGTCTTTGCAGCAGCTGCTGGAGGAACCCGAAGCTTTCTCAGCTGGACACCACCCGGGGACACTGGGACGCGCTGGGATGGATGGTGAGGGGCCACTCCAGGACAGACCCTGCCTGTCCCTCCGATCCTCCTGCGCTCTCGCCACGTGTGACTTGGCCGCTGGCTGTAACAAAACCGTCCCTCGCTAACGTGTCCTTATAATAACAGAGAATAAAAGTATTTCAAAGTATGCTTGGAAATACTCTGGCAGGTAACCCCGATGCAACGATGGCTTTTCCAGAAGTATTGCTGCTGGTGACAGTACTTTCAAATCACGGCATCAGAAAAATCTCTGTTCAAGACAGGGAGGCAGAAGAATCTCACTCTGCAACCACCAAACAGTTATTATCAGCCGAACCCAGAAAAAAATGTGGGGAAAAAACCCCACCACCTTCAAGGGAGGATAATCCCCAGCCTGCAGGGAAGTGGTTCTCATGAACTGACGCTAAATCACAGCGGGTGAGAAAGCGTGTATGTATCTATGTATGGAGCGTTGTGTGTGTACGTATATATGACAGTTGAAGGATACCAACTTATTTACTCTTGTCTGTGCTCTTCCAGTGTATATGCACCGATTTATTTGAATGGCAAGACACAAATTAGCTGCAGTTTTCAGCTGCCCAATGCCACAAGACCGAGAGCTGCACTTTCCACCAGTGCGTTGTACAACACCCAACACAGAAACTGCTCATCCGAGTGGCGCATCCCAAACAAAGGTCAGCTCTGCCGCCAGCAGTGATGCTGGGGCTGGAGGCAATAGCAGCACCTTCATTTGCCACCCCCAGCCCCTAGAAACAGGCATTTTTTAGCAGTTGGCCCCCAGGTATCGGGCAGGTGCCACCGCACAGGTCACAGCAATGACTTGTTTGATTTTTCCCAGGATGTCTCTCTTTCTTTCATGGTGTTTTTTGTACCAGGGAAATACAGCAGGCTAAAAGCTACATGACTTTGTTTGTTTGTTTTACATACCACAGTAGAAACAGTTACCGAGTTATATTTGTCAGAGTCACAGTAGTTTATGCATATTTGCTATTCACAGACCGCAGAATATTGCCAATAACCTCACTGGTGGGGACTGACAACACGGAGATACATGCATTCATGTGAGACCATAATCAATGATGTCTATATTGTATTAAGCACATTCATTTTTTTTTAAACACCTTCCAGTAAAATCGATTCCTTTAAATTTGTAGTTATTTTTTTTTTTTCCACAATTACGCACAAAGTAACCTGTAAACAATTTGACATTACACTTATGTACAAGTGAACCACATCGGAAAGTCGAGAGGTAATTCAGTGGGTGCCACTTAATCTACATCAATGTGCAACAGACTGACTCAGGCTCCGCAGAGGCACCGAGTACTGCATGAGGTCCGAAAATGTACCGTGAGCAAGGCCCCGAGGTCACCAAACCACCAAACGCTGCAGCCCTGCGAACCCTGTGCTGGCTGGGACAGTATTGCACGGGCAGCACTCGGAACAAACCCAACCCCAACCCCAACCTGAACCCGGGGGGTCTGCCCTGCAGAGCCGGGAGGGGACCAGCCCCCCGCTGCCCCCGCTCCTTGGGGACGGGTGACACGGCCAGAGACCCGCGAGGGGACCGCGGAGACAGCCCAGTACAGTCCAACAACTCCCGCCACACCGGCTGGGCCCTGCCATCCTCCTGCTTCACGTCCGTAGGTTTTGTCTGCTTAATTCTGAATTCTGCTTTTTTGTGTGTGTGTTTGTGTTATCATTGCTATAGTTTAAAATCTGTAATATCATACTTACAAACTGATTTTTTTTTTTTAGCTAAGTGGTATCGATGCCCAGAAAAATAAATAATGTCTTTTTATAATATAAATAATTTAAAAGTGTTTTTTGCTCTTCTACTATTAATCTACAAAACCCCGTTGGGGCATAAACTATCCATAAGACTGGACAATTATTTTGTACCATGATAGACATGGGGCCTTATGCATAAAGTACTCTGAAAGTCAAGTCCACGTGCATTCTTGCAATGGTGGAAAGGGCTTCGGGGCAGGGTCAGAAGCTGGCAAGTTTTCTCCAGCTTTCCAGAGCTGGGACAGCAATGTGAGATACGGCTGAAGGTCTCGGTTACATTATGGTCATTGCCAATAAAGACCAACCTCATCTTCTCCTTCAGCCCACAGCTTTGCAAATAAAACTGACAAATGGACTCACGAAACTAGAATTAAAAACCCAAAATGTGTTCTCCAGAGCGCTGTGAAGCCTCTATACAGTGTGTGCAGATGATCCAGGAAAATAAGAATAACTTGTTCCGCACAGGTCTCTGTAAACCCCCGTGTCCTCCCTTTGTCTCCCCTGCTGCCTGGAGCCCTGCCCGGCTGTCTGCCCCGCGGCGTCTGGGCGGGTAACAAAGCCCTTGGGAAACTGGGATTTCTGACCCTGACAGGCGTAAGGAAAACTGGGGTTTCTGCCCCCGCAAGGCGGGAGGCGGTGTGGGTGGCCGAGGCCAGCGGGACGCGCGGCTGCGGGGGGAGCTGACGCCCACCCCTTGCAGGGCTTTCTCCTGCACCTTCTGACAGCCAGTGGCGCCGCGTCCTGCGGACGGAGAACGACCTTGCCAAAAAGGCGTAAGCATATGCCTCTCCTGCCAAGGTGCATGTATATACCTAGCTAGCTATATTTATGTATATGTACTGGTATATATGTATATATATGTGGGCATGACATTATTTTGGGGAAGAGGTCTTCCTGAGTGAATACATCCCCCTCCCGTGATAAGAACAATCACCATCCCGGTGCCTGTGCAGGGACACCAGCAGCAGCGGGAAAAGGGTCAGTCTGAGCAGCAAAACCCCTCCATGCGTAGCCCCCAGCTCCCTTTTACACCAAACCACCTGTAAAACAACTGCAACATGGAGTTAGACCAGAACTGAGTCCCTGCAGTAACACAGCAGGACGTGCACACCATCACCCGCACGCACGAGCGTGCACCCATGAGTGTGCACCCACACACACGAGTGTGCACCCACACGCACGTACCCCCACCCACGAGTGTGCACCCACACACACGAGTGTGCACCCACACGCACGTACCCACACACACGAGTGTGCACCCACACACACGAGTGTGCACCCGCACGCACGTACCCACACACACGAGTGTGCACCCGCACGCACGTACCCACACACACGAGTGTGCACCCACACACACGAGTGTGCACCCGCACGCACGTACCCACACACACGAGTGTGCACCCACACGCACGTACCCACACACACGAGTGTGCACCCGCACGCACGTACCCACACACACGAGTGTGCACCCACACGCCCGGGCACCTGATCTCCTCCTGCTCCATCCCAAACAACGATAAGCATTGTGTTTCCTAGCAGGCTTGGCCTGCCTGTGATTAGTGAATTTTAAGACCTTTATTTCTGTAGCACTGGAGCGCAATAACCATTTCATCTACAACTGAAGACATGAAGGCCACATAAATCACGCCCATTCGGGCGCATTTCATTTGGTCTAATTTTTCTACAGTTATTAATCATTGTGCAATCCTGTGCACCCTGAACATCAGTCTGGGAACACATACGCACACGTCCAGTGCCTGTTCATCCACTATGTCACACGTATTTTATAGACCAAATATTTGTGATATTAAAAAGAGACAGGGAATGACCTGGAGTGGTGGGAAGGACAAGGTTTTAGCTGCAGTCTGCTGCCAAGGAAGCGGGGTGACCCATCCCAAACTGCATACTCAGCTGGAAATCCCCGGGGAGAGCCCTACCTGCTCCCCAGTTTTGCTTGCTTGGTGCCGGAGCCAGGGGGCAAAATGCAGAAAGTGTTGAGTAGGAAAAGAAAAATGTTATAAAATAACCAACAAATAACTAAGAGGAGCCAAATCTGTGGATCTTGTGCAAAACATTGATTTCCATGTGAAAATGCATCTTTTGAGCAGGTAAGTAGAGGGCTGCACAACTACCATGGATGGACTCGAGCGTGAGTGAATGTCTTCAAACCTGAACTGATCCCAAGTGCTGAGTTTGCTCATTCAGACCAGCATTTTCCAGGTCAGATCCTCTATTTCTCAATCCCTACTCAGCGTTACCAACACTGCCTGTTCACTGTTAGAAATCGCACCCTTCTTGCATGTAAAACCTCAGTAGGGATGATGCCAAGCTGCCACATCCACGCCCTGCTCTCCAAAGACTGGGAGATGTATTGCTGGGAGGGTTTTTCCCCTCCTTACAGCCAGCTCATGCTTATGGATCACTCTGGATAAGTATTGCTTCCTTTTTTTGCTGGTAAAATTTGCATCCTACCTGTACAACATCTGCAGCTGAGCAATGGGTGTGAACCTCTGCCCGTGTGCCCGTACAGACCTTGTGGCTCTTCTGGCAAAACAAAAACGTCCCAGGCAGGTGTGAGGCTGCATTGGAGCCCTGCAAGTGCGAAGATGCCACCGTGCTAGAACTGCACTAGAGCAACAGAAACAATCTGTGCATGCTTGGCACCATGTCCTGTAGTAGTCTCTGAAATTTAAGAGGGGGGAAGCCCTGGAACCTGCAGGACATTAAATAAGTCAGAATCAAAGTGCTTTCTGTTACCAGCACTATCACTTCCCATATTTTTATATATATCTCTACATATATATATAAAATCTCCTTCAACCTGTGTCTTTAGAAAATCAATAATTTATCTCGAATACTTTAGCTGGTTCGTTCCCAGCTATGGACAAAGTACATTAGCTGGAGCAATTCATTTTCCCGTTGCTCTCTGCGGATCGCCCGCCCTGGCAGCCCGACCTCCCCCCCGAGCCGAGCCCCCCGAGCCGAGCCCCCCGACACTGACCTGCTCCAGGCTTTGCTGGCCCTACGCCCTTGACCCCTCGCTAACGTGCGGCTCCTGCGTGGCCCGGCAGTGACCGCCCACTGCACCCCACGAGACCGACCCGCTGCCCTTCCCCACGGCCCCGCGCCCCGGGGGGCTGCGGGTCCCCTGCCCCGCTCCGTGCGGGACCAGCTCTGCCCACGGCTCCCAGGGACAGCACGGGACACTCGGCACCGTTTGCCGGCCAACATCGCGCCACCGTCTGCAACCGGCACCAGGACGGAGGGGAACACGGGTTCCTCCTCTGCAGCTGCATTTTCTCTGGAAACACAGGGGGCTGGAACGGCGCCACTCCCGTCCCCTGGCAATCCATCCCCGGCCAGCAAAGCACTAAATTTGGCTTGTTAGATGGATAATTTCTTGTGTTTGCTTCTGTTCCAGGCAGGACCCAGCGCCTGCTCTCCTGCCAGCTCCCACCAAAGGCTCCTGGCACACGCGCCCGGCAAGTCTGCGGAACCAGCCCCTGTCCCCAGCGCGGCCACCGCGCTCCTCCGCGGGGAATTCTACGGCTCTCCAGCCGGGATCGACCCGCCAGAGCCTCGACAAACAGGACAAGAGGCATGGGGAGGACACAGAGGGAACAAGAGCATCAAAACCAAATGGAATATTTTGCTGACAGCAACAAAGACCCACACACTGTTCCCCGGTCTCCACTGAAATGCATTTACGGTGTCGCAGAGAAGGAGGAAAAAAGAGAGAGGAAGAGAGACAGCGAGGTGGGATTTCTACTGTTCAACCCTCAAAGACCCAAAGAAGAAACAGAACATCCACAGACTGCTAAAAAATGCTCTTTTCTGAGAAAGTGCAGTTATAAGGAGAGAGCCGGAAAATCTTTAAGCAATATATATTGATATATATATACATATATATATTCACAGAGATATATATACACACATATATATATGCACATATATATATACACATGCTTAAGGTAAACTGCCATGGCAGAGCTCGTTTCTTTGCGCTGAGCACGTCCCTCCCAACGCCTGGGCACCGGCACCAGCAGCTCCTGTCCCCGGGCTGTGCCCTTAGAGATTCCGCTTGTGTAAGACTGGGAGTTTACAACAAAAGTGTTTCTCATTGTGCTTCCATGACTGGAAAAATATCGTTACCCTATGACTATAAATGTTAAGGTGAAATAGGCAAATTAGGCAGTACTATAGAGATGGTTTGTTCTAGTTTTTTTTTTTTTTTGTGACCTAAGAAATAAATATCATTGGAAATTATCTTTGTATCACTTAGAATCTTGCCCTAACGGTAATAAGGTCTTGTGCTTCCCCCACCCTGCACCTATAGGTGGTACTTGCGCAGCAGTTCGGATTGCCAGGGATGTTTCCTCTCTGGAAACCTGTCTGGGATTTTGATTTTGAGGAAATCCTGGATGCATTTTTCTAGCTCTTCCTCAATGGAGAGCTTCTCCTTCACGGCTTTTTTCTTGCCGGAGTTGGACTCTCGGGAGCCGGCGGTGAGGGTCCGGAGCAGGTCGCTCTTCCTGCGGATCTCGGACTGTTGCAGCAGCTGCACCGGCCCCTTCTTGGGCGGGCGGTCCAGGGTCTGGATGTGGGGCTGGCGGGTGACGGGGCCGCAGATGACGGTCTCCTGGGGGGAGCTGGCCTCCGACTGGCTGTCGCAGCTCGACGTCGACAGCTCGTTGCAGGACGTGCCGCTCTCCCCCTCCTTGTCGCCTTTGCCGTTCTTGCAGCAGCAGTCGCAGTGGGACGAGGACCAGCGGGAGGGTTCGCCTGCAAGAGGAACAGAGAGCGCCCCAGGGTTACCGACAGCTCCGGACCCCCCCGCAACAAAAGCAGGCTGAGACCCACCAGCTTTCCTAAACATCACCGAAACTGTCAGCAAACCCCCACCGGGGCCCAAGGGGGCTGGTTGCCATTAACATCCAAGCCCCTTCATCCGTATCGCCCAGGGACACCCAATGCTCGGCTGAAAGTTTTCTGAGCTCCTCCGTGAGAAACAGTCGCGCCAGGACCCAGCCAGGGGTTTAACCAGAGCGAGCACCCATCGCCCCACGAGCCCTAATCGCTTTTCAGGCTCTTAATGATTTGCTGCTCCCCCCACCCATCAACCCAGGGCTGAACACCGAGCAGATCACACGGGGCTTTTTCTCCTTTGTGAGAGAATCCTGATGAAGTCCACAGAAGTTTTGCCAGAGGAAAAACAGAGAAAGAACAGAATGAGGGCTTCAGATTTTGACATTCCTGATTCATTCCTCCAAGTTTTATCTGTATTTGGGGTCCTTTTATGTCAAGAAACATTTCTCCCACAACGAGAAGGATACAGACAGCCTGCTATACAATTCAGAACTGGGTATCAGAAGGTTCCTGGCTTCCCCAGCCTCCAGGGAAGAGCGGTCGGGAAATTGTCTTTTCCACTTCTGACGGCTCCAGCACCCTGATTTCCACAGACATCTCTCCCTGTGGTGCTGGCTGCTGCTGCGCGGCCACGCACAGACAGAGGCTTTGGGGAACACAGCCCTTCATCTGCATGGCCCATCAGTGATGGCAGCCCTGAACAGTGCTTCATGTATTTCCTGATTCATGTAGTGCATGGCTTGATTTTTTCTTTTTCAGTTGGAGACCTGCCCAAACGCAGCAATCCGTGACAAAGGGGAAGAGCTGGCATTGGTAACAACTGTTCCCTGACCAAACCACTGCAATAACCATGGATTTAAATGTCATTTGGAAGCAACCATCTTCCCACTAAAATGTAATTATCATTTCTATCTCACGCAGATTGGTAACATTACCCAGGTCAGAAAAAGCATCATTTAGTTTTGCAACTTTGGACCAGTGACACAGCCCCTGGTCTCACCCCCAAGGAGAAGCCGGGCGCCCCATTCCAGTGTCACAGCAGGGGCCCCGTACCAGTGTCACAGCCGGCACCCCGTACCAGTGTCACAGCAGGGACCCCATACCAGTGTCACAGCAGGGACCCCATACCAGTGTCACAGCCAGCACCCCGTACCAGTGTCACAGCAGGGACCCCATACCAGTGTCACAGCCGGCACCCCATACCAGTGTCACAGCAGGGACCCCGTACCAGTGTCACAGCAGGGGCCCCGTACCAGTGTCACAGCCGGCACTGGTGGCACTTGTGACAGCAGAGCAGGGGCAGGAGAAGGGACCGGGGACGGTCGGGTCAGAGCTGCAGCACCGGCCTGGGGGTTTGCAGCAGAGGGGACGAGGCCGAAGGGAAATCCCTTCCTCCAGCAGGGTCCAAGGTCACCGTCGGCTGCCACCGCTCCAGAAACAGGTCCCCATCCAAAAAATGGGGCAAAGAAAGGAAAACAAAAAAAAAGGAAAATGTTGCTGCCAACTTCGCACCCCCAAGCTGTGGGAGCAGATGGGGGTTTGTGAGCCCAGGGCAGCAAGTTGTTAAAAAGCTGAGCTGCTGATAGTCGCTGCCCTGCTCTCCTATTTCTCCATCTTTTTCGCAACTATGAACACAATCCATATAATTTACAGAAACACATGGAAAAACGAAAGTCAGGAAGCCGCTCCTCATCTCTTTCTTCCACTTCTCTGTCAATGATGGAGTCTTTCAGTCTGTGAGCTGCGTGGCTAAATTTAATTCATAGACTTGCTTCAAGACCTGTTCTGTATCTTGTCTGAAAAAAAGTCAATAATGGCTAAATTGAATTTTTTTATAATTTGCTTGACTTTGACAAAGGCGTTACTGAGCCTTCGTAAAACCCTGATCACATGTGCTTCTGAAAACCACATCCATGAGCGGCATCGATTTGCAGCTCCCTGTTGCAGTTGGGGTTCCAGCTCGGTGAGGGTTTCCCTGCGTTGCAGGTACCGAGTGCTCCCGGCGACCGACGGGACAGCTCCAGAGCCTCTGCCCTTCCCCAATACAGAACCGCTGATTCCAGCGCTGGAGCGGCAGAAATGAACCAGGTGGAAGGGAAGCGGGGAGAGCGGTTCTGTCCGGCCCCACGGAACACAGAGCTGGGGAGGGCAGAGCCCCCGCCGCGGCTCCCGCTCGGCTCTGCAGAGTTTCCCCACGCTCACCTCCAATTACTTTGCTTTTCTCACCTGCAAAGTTAGTTATTTTCCCCCCTGCTGCTTGTGTGCATTTAAGGATAACAGTGAATGCTAATGCAGAAAATGCACTTGATGAGCACGACTGCCGCCACCAGCTCCTCACCAGCACCACTGCCACCACCGGCTCCTCACCAGCACCACTGCCGCCACCAGCTCCTCACCAGCACCAATGCTGCCACCAGCACCTCACCAGCACCGCTGCTGCCACCAGCTCCTCACCAGCACCACTGCCACCACCGGCTCCTCACCAGCACCACTGCCGCCACCAGCACCTCACCAGCACCACTGCCGCCACCAGCACCTCACCAGCACCACTGCCGCCACCAGCTTCTCACCAGCACCAATGCCGCCACCAGCACCTCACCAGCACCGCTGCTGCCACCAGCTCCTCACCAGCACCACTGCCGCCACCAGCACCTCACCAGCACCACTGCCGCCACCAGCTCCTCACCAGCACCAATGCTGCCACCAGCACCTCACCAGCACCGCTGCTGCCACCAGCACCTCACCAGCACCACTGCCGCCACCGGCTCCTCACCAGCACCACTGCCGCCACCAGCACCTCACCAGCACCACTGCCGCCACCAGCACCTCACCAGCACCACTGCCGCCACCAGCACCTCACCAGCACCACTGCCGCCACCGGCTCCTCACCAGCACCACTGCCACCACCGGCTCCTCACCAACACCACCAGCTCCTCACCAGCACCAATGCCACCACCGGCTCCTCACCAGCACCACTGCTGCCACCAGCTCCTCACCAGCACCACTGCTGCCACCAGCACCTCACCAGCACCACTGCCGCCACCAGCTCCTCACCAGCACCGCTGCTGCCACCAGATCTCCCATGACGTGTTTTCCCTCCTCTGGACACGGGGCTCCCTCCCCGTCACAGGTCCCAGCGGCAGCACGGGGATGCTCCCCCACTCCCGTGCTGGGATGATGTGCTCCTGCTGCTTTCACTGCTTCCCACCCTGTGCTGAACCAAATTAAGGCTCAAAAGCCATGAGAATGGATTCGAGAGGGAAAAGGCCACTGCCCAGGCCAGTTCCCATCAGTGTATGATACATTCTTCTCCTACCACTGGCCCTTGGCATGGCAGGGCTTGGTGCCTCCCTAATAAATAACCAAATTCATAGAGACTTTCAGCTAAAGCCCCTCTGCACCCCACAGCAGCAGGACAGCCCATGAAACCCAAAATCAAAGGGCTGCACTCGCCCAGCCACGGAACAAAGCTCCAACAGGTGCCTGAAGTGTCCACCAGCCTGGACACCGGACATGGGACAGAACATCAGACACTGAGTATCAGACACTGCCCATCAGCCCACCGCAGCGGTGCAGGACAGTGCCGCCGTCACCTGATGAAACTCTGCGGCTCCGAGCTGCTGCTCAGCACACGCTGCAGCCACAGACGGCTCCTCATGGCTGGGATGTCCCAGTGATGGGGATGCAGAAGGGTCCAGCGCCCTGTGCCCCAGTCAGAGGGACCCGACCCTGCTTGGGGATGGCTGTGGGGCCACGGGACCCACCGGCTGCCATCAGGCACATCTAGAGTATCTACTTCATTACCACGCAACAAGCCTTTTAGAAGTTAATTAAGACCTAATAGATGCTAATTTCAGTTAATGAATATTCACCAATGATGGGCATATCGCGGGTGAGCTGGGAGGCAGAAATTCATCTATTCATGAAGCAGAACAGCCAAAACCAGGCAAGACGTGGGTGCTGGGAACAGCCACGGGGTTTGGAGAGCAGCACTCAGTGAGCGGGGCTGGGCTGGCTCACTGGGAGCGCGGCTGCGCCGGTGTCCAGCAGCGATGCGCTGGGTACCCGAGCATCCCTGTGGGGATGCAGCAGAGATCTCCAAACGCCCCGGGAGCAGCTGCTGCGGCAGCTGGGAGAGCTGCAACCAGACCAACTGCTCCTCTCCGCAGGAAAAGGGGCAAAGGTGGACAGACTTTTTTGTGATAAATGCATTTTTGACACCTTTAAACGGAACATGCTCTCCAAACCCATCCAGTCCGGCCCCAACCTGCCCAACCCTCCAGCCCAGCCCCACACAGCCAGAGCCCCAGTGGCCATTGCCAGATGGGCACCTGCACTTTTAGCTACAAAATGAGCTTAAGTTTTATGCTGAAAAGACCTGGATATAATAACTACAAATAAAACATACCAGGCTAGCCAGAGCAGTACATTTAAGAAAATCTAAAGAGAGAGGGAAAGCTACGGAGAAAACTGAATTGCCCTTTAGCATTTAATGAAGTAGGGGAAAAAATAAGTTTCATTAGGCTATCTTCAGATACAAGAGGAAGGAAAAAAAGGGTTCCGGTATTACACAATAATACATGAAAAATACATCTGTGCCAACCAGGATCAAAGCAATTACCATGCTAGGAAGCTGGCTCTGTTAGTTAAAACAGTACTGTAAAATGATCTGATCTCAAGTCAAGCAAGCTGAGCTCTGCTTTGTGGCAGGTGCACAACAAAAAGCACAGGCATTGCTGTCTAGTTTACTGCTTCGCAAGCTCCCTTTGCCTAATTTTGCCTGAGCCGGGCCGGGCTGTGGGAACATCTGCTCCCCCGGCTCTGACCGACGGCTCCAGCCACCGGCTCAGCAAGCGGCTCCTGTCCCCGGCCGGAGCCAGGGCTGCCGGGCTGGCCAGACACAGACTCAACAAAACACGCTTAAAAGCCTCGGTCTAAAGGCACCTATCAGTCACAGGAATTCACCAGCTACGTGAACTCAGGGAAGGATATGGTCATTGTGCCCATGGAGTTTCAGAGGGTATGGGGTAAGGAAATGCAACAAAATTCTAACAAGGAAAGGAAGCTGGACATTCTAGGCACGTCATCCAAGATCTACTTTTATCATTTTAAGTAACTAAATTACTCTCTGTGTTACATCAGTTAGTTGACATCAAAGAGAGGGAAAACAACTACTGATTTATGGCTGTGCCATGTGTCACCTACATGTAAAACCCTCCAGATCTGGGCGTAATTAGAAGCTGCTGCCAAATCTCAGGTTGCATCAGCAAATGGTTCTGTATTGCACTGCAATGAAACGAGCAGAGCAGTGCAGCTCACACCTTCCATGCACACGCACTACACATTATTTTGCTGGATACAAGTTTTCAACAGCAAGAACTATGACCACGGCAAAAGCAGCATCTAAACTGCAAACCCTCCTGGTGAGCTCAGCCTGTGCTACAGGCTTAGGCTCAGGCTACACCAGCTTTCCCAGCTCAGGACCACCGGTACGTGCTGTGCAGCGACCGTGTGTAAAAGGAAATCAATGAAGTGCTACTGAAAAAACGCAGATTGCTGCTAACTAAAAGCAATGGCTGCAAACCGAACGGAAATCAATTAAAACCCAAGAACTACCACAGCCATTAAAAAGAAGAGCTAAGGCAAGTCATTCATCCCACGCCAGGCACCGTTTTGTCACGCAATAAACATTTTTGCTGGAGTCCCAGGGCCAATTTAAGCCCCGCAGGTGGGAGATGTCACTGAGCTTGGGTCAGCAGAGAGCCCCGAGTCCCCATGGGAAGCCACGTCGAGCATCGCCTGGGGATTTGCACAGTTCCAGCAGCACAAACCTGCCCCATTGCGTTGCTGCGGGGGGCCGGGTCTCCTCATCCCAGTTTTGGGTGCTGTCAGGGTGACAGACAGAGCTGACAGGAGAAGAAAAAAGAAACATTTCTCTGCATTTTGCAGCGAGAGGACGGGATGTGCAGCAGCACCAACCCACACAGGACCCACGGCCGGGTGAGGACAGGCGCTGAGCCCTGAGAGCGGCCACCAACCCAGCGGAAAACCCAACATCACGCTGATTTAACCGCCGAATTCATTAATTAATGTCTAAATGCTTTGAGATTCTTGGATAAAAGGGGCTAATTAATTCTGGCCTGGCTTTCCTGCGTTTCTCCCTGATCTCAGCACATTGCTCTCCCAGTGCCCTAATTATAATTATTACTATTAGAAGCTTCTGAAGAAGCAGCAAAGCCTCTGATGTATAATTGACACACAAACCATCAGCCATCCAGTTTTCTCCTCTCCCTCTTTGACAACAAACGCGCTGCAAAAAGGGAACGGGAAATCCCGCCAAGGGGGACGGCGGGTGTGCAGGAAACTGGGGAGGACAGAGAAGTTCTGATATAAACCACAAAAGAAACAGCACACAGAGCCTAACCCTGGCCAGCATTCAGTCCATCTCAGACAGGATGGTGTTTGCGTTTTGCAGTGCTCAGGCTGGGGTGGGCAGGAGCAGCCAGCCCCGGGTTTTGGGGGGCAGGAACAGCCAGTCCCGGGTTTCGAGGGGCAGGAACAGCCAGCCCCGGGTTTCAGGGGGCAGGAACAGCCAGCCCCGGGTTTCGGGGGGCAGGAACAGCCAGCCCCAGGTTTCAAGGGGCAGGAACAGCCAGCCCCAGGTTTCAAGGGGCAGGAACAGCCAGTCCCAGGTTTTGGGGGGCAGGAACAGCCAGCCCCGGGTTTTGGGGGGCAGGAACAGCCAGCCCCGGGTTTCGGGGGGCAGGAACAGCCAGCCCCAGGTTTCGGGGGGCAGGAACAGCCAGTCCCAGGTTTTGGGGGGCAGGAACAGCCAGCCCCGGGTTTCGAGGGGCAGGAACAGCCAGCCCCGGGGTTTTGGGGGGCAGGAACAGCCAGCCCCAGGTTTCGGGGGGCAGGAACAGCCAGCCCCGGGTTTTGGGGGGCAGGAACAGCCAGCCCCGGGTTTCGAGGGGCAGGAACAGCCAGCCCCGGGTTTCGGGGGGCAGCGCTCCCCCCTCCCTCGGCAGCAGCGATGCTCTGGCTGCGGGGCGGTCGCACCAGCACCCTGAGGCACCTAAAACTGCCCCAACCCCACTGCTGCACCAGGCTGGGGCATCTCCCCCTCCCCAGCTGCGGGGGTTTTGAGAAGTACGTTTGTGCATCAAGAAAAGGCTACCAGAAAACTGAATCCTATTCACATTTAAATGCTGTCCATAATTAACTTCCAGCCAAGCGCTGATTTACACATAGCTGCACCCACTGCTGGGACTGGCACCAGCTCCAGCCGCTCCCAGAGTCAATCCCACCGACAAATTATCCAGCTGCTCACTGGGGAGAATCCTCACCCTTGTTCTCTGAGCCACCTGGAAACGCAGAGGGAGCTGCAGTGTGTGAGACCTGACCGATCCCGGGAGACAGGGAGACTTAGTCAATTTTTCACTAATAAATGCTGCTGCCTTGAAACTGATACATTCTAAAAGAGCACAGTGATTTTGATGACATTTGCACTGGGGAAGTGCTCAGCTGGATCACTTCAACATCCCCCTTCATTTTGACATCCGTATTACACCCGTTTCACATTAACTTTAATATCAAACTATATATAGTTAATTTTCTGTTCAAATGTTTCAGACTTTAAAAATGCAATGTTGTGATATTTCAGACCGAATGTTACAAATTACGATTCTACACATTTTTTTTCCTACTGAATTTGGAATGAAAGTTCACGCCTGTGTGTGAGGACACCGGATGGGCTGGAGACCGCGTCCCCAGGCAGCTCTGACCTCACAGCCAGAGCAGCTCACTGCTCTTCATTGCTCTCAGAATTCTACTCCTTTTATTCAGCTTCTAGAGTTTTCACAGCCCTTTTTCCTGAGGCTTGGGGAGGAGGACTGGGGTTTTTGGTGGGTTTGGTTTACCCTTCTTTTTTCCAGGGGAGGAGGGATGGTTGAACCTGTCTTACAAAACATCGCATGGCAGGTTTGTTGCAGATGCGGAGACGGCAACACAATAGTCCGCAAAGCAGGAGGGAACTTGACCGGGCAGCAGAGACGCGGGCCACCAGCCCTGCCCGGATGTCCCACGGGAGGGGGGTATTTTCCACATCTGTTCGCTACCCTCGCGTGTGGGCTGCACCAGCCTTTCTGGCTGTGACCGTCCTCATTTGAGCCATTTTCCTGTCCCACTGGTTTCAATCCAAACTTGTCTGTCTCCGTTGTCCTTCCACCTTTTATTCTTCTCATTGCTGCTTCTGCTTTAGGGCTTTGTTGCTGGTTTTGTTCTTTTATTTCCATTGCACATCACTTTTCCTTTTCCCCATGACCTCGGCCTCTCACCTGTTCTCAGTTTTCGCTCTTCTCCCCACTTCTATCTCCTCTGCCGGGGGTAACGGCAGCAGCTGATCCCCGTTTGAGCAGTAATCACCAACCCTGCCCAGCTGGGACACAGGGTGGCCCCAGTGTCACCTTGGCCAGGTCCCTGTCCCCTCCATCCCACGGGGGTCCTGTCACCTGAGGGCTCCAGGGGCCGCTGCCCTCACCCCCACGCTCACCTTTGTTTCCATCCTTGTGAAGCAAATATTCACCTTTCAACATCAAAAAACCAACATGTTGAAGCTTTTAAAAAAATCACCCATGGTTCATATGATAAATAAAACATGGATTGCCTCTAGGTCTGGAGATAAGGTAGTGCTGGTAAAGTGACAATTTGATTTAGATCACTCATTCACGCATGCACAACACCTCAAACGGGTTTTGCATCCATGCATGAATTAAAGGTGTTGTGATTGATGAGAGACCAAGGTCTAATTGGTGTTTTAATAAATACATTCTGACTTGGTAATCGAGCTAGATTTATCAGCAGAAAATGCCCCTGTCTAAATAAAATTACCAAGGTAAAGCTGAGGAACAATGACAAATGCCATGCAAGTAATTGGCTCTGGGACCAGCGCTGGCAGCAGGACGGACATGCGGTGGGTTTATTTGCATTTAGGATCAAGTATCTTGAGTAAAATTTCAGTAAGCAAATGAAACCAGGGAAGGACCTGGTAGTGGCGTTACTGGTTTGAAGTCTCCCGTATGTTCCAAGACACGGCAAAGGGGCAGGTCAGTGGCCGGGGGTTGTTGAGATGATTCCAGGTTATGCGGACGCCCGGGTGCTGTGCGGCCAGGACTCGAGCTGTTCTCTGCAGATACCTGCTTCCTCCCTAGTCTGCTCTACTAACTTACATGTTCTGCTTTAATGTTTCTTCCATTAAAATCTTTTGAACTTACCAACCCAGTGTAAAAAACAGAAATGTTGGCTCATGGTCTCTCCATCTAGAATTTATGCCAGAGAATTTCAGCCAGTCCATGGCCAGTCCATACACTTTCATCGGGTGTCTCCCAGTACTTCATCATTTTATCAGCCCTCCTGTGATCTTTCCTAAAACACTCAATTCTGGAAATGAACTTCTTTATGAGTATCAAATTTGTTTGAAAATAAAAATAAGTTCCCCAAATGACGGAGAAAATATAAGACCTGGTGTTAAAATACCAGAAGGCATACTAAAAGAGCCAAAATATTTGTATAAGGATCTTTCCCAAAGTAGCACGTGATGAAGTTAAAATTCTGAGTGGAAAGAGAAGCACAAAGTGGGAGCAGCAGTATGGTAAAAACAAAAAGCATTTAGAGAAATGGGTCAGCCGCGGTCACTGGCCTTGGCAGGCGGCTTCTGGAAGTTGTGATGCACCCCAAGTCATACAGGCTCCTCCTTGCACTTCAGAACAAAAGCCTTTTTATCAGAGCAAACCCACTTCTATGGTCCCCTGGTAGTGCTGTAGAATCATTGGGGCTCACGCGACCCACATTTACCTGCCTCTCCACCTCTTAGTTCTCACCCACTAAGTCAAATCTTTGCCCGGACCAAAGCGAGAGCACAGCTGAGCAATACTCTTTAATTCTCACCTGTATTTTTCATTCACAGTTTAGCAAGCATTTAGCCTGAGGAAGAAAAGTAAAATGGATGGCCTGGTGTGTACAAAGAGCTGAGGAGGTCTGACTGTTCGGTACCTCCAACAGAAGCAGAAGTAATTCGAGCAGTAATTCAGTGCTGCTGGCTTCCTTGCTTTGCACTCCCTCGTCCAAATACTGTCATTGGAAACAATATTTGACCATCAGGACTGTGGCATTTACGTGTATTTTCCTCTGGGAAAATTACATCAATATGAATAACTGATGCAGAAGTCTTCTCGTGCCATTAGTGTTTGCTCCTTCTGTCAGACACCTCTAGCTTGTTAAATTTTGGTGCACAGAGGATTAATAGCTGCCAGTACCTGCATCTTCTTCAAGTCCAGCCTTGCCCCCTCAAACTTCAGAATCTTCTGTATCTTATTTATTGTTGCTGTATTAATACCTTATCTTAATACGACCTTTCCTTTTACCTTCTCTTACTTTAAAGTTACGCTCAAGAGCGTGAAAGTGAAGTTTGCTGGAAGGAGAAGGGCTGTCCCTGCCCCGGGGTAGCCCGCGGTCCCAGTGCCGGAGCCGTGCCCGGCGCCCCCGACCCGGCAGCCGCCAGGGCAGCGCGCACCTGCCGGGAGCCGCGGCCGCCGCGCGGCGCGTCCAGCCGGAACCCCACAGCTGGGCTGCACTGATGAATTCCTGATGCTTATTGAGAAAGAAATTCCAAACACCCATTAATTAAAGCCCAGGCAGCACCAAATTAATCTGAATAATCAGAAAACACATAGCCTCCCAGTGCCCTAATTTTAGCGTTGCCCACATGAGCATCCCTGCAGACTCCTCAGCAGCTAAAGCAAAGGAATGCAGAATTAGATGAGTGTCAACAGAGCGTTCATGCCTAAATGCAATCGGGGGCAGTTTCCCCAGCGCGGCTGCACCACCCCCAGCACCGAGCGCCTGGACCCGTGACTGACACGGTGCTGAGCTGGTACGAGAGACCTTGAGATACACACATAAATACACATTTGCATACATAAATGTAAAAAACCAGCTTACGTGCGAACTCAAGCCCTGTTTTGGGCACCTGTTTTAATTAGCAAAGCCAAAGCATGTATCGCTCCTGCTTCATGAAGATACATGTTATAAATTGCAAACAGATGGTTATGGTAATATGGGAGCCACGATTTTTGAATTTTTGAAAATTAGAACTCATGAACTCAAAAATGCTCTGGAGATATGAGGATATCATGTCAGCCTATGTTGTTCCAATTAACTGCAATCAATTGCTAATTGAGAGCTATTTTAAGACTTGTCATTACTGCAAACATAATGGAGAATAATTGTATGTCCCCCTTTACCCCTATCACAAATGACATTGGTGCAAAGAAATCTCAGGAAACAGAGTGAAAAGGAGTATCAGCAGCCTGATTCCCGATTTTCTTCTGCCTCTTTGGCAGGCACAATAAAATGAGGCACTGTGGATTTAAAAATGTAATAGACAAGGACTGAGCCAAGGAATCTCAGTCTCTTGTTTGGTTTCCACCTCTAAAACTTTCCAAAATGGCAGCTCTGTTATTACTGAGTAAATGCATTTGCTTACTCCTTGGATTTGCAGACAGCACAGACGCCTCATTTGTTGAAACTAAAGTCTTCAAAAAACAAGGCATCTTAAATCCAAGCAACAATGGTGAAACAGTGTGAAAGGCAGAAGGCACAGTATGGGCCTGGGTTGGACAAAGGGGTGTCACAGACTGTGGAGAGGGATTGGAAAATCTGGTTTCACAGGCAGAAAAAAGGCAAACATAAAACACAGCTAAATCACCAGGTTGGCAATGGCATCACTTGTGCAGAACCCAACAGCTTCCGGAGCTGCTGCCATGCAGGACATGGTGAGGAGGAGGATGGGGACATTGCAGCAGGGATGCAAAGATGCAGGGATGCAGGGAGGCAGGGATGCAGAGATGCAGGGATGCAGAGATGCAGGGATGCAGAGATGCAGGGATGCAGGGAGGCAGGGATGCAGGGTGGCAGGGATGCAGGGAGGCAGGGATGCAGAGATGCAGGGATGCAGGGAGGCAGGGATGCAGGGAGGCAGGGATGCAGGGAGGCAGGGATGCAGAGATGCAGGGATGCAGGGAGGCAGGGATGCAGAGATGCAGGGATGCAGGGAGGCAGGGATGCAGGGAGGCAGGGATGCAGGGAGGCAGGGATGCAGGGAGGCAGGGAAGCAGAGATGCAGGGAAGCAGAGATGCAGGGATGCAGGCAGAGGGGGGGGCACGTGCCCATCACCCCACAGAGGCCCAGGCTTCCTCCCATGTCCCAGCCCAGCACGAGAAAGGCACACATCTGGGTGACTGCCATAGGCTACAAATGTGTTATTAACCCATTAGTGATTTCCAAATATGAAGATGAAGGAAAGCGCAGGAGCTGGGAGATGCTCTGGTTTAACGATGGTGGCAGGAGAGATGCACCTGCAAGCGCACAAAGCTCCAGAGCTGACACCGAGAGCCACCAAGGAGGGCACCAGCAGCCTGGCCAAAGCCACCACCTTTGCATCTGCTGTCACTTTTTTTTTTTTTTTTTTTTACAAACAATTAAGAAGTGTGCTCACGGGGAAAGGAAGCACCATTTGGAATCAGTTTAATGGGCAAGAGAGCGGTTTGGCTTGTCTTTAGCTTGACTGGCTTCACAACAAAGGCCCCCAAATACTGACAGAGTTCTTTTGACAAAAATCAAATGACCTAAATAACTGTACAGCTTTCAGCAACAGGCTGGATGCTTACTGCAAAAGCTGGTGGAGCAGGCAAATCCAACAGGGATATAACTCTCGCAGGCAAGAGGCATTCACGATTAAGACCAGCGTGCTCAAAGACAGCAAGTCTCTCATTCAACATCCACACTCAGACACGCACCAGCTTGACAAGCTATTTCATGATGTCAAGTAGAAAAATCCCCAGGCAAAAAGATAACTAATTCTTAAATGAGGAGTTTCTGCTAACAGTGCTGGTTTCAGCCAACCAGTAAGATATTTTTTTAAATCAATCTACAGCTCTGCTGTCTTTTCATCGCATTTTATTATGCTTATAGTTGGAGCAAACTCAGCTCTCCTTTTATAAGACCCAAGTTAAACCTTTCTCACCTTATTTCACAGAACCATAGAATCATTTTGGTGGGAAGAGACCCTCCAGATCACGGAGTCCAACCCCTCCAGGGATGGTGACTCCAGCACTGCCCTGGGCAGCCTGTTCCAATGCCCCACAGCCCTTGGGGGAAGAAATTGTTCCTTTTCCCTTTTATTTTCCACCTGGCCCTCATATACAAATATACACTACGTCCAAATGTATATCTCCTCAGATCCTGCCAGAGGCTTCTGTGGACAATGACACTCGTCATCATCACACGGATAAATCCGCCCCCTCCCACCTCTCCTTTCTTGTGTTCTTGCAGTTTCTCTCTTGCTCCAGTTTCTTCTCTCTCATCTTTTACTCTCAGTATCCAGTGATTTGCTATTCTTGCAGTATCCTTCTATTGCCTCTTTGTCTCTACTCCAGTGCTGTTCCCAAAAGTCACCCTTTCCAGAAACTGTTAATGGAGGCTCCTTGGTCAGGTCTCCCCCTGGACTCTGCTGTCCAGTTTTCCTTTTCCTTGGTGTTACCGACTTCTTGTCTCTTTTCTTTACTAGTCCTTTTCCTTCACTTTACCCATGCGCAGCATGGGGGTTTATGATGCTATAAATTAATAATTAAGTTGTAACAACCGCCAGTGAGCTGTTAGAAGTCACAACTGAAATGACTTGGTCAAAAAAGGCGGTGGGGGGAGATTCTCTGAATTTACAGCCCGGGTTACTAAGGGTTGGTTAGTACGGGTGCAGAGCCAGCCTGGCGGAGCAGCGGCCGGGGAGGGGGGCAGCGCTGGCTCCTGCCGCCTCCCGTCCCATGGCGGGGGCTCCAGGGCCCCCTCGCCCAGCACACCCGCCAGCCAGACCCAGCGCCCGCGCTGGACGCGGAGCAAGAGCCGGGGATGGAGGAATCCAGCTCTTGAACGCTGGTTCCTGCGGGTCTGCGGGACCCCGAGCGCCGCCCGCACGGCGCTGGGGCCGGCGGCAGGAGCAGCACGGAGCTGTCAGCCTGCGACGGCTTCATCAGCGGCGCTTCTTTTCTGCCTAGTTTAGCCCGTTTGCTCGCGTTCCCCCCGGGCCCGGATGGCGCTGGCAGAGCCGAGCGGAACAGCTGCTTTCCGGACTGTGAACAGGGACGTGATGGATGTTGTTATTATGGAGTGAGATGAACCATGGCTTGTGCACCTGGCCCAGGCAGCAGTGAGAGGGTACAGGACCAGCTAAGCAGCCAGAAACGGTTCTCTGACTGAGAGATCCAACCGAAAAAGTTGCTTATTGGAAACAATTACTGCCCGACCCCTCTGTGCACCAACACAGATGAGCTGCATGGAGGTAAATGCTGCGGCTGCAAAGCAAATGGGAAAGCGAGGGGCTGCGGGCAGAGGGAGCAGCGCTGCAGGGCTGGGGTTGATCGTTATGGAGAGCAGGACCGAGGCAGCAGCTGCCGGAGCGCGGGGGCGAGAACGAACCCGCGGGACATGGGCGGCACCGGACCCTGCACCGGGGCTGCTGCATCGCGGGGAGCGCCAGGCAGTCCCTTCCACAGCGGCAGATCCCTGGTTTTATGAGCTATGAGACACTCTCTCTCTGGAAGTTTCAATTTTTTTTTCCCTGTCTGAACCTCATAAAATAGCCTTCTGCTCTATAGAGATAAATTTGGTTTATGTGAGAGAAACATTCACAGCCACAGTGGGCTTTGCCTCAAATCCTGTATCTTGCTGTTTAATGTTGCTGTGGCTTAGCTTGGTTTATTTTCTATCCTCTAAGTGGCGAATTTGAACTTTAAGAAATGAATGGTTTGGTTTATCAGCTTTAGCATCTAGAGCAAAGCACTTTCGCATCAAATAATGGCATGCAGCGGGCGACCCTCCAGATACCGCTTCAAAAAAATGCAGCGGTTTCTTCCAAACCTTTTTAGCACCAGCTCCAAGACCAATTAAGTTACCCATGCCTGGGCAATCCTCTGAGCTCGCGGCTTTTCCGGAGGGGAGCGCAGGGAGCTGTGCAGGGACAGCGGCCGGGCTGGTCGCCCATCGCAGGGCAGGGCTATGTAGGTCACTCCAGCTCTCCTTCGCATGAATGAAATACCCGACTATTGCTATTTTTGCAATGTATAAAAAAATAAAAGCAGAAGCCAAGCAAAGCCCGACCTGCCCCATCACTCCTGACGTGAAGGACGGCGCCGCGCGGGAGGGGACGCCGCCTTCAGACCAGTCGTTCCAGAAAATGCATCAGTAACATTTGTGAACCTGCTCCGTGGGAGGAAACCCAAGTGAAATCTGGAGCGAGTGACATTTAGAGATGGAAAACTAAACCAAAGGCAGCCTCGTGCCGAGGTGATGGAGGGGATGAGCTGGAACAGCCCGAACCACAGACATCTCTTCCGGGGAAGCGAGGGGCGGACGGGCACAGAGGCGGGTGGGATGAGCATTGGGACGGCCACGGGAGCCTCCGACAAACCTGGGGCCGTGACGCCGCCTGGTACCCCACACCGGCAGCTGTGTACATAGCCTGCGGAGAGGCTTTTCTACCAGGTTCTGGCAGGTTTTTCTGTAACGGGTCTCAAGGATAATTTGATTTTTTTTGAGGTTCGCACATTGGGCTGGATCAGTTTGGGGAAACTAAACCGGTTCTGATTAACTAATATACCGCTCTGCCCTGCCTTTATAGAAAAAGAAAATACTTTCAGTTTTTTCCCCCTGTCAAATCTAACAGATTATTAGATATTCTCTTCCATATATTTCTACAGGAGGATGCAAAAAGTCTTTAGAGATTTCAGTGATTCTTAAACTCTGCAGGGCTTTCGTGTCATTTATAGAGACTACCAGCATCAGCATTATTAAATTCCATATAACTTCTGCATAAGAACACAGAAAATCTCAATGATTATGAGCCCAGTACCTCTGTGGATGAACAAACACATTCACAGGAAATCTCAGAGCATTACGGATGTATTCAAAACATTAAAGGCAGCACTCTTCTACACACTATAGCGTGGAAATGCATAAAACATGGAAAAATGGGTCTAACTGTCCACTGACCTAGAAGAAATGTTGAAAATGTAAGAAAGCTCTCAGCTATGTAAAGACCTGATCTTAATCCCTCTGGAAATAATGTGTTTCTTCTGACAGGAAAGGTCTGCAAAGGAGCACAGCAGCTGCGGCACAGAGCTGTGCTTGGTACTGCTGCACTGCTCTACTCTGCGCCTTACACACAGTTTATTCCTTTACAAGTCATCACAGCTCACAGCTGTCCAAAAGCTAACAAGGCAGATTGGGAAGGCAGGCTGAGCCTGAAGAAATCTTGAGGGGAAAAAAAAAAATATATATATATATATACACACACAGAGTTAATATCCGGATTGGTGTGGCAGGCTTCCCAGGCTGGCTCAGGAATTCCTCCTCTCGGTACCGGCGGCGGCAGCAGCTGAGCCAGCGATGCAGCAGGAGCGGCTCACGGGCGGCACAACTGCTCTGTCTGCACGACGGGACCCACGGCTGCTGCCCAGGGAACCTCCGTCTGCAGGAAACGCGGCCAAACCGGCAATATACAACCGCCGGGCTCACCACCATCGCGACAGAGCGTGGGGCATCTCCTTCACCAGGGTCTCCCACAGTTGTTTCCCTCAGTGATTTTTTTCTCCCCAGGAAAAAAGGGAATTTACCAAACTAGAACCAAGATCCTACACAAAACCTTTCTCCTCAGCTGCCGGTGGGTGCTGTTTTCTTCTGCTCTCGGTGGTCACCGCGACCCTTCCCGTGCTGCTCTGAGCATCCTCCCCACCGGCCAAGCGCGTCTCCCGTCACCCCCACACAGGCATTTCCTCCGGGGGTGGCTACACAGAGAGCAACACTTATGGTTTGTTTCTCTAATTAAATCATGGACCTCAGCTTTTGATCCTGACTGAGGGATCACCATGCCCACGTACACAAAGGCTTTCTGAACTATTAAACACATGTAACGGCTCGGCTGAAGTGATAAATGGGCAACGCAACTATCTCAGCAGACACCACGTACCGCCTTGTGGCTGCCACAAGAGAGGAGCTCTTGCAGCTGGAGTTCCAGCAAACACCTAGCAATGTTTTCTAAACATTTTATACCGGAGGAAAACATACCTTCCCACATGTGCCTGGAAGACTCAGAATAAGACAGGCATGTTATGGGTGGTTTTACTTTTTTTCCCCCCACCACATATTTACTTCTGTCACTGTGTAAATTATTTCACCTGTTGTTAGTGCCTGGAAATGTCAGTTGTTAACTCATACACTCATACAGGGAACTTTTTTTTTTTTTTTTTTTTTGCCATAGATGCAACAGCATTAATCTGACAAGTAGGCTGAGAATAAACACCATCGGGACTTTCACGTGTGGCTTGCGACAGCAAAACAAAAAGCACGTATAGAACTCCACCTTGACTAAAGCCGTTCCCTCAGCTGTGACCCTCCGGTTCAGCTGAAGAGCAGTTCAGCAGATGTGAGGATGGAGAAACCTCCTGTGCTGGGTCGGGTGGGAAGGGACCCGCGCACACAGGCTGCCCGCGGGGTTTGCTCGGGGCTGGAACCTGCACACGGCTCTGGAACGGCCACAGACCCGTGTCTGGAAGCAAGAAATACTCTGGAGTTAAAACACCTAAGGATGCATTTTCTCTTTGGAGGACAGAGATGGAGTCCTTTGCTCAGTTCAATATTGGGAAGAAACGCAACCTTGCAGGCAGTGCTCCCCGCACCCGCGGTCTGCTCGCTCTAAGGGCGAGTACAGCGGTGATACAGACAAGGAAAGGAGGGCTAGAGATCCTGTCCCTGGTTCAGAGCGAGGTTTTTGGAAGCAGTTGTCTTTTGCATCTGTCTCTGATGCTACCACACAGACAGGCTGCTCAGGTTTTGCCTACTGCTTTATTTCAGCTTTATCTGGTGAAAACCAAAGCTGCAACCTAGTTCTGTTTTTCAGGAAAGATAAATCGTATTCTAAATGCACGCACGACCTGCTGTTCAAGATGCTTGTTTTAGTGTTTCATGGTCTTTATTTATCGAGCAGCCAGACGATCCAGCTCTGGTACTCCGAGCTGTCCAGGCTGGGCGCTAATGGGAGCACTGGTCCGGCAGCGGGGGGTGCGCAGGGTCTGGCTCCCCCCAGCATCGCACCAGCCTCAGTTCAGCATTGCTGCTCAGCCAGAAACAGCAATGCGCAAGCAGTGAATCCAGTTTAAGTGGTGCAGACAAATAGAAATACGACAGTTAAATTGAAGAAAAAGGCACAAACTGTAATTTAAGGAGTCTAAATGTTTGAGCTTTGACTCAATACATCACTGTGTAAGAAAAGCTGCTGCTGACACCATTCTCATCTTCCCCGTGAGCTGCTCAGGCCCGAGTCACCACTGTGCTCCATCCTGCCCTGTCCCTGGTGGCTTCGCACCCTTGGAAAGCTGCTGCAGCCATAGGAGAAACCGCAAATCCGGCGAGTAATTGCTAAAGGGAGCCGTTAGACCTGAATTAACGTGGAATAAAGCACACACTGCTCACTCCAGCTGACAGCTCAGCAGCTTCCAGCCAGGAGAAAACGGCCCATTTGCACCCAGAGCGCGCAGAGTCCCGGGCTGGGGGATGCTCGCGGCTGGGTGCACAGGTTTGCAGGATTTGTGCACTCTCTGGGGCTTCATATTGCATTTCACGCTCTCAAAGTTCAACCTATTGCCTTCAAAAAATAAACCAAACTCCTACTGAACATGGGAGATTAATCCCTAACACAAAATATTTAATTAATACAGTGAAATTTCATTTCATGGGTACTTGCATTTGTGCTATGATAAGCATTAGTTGAAGATCAGTGTATCACCAAACACTGCCGAAGACAAAGGAATCATTCCTTTATATTGCAGTCAAGCATAAAAAATAACCAAGTAGTATTTTGGCATAGCTCTCCAATGTTTGCTGTATTAGTCCTTTACATGAATAATTCACAGCTAAAGATCTACCTTATTGCCATCACCAAATCAAAAGCCATTTGCACTAGTTATGATATCACAGTGACATCTTGGCTGAAACGGTTTGCACTTTGCCAGCCGAATTATTTCATTGAATTTAATGGATTTCTCTTGCATATTAAGCAAAAATAAAATTAAAACAAATATTACCAGCATCTGGGAAAGACGCACACGTTTTATCACAGTTATTCAACCTTAGCAAGGAGGGGTTTGGTGCAAAGGGCACAAAGCTCCTCACCCGTGGGGTTCAGCGGCTCCGCTCCGGTCGCCCCTCTTTGGTGTCCTGCCTCACAGGGGTCACCAGGCCCTTCGGAAGAGATCCTGCTGAGCTCAGAGCTGCAGGACAGAGCGGCGGTACCAGCCTCCAGGCACCGCTTTGGAAAACTGGCCAGCAGAAGCAGGAACTGTGCCTTTTGAACAAAGCGCAGTTGTGGGGTAACGTTTGACTCGTTTGAGATCGTTCTACAGAGTGCACGCTTGGCAAGAAGGGCTGCAAGGAGCCCCGGCTCACGACCCGCCCAGCCTGAAAACCACCCTGGTTTGACTCGTTTTCAAGCCGTGGTGTGACGGCCAGCGGATGCGCTGACCTGAGCCACCTCGTCACCGCGAGAGCAGCCCCGGGGCTGCCCCTCCTGCCAGCACAGCCGCTGGCACTGGGGACACCCCTGGGGACAGCGGCGGCCGGGGGCCCCGGAGTGGGGCGGGAGATGCTCTGCCATGGCACCCAGTGCCCCAGCCACACTCCGCTGACTGCAGGGAGTTTGCCATTTGGAAAGCTTCACAAATGCAAAACCAGGGAAGCCAGATTCCCATTTACACATTAAGCCTTTTTATACCTTTCTTACTGCATTCCAGGGCCATAAAATAAGCAGCAATGTAATTTACTTATGCTTCAAGGCCCCTTTACAGAGCCAGAATGATTTACAGGGCCCCAGTGCTTATGACCAACAGGCCCTTAATATTTAACAGCTGTAAAAATATTGCACAAATGCTACATATTACTGAGTCAGTTTTGGCCTACAAACATATTAAGGTAACTCTGCATACATTGCAACTGGTTAAATATTAATCATTGAATAATTTATCCTGTGAATTTGTTCTGTTTTTTTAAAAAAATTAAATCATTCAGCAGATATATTTGCCCACTCTAGTGCAAATACATATTTATGGCACGGTTATTGGTGTAATATATGTTTTCTGGTATCCTCATTTCAGGTTATTCATAATAGGAGTCAAATCCATGCCAAGGAAAAGAAAGGGAGGAGGGCCCAGCAAAAGTTTCATATGCAGGGCTGCACTTGGCAACATGCTGCTGCTGTGTCCAGGGAGCTCTGGAAAGGAGTGGTTGCAGTCTCTTTAAAAATTGATGGCTTTGCCTGAGCTGTTACAAAAGCACTGGAGAGAGCGCAGGAGCTGATGCCAACCCCGCCATGCGAAGCAGCACCCGCAGGAACCCTCATGGCTGCGGGTACCGCTGCCCCCTCCCACAGACCCCCGCCTCCCTGCCCCTCTGCACTGACACATGCACAACGCAGGGGAGTGGAAACTAAACCAGTGAACAGGTACACATGAAAGCAGCAAAAGGTATTTGTTTCCCAGCATCCTTCAGCTTCTGCAGGAGAGGGACAGGGAGATGGTGGCATAAAGCAGGACCCAGTAGTGCAGCCCCAGCAGAGCCCACAGCCTGTCCCAGGACAGCTGCTCCGACACGTTACCCAGCTGCTCCAACACGTTAACCAGCAGGTCTCCCTGCAAATAGCTGGGGCTGGAGCTCCCTTCTGCTGGCACAGCCTCCGAGGCTCAGTCAGCCCCAAGGGATGCTCAGCCAGCCCCAAGGGATGCTCAGCCGGCCCCAAGGGATGCTCAGCCGGCCCCGGGGGGATGCTCAGCCCACTGGGTTTGCTGCCCAAAGAGGCTGTGCCAGGTCCCATCGCAGACGTTCAGCTGAGAGCCCATCCACACCACAACCGCACAGCTGGGGCTTGGGGAGCACTGCTCACACCAGAACTGCACTGCTCGCTTCCCCTTGGCTTAGTCTGCGCCTGGAAGCCCCCAGCTTAAAACATTTTGATGGTGGGTTGAAGGAAAAGCCGTGTGATTTAGGCAGCCATTAACATCCCAGGAAGAGCAGAGTCAGCTTGGAGCCGGCACAGGATAGTGAGTCTGCAAGAACCTGTAGCACATCTGAAAAGTCATGTAGACAAGCCCAAAGGGACCAGTATTCAGTCTTTTGCTGGAAACAGCTTGTGCAGGCAGCTAAAAGCAGATAACATCCTTATGCCTACCATGACAGGCGTATGCTGCCTTGTGAGTCCGAGAGTAGACACCCGAGTACCTTTTAGGAAAAATTCATATGGAAATCAAGTCCTCAGCTCAGGCTGGGCTTCCTCCTCGAATCCCAGCATTGCCCCACTGCCTTACAATTATTAACTGTATAGTCATGCTCAGTAACTGTACGATATGCACGAAAGAGGATTAGAAGGCAACACGACTGACATCACCTGATTAACCTTGGCCAGGAGCTGAACTCAGATCATCAGAAGTACCGTGCTAATGAAGGAGAGCTGGCCCACGGTGCTACCCAGCCCTCTTTCAGTCCATCGCGAGCACAGGGTTTAATTAGACACTCCGGGCTGTGCACTACGAGCACACGATGTGCGGGCAGGGCAGCTCCTCCAGAAGGGCTGAGGAGCTTGGCCACAGATGGGCAGGTTGGTTCTTCTGCCCGTTCTCTGCCGCTGAGGAGCACCAGCACGGGCAGAAATACAGTTACTCACACGCTGTGTGCTGGGTCTAGCACAGTCATTTAACGACCCTAAAATGGGTCCCCGTGCAACTACAGTATTTCCACTAACAAATCTGCACGGTGCTTATACCACTTCAGCAGCTGCAGATGGGTATTTCTAGTGCCCGCCTGGTCAGCCTGTGCTGTCACTGCTGCAGCTGCCACCCAGCTACGGGTTATGTGGGAGACAAAAACTCTGTCAAATGCCTCACACAGGGAAAGCAAGACTGACGCCTGCAAACAGGACCCACGCCTGCAAACAGGACCCACGCCTGCAAACAGGACCCACGCCTGCAAACAGGGCTGCAGCAGCGCCTGCTCCCCCTTCAGCCGCAGCTTCCAGCCCGACGGTCCCGGCAGATCGAGCAGCCGTCCAAGCGCATAAGCGCATCTGAGCTGCTCTGAGCTGCCCACCTGCTCTGGGCCAGCAGCCCTGCCACTGCCGATCGATCTCCTGAAAACCTGCCTGGATCCTGACATCTTCTCCGTGTACAATCATGTTTTGAGGCATTCATAGCCAACGGGCAACTTTTAAACAAATCAAAGCAACATGATTATTGAATTAAAAGCCACCAGGCTCAGTTGTTTCAGCTGACCTGCTCTCTCCTCGGTAAATGGCAGCCTGCAGGATGATGGACCAATTTATCTGGGGCCCGACGCTGCATCCCCGCTCCGCTCCGCACTGCTGCCAGGCGCTGCCCATGGCGGGGGTGAGGAGGGCACCCGGGTCACAGCGGGTCCCCGGGGTCCCCAGGCTGCCCCGGCCCCAGCACATCCCTGGTCTGCACCCACCGACAGCACTGCCCAGCGCGGCTGACCATCTGCTGTGCGCCTCATCGGCGTTACAGCCAAATGAAAACCAGCACAAACTGCCAGTCCTTGCTCCCATGGCACCAAAAAGCTCACACTATTTATTTCACTTATTTTCATTTCTTCATTATGAGCTGGTTGGCAACACTGAGGTTTTCACTTGGATTTTTCTCTCTCAGGTTCACGCTATAATGATCAAACATGTTTCTAAAATCACCCCAACGACTCTTTCGAAGACAACTGAATCGTCTGGGCAATTCTGTCACTCTGCAGGAATGGAACATTTCAGCCACGTTCACACCGGAGAGGTCACGGAAGAGGTCCCTCATCAGAGCACAGACATACCCCGGCAGTGGGTCCCAAGTCCCCACCAGCAGTCTGCGCTGCTTTGAAATTCAAATCGGTGGCGATCGGAGCTGTGAGTGTCAGCACACGTCCTGGAGCAGCTCCCGAGAACTGCTCTGTGCTTCTGCGGGCACGCGGGCAAGACCTTGCTCAGCACCCCCCGAAAGGGAGGAGCTGGACTTTGAGCTGCTAAGAAGGAAGTTTAAATTTCAGTAAACCATGAGAAATCCTCCAGCTCCCGTCACGGCAATGAGCCTGACATTCTTTTAGGAAAATACAAGCTTAATTTTAAAACGTCTGGGAAATTCCGCTAAGTGATTTATCTTCAACTGATGAAACTGCAATTTAACTTCAAAGCCCTAAACAGCATTATAGAAAGCCTCATGTGCTCAAATTAACAGTAAAATATTTGACACTGAAAATTATTGTAACAGCAAGTAGTGTTGTTCTCCAATTAGCTGAATGCACTAGATCACAGCATGGGCAGCATCCCAGCAGGTGCTTATGGGATGCACACACGTGGGTCAGTGCACGGGATGAACACACACGCGAGTCAGTGCATGGGATGCACACACGCGGGTCAGTGCATGGGACGCGCACATGTGGGCCAGTGCAAGGGACGCGTACACGTGGGTCAGTGCACGGGACGCACACACGCGGGCCAGTGCACGGGACGCACACACGCGGGTCAGTGTACACAGCCTGGGCATGGGGCAGCCGAGCTGCACACACACAGTGAGGGGGGCCAGGGGAACCAGCTCCACCCCAGCCAGTTCTCACCTCCCCACAATGCTCCTTTGGAGCGAACATCTAAATACAGCGAGACATCCCCTGGCAGGCTGCAGCCTCCTCACCTCTGCGGCACCACAGGCAGCAGGTGGATTCTGCAGGAATTCAGGCTGCAAGAAGCCACCGCCCTCCTGCAGGAGCTGCTCTGGAGCTGCTCCGTGTGCTGCCCCAGCCACCGCTGTCCCTCTGCTCGCAGGGACCACAGGGCAGGAGCACCGGCGCTCAGCCTGGCGTGCCTCATTAGTTTGCAACCATCTCTTTCAATAAGCAGTGAATAACATTCCTATTGATCTAAATATCTGTAAGAGAAGAAAAATCTGCCTTTTTCCTTTTTTTTTTTTCCTTTCTCCTCTTTTTTTCTTAAAGAGCTGTTAGCAGCTTCCAGGTCATGGCAGAAGAGCCCCATTAGCTCCATGTGTGGGCAGCGGGGAGAGCTGGCGCCTGAGCCCTGATTGCAGGCTGTACCCAGAGCTGAACGAAACCAGCAGGAGCCCCGTGTATTTGTTGTTATTCTTGTGTTTCTTTACATCATCCTCAGACGCTCCTGGGGCTGCTCTCAGCCCACCTGGAGCAGTCCCTGCGGCCGGGGGCGACGGGGGTGGCTGGACCCATCCCGGCGCCCCCACCCTGCGCAGGGATCCACCGCCGCGGTCGCCCTGTGCACGGCCGACAAGGAACGGACAAAGAACACCACTGCCTGGAAATGTCTAGTCTGAAAAAAGGGATAAACAGAGCAGGGAAGGAAGAAGAAATATGTTGGTAGATGGTATTTGTTTATCTTCTGAAAGGAAACAAAGACTTTCCAGGACTGAATAGCTCAATTAAGCACTTGCTGGAATGACAGATTTACTGCTTGCTCAACAAATTCATTTCAAACCACAAGTAGAACTGGAATGAGAGAATTAACTGAGATAAGGAGAGCCTCGGATTACCCAGGAGAGGATCTACCGCCCTGCAGAGAAACCAGGAGCTGCTGCAGAGCCAGGTCAGACAGTGTGTTCTGTGCAGCTCTTTGTCCCTTGGAGGCAAGAATCGCTCCACGGGGACGATGCTGCTCCCGTCCCCTGCTCAGCTGGGCCGTCCCAAAGGCCCCAGCAAACCCCCAACCCGGGCAGCCGGGGATCCACCCGGAGGGCGTTCAGCCCAGGTTTGCTCTGTCGGCTCAGAGACCCACCTCCGGCTGCTCTTGTGGACGCAGTTTTTCCTAAAAATGATTATAAAGCAATTACACGTCGGTTTTCTTTTTCTGGTAGCTACTGGTAGCCAGAGCCCGTGACTGGGGCTGTAATTCAGCGCGCGGGGCCGTGAACACGCCAAAGCGCCGGGACACACCATGGGCTCCGAGTCCCCGTTCTGCAGCCACCCCGGGGCAGAGCAGAGCCCTGGGCAGGCTCTGCAGCCACATCTTAATAAAGCAGCAGTTATTTAAACCTCAGAAATTAGGTGCCAGCCCTTCAACTTAATCCTGTGCCTTCAGGGGACGTAGAAAGTGCTAGATTACGTGCCCTCCAGGAGCAGTAAGAAAATGTACTTTTTATTACAGGTACTCTTCCGAACTATCTCCAGCTCCATTGAGGAGAATTTTGATTAAACCAGGCAGAGGCTCGCCTACATTAGTTAAGGTAAAACTGCTCCCAGCCAAGCTATCTGGCAAGCATTTTTTATTTCAGCAAACCAGCAGCAATGGCAGGAATTCAAGATTTGCAGGTGCCCAGATAGAAGCTCAAATCCTCCCACTACTAGATCTCCATGCAATTATGGCATATAAATTACCATCCCTTGCTCATTGCCCAGACTTAGAAAGGATCCATGGTTTCTCCATTTCAGGCAGATTTTGAAAGGCACAAAAGACTGTTGTGTATAAAACTCCCAGTGATAATCAATGACATTTGGGTCCTTATCTATCATTATGTCCTCAAAAATCTTCACCTTTGTGATTAACATATTGTTTCTTTGGCTCTCTTCTTGATTAACAAGAATCACAGAGAAACAATTATGCATCCTGTCATTACTTTCTCAGGGAGCTCACAATTACACATTTTAATTAATATCCTTGTTCATTTCATAGAAATTTTGCATATAAGCTGACTTTTTTTGCAACCAAATTACACCTGTAGCGTGGTTTGAGAGATTTCCTCCTGCAGCATGGGAAAAAGCTTAAATGAAAAAGATCATCATTCATGAAAACTTTTCTCTTTTTCACATGAAGATTTTGAATTTAACCCAAGACAAACAGCAATCTATTTCTCGCACCCTTGCTTGTTGAAGACTCCTCTTTTGCAGCGTAACAAATTTACGTGGGCAGGTTTTGGCGAGGTTACGTGACCGCTATCAGGAGTCAAAGACACCTGGAGCAGAACCGCAGACCCAGCGCCACGGACACTTCTGCAGCTGGTGTTTTACGTGGCGCGTGGGTCCAAGTGGATCCCTGCGGATCCCACAGCAGCCGCCTGGGACCCGCTCTGGGTCGTGGCCAAACGTGTCGCACTGGCCCGGCCACAGGTGGGTTTTAAATCTGGCTTTTAAAGCTGAGCAAGGCGGGAGCTGAACCCCGAGCACAGAATCCTCCTCCCAGCCACATTATACACCTCATCTGTATTGCAATTCACCGGCATAAATTCTCTGCTCGTTCAATATACTGATTGTGCCAGGAGTACCACGAGAGGAACAATTGCACAAAGCCGATCGAGTACCAGAGTGCGACTCAGAAACAGGATTTTTCCCTGCAATTAGAAACAAAATGGTGCTATAAGTTGCCTTGCAAGAGGATCATGCATTCAGAAGAAAGGCAAGAACGAAACTATTTTATTTTAAAAATAGGGGAACGTTTCTGTGGGGAAATATAAAATGCTTTTGAAATATAATTTTTTTGCCAAGTCTTATATGAAAAATTACGGTTAGTCTCACGTCTGCTCAGTCTCATTGTTGTACAAGTAAAAGTGACCCAGCACCTATTGCCAAAGTCCAAACCGAGCGCTGTCAGTGCTCGGATGTAGGGTCCAGTTTGTCCTGCTGGAAAGTACGACTCATGAAACTTGCATTTTAGGCATCTCCAAGATTCAGAGGGAGGTTTTCATGCTAAATGAGGAACCAGCCAAGCAACCACTGAAGCTTCAAGTGACCGTTTTACCACCAGCCTGCGGGCGTCTCGCCCTCCCCACGTGCCTGTGCCAGCAGCGGCAGCAGCGGAGGGCAGGGCCCCCGCCCCCGGGCCCCCGCTGCTCCTCACCCCCCCGCAGAGCTGCCCACAGACCCACTGAACCCCCCAGGGCTGCCAGCCCCGCAGCACCATACAGCCGCTGTACGTGCCACTCCAAACCACAGTCCAAATGCCAAGAGCAATCACTTAATTGCTTTAATCTGTGCTCTGCTGAGATCCACGGAGCATAATGATATTCTTGCTTTAAAAAGAGCAAAGAAGAAAAAGGGCTTTATTTTGATGTTTTAGTGTTTGCTTCTCAGCAATATGTGCTTAAAGGGAACTACGGTAATTTATCTTTCCAATGCCTGCTTTCTACATCTGAAAAAAATGGGAATAGCTGCTGTACATTTGCATCTCAATTTTAGCTCAAACAACTCGACGAGGATTCAGCTAAATGAATCGGTACAGTTTGCAGAGAAAGCAACTGAAGTAAATAAAACCTCCAGGGATGCTGACAAAAAGAGGCATTAAAATCAAGATCTGCTCTCTCACAATGAAAGAGCCCCAGCACTAGAGGATGATCTGAAGTTCACTGGAGCCCCTGTGAACTGGGGGCTGGAGGCGCCCAGGGCTGCCCACCGACCGCAGCCCCACCCCGAGCCCCGGGCCCCATTGCGGGAGGGCCCAGGAGGGCACCGATCCCCTCCTGACCGGGCGGGACACGTGGCGGAAAGAGCAGGAGAAGCCGCGGTGAGTCCGGCTGCCAGAACCAGGACACCCCCCAGCATCCCCCCCACCTCCCACCGCGGCGCGGGGGGCAGCGGAGGGGGCACACGTGGCTGCAGGTACCACCGAGGGGTGTCCAGGGACCCGCGAAGCTCCTGCCGAACCCCGAGGTTTTATTCAGAGCAGCTCTCGTTCAAAGTTTCACCTGAGAGCGTGAAAAATGCCTTCATTTTCAGTTCACTCAGGAAAAAGTGAGAAATATTGGCCAGCTGCACTTTTTATGGGGAAGTTATGAGCACTGATCTTTGAGAGATGAAAAATACATACCACTTTTGCATAACAATTAAATTTTATGTTTTTCAAGACAGCTGTTCCCTTTACTGCCTCCTCACTCCGGGCCAAATTCCCTCCTGGTCTCAACCGCCGAGGCTCCGCTGCCCCTGGCCACACTGCGGCAATTTACCCAAACGGAGGCTTTTCCCCCGGTTTCAAGCCTGCCTTTGTCTGCAGGTCAGGCAGGCTCAGAGGGAGGCGTTTCAGAAGTATCGGGGACCCGGCCGACCCTAATCCCCGGCTCCCAGGGCAGCGGAGGAATTTAATGCAGCTCTTTCAAAGCCCTTCCCAGAGCCCGAATCATCTGCAACGCCGCACGTTGGGGAGGCTGAAAGCAGAGGTGGGGCCGATCCTGCTGTGGGAGCTGAACAGTTTAATTAGCGAGGCTGAGCCGAGCTGGAAGGCTTTCATCTTCTGATACAGCACAGAGGACACAGAGGAGGCAAATGATTTAAAAGGTGCCCGTTGCCCTGGGCTGGCTTTCACTGAGCTCCGTTCCCTTTTGTCACTCAGTTCCTTTCGGTCCAGTGCATTCGGTTGCTCACAATGGTTTGCTTATTTTACTTGAAAGAGTGGGAGGAAAGACTACTCCCGTGTACATGCCTGCAGCCGGGCGAGATCAGACAGGGCGGCAGCTCCCGGACACTCCACGGCTTTTTCCATCGAGGCTGCCCAGAGCTGTCACCTCAGGACAGCCCGGCAGTGACAGCCATGGGCAGCTGAGGGCTGGGTGGGAAAAGGCATCACCACAGCCTTTATTCCAGGATGGAACAGCAACAAGCTTCATTTCACAAGTCTCCGTTTACCACCTGTACATCTAGGTCACATATGGTATTACTCCAGCACACAGTATCTATATAACCCACCGAAACGGCACTCGCTGTCCCAGATGGTATTTATGGGTTCAGGCATTTATTTTCATTTCGCAAAGTATATATGCTCAATATAAACTCAGCAGTTTTGGAGCTCTTGGCAGCAAAGCCCGAGCACTCTTTCCAGGGCTGTCATCGCCACGGCGTCTCCAAGAGCCCGGCTGGGCTGGTACCCGAGCGGCCGCCACGGCTCCTCGGGCATCGGCCCCGTCACCCCGCGCACAGGGACACGTCGCAGCACAACTGCCCCTGCACTGCACAGGTACATAAAGCCTGCCCTGCAAACCCCGCGCACTCAGAACTCCGCGTTATATCACTGTACAACATGAAATCCAGAGCACGTTTCAGGAAGGTGACTGGGGAGGCTCAACGTTCACAGTCAGTCCAGGCTGCGCATCAGCATCTCCCAGACTCACCCTCCGGCAGGCGGATGGTGACACCCCGTTTTGCAGCAGGCCGGTGATTCAGGTCAGTGCTAACGCACTCCAGACTTTAATGATGTCCATCCAGCAGATTAAAACAAACAGCCAAGAGGCTGCTGTCAAACCAAGCCACCCGCTGCCAGCACCCTCTCAGTTGCAATAAAAACCTTCGTGTCTGTTGCAAATAGCACACAGCCGATCTACTGCACCTTTTTTTTTTTTAAACAGAAAAATAAAACAATCCAAACATTTAGTTTTACCAACTAAAGTTTCACGGTGGAAAAAAAACCCACAAAACAAACAAAACACCAAAAAAACCCCACTCTGTTTTTCCTTGGAACCATCTTAGGACAGTCGTTTCTCCAGGGCAAGATGAGGCAAGTGACACAAGAAGCTATAAATCATTATTTTCAGAGAGCACCTGTATGGCCATTTTTTTCTGAGACATGAGGAAAGAAAGACCTTAGACACAAGGTATTTTCAGTGAAATATCTCAAGAGTACTGTGAGCTAGAAATGAATACACAAGCTCCCCTCTAGCAACAGATTGCTTTCTAATTCACAGAATGCAAATGCAGATGCTGTTCTTGGCACTTCACCAAATTATTGCACAACACATTTGTTTCTAGATTAGCAGCATCTAATACAGTGGCAATAAAAGGGAAGATAATACCTGGAATCCACATGTATTTGCCCGGTTTTGTTATTTCTGCATAGCACTAAGATCCTAAATTTAAGGCAAATACCAACCCTGCAGAGATCTCAGGCTGCCTATCCTGGCAAATAATGAATAGAGAATAAATTTAACAAGTATTTCCACGATGTCCAAGCCTTCCAGCACTATGGTCATCTTAGGGGCTGTTTTGTGTAATGAGGTTACCCAACATTAACACCGCTTGTGACTCAGCTAGGAGACACAACGGTTAAGTTAAAAAAAAGTTATTGAAGCCAGTGATTCAAATTCTCTTCCACTTCAAAACATTTTGGCTCAGGATCAACCAAAAGACCATTAATCTGCATTAACGCCACACAGAGCCTGTTCTCCGCGATTCTGGTTTGACGTGTTGCAAACACACATTTCGGACCACGGGGGTTGGCTCCAGCCGGGTCACAGCCCTTTGCTCTGCTGTAACCCCAAAAACTCCATTTCCTTACACTGCAAACCAGTTCAGTGTATCGGGGTTTAAATGCAAGGGTCACCTCAATTAAGCTGCAAGTAACACTTCCCCCCCTTTAAACAAGCCCATTCCTCCCCCGGACACCAGCCAACCACCAGCACAAACCTCCCCGGTACAGTGATTTTGAAACACCAGGGATTACTGACTTGCTATCACCTCACACAAATTACATCTTATCAAAGAAGCACTGAACTACATAATACAATTACTCAAAGAACAATTTGCTGGTGCCAGAGACACTATTTTACATATGCCACTGAATTTACAGTTTAAGACTAAATACTGTCAGCGAGCACTGATCCCATACACCTTCCTCCTCTGGGTTTTTTCTCCCTTCCTCCCACTTCTTTTAGCCAGAGTCACACACTAACGTGTAGCTGGAATTAATGACAGGCTAATTGGCTCCCACAGAGACAACGTCCACACAGGAGCCCTGGCAGCCCCACGGCCCCACCAGTGCAGCTCGTGCTGCCCCAGTGCACGCAGGAGATGCTACAGAGCGGTCCATACACTGGATTTCACTGCCTCTCCCACCTTACACAACCCAGATCAGTAATATATTACTATATTGCATATAGTATATATATATGTGTGATATATAACATGTATAACATATATAACAGTGATATATATTGGACTTGATGTTGGACTATGATCCTTGTAGGTCCCTTCCAACGCAGGATGCTCTACGATTCTATGATATATAAAACACATCTGTTATAATATATACAATAATAATATCTGTGTACATGTATAAACCCCCGCTTTTTGACAGTGATTCATTCGGGGGCTTTGCTTTGCAGAGAGCTGTTGGGCAAGGCTGGGATCCTGGTTTAGCGAGCTGGGGGCTGCTGTAGGGAGCACGGCCGCCAGCCCGGCACGGACACCACCCGCAGCGGGCGCGTGTGCTGTGCACAGCAAAGGAAGAAATAAACGGTGTTTTCAGCCACGGAAAGCCTGGCAGAGCCCTGACCTCAGCACAGCTCCTGCAGAGCGAGGAGACGGGGACCGTGCTCGCGGGAGTGAGAACTGAGCAACGGCACCTGTAGAAACAGCACCAGGGTCCTTCGAACAACGTACGTGATACAACATGCATTTCATCCAGATTTTCTCTCTCCGTAGGTATACATCTGCAGAATATGAATACATTCTGCATTGCTTAGAAGTTAAAACCATTTGGTGCTTGTGTTCACCAAATCAACCCAATCTTTGGAATCTCTGAGGTCCATTTCACACCCAGGACCTGGGGAACTGAATCCGCCTCATTTCAGGTGACAATATGACACTGGTTCCGTGGCCCAAAACCTTGCTGGTCACCGTACGCTGCTCAGCGTGACTGCAGCTCCCGTTAATGGTTCAGGACCGGCAACCTCACCTTCTACAGCCCATCTGCTGCTTAATGATAATGTCTAGGTTTTTATCTATATTTTTATCCTGATTTGTATACATACAATAACCTTATTTACCTAGAAAAGCTGTTGTGTAGACTAGTAAGCAAATATTTGATGAGTATTATCTGAACCTTAAATGTTATTACTAATAAAAATGTCAGCTTGAAAATCAATTAAGTCTCATGGAACCAGATTCTCAGCAGAGATGAATTGGCTTATTTCTGCAGAAGTCAATGAAGTTAAACTAATTTACACAGCTGCTAATGACATCCAAATTTCTAAACAGTAATAAATAGTCTATTCTTTCCTTTATTTAAACAAAAATGCTCTACTTGTTGAAGAAGAAAAAAGCCTTGCTGCAATAGCTACTGAGCTTGTTGCCTAAATGAGATGCTGCCTTTTTTTTAAGCCAACAAGCTGAAACTGTTTTCTGAATTCCTTGCCTTATATAATATCAACTATACTTGACACAACCGCAATGAAATCAATGACAAAAAGGCAAAAGTGCATCCTATTTCAGTCTGTGATTGATTTTCCTTGGTTCTCAGAAATTCCCACTTACATCTTTGAATTACCCAAATCCTGACAGTTTTCAGTACTCATTCGTTCCTGCTGCACGGGACAGATGCTGTGCCGGATCTCACGCCGCGGCAGGAGGGGCTGGAAGCTCCGGCGTGGCCCCGGTTGCTGCAGGTTCACGTTCTTGGCTCTCGCGGCCGAGCTGGTCCCGGGCTCACGCTGGTCAGAGGTTGACCAGGAGCCCTGGGCAGAGCAGAACCGGCGCTGCCGACCCCGACCCCGCTCGTTCTGGGGGCACAAACCCCACCCCATCCAGCGCCCCACGGAACTGCCGCTATCAGCCCGACCCGCTATTTCCTGAAAACAGATTTCCTCCCCATTTTCAATATTCTATAGAAATGTCAATGTACTGTACCATAAGTATTTAATTACAGGTAGCTAATGAAAACACTGAAGATAATAAAATCTCAATGTAGCATGCACAAATATAGCAAGGAACATTTTCACATATAAAAAATTTCACATATGAAAAAATACAACCGCATATACTTTGGCTAAAGTGCCTAATGCCTGTTTAAATTCATTCAGGTTAATTAAATCCTTTTCAAACAATTGTTTCCTATTTGTTATTATACACGTTGCAAAGCATCTTCTTTCAGTGCTGTGTATACATACATCCTTGATAATTGTTTTGTCTCATATGTTGGATTTTGTTTAGTCTTTCTAAACTCCTGCAAAACACAGGAGAGATAATTTGTTTCCACATGTACCTTTCCGAAGCTGAGACACTGGCCTTGGTTAAAACAAAAAGAGCGCAAGTACAAGAAGCTGAGTTCAGAGAGCCCGGAGCGTTTTTCCCGCGGAGCGGCGGCCGCCGGGCAGCGCCGAGGCTGACGGGGTGTGATCCACGCATCTGGGAAACCGATAAACCAGGGGGTCAGACGTACAAAACGAGCAGATAAAATTCCACATTTGAGCACCTGGGAGAGTCTCTAAGGGAAACGATTCCCTGTGAAAAGCCAGTTCCACCGTTAGCTCTGGGAACAGCGCCGACCCGCACCCATCCCCAGAGCCCCCGCTCCAGAACCTCCCGCATCTCCCCACTGCAAACACCACCACTTCTCTTCCTCTGAAGTGTTTTAGTCACAATGGCATTTGCTTTAAAATTTATATTTATCCCACCAGTTACGGAAATTCAGTCACAGTGTTTGCTAAATAGAAGACCCAAGTGAAACTAAATATAAACAGTGACACTGACTTCTCTAGTTTCTTAATCCAGACTTAGTGAAACTCAGAAGCTTGGTGATGCGCATGAATTGGTTATGAGCACAGCATAAAGTTTTAGCGAAACATGGTGCTGGGGGCAGGAGCAGCCTCGGGTCTCCCCCACCACCCTCATCCTGCACCCGGCTCCAGCATCCCCAAACGGTCCTGACCGCGTTCTTAAAGGAGGCGTAAGAAACTGGATTTGTTTTGCAGTTAGGAAGTTCAGAACAGGTCTAATTGTGGGAAAGAGTAATTAGGCATTTGCAATGAAGTCTAGAGGGGCTGGAGATGAGGATTTTGTCTCGTTCATCACACCTGTATTGGGCAATGGGAGCTCTAAACTGAGTTTAGACTCTTCTGTGGGCTACAGTACAAGTCAGTAATGGCTCAGAAGATGAGGTGCTACATATTATTTGTGATCTTTAAGCTACTATCGTAATACGAAGCAATTATCAACACACACAGAACCTGAATAATTAGCACATCATTACTAATAAAACAGAGTCATCAAATAAAAGTTACAAGATAATTACATTATATAACCATGGACTTGAAAAGGCACAGAAAATACAGGGAAAATGAGTTAAGATGAATAAATGCTGAGGCTGACTGGAACTCTGCTGAGGTATCTGCAGTGCAGCGAAGGTCACGGCTCTTCCTTGGAACGTCGCTGTGCCGGGACCCTGCGTGGGGCGGCAGCCCCCAGCCCAGCCCGCTGCTCCCGCAGCCCGGGCTCCACCAGCAGCCCAGCCCAGCCCAGCCTGCTGCTCCTGCAGCCCGGGCTCCACCAGCAGCCCGGGCTCCACCAGCAGCCCAGCCCAGCCCAGCCTGCTGCTCCCGCAGCCCGGGCTCCACCAGCAGCCCAGCCCAGCCCAGCCCGGGCTCCACCAGCAGCCCCCAGCCCAGCCCGCTGCTCCTGCAGCCCGGGCTCCACCAGCAGCCCAGCCCAGCCCAGCCCGGGCTCCACCAGCAGCCCCCAGCCCAGCCCGCTGCTCCCGCAGCCCGGGCTCCACCAGCAGCCCCCAGCCCAGCCTGCTGCTCCCGCAGCCCGGGCTCCACCAGCAGCCCAGCCCAGCCCAGCCCAGCCCGGGCTCCACCAGCAGCCCAGCCCAGCCCGCTGCTCCCGCAGCCCAGGCTCCACCAGCAGCCCAGCCCAGCCTGCTACTCCCGCAGCCCGGCCCGCAGCGAGTGCATGTGCAAAAGGGACTGACGTGGAAATTAATAATTACTGGCTTCTAAGCAAACTCTCTGAACATGCCATTATTTCACCTTGAAACGCTCCTGAGCAATCCAAGACAAGATGGAGAACAAAGCAGTTAGCGAAAACTGCGTAATCAAATAATTACTTATACTGTAATTGGCACTCTGAAAAAACCACGTATGCAGGACTAGACAGGCACAGCGATAACTCCTGCACTAGAGACCAACAGACACACGAGCCAGCTACAGCCACACACCCGGGTCGCTGTTCCTGCCCCCCAGCCTCGCACCCACGCCCGTTCGTTTGGCTCGTCAGGGAGCAGCCGAGCGGCGCTGCCACCAGCTGCCACCGCCGCGGCACCGGCCAGAGGCGTTGCTGCCACCCAGGACACGCTTCACTGGGGCTGCCTCAGAAAGGACGCTCCACAGAGCAAGATCAATCGCTCCTGAGCGCGGGAGCTGGGCGCGATGGGCGGATGGGCTCTCCATCCACGCAGGGCTGCAGCCCCCAAATCAGGTCCCGGGGAGGGGGCAGACGCTGCCGGGTGCCCATGGGCAGCTCGCGGAGCTCACCATGGATGCTGAGCATGGTCCTTAGCTCCTGAGCCCCTCGGGACACCCTCCCGGCTCAGCAAAGCCCAGCTCAGAGCTGGTTCTCCACATCCAGCCCTGCTGCTCGCGCTCAAACAAGCCGAGCGTCTGTATCCAAAGGTCTCTAGTATCTGCTGAAAGTTTAATTCAGGCCTCAAGCTTTGCTCCTGTCTGTGATGGGCAAAAAAGCACAGAACGGGCTAAGAAACACCCACACGGCTGCGCGCTCTGGGGCAGAGACAAGGGGCACAGAGAGGATGGGACGCGGTGCCTCCCGCCCTGCCAGAGCCCAGTCCAAATTCCTCCAAAATCAGCATCTCCCCACTGACCTGACAGAATGGGGAATTCAGACCCTAAAACTGGACCCCAAATGACTTGAAGCATCCAAAAGTTTCAATATTTACTGATGTGCATTCAAACACAAACAAAAACTAAACCTCAAACCCCACTGTTCCAGCTCCCCAGGGAGAGCAGGAGTCCAGCGCAGGCACTGCGGCTCTCCTTGAAACAAACAACCAACAAAAAATATTTGCCTTTAGTACACAGGTTTGCATCTGCATCTCTGCCAGCTCGCAGCGGTCACTGCTCTGCCCTCCCCGCTACCCCACCCAGCAAGGGCTTGCAGAGAATGTACATTTGGAAGCAGTTCACAGGCTCATCGCCACATTGCTGGTCAGCACACCACGGTGGGGTCTCAGCACAACCCCCCATGGCCAGTTCCTTGGCTCCTGGTTCTCAGTGCTCCACTATTTGTAAATGGACCATCTTGGTTTCACTTGCAGCAGAAGCAAACCAGGAGTTTGGAGGCCCTGGGCAACGCTGATGGGAAATGTCTGAGATCCCAGCGGAGAGCACACGGCTGGCAGCGGTGTCTGATCACCCAGATACAACCTAAACGCAGCCGTTGGAGTACTTTCAATTTTACCTGTGCAAGCATAAATCCCTATCAACACGTACACTGATACACACCAGCATCCCTCTGCAATAAACCAGGTGGGCGGATGAAAGCAATAAATGAATGCAGACCACAAATACCATACCCAGCTCTTCCTAAAAGGCTGCTTTTATCTGATTTTGTGAGCTTGTAATGCCACTCGTGCATCTCTTCACCCTGGCTTCCTGATGGAGCCCCAGACGGGAGCGCTCCCCGCTCACTACCCGCCCGCAGCAGCGCACACCAGCCCCAGCCACTCCAGCCCCCGCATGGGTTCTTTTTTTGCAGTGAAAAGGGAGATAACGTGGAGCTGGTAGATGTGCACCGTGCAAGGGGCAGTGCTGACACCTGCCACGGCATGGAACACAACGGGAGAATCACAAAGCCGCTGTATTTTACTCAGCAAAAGCCCTCGGAAATCCCGGGCAGAACTGCAGGTGTGCTGCTGGTGAAGATCACCGGCTCGCAGGGGATCGGCTGCCTCCCAATGCCAGGGCTGGACAGGGGGAGCAATTGCATTCAGCCCATGAATTGCGTTCAGCTCGTGGAAATCCCTGCTGCTCCCCAGGTCCTCCATCCTTCCTTCTTTGCCTAAAAAGCAGCTCTTTTTCCCCTGCGAGCAGGAAGGTATAAGCACCCATAAAACCAGAACCACTAAAAGGCTGGTGGAATTGGGAGATATACAACCGCAGACGTGCTGGAAATGCCTCCATGTGCAGAACTGCAGCATGCAAAGCAGCTGGTCCGGGAGGCAGATAAATCACAGGCTGAAAGATGATCCCGGGGAAATGACTTTGTGGAGAAGCGGCAGGCAGAGGAGCTGGCGCAGCCGGCAGCGCCGCGACCAGCGGCAGCAGCAGCCGGCGCAGCCCCTCCCGCTGCAGAGGACATCGAATCCCATACCGTGCATATACCTACATTATCCTGGGATGAATTACACCTGACAAAGTGCATTTCTACATCTCTCTGGCTTCTTTCAGCCCTCACACATACATTCCAGAATTACCATAACCTACAATGCTTCCCATGGGCAATATATTACATACATCATCCATGCTTATCATGTACATCGCACCAATTTCCACAGGCAGGGACAAGAATGAAATCACCCCATTTAAACAGAAAACAGGTTTAAGAAAATCTGTTCTCATTTTAGGGCTAGATCATCACTTCCACGTGAACAGAGAGATTGTGCGTGTAACTACAGCAGCCATCAACCTCAGTGCAATAACCGCAGGTTGCAACGAGCTCGTCTGCCCAGGGGGGTCTCGAGGGGACAGTCGGGCCATCGAGGACCACGGGCGGGCTCGGGGTCCCAGAGGGACCCTGCAAACACACCGGGACATGCACGAGCATTGCGCTGCCGGCTCCGCACCAGGCACGACACCCCACCGCGGTGAGAACCATTTTCAGTGGCACAGGTTCCAATACAACATCATTCCCCTGGAAGGGATCAGTGTAATTCGTCCAGAATCTGCTTGTAGATCTTGAAATACAATTACTGCCAACTGCCAGGTCAGTCCCCCTAAAGCCAAGGGCTTTCCCCAGGGTCCAGCACAACTTCCCACCACCAGAATTACTGTTTGTGCTGATGCAGCCTCCAGGCTGAGAAACCCTTTGCTCTCTTGTTCCACAGATTATTTGTTCCACTCTTTTTTTCCTGTGTTACACCTGAATTTGCACAGGTCTTTTCACTGGCAACATCAGTTTTCTCAGATCATTTGTTCTGAACTGTACAAGCCAGTAAGTGCTAAAATATCTTATTTTACACTATCACTACTAACCTGTTTCAGAGGAATTTATTCACATAGATATGAATTCTAGTTATTTAATTATTTGATTTTAAATCTCATTAGTAACCCAGGTGTAGCCAACGCGCAGCGCTGGGCGAGATGCGCAGAGCACACGCTCCCATCTGCCTGCACCACAGCAAATGCTCCATTTGCAGCTACTGAAGCAGCAGGGAAAAGGCAGCGCCCGTGTGGTGAGAATGGAGCCGGCTGCAAATACCAAACTGGTATTTCTGGGTGTGAGTCTGCAGCAGTGCCGTGGTACCAGGTCCGTGTCTTACAAAGCCCATGGTCGGCGCTTGCTCAGCACTGCGTTTCCAGGGCAAAATTGGGGCGGCGCGATGGATGCCAGGCCAGCAGCTCCCTGTCCCTCCAGGGGGGCAGATTTCAGGTACCGAAAAGCACGAGCACAGAAGAGAACTGCAGGGCTGGACGGCATGCACGCTGAAAGCCAGCTGAACATCTACGAGGCATTATTACAAGTCTGTTGACATCCTCAAAGTCTTTTTAAGTGTGAGGTCTACTGCATTGCTTGTGGCCTTTCTAGAATAACAGCTAACAGGCATTGATCGGGGTTTTTTTTAGATCCATTTGTCCTGAACACTTGCTTGGATTATAAATGCAAATAAAAACAGAAATGAAAGGAAAAACAGTTCCCCAGCCGTTAAACAGAGGACATGTTCACCTTGTTTGTATTGACGTGGACTTGTCTGAGATGCCACTATGCTTTGGCGTCTTTAGCTAACCATACATTCAGAGACCAGCATCCAAAAAGAAAAAGGAATAATGATGTTCTTCATGCAGCAGAGAAGGCTGACACAGAATGAAAAGTGATGTCAGGAAAGACAGGAGGAAAGCAGAAGCTGCATGAGATGACCAAGGAGACCGGGAAGGAGGATGGAAAACTGAGAATGGCAAAGGTATTCGTGAATGACACCCGTTTCTTGTAAAAAATAATAAATAAATAAATTCACTTCCAACACTGACTGTTTTTGGCCTCTGCTGTAAACAGGCTCATAAACACACCAGATGCCTTTCTCTCTGCTGTCCCTGCTCATTAGGAAGCTGCAGCCCCCCGGGAACAGCGCTGCCATAAGAAAATGATGAGAGAACATATTGCCTGGTGCCAGCGTTCACCTTTTTCCAAGACAGAAATGATCACGGACATTTTGATTGTTAGGGTGAGAAAACCGTTAATGATGTGTTGATGAACATGAAGTTAATTTTCCAATACATCTCCTACAAACTGTTTCTTTAGGAATTTTCCTCAGAGTCCAGAAAGCAGCTTTGAAGAGCTGCTGTTCAATATTGACTGCTGCTCTGGGATCATTGCAGAGAATGGGTTTGGGCAGTATTTTCCATGGCAGGTGGAGGGGGCTGGATGATTCCTGTTACGAGAAATGCCTGTTTTACTCCGGCAAGGAGGAGGGGGAAGCAGGGCAGACTGGAATGAGAAACGCCTAAGCAGCACTTAAAAGAACATAAGAAACGCAGTCTGAGAAGATGAGAAATTGAATTTTAAGCCCATAAAGCAGCATACGAGCGTATCCGTGACGGAGCTGCCCCGGCGGGCAGAGGTTTGTCCGTCTGTCCCCGCTCAGTGCCGTGGGTGCAGGCGGCTGGTGATGCTCAAGGGGAGGGTGCTGAGCCGGGTCAGGGGACTGTTCCCAGGAATTCCTATGAATTCCCAGTATCATCAGCAAACATTCTCAGTGTCGATGCAGAACACAAGGGTCTGAGCAGGGAGAAGAACAGAGTTAAGCGATGCACTCCAGGGTGCCGCAGTGCTGCCCACACCAACCCACGCTCGCGCAGAACACGGGTACGTTTGCGTTTCTGTCTCTTCTCTGAATGAGAAAGCACCAACTTCGCCACAAAACCCACAGACAAATAGCTCAAGAGCAATGCAGTTTTCCAATAGAATTTGTACTGTATGCTGCAGCTAACACATATTATGTTGAGGGATTGCCAATTCCCTGATTTTCCAGGCTTCTTAAGCCCATAACAAAGAGCACGTCAGGGATTTCATCGCCCGCGGTCAGTGGCAGAAGCTGTTCTTCCCCGCTAGCTAAGGAGGTAACAGACACAGTTACGCGCCTCTGCAGTGTCCCTCACCGGGAAATACAGATGCTGGCTGTCAATGAAGGCCCGTGGAGCAGTCCATCGGCAGCCCGTCCAAAACTGAGCAGCGTGAAGACAACGGCTCAGCCCGGCCGGGTATCCGAGGCTGGCGGTGCCGGTCTCCTCTGCCCGGCTGCGCAGGGGGGGACCCGTTCCCAGCACCCCCGAGCCCCAGAACGTGCTCCCTGGCTCCTGCACGTCCGAGCCAGGGGAGCAGGCGCGGGACGGCGCGGGGTGTCCCGCCGGCAGCGCTGCCGCAGCCCGAGGCAGAGCCCCCGCCGGCGCCTCTCGCCCCCGCGCCGCAGACCTGCCCCACGCCCAAACGGGGGACGTGACTTTGCTTTCACACGCAAACTCTGCGGTTCTCTTTACACACTATAAATTTTCTCTCCTTTTCCCTGAGGCTCCCACCCACTTAGGCACGCAATTCTTTTTCTGTCATTTACAGCTCATGATCCGATTTTCAGTTTTCCCCAAGACAAAAATACGTGCAATAAAGGGTGAGGCAGAGACAAGTAACCCATGAATATCATAAGCTGAAATGCTTCCCTTTTTTCCCGCGTTTTCAAACACTGATACATACCAGCTACAGTACATTTTGTCCTTGTGTATCACTGAAAATTACTTGGGCATGATAGTTATTTTCATGTAATACAAGCAGTAGACGAGTGGGGGGGAACTAGGTACTTTGGATTCAGTTTTGCTTAGATGATTATCTGTCCAATATCACTATCCTGTTTTTTTAAATAATCATAGGTAAAACATTAACAAAACCATTTTTTCCTTTAAAATTAACTGATAATACACACAGTGAAACAGCTTTGTTTTGCTCATCATCAGGAAGAAGCATTTGAGTGACAGAGTCAAGTTAATAAACCCTGATTAGCACATGAAATAACAGAAAAGATCCAAACAAAAGCAGCGCTTCAGATCTCACAAATACAAATAAAATAAATAAATAAATGAATCAGTCAATCAATCATAATCTTGGTGTTGGCAAAGCTTGTTTGTGGGATATCCAACTTGCCAGAGAAAAGAATTCCCGGTTTCTTTTGGGGAAACTCAGATGTTGGTTGTACACCAGCCAGTAATAAAAACTGGCCTGACCAACTCAGCCAGGCGCGATCCTGCACCGTCCCACCCCCGGGGCTTTGCTAAACCTGCCCTTCAGCCTGTGTTTTTCCCAAACACACTGGTCCTAACTTCCCAGCACACCTCAGCATCGTTAGCATCCTACAGACAACACCGTCAACTTGGAATACGACAGTTTTGTTTGAAAATGTTGCATCTTAATTTTAGTACAGTCTAAGGACTGGAAGAAACTAGGAGAGAAAGAGAGACATTTCTCTTAATGTAAGGGACAGCGCTTTGCAGGCAAGTCCCCCGTCTCACGCTGCTGGGGAAAGCGCTGCACGCCTCCCCCTGCTCCACCGTACCGACGGGAAAGCAAAGCCTGAGGGAAGCAGCGCAATAAATGCACACAAGGGTAAAAAAGGAAAAAGAAAGAGCGGTGGAAAAGCACCTTTTGCTCCCCTCAACTCTTTCTGAAGGAACTTCATAAGCACAGCAGAGCAAAAGAAAAAAAGGACCTCATTCCATTTTAAAGGTATTTAAAGCCTGTTGTTCCTAATGGGTTATCATACTTTAAAATAAACCAGATCAGATGTGTACAGCTGAGCTGCATCCCACAACACCAAGAGCTTTCAGAGAATGCCCATTAAAACTCCATCAAATAATTACGAGCAATTTGGTTGGGGGCAGAGCTTTAACCTCAGACTGCATAATTTGGTGGAAAATTCAATCATCTAGCTGTAGTTTCTTTCTTATTAAGGATATTTTAACAGTCTGTTCTGCCGCCTCACACATTCCCATTTGTATTTCCTGGACGCTGATGAGCCCAAACCCGCGCGGGCAGAGCTCGAACTCGCTGCCATTTCTCCCCATGTGTGTTTTTGTGTGTTGATGACACCCAAACTGGACAAAAAGAGAAGGTGAGGCCAGAGATACTTCATTATAAACTCCAGCTGGACTTTTTCAATTCCACTAGTCCAGATCCACGTCAGAAGCTTTAGTCGAGTCTGACGCCGTGATGTCCCCACGGTGGGACACGAGGGCTCGTGACCGGGGACGCAGCCCCCATCCTGCCCCCGGCGCCCCGCCGGCCAGAGCTGCCCCAACAGCGCCGCTTTTCTGGAGACATGCACCACGGTCCCATTTTAATTTCAGCATGTGGATCAAATAATTGTTTGGATTTTAATACTGAGCCGGTGTTTCAGCGATTTGCATTTAAATGTGTTGTCAGAGAACTTCCAGAAGTCTTTAATAGGACGACTGATTTGCATTTTAATGTGCACTTGGAGAATTTCAAGAAATCTTTTCATGTGGATAGTTTTATCTGAGTCACGTTCACATTTGAGAGGGAACGAGAGCTGTCAAATTGCTAAGTACAATTCTAACAAAACTACTTTCTTGAGGCAGCCCAGCCTTGCTGGACCTTGTCTGGGGGGTGGGAATAAAGTCCTACTGGAGAAGCGGATTCCAGGGCAAGCTGGACGGTGGGGCGAGCAGCAAAGCCGGGAGCTCAGACCCCACGGGTCCTGCAGCACGGGGGGGAAGCCCGAGCCTGGCGGGCGAAGCCCCGCAGAGGGACCGGCAGCTCCAAAGGGTGTTTGCCGGAGCTCGCAGCGGCTTCATCAGCCGTTCGGCTGGGGAATGGCTCGCTTGGGCCACGCTGCAAGCTAAGGAACCAGCAGCTTGTCTTCTACGTCAAAAGTGAAGGCAGACAGAAGCGTGATTTCTTTCCTGCTCTCCTCAACAAAGTATTTTAAGCTCCTTGTGACTCCCCCTATCTCTTCAGAGCACGCTGTAGTATCTGGGCTGTACTGCTACATTTATGCCTCCAGGTTACAGAACAACCTCCTCCCCACTCATCGGTCCAGTGCCACTTGGACCCATCAGATCACGGGAAAAGGAAGCAGGGAGGCCGGGCAGAGTGTCTGACAGTGAGAAATAGCGTAAGCCTTCGGAAAAGCTGAAAACAAAGACCAGCTAAGACAAAAAAGGACAAGAAAGCCCCTCCCAACCCCAGTCCAACACCCCACTGAGCACAGACCAGAAGCGCAACCCCACCACAGCCCCTGCACCGCGGGGGGACGGGGACACCGCGGGGGGACGGGGACACCGCGGGGACACCGCGGGGGGACGGGGACACCGCGGGGAGCCACGTTCCGTGGGCTTCCAGAGAAAACTGCAACTGCCCAACAGGGCTGGGGGACCAGCTGGTGGCTGCACAGCTGTTTTGACATCCCTACTTGACACTCTTCCATAAATCAGTAGGATACTAGCACATGTCTTCATTGTATTCATCATTCTAGCAGCACAGTTTTAAGTGCTGGGGAAAGAATCTGTGTTTCTGATTATCAGCTTTATCCCATACTCATTCCTAAGCAGAGCAGAACTCTAAGCTGATGTGGAAACGAGTTCTTTCTTCCATCTGTAACAGCAGCAAGAAATAGCTCCTTTAGCTTGGGCTTTCTTAGATAAGATTTGTACATGCCTACAGATTATCTTAACAGAAAATTAGGTTCCTAGACTGCTTAGGTTCTTTATGTTCTCACTTAAACACAAAACATATTCAATATGCAGAACAACTCAGCTAATCACACAGTTAAGTCATGTGTTAAAGTTTAAGTTTTGTTAAGTTAGCTTATGTGTTTCTACATTACAAGAACAGACACAGGAACTAGTCTCTACAAAAAAAAAAACAACTCAAATCCAGTTTATCTTTGAAATAAACCGGCACAACAATTCATGCCTCAATAGTCAAAGCAGCTGAGAAACCCCATTCCAAGCAAGTCCAGCCTTACCTGCCCCCTGCCCGCTCCACACACACCTCACGGGCTCTGCCCAGAGCTCACCCCGCAGATAAAGCCGTTAACCACAGCTGTGCCTATCAGAAAGAGCTGGGCTTAAAGTGGTAGCAGGGGCTGCTCCCAATAAATAGAACAAGACATTCATCACTAGCAACAAGTGGAAAAACTTAGAGACTATTGTAAGATTCAAGTCAGCTCTTTTAGGTCATAGAAGTTACTTGCAGCTAAGACAATGCCAGTGGAATACAGGAACACTGTCCTGCTGCTAAACAAATGCAAGGCTGAGGCATTTATCAAAAATAAATGACTTTGGGAAACGAAGACACTTATTTTTAGAAGATGAATCATTCGGTGACAACGCTCCATTCAGTTCCCATCACTTCACCGTGGCCAGTGACCCGGTGGCTTCACCGTCTCCTCGGTGGCTGCTCATGCCGAGGCCGCGGCTGCCGCGCCGGCCGCGCCACAACCGCTGCACGGAGACCCCGATCTGAGCCAGGGGAGCGGCGAGCGCGGGTCAGCCTCCCCCGCCCCCCCCTCCTGGGCCAGGCTTGCCTATAAATACAGAACGTTCCCACCCTGTGCACAACACAGGCAGCTGTGATTTCAATACGCGCACGTCCGCTGCTCTCAGACAGGTCTGCTCTCCTACCAGAGCTTGCAACTCGCAGCTTTGCAAACCTGCCAATACTTTACAGTGCAACCAAAAGTTTAAAAATTGCAATTAGCCAAGTGGAGACATATGCAAGGAGACAGCAGAATCACTAGTGATAAGCAAACTGGGTACTTCAGAGTTTAAATGATCTAACACATAATTGGTACATAAGTAAGAACGTTTGTTTGTTTACTCGATGTGGGGTCACCTGCTGCTTCCACTGAACAAAGCTGCCATGAATTCCAACGGAATAGGCTTCTGCTGCTTCAGCCAATTATTTTCTCACCAGAGATCAGAGCATCAATAAAAATGAACAAATAAGTCAGTTTTTGATCAGCTGAAATATTGGTTATGTGGGATTTTTATCATATTCTTTATTGCAATAAACATAAACAGAATATCGCATATGCATCAACAGTGCCAGCTCTTGGAACTGCTGAGCGTTTTGTGGCAGCTGATGTTTTATCATCACCCACCTGCCTCGAGACAGGGGGAACTTGGGTTCTTTTCTACAAGTGCCAGTGTTGCCCCTGGGGCTGCAGGACCCACCTGTGGGCCCGCACCTGAGGGCCAGGTGACCAGCGAGGGCGTTGGAGTCGTGTCGGACGCCAAGCGGCTGCTCCACAAGGCTCCGGCTCCACCTGCCCGGGCTCCTGCGCAGCCCAGCGGCCGGCGGGTCCCGGCGATGGGGCATCGGATGGAAGTCGTCCTGCTGTGTGTTGTAAAGATCTGCTAATCCACATCACATTTCCACATTTCCTATTTCAGTAGCCAGCGATGCGTTCTTAGGGAAAGCACACTGGATGGTTGTTAATAGCCAGTAATAAGATGTTGAGGAGAAAATAACAGTGACATGACAGGTTTTGTAACATCCTATATTCAAACAACAGTTCCAAGCAGAGGGAAACCTTTCCTTGTTGTAGAGGCTGGCTCTGTATTTCTGGTGAATTTGGGAGGGTCAAATAAATATGTGTTATTTGGCACACTGCTGTCAGGGTGCGCAATACATGCCAAATGAAACTTCAGCTACAAAGGCTGAAACTAATGTAAAGGTCTCACTGAAATAATTTTAACAATTCTAGTGAATGGGCACAACAATCCTTCTGATCTCAGTCACAAAGAGGTTTATGCATTTTTACTCCGGACCCTGTGGTTAGCACATGGCAGCTCTAAGGTCTCGTCGGATGGATTCAGTCCCCTTTGGGGACATATGGGACATGTTCCTGTCCTGCAGAAGGGGATTGTTTTGTATGAGGTTATATCCAGGTGGACGTGTTCAGAACAGCTCAGTAAAAATGTGACTCCCGTACATCCAAACAGCTTTTGGCAAACGGTGTCGTTATGGGTTTATCAAACCTGATCTGTCTTCCCGAAGTGGCTGTGTCACCGCGTGCCAAGTTAGCGCGGCAGATGATGGAGCCTGTTATGACAGGCGGAAATACGGACGAGCGCTGCAACACACACGCGTCTCTGGTTTGCGTTTTCGGATGGCAGTACAAGAAGACTTTTCGGATGGCAGTACAAGAAGACTTTTCGGATGGAGGTACAAGAAGACTTTTCGGATAGAGGTACAAGAAGACTTTTCGGACAGAGGTACAAGAAGACTTTTCGGATAGAGGTACAAGAAGACTTTTCGGATGGCAGTACAAGAAGACTTTTCAGATGGCAGTACAAGAAGACTTTTCGGACGGCAGTACAAGAAGACTTTTCGGATGGAGGTACAAGAAGACTTTTCGGATGGAGGTACAAGAAGACTTTTCGGATGGAGGTACAAGAAGACTTTTCGGACGGCAGTACAAGAAGACTTTTCGGACGGCAGTACAAGAAGACGCTTTCGATTAGGGATGCAGTGCCTGCGAGACCCACGGCTCCAGCCGGCCACCCCCAGCCGGGCGGCCACGGGAACCGGGTCCTGCACAACCCGCGGGGACGCACGGGGACAGGGACCCCTCAGCACAGCCCTCCGCGGGCCCGCGGGGGACACGGTGGAACAGCCCTTCCAAAGGGCCCGTGAAACAGCCCCGACTTGGGCCGTGCCCGTTGCTGCTTTGGGACATTCACCATTGCAGCCCAAAAACCAATAACCGTGCTCTGGCCACAAATGCTGCTTATATAAGTGGTAAGGAATACAATCAAATATCAAATAACATTATGCTAAGCAGTTTTAAAAGAAATATGATTTTCCCTATCGAAACATTCTTTAAGGTTTAACTTAATCTGTTCTCTTCAGTGACTTCATCCCTTGGGGATAAGCACATTAAAACACTGACGATCTGTACAATGCCATTATCAATACAAACTGATTTTAAAAGCTTCCAATATTTAGAGAAGAGCTACAGCATGATTGCAAACAAAATCTCTGAACACTTTTTCAAACAATATTTAATCTCTCCTGCAGCCATGGCTCTGCAAAAGCTGCATCTGCAAACAAAAAATACAGTATGTCACTAAAGTTGTCACTACAGCTGAGCAAACACATTCTAGCTAGTATTTTACTTATTAAATTTCACTTGTTTCTTTTCGAAATATGTTCAAAATCAGGTCACGGAACTCGCAAACATCTTTGTCACTGATATTTTTTTCTGCATTTCTCCAGGCAGGGGAGAAACCTGGCAGGGTCAGGTGCAGGAAATTCACGTACAGGAAAATTTCTCTCTCCCCAGCATGATGGTTTATGTCACATAACAGCACGGGGGACACGTGGAATATGATATTGGAATTCGGCTTTGGTTTTTTTGGCAATATAACAGAAGCAGATGTACCGACACCGACTTCAAGCCCTGGTTTGATTTCAAGCCATGGAGACGTAGGTGGAGTGAAGGGTGGGAAGAGGTGCGTGGGGTGCCGGTCCCGTCGGCTGGCGGGGCGGCAGGAGGTGCTGCCGGCTCTGGGGACGTGGGACACGGGCAGCCCCGCGCCACGCTGTGCCCGCAGACAGCCCAGGGACAGCCCCAGCTGCCGGGGATGCGCGAGGGGCAGCGAACCCCACGGCGCAGCAGCCGCCGGCGCCCCGTCCCACGGGGATGTGCTGCGGGGAGACAGTCCCCAGGGCCCCCAGCGGGGACAAGGGCGGTCCCGGCAGCCAGGACCCAGCCACCCGCGGGCAGAGCGAGGCCCCGCGGCTCGGGGGTCTCCACCGGGGATGGGGGGACGGGGTCACCGCTGCCACACGCTCCGGGGCACAGCGAGACCCTTTCCCACCCACAGACCGGGGGGCTGTGCTTGGGGAGGCCACGCTTCAAACATAGCATGAAGTGCAAGAAGTTAACATTCCAGAGCTCTGTAATCCCCTTGTTCAGAAGCAGCAACATAAACTTTCAAATATTTATGCTTGCGAGGGAGAAGGTGGCAGCCGCGATCGGTGCCCTGTGCCGCTCCGCTGTCGCCGCCTCCCTCCCCACCAGGTAACTGGAGAGAACAAACACGCTGTCTAAAGCAAGGAGGCAGCTGTGAAGGTGCGATGGAGTCAGTTGCTCTCTTACAGCGCTGTGCTGTTTTCCCATTAAACACTCATTACTCATCCCCGCTCACCCTGTCCCCATTAGTACCTGAGCATCTGCGCAGAGCCGAGCCCGACGTGTGCCCCTCGACGGTGCCGCAACTCCGAGGAAAACCAAATTACCTACAACACCTCTGGCTACGGCACAGGCTTCTCGGTCAATGTCATCTCATCCAGGATAATTATGGAAAATACTGATTATCGAAAATAGGCGGGAGGGCACGTTTTTGCACTCCAGGGGATCCCAAAAGCCCTTTCTGCAACACAGCGGCTGCCCCAGCAAGAAGGGACATGCCAGCCCCATGGGGACGAGCCCCCTCGCAGCCCGTGCAGATGCGCTCCAGCAGCACCCCGCTCTGCGTCCCGCCAGCCCCGCCGCCCCCTCCAGCCACAACGCCACCAGAACCCTTCGCATTCTCCACCAGCTTCCCAGAAAGCAGAAAAAAAAAGCAAGAGAGGGCCCTGAGCGGGGCCCGGGGGAGCCGGGGTCCCTGGGTGCCGGGTCCCTGCCATGGGGGTGTCTCCATCCCGCTGCCTTTTCAGGACAGGAACAGGGGCTTCTAAATCACTGCGAGCTTCAACGAGCAGTAGGGAGATTTGCACATTTGCATGCAAGAGGAATGAGTAATGGCAGCAGGCACGAGGGAGGAATAAATGAACCTGATTATACCCACACCTGCAACTGGCGTCTTTGCCCTTGCACCATATGTTTGCATCGTCTTTTGTGGAAACCTTCCCCAGAGCCGCTGTTGCCGGGATGTACACAGGAACTGCATCAAGGACAGGTAACAGACTCGGATTTATTTTTGCTGGTCTGGTCACTCGATCACAGTCAGACCTCAGAAATACATTCCCATGTTAGGAGCAAGCTGGGTAGACACTTACTCAAGGATTTAACCCTTGAGAAACGTTCTTTTCCCCACTCTCAAATACTTACAGCTTGTTCCAAACACAGGAGGTACGGGGGGTCTCTCCTGCTTTCTGGATTGGGATCTAAATTAAACACCAAGGCCACGGATTGGCACAAGCTTCCCCATGAGCAGCTGCACACAGCAAACACCCCTGGGACACGGAAGATCACGGACCCACGTCGAACCTCCCCCTCCGAGAAGATGCCACCAGCTGCGGCGGCGGCGGGGACGGAGCCGCCGCAGGGTCAGGGCTGCACCCGGCAGGCTGGGCTGGAGCGCGCCGCAGCGTCCTGCCCGGAGTCTGTGGCACGGGGACGAGAAACAGGGCGGAAAATGCACACAGGTGCTTTATGCAACGCAACGGTATCTTTGCATGGAAATTAGTACTACGTAGTAGGGGTAAAATATTAAGGTGGACATTAATAATTGTATTTGTTTCATAAAAGATTAAATAAACTTATAAATTATGACAAATATATAACCCTGTGTTTCATGACAGGATTAGACAGCAAGTACCAGATCCTTACTGGTGTAAAAATGGGGTCAGTCTGCATTTACTCCAGCACAACCAAGAGCAGAATCCTGCCCCGGCGCCCTCGGTCCCAGCGGGGGCGTGTGGCCCATCCGGCGCTGCCCCGGGGTCCCGAGCTGCCGCCCCGGGGAGCGGGGTTTGCCACTGTCCCCTCTGCAGAGGCTCTGCAGCCCCTCCGCCCCGCAGCCCCGAGGAGAGCGGCAGTGGCTCTAAGGGAAAACAAAGGGCCACTGGGAAGGAAACTGTAAATATACAGAAAGGAGTTTTAGGCAGAAATCAGGCTGTTTTCAATCTAAAGGTACAAGGCAAAGAGATTCTGCGAAGACTTGCACGTGTGCACAGACACGCACATAAATGCATGTACACGCACAGGGAAAGAGAAAATGACAAGTAGGGCAATAATAGCAATAGTCAAAAAATAATTTGTTCTTAACCTGTTCAAAATAAAAATAACTAGTGTACAAGTTCACTCCTTAGACCATCTGCGTTTCATAAGCATGTTAAAATCCTGACACCATCTGTTCAACTGGAATTTTAATACTGTACCCATACGCCAAATCACAATTATGCTCGCAAGGACAGCAGCCTCCTCATTTTCCAACCAACTTGCTGCCGTCCTTCAAGGGGACGGGGAACGAGCAGCGGCCAGCCTGGAGCAACAGGAACGTGGCTGCTCGCTGCTCCGCCGGGACCCCCGGCCCTGACACCAGACAGCAGCTTGGGTGGGACATCTGAACACCGCACAGCAAAGAGAGAAAATGCCCTGGGTTCTGGCGGAGCGCGTTTCGTCTGAGCAGCGCGCGTGGGCCGTGCGGCAGAGCCGGCAGCCCCAGCACGGCCACGGGAGGAGCTGAGCCACCCCCTGTGCCGAGGTCCCTTGGGCCACCGCGGCGGCCGCGGCCGTCTGTCCTGCCGCGGCCGTCTGTCCTGCCGCGGCCGTCTGTCCTGCCGCGGCCGTCTGTCCTGCCGCAGCCGTCTGTCCTGCCGCAGCCCGGCCAGCGCAGCCGCGGCCCCGCCGTGACTTCTGACTGCGACGGGCCAAAGAGGAGACACGGAGACCCCAGCAAGACCCAGAGTGGTCGGTGCTGTGAATTCTGGGGTGAGCTTGGATTCAATGGCAAAAAAAATGCCTGTGAAGTGTCTAAAAAAACCTACCTTGCTAAATTAGCCTAGCAAGATTTACACCATCTTTTAACTAATTATTACTAGAGAGGCTGTTGAAAGCCTTCACATATTTTTATTGGTCCTAGTGGGAAAAAATCCATTTTAAGATGGAAATTAATATAATATCTGCCAAGCCTTCTTCAGTGATTTTTTTTTTTTTTGCTTAGCAATATTGTAGAGTTACAAACCATACATCATGTCCTGTGCTTCTTAGGATCAATTTCTTCAAGAAAGAAAAACAGAAATGTGTTCCCTTACCACTGCAGGATATAAAGTGAATGAAACTGAGCAGGGGGAGGAAAGCAAAACACTGTCAAGTGAGTAAATCTTCAAGATGTAGCACATATCCATTTTTTCCTGATCAATGGAACTACGTAGGCATGTTCATGGAATTTAATTAAGTTCCGTTCCCCAAGAAATCTATGTGCAATGTTTTCCTGCTATTATTTATTTACTATCTGCCATGTAGCTTTTCGCATTCATTAAGAAAATGATTGGTTTTGCTGCATTTCCATTAGCAGGGGTGCAGCAGAGAGGCTGCTCCCCAAACGGCTGCTGGGAAGGTTGGCTCTTCCTTCCCTGCCTGTATCTGTTCTTGCAAAGAAAAGCTAGTAATGTATTTAGATGCACTTTAGGTACGATGCCATTTGTACCGAAGCCACTAGCAAAAGTTGGAAAAGAAGTGTACACATGAAGGGTACTTTTAAGATTGAAAAGTGGGAGTTGGAGCAGGGTTTGATTCTCCCCATTAATGACGTCCAACAGATCTGCCCGTCCCCAGGGATGCAGACTGCCATGGGCTGCCTAATCCCATACCTGGGAAATGTTGTCTTATCTGTGCAATGGGAGGTAGACTCATTCGTATTCATTGCTGATCCTGCCAGAAAAAAAAAAAAAAATCCAAACCAACTAACACATATAAAGCAGGAAAAAAACAAGTTGTGACATCCATTTCTATTTTCAGTCCAAAAAAGGTGACAATACTGTCCTTCTGGGAGGGAGGTTACTTTATTTATTTATTTCCATCACGAAGGACATCAAAACTAGTGCACAGAACAAATACCATTGTTCCTAAATGTTCATCTTTCTGACAACATGCGAAAATGCGCATTGGACTTGTGGGCCCAGCAGCACCTGCAGGGTGGGCAGAGGTGACCTGGCCCCAGCAACCCCCCCGGCTGCAGCGCAGGACACGGGGACCCCGGCAGGGACAGGGGGACCCCGGCAGGGACAGGGAGACCCCGGCAGGGACACGGGGACCCCGGCAGGGACACGGGGACCCCGGCAGGGACAGGGGGACCCCGGCAGGGACACGGGGACCCCGGCAGGGACAGGGGGACCCCGGCAGGGAGCTGGGCTCTCCCAGCACCACAGGTGTCACCCCGTTCTGGAAATCCTTCCCACAGATAAAACTTAAACCAACTTCTCAATCTCTCTGCAAGAAATGGTGTCTTTTCATTTCTGCATCATCTCCAGGACTCTTGAAAGCAACTGATTCTTCAATCAAATCCTTACCAGTGAAAGCATTTTTATCAGTATCCTTATTTAAATATTCTTTGTCTACTTAAAGTAAGGCAGACTAGCTTTCTAGCCGCAAACTCAGAACTGAAGGAAGGGAATGATTTATTCCTCACGTAATGTAAGTGCATTGACTTGAGAGAATAGAGGATTTATTCTCTTGAATGCTCACAAATGAAGGAAAGCAAGAATACCTAAAAACTGCTCTCCCCCAGCTAGGCTACACATGCTTTTGCATCTTGATAATTGTGGCTTCACCAGGGAAAGCAAAGACGCCCTTGGGTGCCACGTGGTTTGGGTTAAACAACGTCCCAGGGAATGACAGAATTTATTTGAGCCACGGGCACAAAACCTCTCTAACCAACAAGTCTTGTGGTTTAAGAGGTGATGGCAGGATTGAGAGAAACACATTCTACCCAAAACTGGCAGGAATGACAGAGATCACTATCGGGCCATTAATTCAGAAACAGAATTTCCTCTTTAATTCTGCAAGAAGACATTGATAAAGTATTTTTCCACAATTATGCTGCAACATCACACCAAACAGAAAGAACCAGGCACCCTCTTGATGACCAGCTCCCTGCACTGACCGTGGTGATCACCTGAAAATTCAGAGAGCAAACCAAAGAAAACATACTTTTAAAATAATCAGCAACTCATCCAATACCTTCTTATTGATTTTTGTATATTATAAGCCAGGAGGTTTCAGATGTTCAGCAAAGCCTCCCATGGTTTTCAGCAGCCCGGTGTCCTGCGCTGCTGCCCAGCCCGCGCTCACCTGCCGCGGGGCACCGCACCGAGGCACGACACCGAAGAGAAACTCGGTCCAGATTCTATGTGAAAGCACCCGCTATCAATACAGGTGTTATATTTAGCTTAAATGATGATCAGTAATCACATTTTCATACCGGCATGCAAACAGTAAATTTGCAAAAAGCCGTCTTCAGTCCCCAGCCTCGGATCAGCCTCTGAATCCTTCAGTTCCTCTGTGGAACAAAACGCTGGACTTGCCCGCACTACCAGTGAAGCCTCTGAGCTGAGAAAACTTCAGTAAAAGTCGCTTTGTAGAAGCCCAAATGAACATTTTTTCGAGTTCTCTGATGGCGTGCTTTTTGCTCACTCAAGCTTTGCCCTGAGTTTTTGGCTTTGAGAATATTTAAAGTGCAGAACTCAGTCAAAATCAGCATGTTCCACTGGGTTCTATTTCAGCCTGATTTAATTCTGGTGTAAAAATATACTCTGATTCAGTTTGATGGAAATTCAACCTGAAGTCTTGAAATAAGTCTCCTCCGAAATATGCAGAGAGAGAATTTTCTCTGTAAATTGGGCTTTCAGGCCCTGGCCAAAGCCCAACGCCCCGCGGGGCGCAGGGTCCCCGTCCCCCCGTCCCCCCGGGGCTCCGCTCTCCCAGGGCACACACCACACTCAGCTTCATTTTCCTATTGGAAACTAAAGGTTTGGGGATGCCGAACTCTTTTTCGAACAACCTCCAGAGCTGGAGCACAGTTACAGGGATTTTCACACGCAGACTTGGGGTTTGTTTGCCACGTTTTCAGGACGGATTGCAAACCAGGCTGGCCAGAGTTCTCTTCACTATGTTTTTGGTAGAGGAATTTTTTAGCTGCCTTAGCAGCTAATCAATGAGCTCCTATAAATCACTAATGACTTTGTTAGTAGCTTCAGAAGAAACCCTGGAAAATTTGTACCACTAGCGATTTATGAACCAGTTTCCTACGTGCAAGTGGTTCCCCCAGCTGCAGAACCCTCACCCCCAGCCTGGGCTCACGACGGAACGAATTTACATGACTGGTAGTCAATAGAAAGTGGGCAACAGGATCACGCTCTAATTGAACAGTTTATATTTATGGGTATTTCACAAAGCTTACAGCCAGCTATTGAAACGTAAGAAGTATTCTCGCAATTCCAGACTTCTTGCTTTCCTTTAAACATTATTAGAAAACTAATATAACAAGCTAATTTGGGAAAACTAAGGAAGATGGTCTACCCAGTACTCCGATGCCCAGTATACTGCTGTTCATTCTGTTTTATTTACCCAGATCCTACTAGCAGAGATAAAACCAAGGGACATGCATTCCGAAAGAGAAGTCCAAAGCTCTTAGGAAGCCCTTAATAAAACAATTAGTGCAGAATTAAACACCAGATTCCTACACCGGAGCAGTGAAGGGAGACGTTATCTTATGCACTAAGCTTTTCTACTACATATGAGCCATCAGACCCGCATCCTTCTGGACTGCAGAGGCGATTTGGGTGGTCAGCACTTCCCGAATCCTCACAAGAACACACTCCCTTACATCAGCGGATTTGAAGCTTGAGCTCCTCTGGTCCTTAAGTGCTTGGGTCAACACAAGAAGGCACAATAACGCAGCAATGTTTTGTTTTATTGTATTGTCCTGCACGAACCCGAGCACATCTCCTGCCGGGAGCAGGGCACCCCCCAAGCAGGGTGCTCTGGACTGCCCAACTCATTCGCTATCACACCTCAGTGTCAATGTAAGCAATTCCGCCAAGTCCAACTCACTTCAGTCTGTTTTCTTCCTTTACAAAAAATATGGTTTCGAGCAAGTTCCATAAAAGGTTACTCTTGCTCATTGCAAAGATGTAATTCAGATTTTGTTTCATTTCTCCATATTTATTGTACACTAGCCTTGAACTTGAAAAGCTGACAAAAAAAAAAAAAAAAAAGGAGAAGAAACTGAGAAAATGTTGTGGTTACAAATCTAAACAAATCCAGGATGGCTGGAAAGAAAAAAAACCAACCTGCTGCAAGGAAGCGTTTGTCTGTGGGTACAATATGTTGCTGATACTCACTGAGTGACAAATATCTGTGTTATGTTTTCTTATTTACACTCCTTTGCTCTTTCTGATTTTGTTGTCATCAGAAGCACAACTACATTTCAGCAGCTCTGAGAAAGGCCGGGGCTGAGCCGGGAGAGCCCGGGGTGAGCAGGGGATCCCCAGCTGAGCGGGGCCAGCACCCCGGGGCCCTGGGCCCCTCGCCGTGTCCTGGGACAGCACACGGGACCTTCCCCGTCCCAGCAGCGGGAACATGTCCCTGGCACAAACCTGCAGCTGGCACAGCAAACCCTCCTCTGAGCGGCCAGTCCCCAAACGCCGCTGTGGGACCTGCGCGCTGCTCTGTGAAAACATCCAGCTCAAGACTGCAGTTTAAAATACATGGATTTTTTTTTTTTTCGCCCTGAATGCCAGCCCTCCTTGGTCAATCCCGTAGTCATCCCAGTCTCTTTGTGGATCACAGAGCAGCAGCGGCGCAAGCTCCACGGGCCAGTCCTGCCTGCAGCCCGTACCTGCAGCCGCCGCGGTGCTGGCCGGGCGCAGCGAGGACATGGAGCAGCGTGTCCCCACGGCCAGGCCCCGTGTCACCAAGCCCTGCCGGAACATTTCCACTGCCTCCCCGAGACCTGCCCTGCGCGATGCACACACGGCATCCCGACAGCTGGGGCAGAGCGGGGAGGCGCAAGCACCACATCAACACCCATCCCACAGCCAATTTGGGCAGCGCTGATTTTATCTCCCGAAGCAGGACCCGGTTCCAGCGCAGAGCCCCCGCAGACACAGGGTGGAGGGTTCGGGTTGTCCCGGGCAGGAAAGCTGCTGCGCGGGGCTGGGGACGGGGGGGCTGCACTGCCAGGAGGGCTTTTGGAGCAGCAGGTCACACAGCTGCACGGTCGCGATGGACATTTACCTCCAGCGTTCAAGCCAACAAAGATCATACCCCAAGGGCTGTGAAATAACCAGCCATGCCGTGAATACTGGGCAGAGACACAGCCCAGTACTGAAAAGCCGTCCTTGCCTGTTCCTGAACATCATTATCCACACATTGTTAGAATGAACTCAGAGTCCTATATCCAGCCAACATTTTTACCAAGTTTTGCTTTGGGTATCCATGGAGCTTCTTAGACTAATCTAACAATCAGATTTGACACTACTGGTCTCCAATAAATAAGAGCATTTTTTCATCTGTGGAATAACACTAATCAAAAACTCTGCAGGCTTTTCCATATGCCATGATAAACTGGGAAAAAAATCAACTGTCACTCAAGTCTGACCAAAAAAGCTGTGAGCAAGGTCCTTCTGACATGACTGTGCTGGATCAAGCAGACTTGGCTGATTACAGCCCCTCCACCTGCAGATGAGCATCCTCGCGAGAGAGAATTTTGTTTGGCAAGACGGACCAGATTCACTGATGATGACAATAATTACCTGGGAACAGAAACACCTCCTGTCAACAGGAAAGGGAGCTTGCATTATTCATTGGATTAGACTTTATTTTGTAATCTTTTAGGTCATTTTGATCTTCACTGATTTAAAACCAGGCAGAATCAACTACTAGAACATATGACAGTATCAGTTTAAAGAGAAGGGAAAATAGGTGATATATACCTCTTCCACATCAAACCCGTTTGACATCACAGCTGTAGGTGTCACCGTGCAGAAGCATTCCATTTTGTCAGTCAAATTGCTACCACACAATTCATTTCTGAGTCAGCGATATGTACATCAGTATGGGATCTCTTGGCTCTGCTCACACGCACAGTGACGGGCCACAGCTCGCTGCATTAATCCCGAGCGGATCATCTCAAGCGAAGGACACCAGGATGATCCCAGAGCTCCCTGTCCATGAGGAGCGGCCAGCAGAGCGCAGCCACACAGGGCATCGCTGGGCACGTCCCTCTGCACAGCCCCGCGCCAGCGGGTCCATCTGCCTGTGCCGCAAACCTGCTCGCAGACACCTCTGCACATCAGGCTCCTGCCAGCAGGTGACAAGCACACCCAGCAGCTTCTTGACAGGGTGAGGTGAGGAGGCCAGAATGTACAACTGTCCCTAGAGCAAGCAGAGGCACCATGTCCTTCAGGAGCAAGAGCCTTGTTCATTAATTTTTGCCTTTCAGAGGTACAGTGCCAGGAGCATCTCCGTTTCCCCTGAACACCTGCAGGCGCCTGAGCTGCTCCACACGTGCAGACGTGAAGTGGCCGGCGCAAGGCAAGGCTTAAGCAAATCAGACCGCTGGCCTGGCTTTCTCAGGCTTGCTCAGACTTAAAAACGCAGCCTTAGGAAGGACAGGGATACTCGTCTGTCTAAATCCCCATTTTCTTTTCTGCTGGTGCACTTGAATGAGCATTTGTCAACCCCTCTCCACTTGCTTGTTGCAGGAACACATTTGGGTTACACTGCAGGCCTGACATAGCTAACAAATTCCCCCCCAGCACGTCTTGGTATAGCTCTCAGTACCCTCATCTTTTCCCCAGTTCTTCCTCTCCAGACTGTGTGTGAATTTTCTCTCCTTTCCCTCCATCTGTACTGCTTCTATATTTGTTCCTTTTTGCCTAACAGCTCTCCTGTCCCCCTGCTTTATTGTTCCAGCTGAGCAGAGGACAAGCTGCTCGTTGTGGTGCCAACTGCATCCTTACGGTGCTACCCACAGTGTGCAGGGAGCCACCAGGGTGAACAGGGTTTGGTGCGATATATTAGGGTCAAGTTCTCCTTTCCATACTGTGAACTGTTCTAAGAGACTATTGCAGTCTCAGCCACTGACAAGCAGAGAGAGAAGGGACATGGTATCAGGAGTTTGGGGGCAATAGCAATATGCAGATGGGGCTGCCATGCACTTTCTCCCCACCCCATCCCAGGTCACTCGGTCCCTCGCTGCTCTGCAGGCACACACGCAGCCTGCCGTGCTGCTGACCTGGCTGAAGCGCAACCCTTTATTTCCAACCTGTTATTTTGCTTTTCCAGCAATCACCACATCCACCAGCAGGACTGTGCCCCACAGCCTGGCAGTGCTGCCCGTGGGGCAGCGGCAGCAGGAGCCGGGCGGGAGGTGATGGGAGGTGATGGGAGGTGGTGCAGAGCTGGCTGGGAGGTGATGGGAGGTGGTGCAGAGTGTGCCGCTGCTGCTGCCAAGTCAGGAACGGGGCCAGGCTCCACCAGGCTGAGCCAGCCCATATGCTCTAACACCCCCTGCCCCCGCCACAACATTTACCAGATGTTCAAGTGCACACTTTTGATTCATCCTATGGTAAAGGTTGAAAACATTTTAAAATGAAGATCCAAGCACATGCTGTCACTGTCTTCAAAAATTAGAGTGTTTGGAGATGAGGTTTTACTTCAAGATCATCAAAACAACAGGAGGAGGGGAAAAAAAATGCACAAAATCATTCAAGTAAGAAATCCAATCTTAGCCAGTATAAAATTTAAGTAAACTGTTTGGACATAAGAGAAACTGAAGAGAAAGAAAATGCATGAGCAAAACCTCACATGCTTAACTCAAACTCCACCCGTGAGCAGGAGCCAGGCTGCGAGACCTGCTCTCCCCCACGCTGGACCTGTGTTTCACAGAACTGCTTCACGGTGGCTGTGCTGGACGGACGCAGCCCGGCTCCAGCCCTCCTGTGCATGGCGCTGCGCCCCGCGGCGCTCCCAGGACTGCACCGTCATCCCCGCTGCTCTGCAGCCCCGCTCGCCCACGCAGCACAGCAGCTGCAGCTTTGCTGTCCTGGACACCTTCTGCGTGCCCTGCATTTCAGGAAAACCTCCTCCAAACAGAACATGAATCTCCCATTAGCCTTAATAGCACCTACATTTCAACAAGGGAAGAAAATGTCATACAATATTAATCGTGCAATTTTGTTAACAGCACACGCCGTACCTGCGTGAATAGCCGCACAGTTTACACCCCCTTTTGTCCATCTGATCTACTTTCAGAAGGATTTGCACATATTGTTCTTTACCTTCATGCCAACCACAGGCATTTACCTTCCAAGCAGTATTTGGAGCATTCAACGTACTTGGTGTATCAAAAAAATGCTCCTCCCTCTACTCTCCCTCCTTCGGGAACAACCATCCTTCTGCAGCCCCTGAAAGGTCCCTGACGGGTCAGGAGCAGGAGCCACTCCAGGGCTCTGCAGGGACCACCTCGGCATCTGCCCCACCACTGGCATGAGACACCCCCTGTGTTTGGGCCCATTAACCTGATGACAACAGCCTGATGAGTTAATGCCTAGATAGACACAGTTGGCAGCTTCTAATTAAATAATTACAGCTGCCAAGAAGTTGGAATGTTCCACTAGAAAGCCAGATGTCAACTTTGTTGGTCCTCAAAAGTTTCAAAAGAAATGACTTTGGGAGATGTGGACAGAGGTTCCTGTGGCTCCAGGTGAACCCTGCGGCAGAGCCAGGGACGCGGCCGAGCGCCGCAGCCCCCGCAGCTCCGCCGCAGCCCCCGCAGCTCCACTGCAGCCCCCGCAGCCCCCGCAGCTCCACCGCAGCCCCTGCAGCCCCCACAGCTCCACCGCAGCCCCCACAGCTCCACCGCAGCACATGGCCCTGGGCGTCACAGACGGGATCCAGATCACAGAGTGATTTGGCATCACAGTCATCGCTTTAGCTTTTACCTATGGAGGCACCTTTGAAAAATCCATCTCTGAACCATATCAGTGTCAAAAATCCACAAAACTGATAGAGGCCAAATGCAAAGCCTGCTGAACTGGGTAATAGTCTTTCCAGGAACTTTACTTGAATTAGGTTTTCCATGCACTGGTGAGAGAAGATTCTGTGACACCTACTACATACTTTCACTCTCCAAAATTCGTAAGGTACCTCTCGTGTCAGTACCTAACCCTAGCTGTAGTGATGGGGAAGCAAAAAGCAATCCTTGAAGGTAAAAATTTGAGTAATATGAAAAACAGGAGTCTGTGCAAAACCCACCTTCATCCTCTCTTCAATTAGCAAACCATTGTGCCTATAAAGAACTTTTTTTCCTGATTTTAAATATAAATGCAAACAGAATTTATTCTCATCCATTCCTTTAACTACATTAATTCTCCTTTGATAGCTTGTACAAGACACTATGATTTCAAACACAAGAAGCCTAATGATAGAAATCATCCATCCCTGTTGGAATATAATCGGATCTATGACCTTAGAACCATTCTGCTAAGAAATCCAGCTAGAAAACTAATTTTAAGTAAATCTGTGCATGTCCAAAATACAGATGGCTTTTCAGGATGCTAACTTAAGCACCATTACACAAGCAAATCAGGGCTGCCTGTTGAGCTGAGGCACAAGAGTAGATGGCGCTGATTCCAGTATTACACACAAACTATTCGCTTCCTGATACATCTTTCATCTCAAACTTTTGCCAGCTCTCCAGGTTCCCGAGCCTGCTCACTGTGAGCGCCGCATGCAGCGCGGCAGCTCTGCCGGCAATGCGTGCTCGCTCTCCAAACCCTTGTCCAAAGCAGCAGCTGGATAAAGCCCATTTCTACAAATGCACCGAGGAAATGGTCCATCCTTCACCCTCTTGAAATGAAAATGGAGGAAAACAGCCTCATGAACCTCTCGAATATGTAAGCACAGCAGTTGTGGAATGATTTTCTGATACAGAATTATAGAATCAAAATTACCCTTGTGTTACCATTGGTAACAATGCCTCTACCTGGATATCGATTTGGAAAGTTAATGAGCCTGCTAGAGCTATCAGCTGAAATTGCCACAACAGTATGTGATCTGATGTGATTGCAGTAAGCAGGGCAGATACTTCTCATTATGAGGATAGTTTGTTTTTCATTGGCATGTTGCATAACGAGGCACAGCGACTTGTCTCTCTCTGCTCCGAGCCCTCGTTTCCAAGCACATCAGCTGGCTCCGAGCAGGCCCCCTGATGGAAAGCAGCCGGGGGGACGGGATTTTGTTTTCCCTTCGCTGCGTGTAAGTGTGTCAGGTTTGTTGACAGATGGCTTGGCTGACTGTGCTTGACTATTATCAAGCCGCTATTACCTTTGCAAATGGAATCCCATTTGAAGACGTTCTGTAATTAAATCTGCAGTGTGTTTGCAAGGCTGATGCTGCATCCTGCCCGGAGAGGGGCAGCGGGCGAGGCGGTGGGATGCTGATGACCCCGGGATGCTGATGTCCCCAGCAGAGCCAGCAGCACCCTCCAGCCCCAGCGCTGGGCTGCTTCTGGCAGCCTGTGCTGCCACCTAGCCAAGGCTAAGCCATTGGGTTCAGCCTTGCTTTACATTTGGAAAGCTTAAACTGAAGCATAACCCCTCGGATCTAAATAAAGCCTCAGTCCACAGCAGATACAAGGAAATGTGCGCTCTTTGTGCTTGGAGAATCGTACAGTCAGCAGAAGAGAGCAGCTTAAAACAGATAGTTATGTTGCTCTCAGAAATGTCTTATACTTACGGTAGAAGACATATTCAGTGTAGCTGGACCAGACCTTGTCGTCTGTGTACTGGTTGACAAAAGAAGCCGTCACTGAGGAGTTACAGGCCACCATGTGGAATCCACACTCGGACAACATGTCGAAAGCCCTCTCCAGGTGCTTGAACTTGAGATAAAACCTGGAGGTGTACCTTTCTGGAGCCCTGTCTGGATCTCTGCTTTCATTCAAAGTTTCTCCAAAGACCTCTTTGACCAGAGCAATCCTTCCACAAACCAAAATCCTTGGAACCCTCCTGAATTTGGCATCCGCTTGGCTCTCTCTGCCAACAGTGCATGACCCCCGGTACCCGATGGTAATGAATCCCCATTTGCGATCAGGTGGTAAGAGCGATGAGGGTGGGCATATTCTCGTGTCACTGCCTTGAGAGACCTCTTCATAGTCACTGTGGCAATAATCATCCGGGCTTTGCTTGTTGTCATCGGGAGTCAGGAGTTTGACCAGGTCTGGGAGCTGGAAGTACTCAGCCTCCCGCCTGAGCCGCCCCTTCTCTGGGAAGTGGTCAGGCAGAACCACCTGCTTGTCCCTGAGATAGTCCAGAATGTAGCGGAAAAGGAAACCATCTCTGTCAATGAAGAACCTTCCCTTGGAGTCCTTGGCCAGATCGTTGGCTGTGTCCCTCTTTGGGGTGAACATTTTCCACAGCAGGGAGTGAGGGGTGCCAACCAAGGTGGAATGGCGAGTGAAGTAAACCTGGCCGCCCACGTTTAGCTCCACTACCTCTGGGAAGGAGGGCAGCCCTGTCCCCTGCTCTCGGGGGGGAAGGTAAGTCCTGCAGTTGCCACTTAGAGCCATTGTACTTTAAACCAGAAATCAGCAGCACGAAGCAGCAGGACTCTCGATCACATCGAAGTGTAGAATAAGGCTCCCAACATTAAGGAAAAACAGGGGGGAAAGGAGAAGTGAGAAAAGAAAAATAGCCAAAAGGTTTGTTTAAAAAAAATCTGGATTGTCCACGAGTGACAGTGTGGCAGAAGTGGCTTACAGCCTATGCCACACAGGCTGGAGAGCAATCGCTTCATGAAACGCAATCACATCATTACATCTTCCAACAAAGCCATCAAAATCAAGGTCAAGCCAAGCCTATGGTCATTCACAGGTCTGTCAAAAGGGAAAACAAAATAAGACACAAATTATTCTTTCAGGTATCACAGAAGCTGCAACAGAGAAAACCGGATCAGTTTAGAAAGCCAAGCTAGATCTCCTGCTAAATAGGTCTGTTTCTCTGCAAGTTCTACGCTTCTTTTTCACAAGTGCTAATCAATGAAAGGACTACATATGACTCCACCGTTTAAAAGAAAACACATCCTTCATCTTTAAAGAAACATCTAATTTAGACATGCACGAGGGAACATGAACATCGACTCTTACCTTGGTTACAATTAATGCATAGCTCTTGGAAAGGAAAGCAAAATTTCAAGACACTCAGAACACACATACAGCCACAAAGGGTCCAGTCGGTATGAAATCCGATCCCGGCAAAGGCAGGAAAAGTGTTCTCAGCAGCATCCATGGAAATCTCAAGAGTTAAACCGAGTCACTGGAAAGTTAACCGTGGCAGGTGACGAGGGAAACCAACACATACCGCACGATGGGGGCGCAGGAAAAAAACCCAAAAAACCCAAAACAAAACCACAACAAAACCCCCGAATCGATCCGACGGGGCTCGGGGAGCGGGGCGGCTCCGATGACTTGCAGAAAGCTGCGCTAAGGGCGGGCGGCTCCGGCGGCGGCATCACCCGGGCGGCGCGGCCGTGGCCCCCCCGGAGCGCCGGGCGCTGGGGCCGCCCCGCTCCGCTCCGCCCCGCCGGGCGTGCGGCCGCCCCGCGCGGCTCTGCGCGGCTCTGCGCGGTTCTGCACCGCTCTGCGCCGCTCTGCTCAGCGGCGCGGGGCCGGGAGCGCGGAGGGCGATGCCGATTGCATCATCTTAAAGGAGTCGGGCCGGGATGAGCGCCCGCGCCCCGGGCAGCACCGAGACAGCGCCGGGGCCGCTGCCGGGGGGCGGAGGGGACTGCAGCCCGCTCCAGTTCGGGGAAAGTTCCGCCCCGCTCCGTTCCGTTCCTCTCCGTCCCGCTTCAGCCGGCAGCGAACGCTCCCTGCCCGCCCGCCGCCCAGACGTGCCTTGCCCGGCTCCGCGCTGGCACGGGGGGGCTTCAGCCGGCGGCGCGGGCGGGGAGGGAGGCAGCACCCGGGGCGGGAGCGGCTGGCGCGGGGGGGCTCCCGGCACGGCCCCCCGGGGCGTTCCGGCAGGAGCGGGGCTCTCGCAGGCTGCTGGCGCTGCTCATCTCCCCAGCAGCGACCCAGGAAGGGCAAGAGCCGGCAGTGAGGGGACCCGGCCCCCCCGCGGCCGGGGGCAGGTGGGTCCCCGCAAGAGCTTGGCGTGGCGGGAGCGCTCCCGCACCCGCTGCATTTGCCGGGTCTCAGCGGGGATCCGCACCCGCTGCATTTGCCGGGTCTCAGCGGGGATCCGCACCCGCTGCATGTACCGGGTCTCAGCGGGGATCCGCACCCGCTGCATTTGCCGGGGCTCCCGGGGCCGTGGCTCCGCGCGCCACCGCGCGGCCGCCCGGCGGCAAATCGCGGGTCCGGCGCTGCGGGAACGGGCGGCGGAACAACCGGGAGCGGGGCCGGGGGTGCGGGCGGGCTGGGGCTGGGGCGGCCCCCTCGCTCCGGCCGGCGCACGCCTCGAGTTAAAGCAGCTCCGCACCGAACATCCCCGAGACGCAGCCCTGAGCGGCCGCCGCGGCTCGGCACAGCGCGGCTGTGTGCGCGCACCGGGCACCGCGCAGGACGGTCCGGCTGTGTGTCTCGTACACATCGGTTCTGGGCAAAAATAGGTTACTCAGAATGATAAACCTATGGTAAAATAAAGCCTTTTACTCAAACATTAACTAAAACCTGGAGCTGAGAGTGAACGTGGAGCTTTCGAGTGAAATCTTCATGTGGGGAAGTCACCGTGTGCACGTTTTTTGCTGACTGCACTTCAGTTGCAGGTACTTCAGTGAGATTCATCTGAAAACATGGCCATAATTTAAAAAGTTAACATGCCTATGTAAAAAGTACAATTTTCAAGGCTAAGGCAGAAAATCATTAATTCGTATACTTACAGACTTCAAACCTGAGAGCTGAACAGTTAATCAAACCCTCGATTTTTACCTTATTCGGTTCATTAATTCTGAAGCAACTACTGGACTCCTGAGCCAAGGTTCCATCTCTTCTGGATCCGATTTCTAATTTTCAAACCAGCAGAATCTGGTACTATTAATACTGCAGAGTATTAGCTCTGAAGGTGAAAAGGCAAAGCATTGTCCGTCTGCACCTGCAGTTCCAGTGGACCAGCTGCAGAAGTACTTACCAAGTGCTCCACAACCCTTACAAAGTAGGTTCAGGGGTGTGATGTGAGAGCATGTTCACTTAGATGTCTTCATTGCTTTTTTAGGAGTCTAGGACACTCGACGCGTACGGGCTTTACCAGCTATGTGACCAGTCAGATGAACTGATCGCTTTCTTTGGGCTTTAAGCTCATTACTGCTGCCTCTATTCAAAGCAAGGGGTATTGCATCAGCTTTTTCAAATACTTTACTTATTAATGTCAGTTAGTATGCTGTAATAATTTTAAAATCAATTTTCATAAAGCCAGTGATGCTATATTGGCAGGGCTTGAAGAATCAATTCACTCCGCACAGTAAAAATTGATCTTGTTCAAACAAGCACCAAAGCCATTTGTGATCACGCAGTATGATTAAGATTCAAATCACCGAGGTGGGGGGATAAAGTTCACTGGGGTAGAAGCTCTGGGGCTGAACTGAGACAGCACAGTAAGTCTGATGTGCAGGTGCTTAGGGACTGGCGTGGTGATAAGAGAGTTTTATAAAAAATGGTGCTTCCTGACGAGCTTCTGTGAAGCATTCTGACATGGATACCGTGTGATTACTGAATATAGAGATATTTAAGCTCCAAGTCTTTTCGAAACATTATAATCAGAATTGCCCTTTGAAAAGAACAAAAACCTTGGAATTTTAATCACAACAGCTTTAGAAATGCATCTGCACTTTTCAAATAATAAATGAAAGAAATTCAAGTCTTGCTTTTATTTCGTTACACAGGATGTTCCAATCATTTTACTGTATCATAATATAAATTTCCTTTGATGAAATGACTTCAGTAGTAAAAGCATCACATACTGCTTCCCTGCTAAATACAAGCCCTTGGCCAAATCCATCAAAATGCAGCCTGAGAAGAGTGAAACTTGGAAATCCAGGCCAAATACACCGGTGACCTAAGTGTAAAATATGTGTCAGGACCACACAAAGGTTCTTACGCATTCAGCTGCAGAACCAACACAGCTCATTTGAAGAGCAGCTGCAGTTCTGATGGAACAGAAAAGCAGCATCGATCAGAGGGAGGAAGATGAAGTGTATTCCACTTTAACAGATGCCTATGTAACCTTCACTCCGGCCAGGGGAAAACTGAGCCTGAGCCTAAAGTGGGTGTTCCAAAAGTCACAGCAGAGCTGTGCTTAGACCTGGTACACGAAGATGTGACATCATTCCCAGGTTTGAGGTCATTCCTTACGACAAAGTGCTAAATTAGCATCCGAGCTTTCAGGAAATCATGGGACAACTGACTTCATCACACTTTGAGGGTGCTGAAAAAAGGTCGGTGTCTCAGTAGAGGCAGCAATGACTGTTAGAAAGAAAGGGGAGGATTCAGCTGGGGCTGTAGTAGCGATGGTGTGTGTCGTACATGTATCACCTCACATCTCGCAGTGTGAATACACAAGCTATAAATACGAATCAACGCGCCTACGCATAATGAGAAATGTAGAAGCTGTTTATCAGCATTTAGCAACACCGTGCGGAGCTTCAAAGCTCTCAGAGAAGTACTGATAATTTCCATCAAAAATGGAAGGAGTAATTCTGGGAAGAGAAAAATATCTAGGCTGGATTTTGGACAAAAGATTTCAGCTAAAAAACCACATGGGAACTTTCATCACTCTGGGTGATTTTTACACACACTAGTTAAAATAAAAATTTTAAAAGGAAGAAAAAAACCAGTACTTGCAGTTCCAGGCTTACACTTTGATTCAGAAATGACTTCAAGGTGCCACCTCAGGATCCTTCAGCCACATATCGTGCATCATTCAGTGCTCCTCGGCAGCCTCATTTCTGAATACCCAGCCAATGCAACATTTGGCTGGGGCAAAACTCCAGCCGGCCAGAGAGAAAAGTGCTGTTTCTGAGGAGGGTGGCACAGCAAAGAGAAAAAGAGAAGTCTGGCCCAGTCCTGGCTCATTATCAGAGCAAGGGAGCGGGGTCCCGGCTTCCCCAGAACCAGACCTCGTGTCCTGGGGTGGGTGCAAGCGCTTCTAGAGAAAACTTCCCATCCAGGCTCGAACTGCAACAAAGAACAGTCACAGAGCCCGGGGAGGAATAAATTCCAGGCTGTTGCGGAGTTCCAGCCCCTTAACGTGGCCACTCTCGAAAAGGTGGATCTCATTCCCAGAGTGGAGCGGGCTTCACATCACTCAGGGAGCTCTAGAAACTGAGTTCCCAAGAAGTGAGCCAGGCAAGACAGCGTATGAGACTGAGCTAAAATAACACATTACCCACTGATCCAGCAGTGCGAATTACATGCAGTGAAAATCTCATCTGCTGAAATCCAGCAGCATGTGTGAATAAAAGCTCTAACAAATCTTTCACTTTGAAGAAAAAGCATAAAGAAACACTAAATGGCAGAATCTCCCTACGAAAAGGATCTGCTAGCAAAAGAGCATCAGTGCCATGAAGTAGGGTTTATTAACAAGTATGTAGTAAAGCCGCATACAGATTTGCCCTTGATCTTTTATTCATAACTCAAGTGTGTAATGTATTTTCATTAAAAAAGGCAAAGGGGAAGAATCTCTTTCACAGCTGCTGAGCACGTGAGCACGGGCACAGTGCAAGGCAGACAGCCGGAACAGCAGACACGCAACATTTCTTCCATCATGTAACATACAGAGTGTGGGCACAGCTTCTGCAAATAAAACTGTGCACTCCTTCTGTCAAACACCAAATCCAGAGCAAATTCATTGCACAAGGTTCTAGGTTTTAAAGGCTGACAGTAAGGGGAATCGTGTTCCACTGATTTAGATAGCAATCGTTGTACATCAGATAACATTTTGGCCAAGAACTGATATATCCAAAGCCAGCAAATCCTTTAGAATTTCATGGACCAAGCGATCCACTAAACAAACAATCCTGGGGGTTTCTGGTACTGCAATAGACCCCCTGTGCATGGGCGGACAGAGACCTCACATGCACCCACATCAGTGTGAGGGTTAAACTCAAAATTTGTTGTTTTCAGTCATCTTCTGTAAGCGACTCCCTTTCTCTCTTACAAGTTCTGCCATAGCAAAGCCTCCTTCAGCAGCCATTGCCTCCCCTCCTTTTTCCCTTCCTCCAACAATTCCAAAGTTGTTTGCATAACACTTTTATTCTCAGTCTAGTTCAAATGACCCCATTACTAACACTGGTGCAATTACAGTGTGTTTTATAATGTTACAGCTAAAAGAAAGTTTGCTCCTCACTGGGTAGCATTATTTTGACATCAGCACTGTGTAACTAATTTTATAAGTATCTTTTCCCATCTTGGAGTCATTTGAAGGCCTCTTGCAAAGCCAGATCCCCTGTTCAGATAAGCCCAGGCGCAGCTGGAGCTGGTCCCTCAGGAAACAGATGGTGTTTAGTGCCTTCCCAGGCTGGACCTGTGAGCTGGGCTATTCTTCACGTGAAGCCCTTGCCAAGTGCTGCGGGAAGGAGCAGCTGTGTGCCTGCAATGCCTGCCCGAACCTGGAGCCCCCGGACCTGGACACACCGCTGCAAACCTGGCTGAATCTGTCCTGCAAAGCTGTAACTTCGATACTCTCAAGCATGTTGAGATGCCCAGTGCAGAGAGAAATAATTAATGACAGCTCAGCCTAAGCTGTGAGTAAATTCTAATAATCTAAGCAAATCCAAATAGATTTCTAGCCAAAGAGCATTTCAACAGCAGATCACAACTAAACAGCCCAGTGCCTGGGATTTGGGTCTCATTTTACTGTCTAGTGAACTACAGCAAAATCACCCAGTTCAGCAAAGTGGCACTAAGTCAGCAGCGGCAGATGCAGCCCGCACACTCCACAGGTCTCCCGTGAAAGCTGGGATCTCCTCAGTCTTCAAACACGAATTCACTGAAAGTATAACTTTGCAAGAAGCAGCTTATGCCACAGTTACTGATCTCTGTAATATCTGTAGTTATAATTCCCCCACCATTATTTCATTCGGTTCTACAAAGATGCGTATTTTCTGGGGGGCTGTTCTTAGGAGGTACCGTATATGCTGCACCACACGGTGTGTTTTGCAGCAGAGGCTTGTAACAGGACTATGATTTAAATACAGTAATCTCCAGTGGCAGTCATGAGTCATCTCATTTTGAAGGTTCAGCTAAACCCCCTCAGCCAGGGTTTGCCCAACCTGGTCACGACAGAGCCCCCCTGAGCGGGCAACACCGGGCCCCTGGGCAGTTAATAACAAATTCTAATTAGCAGTCCGAGTACAGCCTTTTCCCCTGGCCCTACAGGAAAAATAAAGGAGTAAAATGATGAAAAACTACAGGGATAAAAAGAGTGAATGACAAAGGACTGTGAAGGAGCTTCTTCACATGAGGGTGTCTCCATGGTCCCGGTCGTTTTTCTCAATTCCACAGCATTCCCAGCTCCTGCAGCTTCTCTGTGAGGGACGGGCTGACAGTTCATCTTTAGTAAAGACAAGAAGATTCATGGCTCTAGCAAATTTTTTGTCTGGGCTCAGGAAAATATTGATTTTATTTAATGTGGACATATGAAAGGGAATTAAGGTCTAGTATTAAATGACAGCAACTATTTACTTTTCACTCAGCAGCACCATCGCCATTGCCTTCAGTGCCTGCGGTTTCCCACAGCTCTCCGATCGGAGCAGTGAGCAGAGCACACCCTGATCCTCTGGGAGATCCACACACATCACGGGCAAAGTGCCCACACGGGGGGCAGAATCACTGCCTGGGACCAAGCCGCGGCCTGGAGAAAAAAACCATACCTTAAATGAACCGCGTGCAAAATAATATCTCTAGGGCTAAAGTCCCCCCAGTGATGTCAACAAGAATTCTGTCTGAATCATGTGAACAGCATTTGATCCCTGCCCTGCTCCACATTTATACAAGGACTTGCAATACCATTTCTTCTGATGAATAATAGGAAAAAAATCCTAATTTTTGACAATTAAAAAGCTGCTTATTAATAAATCCCTCTGTTAACACTAAACCTTACTGAAATCCTGCCGGTGTTCGCTGTGCGTGTAACCTGCAGCGAAACGCACACTTTGCCTCCGGCTGATCCTGCCCCGCATCCGCTCTGCCCCGTCACCGCCGCGTCTGCCGGCGGGGTTGCCGCTGGTTTTTCGGACAGGTGATGCTGATGGAAGGATTAACAACTATCACGGATTTTTTAATACGTCATTGCTGGCTGCGGCAGGAGAGAATAGCAGGACACCCCAAGCCGCGGCTGCACAGTTACAGCCTCACCCGCTGGCCAGCGGCGCTCCTGGTGTTTCGCAGCTGGGCTATCGACTCTCGGCACCAGCAAAAGCAGTAAAAGGAGGCACTAACCACTGATGCTTTAATGCCAAGTGAAACCTGGACAGAATTTTATTCTTTGCATTTACTTAAAAGCCAGTGTTTTGCTTTTCTTCAGATTTTAGGCAAAGCGATGGAAGACAGAAGCCATGAAACTTCGAAGCCCCAGGGAGGCCTAACAGCGCGGGGAAAAGCGCCCGCGGCCCAGCGGGGTGACCGGAGCCGCGGGAACCGGGCCCGCCGCCGCCTTGGCTCCGCTCCGTCCCCCTGGCAACGCGCAGTGACGTCACGCGGGCAGGGGCGGTGCCGGGGCGGCGCATGCCCAGCAGAGACCTTTGGCCCGGAGCGCCGTGCGCACGCGCGGTCACGCTGCCCCGGAAGTGCTCGCGTCGCTGGTGACACGTCGCAGGGCGGCGGGTGCGGGGCCGGGCCCGGGGGGTCGCAGGTGGGTCCGCGGGGCCGGGCCCGGGCCAGGCCAGGCCAGCGCACGGCGCCGGGGAGGGCGGCAGGGCCGCCGTGAGCTGAGCGGCGGGAGGGGAACTCCCGGAGCGGCCTGTGTGTGCTCAGGGCTGTGGGCGGCCCTGTGGGGTCTCGGGCGGCCCTGGGGTGTCCCGGGCGGGTCGTTTGTGCATTTGGGGGTCACTGGTGGCCCCGTGGGGTCCCGCGCGGCCCTGGGAGGGTCCCGGGCGGTGTGTCCGTTGCTCCCCCCGCAGCCCGGCCGCTCTCTTGCAGACACCCGCCATGTCCGGGTTCGACAGCTTCAGCACAGACTTCTTCCAGACCAGCTACAGCATCGATGACCAGCCCCAGGCCTATGATTACAGCGGCAGCGCGTACAGCAAGTAACTCCTGCGTGCCCTGGGTGGTGTAACGGGGGCTGCTGGGGAGCTGTTCGGTCGGGCTTCTTCAGTGACCGAGCCCGAGTTCAGATCCTTGTGGGACAGTGTGTTTATCCAGAACAGGGCGGGTGCTGCAGCCAGCTCCTGGTGCCGGGGATTGGGTTCCTGTTGCTCTGGTTTATGAGGAGCATAACTTATATCCTGTAAATGGAGATAGAAAGCAGCTGTATGTTAAATACCCTGCCTTCTGCATTTTGCAGCAAAGATTAGAAAATTGAAAGAAAGGTTATATAATTTTAGTTATATTGAAAAGAAATACTGTTGTTCTGTAAGTCCAACTCCAGCCACTCAGGGAGCAGAAATGAGTTCCAGTGTCACATAAGTGAGCTGCAGTGTCAGTGGTGATTCCCAGGCTTTAGCAGGGAAGCATGGGGGATGTTTCTCGGCCGGGGGGCTCTCAGGAGCCCTTCGTGTATCTCCGGTCTCAGGCTGAGGGTTTGGTCAGTTACATGGCCCCTGTGATCCCTGCAGCAGATGGAGCAGGTTGATGCCTGTTTGTGTCCTGGAAGGGTCACAGTGCTGGGGTGAGGCAGAACTCTGCTGACATGCGGGAGGAGTTCTGGATTTTTCTTGTTTGTTTTCATATTTCCGTAGTTAAATATTTATGGTTAGTGGCAAGAGCAAATTACAAGTTTGTTTAGGAACAGAGGATAACTTTGATGAGGTTCTTGTAAAAGATAGTAATGTATATTTTTATACATATCAAAACTAAAACAAAAAGTATTCCAAAGGTACTATAAAATAGTTTGTTAGCAAGTAATTGAGAATGTGTGAAACTGAAAAATTGGCCATTTTTTCTCTCTGCATCATGTCCTGTAGGGAGATGTCACAATGTGTTTAATGTCTGTCATAATTCCTTCCTGTATGTCATAATGCTCCCTGATACACGTGGTGCCAAAGTGAAGGGGGAAACTGCTTTTGGTTTTTGTTTTTGTTAAGCTCATTTTTAAAATATGGATGGTAACAAAAGTGATAGTGTGAACAACTTTGTTCTCCAACTGTGAGTTTGCAAATAAACGTTCTAAATAGCAAATTAATGCTGGTATCAAATGAGATGTCTGTAGCAATTAAAGGACAATATTTGAATAGGTTTGAGATGTAAACTTTTCCTGCTTTTTTACAGGTCTGCAGCCTGTAGTAGTAATTCAGTCATTGGATAACACTCACTTCTCCAGGCCTCTGAATTTAAACCAAGAAGCAATACTAGTGAATATGGCATGAATTACTTTGTTTAGCTTAACAGTGTGGTGTTTATAAGGATTTGAATTGCTGGACGTGGCCAAATGCCTGATTGTCCTGGGTCCAAGTAGGGGAGCATCTAATGTGACTTTTTAAAAAAGAAGAAAGGATTGTTTGCTGTGACTTATTTTCTGAAAATAAGCTTTGCTTTTGCCGGGGAGTGTTTTCCATGCCATTCTGTCCCTGTCCGTAACACACTGTTGCTCTTTGCAGGCAGTATGGAGGTTATGAATACTCTCAGCAGAGCGGATTTGTCCCCCCAGACATGATGCAGCAGCAGCCGTACACAGGGCAGATCTACCAGCCGACACAGACCTACACTCCAACTTCAGCACAGTCTTTTTATGGAAGTAATTTCGAGGATGAGCCTCCTCTATTAGAAGGTATAACTTAAGCTTGATGGCCAAAATCCAAAACTCTTCCGAGTTTGGTGATCAGCTGAGTAGCAGGGTGTGTATTCCCTGCTTCTGAAAGTGCACAGTTGATTTTAAATTCTCATTAATTTTTTTGTTTAGCTGTATTTTGCTATATGAAATACATGTTCTTGTGTGAACTGCTGCAGTTTTAAATTTGTGCTTTATTACTTCATACCAGCTGTTCTGTGGAGTTAAATGCATAACTTGACTTTATACAGCACATATGACAAAACACTTAATGTTTCTGTTGTTGCAAATATTACTTACAATCCCACTTTTTGTAAAATAAATGGATGCAGTTAGTTACAGTTGATTGGTTAGGACTGAAATGTTTCCTTGCTGAAGAGGAATGCTGGGCACTGCAGAAATGCAGTGTGGAACACAGCCTGTGCAGGGTGCCGGATCAGATCGCAGTCGGTGTCTGGGTTGCTGGGTTCAGTTTCCAGCTTGTATCCGTCACTGTTCGATACCAAACAGCGGAACAAACCCTTACTGGTTAGAGAGGTCGTCATGATGCCTCTCACCGGTACCTGTTCACGATACCTTCCACCCTCGGTGCTTTTTTTGTGTTCTTCAAAACATTATTTGGTTGACACAGATGCTTCGTAGAGCCTGAGGTGGGCAGATGGTAACTGTGTTCGGAACCGGAGTTGAGTGCACAATTGTGCTCAGGCTGTGGGGACGGAGACCTGAAATGGGACCTGGCTGGAGGGCTGTGACACTCCTTGGCATGGGACACCCAGCATTAGGAGGGCTGGGTGGTGTACGAAAGAGAAACGCACTGAGGGTCGTTAAGTACAGAGAAACTACTTTGAATTAGAGATCCTGGAGCCACCAGTCATTGGAGACTTGGGGAATCTGCATGTTCTGTGCTTGGGCTCTTTGTATGGATCTGCTTTTGGCCACGCACAGGGCAGGGTACTGGGCTAAAGGAACTTCTAGGCTGACCCAGAACACTGCTTATGCTCTTACCTGGTTCTTTAGAAACCACTTTGTCACTTCTGAGTATTTGGGACCTGGAATCTGTGGAGGCAGCATGTTTGGCAGCTGGAGGAAAGATGGAATGACTCAATTCCTGGTCCCAGTTGGATGGGGTCTGGAGGGCATTTAAAAGCAGAGGCGCAGAGAAAACCAAGAGTGAAGCAAATCGGCATGACAGGAAGAGAAAAATGAAATAAATATGCATAATTCTTTTCATGTAATTTGTAGAATTGGGGATCAATTTTGACCACATCTGGCAGAAGACACTAACGGTGCTACACCCATTGAAAGTAGCAGATGGCAGCATCATGAATGAGACCGACTTGGCTGGACCAATGGTCTTCTGTCTGGCTTTTGGAGCCACATTATTACTGGTAAGATATTGATTGCAAAATATTACAGTTTGTGCATTCATATTCTTGGAAACACTGGGAAAAAGCCAAGTTACTTCTGGGTTTACTGGAAGTGACTTCTTGGCACGTAGGCCAAAAAAGCACATCCTGAGCAAGATTCCGGAGCTGGGTGGAGGTTCAGCAGTTCACTGACCCTTTCCTTCCATGGAGTTTGAATCCATGTCTTTGAGCTTGGTTTTTGCGTGGAAATTATTTCAATGTAATTCGTATTTCTTGTCATACTTTGCTTTTGAAGAACGTGGCTCCCTTTTGTCACAGGAATGGGTGTGACCCGTGTGCTCAGTTTTTTACCTGGTTGGGGTTTTTTTAATAGATGTTTTGCTTTCAGAGTCATACCTTGTCTTTTTGTGATGTCTCTGTTATCTTCTGTCTTACCAGGAATCAAAACAATGGACAACTTAAATATTTGAATATTTATTTCATGTCTTCATTTACGATTTTATTTTATTTTTTAGCTCTTATTGTGTTTAATATTTGAGTCTCTCTCTCTGATTTGTTTCACTGTGTTTCTTTGCTCCCTACTCTTTATTCATTGTTCTTTACTGATATTTAAGAGGCAAGGAAACTCAAAATTCATGTGAAAAAAGAGATTTCATAAGTACTGATACATCAGGCATGATTTCCAGTATCAAGAGTCAGTCTGGTGAAACACTTCTAGAGTAAACCTGCTCTCGCATTGTTTATACTGCTTAACAGGTCAGCAGCTGTTGGAGCTTCGTGGGGTTTTTTAGTTGAGCTTAATTGAAATAAGATTGTGCTTTAATGACTCAAAAGTGTCAATTATGAAATGACAGAGTAGCAGCGAACAGTCTTCCTTGTCATTGAAAGGTTCAATATTTTTTAATCTCTTTTTATTCTCTAAATGTCTTCAGGCACTGCATTTAATTTTTGTCAAAAATTTCACACTGCTGTGACATTTAGAACACAGTGTTTTGGTACCAAGGGGACTTTAAGCCTAGTTTTATAAGTAAACTTTATGGAAACTAGGCCAATAGAGTTAATGAACATGTTTGTAATAGATACATTTGGATGTTCTTTTCCTAAGAAAGTACCACTTTCTCCTTTGTGCCCTTTTTTTTTTTAGGTACATTGAGTGCAGTGAAAGCAAACAAGCTTAGCCTAGCAAAAAGATTCAAGCAAGTGTGATGGTTTTCTGTAGCGCCTGAGAGGGAGGAGGGCTGGGTTGGAAGGGAACTTAGTTTGGAAGGTGGTGCTGGGAGCCAGAGCTGGTGCCTGCGGGTCCCATGGCTGCGGAAAAACACATGATGGCATAGGATATGTAGATTTGGAAATAATGCATGTGTGCTCTCTGCATACTTGTTAGTAAGCCAAGTTCTGATTTCGACCTTGTAGAACCTACATGAGTTAATTCTGCTGTTCATATGTAGCGCTTTACAGCTCAGCTTCAGCTGTTTCTGGGAAGTTTTTGTAATGTATGTCGTGCTGTAACTTTGTGGAGTCTGTCGCAAGTTAAAGGGTTTTAGCTCTGGGTTTGTCAAGAAGTTCCTGAATTACAATTTCTTGGTCTTCGTATACTAGTTCTATAAAGATTATTATTGCAAGTAATCAATCAGCATGAGACATTAGTCGATTAAACCCTAAAGAATTCATAGTGTTTTGCAGCCCAGATCAAAGAATAACAGTTTGATCCAAATCTGTTCAAGACAAGTAGAGTCAGGGTGAATGTTCCTCCGGAATGCCTGGAACACAGAGGTGTCCTGGAACGGAGGGAGTGGGAAATACTGTCTGAATTGGAATGTAGGAACTAGGGACAAGGGGAAGACAAAGATACTCTAAAGATTGTGTCTTTTTCCCTTTGTGGGAGCCACGACTTGCTCTGGTAACTAACGGGCATTTTTCTGCTTGACTTGCAGGCTGGTAAGATGCAGTTTGGTTATGTGTATGGAATAAGTGCAATCGGCTGTTTAGGGATGTTCTGTCTCCTGAACCTCATGAGCATGACGGGCGTCTCGTTTGGCTGCGTCGCCAGCGTCCTTGGATACTGTCTCCTTCCCATGATCCTGCTTTCCACTTTTGCAATTGTGTTCTCCTTGCAGTAAGTATATAAACTTCATGATTTGGTAATAGATTCCTCTCCTATGAGATGATGAAGGAAGTTATTAAAAGGAATTTTCATATTCAGTGATGAAGCTGCATATAATTTGAATAATCAGGAATTCAGCAGTAGTGTAGTCAGTGTAAGAACATAAATATCAACGGTCTTCAGGTATTTACTGGATGAAAGGTGGGTCGATACTGGTTTTATCTGTAAGTCAATAGCTTTTAAATACATAGACTCAAATAACAGTAACAAGTTTGTTTTCGGTCAGTTTTGAATCTGACAAGTCTCAGTACCTGTAAAGTCTAAAAGTAAATATAATTTTAAGATGCAAATTTGAATTTGACAAGCAGGAGAAAATCAGTGTGATTAGTCGTAGCTATATGAAATCAGGGACTGAAAAGAGAGAACTTGCTAGAGTTAGTTTACTCACCGCTTTTGTGTTTCATATGCACAAAGTTGATTTGGTTTGGGGTTTTTTTGTGCTGTCAAAATGGAATAATATCATTCTGGAGTCTATACTGGAGTTATTTCATTTAAAAAGTCAAAGATAAAAGCTAAAATTAATCTTGGAATCTGTAAGAAGTGTTAGAAGTCCAGTTACAAGTCCTGTAAGCATATATACACAGGTCTGATACTCTTTTTATTTCTGTCTTTACAGGGGAATGATAGGGATTCTTCTCACGGCTGGAATCATTGGCTGGTGCAGTTTTTCTGCTTCCAAAATCTTTATTTCTGCCTTAGCGATGGAAGGACAACAGCTCCTCGTAGCATACCCCTGTGCTTTGTTATACGGAGTCTTTGCTCTCATTTCTGTGTTTTGAACAGACTGTCCAAACCGTTGGACTCCAGTGGGCCAAAAAACCATCAACTCGGAACATTGAATCGGACCAGAAACAACTGCAAACAACTGTGTAGTGTCACTGTTGCGAAATTTAGACCTGGTTTGAATCGTCTGAACAATGAAAACAAATGTCTCGTGTTCACTTTTGTAGGACTTTGAATACTGTTTTCAATTGACCCGAGGTGTCTATAGCTTTAATAAGTGTTCACGCTTATCAAGTTAATGTACTTTCCTTCCCATTCCTCTATATTTAGAAAAGTAACTTTTGGTTGTTTATTTGAGGACTGGCGATTCTTATTTGGTTTTTTGGTTTCTTTTGTTTGTTTTTTGTAGGGGAGTGAGGCAGGGAGAATTATTCCAGTTATAGATTTTTTTAATCAGAAAAAGTTAACAGTTAACTGCAGATGAAGTAGATTTGGGGTTCTCTGAATAAATCTGCAGTAAAAAAGAAGGTATTTCCTGTCCCCTCTTAGCAAAAGCAAAATGCGCAAATGACCACAAGCAATTAGAGTATTTTCTATATTTTAACAAATATACTCTTAAGCTATTTGGTCTCGTTTATTTGTTCATTTGATATTATTTCAGGATTTAAGGTACTCAAATTATGAATTAGAAAACAGATACTTAAAGGGATCTGTAATTCTGTCACACTTGAAATTTGAACACATTTGGATGTCTAAGTAGCTATATGTTAACTTGGATTTCTGAAGATGACTTCAACAAGAGTTTCTTTTCCTAGTGGTGCATATACTGGTAGATGAAGAGTAATCTCTTTTGCAGTACTTCCAAGAAAAACACCATTTTGAAAATGTTATGCTTGTCAGTATTGTAGTTACTGTAAAATAATTTAAGGCACATTGATTAAATTTCCTTAAATTTTGAAAAAGGTGTTTGGTTTTTCTAGTATTTCTTTTTAAATGGATTTAAGTACTAAAATAGCAACTTCAATATTGAAGCAAAATCATATTTAAAACACTTTTCAGTTAATGGATTTGAAATTTGCTTCAGCCACAAATACTTAGTGTTACATGAGAGGTATAATCTAGTTTGTGCTGTTAGTCACTCACAACAAGCCTTACCATCATAAGAAGTGGGAAAGCAAGACTGTTTTTTCTTCACATCAGCACTTGCTATTTCTTAAAGATAAGCAAGAAAAGGATCCAGCCGTATTTTAGCTCATGCTGGGAAAGGGAGGTTGGTTAAGTAGATAGTGGTTCCCCACCCCTGCCTTGGAAATGAAAAAGCTCTACCAGAGTGCTGGTTTATAACCACGGCTTCTTCAGCGCTTTAACCCAGGGGATTTCGTATCCTTGAATCTACCGCAGGTGTCAGTCTGGTGTCCACCTCTCGTGTCCATGGAGCCATCTGTTAGTCTGGTGTCCACCTCTTGTGTCCGTGGAGCCATCTGTGTTAGTCTGGTGTCCACCTCGTGTCCATGGAGCCATCTGTTAGTCTGGTGTCCACCTCTTGTGTCCGTGGAGCCATCTGTGCTAGTCTGGTGTCCACCTCATGTCCATGGAGCCATCTGTTAGTCTGGTGTCCACCTGTGGTGTCCGTGGAGCCATCTGTGTTAGTCTGGTGTCCACCTCATGTCCATGGAGCCATCTGTTAGTCTGGTGTCCACCTCTTGTGTCCGTGGAGCCATCTGTGTTAGTCTGGTGTCCACCTCATGTCCATGGAGCCATCTGTTAGTCTGGTGTCCACCTGTGGTGTCCGTGGAGCCATCTGTGTTAGTCTGGTGTCCACCTCTCGTGTCCGTGAATCGATCTGTCACAGGCTTCAGGAGTGACGCACCGACCAGCCGTGTTCCGTTAGCACCACCTGGTAAGACTGTGTGAATGCAGCTTCCAAGGAAATCTTTCCTCTTCCTGGTATGTGAACGATTCGGAAGGCTCGGCACACGTTTTTGTTCACTCTTCCCTTAGTTCTGCACGTTCTCCTAGAACTACCTTCCTGGTGCCACTAGGAGCTACTGCCCAGGTCCTTTGTTGGCTGGAGCCAGCGTGTGTTGGTGTCACTGGGAGCACTGGGAAGTGCCAGATGAATGTAAAGCCCTTAAGAACCAAACATGCACCAAACTGCTTTGACTGGGGTGACGTACTGTAACCGGCTGTTACAATGGATTTTAAAACACACATTAAAAACTTCAGTTTCCTTCCAGAAGCAAATTCAAGAGCCAAGACATTTTTCTACTTGGGTGTGTTGTTAGCAATTACCATCCTAAATAAAGGTTGAGTTGATTTAATTTATCAAAATGTTTTACCCTGTACTTCATAGTTGTGATTTCTTTGGATTAATAGGCCACATCTGCCCTGGTGCACAAAGTTCTTATTCCTTTTAATGAAGAATGTTACCTGCTGGTGGGGCTTGATGTCCTGTATTTGTGCAAATAAATTACAGTGATTACCTTTTCTAATGAGGCCAAATTAAATACAGAATTGTTCTAGTAAATATAAAAGCTCACATACTTCCTTGAGCACATCAGGTTCTAATACTAAAATATTGTGAAGCGAGCTAATGAAGCTTCCCTCGCAGGTACCAATGAGCGCTGCTCCCAGAACTCGGGCAGAGCCTTTCCAGGCCCGTTGGCAGCTGGTGCCAGCGAAGGCTCATCCTCAGCAGTTTTTATGAATCCAAACTGGAGGCTATTCGGGCCTCAGGGTAAAATCCAGACGTTTCCACTCGGGGTGTGATTTATCCCACTCGGGTGGGTGCCAACTCCTCCGTTCTTTTTCAGGCAGAATTCCCGTTTAGCTCAACGGGAGACTTGGCTGAATCAACAAGATGAATATTTGGCCAATAATTATGTCAGGCAAATCTGGACAAATATCCTCATTTGCAAATAAACCGGGGAGGGGGGGACTCTGGCCGGTACCTCCTCGGGCAGCGTCGGAGCCTGCGCTGGGACCACAGAGCGATTTCAGTGTCAGGATTTACAGGGCGCTGCCAGCTCTTACCTCAGAAATGCACAGCCTGAGAAGTATGTGCATAGAGGACTTGTGTTGTGGTGAAGGCTACAATCTGCAGAACTGAAAATCCATCTTAAAAACTTAATGTATTAACCCATTCAGGCTTGATTGCCCAAGAAAGTTGAAGGTCCTTTTGTCCTCATACCATCAAGACAAACACTGAAGACTCACAACAGGTTATGGAGGATTTTAATGAGTTCAGTGTCTTTTTCTTTATTTAATCTTCACTTTATTCATGAGTCAATCCTTTGATTGTTTTAGCGGTTAGTTCAAATGTTAATTGTCAGCAGGAAAGGTAATCTAGCATCTTGGCAAGGCTCTGCTGGAAGCTTTACTGAATCACAGATGGAAACATTTACATTCAGGATGATTTTCTCATTCCAGTGTTCCGTCCCAATTAAAAGTTCCTGGCTCAGACAAGGTTAAGAGATGTAAGGCAGCGCCTGCACTTCTCTAGTGCCAGCAGCAGATGTCCCACTGCTTGCTGCTCTGCTTCCTCAGATTCGTTCGGCCAAATTCTGCCAAACACCCGCCTGATTTACTTTAAAGGCCCCGAGTCTGCAAGGTACAGAATTACCTTTGATCACTTTATTTGGGATTTGAGAAATGTTAACAGGAGTGTTTTTATCTTTTGGAACAGAGTGTTTGAGGCAAGTCGATGGGGTTTGGATGTCCCCGTGGGGTGAACCGGCTGTTCCACCCCCTCCCCTGCTCCCGGCATCGCAGCTCGGTCTGGTGGACCCAGGGGAGGTGAGATGGTCTGACCTGCCCCTCGACGGACCCAGAGGAGATGAGATGGTCTGACCTGCCCCTCGACAGACCCAGAGGAGGTGAGATGGACTGACCTGCCCCTCGATGGACCCAGAGGAGGTGAGATGGTCTGACCTGCCCCTCGATGGACCCAGAGGAGGTGAGATGGTCTGACCTGCCCCTCGATGGACCCAGGGGAGGTGAGATGGACTGACCTGCCCCTCGATGGACCCAGGGGAGGTGAGATGGTCTGACCTGCCCCTCGACGGACCCAGAGGAGGTGAGATGGTCTGACCTGCCCCTCGATGGACCCAGGGGAGGTGAGATGGTCTGAGCGCTGGCAGATGGGCCTGACCTGTCCTTCGCAGCCACAGCTGGAGGGCAGTGGCACAGTCTCCCTGAACACCGTGTCAGTACTTTGCCCACTTTATGATTAGAAAATGGTTCATGATGTCAGGCTTATTTCTTCCTATTTCTTCCTCCCTTTAATGCACTTTATTATTACTATTCTATCCACAACAGACATGAAAGATTATTCTCTTCCTTTTGGCTGTGGCCTCTTACATAATGGTGAACTAATTCTAATTTCCCCTGCCATTCTTCTCTTTTCTTGAAAAAAAAACGTTTGACTACCCACTGCAGTCCTCAAACCCTCTTCTACAGAAGCGCCGCTGAACTCACGGTTACCCACCTTGTTTCTAGGCAGTGACATTTTCTCTTTAAAATAGTGTTGTGTGCTGCACTGAATTCCTTCTTAACCATTCAGATCATTTCTCCAATTTACGTAGATCAATTTGAACTCCAATCCAGTCTCCAAAGTGACTACAGTGCCTTCTGCTTTATCTCTAGATTTCATCCCCCAAGTTGATTAAAATAGCGAACAGTGCAGACTGAGGGTGGGGATATCGCCTGCATTTTATAGTGACTCAGTCATAGTTTTGTGCTCACATTTCAACCTTTATGGTAAATTTTTCTGAACTGTGTTTCTTGTGAAACACGAGATGACATCTGCGGCTTCCCCATCTTTAATAAAACGAGTTACCTCTGGAAGAAGATCACTAGGTTTTCTTAACCTGCTTTCTCTCTTGCCACCCCATTTTGGCTGATTTGTATCACCTCACTTTTCTTCTATGTATTTACAGGTTGAGTCTTTTAGTCCTTTTCCAGTCTCCTCACAGGCTGTGGCAGTTGCACATCCCCCGAGATCCGGAGCTTTCGATGGGGCAGTCGATGGCTCTTTGGCACATTTGTGCCCCATTGGCCTGTCCCCGCGTTCACCCCCAGGGTGGTCCCACGGGTGACTTCACCTCCCCCGGCTGGGGGGCAGGAGGGTGGGACCCTCAGCCGATTGACGGGGTCCCCAACACAGGAGGTGCCCAGAGGAGCTGAGGAGCTTCTGGGCCGTGTTTACCGCCCGCAGCCGGATCTGAGCAGGCTGCAAAACGGGGTCCCCGCCGCAGCCCCCCCGCAGCGGCCTGGGGGCAGCGGGTCTGTGAACTGGAGCCCCCCCCTTCCACTGGGACCCGTCTGAGGAGACTGAGAGCGCCGAACCTCCTCCCGTGGCGAGCGGTTATTACCGGGGAGATCCCCGCGCGAGCCCTGGCCCAGCCCGGCCGGTGGCAGCGCTCGCCTGGCCCAGCCCCGCGCCCGTTTCTTGCGGGTGTCCTGGGCCGAGAGGCCTCTGGTTTTGTCTCCTGTGGGTGTGCGAGTGCGCGTTGTGGAGCCTCGCTATCCTTATGGTGTCGTACCCCAATAACCTCCTCAACTGGTATCCGAACCTGTATTTTATGTTGTCGGAATGCTAAATAATTGTATAAACCCTGTTTCTAGTCGGTTTATCGGCTACACTTTTCCGGCTAGAATCAAGTCTGGTTTGGAACATGTTGTCCGTCCAAAACTGACTGTGGGGTTCCTCCGTGACACCGGCATTAACATTTCTTCCTCGGGTCGTCCTCTCAAGAAGCGCTTTATTTGCCCCCGTGAGGACGGTGTCTGTAGCCCCCTCGCCGCGCAGTTCCCAGGGCAGCTGCTCTGCCCGATTCCCCGAGAATCCTCTGGTGTCATTTAATAACCCTCCACGGACACACAGAAACAGCCGTAACCTTCGAGGGTTTAAGTGTTTGGTCACAGCCGGTGTTTTGGGGAGGGCTCACAGAAAAGGCACCTCGACCCATCATCACTGCAGCACTTGCTTTCCTTCCCTGTTAAGGGATCGTCGCGGATTTTGCTTTTACTTTATTCTGATCTGTTCATAGAAACTTTTGTTGTCTCGTTTGCAGCTTTATTTATTGGTCACTTACTGCTCTTGCTTTTACCACAGCACAGGCTGCTTGTTTTTTCATCTTTGCTAAAAGAAGCTGAAATAATCACACCGCAGCATTATAAAAATAGCACTCTGCATTTTAACCTTCTCAATGCCTTCCAGACATACAATTTCACCACTGAATATTGCAGGCTTTAAATACATGCAAAATAGTGGCTTTAAGCGGTTTTGGATTTTACAACACATGAGACATGGGGCCTTATTTTGCTCTGAATTGTTGTTTGTTTGAAGGAATATTTGCTCAATCCCCTGCAAATTGAGTTGCTGATTTTAGCATCAGCCTTGAGTTAAACAAATCTGGGAATTAACAGGTCTGAGTTCAGTTGCTCAGCTGTGAAATGGGTTTGTTAATTGTGCGGTCTGTGGAGGAGCTGGGCTGGTCTGGAGGCAGAGCAGAGCAGCAAACCAGAGCAATGGCATTTGATGAGAACGACAGCTAAAGGTGAGCGCTCTGCTGGGAGCGGAATCTCCTCCTTTTCCCATCAAATATGTGCATTTCAGTAAAACAATTGAATAATTTAATTACATTTTATTTTCATAAAAGCCACAGCAGTTGTATTGCTCTTAAAAGCTAAAGAATGAGAAGGGATCCATGAGTATAATCTCAGATGGAAGAAGAATGCTCTGGGTATGGATTCCAGTAGCAAGGGTTCGGTAAGAACATCTGCTTGATTAGCTGCAATTGGCTTTAACGTTTTCTCTGGCCATTTTATACTCTCCTGGAATTCTCATACTCTAAATCCTTTTATCTAAACTGTATGTACTCACCTACCATGTAACAGTAGGTTTGATCTGGAGGTTGAGAATTGCCAGTTCTCCGTGTCAGCCCCAGCTTTCTGAGAGACGCAGATGTTTCGCCGTAACCCGTAACTTCATTTCAGGATCTTTTACACTGAATGCATTTATTCATTCGCGTGTTTACACAATCAAGATAACGGTTTCAATGCCATGGGGTAGTTTGTGTTCACTTATTTAATGTTTAAATAACATTATCTGCTTTAAGTATCAATGTTTGTGTGGGGGTGTTGTTTATTTTGGTTTTTTAACTGAACAGGCCTCTCTTTCTCATTTCACTTGTTAATCTCTGTTGATTTCACTGTCATATCTGAATAAAGCATCAGAATTAAATTTTAAACATGCATATTGACAAAAGACAAGATCATAATTATAAATGATTGATTGGTCCAAGCCCACATCGCTGGATTAATTCTTCACTCCTTCCCACCACTGTTAATTTGGAATAAATTTGCAGCAATCAAGTGATCTTAACTCATGTGGTATGAAGATCTTAATGTTCTCCCTGAGCTTTAATTAAGCTTAAACAGCCTAATTCTACCTCAAATCTATTCTTATGTTTGTTTCAGATGTATAGTGATGGCAGAGCTTAAATTTGCAAATGATCCTCTTGTCTCCACATTAGGCAGTGCCAGTTTTCCCACCGGTGCTCTCTGTGTTCCCAGGCTGCAGGTTCGGCGCAGGTCGCGCTGCAGCCGGGCACTGAAACGCAGGCACCTACGGAACGGGGTTATGTGTTCCACTTGTCACTCCTAGCACTTCTCACTTTGTGTTGCAAATATACAGTGATTTATTCAGAGAACACCGGGAGGCAATAAAGCCACAAAACCTCTCAGAGCTTCAGAATGAGGTAAATAGTGGGTTGTAGTATATTTGACAAATGATGATGAAAAACACAGGATAAGAGAGGGGAAAAACACATTCCCTCGCTATGAAGTTAAGTGTAAGAGTCAGGAGCACTGTTCAGTTGGGAGTATTTTTTGGCTTTTCCCCCCATAAATAAATCATCACAGTGTACATAGTGGATGTGGCGATCCACAGTAAAATCTACCCTGAAAGCCCCTCGCCCTGCACTCCCCTCCCCTGTTGTGATACCAAGCCCTGCACAGGGCCAGGCTGGAGCGGGATCCCGGCGTGGGGTGTGCGAGCAGATGAGGATGCTCCTGGGGATGCGGCCGGGGATGCTCCCATGGGATGCAGCTGGGGATGCTCTCCCACAATCTGTAATTAATTAGCTTCATTGATTTATAGGGATTTTTGCTCCTATTTCTTTCTGATTATTCTGTCTGTACAAGTGAGTCTGCATGTTCTTTGTGTATGCAGCATTTTTGAGGAGATACTCATGTTTTCTTGCTGTAAGTAGCACTGGAGCAGTCACATCCAGCTCTCTCCTTGCTGCTGCCTCCAGCACATTTGTTTGCTTGTTTTCACTCTGGATTGCCAAGCAGATGACTGAATAACTGCAGAGAATGGTTCTTGTTCCTTCACTATTTTCAAAGCAAATACAGGCAGAATTCTAGACCCTGGAGAAAATACAGCTGAGCTAAATTTTGACACTGTGAAGTGCTGGCAGCAGCTGGATAATACTCATAAAAAACATCAAGCTGAAGCTCTGAAACCTCTCTTCAGTTTACACAGTAATTAAGGTGGAAGTGTGTTCTACTGGAGTTTTTTCCATGGAAACCTGAAGTATAATCCCCCAAACAACTCACTTCACTCTTCACTCACATGTACATGGGCTTGATGTTTAGATAGCACCCGGCTGTGTTAGTCTGGTTGCTACGGTCCTGTTTTCTTTTCCATATAACCCTTGATTAATACACTCACCATCACAAGAAGCTGGAAAACTGGTATATGAACAAGGGTATGCAGCGTGCTGGACAGAGATGGGTTTGCGAGATACAGAAACGCTGCTGGTTTCTTCCAAGAACCTTTGGCAGGATAAACAGCTTTGGCCTGCACTTGCGCACTATTGCAATCCCCTCCGCATCGCTGCCAAGATTTCTCGTGGTGGGTTTTTTTCAACCCGTCATCCCCACGCATGATTTACAGCACGTCCAGCGCTCCGGCCCCGGCCCCTCACAAACCGGGAGTAACGTTGCTCATGGCTCGGGGTGGGCGCCCTGCACAACGCACGGCGGGCTCGGACCTGCGTCACGCCATGCAAAAAGCTGGTGTCTTTGCCCAGCAAGGGCCCTTGAAGCTTTGTTCAGGTATCATCAGGTTTCTTTTATTTGCAGCCTGCAGCTAAGCAAGGTGGCAAATCTTCAGGTGATGCATCTTGGCAAGTGTTGCCTCTCAAGCACAAGAGTAATGCGTGAATGCAGCGCTTGATGAAGCTTAGAAAGCCAATAATGCTTCATGGATTATAATTCTGCTCCAGTTTTCTCCCACTATAAAGTGCCTTTTCCCCTCTTACCAGTCTCAGTCAATCCAGTTTACTAAGAAGTTGGCTAATTATTATCATCTCTGTATCACAGAGGGAAAAACCAAGACATGGAGACGGGGAACTATTTGTCTAGAGGACACTAAACAGGCAAAGCGTAACCACAGCTCAGGTCCCCAGTTCTGCTGGGAAAACAAACCAGAACAAAAAAACCCCTTTTGCTCATTAATCTATACCATTATCAATAACTTGTCTGCATCATTCTCTGAACCAATAAATTATTTGTAACAGTGGTATTTATATTGCTGCAGTTCTCAATATTTCTCACTGGTTTCAGCCTTTATTTCAACCCATCTGCTGTGGGATTCACCTGATAAGACAGATATCTGTAATGCAGATGTAGACATATAAGTAAATAAGGCACTTTTCTTATCTCAAAGCGAGTACCATAGGGGGTCAGATGAGTCACCCTGTGACCGTAAACGCCCCACAGGGTGAGGCAGCGGCGCACGAGACCCCACGAGATGAACCTTCCCAAGGCAGAGGAGGCTGCAGAGCAGGGGGTCACACCGGTGTCCCTGTGGGAGGGGGTCACACCGGTGTCCCTGTGGGAGGGGGTCACACCGGTGTCCCTGTGGGAGGTGATCCCCCGCGCCAGCCGCAGCGGGAGCTCCCGGCTGGGCTGACCCAGCACCGCTGCTGAATTCAAGCTGGCTGCTGGAAAATGCAGCATCCTATGGGTTCCTGCACACCTGAGGGTTTTGACAAGGCCACTGGTGTTTCCCTAAATCTCCTGGTGCAAGGTGTGAGCATGGGCAGAGCATCCCTGACCTGCAATCTGTATTTCACCCAGGAGAAACAGCACCAATAATGAACCTTCCTCTCAAAGTCACCCTTTGGCCTTACTTCGCAGCCAAAACATCCTGAAAACTCAAAACATAGGATTAATAAGGGGAGAAGGCAGAGCAAATATAACTTGACCTCCCAACCTGCTGCTCACCGTGGCAAGGCCTCCGTTCCAGGCAAAGGGGGAATGTAAGAGCATTTCAGAGTCCCCTCCAGCAATGTTTGGGCTCAATCAGCATCCCTGGGAGGGAGCTGGGTCTCTTTAGTTTGGAGAAGAGGAGGCTGAGGGGTGACTCATTCATGGTTATCAATGCGGAAAGGGGGAGTGTCAGGAGGATGGAGCCAGGCTCTTCTGGGTGACAACCAGTGACAGGACAAGGGGCAGTGGGTGCAAACTGGAACACAGGAGGTTCCACTTAAAGATGAGAAGAAACTTCTTGATGGTGAGGGTGCCAGAGCCTGGCCCAGGCTGCCCAGGGAGGTTGTGGAGTCTCCTTCTCTGCAGACATTCCAACCCACCTGGACACCTTCTGTGTAACCTCAGCTGGGTGTTCCTGCTCCGGCGGGGGGATTGGGCTGGATGAGCTTTCGAGGTCCCTTCCAACCCCTGACATTCTGTGATTCTGTGAAAACGAGCGAGCAAAGCCCCGGACGCCCATGTTCCCAGGCCACTAGATGGCAACCTGCGCGCACGGGTCTCCGAGCTGCTGCCGCGCCCGCTGGCCCGGGGGATCCGCCGCTCCGCTCCGGGGCCGCTCCGCTCCGGGGCCGCTCCGCGCCGGGGCCGCTCCCGCGCCGTGCGCTCGCTGCCAGCCCCGGGGCCACACGGGCACTGCGCGGGGCCACGGGGCAGCGCAGCCCCTCCAGCAGCGGCCCGGCAGACAGCCCCTCGAAGCAGCGCTGCTGGGTTGAGAACACTTTCTAACGTGCCAGAGCATAGGGAACAAATCCTCGCTTTCCTCTGTGAATTCTCCAAAGTTTCCATATGCTGTATGGCTTCATTTCTTAAAGCAAACTCCATTCCTCTTCCGAAGGGGGTGGCAGGCGTTGGTGTTTCTGCTCTCCTTTCCTGTCCACTAAAGCCCAGCGATGTCTCAAGGTGGCACCAGGTCCCACCAGAACTCAGTGGATCACTCGGGCTGGGGCTCTGGCTCTGATTTCAGATCTTGCAACGAGTTTTGTCTCTTACTGGGAACGCAGCCCTACAGCACGCTGGTGTTCCGGGTGTTATGTGCTCGTCCTTTCCAATGGAGGCTTAAAATTCTGTGTAACATCACTAAAAAAAAGGGGGCGGAGGACAATAATGGTATTTTGGCCAACTGCCATGTCACTTAGCAGGGAAAAGTTAATGGCTGTTCTAGTGACCTCCACAGTCGCTGCCATCATTTAACCAGTTACACTTAATTATGCTGAGTAATATAAAAATTCCATATGTTCCGTGAGCAAATTCCTCCTTGGTTATGGAAAACAGAAATCCAGCAGAGGCAGGAAAATGCCCGAGCCTGGCAGCACTGTCGTACAAGCTATTTTTAACTGAATTTCTCCATATTCTTTGTAAAGGAATAACCCCACTTTGTTGCCTCTGGCCATAATTAATGTGCCATAATTCAAGTCCAAAAGACATATAAAAGCAGACTTAAAGCAGAGCATTAGCTTTCAAGCAGAATAAATAATTTTGGAGAAGACCAGTATTTTCTGTACTTAAAACTCTTGTCACTGGTTTTAATTAAAGCCCATCAGTTGGCTGACCATGGCACATGCTCCCTTGAGCCACACGCTGGGCTGGGTGTCCTTGTCTGCGCCCGGAGCCCCATGGCTGCGGGAGCTGCTGTCGGCAGAGATTTCCACGCCGGCTGGAAATGGCAGGAGTGCCCAGGAGCGCTCACCTCCTGTCACTGCCTGGTTTATTTTGTTTGAAAATAACACTGTCATTTTTTGCTGGAAAAAAGGTATACAGAAGAGAGTAAACGCTTGCAAACATTTAAAAACTGTATTTAGCAATCACTCAGCTATCTGAGTTGGGTTCAACATCCACAGCTCCTTTCTCTCAGTTACCTGGTGATCAGGCAGCTCTGGGGAAGCAAAGTACTGTTTAAGCAGAAGAAACGTATTTCAGACCAAATATGTTTTGCAACAATAAGCAGTTTACACATGGGTAATGGCGAGGAGGCTGTGCTGCTGCAGAGGGCCCTGGGCTGCCGCGGTCCCAGCGCAGCAGACCCCGCCACAGCCCCTGCACTTGCGGGATCAGGAGCGAAGCCCAGTGACGCGGTTAGAGCTCTGGCCTGCCCTGCTCTGCTCCCCGCTCTGCTGCGTGTTCCCCCCGCAGCTCCCGCGCTCACGCCTGCCTGAACACATGTGCACAAGCCCCTCACTCCCCCGCTGCGGGCAGCCAGCACCAGCACAAGAGCCTCTCGCATCTCCTCCTCCCTTGCTTGTAGCCTTAGGCCATTGTGGCTACAGCAACAAAACAATTTGCTAGCAAAAATATATATTCAACAGGTCACATGTAACTGGAGTGGGCAGATGGGGGGATGAGGCCCTGGGAGCTGGGGCAGGACAGCAAGAGGGGAGCCGCTGCTGAGCCCAGCCTGCTGGCCGCACCGAGAGCTCCAGCCGCAGCTCCCGTGACAGCACCCAGCATCGCGCTCGCCGCAGGTGTGCCCCGCTCGCACAGGAGAAAGAATAGAATAGAATAGAATAGAATAGAATAGAATAGAATAGAATAGAATAGAATAGAATAGAATAGAATAGAATAGAATAGAATATTTTGGTTGGAAGGTACCTATAACGATCATCTAGTCCAGCTGCCTGAGCAGGCCAGGTGTGCCCTGTCCCCACAGGTGTGTCCCATCCCCACAGCCTCCTTATGGGTGCAGCCAGCCTGGGCCTTGTTCTGCTTCTGAGAGTCCTTTGCTGCTGGAGAGGGTGCTGGGTGTAGGTAAGGGCTCCTCTGGGGTGCTGGGACAGGGGCTGCCTGGGGAGCAGGAGGTTTTGGGGGGCTGTGCAATGGTTACTGCAGCCTAGAAAGCAGCTGGGCTGATGCTGTTGGGCTGCACCATCTGCTGCTCTGGCTGCTTTTCTGTCCGTGTGTCTGATGCTGTGCGCGCCCAGGTTCCTGCAGCTGCGGTCCTGGGTCTGCCCATGTGTGGTGCAGCCCTGCCCTGGGCTGGAGCAGGGGAGCTTCCCTCCCCTTGGGGGCATGGGTGGTGCTCAGGGCACTGCTGTGTGCTGCAAGGGAGAACAAACTCATTTCAGTATATGCTATACAGTAAAATACTTTTTGTTGTTATGGCAACTAAAATTCTAAAAATAACCCAAGGCAAAAGATTACGTACATCAAAGTGACCACATTTTATTTCACTTATGAGGGGCTTTTTAGTTGCTTCCTGTGCAAAGAATTCTGAAGTTTATTTTTTAGTTTTCCTTTGCTTTGTAATGTAAAGCCCAGAAGGAGCCGGGTTCTGCAGAAGCGTTTGCAGAGGCTGCCAAGCGACGGCTCCAGCGTGCCTTTGTCTGCAGTGGCTCGGCCGTGGTGGCAGCTGCCATACTGGAATATAAAGGATAGAAACTAAACCTGTTGGGGGTTCTTGCTCAAAATTTGAATGTATACTCATAAAACTTCATTCGATGGAGAAGAAATTTGATTTTAATCTTTGTTCGGGGCAGCAGCAATAGCTGTTTCGTGGTCATAGCTGCAAACATGTGGAGGTTATGGCTTCTGAGCTGCTGTTGTATACAGAAATAGTAACAATAATTAGGCTACTCTTAATGATTATACATTAGTATTGTGAACAAGTGGCTTTATAGGTAATCTTCATCCAGTTGCATTATTTTGGGCAACAAGAAAAGCTTCCATAGGTGTGTTGGTGATAACACTAGGGAAAACATGGGCCATTTACAGAAGGAAACGGGAGAGCTGCTTACCTGGGATATGGAGGTGGCTGAGCGACTCGATGGCTTTTTTTTCATCAGTCTTCACTGGCAGGTGCTGTAGTTGCAGAGCCCAGGTTACAAGGGGCAAAGGCAGGGACTGGGGAATGAAGAATCTCCTACTGCAGGAGATCAGGTTTGAGACCATCTAAGGAACCTGAAGGTGCACAAATCCATGAGACCTGACGAGATGCATCTGCAGGTCCAGAGGGAACTGGCAGATGAAGATGAGAAGCTCCTGTCCATCATATTTGAGATACTGTGGAAGTTCCCATTGACTGGAAAAGGGGAAACCTAATTCCCATTTTTAAAAAAGGGGGGGAAAAGGAGAATGTAGGGACATGTAGTGACAGGATAAGGGGTAATGGCTTTAAATGGAAAGAGGGGAGATTAGTTTAGATATAAGCAAGAAGTTCTTCCCCACGAGGTGGTGAGGCCCAGAGCAGCTGCGGATGCCCCATCCCCGGAGTGTTCCGGGCCAGGCTGGACGGGGCTCCAGGCAACCCGGTCTATGGAAGGTGTCCCTGCCCATGGCACGGGGGCGGAACTCGACCATCTCTAAGGTCCCTTCAAGCCTAAGCCATTCTGTGATTCTGCGTGTGCTGTATTGTCCAGAACTGGCTGCATTCCCATCCCTTGTAATCCACGTCAGGAGCTTTCACTGTTTTGCTTTTTCCACTAGTTCTGTGTAGTGAAAGACAGTTCTTGAAAATTAGTATATAGCTTTCTCTTAATAATAAATATTCTTGCTTTGGTATGCTGACTAAACATAGCTGATTCAGGTTACAAATCGTAAGGCTCTGCTTTATCAGGTACAGAGCTCTTACCGCTGGGTGCTGCTTGGAACTAACGTTTGAATTGCAAAGGACAGTGAAGTTAAGTCATTCTTGGAACGACTGCAGAAATGAGTTTTATTATTTCAAAACCCAAGCTGCAGCTGCAATCCTTTTATTAATCATAATTAAGCTTTGATGGAGTTGTTGGTGAATGTGCTTGCTGGGCCAGGCAGGTCGGCTCCTCCTGCTGCGCTGGCCCTGCTGAGGGCAGCGAACTCCGGATGTTGGGGGGTCCCTTCTGGAGCCAGCACCCCCCCGCAGACCGGGACGCTGCCCGTGTGGAAGTCGGGAAAACTTGTGCCCTTGCTGCTGACAGCAAAGTGCCCAGAGAAAAGGGGGGACCTGCCTGCCCACCGGAGCAGAGCTCGGGAGGGAGGTTTTTGGGGGTGCAGGGAGCAGCCTGGAGCCCTGTGCTTGGTGCAGTGCCTGCGGGGGGAGCTGGCCCTGGGGGCTCAGAGCTCTGCCCCCCCCAGCCCCGGGGGCAGGAACACGCACCCCTTGCACATTTGGGGTGAGGCGGGGCTGGTTTCGGGCACACCGCTTGCTTCTCCTGCAGATGAGTTAATCCCGCATCACTGCTGAAAGGCAAACATCTGGAGAAGGGGCCACAGAAAGGAGATTTTCCTCAATTCAGAGGGAGAGCTGCAAGTGTCAGCTAAATAGTATGTGTGTATGAAAAGCGGCATTTAATTAAATAAAGATATTGTAAATAGAAATATGCATTAGCTTAATGTGTGCCATAGAACGAAGGCGCTTCCAAAGAGCACGGAGAGGAGAGGCTGTGCACACGGGCTTGCTGCTTGGATCCTGCCTTCCAGCAAGAACAGATTAACTGCCAGAGCCAGGCTGTTTCTCTTTATATGTATAGACATATAAATAGGGGGGGGTGTGTGTGTGTGTTTACTACACGCTGTAATTTCTTATGTGATATAAATTTCATGGCTCTTCCAAATATTTGAGCGCTGCTCTGACCTTTTAACCAAAACATGAAAAGTAAACTGTATGAAATCTATATGTACAGTGGTTGTCATTGAAAGCTAACATTTACCCGTAGTCATTACTGTTTACATTGCAACAGCATGAAAAATTGCAAATATGGAGGAGAGGGGCCGCTCCTGATGGGTAGCGCTGGGAATGCAGCGGCGCGGTGGCCCGAGTGTGGTGCTGTGCTGCACAAGTTGGGCTTTTTCCACCCTCTGGGCATTCTCCTCGTGTGTCTTGTCCCACCGAGGAGCCCCTGCTGGATTTGGGCTTTGATTCGAGCTTTGCTAATGAACGTTTGAGCCATCAGGAATGCTGTGCCTGTCCGGGTCCTCTGAGACTGCAGCGAACGGCCGCTGGTTGCCCTGGTTGTTTCCCTCATTACTGCAGGATGGGGCATTCTGGGCTAATAGACAGTAAAAGTCGTGATTTCTGTGTGAGGTTCTGAAATCTCCTGTTGAGATTCCGTGGTTGTACCATTGTCTTCATTGCTCAGCTCCTCTGCTGTTTTGGGCTGGAAGGGGCTCTCAGAGCGGCTGGGGGAAGCGGCAGCTGCTGAGAAACCCCCATCTGATGCGAGTGGCTGCTGGAGGCGGGTCTGGGGGGTTTGGGCTGTTTGCAGCAGCTGGAAGTGAGGGAAGCTGCTTGTGGAAGGGGGAAAGGGCATGCAGCGATGGGCCTGGCCCCCTTGGCAACGGTGGGTTACACAGGGGCATCGCATCGGCGTGCTTCTTTCCTAATGACCTGCAGTCCCTGGGCTTTCTGAAAAGCCGCAGTGTTTGCAGAGACTGGTGAGCTTGCGCACAGGAGCGAGACCCCAGCCCAGGTTGCTGGAGCCTGAGTTTGGGGTTGTGGGGGGCTAAGAGCCACCCCTGGACTCCTGGGGCTGCTGTTCAATGGGAAACCCAACCCCAGCTGGATGCTGAGTGTCCCGGGAGAATCCAGCCCCATGCCCCCAGCTCCCCCGTGGTCCCAGCTCTGGTTACTGGGGCAGCCTGGGGAATGACCCATCCGATTCCGCAGTGTAAAGAACAGGGAATTATCCGCTGTCTCGTACTGGAAATGCTAGGAGTTTGTGTTATCCTAAAGTAACACTTCAACATTTTCCACTTGATATGTCAAAGCTTTTACAACTGCCTGTGGCAGCACAGGCACCTGCAGCTCCACTGGTACACGAGGAGTCTGTGCCCAGAAGGATCTGCCACCTTTACTGGGTGGCAGGTAAAATGCATGGCATGATTTGTAAAGCAACCTGCTTTTCAGGGTCTCTGACCTTGTGTTTCAACTGTAAGACTGTTTTTCTCTGGTAGCTTTACTCTGTTAAACTCTGATAACAAATGTCAATCCTTAGCTTATAGAATTGTCTGGAGTTAATTTTAAGAGGAAGCAACAAAAGATTTAGGCACTTGGTGCATGGAAAACAGGTCAATAATGCAGTGGTCTCTACTTTGTGGTGCTGCGTAGCTACATAAGCATCCAAAACGATGGCAGGGAGCCACAGATCTGAGCCAGGGTGACAGTCAGTGCTGTGCTGCAATGTTTGCGTTTTCTGCTGAACCGAGAGCCTGCTTGAACTATTGCCCTGTTTACTCCATCAGTCTTTTCTGTTGAGAGTGTTTGCTCCCTGGAGCAGGGCTTGTCTCCATATGGCGACCCCTCTGTCCTCAAGTGCCCTTGCTGGCCAGTGATACGGATATTGAAATATGAGAAACCAGTTGGATTTAGAATGAATATTTAGCAAAAAATGGGATGTTACCTTTAGGACTATTTTGAAAGTCAGCAGCCTGACAATGAAGTGTTGTTATTTAGCAAACAAATGGGCTGTCACAGCTGCCAGGGAAGACTCCATGGTATCGAAGAGTCAGGATATCTGAATGCCAAGCTAGAACTACTGAAACGCGGGGTGGAGGAGACTCAGTTGTGTATCCAGGTGTTTCAGGAGGTTGCTGTTCTGATGTCATGTACTGTGATTGAAACAAATAATGTGGATAGAGCCAGAAAAGCAGAACAGCAGCGTTTGTTATCAGTCACATTTGATACAGGCTATGCTAATATCTTTTGTAGCATGGGGTGTTTTTCTAAAGTTCAGTGTTTTCATTTAAATATATTCACATCTCTTCAGTAAGTTTTGCTTCCCTTAACTTGTGTTGTGTCCTGAAATTTTAGCCTCTTGATAGATGTTTTTGCTACTGAAACAAACTGACTGGGTGTTGCTTGGGCTGGGAGAGATGCTGTCGATCCGCTCCAGCCTCGTTAGAGAACGAGCAGCGCAGTCTCACTGGGTTTATATTGATTCCCAAACAACGTTGGCCTTAGTGTTGTCCGATCCAGATGAACCTGGCAAGGCTCATTTTGTACATGGGGGGTTTGTGCCTCGCACGGCCTGGGAAGGATGTTTAGAAGTTTTACATGAGCACTCGGCTGTTTGGGGCGGGCAGGGAAGGACAATCCATCAGGTCTTAAAGCTATTGAGAGAATATAGAAAATCGGTGTGTGGTTACCAGAATTTGAGGGAGCATATGACAAGAGTCATTGTGTTTCTAATTACCAAAGTAGTCATGACATTGACTTTGAGTGGCAGTGTCTGAAAGCTTTTGAAGACATCCTTTTTTTTCCACTGGAAAATATTCATTTATAAAAACAAAAACTATTCATTAAAAGGGTATGTTTCTTCCAAGTCTTCTAATTTAAGCTCTATGAAGAGGATCTGTTTCAAGATGACCCGTTAAGCTGGAAGTAACTTTTTGTTTGAAACCATGGTTAACTTATACTGGAAAAAAAGTTAAAAGGAAAAGGTTGAAGCCGAAGAGAAGCATTTAGAATTGTTAATGAGACATTTTGGTGAGTTATCCTCTTAGCCTACCCATCAGAAAAAAGTGGACCAGCTTTCTTTCGCAGTGATGCTGTATAACCAGTCACTTGCCCTTTACAAAATCAGGTCAGATATTTGCTCATGGTAACGTTTTGCAGGTATTCTCACACTTCTGGAACTGGAGATTGCCCACTGGAGCTGGGGGGTCCCTCCATCAGCCTCATCCCGGCCCCACGGTGTCCCCAGGACGTGGTGGCACAGGTTGGCCCTGCGGGAGCTCTCCTTGGGAGCTGCTTTTCTGTTAATATCTTCTCATGAATATCCCTGTGCTCTTTTTGTGGTGTGAGCATGCTGTGTGTTTGATAGATCTCCTTTCCCCCTAAAATGAAAGAAATGCTATCTGATTGAGAACACTTAATAGGCATTAAATTAGATGCTAGACATATTAAGAAGAAAAAAAAGAAAGGACATCGATATAGACAGCTGTGGGAGGAAAAAAGATCAGCTTTCCTGCCAAGTGGGAGTAGATTCAAGTCAGTCCAATGCTATCAATACACTGTACTTAAACCAGTGCTGGAAGACTATGGGCATTCCTAACTGTACCTTGTTTTCCTTGGCCACTTTATTTGCTAAATATCCAACTTTTGGACAAAATCCTGATTTTTTTTTTTCTCTTTTCCCTTAAGTTAATGGAAATTTGCCTGTGCTTAGTTGTTGGGTTTGCCCCTTTTCTGTTGCAAGTTTGCTTTTTAACCATTTTTCTTAATTGTTATGCTTTTGCAGGCTGATATTCCTAAGCATATACTTTTGTGCCTGGTAGACCTGAAGTTGCTAAAAACTTACAAACAAACATAAGGTTTTTGGAAACCTGTTACATCATTGTTCTCATGACTCTCCCCTTGCCACTTTACATTTCTAGTTCTCTGTTACTCCTCATCCCACTAAGCCTGTTTAAATAAGACCCATGTGTTGAGTGAAGTGAGAAGACCTTGTGGACTGTAAAAAAATTAAAAAAAAAAATCACTGAGTGCTGCAACCCAGCTTACTCAAAGATTAGAGATAATACAGCTGTTTCTCTGCAGCCAGTAATACAGATATTCTGCACCCCCCAGCTCACAGATAATGAGAAAGGGCTGGAATATTTTTAAGGAAGTCACAGAACTGTTTTCTGTCTCCCTTTCATAATATTGGGGATGAAATGTGCATGTATCAGGATGAATGTAGTTAATCTGTGAATGGTTGCCAGTATGCAAATGCAGTTGCTCTTTAGCACTAATTGAAACCACGGCTGGGATGTTCAGCTTTCACTGACTGTTGGCCCCGAAGGTCCTGCGGTGTTGATTGAAGTGTTGATGCTGCGCAGAGCATCGCGGGGCCAGGATCCCCTGGGAGGGAGGAGGCGACTCTCGCTCCCGCAGACTTTGCTTTTTAAGGTCCTGAGCATCTTGTTTCAGTTGAGGAGGAAAAAAAAAAAAAAAAAGGTGATCTTGCTGTGAAACAAGCTTTTCTGTGTTGCTGCGAACATCTGCCAGCTCTATGGGCCCTAAGGAATGATTTTCTGGCCAGGGTTTATGCTTTTCTGGACAGGCTGAAGTCGGACAGCTCTGGGACAGGAGAGCATCAGAGCTGCCCTCGTGAGCAGGACACTGTGCCTGGGGGTTACTGAGGTGAACGGCACGATGATGTTCGATGATCCCACACCAGTTGTGTTTGCACACGTATAGCCTGATCTGAAGCTGGTTTGTGGTGGCTCCCAGCGCTGGGGTGAGCGGTGCGGCTGGGCTGTGCCTGCAGCCTGCGCGGGGCCGGCTGGGGAGCGCGCCGCAGGGGCACGAGAGTAACGCGAGAGGAGCGAGTCAACGAGCAAGAGCACAGCAAGCCGGAGTTGTCATGAGTAAAGATTGTTTTAAAGCTGAGAACAAACAAACCATAAGTACTGCTGAATGCAATTATGAAGTGTCAGAGGTTAATTATCAATACTCTGCTCCTTAACAATGTGGTGTGTTGGTTTTTTTCTCCCCACTGCTATTCAGTAAAACATCTTTGCTTATCTAGGGATTCTTTTTTTCATCACTTATCTTTCCAGCTGGCTGTGCAGTGTGCTTCTCTTGCTTTATTAGCTGACCTCAGTAACGAGTACCTTTCCCTTTCAAACTAGTCTTCCAGCGCTGTCAACCTCTTGCTAACCAGTTCCCCAGAAGGATACCCCATGCGTGCTAAATCTTCACTTAAGAGTTGTGTGAAGGTTTTTTTCAGTTTTTGGTTATTGCCAAAACTTCACCTCAAGCCTCAGTGGCAGCTTCTCCTGGAAGTGTTGGGTTGTCCAGCTCTGCGGAGCTGAGCCGCACGGGCTCGTGCGGCTGCGGCCCCCTCGGGGATGGGGTGTGGGCTGTGGGTCTGTGTCCCCGCAGGTTCCCGCGGGAGGCCGGGGACGCTGCGCTGCCGTGGGGTTCAGGAGGTGGCTGTGCCCTGGCCGCTGAGCTGGAGGAAGAGATGTCTGGGGGGCGGAGAGGGCGGAGAAGCCTGTGAGCGTTGGGAGGTGCTGAAGCCCTACTTTTCTGAGGCTTCAACTCCTAAGTGATAATTAATTGGACGGCATAGTAGGTTATTAGTTCTTGAGGGCTATTAGTGCCCATCACTGCCTGTAGTTCAGCTTCTCTTTTGCCTGCAGTTTCCCTGCGGGCTCCGTGGCTGCAGGAGCAGCATGTGTCCCCACCAGCTGTCCCCTCGGGCGCTGGTGCAGTTACAGAATCACAGAATGTTAGGGATTGGAAGGGACCTCAAAAGATCATCCAGTCCAATCCCCCTGCCGGAGCAGGAAAACCTAGGTGAGGTTACACAGGAAGGTGTCCAGGTGGGTTTTGAATGTCTGCAGAGAAGGAGAATCCACAACCCCCCTGGGCAGCCTGGGCCAGTGTCCGTCACCCTCACTGAGAAGAAGTTTCTTCTCAAATTTATGTGGAATCTCTTGTGTTCCAGCTTGAAGCCATTACCCCTTGTCTTACTGTTGGTTGTCACCGAGAAGAGCCTGGCTCCATCCTCGTGACACCCACCCTTTATATATTTATAAACATTGATGAGGTCACCCCTCAGTCTCCTCTTCTCCAAGCTAGTTACCGGTGCAGGACTCCGTGTCTTGCTCGTTGTTACCACCCTCTCCCTGCTGCTGGGTCCCTGCAGCTCTGTTTGGAGCAGAGTCCCCAGAGATCAGTGTCTCCCAGACGTGAGCCGAGCCAAGTGCCTGAACCACCACACGGTGCAGCTGGTTTGAAGCAGGGGACCCACGGCAGGAGCTGCCTCCTGCCGGCTCCTGTGGCTCGTACGGATCTGTCTGGGGCTCCAGTCTCTCATGGGCTGAGTCGTGACGCGGTGGTGGTTGCTTTGCATGTCTGTGTTCATTTTCTTTGTAGTTCTCAGATGCCTGTGTTGTGGTTCCTTGCTTCATCTAGCTCACATACAGGTTTCAGATACCGTTCACCTGGTGGCAGGGTGACATCTTTGCATTCATCTTCAGAAGACTTTAAATCGTGAAGGGGATACCCATGTCGTCTTGTGCATATTCACATCACTTGTACTTCAAGTAAAAGAGGCTATGGAATAACTGCACATGAGGAAACTTCTTAGATGAGTGTATTGCATATTAAATCTGTACTAAATAGACACTAGACTTGTTAAAATGAGGGGAGATGTAAATACCTTGATTTAATTGCAACAGTAAATTGGGCTTCTGTGTGAATTGTTTTGTTGATAAAATTAAAAAATGGCTTAGGGATGAGAGGACAAATTAAAAGATAATATTCTCTGAAGATGCTAAAGGAAGCTGTAAAGAAATCCCATTGCACACCTTCTGGTCCAGACACATTAGAAAAATTCACAGCCTTTCCTGTTCTTTCCATCTCCCTTCTTTCCCAAACCGGGGAACCCCTTGGACTGCATGTAAGACAGTAAGTTCTGAGTTAGGAGGTGGTACCAGGTAAATAGGTTTGCTTCTGATGGTAACGTTCCAATGAGTTACTCTCTGCAAATGCAGGATGTATTTTTAACATGCCCTTGGAGAAGTGGCAGCAGGTAGTTTGGTTTATGTAGTTCTCAAGATGTTCTTCCAGAACAGACAGGCATCTGACGGTGGGTGAGGTTTTCTTACAGGGAGCTGAGCACAGGATGACCAAAGGCCACTGCAGCCTTGGGAAGAACCAGAGTTGCACAGCAACAGCTGAACAAAAGCATAAATTCCATGCAACAGAAACAAGAGATTTGGGAGAAAAAGTTAATGCAGCCAAGCTATAGAAATAGATCACAGGCGCTCTGGAGCTTACACCAGCTAGTAAGGAAAGCTTTGGTCCTAGTCCATGAGCACATTAAAAATCTGAGATGGCAGAATTTACTGAAGCAAACACAAACCATTTGTTGACATTGGCACATGCCGTGTCTTTCAGGAACAGGGATTTCTCTAGCTATGAATGCAGGGCTTCCAAACTGAACACAGAACAAGGAGAGATGTGGTAGCTGTAGATCTTTCTAGAAGAACAGACAGACTTTAAAAAGAAAAGAAAATGAAAATGTGCTTTCCCTCAGCCAGCCCTGGGTGTGCAGAGCGGGGAAGGTGCCACTGCCGCCTGCCAGAGCCCTGCTGAGCTTCAGGCTCGGCTGCTGCCAGGCTCGGAGCGGAGAACGTGGCTTCTGGGTGGAATGGATGAAACACTTTCACTTGGAGCTCTGAATTGCTTCTTCACCTCCTGCTTTACTTGTCCGAACTCCTGGGCTTGTCCCAGAGTGACAGGGTTGTACGGGCCTCTGCTTGGAGCAGCTGTGAAACTGCAGTTGAGCATCTGCCCCGAACCAGAGCGGTGGGACCCAGTGGGGACCTGGTGGCCAAATGCTGGGATGACTAGAATTACGTTTTTCCCCACAGGCTGCTGTAAGCTGACATGGTGCTGTTGGGTGGTCAGTGTGGCTGTGCAGGATCTGCTCCTGGTCCTGTTCTCCAATAAGAATTTATTTTAAAACAAATAAATACAAATCAGTGCAGCACTTGTTTCTCACCTGGTGCAGGCTGCTGTAGACTTCCAGGGTTCAGTGGAGCGCTGGTAGTTGACTCTTAGTCATCATCCTTCCAGCCTATGTGTTAGTCTGCAATTTGTTGCATTGGCACACGGGGCCAGATTTATCGGAGGGATCAGATAATGTACAACTTGAAACTATTTGTTAAGACAGTGATGTGTAAAAAATGCTGTCCTGGAACAATGAGTATAAGCCTATTTCAAACAGTTTAGTGAAAAACACATGAGATGGGTGCCTTGCCAGTTCCCAGAGTGTATCTCGGCTGGTTCTTGTACCGTCCCGAGCGCTGAGCTGCCAGCTGGCGCGCACGGGCTGAGCAGGGCGCTCTGCTTTCCTTCCACGCTCCTCTCCGGTTCCTTCCACCGTGCCCAGAACAGCTATGGACCGCTGTTCCAGACTTCTTCCTCGCTTGGCTCCTCCTCTAATTTTGTCTGGCTTTCCCTCTTTCTAGCATCCCAGAAACTGATTGTCTTTCTTCCATTGCTGTTGTATAGCACTTTGTCCAAGGCAGTTCATCTCTCCCTGTTTCTCAGCAATTAATGAAAAATATTATATTGAAAATGCTTTCCTGCCTCCCCCCACAGCAGACATTCCTTTTCTGTATGGTTTAATCTCCATTTCCTAATCTTCAAGCATTGCTTACTCCTGTTTAAATTTCCTTCCACCCAGCAGCCCCTGCTCCTCTCATTGCACAAGGTGACGCTCCCGCTCCTCCTCAGCCGCTTCTGTGCTCGCATGTGTTGCACATATGAGCTAGGAAAGGGTGGGTGCCTTGGGTTGGACTGGTATCCTTGCTGTCTGGAAATCCTTGAAATTTGTCATTTAAGGAGCACTATCTTCTGATAAGTAAATCTTTTCTCGGTGAGGAAAAACATGCTCACCAACTCTTTTCTTCATATTCCCTCTCCCTGCTCCAACCCCAGCATCCTGACTTTTAGCTATATAGATTTAGCTCTTCTCTTTAGTGACTGATGACAGAACCTGAGGGAATGGCAGGAAGATGTGCCAGGGGAGGGTCGGTTGGCCATGAGGAAAAGGTTCTTCCCCCAGAGGTGCTGGACACTGAACAGGCTCCCCAGGGAGGTGTCCCGGCCCCAACCTGACAGTGTTCAAGAAGAGACTGGACAACGTCCTCAGACACACGGGGTGACCTGTGGGGTGTCCTGTGCAGGGACAGCAGTTGGACTCCATGATCCTGTGGGTCCCTTCCAGCTCAGGACATTCTATATTGTAGTTCTATAATGCATTCTATAGCTGCTGTATGCAAAGCTGTTATCTTCTGTCTTCTGTAACATGCCGGAAGAAAGCAAACCTACCTGAAAGAGAACATACCTGAGAAATACTACAGAAGTGTCATGGCAAGCTGTCCAGAGTGCTGGCTAGTGCTGAGCCTTTAAATTAATGAAAAATAGGCAGGAGTACATTTTGTGCATGGAGTGTCTGCTGATGACTCAATATTTCAGCTAAACATATTTACCTGAATATTCATAGTCACTTAGGAGGTGGTTGGATCTCCTGAGCTCAGCTAATCATTTAAATTCTGTTAACTACACCACTTTCCTCCAGCCCACAATAGTGCTATTTGCAAGCTATTTACAATGTATCCTCTAACTTCCCAAAAAAGCGAAACAACAACACTGCTCCACAACAGGGGAAATGAACCAAACCAAACCAACCACATACACACCAAACCCAGGGGGCAGCCCCAGGGGACCCGGTCCTGCCCAGCGCCCCGTGGCTCAGGACGCACGGAGTGCTGCTGGGGACCTGAGCTAAACCGGGTACCCCCGTTGTGTATGACCCCCGTGTAAAGGGGTTCTATCCCTCCGCGCCGCCCTGGGCCGCGGGGATGGGTGGGAGGGGAGGGCAAGGCAAGGCCGCTGAGCGCGGCGGTTCGGCGGGGGCAGAGCCGTGGCTGAGCGCTGGCTGCAAGGCCCGAGGAAACAAATTGGGAGAGAAGGGTTACTCTGAGCATTTTCCGAAGGGCAACACAAACTAATTCTACAGGGTGCCTTTAGGTAAAGGTGGCATTTGTCACAACACAGACCTAGAGAGCCTGCGGTTGTGATCCCAGCGTCTGTACAGCTTTTCCTGGGGTGCGACGTTCGAATGGGGGAAGCCCCCTCATCTGATCAAATGCTGCCTGGAAAAAACAAGGGAGACGCCGGGTCCTTCTGGGGCTGCAAACGCGCCTGAGGAAGCCCTGGCAGCCCGGCTGAGCTGCCCCGTTCCCAGCGGAGGCAACGAGCCCCGTTCCGTGCCCAGGTCCCTGCCGCTGTCCGGGGCGCAGCAGCACCGCGGGACACCAAGCTGCGTGGTGCCTTCTCCCCTCTGGGAGGTTCTTATCGGGGGCCGGATGGTGCCAAGATGCTGTTGAATCTCGATGTCACCTCAGTTACTACTCAGTGGAGTTCTGATGTTTCCCTGAAAGCTGTGGCTGCCGACTTCAGCTGCTGCTCTCAGTAAGTCCTAGTTTGGCAAGAGGTCCTGTGAATAAGCAAGCCGGAAGTCATTACAGGGTTTTTACAATAACGAACATACGTCCCGAGATCTGATTGCAATGTGTTTGTGTTTTAAAGGGAACTGAGGCTCTTCAGAGAGCAAGGAGGAAGGTAAAGTTAACAATTAAACCTAAAACCAAACAAAAATGACAAAAGAAAAAAACCCCACACTGAGATTTTTCTTTCAGTGGATCAATTAGCACTGCGATTACAAAAGAACCAGAGATCTTGCTGAAGAGCTGCTGGGGACAGGAGCGGCCGGGCCGGGGCTCTCGCCGTGTCCGGGGCTCTGGGCACAGACGGGCGCTCCCGAAGGCCCACCTGGCGTTCCAGCCTTTGAATGACTTCGGTGTCAGCTGCACTGACTGCTGAACAGCTTTCCATAAATTCCTCTTGACTGCATATCTGCCTGCAGTTAATCAGTTTTATGGAACCAGCTAATTAGGAAATGCTGCGTTTGCTGCTGGAGCTGTTGGGATGGGCTGGTGCCTGTTTGTGGCCCAGAGGAGCTGCTGCGGGCACAGCAGGTCTGGCCCTTAGGCCACGGCTTTAATTAAGTAGCAAACGGGTTATTTGGGGGTTTCATATCAGTGGCTGGTGTTATTGCTTGATTCATCTGGGGATACGAGCTAAGGTTTTACTCTTCTCTATGAAATGTTCATGAAAACGCTTACACTTTGCAAAAAGGACAGAGAGGGCAATAGCTGTGTACAGCCGTGGCGTGTAGCTCAGGACCTGTGAGTGCTCCTTTGAGTAACTGGTATGAATGACTGCACAGCAAAACCATTGTCAATGTTAAGGTTTCAGTTGCAACCATTGTTCAGTGCTATTTTTCATTTATATTTTGCAGCTAAAAATAATCCATAACATAAGAAATCTGTAGGTAAATGAGAGCTGGGCTTTCTCTTGCAATAGGAGCACGGGTTTTAACTGGAGTTGCTGTATAGAGAAGGGGAAAGGGGAAAATAATTCAACCTCAGGACATCCATTTGCTTTAATCCCCTGTATACCAGGTATCAGATTCTTCCTGTCTAGACTACCCTGCAAAGACAGATTTTCTTAGCTCTTGGCTCAGGAACAGGTGTTTCTGTAGATGTGCTGAGACTTTCCTAGAATTTTAAAAACAAAACAGAGGAGCTATCAAAATAAACATAATGCTGGTGTTTTAAATCTGTGTGTTCAGCACTTGAATAGGAGCTAATTTCCATTGGTGTTGCTAACTCCTGTCATCCCAGCTGGATGTCAGGCCCTCCCAAACCTCCAAATTAAAGGAGATAAGGTTGTTCTTTCTCATATTGTCCTTCTATAGTTACTATAAAAGCCATGGAAATCTGTGCAGTTTATGTTTCTAAAGATTCTTTAACTCTTTGATTTTTTTTTTTTAAATTATTTTTTATTTAAGTCTTTGCCTTTCCAATAGCTTCATCTCAGTAACTGCTAAGGAAAATCATGTAGTAGTTGATACAAAACTGCTTCACAGCGGTGCAGAACTGGAACGCAGTGTCTGTGCCCCCTGTGCCTTGGTGGTGCCGCTTACGAACCCCCACAAACACCAAATGCAACCAAAATACTGCAAAGTGCCTCTGCCATGTCTAAATTTTTGACAGCACATGCAGATATGGAAGTATTTTCTTTTTCATGTTAGTGAATAATGCCAATCATTTATGTTCGTTCTCCATGATTAAATTTGGGTGAATGCCGTACTAATGTGCGTGGAAGACTATAGATGTGATGCGTGTGTGCTGAGGGGAAGACGGAGATGACTAAATGGCAGTGGTAATGCTCTGTGACATGTTTGGACATAAGAAAACAACAAAAATAGAGGCGAAACAGAGGGAGGATATGATTTCAGTTGTACTGCCTGGCCACCAAACAAGTGCCAAGGAACTGTGTGGGGATTTGTGGTCCAGCTTGTAAAACACGAGAACACATTGTGGAGACGGTATTTCCCACTCCAGCTGGGCAGCTGCCCTGCGGCCCCGGGCAATTCCCTCCCAATCTGCCTGGCTCATCTCCTGCAAACCCTTTGTTTCTTCCAGTATATGCCTTGCCATGACTTGACACATGGAGTTTTGCCTTTATCAAGGTTTACAAGCATTGCTAGAATTAAAACATAACCTTTAATCTCATCTCCCGTGTAACCCCTACCCCCATTGAACTTCAGTGGGGCAGTTGGTTTAATTGAGGTGGCAAGATGAGCCAAGGTTTGTATGTAGATTAGATGGGACTGCTCCTGAATTTGGCTAACTAGATCTGTATGTGTGCTGGTGGAGGCAATAACAGAGTGATAAGGTGTTCACAGCAGGTTGTGTAACTGGTGGGGGAATTCAAGTAGCAAATGTACGTGGGTGTTTTGGGTCTGTATCCTGGCTCATCGATGGGTCCTTGACAGCCCCTTCTCTGCTGTCCCTTCCTACACTGGCCAGACTGGGCTCAGTTTGGACGTGGACAGAGCACAACATGCTCGGGCAGATTTCCGCAGTTGTGGAAGGCAAAATCGCTTTGATTCCGAGCCCAAGGCACCCTGGCCGTGTGTGCTGCCATCGCCGCTCTGCCGTGGAGCGAACGGTTGCGTTTGTCCTCCTGGTTCTAGCCAGGCCTGTCTTCATTTGAGCTGGTCTTGTTGAGCCACTTTAAGCACTGAGGATGCTTGAAACTTCCCAGGTCTGACAAGATGATGAGCTGTTAAACACAAAAACATGCACTAAATATCCCGTGGCTGCGATGGCTGGTGGTTCGGGTACGGGGGATGTGTGCGCCCTGGGGCAACGATGGCTGTAGGTCAAATCAACAGGTGGAAGAGGCTTCACTCAGCACTAATATGAAATAATAATCTCAAAGACAAGTAGACGGACTTGCATGTGTGAGTTTATTGGCAGCAATTTGCATTTTTCATCATTAAGGGCTGATTATTCTGATAATAAAGAATAAACTTTGCCATCAAGCATCTCAAGTGGCTTAACAGTCCTTAATTAAACATAATAATTTTCTTTGAAGCAGGTAAGTGTTACCGCATCTTGCAAGTAGGCAAGTGGGGACTGAAGAGCAAATGAAGCTTGTCATGTTGAAGAGCTAAGCTTTGCTGAAAAGGAATATGTTAGGATCTGTATGTTTTCAGCAGACGATAGACCTTAATCAACTGGACTTAATTTTTCAATGTCCTTGTGCCATTTTTAATTTCTCTCTGGAAAGGGGAATATTGGACAGTTTAATTGTCTGCTTGGTCTCAGCATTTGTCTAATTCCTCAGATTTCACATGAAATTTGCACAACAATAAATACCTTTATGGCGAAGCAAACACAAGTTCCTAAATGAGTAACAGAAACACTAATGTGTCATGGTGGAAGGTATGGTGTGGAGGAGCCCAGACCTTTCTGTCTTCTAAAGAATGGCTTTATTTGCACAGACAGCGCTAAGTGCATGACAAGGAGCATCTCTTGAGGTTTTCAATATGATGGTCTCTTTCTAAGAGGTGCCTTCCACCTGATTGCAGAGAAATTCTTGCCTCAGAAGGAAGAAGTAAACCTTCTTTGCATGTACATAATATTACTGCTGTCCACTCTTAAAAAGATATGAAGTAAAATGTCAAAGGCCCACCTGGCAATTGTATTCAAAACACACACCAAGTCATCACCCAGCTGCGTTTTTCGCCTTCGAGCGTCATTCGTGCTCCAGCGGCAAAGCGCTGTGGAGCTCAGGGGCGCTCGGGTCCCGTCCCGCCGGGACGTCGCGGGCACGTCCCGTCCCAGGATCTGCCTCCGGCCCTGCGGCAGCGCTTCGCCTGCAGTGCCCGCCCTGCATTCCGTTCTGTGCTTCCCCGCACTGAAGTGCTTGGCGGAATGGAGAAGGAATTAACACTGCACTACATGCTGTTATGACCTGAAGAGATGATACTGCATCTACGTGACTGCTATAGGGATTAAGTGCAATAAAATCTAATTTATAGTTAGTGCTAGAGTACAAAAGAATTACAAAGGCTTTGACTGAAGATTTAATACTTAGAGTAATATGTTTGCACTTTTTGCCCCTGGAGAGGAGCTCAGCCCTTACCGTAGGTACCGTTTTGGCATCTTCTCCCTGCTCCGTTGTTGCAGCAACAGGGATGGATTTGCAGGTTTGGTGGGTAGTGTTCGTGGTCAGTCAAAAGGGAAGAATTACAACAGGTGACTAACACTGGATTTTGTTCTGCTGTCATAAAAGTAACTCCTATCATAAGACACCAGAGGAAAGAAAACAAAGAAAATGAGTCTCTGTAGAAGGGCAGGACATTGCTGGCAGGACCGTCATCAGAGGGATGCTTCAGGAAAGAGTCACTGGCTCTTTACAAGTGCCAGATACCAAGCTCTCTTGTACTTGGAAAGTCTAGAAAACAAGATTAATTTGTTGGCCACATCCCAGGAAAGCCAGATTAACCCACCTGACTCTGGAGCCAGCTTAGGTTTACCCAGCAGTGCTGTTTTTCTGTCCTATTCCCTACAAATACACCATCAGCTTTAGTACCTGAGGAAGCTGAGAGATGTTAATATACCTAAAACTGAACTTTTTAAATATTAAACTTGAGACTGGCTTCAGAAAGCTTTAGTCCCAGGAGTAATTTCCTCCTTCCCACTTCAGCCCAATCGATCTGCTCAGCTGCTGAAGTGCCCTGAGCCGGAGCGATTCCCTCTGCCCAGACCCCCGAGCATCCTTGCGCCCCCGGCCTGGGGGGGAGCAGCTCAGGGGTCCCGTTGGGGACAGCGTGTGGCCGGTGGCATCCGCGTCCCCACGAAATCCCCTTGCAGATGTGGGACCTGCCCCTGACATACCCTCGCTGGTATCTGATTTATACCTGTTTTAGCAAGACTAGAATTGGCTCTTTCTACCAACATACATAAATTGCCTTTCCAGGGTCGCCGTGATAACGAATTCTGAATAATATACAGAGTCAATTAATTAGAGTGCTGGTACTCTACTGATCCGCGGAAAGGTCGCAGTCATATTTACTTTTTCTACTATTAAAGTGGGCAGTGAACATCAGTTTTAGCCTGCATCCATGAGTTTATTTATCAATGACTTCAAGGCGTGTGTCCTGTTCAGCCGTTAAACCGCAGTGGTTGGTATCTGAGTGACTGTTGTTGCTGTGGTTATTTGCAAACAAGTCCCAGCAGCAGCATTTGCTGAGTGTCTCGGTTTCGCATGCATGTTATTTTCTCTTTCTTAAAAATACGTCTTGAAAAGCAGTGACACTGGCATGTCAGAGAACAAATGTACCTTTGGTGCTGTTCAGTTTGTCTTGTTTTTTCCATCCATCTCTAACTTCTTGTAGTGTGATCAACTTGCAAACAGTTTCCATTTGAAGCAGCTGTGTAAAAACTGGAGATTAACAACCACCAGTGAAGTTTTTCTATTATGTCAGCAGCCTGCTGGCTAGCAAGCCAAAATAAATACTTCTGATGTAAAAATGTGATGATTAAAAGGTTCAGATAGACAAATATTTTTCTTCTATGCATACTGGGCATTTGCGATGAGCTCATATGTTAAACTATGCTGATCGTTCTGAAGAGGCCCCTGGATTTATTTCCATATGACAATGCATAATCCATTCCCCAGTTCTGCTCTGAATTAGCTTTAACATTTGGTAAGGTCTTCAACTGCAAATATCTAATTTCTTATTCAATATTCAGATTTCCAAATGAAATAAATGATCTATTTACATGCATCAGTAGACCATCTGGTTCCATATGAGAATTCAACAAAGAAGCTATTAATTGTCACACATGTTTATTCATAATCCTCAATTCATAATTCTTATAAATTAAATCAGAGGATCTTTTGTAAGTAAACAAGCCAAATGATTATTTTGAAGGTCCAACTTCCATATCTAAAAGAAAATAAAATTAAAAGCTCATGTAAATATCCAAGAAAAGGAAAACATTCAATTACATGAAAATATAAAGCACTATAATTTTCTGCATCTGGCTAAGTCCCTTTCATCTCGCATTTAAAACCATAATCACCATCAGCAGTAGAACACGTAGCAGACAATAGAAAAACAATGTATAGAAAGTGTAAAGGTAAATTAAGGTAACGATTAAAAATATTGGGATGATTGTGGTCTTTTGGGGAGACCCTGGGGTACATGTAAACAGCACCCTCGGAGCGTCACGTTTTCTCCCAGGCCCTCCAAGTGTTATTTCTGGAATTGAGAAGTTCTTGGGCACATAGCACTTTACTGTGAGTGACTTCAGGCTGGAAAATGTGATTCATTGGAGCTAAAATGTAATTTCCAGAATAGTCATCTCTCACAGCTTATCTTCTGGAAAAAAAGACATTTTGGCATGTCAGCAGGTGAAAAGGTTGGACACCTGCTGTGACTTATGGATAGTGTTTTATTACTTTCACATTTCTTATTTTAACTTCATCGCCTGACATAGTCATTACCTTTTCAAGGACATAGTTTCTGAAAGTATTGGGAGTCTTCTGTTCAGACTATACTGAAGCTCCCGCAATGTGAGACATAAATGTACCTAATGCATCTCTCACTTTCACGCAGAGCCTTGGAAATGACTCGGCTCTGTTCATTATGTACTGATGGTTTGTCTCGAGTTCTTCTTCCAGGTTGCTGCAATTTTAAAAATTACTATCCTTATTCCTACAGCAAAGAAGGGTACAAAACTAGTAACGATTTATGGGTGTTCCCCTCTGATATATTAATCTAAATTAGCACAGCTCCATAACAACAGAGATGGTTCCTATGTGATATTTTTTGAGGGTTCTGTTTGAGCATATTGGGGTTGGAATTTACAAAATCCCATTAAATATTAGACCAGTCTAAGCTTTTAACAGGATTGACAAATGTCAGATTGAAATCAGAGGTCAAAGCCTCTGGAAACCAACTGCCTTTCCCGAAATCTCGGTTCAGACATCCATCCAGCCATCCTGCTGGCATTTCATCTCTTCGTTCCAAGCGTGAAAAACAGGCTTTTTGCATCCAAAGCTGCCAGTTTAACAGCTTCCCCTTAGGATGCTTCAAGCCTGTGTGCGATGCACCCGAATGCCGCGGGCTTCGCTGTCCTCGTTGTGCCAGGCAGGGCTGGGGGGGCGGACGCGCGCTCCTGCGCCGCCTTGCCCGAGAGCAAACCCGAGTCTGAGGAGGGTGTTCTGCGAGCCTCTGGGTTTGTCGAGCTGTTCGTAAGGGTCTGGCAGAGGCCGGCTGGGCCACACGTCTGTTCTCAGGTACACAAGCAGGAATTTTGATGAGCAACATGACGAACCCCAAGTGCGAGCCTTCTGGATCGTTTGCAGGAGGCGGCTTCTCCTGCCTTTGGGTGCCTGTGAGGTGACAGCTGAAATACAAATTCAGTCTCTCACTGGTTGCTCTTCCCTGCTGCAGGATTTTTCTAGAAGTTCCTGTAATGCTGTGGGTGGCTCTAAAATAGAAAAATTAATTCCAGGTTCTCAATCTTCAACCTCTGTGTGTTTGGGGGGTGGCTGCTGAGAGACACTCGGTGAAAACTGATTTTGAGCATTGTTATAAAGCTGTGTTGGGTTTGCTGGGGGTGTCTTTCATTTTTTACTGCAGCCAAGAGATGCTATTCCAGTGTTTCAGGCATTAAAGTCCGAGAAAACTTGGAACGGGTTTTATAGAAAGATTTGTGCAGCTTCTGAAGACAAGTGTGCACATGCTCGTGGTGACTGTTCGCCGTAACTTTGCTGAAATCCAGCTCAGTCTCCCGAGTGACAAGTATAAACTATTCTGCAATTGTTTTTCCCTTTTTTAATGAACTCATAGCCTCATTTGTATGTTGAATGAGGAATCAATACAATCGGACCACAAAAAAATAGATATTCTGTATAGATCGGACCATAAGATATTAGCAGCTGAAACGTTACCCTACATTCCATCACCATTTATAGATGTAATGGAAAATATTGATTTCAAATGCCATTGCCAAAATATGAGAGCATATTTAAAACTTGCTTGCACTTGTAATTTCATCTTCCCCATCAAAAACTTTTTGAGGATGCCTGAATAACTACTCTGAAAGTAATGTTTTGTCTTCTAAACCTGGTTAATGAAAAAGTGTCTGAAAAACATATGAAGGTTTTTCTGGCTGCCTGTGATAGAGGAACAGGTAGCGTCACTGGGATGGCAAGTACTGATGAAAAGACTGGTAGTTGAAGCTAATAAAACTGATGTAAATCAGAAACTTTCATTGCTCAGCATATACTAATGAAACTTTTTGTTTTACATCAGTTCCTCAGTATGTTATTTGTTTCATGATGGTTTTATTTTTGAAGCTTCTCTAATAAAATATTCTCATACATTGTATCCTAACAACTTGAAGAACTATAAATAAATGTTTTTGTCATGTGGATGTGTTTATGATGCTTCATTTGTCATCATGTCTCTGGAAACTGTGTTCGTGACCCCCCAGGTGTCCAGAAAAAAAACAAACTAGAAATCGAAGTGGTAGTAGATTTAGTAGTAATTGCTCTACATACAACATTTCAAAAAAATCTAAAAGCTGCCTTAGTGCTGTGTGTTGAGCTAGCTGGAAAAACTGAGGAACAGCTCTGTCAAAGTGCAGATCAGGTGAAATTAAAACGCTTCGTGTAATCATGCAGTCATTGCTGAAAACTTAATTTCTGAGAGGGTGAAGGCACTAAGGAGGTGATAAATTCAGGCAATGTCAAACTTCCCATTTCAACATTTTTTGAATGAAATGTTTCAGTACTTCCTTTCAAAGTGTCTTCCCATTTTTGAAAGCCTTTTTTAAGACTCAATTATTTTTTTATATTTTTTTTCATAAGCAAGTGTCAGATTATACCTGAGTCCAGTATTGCAAAGTTCAGGCCTGCACATGTGTAAAACATGCCTCTTGTGTACCTTGAGAAAATAGCCGGTTTTGGTATTCTAGTGCTTGAGTTCTTGCTATTTCTTGGTCAATGTGAGCCAAAGTGCAAATGGTATCCTGGTGTCCTGCCTGGCACGGCCAGGGAAGCTGCTCTGCTTTCTTGTTAACAGTACTAGGGAATGAACAAACAGTCTCAAGTGAAATAGTGAAATACCCCAAACTTAACCCAAATAATTGGATATATAAAACATATTGGGTTCTTTCTTTTCCCCAAAAAGCCGCAGGTTTTCCTTATTCCTTGGTCTTTCCATTATAGCCTAACTGAAGATTGGGTACTTGAGCAAGCCAGGAAGCAAATAATAGAGCAATAGTTCTCGAACGGTACAAGAGGCTCCCGGCCGCTCTCCAGCCGCGGGGAGCCGGGGTTGCCCGGAGACCGGGAGCAGCTTTGCAGATATTGGCACCGTTCTGCCGGGGCGCGGGGCTGCGCGCGGGTGCGCCCGCCGAGCGCCCGGGCGGCTGCGAGCAGAAGGGCCGTGGCTTGGGTTTGACCACAAGTTAACGATCGCCTTTGCAGGAATACGTTAAACGGGCCTTGTTTCTGCAGAATTTGAACGTGCAGCATAGCAGAGATGTGAGTGTCCTCCTTGTCTGGGCAAATGTTACCACCATTAAATAAAATACAGTGGTAAGCGTAAAGTAGCGCTTATGTAAGCTGAGAGCACTGAAATGTGAGCTTGTATATACAATGTCTGCTAATAAATTTGTGGTAACAGTCATAGTTTAATAGAACGTTCATAGGAGAGAAGAAAACGTATTAACCTACAGCACTTACAGCAACGCTGGCGCTGAGGCTTAGGGCAGTTTAATGAATATAATATGACAAAGTATCCCACAGGTGGGAGAAAAGCTGTAGATCTGAAAGGAGTGGTGTTGGGTGTGATCATTTTCTCAGCCGAATTGGAGAAAACCTCATAAATGCATGGCTGGGGTTGTTCTGATGTTGCACACACAAATCCGCCCCTTGGCACCCCCTGACCGCAGCGAGACGGGGACCCCAGCGTGGGCAGGTTCTGCGCGGGGCCAACCTTGCTGTGACCCGCACCCCAAGCAAAGCTCCCACCTGACCACAGAGAGACGATTACGGCTGCAATGCAAATGGAGAATCGCTGCTCTTCCTTCTGCAGCCAGAGTTTTCCCCTCTGCCCGGTGAATTTTGCTAAGCTGGCCCCTCAGGCGTTGAGCGGACCGGCATGAAAGAGCAGGTGGAAATTTGTCACGCTTGGTGTCACAGTCCCAGCTGAAAGGATGCTCCAGATCACCGACAAGCTGCACTCAGAGCACAGCCTTTTCCCCCTCTTTCCTCTTTTTCTTTTATTATTTTCTCTCCTATGCCATTTCCAGCAAGGGAGCTTGCCATCGCATCCTGCCCGGCACCAGCTCTCCACGCGCCTCCTTGCTGGGGGAGTTTGTTCCTTGGCAGCGGGTTCTGCCGGAGCACAAACTGAATTGCTGCCCGCCTGCTCGGGGCCTTTCTGCTGATCCTCGGGGCCCGGGACTGGTCTGACCGGGCAGGAAAATCACCGACGCGCAGCTCAGACGGGTGCCTGGGTGCAGAGCCAGCCCCGCCAGGGCTGTCCGGCTGTCGAGCATCTTTCTCTTCTCACGTCTCTTCAGAGACAGGTGGAACGGATTGCGGTCTAACTCCTGAGCGGTTTGGTTCCTGTATTATTATCTGCTGCAACCAGGTTGACTCATTCCAGGATTATGTAGGCATTACGTTCATTGTGTAGTTACTGGAAAGTTCATTCTGCAGAGGCTTGGAATAAAAAACTAAAAATATTCTGATTGTAAACTGTCTACTATAATATGTTGTAAAAGTAGGTCCTGCCTGTGCAACACTAATTCCACAACTGCAAAAGCCATAATAAGTGCTAAACTTGTTCCCGCTGTCCTGTGTTTTCAGTAATAGCCAAAACTGAGATTCTCATAACAGAAAAATCTGTAGTGTGCCTTCTCTTCACACTTAATTTTTTTCTGGTTGAAAAACAGTCTTTTAATGCATCAGTGCTGGATGTTTCAGATATTTTCTCCAAGATTATGACAATCCAAGAATTTCAAAGATGTGGGTGGTTATAAACTCTCCCTTGTAATGTGCCATAAAGTAGAAAAAGAAGCCAGAATTCATGTTATTTCATTGCTCTCCTACATCTCAAAGGAACTGTTATCCAAGCACACGTGGCTGTTGAATTAAAATGAAGCGAGACTTAGACGTACTGGGGGGTTCTTTTTGTGTTTTCTATCCCAATTTATCTCTTCTACCCATGTAGGGTTTCTCAGATGTGGATGCCGATGGAGCTTTCCATCGTTAGACAGCTACACCTTTCTCTTTAGTGAACCTGATCGAAATGTGGTTGCTTTTCCCTTAAGAGCAAAAATGATTTACCTGAAGAGGAGGTTTCTTTCTCAGAATTTCTAGTCTTTGGCTTAGAAGTCCAGGATGTTTTTTTTCTCCCTGCTAGCTCCTGGCAATGTGAGGAGCTTTAAAACACACACACTTACGGATGAGGCAGTGTTTGGATTAGGGACTGGAGAGTTGCTTTTCTTTTTAAGAGAGTGAATATTACAAGCACGATTACACTCCTTAGATAACAGATAACATCTTACAGTTTTGATTCTGCAGAACACACTAGATTAAAAAGTAGCCCAAAGAAAGAAGAGGCTCATTTTACAGCTTGCTGCAAAGATGCAAGATTTAGCACTATTTCCCTGCCGCTGCTTGGCTGGGCACTGGGAACCAAAACAGCCCCACACCCCATCAAAATCCAGCCAGAAAGCACCCGCGCCTTAGGAAACGATTTATATTTGTTCCCTGGGTAAACAGAGAACTCTCTACCATGTTCTGCCAGTCCAGCACCTCTTAGGCACATCTAGATTAACTTTTGGAAAAATAATAAAAATAATGGCCCAGCTAATTAAAGCCCTAGGAATTCTATAGAGGGCCTTATGACACCTACATTAATACCAAATGAGTTCATTATGATTAATGTTATTAAAATAAATGTCATGAGAATGAATAATGGCTGGGTCATTATTTTAAAGTGTTGCCACTGGATCTATAAAAGCTAATGATTCAATTCTGGGGAAGTAATTCTGCATGTTCATATCTAAAACCTGTGGAGAATTCAAACTTTTCTGCAAAAAATAGCTTTGAAAATAATGTGAAGAGATGTGTGTGTTCTGTGAGCAGCAGGACGTGCCTTGGCTGCAGGAGGGGCTGGGTTCCCTGCGGCTCAGAGCTGGGATGGATTAGGAGCTCTCTGGGAATTTCTTCGTGCTTGACGGTGATTTCAGAATTGTTCGTGCTGAATTGTGTTCAGGTTTTCACCAGGCCAGAATTTATTTTTTTCTTTCTGTCCCTTTTTAAAGGAGACTTTGGGCTTCAGTCTGTGAATTTCGAGTGAGGTGATTTCTCAAATCAGTAACAAGTGATAGAATGAGAGGAAACAGCCTCAAGTTGCGCCAGGGGAGGTTGAGGTTGGATCTGGGGAACGATTTCTTCCCCAAAGGGCTGTGGGGCATTGGAACAGGCTGCCCAGGGCAGTGCTGGAGTCACCATCCCTGGAGGGGCCGGACAGACGGACATGAGGTTCTCAGGACATGGGGCAGTGCCGGGGTGGGGAACGGTTGGACTCCATGATCTTGAGGGTCTCCTCCAACCAAAATGATTCTGTGATTAATAATGACGCAAATAGTCTGGTTTTTGCATTTGTTACATATTCAAGTTGCTATCTTTTCATTATTCACCTCTTTCTTTGATTTCTCCTAACACAGTACAGGAGCCTTACAAACATCATAAACTTGTCCTTAGAAGAAAAAAGAAAAGCCTAAGAATGAAAATATTTACTTACATTATTGACGTTTAAAACCTAATAATTTTCAGTGCAGTGGTTTTTACATGTGCAAGTCTTTTTAGTAACTTGTGAAGCCTTAGGAGATGTTCTTTAGAAGCTTGATTATAGCCTCAGCAGGAATAAAATATTTAGCAAAAAGATGTTTCCATACTCTTCAATTATTCCTTAACGGATTGTCTTTGTTAACCTGCTAGGAGACATCCTGTTTCATTCAATGTCTGCTTGTAATTTATCCTTTTTGGCTTAGTATAATATACGTAAATGCGTTTTTAGTTGTATAATCCGACCACAAAGAAAAGGCACAAGAACGGTGCTGCCACCGACAGCGTTCTGTTGGCAGGGATGAAGGAGCAGCCCGTTAGTCGTGCTGGGGCGGGGGGACACGGCAGGGGCACAACTTCTGTCCTGTGAGACACTGTCCGGAAAGCGTGCAATAAAAAAGATACAGAACGTGCGGAAAGAGATCGATATTTGATTTCGAGTATTGCCAAAACAGTGCAGTAAAGTTTAAGAGGTACATCTTACTGTGAAGTTAAAATCACCAGGAGTGTAAGCAATGTAATAAGGGCTAAAATTTATGTAACTTATATAATTATTTTTAAAGCAATGCATTTGCCCGGTCACAGAACTATTTTAACTGTGGTGACGTAAGGCCTAATTAATGAAATGACATTGGGAGAAGAGGTACCAATCCGCAGAGTACGCATTTTACTGCTGCTGATGTAATTATGCTGCAGCACCAGAGCAACGCGCTTTAACCCTGCCAGCGCGGCTGGTTGCTGCGCAGCAAGGCAGACGAGACATGCCTGGTCCGGAATAGATGACAAGGTTTGTTGACGCGACTGAGTTAAGCAGGTCGATGAGGGTAAAACTGAAGAAATGCAGAAGGTCCTCCTGATGCCAAATGACTAGGTGGTGAAAGGGCAGATGCGATTTTGTGCACAAAAATGTAAAAGGGGAAAGAAATGTGGTCTGACTTGCAGAAGAAATACGCTGATGGGATTTAGGCTGCTAGTTCTTATGCTGAGCCTGTAGGAAGTGCCAGTGCAGATCTTCTAGGTGAACAGTGGCTGGAGGGGTTCAGAGCAGCAGATGAGTCTTCTCAAGCCTTTCTTCATGCTCTACCTCTGCCCGGCGTTCAGCTGGGAGGTACCAGGTGTCCCAGCCGGAGATAAACGTGACACTGCAGCACAGCCAGGAATCCCGTTGATGTTCCTCAGTATTTCATAAGATGTCGGAGTCTCTTCTGGCTATAAAATTCAGGGCTCCTTTGAACTCAGCTTGGGGGAAGAACAGGATTTAAGAGTAGTGCTGCAAACTGCCCGGAGCAGAGCAGATGGGCTGTGTCCCCGCGAGCCGGCGCTGGCGGTGCCGGCGCTGGCGGTCCCGGCGCTGGCGGTGCCGGCGCTGGCGGTCCCGGCGCTGGCGGTCCCGGCGCTGGCGGTGCCGGCGCTGGCGGTCCCGGCGCTGGCGGTGCCGGCGCTGGCGGTCCCGGTGCTGGCGGTCCCGGCGCTGGCGGTGCCGGCGCTGGCGGTCCCGGTGCTGGCGGTCCCGGTGCTGGTGGTCCCGGCGCTGGCGGTCCCGGCGCTGGCGGTCCCGGCGCTGGCGGTGCCGGCGCTGGCGGTGCCGGCGCTGGCCGCAGCCTCGGGTCCGTGGTGCCGATGGCGAATGGAGTCCAACGTGGTTTTAAAATCAAAACGTGCATCCCGGGCTTTGTTGTTGCTAGGGCCTAAAACCTCCTAATTTCTGAGCAGGTGTTTTATTTATTTTCCTCTTAAATTTTTTAGCTTTAAGAGGCATGAATCATTCAGTTCCATTTACCAAAAGGGCTCTGCTCCTGGGGTTTGTTTGTGTGGATATTTGCAGCAGTTACCTACAGTGAGTGGGATGCTGTTGCTGCTGTGTTAAGAGGCAAGATGCTGGTAAGGGAAGCTGAGAAACCTGATTAATTTCGGGTTTGTAAACCACATATTGATGAGAATGATAGTGTGTGTACCAGCAGAACAAGAACAAGAGGTTTAAGAAAATGAGGTTTGAGATTGAATGATATATTGTAAATGGGTGCAGCAGCAGCGATAGTTGCCAGAACTTAGTTGCAATTTCTTTCCTCGTGGTTTCTTGACTGTGCAGAAATATTAAATATAACTAAAGGATAAGGCAACTGCTCTTATCTTCCTGTTCTAAATGGCTTCTTTTTGTGCTTCGCCAGGAAGGGTTTATGTCTGCACTGACTTAGACAGCTGCGTGCGTGCTGTGCCCCCAGCTCAGCGCTGGGAACCACGGGGAGAAGGATGAGGAACAAATACTCACGTTTCTGATATATTGCCAAAACGAAAGGTTGATAATTTAATCTGCTGCCTAACAGTTTGATAGTCTACAAGAAAATCCCACTTTTTTCCACACACAAACAGCAGAGCACTCTGCCACGAGTGCTGGGAAAGCTGGAGTAAACAGCCTGACTGCAGTTACTAAACGTGGTGCTTGGCATTGAAACCTAGATCAAATATCTCATTTCTCAGGTTCAGTATTGTAATATCTCCAGCTATTTTTATGATTTATGCAGCTGTCATAAACACTTCTGCCTGTGGAAACCTGCAGGAGTTACACTCGGACACTTGCAAACCTTTGACTAAAGCCATAGATATTTCTTTAAGCCGGAGCTTTTTGGTGGAACCACAGATCCCTTTACGTGCTGCTTCTGGAAATATTTTGTCATCTTTCACCTAAGCTACCGCCACAGTACTGCCCTTTGAGCGCGTCTCCTGGTTAGAGCCGGTGAGTTTCGCTCGGCTGATGCTCTGATGCTCACCCAGGAGCGGGCGGTGGGTGCCGGCTGCTGCCATCGCTCCCTGCTACTTGTGCTCCACGAGCGGTCACCTAAGCAACAGGTTTCATAGAGTTAGTGTGGAAACAGCTCGTTTTACACAAAATGGGACAGCGTGTGAAGCGTGTCTCGAAACGCCAGCGTTAAAACGGCAGCCCCTCCTGCAAAGAGGGGGCGCCCAGCTCTGCGGGCTGTGCCCGGGACCAGCTCCACCACCGACGCGGATTCTGGGGGAGTGAACAAAGTTTTCCAGACACAGGTTATTTTCTGCCTTAGAACAGGATATAAAATATGTTGCTGATTTTTGTGCGTTCAGTACTGCCTGTTGGCCCTTACATGGGCTTCTTTACAATTTCTGGTCACGCAAAGAGCTGCATCGTTTACAGGCAGGATTCACAGGAATGCGGCTCTGCTGCTAAGAAGCAGCTGGAGGACACAAATAAATCAGGAATCCTCCTCACAAGCTGTTTCATGTTATCATGAAAGTTTATAGATGGAGATAAATCTTTCCTGACCTATGTGACCCAGCTGGCAAGCAATGGCAGGTTCCCGCTGAGCCTGGACCCAGGTTCTTGTAATATTTCTGAAACTTCTGGATCATCCCTCCTTCCTCTTGGACATGACTAAGTACAAAGGGAATTTAATCTCCTCCTCTCTCAGCTCCATAGCCTGCATTTGCAGTCTCCCCGCAAAAGGAAAACTTCTCTGCACACTGAAACTGCTCCTAAATTCACCCGATAATCAATCACTCACACCTGACTAAGTCTGGAAAATCTCCGTAGCTATGACATAACATGACACGAATCCTCAGCTGTGAATTCAGAAGTGTTATTTCTGCCTGGGAGGGGTGTGGGTGTTGAAAAGGGTTATTCCGCGTTGCAGCTTCCCAAGTTCCCGGTGCTCTGCTGCTGGGCTCCTGCTCCCCGCGCGCGAGCCCCCCAGCGCCGCAGGGTCCCCCAGGCCAAACCTCGTCCCAGGCCCGTGCGGATGCTGAGGAGCTGCACCGAGAACACCTGAGGCGTCTGGCAGGTGGCTTTCCAGCCCGACGTGTCCCTCTCATTCCTTGCCGTTGGCTTTAACACTGGGAATGTAGGAGACAAAGTTATTTACTCTGCAAGCAGTTCTGTGAAACCTGTGCAGGACATGACAGAGATTCTCCGAGATCTCTTTCTTTACTTAGAACTGCCTTGCCTGCTCATATTTAAGTTTGTTTTTTTTTTTTTATAAGTAGCTTTGTGATTTTATTTCCCTTTTCAGAGCCCCCAAACTGGGTGTGCCTGATGTCATGTTTCTATTATTGAACATTTATGGGGTGCACAAGGACATTTTACAAGAGACTGCATTAGACAAGATGTTAACGCTGGTATCGCTTAACGTTCTCCAGGTTGTGTGTTAAACTGTTGAAGCAGCTCTGCATGGGCTCAGCTCTTACAGAGCAGTACGTTACTGAAAGAAAATAATACCGAAGAAATTGCGCTCCAGATGAGGAATGAGAAAGGGGATGTCTTGGTGTAGGAGTTAGAAATGAAAGATAAGCAAAACAAAGCTTTGAAATGGAGCCATCCAACAGAATAAAGGAAACGAGGGTGGTGAAAAAATGCTCCCATTTCAACAGCATATACATTTTTATGACTGATTTGAAAAAATTGAGTTCAATAGGCTCTTACAGACTCAGTAACTCAACACGGGCTGCTGTTATCACTTGCTAAAAAACCTGCACACAACTTTGGATGAGAAAGTAGGGAAGGGTGTGGAATAAATCATACTGTATATTTTGCATATATATAAGCAAAAAAGCTAGATGGGAGAGCAGCATGGCTGAGAGAGCGTTCTTAAAGAACCACTAAAGTAGCATATGCTTATAAAACTGATCCTCGGGGTGTCGCGGGCCGGCGCACAAGCTGGGGAGCAGCTCCCGCGCTCCCCGTTGCAGGCGGGTGTGCGAGCTAGAGAGACCCAGATGGTGTTTGCACAGTGGCGGAGGCACACTGTGCTTTCAGCACGCTGCAGGTTTTCCAGCCTTCCTTCCTAAAACATTCATGTTCCCAGAAAAGCCGATAAATATCCTCATGTTTGATCTTTACCAAATTACAGTCAAGGATGGGTTTCAAGTGTTTTCCTGCTTGCAAACACTTTCCCACAACTCTCACTGTAGTATTGCAGGGCTCCTAATGAAACATAATGACTAAGTTCAAGCTTTTTTTGGGAAGGCTTTTGTGGTGCTGCTGCCAACCATAACTGACAGCGTTTGAAATGCATGAGCTCAGTCAGTGCTGGGATTTCGTTTCTGAAGAGCCGTCGGGGCAGGCTGTGGCGGGGCGCAGTTTCCTCGTCCACGGTCACCGCCGTTGCCCGTGCCGGTGCGGTACCGCGGCGGCTGTGCCGGCCGTGGCTCGGTGACGGGCTGCGCCGGCGCTGTTTTGACAGCTTTGCAGCGGCCGCCGGGCCCGCGCTGCGGTCAGGCTGCTGATGGGCTGTCTAGACACGCGCGCCTTCTAGGAAGCCGTGTTCCTCTGTTCATATTGGATCGGGAGACAGGCTTTTTCATCTGTAATGTAAACACGCCCCTGAAAAAAAAAATCTGCTGTGGCATTTCTTGTATAAAAGCCCCTTTTTCTGGAGGGGTGATTGGATTCATATATTTCCATTCCCCACTACAGATATAGTTTCAGCTTTCCCATCTGGGCACTAGGTTTCCTGAAAAAAAAGGGTGAGCTGAAAATGCTGAGTCCCTCAGAAAGTGCTCGTATTTAGCAAAGAGCCACAGCTGTGCAAATACAAGGCCTTGCATGGAACGAGTGAGCTGAAATCCACCTGGTTTGACGGCTTCCCCTGAGCACGTGCACCTCGGGCTCTCCGAGAGGCAGGAGCGGAGCAGCCGGGTCGGCGCTGGCACGGCCGTGGCAAGGTTGGCTCTTGCCATTGCAAGCGACGGCTGCCAGCGCTTTGCAAGGCCGGACCTGGGGCTTGGTCTGAAAGAACTATTGCAGTGGGGAATTCCTCTGGCCAGCATGAAAACGCACAGGAATTTCCTTGTAGCTGAAGCAATGCGTCCCAGTGGTGAAGGGAGGGGGTACCTGAGTGAAGGGATGAGGTTTTGCCCGGGGGCTTCGCCGCTGGCTCCTGCTTGGCTGCTGGTTCGTTCACCTGCCCTGTGCTCGTGCTTTCCTTGCCTGCCCTGTGCCATGGGGCTGTCGAGGCGCACGTGTTGCTGTGTGTGCACAATGGTACTGACCACACGGAGGGAGGGCAAAAAGTGTCATCTGAAAGTGCAGCTTGGGAAGTCTCAGGGACTTCACAGGGAGCTGGAGGAGCTGAGAAGTCTCCTCTTGTTGGATCTTTGTGTTTCCCCTTGCCTTGCTCTCGTGCATCTGAAATGGAGTCAAACCGAGAGGCCAGGTCAGAGCCACCTCTGAGATTTTGCACTGACCCAGAAAAAATGGACGTGAAAGTAAAGCCTTCACCTCCATGCCAGTGAATGTGAACCAACCAGCTTTACTGAACCTGCAGAAATATGACAAGCGTGCAGCAGTGTCAGAGCAGGCGGCTCTGCTCCCCCCACAAACCCTGTTGGACATCGACGCCGCGTGTCCCCGGTTCAGGGTGACATTCCTGCTCCCTGCAAGGGGACCAGACCCTGGGGAAGCTCAGCAGCTTCTCTCCAGGAGGGGCTGCAATAGGGGGAGTGGGACGCGTCACCTAGAGCTAAATACAGGAGATATTAGTTGGTAAATGGGCTCTCTTCTGAGCATGGTTTAGTTTGGGGAAAATCCGTTCTCTGCCACTTTTCTGAAGACTTTCTCTGCTCTTCTCTTGGCCGTCCCGCTTTTGCTTATGAAATTAGTATGGCGTTGAATTTCATGCGTTATTGAATTGTTTTGAGCAGGTCTTACCCCTAAGCAAATATAAGATCAGAGCCAAGAAAAACACAGAAATTCTCTCCACATCAAGAGGGAGACAACACTCCCCTTGCTGTGTTTCAGGGGATAGAGATCTCCAGCCTTCCCCACGCTGCCCAGCGCCAGCGTGACCCCGTCTCTAGGTCGGCTCAGCAGTACGGTATAGCACCGGCTTCGGTGAGTTTCTCTTTCTTCAGCCAGTCTAAAATATAAGAAGAAATTCTGTGAGATACCTACAAATCCAAACAGAAATACTATGGTTGAGCAAGAAAACAAAATGAAGGTTATGAAGAACAAGAACTTAAAATTTAAAAAGTCTGCTCTATCACTGAAGGGCAAGCGGGTATTTTGTTATCTTTGTAACATACAACCCAGAAATTGGTGTGAGGATTGAAATGCAGCACAGCAGCAAAACCACTGCAGGTGCTTTTCATAAAACCAACATTTAATTATTAAGTTATTGTATCTTATTTGAAAGGTCTTTTAAAATATTTATTATTTAGTCCTACCTGTAAAACTTGAGTGTTGTAATTAGGCATGTCTAAATATTTGTTCTGTTAGACTACCTGTTTTGTGTCAACAAAAACAGAAATAGAAATTACTCATTTCTTGCTCTTTTGATAGCAGGCTTGCTCCCTTGTGATGGGGTGTTTGATAGATTTTGGATGACTTGGAAGTGGAGTGGATCTTACAGAGCTTGGTTTTGGATGTCATTTGCAAATTTTTTTTCTCTACTGGAAGCATGGACCTCTTTGTTGTGAATCTAGGACCACCGAAAATAGTTTTGTTGTCTTTAGTTGCCTGTTGTGGTTCCCTGCAGAGTAGCTCCTGAGTCAGAAAGGGTCCACAGACGACCGCTACAAAGCTGTAGGTGTTCTGGGTGATTCTGAAGAATGCAGCAGAAAATTAAACGCCTCTGATAAAATAATGAACTCTATTAAATTTATATGACTTTTAAATAAACTGCCATGGAAGCCTATTAGTTGAGTGTATTAAATTTTACAAGACTTTGTTGCAAGAGCTGCTCCACCTGGCAGTCAGCTGGAGGAGAGGGCGACTGCAGCTGTGGTGTTTGCAGGGGCAGCGGGGATGCAGTGGGCTTTGCAGGAGTAGTGGTGTTTGCAGGGACAGTGGGGATGCAGCGGTGTTTGCAGGGGCAGTGACGATGCAGCGGTGTTTGCAGGGGCAGTGACGATGCAGCGGTGTTTGCAGGGCAGTGGGGATGCAGCGGTGTTTGCAGGGGCAGAGACGATGCAGCGGTGTTTGCAGGGCAGTGACGATGCAGCGGTGTTTGCAGGGGCAGTGACGATGCAGCGGTGTTTGCAGGGGCAGCGGGGATGCAGCGGTGTTTGCAGGGGCAGTGACGATGCAGTGGTGTTTGCAGGGGCAGTGGGGATGCAGTGGTGTTTGCAGGGGCAGTGACGATGCAGTAGTGTTTGCAGGGGCAGTGGGGATGCAGCGGTGTTTGCAGGGGCAGCGGGGATGCAGCGGTGTTTGCAGGGGCAGTGGGGATGCAGTGGTGTTTGCAGGGGCAGTGGGGATGCAGCGGTGTTTGCAGGGGCAGCAGTGTTTGCAGGAGCAGCAGGGATGCAACGTTGCACCAACCGAGGTGCTGACCTCAGTGTCCATCACTGCCTGTGCTATTAGTCCAACCTCCCAGCTCAGCCCAGTGCCGTTTATCTACTCCTGACGGTTTATAAGAAAGCATTTAACCCCCAAACAACAGAGCTGTAAAGAAGCGCAGAAGCGCATTGTGTGTGTTCCAGCAGCTGCAGCCGCACTCTGCGCAGAGACATTAACTCCCAAGTGTACTTGCCCTTTGTGTCTGATTTTAATCCCATGTATTTCTATCAGTTTTAATAAGTACATTTATATTGGACACCAAATGTTGAAATTACCTAAACTTGAAACGCCTACCTATGAAATGAGTCGGAATAGATTCTCTGTGGAAGATACTGCAGTGCCAATAAGGATTAATTAAAACGCAAATGTTCTTCATTGTGTGTTAATTGAGGAATTGTTATTCAGTCAACCCTCTTGATTTTTCTCTGTGTTGAATAATCACAGAAGTATTTCACCTAGTCTCACTGTTTACTTAACCAATTATTTATGGGAGGGGATATTCTGCATTTATTAGTATTTTAATTGGAGAATTTTATTCCCGATGGCCTAAACATCTACATATGTTCAGATTTTGTGTTTAGCTTTTTTATCTTTTAAATAACCAATGTTCCTGATTGTAGACACTACAGATAAAAAAACAATCTTTCAAGTACTCAGTGCAATTGAACTTCATTAGAACTTGAAAGCCAGGGGCCAGGTTTTCAGCTCACTTGTGCTCCTGTAAGCCTGAAGTAATTCCCCCTCTGTAATAATGGATTTACTTTGAGTTGATACTGGTGTCAATATGAGAATCTGGCCTCTGCAATTCAAACGATTAGAGTGCACATTGTGTAGTGAAGTTTAGCAGTTGCCAGTTCAAAACATTAGATTTAATGGTTACTGATTTATACAAGTTCACTTCACAACATATTCAGAGTTTAGAAGGTGCCACAAAATTTAAAACTCTATAAACGGAGAGTCTTCTTGTAGGCAAAACATGAGAAAATATTCACTTAATAAGGACAAAATTGCCACGTATTTCTGTGTGCACAGTTTTTTCCCGATATGGCGGTATGCTAGATGACATCACATCATTAAAAGAGAATCCGAATTTGTGTATTCCTGCACTGCACAAGCACATGGGCGCAGGTTTTATCTGCCACTCCTGCGAACGGTTGTAGGGCCACACTGAAAAAGAAGCAATCCAGGTGAGGACACAGAGGTCGGAGGCGGCTCTTGCAGGCTCTCCGGTGTCGGTCCTTCTGCCGTGTCTTGCACACCCAGGCCCTTTACACACCCCCCAAGCTGGATTTCACTGGCGCTGATGCCTCACGCCCTCTAAAGCCCACGTGTGCAAATGCTGCAGCCGTGGCTGCGCGTGAAGCTGGAACGTGACAGGGAAGACAGGAGCCAAGCGAACCAAGCGGGAGCCGTCCTGGCCATGCACCCAGCGGAGCTGATGTCACCGAACACTGGGATCTCACACTTCATCTTACCAGAGTTGTCAGCACATCCTTTTAAAGTCGGCATCTTAACCTTTGTAGTTGCTTTATTACTCTTGAATGATGGTTTTCTCGGTGCCTGCCCATTTATTTATTTCTAAATGGTATTAAACATTTTCCAAACAACCCCAGTGATGATGCAAAGGGAAAGGGGTGCATGCCATGCATGACAAACCAAACACAGGGCCAGTGTCATGAATTTCAGCCCCAGCGCACATCTTGGTGATCCCCAGATCCTTCAGAAATGTGAACAAGATCATACGACTAAAATGGGCACTCACCAACACGCAACATTTTATAATTCTTGGAAATTCCTTTTTATTTAGGATTGTGTTTCTGGTAAGGGAAACTCCTCCATAGTTCTGGAAAAGGAGTTAAAAAAAACCCTGGGTGACAGAAGATTAAGAAAGTAAAGACCAGGCAACAAATCATGACAAAACTGTGGAGGAGTTTTCTCTGTTCTGCTGCTCACGACACCGTTGGGACCCATGAAGACCTTTCATTGAATACTGGAAAATAACCAGAACTGAAAATTAGGATGAATCACAATCTGTGGTTTTAAAAGAAAAAAACCCCTATTATACTATGATATCCGTCTACCACTGCCCATTCATCCAAATCTTCTTGAAGAAGCCCACTGGCAGCCAGTCCCTCTCTCTGGCTGTCCCTAAGAGATGCCTCCTCTATGGAAGCGCCGGCAAACAGGGGCAAGTTTTGGGTTCATCAACCTTGACAATGTCCTCTGACATTATTAGCTGAATTCATCAGCTATTAATCACTGCAAGATATACAGGATATACTCTGGCTAGCACTTGGAAAGACTTTCAATTCACTTCCAGCTCTATTTATTCATTTCGACTAAATGGAATTATTAAAGGTCACGGCTTCATTTCCAAAGTGTCAGGTGAAAATACTTTTCAATTTAACAAGTAGAGGACACTGCTTGCAATAAAATTAAATACCATCTTGAACAGTTTATTTGATTTTAAAGAGATTTCGTAGAAGTTTGACTTTGATTAACTAAATCCAGGTGGGGACTGGAAAAGTGAACGATGGTGCACAGTGCTCAAAGGAAAGCTGTTGACTCCAATACTGAATTTTCAGACTCTGGGTTTTCAGGGAACAGCAATAAAATTTCTTGTCCTCCTTGGTACTGAATAACACGGAAAGCCTGAAATATAATAACTACCATGCGCCAAGAGGTTTTACAATAAAGCTCACACTTTCATTTTATGATCTGAGATTTACCTGCAGAACACTAGTGAGTCAGTCACAACTGAAGAAGAAGTTTTCTCTGCCCTTGTGTTCTTTAAGGAGTGTCTACACGAGATGTCTTGTATCTGTACATGTTATTGTCAAAGTGCTTTTGATATGGACATTGCAATACAAATTATAGATACTGCTATATTAAAATTTTATCCTTTTTTTTTTTTCTTTTCCCCAGCAGGAAATCTAAAAAGCCATCCACATCCATCCATTCTGCCAGCAGATCAGGGTTCACCTCTGTCCTGCCCCACAGCTGCCTGTGCTCTGCCTGTGCTCTGCAAGGTTCCCCCCTTTGCTGGCTAAGGCATTTGAAAACGTTCAGTGAATAATTTTGCTCAGTTTGTTCAAGGAAACGTCAGCCTCCCGCAAAGGGAACGTGGCAGAACTGTGATTTCACGTGGATTTCTCCGCTGCTCGGGCAGTGGCATAGCGCAGCGCAGTTCGGATCGCAGGATCACAGTGCACAGGCAGACTGCTGTGAGCACAGAAACTCACCTGCTTCCTTCGGTAGCTGCAAAACAAGCGTTTCTGCTTCTGTGAAAAACTGCTGTGAGGATGGTCAGGCATCTGACCGAGGCCAGATGTGTGTGTTTTGTCAGATTGGAATAAAAAGGTGCTTTTTAACAGAAAACAGATATGCAAAAGATGAGCATAATGCCAAAATAACATAAAGGCCCCTTTGTGAGCTTTTATCTAACAGTTTGGAGATTTGTACTCCTTCATTGGAGCTGTATATTTAGTTCTCCAAACACTGTAGTACAGAAATCAAGCTGTAATCAATCAGATATTCGTCCCGGAGTTCACTCTTGTTATTCCCCATGGAAGCTTTACCGTTGTAGGAGCAAGGAACTAATTTGTGAAGGTGGCTGTGGTCTCAGAACGTGTTTAGGCATCAGGAACATGACGATAGCAAATGAAAAGTATTTCCTCTGAGGTCCAGTCTAAAGACGTTATAAATACCATAAGATGATGTAAATAAGAATTAATGAAAAGTATCGGTCAGGGCTTGTTCTGTGGCTTAGAGCAGGAGCAGCACAACTACAGAAAATTGAACTAGGTACAAATATTTGCTTTACGTTGTTTGTTTGTAATGTATATGGCTTGGCTAAATGACTTCACTTACTTTCCCTGGGTGCGTTTCTCTGGGTTGTGGAGACAGAAATTCCAAACCTTCTTTCTTACCATCAAAGTTTGTGGGCAGGAATGGCGGAGTGAGCCCTGGCTCACCCTCACAATTTAAAATGGGAATTGTAGCTTCCAGCTGATTACTGGAGAATAGTGAGACGATGAGAAGCAAACCAGAGGGAAGAAGTCGAGTCTGTGCGTAGGTGCCTCCATACGGCAGTGATGGGGAGGGGCTGCCACCAACATGGTCATTTTTAAAGAAGAATTTAAAACAATATCCTTATTAAATCTGGGATGAGTGGTTGTTACCTCAGGGAAAAAAAAAAAAAAAAAGATAGGGGCTTCTTTACTACACACAAAAAAGTTTAGCCTAAACTTATGAGACTTTGAGGAGTAATTATTGCAAATGCAGTCAAGGCGCTAATCCATCCAGTGCGCAGAGGTCAAAATGCTTCATCGGATTACGGGATTATAAGATTTCTAGAAGATTGGTTGAGGTCATTTCAAAGTTTTAGTGGTTAGATTTTGTTTTAGCGGTTGCTAAAACGAAACAAATATGTGATTGTACTTGTGAAGCAGCCCAGGGTTTTGACCCACGGACTGGAGGACTGAATAGCATTGCTTTAAAAAATTTACTGTGGCCTGCAAAGCAAGTGGGTCCAGAAAACAAGGCAGCATCAGATAAACCCGAGTGCAGAGTGGCGGGAGAGGTGGAGAATCCGCAAGCCTTGGAATAACTGACTTCTCTTTATTTAGGGTTTACATTTTAATTCCTCCTTTCAGATACAGCCAGCAATACACGTAGTCGCTAATTAAAGTAAATAGAAGCATGAAAGATATGTTGAAAAGTATCTGTGTGTTTGCCAAGGGGATGCGTGAGATTACGCCGAGTGTGTGAACGCGCTTTGCTGGGGATTGTGTGGTCAGCTGTGATTTTTGGTGTGCTTTCCCATTAACCCACTGGTTTGTGTGGGCTGGACACAAAACATCGAGCGCAGAACTGAGACAATCCCCCCAGCAGCGCGGAGCGCCGCGCCTGCGTGGGCAGAGGGTTTGTGAGCACGAGCGTCGTTCTCGTTAAAAAAATACACTTCAAAAATATTTAGATGCCTTTAGGAATTAGGACAGGAATAACTACATCCGGTGTGAACTTTGTCCATCGGAGGCGACACCGTCCGTGTCGCGCAGCCCGCGGCCCCCAGCGACACGGTGCTGGCTACTAACAAAGTGCAGGTCGTTAGCATGAAAGCTGAGCTCATTGCTGGAAGGAGCCCAGAGGCTCCCGGCTCAGAACTCACCGGGTCTGAGCCATGAGGGCGCTGGGATGGCCGAGGACCGACCGGCGTGTCTGCTGGCAGCGAGCGGGGAACGCGCTGGGAGTTTTCACCTTTGCAAATCTCTCACAGCGTCCCTATGGGGACTCTGCAAATTGGTTGGCTTTGCCTGAACAAGTGAAAACAATCCTCAGCGCCGGCGAGCAAACCCATGGGAGCAGGAGGGAGCCGGGGCCGTGGAGCTGAACCCATTAAATCATCTCGGCAGAGTTCGCCCTACGGTCACCGGGACAGTGACTTATTGCTGGTCTTCAGCGGTGCCTGGAGTTGCTGAGCCAGGCTCTATGTCACCAAATATGCTAAAAACCCTGTGCAAAATCCTGATTAACATTTCAGGGTCTTGCTGGAGGATGTACCAAACCCCCAGGGCACTGTGGAGGGTAAACGGGCTCAGCAGCCCCGGAGGAAACCACATACTCACCCAGCTGTCAGAGGTTCTTCAGTCCCGTGTGCAACCTGCTTTAATAACCAATTTATTCTTGAATGATTCTCATTCATCTGAAGTGCATGTGAAAGCACAGACAGCTGTCAAACTGCAAATATTTTTGCAAGATACTCCTGATAGAGAATCACTCATTTTCTGAGCAGCAAAGCCAGTCTCACACACCCAGGGAGAAAAGTGATGTATAAGCAGGAGAAACCAGGCAAAGGTTTAGGTAGAAATCATAGGAAACTCAGCACTAGCCTGCCTGAAATTGTGTCAGAGTGGGAGTATGAGTTTATAACATCCTTGTAAGTACTACTTAGCATTTAAATTTAGGATTTTCTCTGTGGGTGATGCTAAAGACAAACAAGTGTCAGCAAAACTGGTGGCACCACACTGAACATGATCTTTTGGCGAGCCATGCATTAACTTCCCGCTGTGCATTCTCCTTGCTTCTTGCTTAAAACCTCACGAAAACAAAGCCGTTCTGGGCGTTCTGGAGGTGTGAGGCATTGCACGTGCAACGGGAGGGAGCCCTGCTCCGCACCTCACTTTGCACAGGAAGGTTGAATGTTAAGCAGCAGCTGTGGAAAAACAGCTGCAATGTGTAAAACATCTTTGCTGAGCGCTATGCGTTTTGTACGCTCCGTGTTTCATCATGGTTGCTGTGAAACACGTAACTCAAAGCACACAAGGTGAGCCCATCGTTGCTCGGAGCTGCATCAACCCACGCACACGTTTCCTGCAACTTTTCCTAACTTCAAGCGGTGCCATGTGGCTGCGCCACAAAACCCTCACTGTTCGATGTGCTTTCATTTGAGGTAACATACATCATTTCCAAAGCAATATATTTGGGGGTCACTCACCTAATTTTACTAGAGAAGCAGTATTTATTTTAAATACCTCAGACTTTGATTTCGTTTGGTTCTGATTCTAATTAGCTAATCATGCTATTTAACTGTGATCTAAGTATCTAAGAAGAAAAATAGCAAAAATTTTAATTAGCTTACTGCAGTACATAACTACTTTTCTTCTAAACTGGTGGGTAATTGACAGTACATTGCCTAATATGGTTTGTTTGGTACTTAATTATTTCACTCACCGGATAAGAAAATGCTTGTAAGCAATTATGTCACGACTCCTTGGGGAAAGATGCGTTCACCTCATTTTTACCGTGTGCCTCAGTGAGTGGGAATGTGCTGGTGGCGCCGCAGAAGAGGCAACAGCTGGTGCTGCTGGTGGGGCGGGAGCGGTGGCTTGGGGACACGGAGCGAAGGGACGGCACCGGCGGAGGGGACCCCGGCCGCTGCCCTTCACCCCCTCCGCCAGCCCGTGCGGTAGGGTGAGTGCGATGTAGGAAATCCTCACACCGTTAACAAACCTCCCGTGGCCTGAAACAAACCCTGAGGTTCCAAGCCGCCGCCTGCCAGCGCTCCTCGTGCTCGCCGTGTCCCAGCTGGGTGATGGTCCCAGGCAGGACCCCCGCCAGGGCTCCCGCCGCCCACGTCTGCGTCCCCGCTGCCACGGCGAGTGTCCCAGCTTTGAGGTGATGGGAGAAATCAAAGCAGAAGCCGTTACTGCCGCTCAGCTCACGTCGGAGGGACATCGGGTTGACCTGGCAGAGGGGACGCAGCCCAAGGAAGCTTCGGTGCCTGTTTTTCATCTGCCACCTGCAAATTTGGTCTCTTCAAATCTTTTCAAGTGAACGTCAATAACTTCTGAGATCTTCAGCCTGCAAGGATGTGACTTGCCTGTTTGGCAAGACTGGCCAGCTCTTACAGCACCACATGCTTTTTAAACTTCTGCCCTTGTCGTGACCTTGTGTCTTTAAGAGCTTTGCTGTCATTGATTTTCAGTCCCTTTATTGGTTTATTTTTGCATCATACAAGTGCTCAATGAAAACAGACAGCCCAAGAGAAAAATCCAGCATGCCTTGGTCAGTGCTTTGTTTGCTAGTGTTAGTGAAAGGGAGATGAGCTGTTTGTTGGATAACAGGCTGTAGAAGATGTATGCAGATTAGGTGCTAACGCTCGTTAATTTATGAGTTTTGGACAAAACCCAGAACGGAAGAAAATTGCACATGGGATTGAAATGCCAAAGCAATAGGAAGGAGTTGAAAGCCTCTATGAATGATACGCAGAGAAATGAGCACTGACCCCTCTAAATAAATAAATCATCCTCAACATGGATGGAAACAGAGATCGTGCCGGTCCCTTCAGTGAGATCCTGTCTCTGAGCACAGGAGACCTGGTCACCGCTCCGGCTTTGCTGCTTCGCTCAGGTAAAGACTCTGAAGTGAGACCCTCGCAGCTCCTGTGCCGTTCGTGGTGTGATGCCAATGGCACCACCGCATGATTTGGTGTCTCCTGTGGCCTCAGAGACAGGAAAAAATGCCCCAGGAGCACTTTAGCAATAACTGTTCTGAACCATAACATGGCTTTGAAATGGCATGGCTTCATCTTGTGCTTCTGTCTGAGCACCAGGAACGGCCTGGAGAAGAATTATTTTAATTTAGATCTTAGTATAGTTACATAACTAAAAATATTCTGTGGTAAAATATGTCAGAGTTGGAGCAAGCCAGTTGGGCACGTGGGAGAACAAAGGCTGTATTCTGCAGCGGGCACGTCCGACTGCTTGACATTAAACACAACCAGCTCTTTTCCGTCTCTGTGTAAGGGCTCAGCACGCCGGGGGACTCCAGCGCTTACCGCTCCACTGATGTGGGTTGACCCACAGTACGTTATTATAGGGAGAGGGGGTTTTTCCTCCATTCAAAACAAAAAAGAAAAGAAATGGAAAAAAAGGAATCACAATCCTCTTATAGACTTTTGCTTAAATTGGATTTTATTCCTTTTTTAGCTTGTGTTTGATTTTTCTTCACTGCTGGGACATGTAAAGCAGCAAATCTGCATGGGGTTAATGCCTCAGTACACTAAAAAAAGCAGAGGCTGGCAAGGAGTGGGAGAAAGCAGATCGAGAGAGAGAGAGAGCGAGCGCTTTGTTCCAGTTCAAGTGCTTGAAGTATGAGGGAGCAACTCATGCTGTTACTGGAGGCTGACATAATTTTGTTAAAGGGATGGGATCTGATTTTGTTTCAGTTTAAGATTTAATATCTTTGATGACCAACCCAACAATGTGGGAAAGACCTTTTCCACAAATATTCTCATGTATAGGAACTTTATCTGCTGTCTTATGCACCATTTCATATGGCTCTGATAACAAATTTGGTTTTGCAAAATTAAAACTTTCTTGTAATTCTGAGGATATTCAGCTCTAGGAAATCACTAAAATCTCCATCTTCATTACTGCGGACATCATTGACAACCAATCACTGACGTATTTTGCAGATAGATATATTGAATTTGTCAGTTCAAATGTTAATTAAATTCCCTCCTACTCTTGGGAATAAAACAGTGCTGGAACTACATGCAAGCATATGAATTATTTCTCGCCTCTCTCATGCTTGCGGCCTACATTGTAGATCTCCGCTCCTTTTAATACAACGTCATGTTTTCTTTCCTGGTGGGTAGACGCTAGGAAGATATCAGGAGAACAGAGGGAGAGGCTTTTGCTTTCTGAGAAAGGCTTGAGGAGATTGTAGGGACTCTCAAACATAATGAGGCTTTAGAGGAAGGAGGTTCCAGCGCGGGTGCTCGGGTACCGGGCGGCTGGGCCGCGGTGTCCCCGGTGCCGAGGAGGCGGCGGGGACGCCGAGCCTGAGCAGCCCCTGCCAGAGCCCGAGCAAAGGGAATTAGCAGGAATAACGAGGCAGGCTCTCGTCTCCCTGAGCAAAGCAGAAACGTGACACGGAGGGAAGGATGAGGGATCTGGCATCTGTCATATGAAAATTGCCAGAACTTTCTCAAGAGTCATAGTTCGATTTGCTGGTTCGTTGCTGGGAATGGGGAGCAGTTCAGGCTTGGCAGACTGGAAGAGTTGTCATCTTCTCATTTTTGTGTACTTCAGTACTTTGTAATCTTGGCAAAAGGAAGGTGCTGAAGGGGGTCTATTCTTGAGTTTCCAATTCTTGCATTTCCAATGTTAATTAAACAAGAAAGTCTCCTACAAGCCTCTTCTTGTTAGATTGTTCAGTCCTATTTCAAGATCAAATAGGCTTTAGAACAGGTCTGGATAAGCTCACAGACTTAATCCGTTTGAAAGGTACAGATTGGGCAACGCGGTAGAGGTGAGCGCAGGTCCCTGCGCAGGGCGGCGCGGCGGTGAGGAACGGCGCTCGCCGGGACGCGGACAGGGGTGCGCGGACAGGCAGAGGTCTCGTTCAGGAAAGGACGCAGAGCAGCGAGCTGGGCCAGGCTGAGGCCTCTTTATTAGCCACTGACAACGTACAGGATTTACGGATATGGGCCTGGACTAAGATGTTACCTAAGATGTTTTTCCAGTAATGGTTATTAAAAACACACCACACTCATGTTACGTTTGTTTCAGTTACGTTCCCGCTCATTCACAGACCAGGCCCAAGGACACTCACACATCCCACGCGCGTGGGGGCGGTCATCCAGCCCGCGATACCATTCGCACGAGTCTGGGCTACCACTCTTCACAATTACGAGAAATGTGCTTCAACACAACCTGTCCAAGGCCCTTTATATTTTGCTATGGCCTAATCATGCTAGTCCTGTTTCTTGCACCGTCCGGATGGTCATGCTAGTATTGATCTTCCTTTATCAGCCCGGTGGCTGGAACCGCACATCTTGCTTTCTCCCCGGCCGCTGGAGGTGACCCGGCGCTCTCCAGGCTTGCCCGGGCACCAGTGTCCTGCGCCTCGCCGCGCCGCTTGCACAGCACGCTCCTACCCGAAGCCAGTTGTTTAATGGAAACCTCCAGTTTGCGTTTCCTGCCACTAATTCTTGAGTGGGACCAGCATTGTTGAGGCTAATTAGAATTCAGCGAGAACTGCTTGTTCGTTAGAGAGAGGAAAAAATGTTCCATGGAGCCCTGGGTTTGGTAGAACTATTTCACATAATTAAGCAATTCTACGGCTTGGCATTTTATCCCTCTTGTTATCATTGCACTTTGTTAATAAGTTTTTAATTGCAAATCATGTCTATGACACAAATTACACTGTGTTTACTGATCAGCAAAAAATGCCATGATAACCAGCTTGGATGCCAAGTTCTTCAAATGCACGAGCTGCCAACTTCTCTGTGTTACATGGTTTGGTATTAAAATAGCTTCAGGTTACTTAAAATATATTGATTTCCAGTTCAAAGTGCTGTGGACTGCCCAGATCCTGGGCATAGCTTTCAGAACCAAAAGAAGTTTATTTATACATTGCAGACGAGCAAGTTTATCCATATCTCCCAGATGTTCTGGTTTATATTCTGCATCGCTGCCATGTATCCTGTACACACATCAAACTTATGAAAAGTGGCTATTAATACAATTATTTGAGATAGTTACGTATTCGCAATTACCTGTATATAATTTGTGCCAGGCTGAGCAATAATAATTTGTCCTAAAATGTATATCATTTCTTTGTTTTTAACAAAGTGTCCAGGCTGACTGAATTGCTGAGAAATGTCTGCTTTCTCTGTACAAGGAAAAGACTCAAAAACCTGAAGACAGAAAGCTCCTTTCTTTCTTTCTTTCTTTCTCTGAAAATCTTTACGTACCACCTCATTAACAAATGGATGCTCCTGAACTGATTTTTGTAACCAGTTTATTCTATGACATATGAAGGAAATATGTTGAGTATTCACGTTCGGGTGTGAAGTTTCTGTTGAAGTGGTTAAAACTATTTGGACTTATGTTAGCAACTATTTTTGTTTAACAAAATGGGATAAAAGCTTCAGAAAACCCCAGTGAGACCTGTAGGTGTTTTAGAGAGGATTTTAGCTTAAAAAAAATTATGCCAAAAGTGTTCAAAAATGTTTTACTTCAAAAGTTCATATGGATTTAGATAGCCATCAGCAACAGAAACAGAAAAAAAACATTAACAGTTTGAGGTCAAATAAAGTCTTTATCTCAAATGTAACTTTCAGCCATAAAACCCATTTCCCAGCAGCGGAGCATTCAGGAGCCAGCGCAGCGCAGGCGGTGCCGCGGTCAGACTGTCGCGGGCAGCGCGGCGTCCTGAATCCTGCAAGAAACGCAAGACAGTTCTGAGCCATTCGGGACGTTACTTGAGATTAGCTGATTAGTTATTAGCATCAGACACTGGCACTTGTCCATCAGCCCTCGCCTGAAGATGAGGTTGGGATTTCTTTGATCCAGGAGACCGACGACAATGCGATTAGGAAGACCATGAATTTTTGTCCTAATCCGCTGACGTTTTTTTAAGATCTCGAGCAAACTTTTTCCCCTGGTGACGTGTGTGCAGCGGTGAGATGCTCACACAGGCTCTTCCCCGCTCACCTCGCCCTCCAGCCCCAGTGAGACGAGGCTCACTCCAATTTTCAGAGCTCACCTTTAAAGTGTTTAACAGCAAATGAAGTCATTCCAATTTTAGTTAACCTTGATGCGTCCAGTTCTTCCTCAGATTATAAAAAGATGTGCCTTGTGCATGCTTTTAACGTGGAAAGTGTGCTCTGAGTACACTCTTAACCACCGCAGGGTAAATTGCTATCCCCTTAAATCACTTCCAATTATACCAGACTTTCAAAATACGCTGCCGGGTCTCATTCCTTTATTTGAAGTAGCCTTATCAGGAAATAATCTTAGTTCAGATAAACAGAGATACCAGATGTACAAAACACTGCTGGATTCCACTTTTTCAGCACCTCTTTTCCGTAATGTTTATTCTGCCTCATGCTTTGGGGTTGGTTGCTCCCCACTGCCATTCCCTTCAGACAGATTTTGCTTTTTTCCCTTCTCTAGTGACAGGGACATTTAACGTCTCTGAAGGACAGGGCTGTCCCAGAGCAACCTCTGTTGCACACCGCTGCTGCAGAACGTGTGTTACTTAAACAAAACTCAGCTATGTGTGAACGAAAGGCACGCACACTGTTAGCATTTAGTCCATTTCAGCTGCAGCTCAGGTTTGTCAAGAGAGTTTGTTTAAATTGCACAGCCCTGTTAAACAACCCCTCTACCAAACACACACGTGCACTGAGTTGTTTCTTTGTGGAACGCACAGGTTACTGCTGCTTTTTTCCAACACCTACAACTTCATTCTTTCTTACAATTCAGCAGCTTTTTTGTTCCACCGCTCTGATTCGGAGAAAAGTGCCCTTTTCGTTTGGGTTCCATCACGTGCTCCTCTGCATTTTTCCCGTTGGCAGGTGCTGCGTTACACGTGCAGGCAATGAAGGCTGCGGCGGCTCTGGGCGCCGGACAGGGCTGCCCTGGCCGCAGAGCGGGCTCCCCGCGCCCCCCGGGAGCCGGCGTTCCTGCTGCCGGGCGGAAAACATCCCTGTAGGAAATACGGATTGTAAAAGCTGCGTGCGTGTAAACATACCTCCGTTTGTTACAAAATAAAATTACAAAATACTGGATACCAAGGGCGAGAGAACAAATGTAGATGAAGTCTCATCTCATTTAAAAATATCTAATGTCTATCAGCCTTCAGGCTGGAATTATTCCTCATGGGTTAATTCTTTTAAAATCCAAGACTTGGAAATACCAGCTACAGCATGTGAGAAGAGCTCCAGAGCAGGTAAAGACAACCAGCTCCATATTTAATATTCCTAGAAGGTCAAATAACTAAAAATTACAATTAGAACATTTGAGTTCCCTTTTAAGTGGATGTAATTAATTAGATCAGAAGTGCAAACAGTTGCTCAAGGACTAGACGTTACAAGAGGAAGCACACCCTGCAAGTCATTATCATATGCCCAGAATAAATTCCTGTAGTAGCGTCAATCCAACAGTTGTCAACGGGGCAACTAAAGCATTAGTGTTTGCTCAGAAAATGATGTGTATGGAACAGGAAAGGCAGCCATCCTTTCTTTATCTTAAAGGACATCCTGTATTTTCTGCATTATGTGGGGAGTAGAAAGGAAAGCTAAGTGAACAAAATAGAAAAACCTTTAGAGAGTCAACACTGAGAATTGTGACTTCATATAAATGTCACTTTAGTGCAGAACTCAGCCTGAACACCTCCTAATCTTGTAACAAAAATTAACACAAAATCGGAAAAAAAAAAATCTGCGTGTTTTCATGAGGCTGCGCTGTGCCCCTGGATTACAACATATGCAATATCTGCAATTGTATCTTCTTGCACTGATAACTCAAATAAACAAACAGTATAGTGGGAAAAACTTCTCCAAGACACGTCTCTCAAAACGAAGTGGAAAGTATGTGTTTCTCGGAATGAATGGCAATGTTATTTCGCCTGTATTAGTAAAGACAGCAATTATTGTTGGCACAAGGCTTGTTGTAGTTTGTACAGAATTTTCTAGGTTGCCCTTGGTAGGTTGTCAGCTGCAAGGCAGCATGCAAACAGAGCAGATATTTTAACACCAACCTCGGGAGCACAGTTTCTAAGAATAAAATTCTTGAAACATTTTTTGTGGCTACCCGGTAAAGCCGTTTTCTGTGCCGGCGGCAGCGAGGGTGCCATGAAATCCGTGCACAGCCCTCGGCACGGAGAGAGCGCCGGTGGTACCGGGGTCAACAGACCCGCGGCCTCGGGGCCCCCAGCGCTGAAATTGCTTCTCCCCGAGAGCACGGAGGGTCACGGCTGCCGATGACGAGTTAATTTCTCCTTCAGTTAGGGGAAATTCATAGACTCCAACTGAAAATGCGTTTTCTTTGTGGCTAACAATGTGCCAAGGCACGGGAATTTTTACTGTGATGCAGTTTAAAAGAAAACTTCTTCTGTCTGCTCTGACATGAGGATATAGATACAGCGTGTTTCTTCAAGGAATGTTCTGGACTGAAATTGATGAGTACGGGATCCAGGAGCCTTCCCATGCTCGGGTTCTGGATTTTTCTGAATCTATAGAATTTATTGTGCCTGGTCCAACAGCAAACGGAGCGGCAGAAGCAGAGGGTTCCCTGTGTGAATCGGTGCTGTTGGAATGCAAGCACTCGGTACATGCAGAGATGGTAAGAGGTAGCTTCAAACGGAAGGTATAGCAATGATACATAGAAAGTGTTTATTAATTGAAGGAATGTATGTCATTTTGTCTGGACCAGCAACTACACAAACAAATAACATGATGTAAAATTATTATTTCTTAACATCTAAACTGAAATAGAGTGCTAATATTTTTACAAGAATTGATTAACCTGTAGATCTTGAACAGGGAGATCCAGAGTCCTGGAATAAAGAATGTGGTCAGCAAATCCGGTTCTGTGGATAACCACTATTTGTTCTGATTGCCCCTGAACGTGTGATTTTCCAGCTCAGCTTTTTTAGACATTAAAAAATTATGAAGGTCTGCGGAAATCCCTCAGGTTCATTCTCCCAAATTCCTCCTTTGTCTGCTGCTAAGGGCCCCCCCGCTGTCCTGGCCACCCCCCGGATGAAGGGAGCGCGGTCCCAGCACCCTCCCATGGGGCCGGGGCAGCTTCCCTCCGCTCATTTTTACCTCAGCTTCAGTGGCAGGACGGAGCTTTTTCTACATGTTGAACTGTGCAAGCACACTGAGATTACAGTTCTCTCTGTTTTCTTTACTCGTGCAATTTAAGGCAAAGCGCTGACATATTCATGAGGCTGCTGTAATTGTTTTCTCTTCAATCTACCTGTTTTTTCAGAGGGTGTACATCAGGAGCTGTTTATCAGATGTGGGGAACACACTGATCAAACCAAGCTTTAGCACATAATTCTGAATCCTTATTAATTTTCAGGTGAGTGAAACATTTTTTGCTGCTTCTCTTATAAAATTATGAGGCTGTGGCTTCAAAGGAAAGTTTAGGAGTTAGTGTCTATGCGGGATCCAGTGCGAATGAAATGCAGATGTACCTCGTGTGAACCACACTGCTGGTGCTCTGCGGTTCTGGCAATCTGCACCCCCAGTGGTGGAGGAAGTTACAGATTTAGACCAGACCTAAATGTGCTCCATTGCACCGCTCTCGACCCAAACCGGGCCTTTGCTTCTTGCTGTGGATGCTCCTCTGCACACCAGAGGTGAGAGGTGCGTTAGGCAGGATGATGGCGAGAGCGATATTTGCATGGTTTAAATAAGGAAGCTGCGTTACATGGTTCTGTACACGGCATTACACTAGAACAGTTTTCTTCCTTCTGCAAAATGGATTATATGCCCATTTATCACCTCCTACATTCACACTAAGCTCATTCCATTTGCCTTTTCTTTTTCTTCAGATGTGCATTTTACAACACCCAAAAAGAGGGAACATTGGAAAAAAGTGAATAAATATCTCAGTAAAACCCAAGGGTTTAACTCACAGGGGACAAAAGCGAAGGAGAGCAGGGGTCAGATCTTCACATTATGCAAGCTGACACATCAAGCTGGAGATGCTCGGTTTTCCTCTTCCCAAAGTAGTTCAGGGATTTCTCTGCAGAAACCAATACACTTTGGTCTAAGTAGAATGGAAACCGTCTGTCTGAGTTATAAATGGCATTTGCTGCCAGTAGAATAAAAATCATGAGAAACAAAGCCCCTGCCATCAGGAGCTAGAAGAAAGGAGACAGTGGAATATAGAGCAGAGAATAGTGATGGCTCTATCGTAAAACAAAAGCTGAGCTATGGAATGTTTCTAAAACAATAACCCATTTCTTATAGTTTCCCAAAATCGCACCATTTTTACTGGTGGCAAACGCCCGTTTCCCAGCCGTGACCCACTATTCCCAGCTCCAGCCGCAGAGTTTCTCTGCGGAGCAGGCGGCTGAGCGGTGCCTCCTGCTAGACCTGCTCCTAGCGCTTAGGAACAGCCTGGGCAAGCCGGGACTTGCGGGAAACACAGGCTGGGAGGGCTGGGGGCAGGTCAGTCACTCCAGTTGTGCTCCAACCGGACCAAAGCTATCACAGGGTCATCGCCAGCAAACTCTGCTAATTATATCACTCTTGTATTATGAAGTCAGCACAGACTTCCCCTTACTAAATTTAAGATCCTCCTTTTTTATACACATTCCATAGAGAAATAATATTTTGGGCTTGTGTTTGATGGTGTTTATTTGTAGGCAAGACACTAAGGAGACTTCTATTAATAATAATATTGTCTCTTGCCAATTAGCAGCAGACCTACAAGGCAGCTCAGAAATGCTTCTATGCTTTGCATAGAATACTTGATGGAAGTACTTAATTTAAAATTTTAAGTGTATTACACATAGCAAGTTGTAAATCTGAGAGAGAGAGAAGAGAAGAAATATAGAAACCATGCTGGATGTTTGTTTCTGAAAGTGCTGATCTGAGCAGTGCGAAGATGGTTTTGGTTCAGGATCAAGAAGGCACTTGTGTCAGAAGCGCCACAGCACTGCACAGGAGTGTGGTTTTCTTTGGAAAAAAAAAAAAGCTGAGTTTCCAAGAATGTGTGAGGCTAACCTGTTCTTAACCAATTAGCAATATAGAAAACTGTTTGTGTAACACTGGGTTTGTGTGTGGGGAGGGAATGATGCAGCTGAGGCAGCCCCAGGCAATCACGGGGTGCAGCTGGGAGCGGGGGGGGCAGAGGGGCGGCTGCCTGGGGTGGGCTTGAGGAGAAGGGGCTGGGGGCTCGTCTCTGGTGCTGCAGCTCGGGTGAGGGGTTTGCTTCTCTTTCTTGAAGCTTGGAACTGCGGCATGCAGAGAGCTGGGTGTGCAGAGAGCTGGGCGTGCAGGGAGCTGGGCGTGCAGGGGGCTGGGTGTGCAGAGAGCTGGGCGTGCAGGGGGCTGAGTGTGCAGGGAGCTGGGCGTGCAGGGAGCTGGGCGTGCAGGGAGCTGAGTGTGCAGGGAGCTGAGTGTGCAGGGGGCTGGGCGTGCAGGGAGCTGGGTGTGCAGGGGGCTGAGTGTGCAGGGAGCTGGGCGTGCAGGGAGCTGGGCGTGCAGGGGGCTGGGCGTGCAGGGAGCTGGGCGTGCAGGGGGCTGAGCGTGCAGGGGGCTGAGCGTGCAGGGAGCTGGCGTGCAGGGAGCTGGGCGTGCAGGGGGCTGAGTGTGCAGGGGGCTGGGCGTGCAGGGAGCTGAGTGTGCAGGGAGCTGAGTGTGCAGGGGGCTGGGCGTGCAGGGAGCTGGGTGTGCAGGGGGCTGAGTGTGCAGGGAGCTGGGCGTGCAGGGAGCTGGGCGTGCAGGGGGCTGAGCGTGCAGGGAGCTGGCGTGCAGGGAGCTGGGCGTGCAGGGGGCTGAGCGTGCAGGGGGCTGGGCGTGCAGGGGGCTGGGCGTGCAGGGGGCTGGGCGTGCAGGGGGCTGAGTGTGCAGGGAGCTGGGCGTGCAGGGAGCTGGGCGTGCAGGGGGCTGAGTGTGCAGGGAGCTGGGCGTGCAGGGAGCTGGGCGTGCAGGGAGCTGGGCGTGCAGGGGGCTGAGTGTGCAGGGGGCTGAGTGTGCAGGGAGCTGGGCGTGCAGGGGGCTGAGTGTGCAGGGGGCTGAGTGTGCAGGGAGCTGGGCGTGCAGGGAGCTGGGCGTGCAGGGAGCTGGGCGTGCAGGGGGCTGAGTGTGCAGGGGGCTGAGTGTGCAGGGGGCTGAGTGTGCAGGGAGCTGGGCGTGCAAGTGGGTGTGCAGGTGGGTGCTGCCTGAGCAGCGGCACCAGGCGTGTTGCTGTGGGGGCTCTGCAAGGGGTGACTTACAGAGAAATAGTTTTCTGGCATGTTTAAGGGATGTCCTTATTACACTGAGAGATATGAGAATTGCCTTTCCTGGGATGAAAGAACGGTTCCTTGTGACTAGTCAAATAAGAAATCTTCAAGAGCTGGCACTGAAGATATTTTAGAAAAGAAATGCATACAGAAAATACATGTCCTGATTCTGATAGAGCTTCATTTTATCAAAAACTAGTTGGTTTTGGTTTGGGTTTTTTTAAGGGGAATTAAGAGCTTATAGTCCATTTGCTGACATACTGCTTAATTATGAGCCGAAGGCACTGAGCTAATTAAAGAATGTTGCAGTTACACACCAGATTTTCTCAGCACTTGAAGTGTATCGCGTTCCTTCTGCAGGGTGTAGAACGGGGCTGTACTGGGGTGTAGAACGGGATGCACCGGGGAGTCTGGGGGCTCACGCTGCTCGTCCCCCCGCGCCAGGCACCGCTGCACACGTCAGCTCAGCCGAGCATCGTTGGCCAGAAACGCTTTGCCTAATCGTAGGTAAGAAACAGAGATTTTGTATTTTAGATTTCGATGAGCCCCTGTAGAAGTCACCCCCGCTTTCCCTGACGTGCCCCGGGGTCAGCCCGTCCTGCACCGTGCGGTTTGTGTCCAGCGCCTCGGGCAGCGTGTGCTGCTGCTCCGGGCAAGGTCGCGCTCACCCAAACGCGCCTTTCTGACGTGAAAAACAGCTGTACCGAGGGTGACCCTGCTCTTGGTCACCGCAGAGACGTGCGTGGGCTCCAAGGGTCGAATCAGGTGGTGATTCGATTTTGGTTTGGTCCCCCTCCTCATTAGTCATCATGAATTATAATTTTGCTGTCTGTAATTATGGTAACTCCCAAGGCATAATGAATATAAGGAAAATAATACGGTATTCTTTTATATGATTAAAATAGTAGAACTCACATTCTTGTTCTGGCATTAAGATGGTTAAAATCTTGTCCTTATAACCTCTTGTGCATCGCGGGGCGGGTACGTTTTCAGCAGTGCTCTTTGATGGCGTTGTTAGATGTCTGTCACCTCTAGTTGTACAATTCTTCCGAATTCAGGCGGCTTTCCGCCAGGCCAGGCTCCACTGTGGCTGTGCCTTCCCTCTCAAGTAGGAAAGAATGCCGTGAGAAACACCCATCGTAAGGGCCAAATCACCAAACACAAGGGCAAACAGGGGCAGCAGTGGTGGGAAAGCAGACCAAATATACTAAACGCACCTTCATTCCTGGTTAATGCAGTCAGTAAGACTTTTTTTTTTTAAAGTATATTTCATGAAAGGACTCTCAGTATTTTTTGCTGTTTGTTTCACAACTGAAAAGTTATAATGGTGGTACAGTCTGTTCTATCAGAGAAGAAGGCATTAAAGTTTTGCCCAACTTGTTGCTGGATCTTTGCTTGGAAAGGAGTTTTTGGAGGCACTTCTGATACTTTGGGAGAAGGGAATTTGATGCTCCTGTGGAGCAGGTGGGGAGGCAGCTCTGACTCCCCTCAGATAACTCTCTTTAAGGGATAAGACTTTCATCCTACAGGCTCTTGAGCACGTCTTAACTTCATTACTTCCAAATAAACAAAACTAGTAATGAAAGAAAAATTGAAATGCTTGGGAGCATGTGAAAGGCAGAGACTTGCAGCTGCTCAGACACGGGGCGTCTGCTGGGGCTCCCAGGCTGGGCTGGACCTGCCGGGGCTGTTCTGGGGCAACTGGCCGTGAATTGTGATACTGGAGTCTAGTGCATGGTAAATAGAGTTGTAACTTATCCTAGAAAACAATATTTTGGTGTAATGTCTCTAAGTGCAAGCATAAGAGGGTATTTTTCTAGAAGACAATGCAATGATGTCATGCATAAAATGGGGAAACATTTTGGGAAAAGATTAAGGAACTTATTCTGCTGTCCGTGGAGGTCTCTTCTGAAGTTGGAGCACATGCTGGATTGCCACTAGTGTAGCTAAATTAATGAAGGGTATAAAAGCATGGACCCTGAGAGATGTGAGCCTCTCTTGCAGAAGCGGCTATTAGTACCAGGCTCTCCAGGAGGGTTTGGTTTATGTTTTAGCAGCGGGTTTGCATACCCACACGAGGTGCAGCTCTGCTCTGATGTTTGCGTCCGTGTGGGATGTCTGCTGTTTTCAAAAACGTTGACATTTCCATGGCTCCAAAATGTTCAGCATAGATGGAAACTCCATTTCAAAAGCTGATTTGAATTAGTACTGTGAGATGACCAAACATTTACCTCCTACAATTTTGCCCAGTCTGCAATGAAAACACTTCAAAATGGCACAGATATGGTTATCAGACATGAAAGTTGAGCAAGAAGTTACTAAGAGGAGATCCAGCTGAGCAATCCCACAAAGCTGCTTCTGTCTGAGGAAAAAAAATAAAAATCAACATTTAATCATTCCGTAGCAGCAAACCCAGCACTTTTCACTAATAGCTCTGGGCTGTGATTCTCACCGTGAAGGAGGAGAACGCGCGTCCGGAGTGACCGTCCACCTGCCCTACGGAAACACGTGTTGTTGAGAAGATCTAGTTAATGCGGAGCTGTTAATTGTCTGACCATTAAATTACTTGGCTTCTACTTAGTCCCCTCTGGGGACTAATTTTAAATTCAATTAGCACAGCATTTAAAGGGATATAGTTGAGGGATTCTAGAAAGCTGCAGAGATATGAAACTGCGTTTGATGAGATGCAGTCAGGAAAGGGAAGCTTTTAATCTCAATTTCAACGTTTTAAACCAGGAGAAACTCAAAGAGAAATTAAATTCCCTTTGAATACACATGCACAAATGCAATTCCTTCATGCTAATGCACTGTAATTTCTAATTATTTTGTTATTTCAGGCAAACTAGTAATCAGCCAGAGTTTAAACCAACCAATAAAACCTTCAGGAATTAAAAAGTCATGGGAGTGTATTTATAAGTTCACACATTGTTGAATTCTTTAGGTACTGGCTAAGACTTCCAAGTGTCAAAATGCCACTTCCATCATTTCCACCCAATCAAAAGCAAGACAAACAAGAAATCCCATTAGGTGGCCTGATTTCCAGAACACTTTTGCAACTGCAAGAAATTTAGGCAAGCGCTTAGGAATCAGGAGTTCGACCGTGTTCCTTTTACCGCACACAAACGCGGCCGGTTTTGATTTGAAACTGCTGGTAGGTTCCTGGGGCAGGAGCGCGGGTTTGGCCAGGCTGCTCTCTGCCCGGGGCCGATCCGCGGCGGCAGCACCACGGAGCTCTCTCTGCCCCCTGGCATGTCTGCCCTGCGTTTGCAGCAACGACAACAGCAGCTAGATACTCAAGCTGCTGTTAAAATAATATTTAAGGTTTCTTTCTTTAAAAAAAATGGAATTTCCTCCGACCGAAGAGCTGTCCTTGTTGGTAGAAGAGCAGAGGAACCAGTCCTTGTACAGGTTTTGAATTGTGCGCCAGACTTCTAACAAAGCCACTGAAGCAATACGGGGAGATGTATATTATGTGCTAAACGATAAATGCATAAAGAGAGGACGTATTAAAGGTGAAATGCTTTCCTCAAAAGGAAACGGGGAAGTCGATACTGTGGGGTGCACTTGTAGCAAAACCTCCTTCTGGCAGCCGTAGGAAGAACCGCATCGGTCCTGAGCACCAGCGCCTTAACAGAGACCTCGTGGGTCTTGCCTTGGCTTTTAGAGAGGATTTCCCGAGACTCTTGAAAGCTTTAGGGCCTCTGCTCTCCGTGGGGCTGCGGCACTTAGGCTCTTTTGCAATGGCAGTGTTTCGGCTGGGTATTGCTGCTACCCTGTTCCACAGGAGGCGCGTTCTCGTTGTGCACGGAGCTCTGGAAACGTGCTCAGCGCGTTGCTGCATGTGGAGCTGCGGACGCGGGGCAGCAGCGATCGGAGCATCCTGCGCCGGACCCTGCCCAGCTCGGCCCTGCTGTGCCTCGGCCTCTTATTTTAATGTTTTAATCACACTCGCATGCTGCAGTCCAGGCAGAAGTGTGTTTCTGAGCCACTGTTTTGGTGTTTGTGATACTGTGGTTTCCCTGAGGAAGGAAGAATGAGCCTTTCTCCTCCTGTATCAGCTCAGCAGCTGGAAAACGGTGTTTCATTGAATGAGCCTGTGTAAAGCGCCGAAAATATTGACCTGCCTGACCCCGGAAAAGATACAAAGTAGCTCATCGGGTATATTTTAGTACATGGTCTCACTTTGTTTATGTACTACTCTTGTGTGATTGTGAATATTGACATTTTACGGTAAGCGTTGGTGTAGATGGAGGAACTGCCCGGCAGCCCCCCTGCTGCCGCGCGCCCGGCGCCCGCCCCGCCGCGGTCCCCGCTCAGCGCCAGCGGCGGGCAGGGGCTGGCGGCGTTCGGCCTGGGGGGAATGCTCCCCTTGCGCTACCCGTGTGAAATGTGGCACCGGTGAGGAGGGACTGGCCGGCAGCCGCGGAAAGGGCTTTGTCCGCACCCTCGCTCCGGTTCGGAGCTGAATGCAGCTGTGGACTGGAGGACCTGCATTCCGCATCGTTGAGGGGGAAAAAATACCTCCTGCTGTCCCGCTGCACCGGGAGGGGTGCCAGGGGTCGGCACCGGGCTCGGGGTGCTGGGGACGGCGCTGGGGGTGCTGGAGGGAGCCGAGAGCGGTGGGAAGGACGCCCTGGCCAAGGTCACCCTGCCCGCTGCCCCCGCGGCGCTGGGGCCGCGGGAGGACGCGGTGGGACCCGCCGGGTGTCCGCTGCCGCCGCAGAGCAGGCCGGAGCGAGGCGAGGATGGAGTCGAGCGGGACGGACACACGTCTTCCCCCTCCTGGGCTGCACGTCGGCCTCAAATCCCCATCCTCGGTGACCCAAAGGTTCTGGTGCCCGCGCCGCCCCTCCTGTGTCTGACTCCTGTGGGCACGTGTTGTTTTCATGGGTTTATTCTCCTTAATTTCTCTCCATTCCACGTTACTTGAATCATCCACATTTTTCTATTTTAAAGTCAGTGTACATTTTTTGGAATAGAACACTTTCTAAAGAATAGTAATTTATATTTTTTAAAAAAACCAAACCAAAATGAAATAAAAAAACAAACAGCAAAATAATGACAATTAAATTTAAAACTTTTTAAAGGATGCTAGCTTTATTTTCCTTCTGGCACAAATCCATTCAGAAACAGTGCTTGCCAACTCATCTTAATTTTGGATAATTACATTTTTGTGATTTCCAATTTCCCAATCTATAGTCATTCTTTTGTGATTTTTAAAAGGCAGAAGAGAGGAGTAAGGAAAGCTGATTTGTGATCAGAGTTTTCCCTGCTATAATTAACTACATCTAAAAAAACATAATTGATGCTTATAGAGCTTCCCAATAGCCTCTCTTGAATTGGAACATGCAGCATTGTATACTGTGCTTTCTGCTCTGAAAAGATTGATTTGCAAGCCACTATCAATCTGTTGCTAAGCAGTTAGTGACGGCACACAGCAAAGTCCTCAAGGACAATACAGAACAGCCAGAATGTTTTTCTCAGTATCAAACCTTTTTTTCCCCGTCTCCTGAAATATTGCATCAGTTGCTCCTTAATCAGAGTATAAAAAATGTTGCCAAGGCAATGCCACATCTATTGCCACAGGTCGCAGCAGACAGACCCGTGCTGGGAACTACAAATTTTAGGACTTTCGCACCAGGCAGCGGAGGTGTAATTTGGTTTTGTTGTCGTTGGCATCTTTGTTTTAAACTCAGCTTTGTCTTAGTGGTGTTTGTTGTGGTTTTTGCCTTTTTTTTCCTTATCCAGAGGAGGTTAGTGAACAAGGGTGGCAGAATGAAAGCCAGCTTGCTTTAGCTAGACCTGGTGAGTTTGGCTTTCCTGCTGTGTGTGGCTGAGGTGCAGAAGCAGCTCTGGGAAGAGTCGGTTCCCGGGCAGCACCACAGGGCGCAGCTGCAGCCCCGGTCGGGGTGACGGGGTCCCCAGGGGTGACGGGGTGCGGGGTGACGGGGTCCATGGGGCTGCGGGATGGCGGGGTCCCCAGGGGTGACGGGGTCCCTGGGCTGCAGGGTGACGGGGTCCCTGGGGTGCGGGGTGACGGGGTCCCTGGGGTGACAGGGTCCCTGGGCTGCAGGGTGACAGGGTCCCTGGGGTGCGGGGTGACGGGGTCCCCTGCCTGGCCAGGAGCCGCTGCCGGGGGCAGGAGCAGAGGGGACATCCAGCCTGGGCTCAGCTGAGCTGTGTGTTTGTACAGAGCAGCAAGAGAAAATCTAAACTTAGCCCGGAAATAAAACAGTCTTTCCCAAGCTGCTGTTCCTCTGCGGACTGTGGGGGCAGAGACAGCATGTGTGTGTGTCTGTGCCAGAGATGTGATTCCTGCATGCAAAACAAACAAAAAAGGCAGCTATTAATCTGTGTGCATTTTATGTATGTACAGATGCAAATTGAGAACCCATCTTTAAAAAGATATTCTTAAACAATTAGGTGAGAAAAGGAACCAAATGTTAAACTCTGCTTGCCTGTTCTACTTTGTAGTGAGATTTTAATAAAAAGGCAGAGAAGAATGCCAGCTGAGCTGGCACATCTGACATTTTGATAACCTCGTCAATAATACAGTTATTTTATTGGCTTTAAGCAGCTGCAGAACTTTTCCTTATTGTTTAGCTGTCTGTTCATTCTATTCCTGTCTTGTTGATAACAGTAGAAAGATGATGAGTAACAGTGGCAAATCAATAGAAAGGCATGTTTCATCTTATATGACCATGAACCCAGCTCTTCAAATTACATCTTAAAACTCCAGGCTCTTTATTTGATCACAAATAGATACGCGTGAAAAAAAAAAAAATCTTAGTTTTCAGTGGTTGGCTTTGGGTTTTATGAATGTATTTGTTCCCAGGTTTTCCCTCTTCTGAACAAAGTTGAATTATATTAAAAGCCGAGCACAGTATTTTTTTTTTTAAGTGACGGACAAGCTTTTAAGCTTCATTACAAGCATCTGATGGGCAGGTGACCACTAAGGGAACCTACATCGGTGTCCAACCTTGGACCCCTTTCCAGTGGGAAAACCCCACCGAGCTCTGTGCAACCCAAGTTTCAGTTCTTCGTTTACAGAGAGATATTAAGACGGGTGCTCAGAAGAGCCCCAAGCGCAGGCTCAGCCCTGAGGACAAGGAGCTGCTGAGGGTCCTGTTGCTGCCTCACAGGCATCTGGTTTCTGGTGTCCTCAAGTTTAAAATGATGTTTAAAAATGTAGAAGCAACGTCAGGAATGAACAAGAAAAATAACGCAAAGTCTGGCTCGCTCCTGAAGCGGCTCTTTAGGAAAGAAAGCGCAGGACCCTCGGATAGCTGGAGGCTGCAGCTGGCAACAGCAGATGAGGTAAAATAGATTTTTAATGGTTCCTTTACAAAACTTGCAACGTGCCGCTGGCCGGGTTTCCTCTCCAGGAACAGACCCAGCTTTCCTTCCAGCCAGCAGCCGCCAGGCTCTGCCAGGCACGCGAGGCGTCCCTGCTCACACCCCAGGCAGTCAGCAACATGGGGAATTCGGTGTATAATTCTGGCTTTTGGGGAAATTCTCCGCATGCAAGGTCACTGCTGCCACCACAGGCGGGCGCGCGGGTGGCTGGAGCTGCCCCGGTGTGACCGCAGCTCCGCGCAGGCGGCGCCGGCATGTGGTGGTGGCACCAGCACCACCAGATCTTCTGCAACCAACTTCTTACTGCTCCAGGGACGGAGCTTCCCAATGTACCACCCAAAATCAGTTGGTTTCTGGGAAAAGAAGATAATGCAGATGTATCTCCAGAAGAACATAGTCTTTCAGCTACTTGGAAGCCTGGTGTTTTGTGGGTTTTGTTTGTTGTTGGTTGTTTTGTTGGTTTTTTTCCTACTGTTGGTATATAATTAGAAACTGAAAATAATAACAAAAGGCTTTTTGTAGATAAGTTGACATGCTTGACTTCAAAACCAGATTTGAATAAGATTAAAAGGGACTGAAAAGACTAAAAACCATTCACCTTGTGTGGAACAAGACCAGAATGTACTCAATGGGAGAAAGAAATCAACTTCTCCAACCTACAGTAGGAGCTGTAGGTTCCTACCCATAGGAATTTAACAACTTGGAAAGTATCTTCTAGCTTCTAACCTATGAAACTTGAGCTCTGTTGTTCTAATTTTACCAATTTACTATATTTTCCCCCTCCTGTAATACCGGGATAATAAATTTTGTCTATTTTTATTTCACTGAATTAATTCTGAATATTTTTCTAGGGTTATTTAACATTTGCTGTTCAGATTGCAACAGCTATGTTTGTAGGTGAAAAAACTCATGTCGTGTTGCCAAAAGAAGAAATATAAGCCAGACTGCTTGTGTTAATATTTGCATTTGAATGTACAAAACTGAGTTTTCTCCAGGACTAGATGCTTCTCTAGTAGTAAAACCGGCTGAGAAAAACATTTGCTAGGTAGAGGGGGAGGATGCAAAAAATACTAATGGAAAATACCTCGTATTGAATGGTATTTTTAAAATATAGAGTACTTGGAAATGTCAACTATCTGCTTAGCAGCTAGAAGAAGTTAAGCTATGGTCTTATTCCCTATTTGCCTATAAGTGCCATGTTCACCTTTTAAGAGGCAATAACCTGACTCTGCCGTGGCTTGGGGGATGCTGGGCCACTCTAGGCTGGTTAGTCTGGGCTTTTAGTTGCTACCCCTGCAAAGGGGTGATGAGCTTTGATGCTTTTGCAACTGCCTTGGGTTTGAATGTGGCAGAAGGTGGCCCTTAGTAAAAAGATTTTTTGTTTTTCCCTTTTCGGGACTTAAAAATTCTGCCCCTCTCTTTGAAGGAGGGTTTGAAGGGAGAAGATCTGAGTGGATGTTGTGTGGTGAAACCCAGGCAGCTGGGAGGTGGCTGGGTAGAGCTTGTCGCATCCCAAAGAGAATTAGTACTCAGTGCCTCAATCTGCCTTTCCCTGGCGTTCGCTGCTCTGCACGCTTGCTCTGCTTTCCTTTGGAATTCACCAGATCTCGGCTCCTGGCTCGGAAAGGCCACGTGTAGCTTTTTTGTGGAGGGGGCAGAAGGATCCCTGGCAGTCTGAGATGTGCCTTTGTAGGCAACTGCAGCTGGCTGCTCAGGGTTCAATATTACTGCTTGTTTTGCTCAAGAAAATTATAATGCTCCTGAGTAGGGATGGATTTTGCACGTTAAACTCCCTTAAAGATACGGATGCTGTTAAAATATCTGTAAAAATATCTGTAAAAATAAGGGGTAGAGCGCTAGAGATTGCGGCAAAGTATTTTCAAGCTGTCTACAGGGAAACTTTTTCCTTCTCCCGCCCACGCAGAGGAGGGCATGGAGAGCCCATCCCAGGCCAAGGCCTGGGGCCAGCTCTCCGCATCGCGTGGCAGGGGAGCCTGGCGACAGGGCGATGGGCAGCGTCACACTCAGGGCTTTTGGCCGCTTGCTCTTCCCTGCCCCCGGACCCTGTGGAAAGCCGTGCTGCTCCGACGCGGGTGCCGAAAGGTGGAGATGTGCGTGGGTAAATATAGACCGATATCGGAGACGGTGCCAGTAGATGGCACTCAAGAATACATCAGCCTAGTGTCTGGGGTCCGGAGGGCCTGGAGTTCTACAGGGACGGTGCTGTTCCCTGGCAGGTCTCTGCTCTGCGAGGAGCTCTGGGCGGGCAAAGGCTGTGCTGTGCGCTGATTGTAGGTCATAGGATGGTTTGGGCTGGAAGGGACCTTAGAGGTGGTGTCGTTCCAACCCCGTGCCATGGGCAGGGACACCTTCCATAGACCGGGTTGCCCGGAGCCCCGTCCAGCCTGGCCCGGAACACTCCGGGGACGGGGCATCCGCAGCTGCTCGGGGCCTCACCACCCCGTGGGGAAAACTTCTTCCCTGTATCTGTTGATGTTCCCTCACCCACCTCCACAGCAGTTCTTCACCAGCTCCTTAGTGTCACCTCCGCTGGCTCCGCAGCGAGCGATCTGCCACAAACAACAGCCTAGAGGCATGGGTGGCATCCGTTAGAAATCAGGCAAGGTATTCCCAAGCTACCTCCAAAGCCCTCTTAATTTGCCCTGAATGTTTATTATTGGGACTGGTAACATAATAACTGTTTCACGATTTGGTGAAATCTACATTCTTTTTTTAAAAAAAATGTAACTTATTTGACAAATATTTCTTTTGTTGGTAATTTTGTGCTCTGTCACAATAACTAGATGAAGAGACTTGCAGGGTGAAACTGTGCTCTGAGTTGCATTGATTTAGCGATTAGTGTCATGTTCATCTTGAGTTTTGTAATTCATACTCATTAACCTGAAAATATTCTTGCAATTTTCTTCTCCTAGACTACTTTCAACATACAAAAGCAGCTTCTATTCATTTCAAGGAATCTGAGAGCAATTGTCTCTTGCAAGGCACTAAACAAGAAGGGGGCAGGCTGAGCACCACTAAATGGTTTTTAAATCATTAAATGTATCTTTTGTTCAAATCCTTAATTAAAGTAGTATTTATCTGTTTCACTTTAAGTGTTTGAGGAATTGGACTAAATCGCTACATAAAAAAAACCCCACCACACACAAAACCCCTTCAAGTCTCTCTGCACTGCTGAATCGTTGTCGTCAGTAAATAAATAACGTGGTCCCTGTTCCGATGTCGTCTGCTTTAGTTACAGGCTGGCTCGGTTCCCCTGGCGGTAAGGAAGATGAGCTCTGGTTTACAGTACTTTGCACAGCTTATTGTGCCTGCACCGTCTGTGCGCACAGGTTTGCAGCCCGTTGTGCTAATGCAGACTCATTTTAGGATGGAGATGGGTAGATCAGATGGAACCGATAGCAGCTGAGCTGCATTTGGTGGATATCTGGGGGCGATTACCGCAGGTCCACGCCTGAACTTTGCTGTCTGTGCCGTGCAGCGCCATGCCCCGAGTCACTGCACTGACGTCCAGGCTCTCCTCTTCACCAGGACACCTCCGTGTGCGGGAAGCCATACACGTTCTGATGAGCAGATATCAAGTACTGTTTCATTTCCTTGTCTAGTTTTGATGGGTTTTGATCCCAAAGCTCTTCTTATTACACACATGCCTTACCTATTTGTGTTCCTGACACCACACACATCCCCTGGCCATCCTCTAGACCAGGTTTGTGGTTGCACCATCTCCACCGCGGCAGTGAAGGCTCTTTGCTGGGGAACATCGTGGCAGGACGGTCCCCCTGGGGGAGCTGCAAATGGGGCTCACCCCAGGTGCTGGTGGGAATGGTGAGAAGGGTCGGGTGTGTTATTACTGGACGTTTTTAATCATGGTGCAGACTTGTGCCTGGGCTGGTGGGCTCAGGGAAGAGCCCAGAGCAAGAGGACCTGCTGGTCCTCCCTCGGAGGGGCTGCTGAGGAAAGAGCCTCTGCCACAGGTACCGGATCACAGGGCAGCCTCCGGTGCTCACCAGCTGGAAATCAGCCACATCTTCATCGCAGGAAAATGCAAAGACCTCCAGCCTGTGAATTCAGTTTATTTTAAAGTGTGTTATGAGCTCTTGCAGCAATTTGACTTGCTGGACTCTCTCATTTCTTAGACGAGCACTGGCAAGTCGTGCAGTTCCTTTGGTTTTTTGCATTAAGTATCTTTGAACTTTTTTCCTACTGGAACAGTTTCTTACAAATGAAATACTGAATCTGTGTATGCAGATCCCTTTCAATATAATCACGCGCTCTATTCAGGAGAGCAGATCTGATGAAACATCCCATTTCGGTGAGGGCAATTTAGGCTAGACATCAGGAAAACCTAGCTAATGATTAAAATAGTGATACACCGCGATAGGGTGCCAGGAGAGCTTAAGGAAACTCCATCATGGGAAGTCTTTAAGAGTAAGTTTGGCAGCTATTATCAGGAATGATTTAGCTATAATAGATCTTGACTTGGAGCAAGAGAATGGACTGGATGATTTCTTTTTGTTTTGCATGATTTCCAAGAAATTCTAAAAAAAATAAAAGTTGAATTTAGATGGTTCAGTATTACCAAATGTTCCTTCCCCCTCTTTCTAAAGGATTTTTTTACTAAATTTCAACAAAACATGCAAATAGTTGAGCATACTTTGTAATTTATGTCACATGTCAAGGTCTGAGCCTCTTGAGGATGTAGTTCCACCTCCCTAAATATTTTAAAATTTTTCCTTCTCCCCCTGTTGCTTAATAGGTTTGTATTGCAAACAGCCACTTGGAGTTGTCGTTTCTGCACCGATGCCAAAATCCAGGCTCTGAAAGGAGCAGAGCTGCAGCCACCTTGTAGAGCCAGGCCGAGCCAAGCTTTTTATTTCCACAAATAAGAATTAGAACAAAAAGTGTTTTAAGCAAATATTATTCAGCTGAACTTAAAGGAAGAGCTGAGCATTCAGAAAATGACTCACTGTGCAGGCGAAGAGCATACACTACCTTGAAATGTTGTCTTGAGGGCTGTTTTAATAAATACATGAGCGAACTGACTAACAGCAAAACTGATGCAGAATGCTGATGGTATCTTTGACCTTTAAAACCTTTGTGAAATTTATAATTTGCTCATGTTCTAATTTAAAAAAGCAATAATATTAGTCATTCTCTACATTTGCCTCTCTAAACTCAACAGATATGTATGTATGCAACTTCCTATGTTCAGAATCAGTATTTTAGCCTTGTGTATCAAAATGCATTAAGATGCATCCAAAATGTATGGATTGCTTCCTGTTTCTTTTACTGCAGTGACGGACAGGAGAGAGACATCCATTTGAAAATAACTGCCTGTCACACCTCAAATTCACATGCACAGACATGCTGTCTATTCAGAATAATCAAATAACCCCAAATCAGAACAAATATTGTGTGACTTCCCTCGAATGTGTTTATCGTTCCTTTCAGACATTTCCTGTGCACTCATTCAAGTCTAAATATTCCTGTTCAGAAGCAAAATAGGTTTTCCCTGATAGCAGGGATGAGTGTCGTAGCCTTCACCACAAGCTCTGTTGATGGCCCATCACTACCCACGCGCCGCCCGTTGTCCAACACACCGGGCAGCTCTTCCGGAGAACTGCCCATCCGGCACAGAGCTGCTCGTTAGCAGCGCCTCTTCTGTGATGGCAAAGCTGGTGGTGGTGGGTGGATTCCAGGTTTGAGGAATAGAAGCCTTACTTGGTGAAAAGCCAAAAGCTGGGGTGGGTGTATGTGTGGAAGGGGTGAGCTTTGGGTGTGATTTGTTTGAAGGAGGTTACGTGGCCGTGGAAAGGGGGTTGTTCTTGGTGAGCATTGGGCTGGCCGGGAGGTGGCCCTTGGTGGCACAGGCTAGTCCTGCTCCGTGGAGGCTTGGCAAGCCTGAGATGGTAACCAGTGCAATCTGCAGTACTAATAACAGATACACACCAGCTAATATTTCCTGATAGACATGGGCCAAAGCTTCAGTTACTTTCCAAATCCCCGTGATTTTGCAAGTTGGATTAAAATAGAATATTTATGCAAACCACACAACTGATTTTGGCTTTAGGATATGAAGAAGTTGCCTGATGAGCTTTTGCCAAATAAAACCACCCTGGGTTTTATTTCACAGCAGCTTTTCCAGGCAAGGATACTTTTTAGAAAATGAAATCCATTGACATAGGCCAGGCCAAGAAATGAGGGAGGAGTGCATAAAGGTTATAACCATGTAACTTTGAAAACATTTAAATCCACCCCTATACAAGTTCCCTGAACCCAGCGTAGCTTTGACACTCGTGAACTTGCAGCCAAGATCATGGTAGAGCAGCAAAGCTCGTTTCCCACCTCAGAGCCATCTCATAGTCCTGCAAGTCTGCAAAACACCTCAACAGTTAGTAACATTTTATGTGCAAAACCATTTTCTCTGTTTGTTTAGTGAATGACTATGGCCAGTAAGTAATTGCCATCCCTATTTCGCCATGGGAAGCAGGACTAGTACCGAATACACTTGGTACTTACAAGGTCGGACTTCCAAAATGTTTAATCTCCATGAAGTCCTATGGTTATCCAGCTGCATTCAGACCGCAATTTTCTCCTTTCATTTCACAACACAGATGAAGCATAGAGAATCTACACAGAGAAGAACCTGAGTTGATGAGAAGGAAGCAGCTTGCTCCATTTCTAAGGCAGATCTTATATACGGTATTTCTGGCCAAATAAGCTGGAACTGGGCACTTACATGCTCCACCCACTTGACTTCAGAGCCTTTGAGGATCCAACCTTTGAGAAAGTGAAAGAATCAGTATCTCCTGTTATTTCTAACTCGTTATTTCTAACTCATTATTTGTGCACAAGTAACTCACACTTCACCTCCTGCTCTGTGAACATCTGCATCCTTGCCCCGGCAGCCGAGGCGCACAAAGAGCTGAGGTTTGAAGGCATCAGACACGTTGCCCATTCCCTCCTCTCTATGGCTTGCTCACTATAAACATCTTTGAAAGACACTAGAAAGATATGACTGCTTCATCTGAAGGTCTGTTTGCCTTCAGACTGGAAATACAAGTGGAAGAGGTCTGCACTTGGGTAACTGAGGCAGCGTTCTGCTTCTGGCTGTGCGGAAGCATGGAGGTTATTGCTCTGTAAAACTCCGGAGCCATGCATTAAATGTTTTTTCAGAATTCAGCTTCTGCTTTTCTTTATCTTTCCAGCTGCAAGAAACTTAAACCCATTAAAAAAAACTTTGTCTCCCATTACTTTTTCTTAGACTCCACCCTGAAATTAAAGTCTTCCTTTCCCTGTGTCTCAAGGTAAGAGGCTCCCAAGGAATGACCCAGAAGCTGACGACGTGTCAGTGCCCTGCCTCTCGTGAGATGGATGTGCTAGGACTTTGGCATCACAGAATAGCTAAAGGCAGTCAGATACGGTGAAAGAAATGATGAAACCAGATGTAAGGTTGATTGAAACCGCGGCTTCTGATTCATACTGTTAATGTATTTCTCGGTCCTGGTATTTCACTGCTGCGTATTTCCCCCCTGGAATTCATTATGCTCTGTGTGTGTGACATCTCAGCTAGCAGCCGTGGAAATGATTGTGCAAGTGCTAAAAACTGTAGCTTTAGGTGAGAAATGGGCAATAGGAACAAAGAAAGTACTAATGAGTGGTTTTCTGTCCTCACATACATCTGACAAGTGCTGAGGGAAGGAATGAAATCCTACAGAATCATGGAATAATTTAGGTTGGGAGGGACCTCCGGACATCTCCAGGCCATCCTTCTTCTCTGGTGGGATCGCCTTGCTCAGGGTCTTGTTCAAAGCCCTTACCTGCCGTGTCCCTGAGCCACTGGCAGCTCTTGGGGACAGCCCTGGCTCTTGTTTGCAGAGTGAAAACACACCTGCAAAATGGGAACTTTCAATCACCATCCTGTCTGAAAGTCATTACTGTCCCCTCCAGCTGTAAATATATCTTATGAACTACTAAACTTTCTATACGACAGAGATATCCGGCAGTTTCTGCCACGCTTAGCAAGCAAAATGACTGCTCGCCTTCCTGCGCCACAGAGACGTGGCCACCGCTCCCGGGACGAGGTGCTCGCAGGGGACCCGAGGGAAGCCTTGGGAAAGTGCTGAGCTGTTCCTGCCCCACCTACCATGGACTGAGCTCCACAGCCAGGCCCCGTCCCGCCAAAGTTCACTCTCGTAGGGCTTAGCTTGGCCGAAAGCTTCACGAGCCTGAGCGAGGTTTGGGCTTGTGATCGTATCCAAAACTGGATACGTTTTGCCAGGGTTTTGCTTTGAAAATTGCTCACAGCTCCATTGACTGGCCGCGCTGCCTCTGCAGCATCAATTCTATCCCTGGCTGACACCCTTGATTTTGGAAGTTGTCTCCATTTTCCAGAGAAAAGTATGTACATTAGCTATTTCTGGATAGCGTATATTTAATCTCCTGCAAGAAATGGAGCAATTCACTTGTTCCTTATTTCCAGAGCCATTACATTTCTCCTGGTGACAGCTCCAAGGAAGAGAAATCCTTAACGTCTTTAATGCCTTCATTTGGGTGATGGAAAGACTTCTAACTGAAGAGCCACTCCTGTACTACCATGAGGAAAATAGCGTGCAGCACTGCCTGGGTAAAGCAGCAGCTTTTTCATGTTGGCTAAAAGGGAATGTTAAAAAGCAACCAGTTTTTAAATAGTTCTTGTATCTTCTTGGAAGCCAAATTAAGATGCAACCGACTGTTCATCATTTTCTCTGCTCATTCTTTTATTTTATGCTTAGTTGAGAGTAAACTGTGGTCTTTGCACCATCTAAAGTGTATTTAGACTCCATGCTCAAGTGAAAAATGAGTTGTTATCTGTGCCAGTACTGAAGTGTGCAGGGAGAAATCCGGGACAGTCACAGGGGCTGCCAACGGAAATAACTGATGGAAGACTTGACTGTGTTAAATTGAAATCACATAAAGCAGAGGTATATATTGTGAGTTCCTTGTGATGGAAAAGTGATTGAAAGTAAGCAGGGACTGCAGAGGGGCTGAAGACACAGCCTGGGGGATCCTCAAGCCTGTCCACAGGCTTACTCCGTACACGTGTCCTAGGGAAGCTGGGCTGCTTGCAAATTATAGAAGTGATTAATACTGCTAATAGGTGGAGGAGTCTCTTCCTCAAATTGGAAAATGCAAACCTTGCTGAAGTGGTACAGGTTCTGCAATGTGCAGCTCAACAATTGTCCTGAAGTCCAGATGTGTTTGCAAATTTGCTTAAAAAATAATTAAAAAAAGAAAAAAGACACGAGTGGCTGTCCTTGGAACGCGGGCTGGGTGTGAGCGCGGCGCTGGCTGCCGCGGCGTGCGCGGGGCCGTGGCTCGTGCTGGGGACACCCTTTGCTGCGGAGCTGCAGGACGGATGTCCTCAAACCCTCACCAGAGCTGAGCTTAAATACCCGCTGTGCTTGTGGGTTGAGGTAAGTGTAGGGAACTCCGGCCGAGATTAACAGTGCTTAGGTGAAAGCAGCAGCAGTCAAGATCTGGGTTTGGGTCCAAGGTAAATAACAAGTTGAAACGAGGTAGAGAACACGGGGTCATGCGATCGGAGCAGTGTAAAAATGCCAGCTCTGCTACGTGCTGGGTCCTGATGAGGTAGCTCTAATGAGGAGATTGATGGCTGAGATGCAGGCTAATGCTGCTTGGTCTGGTTACAAATTAAACCATTTGTTCAGATACAGTGCAGGTTCACACATATCGAAAAAGGTTTCAGAGTTTAGTCAGCAGTTCTTGGTTGGTTAGCTGAGTTTTTTTGGTTAACGCCAGCTATTTCAAAAACTGATTGAAAAGCCACAAGATGTTTGCAGCAGCTCCCGCGTTACTTGTTGCGGATGCGGACCCAGCCGTGCCTCAGCATCGCTGGTCCCGCGAAGCAAAGCTCGTGGTGCAGGACACCCGAGGCCTCCCCGAGCTGCCGGTGTCCTCGAACGCGGATGCACGGAGACGTTGTCCAACAACAGGACAGTTGTTGTGGGAGAGTTCTGATAGCAAACATTTTTTTCTTGCCAGCATCATCAGTGATAGGATGGAAAACACACCAAGGAATGTTTCCTTGTCCTTTAGAAAGCGACATCGTCTATTTGGAACTGTACTGTGATGGGGAGCCAGAGGAGAGAACTCTGCTATCGTCTGGGGAGTGAAACAAGGAGTTGTCAAATAACCTCTGAATCTCTAAATCTAGCTACTCTTGGCAGATGAGACTGGAAAGTGTTGATAGAATAGATTTCTCTTTCTGATAGCTTTGTCCGAACTGCTGCTAGAAGGGTCAGCACGCTGCTGCTTCTTCAGAACCTGGATGTGTTGGGGCGAATGTGAAATTTGGGGGGATGCATGGGAGCAAACTCACTGAGCACCGCTTGTAGCCTGGGCAGTGAACCCCGAAAAGTAGCAGAATAACCACAGTTTTAAATTCTCCCAGAGAAAGGGGAGTAGTTTTCTTTCTCTGATTCCTTTTCTTTCTCTCTGTCTCACATGCATACACACACAGAGGCGCATGTTTTTCCAGATTTCTAGTTTACTCTAAATCCATGTTATTGAATAGAAGCACCAAAAATAAAGACAACTGCCGTTTCTGTCTGGTATTTAACAGCCCGTCGGTGTGACGGGCACCTGAGGCCCGTGCCGTAGCGCGAGCACATCCGCAATTGGCAACAGCGGCAGCGGGAGATCGCGAGCCGTGTGTTCTCTATGGTTACCCACAACACAGGGGCTGCAGGATGAAACACTTCAGGCCAGAGGAACAATTCGTTACCTCAGAGTCATGGGAAACGCACGTCAGGTTTTTTAAAACCGATGCAAATATTCAGGCTGAACTGTTCACCTGCCTTTGCCCTCTCGGGTGCATCCTTTGCCCTCTCGGGTGCGTCCTTTGCCCTCTCGGGTGCATCCTTTGCCCTCTCGGGTGCATCCTTTGCCCTCTCGGGTGCATCCTTTGCCCTCTCGGGTGCATCCTTTGCCCTCTCGGGTGCATCGCTCCCCTGACCCGTCCCTCCTGTCTCAGCCTCCTCTCCATGCGCCTTTCCCAAAGTTCTTCCCTTCCCACCGGGGCACAAACCCGGCTTGTGTTTTGCGCACGTGAGCAGAGCAAGCTACAGTATTGCGGGAAATGGGTGTGATGATGTGTCTGGTGATGAAATCCCGCGTGCATTTGCAAACCCCTCGGAGCAGGGCGCTGCTCTGCTGCCGCAATGAGCGTGTGGCTCCGCTGGGATGGGACCTGAGGGATCGTTTATAATAAAAGGTGCTGCAGAGAGCAACTCCATCCAGCCTTCCTTAGCAACTCAGTGTTTTATCTTGCTAATCTCTGAATTACAGATGATCCTCGTTATCATTCGTAAATCCCAGATACTACACAAGCCCTGTTAATGAGCATTTTTCAGTGCGCTGTGAGGTGAGAAGTTGGATGCTTTGATCATAACGGTTTTGTAAACTGTACTTCTGAAGTTGTTCTCCTCTCATGTTCTAAATATATTTATTTTAATGTTAGGTGGGGAGGATTGCCAGGCCCTAAAATAGTACAGAAGATTTATGTTCATATATCAACCCTTGTTATGTTGGAAGTCATTCTTTGGGATTTCTGTCACCAAAACCTGATGCAAGGCAGAAAAATCCTTTCTTGCCAAGGAATGATTCTGAAATTTCAGAGGAACAAGAAATTTAATGGTCTGAGTTTTGTAATTTCCTCCCCCCTTAAAAGCTACAACTTACATCAAAACCAGACAAGCGCCGTACCCTGCTTTACAAACACTTACGAGACCCATACACCTGGAACTGGGGACCTGACCTTATCTCAGAGTAAATTCTGGTGAATTTTGGTTACGTGACTTCAGTTCTTCTTCACTACAGCAGCACCAAAGTGGTGTTAGTGAGGTTGGAACAGATCCCTCCTTGAAGAAGGAGTTTGATAATATACACTTATAACCACTGCTTTGTTGAAAAGCCGTGGAAGGGTTTACATGGTCAGCCTGATCTTTGAGTGAAGAATTTTGGCCTGGCAATAAATATCAAGTAAGCAGGAGAAAAGGCTGTCTCTTAAACAGGGATAATCGACACAGAAAGCAAGAAATCTGACTTCCGTTTGGCTCCTGTCTCAGAGACAATTATTTATAGATACACAAATTAATTTACTGGACTAGACCTCACCACAGTGAAGAAGTGAAATCACTTCATACAAAAAGACTAAAAGGCTTTTAGCAAGAATTGCTGGGTGATTCTGGTCTGGCCTCTGTGCAGGACTCTGTGATGAGAACACGTGGCGGTTCGTTCCCGTCCGCTGCCCGTGCACACAGCGCGTTTGCCCAAGGAAACGAAACAGAGCAGTTGCTGCAGCCGCTGTCCCTAGGGACCTGCTGGAATTTATACAGAAAGGCCAAATAAATAACAGAAACATCTTCCACTCTCTAATTTTATTTGATTAAAAAGGATCAGATACTAATTAGTGATATTAATTGGGCATATCAATCTCAAATTAGTCCAATGGAAAGCATTAAAATCTAAGTGCTTTATTACCAGAGTAGAAAACTGCTTTTTTTTTACAAAACGGACTATAGCTCCTCAGAATTTGCATTTGTTGGATGTGAGGACTGTTTGTGAATCCCTGGTGATGTACTGGCCACCTTTAGGTGTTGCTGCCCTGAGCGTTTGAACTGGCACTTTTGGGCAAATCTCTGAATATGAGGAGTTCTTGCAGATATTTCCCACCACAGCCCAGCTTTGCTTTTGCTAATGAGATTAGAAATGGCAGATTCCAGCTAATCATCCCAAAGTTTTCAGCCTATTACCTTGCAAAAGTTGCTTTGTAATGTTCATCTTCCCCCGAAGTTACCCCAGTGTCCAAGGGAAGAACGACTGATCTCCCGTTTCCCCATCTTTCCTCAGATCCTCCTTCAAATTCTGATGCTTTCCCATACCTATTTTATTAGCAAACACATTTTTCGTACCTTTGCTCAAAACTGTATTAACAAGTTACTCCTTTGTCATTTTTGACATTGTACACTTATTGTTTTATAGCAAAAACTGTTCTGATCGTCCAGACTATGTTCAGTATTCTCAAATATGTGTTTTGTTCTCAAATAAATGCTGAGCTGTGTTCTTGGGCAGCGCAGCCTGAGCCCTGCAATTACAGCGCTTCCAGCACAAAGCCTTCCTTAGGGTGCTTTCCTGAGGTGATGCTTGTATAGCTACTAATCTTTAGTCATTACTGATGTCTTTTTTGATAGTACAAGCCAGCTGTCTGTATGTTTTGTGTTTAAACACAAATGGCCACTCTTACGCTGGGGTGTGCTCTGGAAAAAACACCTCCTTTATTCCTTTAGGATACAAAGGGGTGATTAAGCCACTGGTTATCACTTTTTGCATCTATACAGTGCAAGAAACTACAATAGTAAATGCATTGGGAATGATATGCAGCTGCATGACTTGGTTTAGTTCAGAAAAGTATCATAAAAATCGCCAAGCAAGGGAAGCGCGTCCCCTGCGCAAGGCGGGACTGGACTCGGTGAGTCCGGAAGGGTCACGGGGTGAGCGGGGACAGCCCAGCGTGCCGGCGCAGGCGGCTGCCGGGTGGCGGTCGCCCCTGCGCGCACGTCGCTGCCTGCGCCGCCGCAGGGGCACGGGCTCTGCGCAAACCCTGGCGTCCTACGGACAGAACGCCCAGGCAAACGCGGAGAAAACATTCAGGCCAGGTCTACGTTACAGACCTTTGCCAGTATAGGCTTAGGACTGGTGGCCTGTGATCTCTCAGAGCCGTGCTAGCACAGCCATGCTTTTGCGAAAATGTATAAGAAGAAATTTACTTTTATTTTCATTGGAATCCTATAAGTGTCTTTGACAATCATTGCCATAATATGGTTTATGTAAGCAGAGGTACCCGTATATGAAGTATGGAAATACTGCCACATTATAAACACGGGAGCTGGGTTGAGCCTGAGGTCCTCTTGAGTATCTATGGGATGTTGCCATTCTACTGACATATGGTAATGTTTTCTCCCAATAATCTCCTGCAGAAGTAGTTCTGGGCCAACTACTCGTACGTTTAAATTCCATAAAATATATAGTAGAGTTTATAAAGTTATTAGAACAAAAATGTTTTTGGAGATCTCAGTTCATTGTACAATATGCGGCTTCAGCAAAAGAAATCTGTAAACGGATATTTTAGCTGAATACAAAACTCTTTTGAATATTTACTCTGACAACCCCGAACGGTGGATTTCAGCCAAAATGTTTGTGCAGCTTCATGCCTGCAGGTTTCTAGTTCAGATTTACAGCTGAATGTTTTCCTGTGTGATGGATGATTATTTAAAGCTGCTACTCCCTCCGGTCCTCAAAATGCCAAAAGACAGTTTTTGGTGCAAGCTATAATTTAAATGTAGAGCCAGATTCTGCATGCAATGTTAGTACATGAGGATCAAATCTTGGAGGCTACTCTATGTAAAAGTAACAGAAGAAGAGAATCAGGTCCTTCAGTGTTCAGTTCAAGAGAAATAATATTAACATACTTATATCATGTATACTCAGCGCCGCAACTAAAGTTTCAGAAACTGCAATTTCACTGTGGACATTGAACTGCTCCGTATTGAGTTTTTGCCTTCATCTCGTTGCAGAACAGCTGTAATTTTGAGCATTAGGTCTTGAAAGGCCAAATCAATCGTGCACGTGAGTCGAGCTGTACAAGCAAGGTGGCCCTGGGCCTCGGTCTTGCCGAGGTTGGTGGCCCAGTGCTCAGGACTTGGAAAGGCCTGAGGAAAATGTGACCGGGGGGGTTTATCTGCAGGCATTTTAGTCCAGCCTCTGTAACCAAACCTGAACTAAGTCAATAAGACTTTGCCCAAGAGCATGCACTTTTGTTTGGTTCCTAATTTTAATATTTAGATAAAATTGAAGAGATTTTTTAATCATTGTTCTTAATTGCTAGTTGGCATCTAACTTTCATGAATGAAAGCAGACTGGCTGCATTTCATGGTTTCCAGAGATTTGAGCTAGAAATGTCTTAACTTATGATATTCTGGTTTTCGTAAGTCTGAGGTTTTCTGAGGTTTTGGGACTGTTGCCATCTTGATTTATTTTCTTGAAGTATTTGAAAGGTTTGAATTTGTACATCCATCTTGAGCTTTGTGCCTGTCTGCTCAGCACTTCACTGAGCCGCTTCGAGATTTTTTCTTCACAGAAGATTACTGTGCTGGAGTAAATGTGACAGTGGCAAAGCCCACTCGAGTCAGTTAAGTCTGGTTTATTCAGAAAGAAAAATGCAGCAGGAGATTTAAAAAAATGCTGCTGTGGGAAAGAAAGGAACAGTCTCTCTTTTGGAAATCTCTTGCACAAATGAGCTAAATTTTGTGATCAATAACCTATTCCCATGATGTCCTTCTCCTGCGGGAATCTGCAATAGCACTACTAGTGGTCTGGTATGTGGGAAATCGGCCACTCAAACAGAAATGCTTTTTAAGAGAAGTGTGAAAAAATCCATCCACTTCAATATGGTGATTTAATCTGAAAGACGAGTATTGCTGGCAGCAGAAAGGCAGCGAGGCGTGAGCAGGGCGGGCCATCCCAGCGGCGGTTCTCGTCTCCCTCTGCCCAGCAGCGGTGCAGGGGCTGCAGCAGCACGTGTCTTCTCCGGGCTCCGGCTCAGCATCGTCTCTGCTCTTGGTGCCGTTTGCTTAGTGTCTGTTCCTGACCCCCGCCCTAGAAGGACAGACTCACAGTCGAGGGACAAAGACCAGGCAACAAAGAGGTTTTTCCATCAAGCGCATGCTAAACACGGTGACTCTGAAAGATTATGAACAAGGTAACAGCTTCTGCTCCCCAACTCCTCCTGCTCCTGAGCGCCAGAAGACAGGACCGTGCCTGGGGAAAAGCTGAGTGCTGCTGTGAGCATCCACAGTCTGCTGCTGTGAGCATCCGCGATCCGCTGCTGTGAGCATCCACAATCTGCTGCTGTGAGCATCCATGATCTGCTGCTGTGAGCATCCATGATCTGCTGCTGTGAGCATCCGCGATCCGCTGCTGTGAGCATCCGCGATCCGCTGCTGTGAGCATCCACGATCCGCTGCTGTGAACATCCGCGATCCGCTGCTGTGAACATCCGCGATCCGCTGCTGTGAACATCCACGATCCGCTGCTGTGAACATCCACGATCCGCTGCTGTGAGCATCCGCGATCCGCTGCTGTGAACATCCACGATCCGCTGCTGTGAGCATCCGCGATCCGCTGCTATGAGCATCCACGATCCGCTGCTGTGAGCATCCGCGATCCGCTGCTGTGAGCATCTGCGATCCGCTGCTGTGAGCATCCACGATCCGCTGCTGTGAACATCCACGATCCGCTGCTGTGAACAGCAGAGAGAAGATCTTGGAAGAGGATTAACCGCATGGGCTGGGCCAGCATGGATGGGCTGTTGCTCCCTCGCTGCAATCACTTGCAGGACATTTTTTTATTGATATATAGCTTAGCACCTGGTTTGAATTTTATGCAACTGTCAGATTTGTTTTAAACCCCTTATTCTTTGACCAATGAAGACTGTAGAAACAATTTTTCTTCTTTTTTTCCCCCCAGCTGTTTGATTCTGCTCCAGAACCGAGTAATTCTGACTCAGTCTGACAAATGCGAAGTGCAAGATCTCCCCTCACGTCTTTACAAAAGCATTTTGGGGTCAGTTCTCCAGCTTTGCAAAAGTGCAGCTCAGGAACATTCACAGATTTCTTCTGCCAAAAGCGCTCCGTGGCAGTAACTTCAAATAGCCAGGGAAACACTCAGCTGAGATAAATCAGCACCGCCGCTCTGACAGCAAACATCCGTCTTCAGCCCAGACCACTTAATGGCCATGAGCTAATCATCGGCATAAATACCATTTCCAATTTTGCTTCAAACAGGTGGAATGTCAAATGATGAGTGTTGGCTAGCTGAAATTATTTTGATCTTGATCAGAACCACAGTTTGAGCACTAGGTCTGAAGGCAAAGACAAAGTGTCATTCTGCAGAAAAATGATATATTTGGTTTGGGGGAAGAAAGTAACTGAACTCCTTCTTTCCAAGACCCCTAGTCGAAATTATTCCAAGTGCGGGAGTTTAGGTGTGCTCCGTACCCAGCTGAAACACACAGGTTTTCAGAGCATTCGAAGCAGATACACGAATTTTAGACGGCTGATAAGGGTTACACTCCAAACAGTGGGTGACCTGCAGCTCCAGAGCAGAAGAGCTGCTGCCCCAGCTCCTCATCCTCAGTGTCAGCTTTGTGAGCCCAGGGCTCACAGGGCCCGCCTGGTGTTCCTGGGGTGACCGGTCCCACAAACCCCCATCTCTGCTCACATCCTCGGCAGGATGCCCCTGCGGAGGCAGCGATCCCGCAGGCCGGGCATCCCGCCGGCCCCTTGCCCTCCTGCCTCAGTTTCCCCGCTCTGACAGAGGCAGGGGAGGATGGGGTGTTCGTATCGCTCTGATTCAAATGCTGGAAGAAAGAGCAGAGGGTTCCCGCTGCCCGCTGTGATAATGTTCACTGATTGCCGCACCAAAGGCACTGGCAGTCTGGGTCTGCAGACAGGCGGGTCTGACGCCCGCCGAGCCGCGGGTACATGGGGCTCCCTGGAGAGCCCTCGGCCATACACAGCTCCCCAGGCACCTGCCCGGCTGAATCACCCAACGGATCATGCGGTTGTTTGGGTGCTGCATTCCTCCCACTTACCATTTTCTTTTATGCCATGACATTTTTTATATCCTTTCCACCAGTTCCCTGTGATCTCATCCAAAATTAACTGAAATTGTGTTTCCTAGCCTTTTAACAACAATTAGAGTGGCTTTACCAAATGATTGCTAAAAAAGACTTTCAAGCTTCCCAAACATAATCACATATTAAAAGAATAAAGGAAATAGCATGCTGTGCTAGAGTGACTTCACAGGCTTATTTCTTCCTACCAATTAATGGCTTTGAATGAAGCTGTAATTGAGCAGTGACGAACACTGAAGGCAGAGATTGTCTTCTCTCTCTTGTTTAGATCTTGTGCATCACTATTATAACAATGCTGAACAGTAAAAATAGTAATAATAATAGTACTACTATATTGTGGTTTCTCCAAGGATTTCTATTTGTTTATTAAAATGACTGTACCAATCCATAAGGGCTCTTAGGAAGCCAGCATGGTTTAGGAGATTTGGGATTCAAATCAGGATGTTGTTGAAAGTAAAAGCCGGGCCAAAAGGGTGGTAGTGCCCTGGGGCCCGGTTCTGGCAGATCCCTGTGTTACTGGTCCCATTTTATGCATGCAGAGATCAAAATACAGATATTCAGTGACTGGCCTGAAGCAACAGCCCCCAGCATCCCTCCTGCTGCAGCAGCCACGGCTCTAACCCTGGCCCTGGCCCCTCTCCCCCCACCCCCTCCCCGCCGGCTGTGCCACCGGGCAATGAGCCGGCACAGGCACCGCGGCCGGCTGGACGGTGACCCTGGGCACGAGGGTTGATCTTGGCTGATCTTGAGCCAAATCACCCTCGTGCTGCAGGCCCCTCTGTGGTTCCAGGGGTGCCAGCGAGCCCGGGCGAGCTGCCAGCACGGTGCTCCTGCCATGGCTGGTGGGGACCGCGCGGTGCCCCGGCACCGGCCACCGCTCTGAGCATCCTTCATCCCGCAGGCAGGCGGAGGGGAGCGGGTGCTGCTCTCCTCTACAGAGACCTCCTTCAGCCAGGCAAGGGGGTTCTCAGTTCCTGCAGATGTGTGTGTTGTTTATAAACACGTGATGTACTTAGAAAAGTGCTGTTCAGTTTACCAATAATGCTGTATTTATTTTTCCCAACTGTATCTAGTCACTAAGTCATAATTCTGCAGCCGATTGGCTGCCTGCAGTGGTTTCTCAGGAAACTGGCAATTAAGGAACAGGAAAAACGTCTGTGAGTCACCGATACTTATAAACAAGCCGAGCAGATTGATTGGGCTGCAGCAGTAACACCCCAACGCCGTCGGGTCCCCGGCCACCGTGCTGGCGCGGCCGCCTCGGCTGGCAGCGTGACGGGGCCTGAAGGCACCGCTGCCCCACCGGTGCCATTTTGGGGTGAATTGCCTGTGTTTTGGTCCATTCCCAGCCCTGATGCAGTGGCTGTCATCAATACCATCACGCTGTGCTGCCCCCATGCAGCCGCTGTGATTTCTGCCTCTGCTGCTGCGCGATGCAGCTGGTACCTGCGGCTGGGGCAGTGCTGGAGTCACTTGAGGGTTGAGCAGATGCGGAGATGGGGTTCTCAGGGACACGGGTCAGTGCCAGGGCTGGCGGAACGGTTGGACTCCGTGATCTTGAGGGGATCTTCCAACCAAAATGATTCAATGATTCTATGAAATTTTCTTCTTTTTTTTTCTTAACTCGTCTTTCAGCACTGTATACAACTTAATTTCTGTTAGTCATCCCGTTGCCTGTTTCATGCATTCTGACATACATTACTCTGAAATATAAAAATCTTACTTCATATTAAAGCTAATCTAGAATTTTGATTTAATAAATTGGACCATGCTCAAGGAAATCGGAGTGAAATATCACCTTGTGAAGTTTCATATCGCCAGCCCACTGATAGGTATAATACGGCAATTTCTGGTGAATGAATTACCAGAAAGTTTTATATGCTGTATCTAATCACCATTTCTATCAGACAGAAATTACCACCTACCTCCCAAGGGATGGATTTTTTCTTATTATTCTTCTATACAACTGTGAAATTAATTATGCTCTTTGGGGTGGGAGTTTATGAAAAAGACACAGAGGGTGGTTCTTAGGGAATTATCTTACTAATGTTACTTCAGCCATCTAAATAAACACGAGGAGTTCATTTTAGAGGGAGATACAGTCATCAAATGCTTTGATTCTGCATATGAACTCTTTCCCGCTTCAAAGTCTCATCTTCATTATTTCGCATCAGCTCTCGTCTTCATCCTTTTTTTAAATGCCCTCTTCTGCTCAGCACTTTTCAAACAGTTTCCTAAGTGGGTTGTTTTTTCCACTGGCCCTTGTTGAGCTGCATCATTATTCTGCATCTTAATGGCACTCTAATCTTCTTCCTAATTACATGTAATGAGTATTTCGGAGTTGACAGAAGTACATCAAGACCTAATAATAAAGAAAGTTACTAAATCTAGTCTTCCAATTATATTCTATTAGCTGAGATGTTTGGCATCTAGTAGATATAAAAATAGGCATTATTAAAATCCTCTAATCTTCCCTTGGTATTTCATCCCCTACCCCACATTGTGTTTCCACAGTCATATCAACGGCTGCCTTCTCTGCCTGAACCAAAGATTCACAGTTAGAACGGAGCATTTAGTGCGAATTCCCGTCTCTGCCAAGAGACAACTGGCTTCACTGGGACCAGACCCTGTCCCTCAGCTCTGAAGTTCTGGATCAATTAAATATGCCCCTAACACATGAAGGTGCTAAAATGGGGATCCTCAGCATGCAGGAGGAGAGAAGGCAGTCAGCATTTCTTAGGATAAGGATCTTTTTTTTCCCTATTGCTTATTGAAAAGAAGGAGATGTTGTTCATAGAATCATAGAATGTCCTGACTTGGATCCAACTCCTGTCCCTGCACGGGCCAACCCCGCGGTTCACACCCTGTGTCTGAGGGCACTGCCCAGTCTCTTCTTGAATTCTCTGAGAGTTTTTGCTTTTATTATCACACTAGCAAGTATTGCGTTACTTACAGCCTCTATGCAGAAGCGCTGGTTATACTTTAAGTACAGAAAGGGCTTTCTAGCATGGCAGCTTTCTCTTCCATCCACTCCAGTCCTCCCAGCTTTCTTACCCGGCGATGCAGCCGTGGGTCAATACAGAGCGTGCACTGCACTGCCTGCCGCTCAGAACTGGAAAAACTTTGACGGTTATCAATTCCATATAAAAAAGGAGTTTTTAACTGATGCTGTGCCCAAGCCACAGCTTTTGCACTCAAGCTGTCCCACGGCCAGGAGTCTGGGTTTAGGTTTATGTTCCTCTGACTTTGGACAGATGCACAAATGGTTCATGAGGTTAGTGTCGCCTCCAGGGTTACGCTGTCCTCAGCTTTTTCCCAGTCTTTTGCTTCTCTTCTTCATTTATGGCCCTCTACAAGGTAGCTGAAATGTTGAAAAAGTACCTCCTAGCAGAAAGAGGAGAGCTACAGAAGAAGATTTAAATATTTGATCATGTCCATAAGTCACTATCTTTATGTCCTCAAGAAAGTCTCAGAGGCTCATATCTCCACAGCCAGGACAAATGCCATGTACTGTTGTGTTACTTTCGGTAGTCCCGCCTTCGACTGGCCTCAGTAACTGGAACTGATTCCTTCAACTCAGAATTAACCCTGAGACACAAGCCACGACGTAGTTTTACTGTGTAATAGCAATTTATTGAATATCATTAAGAGCGTAAAAGGTCTGACCAGACCTGCTCAGCTGCCTCCCCTCTTCCCAGAAGGAGTTTGCAGATCAGCAGCCGAGTCCACATCAGCTCCGGCTGTTTGCTTTCTCCTCCCCACCAGGAGCCATGGGCTTCGCTTTCCAGCGCTCCAGAGCCGCACCTCATCCCACCGAGACTCCCCCGGCGACCTTCGGATAGTCCGGGGAGTCATTTCCCACAGAAAACGTGAGAGAGCGTGCGGGGCCAGGGGCGCTCCCTGGTGAAGCGCCCTCTGAACCAGGAGTGTGATCAGCCTCAGCGATCGCGCATCAGCTGCTTGAGTGGTGGAAATGAAACTCGTTAACAATTCCGCTGTTCCTCACAGAAAAATGGCCCCAGTGTGATTTAATCCAGCTGATCTTTCCTAAAGACAAATATAGGATGCAAATATTTATAAATCGCCCATTTACTTAATGCCCATTGATATGTTAAACACAATCTCTGGGTTTCCAATACCCTCGAACAACTGCTGCCAATTATCTCCCTTTCCCTGGCTGGGCTGAGCTGGGGGCCCAGAGAAAAGCTCTTTGTCCTGGGGCGGGCTGGCCTGACCCCCTCCCGAGCTGAGCTCCCCGCCTTTCGGAGGAGGAGGATGATGTCCTTAAACTTTTAATGATGCACTGGGAAAATTGAACCAAAAAAAAAAAAAACAAAAAAAAACCCACCCCAAACAAAAAAAGAAAATCCCTTCAAAGCTCCAGGTGTTGAAATGCAATTAAAACAAAATAATTTACCAACTTCCAGTGCCAGTAATACCCCCCTCCCGCTGCCCCCCTGCAGTGCCACAGCACTCAAGCCCCTTCTTGCTGCAGTTTCCCTCACTTCTCATCCTGGGCTGTTCTGGGGCTTTCCTGGACAAGGCGGCTTTTCCCCTCCCTCCTCTGCCAGCCAGAAGTAATGAAATGTTATCATTTCTAGTATATTACCATTTGTGCAGTTATTTGAGGACCTATGTGAATATAAGTTGTATTTATATAAAGAAAAAAAATAGTAAATATAAATTATACAGCTAACACATCACGTCATTACACTGCCATTTTCAGATCTGCCCTGGCTACTGAGGGCTACCTGCCACTAGTGCAGACAAGGCTGGGAGTTAGAAGTATACATTGAGATAAGAGATTTCATTATAAATTGCTTGTAAATCCTAAATATTATGAGCAATGAGATTTCTCACCTTGATTCAGATTTTACATATTTCACAGGTGTTTTTTTCTCTGTTTCTGTCCATTTCTGCACTTTGCAGCCATCGGCTCCCCACCATGGGGGAGGGCAGCGGCCCCAGCCCGGGCCAGCGCGTCCCGCCCAGCCCTGGGGCTTTGACAGCCGCTGTGCTGCTGGGAGGGGGCTGCACAGAACGGAGATGGTACCCGCAGTGTGTCTTTGCTGCAGCGGGTGATGGCCGCTGTAGCACAGGGTGGTGGAGCGGGCCGAGGGGCTGCCTTGCTCCAGGCTTTGCAGCGCTGAGGTCTGACATCTACCGTTGAGCACAGCGGGGATCAGTGGCCACAATTAAACAGGGCAAGCACCAAACAACCAGCACCCCTGCAGGATGGCCTGGCCAGCAGCCTGCCGTGGGAGCACGCGCTGAGGCAGCGGGGCGCGAAAACCACTTTGGGATCTGGGTGCTGAAACCAGACCCGCACTGGAAGCATTTCTGAACAGCTGCTTCTGCAGAAACAGTCGGCCCTAGCTGACAGACACGAAAATAATCATAAGGGCTTTTGTAAGGACGATCACCCTCCCTTTTCCTCCCCCAGACCAGAGAATCGCCAGCTCCAAGTGCCTCGGGGAAGCGGCCAGGCTGTCAGCGAGGGAAAGGGCTGGGGCGCATCCCTGTAGCTGGGGATTGCTATAGACTTGGAGCTGGATGCTTCAGAGACAGTGTGATTTATATATCCTGTCTGAAATAATGGTTTCAGCAGAAGAAAAGCACCTATTGAAATTGCTGCTGTCACTTCTGCTTCCTGTTTATAAGGCTGGATTCGGTTACACAGATGTCAGCGGTGGCATCGCAAACGTAGCATCTGCACGGGCTTCAGGTAGGGGAGAAAATAAGAGAACATGAGCTCTCAAATCACATTTTGGTGCCAATATCTTCCTTAGCAATAAGGGAAAGAAGAAAAACAATTTCAGAAAAATTGCGGTTGCTTCTGAAGCAGAACAATTATTGTTGCTATAAAGGAACCTGTGATGCATCATCTGCTGCTTAACAACTCCAGCGAGAGAAGGAGGGTTATCAAGGGACTCAAGGGGAGCAAATCTCTAACCCCAATCTTTAATAAAGTAGCTGGAAAGAAATCAGGAAATTATACATGTGTAGGGTTGATCTCAATGGTAAATACGAGTCTACAGAAATTAATAAAGGATGAGGTCACACAACAGCTGGAGGAGTTCGAGTTGGTTTTAAAAAAATAGTCCAGATGGTTTTTCTTTTTAAAGGAATAAAGCCTTACCTGACAAATCTGTAAGAATGTTCTCAGCAGCTGAGAGAGGAAACAAGATGAGCAGCAATAGTACCTGGATCAAAACGTAATTGAATATTCCTAAGGCAGTGAACGGAGGCCTGAAGGGCACGTCAGGGAAGGGGTGACGCTGCGGAGCTGTGCCGGGATGTGCACTTGAGCGCTGCCGGAGACATCGCACCAGCCCGGACATTGCAGCCCTGTTGATGGGATCACGAGAAAAGAAACTTTGGTTGTATTTTAGGGGGGAAAAGCCCCTCGTTCCTCTTCCCCCCTCATCCCGCTCCCTGCAGCGGTCAGCCCGTGCCGAACGCCGCGGCAGCCGCGGCGGTGCCGGGGGATGAAGGGGACGCGCAGCCCCCCGGGGGCTCGTGCTGGGCGGCTCGTGCCCCTGCGGACACTCTGGAGGTTCACACAAGGCCAGGGAACATGAGGATCATCGCATATACATTTGTGAAGAATGCCTGGCTGGATTTCAGCGAGCGCTACAGCAAAACTGCCTGTCGTACTGGGAGGGTTTTACAGACTGTCCTGCATAGCTGAGTCCTGATCCAACACGAGCTCGCGTTTGAGGCTGGAGCCAACGGGTATACGCTCGCTTACATAAGTGTTAGATTTGGGACTGAGCAGTCATCCCAAATTACAGGCAGTATGGGCTGGCTCCAGGAGGTAGAAACTGCAGAAAAATGCAGTTTGAGCTGAGCTCCAGTCTATGCTACGGTCAGGTTTTAGCAGCAACTAGTCCCAGGCTGGTGTTGGCTGCTCCGGGGGCTCATGGTCAGCCCGACTTAGCACTTGGGGTATATTAGACATGGTGAAGGGCTGGATTGGTATTTGGGATCAAGAGCAGATGGGAGGCTTCCGCGATGTGTTGGATGACAGGCACTGGTGGGACTGGCACGAGGGTTTGGGAGCCAGTGAGTATGGAGAGCTGGGACAGGAGCAGGTTGGTGGGTGAGCTCAGGGCTCCTGGGGGGCCCAGCTAAGCTGATGCTTGCACGACCCCAGGATAAATTAGGGCAAATGCTCCTGTATCTCACAGAGTGATCTGTGAGACCCAGCACTGAGTACTCCTATACAGAAACCCTTAAAATCGCTGGTGATTTCTGAAAATTGAGGGGACAGAAATTGCGTAAATAGAAGAAAGTGACTTGACAACATGGTCTCATTTCCTACAGTATCCCATAAGGTGTTCAACAAGGAAAGAGACATTTCAGTATTTGCAGGAACTGCACCTGCACCACGGTAGAAGGCAACACTGAGAGGAGCACTTTGTTCCGGGAATGTGGGTGACGCCAGCGACGACGGGCTGTCAGAGAGGCGCACCTCTGGTTCTGACCTGATCCTTCCCCATGGTTAGTCTCAGGATGGCCAACTTGTGAGGTTTCGGCATGGATTTTGTGGTAATGTTTTCCTTAGCTGTATTTCCAAGACTCACACGATACATACATTTCTTTTGGTTTTAAGACAATGCGTTGGTTTAACGTATTACTTCAGGCCTTGAATTGCAGTAAAACACTTGTGACGGGAAATACAGCAGAAAAGGAGCTGCAGGAGGGTCCCGGAGCTGGGTGGTCTGTGCTAAGGCTGGGCTGGTCCTGCGGAGCGAGCCGGCCTGAGCTCGCGCGTTTTCCATGCAGAACTTGCGCTGAACTTTCAGCACTCAGCTAACACCGAGCCGGTGTGAGCAAGCTCTGTCGAGGGGGACGAGGTTTTACAAACCAGGGATTCTCTTACAGCAGTTTCCTGACCTTTCTCTGTTGAAGGACCGTCTGCCTGTTCAGGGGAAAAAAGTGGGTCACCCTCAGCCTCCTTATTGTTTTGCTATTGAGAGCGATGTGATAAGCAAATTACGTTTTCAGCATTCAGTGAACAAAGTGTTGTTTTAAAGAATCATAACAGTACTGGGGTAATTACAACGGCTGTAATTAGTCACTGAGAACCTCTGGAAAGTGGCACCTGACACCACTTGACACACATCTCTCAATCGGTATCTGTGTGCTTCTACACAAAAAAAAGTGTGTTATTTTTCAAGTGATTTCTGATGCCTTGCAAACTTCTGCATATCACAGATATTTAGGGACCGGACTTTATCCTTCTGGTTTTGCTCATCTGTGTAGCTATTTTCTGTTGGTTTGACCAGACGGCCTGCCACGTGCCAGCTGACTCCAAGGTCCCTGTATACCAACTAATTAGTAAATATTCGAATCAATTAGCTGGCAACTCATTCCGTGGGAGTCTTTATCAACAGCTTTTTTTTTTTTTTAAAGCTTGCACAAAGACATTTATTTAAGATTTGTATCATTTTTCTTTCCGTTAAGAAGCTGACATACAGACGTGTGTCTAAGTCTACCCACCATAATCTTTCATGTCTTGTCCCTCTTTAGATTTTCATTTTATTTTTATCCCTGCTTTTATTCTTTCTCCTCTTTTTAAATAATGACAATTTACGTCTTTTTTTTAAAACTCATTGCCAGTTCATTAAATCATAATGCAAATTTTTTAAAGTGAGGTTACGATGTGCACGGCCATAAACAGCTAACAAATAAATTTGTTTGTTAGCATCGAAAGGTGGCCTCTCCAAACAGATTTCCTTAGAGCCATTTACTACTTTTATTGCTGACTGACTTACCAAAGTCATTCTTTCCTTTTTTTAGGAGAAAAACAGTGAAAGAAAAAATACTAAAGAGTCATTTATTTCCAGTGGCATCACCTATATTTGCTAAATCAGCAGCAGGTCACATTGGCTCAAGAAGAGGTCTCCTTATATGTCCAGTCAAAATGAATCTTAGCTGTGAAAACTAGTATCGTTAAAGTGCTATTTGGAAACGTTGTTAAAAATAAATAGGGAAGCAGGCAGAGGTTCAGCCTGAGAGGCAGTTTGTACACTGTGTGGCTGCAAATGCATTTTTTCCTCCACCATTCTTGAGAATATTGAACAAGTCAGGAATTATTACAGTAATGTCCCTGTCATTCTGAATAATACATGAACAAAATTAGTTACTCTTCATTCAGATTGAAGCAATTATTTTATGTCTCCTTGCATGAGGCCATGTGCAGCCTATTTCTGAGCTCTGCAGACAGAGCCATAAAGGATGGTTGAAATAACAGCTGGGACTAATTGGAATTATGGTTGACTCGATTCGCTGTGTTTATTTATTTATTTGTGTGTGTGCAGGGAGGGGAGTAAACTTTAATTTAGTATGCAAAATATTTAAAGGGAAAAGAGCTGTAGCAGTTCCGCTGTGTGCAATGCATGTAAGCTTTGCTGGTTTAATTAACCTTTCAACGCGAAGACCATCCAGCTTTGCATTTGGGAGCTTATCACCTTATTAATACAAGTCACTTCTTTTACGCGCTATCTGTCCTCTCCGCACCTTCAAAGCCCAACCGCGGAGCCCCAGCGCTGCAGGGCACGGACACGAGCGCCAGCCAAACCCGTCCACGCACACAGCGGATGGGAGGAGCGCTTACCAATACCTGCTGTCCCACGCTCGGGGACACGGGACGGCCAGCGAGCTCAGCCCAGCCAGAGCCCTGCCCTCCAGCGCCTGCCCAGAACCCAGCGAACTGTTCGCACAGAAAACCCATTTCTTAGGAAACTGTAACTGTCGCACTGTTTATTCATCTGCATCTAATTATTCACAGGCATAACGAGGCAGCTCTGAAAATATTCAGGTATCTCCAGCTGCAAATGAAGAGGGGTTCTGGGTGCCTTGGTGCACCTCAACGCCCAAACAGGCTTTGGGGGGCTGGGTGGGACCCCACGCCCGGGAGCTGGGGTGGATGCGCAGGAAAGGGGGCAAATTGCTGACAAGCTTGTGGAAAGTGCCTCAAAACCAGAAGGTTTCTGCAGACTGGTTTGGGTTTGATCAAGCAGCATTTTTTGACAAAACCCTCTGTTTTCCCTGAAGAGCCCAGTCCCGTGGCACGTGGGGTCCCCGTGCCCTGCTCGGAGCTCCGGCAGTGGAGGAGGCATTGGGAGCTGGACCCCGTCACTGTGGTATCTGAGCAGTGATGGTTCTGTCTGGAAATCGACCCCTGTATTTTGAAAGTAGGAAAGCGATACTTGGCTACGTTATGGGAGTCTGCAGAGGATTGATGTTTACAGGATGTTTTAGAAATGCTGTAGCCTCCTCGTTATAAATAAGTATGAAACCTGTTGAAGTCTGTTCTGAGCGGAGCACACACTCATTTTGGGACACAGTGGGTTAACGTGGTGGTTTTTCTGCCCTACTTTTTTTTTAAGATGTGGCAGGATGCTGCTGAAAATGTGTAACTCAGTTCTCTGGAAAGAATCCTGAAAGTTGCAGTGAATAAATGCAGAGCAGGGAGTATAAAATACATGTGCTTTTTAATATTTATTCCTATATTAAAAACTCAATACAGTGGCTGAGATGAATGTTAAAAACTTTAATTAAAAACAAAACAACAACCCTCTCTTTCAGTTGCCTTAGCAGCAGCGAGAATAAAGGTAAAAATCCTTCTTTCTGAAAAATGATCTTGTTCCCAGCAAATCCTATAACCTCCCGTTCCCAATATAAATGTATCATTCTGCTGAAGTGAGCCATAATGTGACACTGGTGCACAATCCTCCAACCTCACTCTTAGTCTTTTTGCTGGTCTTGCTGCACTTCAAATCAGTAGGTGGAAAATTACCTCATTTAATTAATTAGTTGGAGGAAAATTAATTGTCTTCTTGAGATGATGGGCTTGAGAGGTGGGGCTGTGTCAACCTCATGAGGTTCAACAAGGCCAAGTGCAAGGTCCTGCACCGGGGTGGGGGCAACCCCAAGAACAAACACAGGCTGGGTGGAGATGGCTGGAGATGCTGAGAGCAGCCCTGAGGAGAAGGGCTTGGGCTGCTGGTTGGTGAGGAGCTCAGCCTGAGCCAGCAACGTGCACCACAGCCCAGGAACCACCCACGTCCTGGGCTGCATCCCCAGCCCCATGGGCAACAGGTCAGGGAGGTGACCCCCCCTCTGCTCCACTCTGGTGAGACCCCCCCGCAGTGCTGGGTCCAGCTCTGGGGTTCCCAGCACAGGACGTGGAGCTGTTGGAGAGCAGGGCTCCCTTCCTACCAAAACCATTCAATGATTCCGTGATGCTGACGCATGAGATTTTTCATGCTGATTTCTCCTCTCCGGGGAAGTATACGCTGGAGCTCTGGAGAGCCGTGGCTGTGTGTCCCCACAAAGGTGATGCACGAGAGGGGGTCCCGCTGGCTCAGCCCGCCTCTTGTCTCAGCCTTTGCCGTCTCCTCCTGCAGGGACAGAGGCACAAGAACCATCCTTTGCCTGCAAAGGCAATGATTTTAAACCTCACTGTGTTGCAACAAGCCAATGGAATTAGGGTGCGCTTAATCCTTCTTACAAAAACCACATTTCATCAAATTATGAAAGTATTAATAACATATTTCAACCAAGCATCATCTGCTCCTTCGATGTCCATTTCTGGGTGGCCTGTCCCACCCTGATGGCTGCTGGTCTTGGTGTCCCACCACCATGTGGGGCTCAGGTGTGGGAGCGAGGAGGACGCGGGGCAGCGGCTGCGCAGGGGACAGGGACGCCAGGACAGCGGCTGCCGCTGGCTGCACATCTCCCACCCGTCCGCCCGCCCGTGCTCCGGTACCCGGCGTGGAGCCGCCTCGGCGCACGTGTGCTGGATGCCGCGAGGATGGAGCTGAAGCAGAGGGGGAGCTCTGGAGGCTCCAGGAGGGCGACGGGTGCTCTCCCAGCAGCGGGTGGGTGAGGATTCCCTGGGGGACATTCCGAGAAGATCCCCTTTCTGTGGGATGGCCACTGTGTGCTGGGAACTGGGCAGCAGCATTCAAAACCTGCAGCTGCTCCAAATCCCAGCTCCACTAAAACTCTCACCAACCTGTCCAGCATCTTCGGACCTGGGCATGAGGTGGCCCTACCCCGAGGGTGCAGAGCGTAACTCACATCTGAATTGTAAAGATGTTTTATTAGCCGCTGAGAAGACATGAGCTCCTGGGCCCTTCAGCTGAGTGTAAGAATTACAAACCACTACTGAAGAGTTTTATGAAAACCAACTCAACCTTGACTGTTCACATACACAGCCTGACATCTCCCTCTCTGCCTTTACATAATGGGCGTGCTTTTAAATAGTCCAACCTTATATAAAGGCTCACTGTTATGAAAAATAATTTATATTGGTTCCTTTCCCAAATACATTAATTACAACCTCAATAAGAGCATACGGTATTTGCATTTCCACTTACAACGATGTGTTTCTGAGAGAGAACACTAGAATAGCTGGAGCACTTTATTCCATCCGCAGACCTTGGCATTTCCCAGCTCCACTGGGCCTTCCTTATGGAAAAATCAGAGTTCCAAAATCAGTTTTCCTTGCCAAGAGGAGACAATACAAATAAAATAGCTAATATAATACTGATTTCACTCCGAAGGTTGGCAACCGGAATAATTAGGCTTCAGGTTGCATTAAATATTAGCAGGTAAAATACCTATTTGCTCATTTTATCTTCAAGTCATGAAAAAATGAGCACTTACTTTACTTTCATCATTTACTTGTCGGCTCTATTCATTATAGATGCACATTTTCCAAGATAAGTATCCAGATTTCATGTCTGTATTATGATTAAGACTGAAAAAAATGTAAAGGGGACAGGTGCCATTTAGCATCTCTATTCAAATTACTCCTATTTTCAGACAGTTATTCAAAGGGCCATTTCCAGCAGTATCCAAGTCACTGCATTTTCCTGCCTCCCTTACGATGACATTTAAAAGACAGCCTTCTGCCTTCTACAGGCAACACCACTTGGTTACCTAAAGCAAAAGCCACCTTGTAGCTCAGTCTTGTGTCCTGTTCTTCGTGAAAAAAAAAGAAAAGGGAGGTGGTGAAGTTCTAATCACAAGAAACGATTTCCCAATGTGGGTCTGCAAGGATACGTTCCCCTTAGGTCTGGATCCCATGTTACGCCAGCATTTGCATTTCTTCTCAGCTACTGCACATGCGAACGACATGCAGCAGCAAGCGCTGTTACACAGGTGTCCTGTCCAGATCTTGCTTTGGGACGGGAACAGAAAGAATGCAATTGTTATCGCAAACCGTGATCTCATCTAGTCAGCGACCAAATATTTTCTTGCTAGGCAGAAGGTCTGTTTAGGTGTTTTACTCGCTGAGTAAACCCGACAACTCTTGGGAGAGCCGGAGGAAGGGACCAGTGACACGGGCAGTTCTAAATAACACCTTCACTCCGGAGTCAGTGTGCGTTTGCAGGAGACAACCGCGGAGCGAGATGCAGACAAAGAAGTGCATTTTCTATTTAGATTGGACCAGGTGTGGCAGGAAAGCTAACTCTTAGGTACCCAAAGCGTCGGTGTTAGAAGCCCAGCTGACCTGAGTTCATACAGTGCCCGTGTGCGAGCAACACATGTGCAGGGACAGCGTCGCATCTGAAGGCACCGGTGCGAGCTGCGGCACGTGTCCCCGGTGCGCAGGGACCGGGGCATCGCCGTTTGGCGCGGTGCGCACGCTCCGTTAAATGGAGTGAAAACCTGCACGTAAGGATGCGACAAGCTGGCAGGGACGTCCCTGCTCTCGGGCCACACAGCCGCTGGCAGACAGGGACACGCGCTCTCGGGAGGCCGAGGAGCGCACGGGGAGCTGCCCACGCTCAAAATGCACCCGGAGCGGCAAGTGGCTTGTTTCCTTGGCTGGTTCTTTTCTTCAGAAATTACGAGCTGGTGAAATGGCGTTAAAATGAGTTTTTTGGGCAAAGTAGCTTTGCTAATGTGGCTTAGTGGACTGTCTGAGGAATTGGTTGTGCAGGCAAAACTCAATGGTTCTTTTTGAAGAGAAAGGAAAACATGCACAATTCAGCTCTTCACTAAAGGATAATTATAGTGAAGCTGTTTGTGGTAGCAAACAACTGGTGTTTACTGTCCCTCATAGTCAAGTAGACAATGTTTTTTACGTTATATTAGGGTCTTTCATGCAGCTCAATTACCACAAATACATGATGATAAGAAATAAGGAATATCAAAGGAAAAATAGATAGAATAATAGGCCCCTAAAATTATCTAAATAACTGATTGAGGAGTCTGGTAAAGATTATTTTTTTTTTCATTTAAATATACTGAATCGTTATGTTTGTGGAATTATATCATCTCTTGGGGCTTTTCTAACATTGTAGTTTGTATGTTCTACACTCACGCATAAGTAGCTGTCTGCATGCCAGGAACATTTTTTTCCCTTTATAAATGGCAAGATTTTGATTGCACACCATAGTTATATCAATATTCCAGTCTCCCGAGATCTTCTTAATGTGATGACAATTGCAATATTAGTTCAGGCCCTTCATCCCAGAGCTCCTATATTTTAGCATCTCCCCAATCTCATCAGAATTATATTCTTTCAAGAATATATTGTTGTATTTATCTTCATATGTATCCCATCAATAATGCTGATGAGCACCCGAGCAGTAGTTAGAACAAGTTTCCAGGGAGGCGTGAAGAGCCGTGTGTGACACATGTGGGCATCCTGCGCCCAACCCGGGCAGGCTGCTCTGAAGGAAACCAGCGCGCCGCTGCTTCACGTAGACCTTCTTTCTTTCACTTCTTGTTGTTTCAATGGACATTACAAATAAGTTCTGGTTATAAACACATATTTTGCCTATGAGAAAAAATTTTCCCCAGTGCAAGTCTATGTAGATGCTTCGCCTCAGGAGCAGATGCTGGTTCCTTTCTGTGAGCGCTGCAGCTACCTGTCCTGGCAAAGGGAAACGCAGCTGCTAAGGCAGAAATAATCAGGGAGTAATCACAGCCCTGGAAAGGTCAGATGATATAAATTGAGCATTAGGTTTGTGCTGACAGGGCTTGTGGGTGGGATGCGGCTGTGAGGGTGGTAGTGTTCTTCTGCAGAGGATGAAGAAAAGGGCTCTGGGAAGAATGCAAATATAGGCATGACTTGTGGGCAGGAACTTGAAGAACTGGAGGAAATGACTAGTTGGGAAAACAAGGTAAAATATTTATATACTTAACAGTAGAAAGCTCAGATCCTGGAACCACTCCTCATGAAAACGTATTTAAAAATTTTTAGAAGACAATTTGAGAAGGGCAACCCTAGTTCTGAAGGATCCAAGCAGACGTTTTACAGGGTGAACAACGAGGTGGCTGCATTTGGGTTGTTCTAGGCTAGCGTGAGGGAAACACCTTCCAGAGCCCCGCTCGCAGCTTTGCGCGCTCAGCCCGCGCCTGGTGGAGCAGGAGCCTGTGAGGAGCGATGGGGGCCCGGGACGGGACCCGCGTCCCAAACCCTGCCTGCCGAGGCTGGTACCCGGTGCTGCTTGAATGATTTTTGAAATGGGAGTAACAGCAGCGCACAAAGCTGCGCAAAGGCTTGTCTTTTTGCTGAGGTTCTTGCTTAAATGTCTTTTGGTAAACCTGAGACTGCTTCATCACAACCTCTCTCGATTGTGAGCTTCTAAGAATGCTGGGAACAAACTTGGGGTTTTGCTGTCAAATGCACAAAAACTATTTCCTGGGATAAAGTGCCTTTCTAGTAGTTTTGCACACATCTCTTTTTCAGATTTGCAAGATATGAAGAAAATAAAGCGATTGCCAGTGCCAGCCAAAAGGCTGCGCTGGAAGCTGCATCTCTGCAGATGAAAAGCCAAAGGCCTGGAATACCCAACTAGCGGGTAAGAGACACTGAGAATAAAAAAGTGTATTTGTGCCTGAGATAACGCTTTCAGATAATTTCTGTGTGAGTGCTGTTGCTTAGGGCAAGTGTAAGGCAAAGCAGAGATGTTTGTGTTCGTGTGGGCTGGACCATGTGCCCTGGAGAAGCCTTTGTGTGTCTTGCTTGTGCCAAGGACTGTGATTAACCAGATAAAGTGGTGTTGCCTTGAGCTCTCTGAATAATCTCACTCTTACTGTGCAGTCATCTTCTCTTCCGGTATTTAATTAGCCTAATTTTTTTCCCTTCAGGCAGAGTATAGAGACTTAGATCTGGATATAACTTTAGAAATATTGTACATAACTCCAGGAATGACACTGCTGGATCTGTTAAACGACTGTGCTGTGCCACAGTTCCTCTGTGCTGCTGGGAATTTCACATCAACCTCACGAATTTGGCAATAATTGAGGAAGAGTAGAGCAGATACCGCAGCATGTTGGAAAACTAGAAGTGATGCATGCTCTTGTCAGTTCATGCTATTTTCGTTTTCTGGCTTAAAATCATTAAGTAGTGATTATTTCGCACAAGCAGGGCCGTGTCGCAGCGGTGGCGCCTGGCCGGGGCGGGCGGTTGGCGCTTCCTCCCGCGCTGCTGCTGACTTGGGTCCTCCTGAGCCAGGCTGCAGGGTTTCGGCTTAATAACTCGATACGGACTTTTTTTTTTTTTTTAAATCTAAAAACTTTGGGAAGAGCCTTTGAGCGAGTGCGGGTTGCGGTCCCGCCTGTGGCACTGTCCCAGCCCGTCCTGTGCGCGGGGGGTGTCCGTGTGTCCTGTGCGCAGGGGGTGTCCGTGTGTCCTGTGCGCGGGGGTGTCCGTGTGTCCTGTGCGCGGGAACTGCCGCGTGCCGGCTTCACTTGGTGCCTCTGGAGCTCAGACTGCGAGACACGGGGATGAACTTCTTCCCCATCAGTCTTCTCTTTCCCACTTACAATTTCACAGGCTTCTGTCGTACTCCCTGTCCCCCTCCTTGCATTGCAGCTTGATGTCATTGTCTAGTCATTTCTCACACAGAAGCTACTTCATACCTTTGCTCGTCTTTGTCTCCTCTCCTACAGTGATCAAGTAAAATATTAAGCAACTCTCATGGACAGAAAACACCACGGAGGGGTTTATCACGTCATTTTCCAGAGTAGGAGTGTTTGCTTCAATGCCTGTTCTTCGTGCTGGGTAATAGGCTTGCGGAGTTGCAAAGTACTTTATTTAAAACATATATATATTCAAAGAGGACAGAATTTTGTCCCACATACTATTGCCTAGGCTCTGTCTGTAAGTTAAAATATAAAACACTTGCAAGAGCTTGTTAGTCACTAAATATTAGCCACGCTTGGGGCAAAGGGAGCTCCCCGGGCTCCCCTGCTCGGCTCTGCTGGCCGCGGCGGGGCTGGGCGTCCTCGGCTATGGACAAACTGCGCTGAATTTACATCTCTGCACTGGTAAAGAGGGGCTGGCTGCAAGTACTGTGCTGAGCCTGAGCGTATGAAGCAATTCCCTTTGCTTGCCTTTGCACTGAAAAGAAATTACAGCCTCCTGCTCAGCTGAGAACTGGAGTCTTCGATGCAAGACTTCATCACCTTGTTTTAGAGAAAGGATCTATTGCTGCCACCAGGATGGTGATAGTGTAAAAGCCTTTTGTGTGTAGGAAAACCTGAAGAAATACTTGCAAAGCTCTTTATAAATTTTGCATGTGGCCCAGAGCTTGCTTCGTCAAAGAATTTAAACGTGTAATCTTGACATGTAAATATTTCCAGAAATATTTCCTGAATAAATAAAATTCCTTCCAAAATGACCTCACCCCTTGGCAGGCGCAAGCGTGTGTACTGTACGTCTTGCAGAAAGGCTCCTCTGCGCGGGGCGATGCTGCAGCTCTGCGGGACCGGGCACGGGCTCTGGAGTGTGTCACCAGCGCCAGGTTCACCGCGCTCGCCTGGAAAGTCTCTTTTTCTGTCTTAATCCCGCTCTCCTTCCAAGTCTGCGCCGCCTCTAATCCAGACCATGTATAGTCAAATGTGAGGAAGCGGGAGCTGAGCATCACTGATTTTCGTGGACCGTAAAGCACCTAGATTTTATAGCTTTTTGTAAGTCTTATACCTTATCTTATATTCCAGATAATTAAGGCTGGAAGCAGATTTGTCTCAGTTTCTGGAGCAGGTTGTTGTCAGGGTGCCATGCAGAGTTATTCTGACTGATCTGGCCTTCCAAACCTCGTGTGGGTTTTTCTCCATGTGAATTTTTTGGAGTTTGCCTGTCTGTGCAGCATCCGCCAGCTCCCAGGAGAGCACCTCGTGTGTCAGTATCCAGTTAAGGGACAGGGAAGGTCTTTCCATCTCCAAATTTGAGGCAGATCATCACTGGCAGGAGATTTCTCCCCACACAGCACACAATAAATAAATGTTACTCAGTACCCCTCTTTTGCTGCATAAAGATGTTTTCCAGCTCTGTATCGGAGAACGTTTACCCTGAATCTTCCTCCTGCGCACTTCACTTCCTCTCCCTTTCAGTTTTTCTTTCTTGCCGTGCCAGCTCTGGGTCATTAGCTGTGGCTTTGTCTGTGACTCATTTTTAGGTTGAAACCATGGAAGCTGTGCTGAGCAAAGCACAAACTACTGGTTTGGTGTTGTGTTTGGTGTGTTGGTTGGTTGGTTTTTTCCAATTATTTTCAGTTAAATTTTTGTTGCACAGAGGAAGACAGGGGAGTCCGGGTGAGGTGCTGCAAAGCCTCTGCTTTCTCCTCCCATCGGAAGGTTAATGAATGTCCTTTTTGGCACATGCTTCCATTGAGGGGATCATCTCTGCCTTCAGCAAAGAGTGGTTTTGTCTCTGCTTGTCTAAAGATATAAAAGTGATAAGAAATTCAAGTCACTTTTTCAAGTTTCAGAAGAACTTAAAGAGACTCTTCAAAGGGTATCTCTTCTGAAAGAGTGATTTAGAAATCAGTTTCATTTCTTGGCCAATTTATTACTCATCCAACCATGCTAAGCCCTAATCATGTTATCAAAATACAGTATTTGCTAGAATCAAGCAGGGCTGGCTAAAACACAGAAGTGTAATTTTCTGGAAAAAGACTTAGAAGTTTGTTTTCAATGTGTGTTGAACACAACAGAGCACTTTAAAAGAAAAACAACCAAACAAACCCCCAAACAAACAAACCAACCCAAACCCACAACTAATGGATGTGCCTGCGCATCCCCAAAAAGAGCATCGCAGGTCTGTGCCACATCTCCCAGCACAGGAATCCCGAGTTCTGCTGGATGTGCAGGAATGTCTGTGCCCTGTGTGAAAGATTTAGGGCAATAAAATGTTTATCCCCCTCGGCCAGTTAAAAGCACTAGAAATGAGGCCAGTCAATAACTTTTTTTCTCCCTTTTTTTTTTTTTTAATGCTTAAACCGCCCCCCCCCCCCGCCCTGTGCTTGCTTTTCATGAGAAAACCCTTTTTGCTGTGAGTAGGTACTTTCAAATTGTTTCTCAAAAACTGACTTTCCAGTTTTGTTTGTACAAAAGCAATAACCTATTCACTAATTGAGTAAAGTTCTCTTGAGTTAATGAAAAAGTTCTACTTTAAACTTTGGACTGAGAATTTATGCTTAAACACTGCGAAGCCCCCTGTGCTCAAACACCGTGTTCCCATATTCCAAAACTCTGCAAAAAACCACTGTCCTTCCCAATTCTAACAAGCGGGTCCTTCAGGGAACTGACTTTTTTTTGCATTGTAAGGCAACAGAAACAGCTCAATTTAGGAACAAGTAAAGCCCATGTTAAAGGGTTCCTGGGAGCCTTGGCCAGAGCAGGGAGAGAGACAAGGGTGCAAACGGAGCCGGTCTGAGCTTTGTGCGGCTGTTCCTGGTGCTCTGGGAAAGAAACAGCAAGGGGTGCTGGTGCCCGGTGAAAGCCGACCTGCCGTGGCCAGGACGCTCAAGCACTTTGCTGCTCCAGGTGCAGACCTTTCTATGGCAAACAGCGTGGCTGGTTAGATCCCTCCTATCTGCATTAACTGTCAATATTAGTTCAGGGAAAGTCCGCAATTACTTAAAAAAAACCCCAAAGAACAAAAGCCCTCTCACTATTAATTGTCACTTTTGCACTGTAATTTCACGGTTTTTTATATATGATGAACGCTTCATTGCCTGATTCATACGGTATACCAATAGTTTCTTTAGAAGTTCTTGGAGCAGCAAGGGTAACTCCTGCTGAGAAGAGATCTCTGCTTCTCCAGCCTGACCCTTGCATCAGAGGCTTGTTGGAAGCGGCTTTGGTGCCACAGCTTCATTTCCCAGAGCAGGAGCTGCGGGGCGGCGGGAGGGAGCTGCTGTAAAGATACTGAAGTACAGTCTATTAATCTTCAGTGGCTACATAGAAATAATTAATCATATTTAAGTCTGTCCATATGTGAATGTTTGATTAAATATTTCTCGATGTTCCATAAAATACTGACCCATACTTCCGCAGAATACGAACATTGATTTCTTCAGGCCCTTCCAGCACCACAGGCTATGGCATTCGTTTTCCAGCTATTGTTCTGTAGCTTTTCCCCTCTCAGCTAATGATTGCAGTTCTTTTTAAATGATGCATTTGGGTTTGAATTATATATTTCTAAAAGTTCTTATGCTTGTCTTAGCTGGAAATATGTTCTGGCCTGACTTGTAATTCTCTCTGCGGCTTCATTGGTGTCAGGTAATTTATACAAAAATATTAAGTCAATAAAGTTGTACTATAAGTCACTGCATGTTTAAAGATTTTTTTTTTTTAAATGAATAACTATCCCGGGCAGCCAGAACTAATTTCCAAAAATTCCAAGCCCTAACTAAGGAAATAATTTAAGAATATCCTGGGATTTAAATGCACACCGAGGGCTTTGCCTGCACGGAGCTGAAATAAGCAGGTACCCGAGCACAGCCCCCGGGGCAGCCCGGCCGCCCTTGCTCCTCGGGTGGGAGCAGGAGCGGGTCAGTGCTCAGATAACGCTGGTCAGCGTTCAGCGAGTGAAACGGATTTTCCTGCCAGCTGAAAGCAGACGGGGAATACGTGTCCCGGTGGCTTTGGGGGGACCTGCACAGCAGTGAGATGTGACTGGGAGATATCACGTCCCGCCACGGACCAGGCCTTGCCAAATGAGCTGCACCTGCCAGTCTTTCAGCCTTCGTGGCCAAAATAGAAAAATGGTCAAAATGGGGAAAAAAAAAAAAAAAAGAAATCACCCAAGCAAGCCTAAATTAGAGCAATTCCTGGTTCAGTTTGCATTTGGGTTTCCTATTATGATGAAAGTTTCTCATTTAAACATTTTAATGCACTTCATCTTTTCACAAGCTGCCAGTAAACTATTGCAACAAATCTGTGACCATTTAGTAACCTCGGGGTTTCATGTCAGCTGTGCGGTGAGGTACCGGGCAGCAGCCAAGCCCCAGCGTTTGACACTAAAAGCAGAGGACGCTGCAGCAGGAGCCGATGCTGCGAGCTGCCGGCAAGGCAGGGCTCACTGACCACAACTGGCACTTTAATAATTGGCGCTAATCAGCAAACTGCCACGTCCAGGTTCGGTTTTCAGGACTCGGGTCATTTCCTGCTCGACAGCAGGACGTTGTGACAGAGAAACGCAACCATGGGAGGAGGTTTCTCCAGCCCGGGGAGTGTCAGGGGTCACAGTCGGGGCTGAAATCCAGAAATTCCCCAGAACTGCAGAGGGTCGAGGACAAGCGAGCCGTGTGGGTGCCGGAGCGGGGTCCTGTGGGGACGCTGGGGACAACCAGCTCCCGCAGCGCTGGCGGGATGAGCATCCGCGGGAGGATCCCGCTGCATCCAGCAAACGCCGCTTTCCCTCGCGTGGATTCACTTCGGGTGACCTCAGTTAAGTTACATTTATAGAACGTGCCTTCTGTCAGATTTTATTTTTGTATGCGGTCTGCTCAGATTTCTGGTGGTGCCGTCAGTGTGATCCTCTGGGCTGCCGGTGCAGGGAGCAAAGCCCCTGATCCATTGGGACGGGCTCCCAGGAGCCCGGGGCGTCAGCTGCTCCTGGAGGCAAACGCTGACCGCGGAGCTGGAGCCTTCCCCTGCCTGCAGCTCGTGCCTTTGTGCTGCGTTGGTGGATAAAACATCTCTCAGAATTCTGACCCTCCTGCAGGTTTTAACCTCTGAGAATTAATGGAAGGTAATTCTATGAGAGGGTTGTTTGCACTCAGATCTTAGCATGGCTATTTATAAAGCTGAAAAACACATACGCCTCTAGACCAGTGTGTACTGCCTTTTTTTTTTTTTTTTTCCTTTTTTTGATTTTTCTGGCTGCCTTCTTGTAGCTCTAGGCAGCATGAGCTGCGCCTGCTGCATGGCTGGAATAGCATCTGGATCCTGAAAGGTGACACTCTATAGCGTTACTCAAGAGATCAGCTTATCTGAAGAACAGTGGTGGGACACTTTAGAAATCGTATTTTTGTTTAAATGACAAATTCCACCTGATTCAGAGTCCCACTGACTTCAAACACAGGCAAAGCCTTCCTAAGGACTGTAAGACATTGTTCAGAACACCAGTGTTTGGAAGCATCTGTTACATTATGTTTAACCTAAAAGTATTTCTTTTGCAGCATAATTTTAAATAATGTATTTTGGTTTATGTTTAAACTGAAAAGAATAACTCTGGTAAATGAATCTGTGATAAATAGTTTCTGCCAGTGGCAGCCTTGTTTCTTCAGTGCTGATAATACTGATAGAGCAAGAGCTTATTCAGTCTCATAAACCAAATGAATGATTCACAGGCTCTGTCTCTACACAGCAACGCTATTTATATGATATGAGAATATTATATAAATACCATGCCTTCTTAATCATGCATCTGTACTCATTTTGATGGGAAGGCAATTATTTCTCTCTAGCATGGTTCCGTTTAGTGACTTCCGAATGTGTCAGAGATTCATTATTCCAGAAACAAGTGTTAAAATACTCTTTTGGTGGTCAGCAACATATTGCACTGTGTTGTCCCCGTCGTCCACGGCAGAACCCGGATGTGTGCAACAGCTCAGCGCTGGGGACGTGGTGTGAGCACCTCCGGCTGCTGGCACGGCCAACAGGACTACTGCATTAAATCAGCTTTTTCAGAACAGGAAGGACTCATGGGCAGGTTTATACAACTGACCTGCGGGAGGAACCAGCACACTCAGGAAAAACCTGGTGTCGCTCTCTGCAAAGCCGTGTTGTACCGTGTGGTACCCAGCACAGGGAGCCTGGGGCTGCATCCCGGGCTGGGGCGTGGGGACCTGGGCTTCTACGGGTTCTGCCATCGCCACATAAACTGCTCCTGGCCACAGGAGGTGCAGAGGAAAACAGTGTCTGGTAAATGCTTAAGCCTCAGAGTAAACAAGTGCTCCTATAACTGGGCTTTTGGCCATTTGAGTTAAAGCATCTCTGTGTCTTCTGGAGCCATTACGCCTGTATAAACAAATGTTCAGAGGCAGAGAGAGATGATCCTGACTGATGAGGAGGCGGGCTTGGCTCACAGCCTGGGCTGTGCCCAGCACTAAATGGCCAGGCTGGAGGTGCTGGGGACACGCACAAGCCAGTGACCGCGTCTCCTCCCATGTTCTCTAGAGCTGTGCCAACCACTGGGGCATGGGAGCCCATCCCTGGCGGGGTTGGCCATTTCGCAGCTCCCTGCAGGAGAGCAGAATCCCAGCCCTGTGCTCGCATGTGCTGGACCCCGAAGGGGACAAGCGGTGACGGCAACCTGGGCCGTGGGTGGCTGTAGCTGCCCTGGATGCGCCCGGTGCCGCGCGCTGATGTCCCAGCAGGGACGGTGACAACGGGGGCTCCTCTGTCCAGCCCGCACGCGGTGCGTTAGAAGGAGCAGCGCAAGGAAAAACCAGCCTGTTTGCAGCTAATTGTCTCTATTCTCAGCAGCTTCAGAGAGAAGCAAAAAAAGATCAAGCCCATGTTAGTTTGCATTTGTCTGTCCTGGGGCTGATGCACAAAATGTTCTCAGAGTTGTTTCTGCCCTAAGTAGTGGTGAGGAGAGGTATTTCTCTGACCATCGTGTGCTTGCGAGTCACCAGTTAATACCCAGAGCATCATTCTCGTGGTACCCCCAGCTCTGGAGAAAGGCAGGAGCTCCTGGCTGGAGGGCGGGGGCTCGGGGGGTCCTGCCCCCGCAGCCACGGCCCCGGGAGCTCCCGGGCTCAGCCCTTTGGTTTCTGTTATGTGCTTGCCTGGTTTTTGGGGGATTGTTTGGGTTTTGTTTGTTTAAGTAGTATTGTAAAGGGAAAATGAAACTTCATAATTGTATGGGCTCAGGGAACAAAGTCAGGATCAGCGAGTGTGCTCTATCATGGTTGGGTTTCTTTTCTAAAAAACATCAAAGTGGCTCTGAACAGAGGAGTGAATTTGCAACGTGGAGTCAGGTTTCATTTTAAAATATTTGTTTTCAATATACTAGAATTAATGTTAGTCTAAGGCCAGTGACAGATGTTATTTAAAAAAACTTGGGTTTGTTCTCTGGAGACCAAATTGTAGATACTGTAGATTTAAAAGATGTTTCCTCCTAGAGTCTGTGTACAAAAATACTGAAGACGTTGCTGTGCACTCGAGCCCACTCTCTTCCAAAGGCAAATTACTGCTGTTAATTGATCTCGTAAATAAGGAGTTAATTTTCCTTTGTTTCAGGTTACATGTCATCTGAAATCCCAAATACAGATTCAACACCCAGTTTAATATCCAGGCAAGGTTCTTGTTTTGAAGTTTATCAGATGAGAGTTTGGCCTGGGAAAGCCCGGTCCCCCCAGCACCCGAGTGCTGTGGAACATCTCGCAGGGAAAATGTCCCTGTCACGGTGCTCTGGGTGCTGATGTTTGCATCCCCGAAACTACTTCTTACGCACTGAAACCTGGCATAATCATGTTTACTCTTTTCATTGCCTGGTAATATTGTTTTCAGATCTAAAGCATCCTGCTTGGTGTCCCTGCACACCTCGAGCGACGCAGCCACCGAGCGCTCCCCGCGCTGCGCGGAGCAGCGGTCACACTGACGCACGGGTTCTTGTTTCAAAGATTAAAAGAGCAGGTGCTTTAGAAGTTTCTTATTAAATGCATAATCTTGTTGAGCAAAACCATCTTTCTTTTAACTTGTTTAACCTTTAATCCACGTTTGCTCATGCTCGATCTACAAAGCGGTTTCACTTCTGCAAAATTTTATGAGGGTCATAGGTTGTTTTCTCTTGCTTTTTGGCTTGAGGGAGTTAGAATGTGATCTATTGCAAAGACAAAGCAAATGACACAAAGCCAGGTTTGCTCTTCAGACATTTGTTGCCTCAGACTTTGTTGTGTTTCCTTCTCATAGTAAATGAGCCAGGGCAGTAACCAAAGCCAGGGTAAGGATGGGAAAACTCCTGTGCTAGACACCAGGTAGGAAGGACGATGGAGATAGTTTCCAGCCTGTGTTTCATGTAAACCGTAAAATCTGGGATCTAAAAAATCTAACAGTAGAACTAAGTGACAAAATCGGGTCAATAACGTGCTTGCCATTTCAATGTTTCTATGTCCCTCTGTTTAAAATATTTAATAACCCAACGGATGCTACAGTTTAGCATATGTGGATTTAATACATTCCCTCTCTGGCGGCCAGACCTCCTGGGGCACAAAGCAGCAGATGCTGGCAGTGCGAGGAGAGCTCTTGCTGTGTAAACCTGAGCCCGTGAGGGGCAACCCCAAGGGAACAGTTCAGTGCCGCCCCCTGACAAAGGCACAAGGGACTGGATTCCCCAGCCGAGATGATGTTTGATTGCGAGACCTTTGTCTGGGACGCACCGTCATCTCACAGCTCTGCCTGCTGGGCTGCAGCGAGGGAAACGATCTGTTCCCAGGAGCAGCCACAGAAAATGACTTCTTGTTTCTGGTACAGACCTTTTCCACTGGAAAACCCAGTGCCCATGCGAGCCCTGACCCAGACAGCACAGGGCAACACCTTTTCCCGTTTGGGCCAGCGCTGCCATCGGTTGCTGCCATTACAGACTCGTTAGCAGGCAGGCTCCTCGGTGTTAATTGCCGTGGATCTGTACCCAGGGTGCTCCAGCACATCTCCACCCAGCATTGCCTCTGCACCCCACAGATGGGACATTTCACCAAAAAAACCCCTCTTTTAGGGCAGCAAAGCCCAGCAGTGCCCATCAATGTGGTGGTCGCATGAGAGGTTCTGCCAGTCGGATATTGTGTTGTGTTCCGTAGCCAGGGTGGACCTGTCGCCCCCAGGTCACTCAGCCCCTGGACCTGCTCCTGACCACCGCGATGTCCCACCTCGCTGAGCAACAAGGTGGAAATCCATTGTGGTTTTGACCCTCTTGCTATCTGTATTTTAAAACTATCTCACTGTATGGCAATTAAAATTGCCCTGTAGAAGAGCTATTTCAGTTGCGGGGTTAAGCCTCTTCTTGCTTATCATGTTGGGCCATTGTGCACTGATAGACTATTACCGTGATTCATCAGATCTTCATTTCTTGGAAGAGATCTTTGCAGAAGTAGGAGTCGTGCATCAAGCCAGGTTCAGGTTACCCAGTCACAGATGATTTGCTGACAACATCCTGATTTGGCAAATACGAATTTCAATTCTTGTAGCTCCTTAAAGAAAAAACAGATCTGACACCTAAATCAAATATCTAGATTCTATCAAATAATCTCACCATAAATTAAGGTTGTTAAGGTATTAATTTAAATGGCCTGTTCTTTTTTTCTTTTTCCCAGCACTAATTATTATCTCTCTAAACGCTTGGAATGCATACAATTTCATCTATAATTTAGACAGGCAGGAGCCTCTACAGCTATTCTCCTACTGTGTTTAAAAAAAATAATTCTACCAAAGGAAAAATTTTAGCATATTACTTTTGCAGCAAGAGACCATATTGCTTCTGAAATATATCAAGAAGTCCCTTTCTCAGTGAATTGTGTACATTCTGTCCCTGAGAGATTTTAGTGCAGCAGTGACCTTAGAGGGTCTTTGGAAGAGAAGCCCTTTATATCTGAATTGGTATCCTGACATGTAATGAAGAGGTTGCCATGGCAAAGATGCGTTTTTTTAATGTAATCAGAGAAAATAAGTGAATAAACCATGTAAGTCTGATTCATAAGTTACTGCTGCTCAAGGCAGTAGTAACCCCTCTCTGCCAACACATGGTCAAAGCTTTTTTTGGTTAAAAAATGAAAAAAAAAAGTTATTAGACCATTAAATTTAAATAAGGCCATTTGAATTCAGATTTGCTTCCTTTGCCTCACAGGCTTAGAAATGTTTGATTACTACACTAAACAACCAAACCCCAAAAGCTTCCCATGTGTCTCCCCAGAGTACACACGAGCATCAGCACCAACAGGTCTTTTCTATTATTCTACTCCTCTTCAAGGGAGGGAAAAAATTCCACATTGTATATACAAATAGCCTGAGAGCACCTTACATTTGGCACGGTTGTCTGATTATATACACACATAAATCTGCTTATATAATTTTACTTGAACAGCGGTGAATTGTTTTGCCAGCAATTTACACTCTGGTAGCTGAGCCCTTGCAGAGCTACTTTAAAATCTGACTTAACTCTTTGAACTCTCAGTTGCACCTAGTTGAAAGTATCCGCATGTCTTTTTTTAACTAAAATGTTGGAGTTTTATTTCATTCAAAATGTTCCAGTCATTGGAAATGATAAACTCTTAGTGCAAACTGTAAGTGAAACTTAATTTCCGATTCTGTCACCGTGCTTCCTTTTTTCATTGGAACTTTGCTGATGCGTAACTCTTAGTTAATGAAGTCCCATGACAGAACTGTTCATGGTATTATGGCAAGTAAAATAATTTAGGCCTTATATTAGTGACAGAGTGGTCCAAGACCTGCCTTCACAGGGAGAAAAAACATGATCTGGCCTTAAGCTGGTAGATTTTCAGCCTATGATTGTTAAAGTGAAGAAAACTTTGACAAATAAAACTGGACAAGAATTTGTGTGTGTGTGTGTGGAAATGTTGAACTTTTTCCAAACACCAGCATTTTGTGTGGAAACACAACTCCTCCTGACGAGCATCTTGCAGAGGACACTTTTCCTCTGGCTTGGGGGAATGAGCGCTGGCAGCGGGGAGCCGGGGCCGCGGCGGGGCGGTGCGGCGGCGGTGCGGTGCGGAGCGGCGGTGCGGTGCGGAGGGGCGGTGCGGCGGTGCGGTGCGGAGCGGCGGTGCGGCGGTGCGGTGCGGAGGGGCGGGGCGGCGGTGCGGTGCGGAGCGGCGGTGCGGAGGGGCGGTGCGGCGGTGCGGAGGGGCGGTGCGGTGCGGAGGGGCGGGGCGGCGGTGCGGTGCGGCGGTGCGGTGCGGAGGGGCCGCGCGGGGCCGGGGTCCCGCTGCCGCCCGCTCCCTGCAGACGGGAGCATCATCTCCGGCTGTTGTCACCTGCTGCGTCTAAATGTACATATTATATGCGTGTGTGGGCGTTGCTTAGTCTGCTTTTCCACTTGCTCCTTCCCTAAGTGCTTTACACATTTTCCAAAAGGTCACATAGGCAATTAACAGCCCACGATGTCATTCAGCAACTATTTAAACTCCCGTAAATGAAATGACTGATGTCCAACTGTTCCTTGCCCGTGACCTTGGTGTACTTTCACTTCGTTAACTCTCGTCACGGCTCAGTGGGTGCCCCGGGCACCCGGAGGTGTTGCACGGGCAGGAGCGGCAGCGCTGCCCACGCCGCGACCTCCCGCGCCCCCCGGCTGCCTGTAATTCCTGCAGTGGCTTCTCTTCTGGGTGCCCGTCGTGGCTCTGCCTCTCACAGAATCGTTTCCATTGGGAGAGACGCTCAGGATCATCGAGTCCAACCACAACCTAACTCTAGCACTAAACCAGCACTGGGGGAAGAGGAGTTTCAGTTCCGCTGCCTTTGCTTGACCTAATCCACGTTGAGAAGCGCTCGATCCTGTAAACCTACACACTCAGAAATACCTGTTTCCTCGAGACAGAGGGAAAAAGTCTGGAATCTGAAAAATCCAGGTCTTGTTTCCATCTCAACCGCAGAGGCTGCTTTGTGATCCCCTTGCCCTGTCCCCTCTCTTCTTTGCACCCAGCCCCGATAAAACCAAGACTTGGTCTCACAGGGTCCACTCAGCTCCTCTCCATGTGTCTCATTCTCCAGCCTCAGAGCAGGGTCTCCTGCAGAGCTCGGACTCTCCCTCTCCTACCCCGAAGCTCTCCTAACCACAAAATCTCTCTCGGGCTGGTTTTGCCATCCTGCAACTAAAAGAGGAGCCTTTGTGCCCCATCCAGGCTCCCTGCACATCCCCAGGGTTCCTCCTGCATCCCAACCACGGGGCCAGGGTTGGTGCCACCCAGCTGCCTTCTGCTCCGGGGAATTCCCCCGGCAGACCTCGCAGGTGCGCCTGGCTGGGTGCTGCAGGCTCCGGTCACCCCTTTGCTTCCAAGTGCTCTGAGCTGTGTAGGAGCAAACGAGGTGCCAGGGCCCTGCTCTGCTGCTGGCGACCGCCCCGCGACACCTCCAGAGCCGAACCTGCACCGCAGACCAGAACGTCCTGCGCTGTCACAGGGTCACTTAGTTCTGCACAAGCTCCGGAGCAGCTCGTGCCGTGGAGCCGACCCTCGTGCAGAGCTGCCCGTGTGCGTCGTCAGATAAAGCGGTGTAATTAGCACAGCCCTTGCTGGACACGTTGCTGACTAAAGCTCAACTTTATCTTAATTAATGGTGTTCTGTCTAGTATGAAGCGGGTTAAATAGCAAAGGGAGAAATCTCTTTTTTTAAGGCAGGAGACTTCATCTAGAAAAGACATAAATAATCCCACTGAATAGAGAATTTAGCACCATTTTTGGTACAGAATGTTTTCAACTAATGTATAAGCTTGCATGGAAAATACCAAGTGCTAAAACTCCTGTTGACTTCCATGGGGCAGTAGTTTATCCAGATAATGGAAATTTTCTGGTTATTATGTGATGTACATGGACCAAACCAGGCCATAGGTGAGGAACTGACTGTTGTGGTTTGCTGGGCTGGTCAGTAAAGAGAAGTATTTACAAAACCCTCTGCGCCGAGAAAAACAGTAACTAATCAAGTATTTACACGTTCAACACCCTTTGTGTTTACAAGCACAGGCTGGTTTGCACAAATCCGTGTTGTGCTGCGGAGAAGGGTTTTCCTGCTTGGAAGGAGGCACCGCAGCAGCCAGGGGCAGCGGATTGAGGTGGGGACAGGGGCCAAAGGTCCGGGCAGGGACACTGGAAATGAGGGACGGTGGGGACAGCGAGTAGGCGATGGGACCGGTCCCCTGCGCCAGCTGAAGTACCTGGGCCAGCAACCCTATATCAATTGTTTACTGGATTGCTGCTTCTTACAAACCGCGGTTTTAAACCATGCCCGTTAAGATTGTTAACCCCTATGTAATTAGCTGTGTGGTTTATGATGTGTTTGCAGAAGGAGGCAATGCCTTTGCCCTCGTCTCTGTCCTGTTCTTCACTTCAAAACTGAATTTGATCTTTTCGAGCCTTTTTTTGTTTTCCTTTTCTGAGTGATGCCGTGAATTTTGCTGAGGATGCTGCCCCAGCATGAGGGCAGGGCTGGCAGTGTGGGGTCCCTGTGGGGTGCAGGCAGTGTGGGGTGTCCATAGGGTGCAGGCAGTGCAGGGTATCCATGGGGTGCAGGTAGCAGGGGGTGCCCATGGGGTGCAGGCAGTGGGGGGTGCCCATGGGGTGCAGGCAGTGCAGGGTGTCCATGGGGTGCAGGCAGTGCGGGGTGTCCATAGGGTGCAGGCAGCAGGGGGTGCCCATGGGGTGTCCGTGTGGTTCAGGCAGTGCGGGGCTCCAGCTCACGCCTGTGAGCAGAGACGGTGTCTCGGGGGAATCGGGAAGGGAACCCAGGAGGGCGGCAGGTCCCGACCTGCGGCTTCAAGCCCCCGGTGCTGGCGGCGCAGGGTGCTGCTCACAGCCGGAGCGCGGGTTTAAAGGATGCGGGTGATTTGCAGGGGAACTGGTTGAGGTCTGCGAGGTTAAAAGGAGGTGTTTAACCTCAGTGAGTAGCTTCATTATAAAGGGAAGGGTGAATGTCTCAGCTATTACAAACGTTACCCAGTTAGAAGGCAAAAGTGACAACCCAGCAGAATTATTAAAAAGTCTCTTATCGTGTTAGTGGCAGATTGTTTCTGGAAATGGAGCAATGGCTGCGTAATGGGAACTGCAGGTTTTCCTGGAATTCTGGATGTTGTACAAAAACAGCTCTTTTCAGCCTCAGCAGACATAAGCGAAGTAAAATAGGTTTGTCGAGTGGAAAACTGCCAATTATTCCAGATTGTTGTGATAGTTTAGTGATTCACGCAAGACTTTGGTAGACTGTTAGAGAGAACTTCCTTTTGAAACGCACTACGGGTTACAAAGCGTACTTGTGAGTAAAGCATTCACAATTTGGAATAAGCTTTCCATGGAGGTTTTCTCTACTCCCTGAGGGCTTTCAGCAGCCGAATGGAGCTGAACGGGGTGGGTACCGGCCAGGAGCACCCACAGCATCCTCACCCCGAGGCTGTGTGGAGGCATGGGGAGCTCAGGACCAAATGAAAAAAGGGAGGGAAAAAAAAACCCTGGACACTTTTTTATAAAAGCCTGTGATCCATGTGAACTAGGCAGAAAGAAAAAAAGTTTCATTTTTTGCAGGCTGCAAGGCCCCATGTTTTCCAGCTAGGTTCTCTATTTAAAGGTCTGGCTTTACACCCTCTGTGCAGAGTACAAGAAAAATTAGTGTTTGTGATTAGGAAGGAAAAAAATTGTGCTTATAAAAGAGGGAATTATGCTGAGGTAGTTTAGTGTTTATCATTACGTGATCTAATATTTAATAAGGGATTCTGCTTGTTGAGCAAACCATTTTGGAGGAGTTAAGACAACTCTCAGGCTGCAGGTTCAGCAGGTACCAACCATGGAAGATGTGCCCTGTCTTTGGGTCCCTGTTTTCCCACTTCTTCTGTTGGAAGAGTTCAATGACCAAAAAGCACTATTGCCTATCTGAAATGCATAGCATAATATTTTAAAAGCATGTAAAATAAAGCATCTAAAGCATACAACTATGATAAGAATACAGAAAATATGACAGCACCAGTGGATAAAGATGTCCATTGACCTGGGATTTCAGGCATGATTCATAAACACAAAACATAAAAGAACATATTTAATTAGTTTGTGATTACACATTAATTACCTTTCTGCGGCACGTAAGCCCAGGAGCAATAAAAGGTCCCTAAGCAGAGTGAGTCTATTTCCTCTAAGGAAACAAAACTCAAAGAAAAAAAGAGAAGACAGATGTGTGCCAGAGGAAGCTGGTATAGGGTTTGCTCTATCTCATTAGATTTTTCTCTTTTGCAAAAAATGACCCAGTGCATAAAAAAAAATTAAGTCCTTGTGAGTTAAGATTAAAGGCAGAATGGAAAATTTATCTTGTGACTAAACAGCGAAAGAAAGAAGAAAGAATGTATTCACCTTCGGTTTAGAAAGACTAAAGTAGTTCTGGGTTCTTCAAAAATGGATTGAAAACTGGGGTTTTACATCTTTTCTTGGTACTCCTTTTTCTGTAACGTGACTTCTTGATGTTTAAGGCATCTGTCCAGCTTGTACCTGGTTATCTCCAGCTCCTAACAAACAGCAACAAAGCAAACTTTTATTGATGGTACGTAACCACCGCTCTGCACACGCGTTGTTCTGGGCACTGATGTCTGTTAAAGCAACAACACGGGAGCCGAGAGACTCGGCTCGTACGTTCTGCAGGGATTCCCCATTGGGATATAGCAACATGAAGGTCACAACTGGTTTTGAGGCAGATTTAATGCATCCACCACCACTCTAAATGAATGAAACTTATTCCAGAACTTGCACTAGATACCAACGCCTAGAAGTGAGAGATAGACTAATTCTGAGAGACAGACCAGCACTTTCGATTTTGAAGGGACTTTCGCAGCAGATGCTGAAATGCCCGTGCAGCAGTCTCAGCCACTGAAAACCCCACGAACTTCAAAGCAGATGTTCTTCCATATAGATATGTTACTGTGTGTGTGTAATACACACACACCCCCCCAAGAAAGAAATTAATTGCATTGCCTTTGGTCTTTTGGTGATTGTTTTGGATGATCACAGTTTGCTCTATAGTCAATTAATTGCATAACCCTAATTGCTTGCTGTATCCTTTGTAAATGATCCCTTCAGGACATACATTATACTGTGAGCTAATTTTAGCTTTCTTATAACCATTCATTCCTATGGACAGGCAGCTCTTAAGCTGAGCTGGCGCTTTGGTTTAAGCGAGCTCGGGGGGCGGCAGCTCCAGGTCTGCCGCCCCGTGGCCCGCTGCCCTCGCTCGGCAGCTCCAGCCTCTGCCCACCCAGCACGAGGTCTGCGTTTTGTGGAACTTGCATCGTTAGGAAAACCCCGTATTAAAAGACTTTGAAAATAAAGATGGCTGGGTTTCTCCCTATCTAGGGTGGAAAGCTGTCAGGGAAGCAGGGGAACTTCAATTCTCAGTAACTGAAAGTTTTGTTTAAAGATCTTAGTCTGCGTGAATACAGGTTTAAAGATGGGAAGAGCTTCACAGTCATGACCTCTCTTTTCTGCACGCTTCCCCAGCCTCTCTTCCAGCCTGTCCACAGGGCACAGCTGTGAAAAGTGTTCAGTGCTGAGGGGAAAAAGGGAAAAAATTACCTTTTTAGCAGCAAAGTATGATGTGCACAGCTGTGTCCTCCATTGCAGCTGCGCTCGCTCCTGCCGCAGCCGTGGTTAAGGTCAGCGGCAGAAGGAACGAGTACAAGGTGTTTCATTTGGAAAGCAGCCTTGCTTTAGTCAGAGAGAGAATACAATTTATTCCCGTGGCCGTTAAACACATTCCAGCCCCGCTGCTGCCCCCGGTGCCCCCAGCCCTTCCCGCGCCGGGCCCTGCTCTGACTGCAGCATCGCTCCTGCGGACAGATGGGGAACGCGGCCGCCAGCGAAACGAGATGGCATCAGTACCATCACTTGTATCCTCCGTGTCTCCAAATTACGAATAAAGTGCATGTAAAGGGGCCTCTCTAATAAATCCAAAGGTCCTGGATAGAGTCGTCCGTGTGGTTAAAATGAAGCTGGCAGGAAAGAAAAGCAGCACTATATTCACTTTTCATTTACCTTACTTAAACTTCTCACTAATATAACATCATCAGATGCAAGTGATAGAATGTACATGTGATATCAATTTTGTTATAAATGCCAAAAAAATTCTATGCAGTTTATAGAAACCATGACAGATCTTTAAAACAAATGCTTTTTTTTTTTTTACGACTTTTCAGTGTTGGCAGTCTAAGGAATATGAAAATCAAATCCATCCATCTGGCACTGGGAAAACAAACAACATATTTGTCTCTGTATTCTCTCTTCACTCTGATGCTTGCAGATCCTAAACGCAGCTCAGTAAATGTGAAATGGTAGGGGAAGAGAAGGTTAAGATCACTTCCCCCTCAGTTTATTAGCTTGGTCAAGTTTAAGGAGATTATTTGAATTATTTACTAACATTTCTCCTGTACTCTTGAGCATGCAAAAAATTATAGAGCATCTGAAAATCTGCAATTGTTAAAATAAGAGAAAGCTGTGAAGTGTTAATCTTTATCAGAAAAACTATAAGCACACTAGCCAAATTATTTTCACTAAACTCCCTCCCCCTGTCTACAACTGTGGTCACATAATCAGGAATGAAAATAATTGTCTATTTCATTCACATCTGTTATTATTTTTTTGAAGCCTCCTTTAAATCTGATTACAACTTCTCATCTAAACCAAACAAATTCTGAACTCAAGGTTAAAATGCACCAGGTTAGCTTAGTAATTCGCATAATATTTGTATTTTCCCCTCCTAATTGAATTTGTACATTGATTTGTGTTACTGTTCTCCCGACCAGTTATTATTAACTGTTTATGAAATGCCAAGGGTATGCAATGCACTGTGGAGACGCTGACAGCAAATTGCTTTTCCGGTTGATATAACCCATCGTTTCTGGCCCTTGCAATTTGCTCCAGCTCCTCTGGCCGCTCCGCTCTCCTACAGCCGCTTCTTCATGACTTACTGGGGATGCATCTGAGATGTTAATTCTTGAGGACTGGGCTCTGTGGGTGTCATGAATTTTTAGGGAATGTTCCACTTGGCCAGTGGCACTACAAGTGAAGAGGCAATTTAATGCGTTTACTTCGTCTCCTCATGAGCATCCCCATCAGTTTCCGTTGCCTTGGGGTCGCCCCAGCAGCACAACGGTGTCTGCAAGAGCCGACGCCGGGGACCGGGCTGGGCTCCGCTCCGCAGCCCTGCGGTTTCCTGCTTTCTCTGCCAGTTATTTAGAAAGGTCTGTCACACAAATCGTCCCGGTGCCCGCGGGGCGATGCCTTCGCACGCAGCCCCGCATCCTCGGAGCATCCCGCTGCGCCGCGGGGCTCGTCACACCGGGCCGAGCTTCACTGTCCTTCTGGGTGACGAGAGGGACAGATGCTCCCAGACACAGTGTTGTAGAAATATCTTCAGAAAGCCACTGAGCACCCGTGTATCGGTGGATGTGGCGGTTGAGGAAGGGCTGTCCCGGGGGAGGCAGGAACCGCCCCATCAGGCTGATCGCACCACGGTGGCACTCGCTGCCATCCAGCTCTCATCTGCTTGTCTCTTTATCTCAGCTCTTTGGGGGCTACACGCGTAACAGCATTTTGGCAAGGAGGCTACACTGCAATGCCTCTTTCTCCTTTTGCAGTTGTTTCAAGTCTTGTGCCTTGTTTTGCAGAAATGGAAGAAGTCAAATACTGACCTTTCGTATAAGCACAAAAGAGCCTTTGGGGGCAATATATTAACCTCCGATGGTTCCCGTATTTTCTACAGAAGCCTGTATATAAGTTACAGTTCATAATCTTCTCGCTCCTCCTTCTTTGAGGGTGATTGAAAGTGATTCTAAAATTAGTATTTATTGGTTTACTAATAAGTATTTCTCCAGTCTCTACCTTCTGTGGATCACAAAGGGCTTCACAATTACAAACTATTGTAAATCTTGCATTAGTCTTGTGAAGCAATGCAAGTTTATAGAAGGGAGAGCCGAGGCATCAAGCCTGTCTGCCTTCAGCCTAAACCATTTAATGCATTCTCCCCCTTTTTAAATTCTACAACAAAGAGATGTGACCATCATAGCAATTCCTGAGCTGTGAATCTGAAGCGTAAATCTGGAGGGAGAAGGCAGTGGACGAATGTCTCAGTGTATCGTGTCCTGGCTGTGCCAGCGGCTCACATGCGGTTCCTGGAGGCAGCCCCATCGCCGTGGGTCACCCGGGTAGCCCGGGACGGGCTGCTGGGACCCTCTGTGCAGTGCACAGACACGCTCAGCTCTGCTGCTCCCACCCCCTGCTCCGCTTTTCCAAAAGGAACACTCTGGCAGAGAAGGGATTTCGTGTTTCTTGGTCACACGCATTCACTTGGTAGCATTCTCTTAAACCGCTCGTGTTCTCTTGCCCTTCTCCTCTTTTCCACAGCCCTTTACCTTGTTCGACACCAGCTGCTCTCCGGTGCCCTGCTCTGCAGGAGAGACGTGTCCGGCCCCGCTGCACCCGCAGCGGGGTCAGTGCTGCACCCGCAGCAGGATCGGTGCTGCAGCCACAGCAGGATCGGTGCTGCACCCGCAGCGGGGTCAGTGCTGCACCCGCAGCAGGATCGGTGCTGCACCCACAGCGGGGTCAGTGCTGCACCCGCAGCAGGATCGGTGCTGCACCCGCAGCAGGATCGGTGCTGCAACCACAGGAGGATCAGTGCTGCACCCGCAGCGGGGTCAGTGCTGCACCCGCAGCAGGATCAGTGCTGCACCCGCAGCGGGGTCAGTGCTGCAACCACAAGAGGATCGGTGCTGCACCCGCAGCGGGGTCAGTGCTGCACCCGCAGCAGGATCGGTGCTGCACCCGCAGCAGGATCGGTGCTGCAACCACAGGAGGATCGGTGCTGCACCCGCAGTGGGGTCAGTGCTGCACCCGCAGCAGGATCGGTGCTGCACCCGCAGCAGGATCGGTGCTGCAACCACAGGAGGATCGGTGCTGCACCCGCAGCAGGATCGGTGCTGCAGCCACAGGAGGATCGGTGCTGCACCCGCAGCAGGATCGGTGCTGCAGCCACAGGAGGATCGGTGCTGCACCCGCAGGAGGATTGGTGCTGCACCCGCAGCAGGGTCAGTGCTGCACCCGCAGCAGGACCGGTGCTGCAGCCACAGGAGGATCGGTGCTGCACCCACAGCAGGATCGGTGCTGCACCCGCAGAGGGATCGGTGCTGCACCCGCAGCGGGGTCAGTGCTGCACCCGCAGCAGGATTAGTGCTGCCCCACACTAAATCGCTGTAAAATCCAGCTGCAGGCAGAGCTGGGGCTCCTCCTCTACACATCCATACACAGTCTGCAGCTAATAATAGTGTGCTGCAGGGGCCAAGTGTGTTTAGGTTTAAGCAAACAGTTGGACGGTTGTGCCGGACTTTGATCCCACTGCCCTGCAGTCCCCTGGCAGCTCGCATTTGGAAACATGGGCAACTGTATCCATTTTGATTTTCTGGTTTGGGTTTTGTTTTTTTTTTCTCTGTTGTTATTCGGTCTCTGGTTTGTTTTACTTTTGCACTCCAGAAATTTGTCAGATCCCAAATGGCCTTGATCAGAACCATAAGGCAGTTAACGCTTCCCTTGGCTTTCCCAGCAGAGCCAAACACACACTGCGAGCACCCGGGATGCTCTGCGGAGACTGTGCCCATGGGTGCAGGTGACATTGCAGGGCTGCTAATACACCCCCCCAAAAAGTGATGTTAATGCGTAGGAGAAACTCTTTTTTTTTTTTAGAAAGTTTTGCATTGATCCAGAGAGTCAAAGTCTATCGCCTTGTTAGTGTTTTGAACCCAGTTAACCTCACTAACATACTCTTACGTAGACATTTGCAAATTCATGGGTTGAAATAATGAGAGCAAATCTGTGCCTGGGAAAAAGAAAAACTGTCGGACTCGTCCTAAGGAGCCAGGTGAGAACGGCTGTCCCTGCTGTGCAGAGGTAACTCAGGCTCTTGTTCTTCTCAGCATGAACCTGGCGGTTTCCTCGACGTTGCTCCGGCTTCACGCTGACACTCCATAGCAGAACGGGGCCTGTCCTCTGTCTTCGCTGGTTCTTTCATCAAAGCTCAGATGTGTTTCTCTACCGTCTAGTTGTTGCTACTTCAAGACAGCATTCCTGTAAGAGGAATTGAGCTACCAAGGGAAAATAGATTCTCTAAAGGGTCAAAAACTGGCAGAGAATGGAAGCAAAAGGCAGGAAGAAATAGATCATTTCACAGCAAAGTGAAATTATTAGTGGAGTAGCACGGGGATCTGTACAGGGACCTGTGCCATTCAAAATAGTCACAAATGTCTTGGAAAAGGGGAGGAGGTGGCAGGAGGCGGCAAAGTTGGCTGCTGAAAATTAATCATTCAAAGCAATAAAAATAAAATCTAACTGTAAAGAGTTGCAAAATTATCTTACCATGCTAAGTGACCAGGCAATAAAATGCGAGGCTGAATTTACTGCCAGTAAATTCTAATACACACAAGGAAAAGCAAAATGCACAATGAAACATATATGGATGTGTGCAATGACAAGCTGTACATTAGCTGTCACCACCACGGAAAAAAGAGTTACTGGAGATACGTAGTTCTGTGGAAACATAAACTCACCGCTGGCTGTCAGAAAAATCAGCTGGAATGTCAGGAATTATGAGAGATGGAAGAGAAAACAAACCAGAGAACAGCATTGAGGTGCCACCTCTTGTGTATTGTATATACCTGTGGCTGCCCATCTCAGCAAGCATATGCTAGAACTAAAAAAAGGTACAGAAAGGGTCAAGAAATACAATTAGAGCAAAAGAACCGCTTCTGAGGGTCTGAAAAGAAGGGGAAGCCCTCAGGGGTGGCAGTGAGAGGTCTGTAAGGTAAGAGGCCTCTGAGACGGACCTGTCAGGAGAACAGGGACAATGACCTGCTCCTGCTAATGGACAAGAACGAGTTAGTAGCATTAAATTATCATTTGCAACGTAAGTGAGCAAAAGGAAGCATTTTTTTTCACCCAGTGTGTAATGAAGCTGTGGAACTTAGTGCTGCGAGATGTAGCAGATACCAAAGTATAAAGAATTTTAGAAAGAGAAATTGAAGAAAGAAAAATCCACCAGTGACGAGTGTCCGCTGAGGCTCCGGGCTGCAGAGGGCTGGAAGATGCGGCCCTGGAAGGATGCTGGACGGTGCCCTTTGGGCTTCGGCGACATGAGGAAACACCTCAGCTGCTGCCTACTGGGTTTGTCTGCTCCTTCCCTCTCCTGACGTTCCCCTTGTGCCTGCTGGGCTGAAAATAAGCGTCGATCTCCCTGGGAGCGCACAGAGCCCGGCCGAGCGCTGTTCCCGCGGCCCCGCTGCCCGCTCCGGCCATCGGAACCGCCGCGACCGGCAGCCCCGCGCTCGTTCCGCGGGCGCCGCTGCGGTCACGATGGGCTCCGAGCCTCGGCAGACGCTCGTTCTGATGCAGCTCAGCCCCTGCCTGTGTCCCTGCGATGGAAGCGGCTCTCTCTGCCGTACCCCTGCCTCTCCGAGCTCCCGCATCCTCCGCGGACCCCGACGCGCGGCCCCGGTGCCGGCGGCTGGAGGCGCAGGTGTGCGTGTGCTGCAGCGCAAACCACAACCTGCCAGCCAAGAAGTTCTCATCACATCGCCCAGCCCGGCACCGTCACGTGTTTGGAGGAGAAAAACGATGAGCTGAAGCTGGCTGGTTTCAGGCTATTTCTGTACGAAGAGCAGGAGAGGCGCTACTCATCAAAATAGTTTAAGTGAAACTGCTTCCAATAGAGTCGCCTGTTTATTATGCCAAAGTGTTCAGGATCCACTTGTGAGCCTGTGTCTCTGTGCTCCTGGCAATGTAGAAACTCTCAGGTGGCAAAATAAACACCAGATTTAGAGGGCTTTGCATTACTGTAATGTTGACGTTGTCTTTAAACTTCTCTTACTGCTAAATATGAGACAATATGAATTTCTTTTTATTTGTCTTCATTTTTGGCACTGCAACTTCAGCACCAATTTCTGTCACGTCAGACTGGCCCCAGGTATAATCTTACCAAGCAAATACCTTTTTAAGTCTTTAGGTTTTTTATTAGATGTCCTAACACGGAAGAAGCCTGTTTAAAACTGAAGTCCTTTAAAAGTTATATTCATGTAAATACAGCAACAATAAAACACAGGGAGTAAGATGGAACACAAAGCATAAGGACAATTGTCTACAAGCACTTCTTCCATAAGAACTTAAAAGATTGAGAACTTGCATCAAAATAATTTATACAGTGTTCTTTTCTTGTTTCAAGAAAAGCATTTTAATTTTCATGTCCTATCTCCTTCCTTAACTTCCTATGAATTCTTCCATTTCGGCTGTGTGATATTTAAGAAAAGATTTTAAAATCCTTTCTCCATGTGTAGCACCTACTGCAGTTCAAAGAATCCTTTCCTTTGGCTCTTGGGTTTGGCTCAGACTCTAAATTAGGACCCATCTGCAGTACTGAGAGTGGCATTGTTTGGAATTATTTTTCAATTTAAAGAGGAATCATTTATCTTGCAGTAAAGACAGATGTTTCAAAAGGTGTATGACATTTCACAAAACGTGTTTTTAGCGGTAACATTTCCTTTCGCTTATACCTTTACTGATATATTGTACTTATGAATCTGAGCTCAAACCTTGCACAGTGTCAAATCCTGAATTCTTTTTCATTAGTGAACCCAGTTGCACATAATTCTGCTTTATTGCTGACAAGCACTAAATTTATAGAACGTGATTGGAAGTCACTAACATGGGAAGGTATGACTTGCTCTGAAACAAAATAAGGACAGGCCCCGCGCCGGGATTTTTGCCGTGCGAGGCCAGGAGCACACGGGGGTGCGAAGCGCGCGCACAGACCCTGCTCCCGCCACACACGGCCCCCGGGGCCGGGACAACCCTCCTCGGCAACGCCACGGCCGCCACTGCCCCGACCCGCCTGGCACTGCCCCCTGACTTTTATTACACATTGTGCTGCAGGAAAAAATACTGGTGAAATCAAAGGTGGTTCTTTTCTTGCAGGCATCCTGTAATTAGCTGAGGTTTTATTTTCCTCATGGAGAGGTCTTGATGCATAAAACAAAAGTTTCCTCTTCCTTGCATGTTGTTGCCAGATGTTTCTGCAAAACTTAAAAACAACAAAGTTATTTGTGTGTACTTACATAGGACTTCAGCCCAATGCCTCTCTCGAAGTGCTCCTCCTCCTCAGTTAACCCAGTTAATTCTGCCTGTTTCTGAACAGTGCGTTTGCATTGTCTGTCACAGCACTTCAGCATTTCAGCCATTTGTCACAGATCCATGTCCTAGCATTCGGAAAAGCTGAACAGGACTGTAACTTCCTCAGATCAATTTCCAGTTGCAGTTGTGATTTCTTTTTTACACAAAACAGCTGCAGAAGAGAGGAGCCCTCCATGTTTTGTCAATATGGACCCAGGGCCGGGTGGATTCAGTGCTCACAATTTTTCTTACGGCTTCAATAGACACCGAGGGCCAAACTCTGTGCTGATGGAACTAGAAGGGGTTGATATCGCATCATGCCAGAAACAGATTTAACCCTGAGTGGGGATTTATCAGTTGGACACAGGCTTCAGTTTTTTTCCAGTTTATGATGAAGCTCCGAGGTGTGTTTTATTCAGGCATCTGCCGTGAGTTCTATTCCGTTGTATTGCCATACACAAAGTTTCCCTCTGTGCTATTTTCTAAGATTTTGCTCTATTCAGGCATGAGCCTGAGAAGGACCAACAGACTTCACCTGCCCTGGTTAAAAGCCTGCAATTCTCCGAACCGAATGTTTCACACCAGCACGCCGTACGGGCAATGCACACGCCGTGACGGGCAATGCGCACGCCGTACGGGCAATGCGCACACCGTGATGCGCAATGCACACGCCATGACGGGCAATGCGCACACCGTGATGCACAATGCACACGCCATGACGGGCAATGCGCATGCCGTATGGGCAACGTGCACGCCGTGACGGGCAATGCGCACGCCGTACGGGCAATGCGCACGCCGTGATGCACAATGCACACGCCATGACGGGCAATGCGCACACCGTGATGCACAATGCACACGCCATGACGGGCAATGCGCATGCCGTATGGGCAACGTGCACGCTGTGACGGGCAATGCGCACGCCGTACGGGCAATGCACACGCCATGACGGGCAATGCGCACACCGTACGGGCAATGCACACGCCGTGACGGGCAATGCGCACACCGTATGGGCAACGCACACGCCGTGACGGGCAATGCGCACGCCGTGTTCCGCCATTCACCCTTCCCGAGGAGCAGCGAGCGCGTGTGCGGGGTCAGCGCAGCGCAGGCTGTGCCCGCAGCAGCTCAGCACCCCAGACACCGGCAAAGGCAGCGGAGCTGGAGCACGGGCTGTGCTCTGGGAAGGACGTGTCACACTCCAGCTCTGGGCGAAGGAAGAAGAAGGGCTGCAGACGGGACGGATTCTGTTCTCCGGGTGCTACGTGGAGAATAAAAACTCTGGGACAGAAGGGGAAGAAATAAAGGGATTCGAGATGAAGCAGATCAGTACGTGTAAAGAGGAAGGATCCAGGAAGGAGAATGGCATTGCGGAAGAACAAAAACAGTGGTTCAAGTGAAGGACCTGATGGGAAATCAAAGTACAAAATATATCCCAAGAGATGAAGGACTAGCACAGGAAATGCAGGCAGGAAAAAAAACATGAAGAAAACAGAAAAAATACAAAGAGTTATTAATCTAAAGAGGATGAAGGAGGGAACGGCACGGCACGGACCCCCTGTACCTCGGTCTATGGCCTACTGAAGTTAATAGCAAAATCATATTTGGATTGAGTTTGGGCCCAGGAGTCCCCTCCGCCAGCTAAAGGTGCAGGTGAGGATGCTGCTCGTGGGGCCACAGCAGCTGCGGAACGGGCTCCGCCGTCCCGCTCGGCCGGGAACACCCGCGGGCTGCAGACACTGCCGGCTTTGATGTACGCTCCAGAACTAAACAAAATGACTTACAAGCTGATAGGAAACAAAATCGACCTCCTTACAAGGCAACCAAGATCTTCAAAGATTTGTGTTTGTGAAGAGCACTGGAGACTGGGCATGACGCTGCCTTTTGTAGAGACACCAGGCTGCAAAGGGAGGAAGAGTTCTTCCTATAAAACTGTGGCTTTACATGAGCTGCCTTTGATGCACAGCTACAGAATTAGCATTTCATAGGAAAAGGCAATGCAACCCGTATTTTTGGAAGTACTTCCAAGTAGGCTTAAGGACTTTATGATTTGTTATTTGTGGACTTCATACAGTATTTATTCCAAAATAAATTCTTTGTTCTGTATAACTCTGAACAATCATCTTCTGATTCTTGATATCTCTGCAAATATTTATTTAGTAAGATTTTATTTCATTGCTGTGCCTTTTGGTCACTGGTGCGGCTAGGTCCTTGGTTTGACTAAATTCTTTCCATTCCCCACTGTCTTTGATACGTAGCTGTTCTTCGGCATCTGGTTGTTTTATTCCTTTAGCTTATCGTTATTAATCGCTTCAGAGATCAAAATCGCCATTTGTGTCCAGTTCAGAGCTTTGAGTGAAATCCTGCTAGATCAATGCCTTAGCTTGCAAACTTCTCTGTCCTACCAAAAGCAGATCCAACCAATTGAACCTGATCTCCGTTAATTGCTAGCACCATTTCGTACACGAATTTCTTGAAGGTTACAGAGAAAGTGGTTGCTATTCTATTCCATGAGCAGCACTTCATCTGGAAAAAAACTTCAATCATTTTTTTCCTCCCCTGCTTCCAGCCCTGCACCTGGTTTAGTGCAGATCCACGTGCCCTGTGTGTCAGTTCTGTTCTTACCGGGCCCGGCAGCAGCTCGTACCCAAAGCACTTTCCCCATATTGCAAACTTTGTTGTGCATGATCAGTTTACAGCTGTTTCCTTGGGTCTAGAGGGGGTTAATATTTTCCCCAGCGTGAGTCCAGACCACTTCTATACCGAGATGCTTCCTGTGGATTACGCTGTGCACGCTCGCTTCAAATCATACGCGGCACGATCTGCTTATGTCCAGGTCCTGCACACCGTCCGTGCAAACCCCGACAGACAGACAGACAGACAGACAGATCTCTGCATCTGGCAGCCGAGAGCTCCAGCGGAGCTTCACGTGTTGCTTCCCGACATTCGGGTTAGAACACTGCACACAACTCTGAACTCGGTTCTCGGTTTCCATTAATTGCCAGATCTCCTCTATTAGAGTCATAATTATATTTTAACAATTTAATAACATTGTCTACCTAGGTATGTATTTTAATGTCTATATTTAGTGTTTAAGGTTGAGGTTCATTATCTTTGCAAAATACTACATTGTGGCATAGGAAGGTGCAGTCGTTTATATCTTTTTAAACTCTGTTGTACGACAATTCATACCGCTCTTCCCGCGGCTCCCCAGAGTTACTGGGTCAGCTGCCCAGCAGCCCTGCAGCCCTGCTTGCTGAAATTCTCTTTCAAAATACAGCCAAAATTGTCATTGTCAATACAGTGCGGTAGCTGAAACTGAAATTTCAGTCCTTCTCTTGATCCTGTTTTTGCAGGATATTTATTAGTTCTTCCTCAAATTCAAATTTCTTAGCTTGTGGAAATGATTCTTCCGTCTATTTACACAGAATTCTTTAAACAATATTAATATGTATGCCATTTGTAGACATTTTGAGATGGACAAAAAACTCCTGCAGTTGAAGTCCTTAGGTAATTAAATATTCATCTGTAAAATAGCCACCATGTTTTTACGGTGATTGTTATAGTGCATAACTTGCATATTTAGAAGAGAACTACTGGAATCTTTATGAACCCCGCCCCCAAATCTTCACCTCTAAATTTCAAGAAAGAACACACATATTTTAGCAAATTACTGTTCTGCTCAGGTTAGTAGAAAACAATCCAACAATGTTGACCTTGTGTGGTCGGCTTAAGATTTGTATCAAACATGAGTCAAAGCCATAAAAACCGTTACCCCAAACCGAACTTGTGACCCGTGTTGACACTTGGAGCGGGATGGAGAAACCCTGTGCTGGACCGAACGGAGAGGCCTGTAGCACAACGTGTGCCACATTCCGAGCCTGCAGTAAGAATTGTCTTACTAATTTTTCTTGCGGGAGCAGTGAGGTTCCTGTGATCAGGGTCAAGATACCTCGATATCAGGGCTGGGAAATGTATTAGCAGAGGATCCCGATGACACTGTTCGTCACAACAGTGCACTCGCTTCTAAAACCCAACGACGCCTTCATTTTCATCTGACCATAAGCCTTGGTGTCTTTTAAATGTTAATATAAAATAAAACAGGTTGAATTCAAGAAACAGAAAAGGTATATTCGGTAACTAAAATATTTTGAAGGTTGATTATGTTCCAAGAAGAGCTGTCAATGCTGGCTGTTTAAGAAATTCACTGATTTTTGGGGAACAAAATAATCAGCAGCATAACGCAAGCCACAAACTTTCAGCCAGTCAGCTTCTTCCCCTGCTAACATGTAGTTGAACAGGAGCAAACATCACAAGTCTTTTAAAGTCTAAGTTATTTCATACATTTTTATAAACTAGCAAAGATGGGTATTCTTTAAGTCTGACCCGTCATCACGGCACGTTTTAAGTTGTTAAGTACAGGCTAGCATGTTACTATTGTAAAATGTTAGCCAAAACAGGCAAACTACCCAAGTTTTTACATGACATTGATTTTTACAATGTGGGAGTGCCCCGGGGAACATTTCTGTCTGAGGAGAACGGGGAGGATGGCGTGTCCGGGTGCTCCTGTCGCACAGGGTGACTCACACGGGGCAGGATGGCTTTGGGAGGCGAGCAGCACGTGCAGCGTTTTTCCCGTTATTCCCGTTATCCCTCTCTCAATGCAGGACTCTGCACCTTTGTGCCAGGTCTGTTTCTGTAGCACTTGTAGCTACAAGAAGTAAGAACCAGCCATATTCTTTTCCCAGCTGTATATACTAGAAGCAGAAAATATCTGAGGTTTTTTCATCTGCTCCATTCAATACAAAACATTTAAAAGGGAACAAACCTAAGAGACAGACTTCATGTGTATCGTAGCCACTTGGAGACAAAGAACAAATCTAAATTTGTATTTGAACACAGCTGGTGCTTTGCAGTTTACCGGCAAATCGTGAGTTGTACCGACAACGGCCTTGCAGCGGCTGCTGCCGCGCTCAGCAACAAGTGACAAACGTCCTCCGGAGAGGCAGAGCGTGGCCTGGGGTACAGCCACAGCGAGTGAACCGCCTGTGCCTCGGCGCTGCTCGCTGGTTTTACCCTGCACGGTGTCCCTGGCTGGTGCTACTGAACAAACTCTGTCCGGCGATCTCAAATCGGGTCCTTTTAGATAACAGATTATGTTAAGATACGGAGTTATTCATTAGAGAAGGAACGTCCTACCCATTGCTGTGCGAAACCAGCTGTAATTAACCATCTGAGTGTGTGTTTATAAACAGATGTTCTCATCTAAATGTCTCAGAAATAAACAGCTTCGTTAGACAAACTCCCCCAAGCTGCAGCACGTGGGGCGCAGCCGGCGCTCGGTGTCACAGCCGAGGGTCCCCACACGTCCCCTGTACCTGAGGTTACCCCATTTCAGCCGCAGGAGGGGTCCCCAACTGCGGGACAGTTTCTGCAGTAGAACATTGACTGAGCAATAAAGCGAAGTCAACTTTCCAGGTACAGTCCCACAAGTACCTTAGGATTTCATGCTTCGAGAGCCATTTGTGCCTTTAAATTCTGAGGGCCCCTGCAACATTCCTGTACCTGGTAACAAAGATTTCACAGTATTTGTGAATAGTCTGACTTCTGCTATTCTATTTCCCTTGTATGGGAAGAAGTGTTTCCTGTTAGCTGAAAATGCATTGCATCATTTAAAAAGCACCAGAAGACAGTTCTGAGTGCTATTTTAAATACATCTTTCAAAAATGCATTAGATTAAGGGAGATTACAGAGGAATATCTATATTTTTTAGAACCATTTTTCATAATTTGTGAAACAAGTCTATGTTAAGCTAACCTTGCATGCAGGTATTTTGCATTTTTAAACATGAATCAATATCTTCCAGAAGTTAATGTGGCATGCAAAAAACTTAATAGTTATTAAAAAAATAAAAAGGTATCATTAATTTTACTTTAAAATCTGTGCTTTTACTTGTCCCTTTCTTCCTTCCTTGTAGAATCCCCAAATCTGCATTTAAACAGCTGGAAAGACAAAACCGTGTTTTATTGATGTAACCTGTACGATGTAGTTTATTGGGTGCCATAATAACCAGGTCTAGATACTAACTGCTTGTCAACACAGTCAGTGCAGGCATTATCAGGCCCTTATCTCCAAGTTCATTTAATTGTCCCAAACCGGAACGACTGATATGTTCACAAACGGACAATTGCCATTTCTCCTCCCCCCAACACCTGAATTTCTGCCAGTTCCAGGGAAAGCCAAACCCAAGAGCATCGCTTGTTCTACACCAGATGGCAACCTCTTCCCCCGCGGCTCCTTCTGCACTTTTCCAGGGCAGCAGAAGCTTCCACTTTGCTGGTTTATTTCTTGGCTATTTTAAACTCCTGATCTGCTTCCGTACTGGCAATTTCTGGTCTTTTCTTGGCCAGCACTGTGTCCCACGGCAGCGGTGGGTGCCAGGGCAGTCCCAGGCGCGGGCAGACCCCGCTCTGGGCACGTCCCACCCCAGCACTCGCTTCTTCGATGCCTCTGCATTCTACAGCCGACTTCAGGCCAGTGCACCACCCAGTTGCTTTTTTTTATTAAAAAAAGCGCGCCAAACTCTGTTAACTTCTCGATGAAATGCTACCATAATTTGTGAAGTTGACTCATACTTCTCAAAGAATACATCCGTACTTCCAGTGCTTGGCAGGGGACAAATGTGTCTCTGTCCCTGCCCCCCTGGTGGTTTTTTTTCAGCTATTTTGAGGGCTTTTTTTGTCTCTTTTTCACGGCTTTGCCCCCGGGCCGTCCATCCCAGCTGGTACCCGCTGTCCAGCGGGCTCCCAGGGGGCTTTCCCACGGCTCTTGCCTTCCCCAGCCCGGCCCCGGCGCTTCGCCTCGAGGCCCGCGGGGCGGCCGCCGCGGACCCGGTGGGAGCGGCCGGGGGAGGGCGGCCCGGCCGCCGGGGAGCTGCCGCCCGGGGGGAGCCGAGGAACTGACACGGGGAGGAAGCGGCGCGGCCCCCCCCGGGCCGGCGGCTGCCGGCTGCCCCGGGCGGCCCCTCCGCGCCCCGGCAGCGGGAGGCACGGGGGAGCCGCGGAGGGCGAGGCGGCGGCCGCCCCTCCGCGCCGGCTGCAGTTGCCCGCCCCGGCCAACAGGTCGCACCGTTCCCCCTCGCTGGGACCCGGCGGGCGCTGCCCCCGCGGTGCCGAGCGGGGGGCGGCCCGGGCCAGCGGGCTGCGCCGGGCCGGGCCGGGCCGGGCCCAGCCGAGCCGAGCCGGGCCGGGCCGGGCCGGGCCGTGCGGCGGGCGCGGAGCGGGCGCCGCTGCTGCCGCCCCTCTCGGGGCCGCGTCTCCACTCCCTCTCCACGTCGGGGAGGCGGGAGGAGGGAGGGGAAGGGGGAGGAGGCCGCCGCCGTCCTCCATTTTGTGGCGGGGGCAGAGCACCGCCGAACGCGGCGCTGCCCGGCGGAGCGACGGGGCGGGCGGCGCGGAGGGCAGGCAGGAGGGGGAGCGAAGTCCGCGGAGGCAATTAGCGCTAATTAACGGAGGGGGCGCCGCGGCCGCGGCGGGCGGGGCGGAGCGGAGCGGAGCGGAGCCTCGGGCAGGGTCGCGGAGGGAGGGGCGGCGGGGAGCGGTGCTGGGCGCCGCCGCGGCCCCCGCAGGGGCGGCTGCTGACTTCCCCCGCCCGCGGCCCTTGCAGCCGCTGCCGCCCCCCGCCGCGGGGCGCGATGGCCGTTGGCGGCTGAAGGAGCCCCAGCGCCCTCCCCTGGACGAGGTAAGGGCGGGCGGGGGTCCCGCGGGGCGGGCGGGGGGCAGAGGCCGAGCCGGCGCCGCGGCTTCGTCCCGGCAAGTTCCCGGGAGGCGGCGGCGCCCCCGCAGGAATGCCCCGAGCGCGGGGGGGGGCGGCCGGGCCGCCCCCGGAAGGATCCCGCGGTGGGACGGGAGGGCTGCGCGGCGGCCCCCGAGGTGGGTGCCCGGGGCCGCGGGAGGCGGGGACCCCCCGGGGCCGCCCGGCCCGGGCTGGCCGGCGTGTTTGGCCGGGGCTGGGGAGGCGGCGCGGGAGCGGCGGGCCGGGGGCCCGGGGGGCCGGGAGCGGGGTGAGGAGCGCGGAGGGGCAGCCGAGCCCGGAGCGCAGCCTTGCCGCCGTGGGCCGGTCTTATTTTGCAGAAGTGGGTGTGCCAGGGAGACAGCTCAACAGGTCTCGACACATTTCTCTGAAAACTAGACTTTGCAAAGGAGGATTTAGCGTAATCCGGTAGTTTTTAAGGATTCGCGGCTTTTTTCTCCTTTGGGCAGACTCTCGTATTTGATTTTTGACACGTTTCCTACCCTGGATGGTTCGCTGTGTTGTGGGGTTTTTTTGACGTTGGGGAAATTGTCACATGGAATAACTGTATTTTTTTTCTCCCCTTCATGTAAAAAAAAAAAAAAAAAAAAAAAGGGAGGGGGTGTGCAAAACTGGAGGTAGATAGATACAATTTTTCTTCCAGTCGCTGTTGCAGTGTCTACCCGTCAACGGCCCAGCGGTGTTTCTGTGCCGATTGCAGCCCTGGGGTGTTGGTGCTGCCCCCCGGGCCGCGGCGGGGCCGGCAGGACGGAGCCGTGTCCGGGCGCCGAGGCGGGTTTTGTGCAGAGCTCTCCCTCTCCGGACGCTTTCACCCGGGCCAGAGCTCGCTGGGGCCACCGCAGGATTTTACACGTGGGGACTTTTTGTTGATCGCAGCCTTAACTCTGGCGCACAGAAGGCAGCGGTGCTTATCAGCAGGCTGGAGAACATGGGCAGCAGAGCCGGCGGGTTTGTAATGAAAGCGGCCGTAAACGTGAGCACTCTCGGGTTTCTCTGTAAGGGGTAATTCCGTGGCCGGGCTGTAACCGGGGCATCGCCTCCTCTGCAGGGTTGGGCTGGGAGCCCGTGGCTGTTCACTGTTAGCGTTAGGCCGTAGACAAACAGTATAGAAAGTTTGCCGAAGAAATTACAATTCTCCAAATATTTAAGATTTGCACTGAAAATTAATGTAGTAAATACAAACAGGTGAAACTTGCAAGGGATTTTTTTCGTGTCACATGTGTTTGGAGAATGTAAAACTTACTAGGTTTTTTTTTCAGTGTTACATGTGTTTGGAGAATAGTTGTGAGCTGTTAAAGTGCTGGACGCTAATAAAAATTCTGCTATATTTTTAGATACCTTTTGTTTATAATTTTGAGATTTATTTAAAGAATCGAGTTTATTTCAAGATTCATGGGCTGTATTTTAAGCTGAACCTATGCAAAAATAGCAGACCTTGTGGTGGGGAGGCTGTGCAGCTCCTGGACAATAATAAACCACTTAGATTTGGTCTGGCTGGTGGTGCCGCGTGCGGTAGCGTCAGTGTCTGTGTGGGGGATGCGTCCAGGGACAGGCTCGGGAAGGGGCTGAACGTCCTGCTCCGCTGCCCAAGATATACTTGAATACCAGGGAAAGTTACCTTCCAAAATTTGTAAACTGGGTACTTTAACAATTCTTGTGCTTCCCTACTTGCTCGGATGGGTAGTAGAGCTAGAGAGTGTGTTCAGAAAGACGTCTTGTGCTGTAGGCTGATTCTGAGTTGCATGCAGGCAGACTTGCCGCTTCGTCCAGATTTAGCAAAGCATTAAAAAATATTCTTCCTTGTTACCAGTCAAAAAAAAAAACCAAAAAAAACCAAACAATGACAAAAAACCCCACATATACAAAACCAACAACCAACCAAACAGCCCCCCCAGGCAAACAAACAAACCAACCCCCAAACCAGTGGGTTTGAGAAAGATGTGGCACATGTCAGTTCGTAGCTTGATGTGCTGTGCTTTCGGTCTCAAAGCAGCTAAACTGGATTTGCCAGGCTAATGATTTAGACTTTTTTTTAAGCTGTTATTAAAATATCCTTGCTGTGCTAACTTTGAACGCTTCTGATCTTTTCACAGCTAATGGTAAAGTAATGGATTCCAAAGAATTGCTTAACTCGTCGGATCAAGACGAAACAAGGAAAAATGCGCTCGTCCGTACCAAAGGAGGGATCGTGATGGACTTTCGTCCCCCCTTCAGGGGTGGAGCCACTGTACAAGCCCCTGTGTCTGCATCGTCTCTCCCTGCGGCTTCGCAGTCGGATTCCAATCAGCAACCTGCTTTGGCTGACTTTTCAAAAGGATTAGTAAACAATGTGCCTCCGCCAGACCTTTCCAAGGCAGTGTCGCTCTCGATGGGACTGTACATGGGTGAAACGGATGCAAAAGTGATGGGAAACGACCTTGGATTTTCGCAGCAGGGCCAAATCGGCATCTCTTCTGGAGAAACGGACTTCAGGCTCCTGGAAGAAAGTATTGCGAGCTTGAACAAGTCCTCGAGCCTGGCCGAGGACGCAAAGGGAGCAATATCTTCGGAGGTGCCGCTCGAGCCGGATTTCCCAGGCATGGCTGGTCGCAATGTCCCTTTGGAGTCAGGAACTGCCGTCCAGAGCCAGGTTGGCTCTAATGGTGGCAACTTGAAATTATTCTCTGAAGACCAAAGCACCCTGGATATTCTCCAGGACTTGGAATTGCCGCCGGTATCGCCTGGCAAAGAGCCCAATGGGAGCCCGTGGAGGCTTGACCCCTTGCTGGATGACGGTGGCTTGCTGTCCCCTATCTCTGCAGATGATGCGTTTCTCCTGGAAGGAAACCTCAGTGAAGACTGCAAGCCTCCTATTTTATCTGACACTAAACCTAAAATTAATGACCGTGGTGACCTTTTGCCCAGTTCCAAAATGCCGATGCCTCAAGTGAAAACAGAAAAGGAAGACTTCATTGAACTCTGTACTCCTGGCATAAAGCAAGAAAACATGGGCCCAGTTTATTGTCAGGCAAACTTCTCTGGGTCGAATCTGCTGGGTACTAAAGTCTCTGCCATATCTATCCATGGTGTCAGTACCTCTGGGGGACAGATGTATCACTATGATTTAAATACTCCATCACTCTCTCAGCAGCAGGATCAGAAACCAATTTTTAATATCATTCCATCTCTTCCTGCTGGATCAGAAAATTGGAATAGATGCCAGGGATCAGGGGATGAGACGCTGGCTCCTTTGGTAACGCTCAACCTTTCCGGCAGACCTGCTTTCTCTAATGGCTATTCAAGGTAATTAGTTTTTGTTGCTCTTTATTAAAATGCTAGAAGTATGTTTAGTACAACTGCATGTGTGTGTTTTGTTTTGTTTTTTCTTTCAAAGTCAGTCATCCCTTTTTCATTTGTATGTGTGGCAGTGTGATCAGACCTCCCTGGCGTGTATTTATTCCATAGTAGCTTTAACCGAGTATTCAACTATTGGTATTAAAGGGAAGAAAAGAGGAGGGGAGCTGCCATGCTTTAAGAAAGAAATCAATAAATAAAAATTCTAAGATACAAGCTAGAGGGAAAATTGAGTACGTGGTGGAAGGATCTGTACGCAAGGCGGTGGGGAGGAAGGCGGTGTAGAAGGAGGTATTTCAGTGCATACAAAAGCTGCTTCATTCTCAAGAGTTAGAAGATCAATCACTCTGCGTTTTCTGTTGGTTGTTGTTGGTTTTTTTCCTAGCGTTACTTAAATGTTACGCACGAAAATAACTTGGTTGCTGGGTAAATTTCTAGAATTACATTTAAGCTGAACTAGAGTTTTAGCTTTGCTTGGTATTGCATTTACCTTACATGGACAAGGAGATTCCAAGTAGAAAATACTCAGCAGTTTGTTTAATAGCTGCATTGAAAGAGATAAGAATATTTGCAGTGAGATTTAAACCTACATGGTATTTAACTCTTCAGCAGAACTGCAGGAGGCCTTGCTGTATGGCTTTTTTGGAGAGCAGGGTGTTCTAGGGGACCTGGTTAGTTTGCGTGTGAAGCGACTTTGCAGTGGTGTTTTCTACCATAACTCAGCAGTGCGGATATTCAGGTGAAATACCTTTCCCGTGGCCCCGGGAGGCAGCGCGGTGGTGGCAGCTCTGGGGGTCCCCGTGCCCCCATGTCCCGTGTCCGCAGCCCGTGCCAGCCCCGGCCGTGGGCTCGGGCTGCTCTTGTTAACGTGCGCTCGCCGTGTTTGCTCTCGGTGGAGAAAGAGCTGGTCGCCGGGTTGCTGTGGAGTCTTACTTAGAAAATGGCTCTTCAAGTCTACACATGTGAAACCAGTCATTGTAGGCTATTAATGAAGTGTCTGTTTTAACTTTATGTTTTTATTGCCCCCCTGACAATTGGTCCCCGAGCGTTTGCCGCCAGCCCCGGCCCTCCCCGCGCGTTATTTGCTCCGTTTTCCCACGGCTGGAATGAGGTGGATGAGGATTTCTCCTTTGTTTCAGGAAGACAACTTTTAACTTGCTTTCAGTCTAGATTTCTTTTGTAGTTTTTGATTTTTTTGTAATGGAGATGTGGGTTTTTTTTCTCTTGAAGTCTTTAAAACAATTTGTAATGTAAGGAATCCAGAAAGGAAAATCAGAATTTGTGGATAAATTCCACTTTGATATATGAATATTGAATGTGCCTTATCATTTATTTTGGCAGTAGAAATCCTTAGTATTAACCTTTTCAGTAATCAGTCCGACTTCCATCTTGTTTTTAGTTTGTTTCCTGGGTTTATTTTGCTCTCACTGTGTATTTAATGGCAGTCATTGTAAAACCCGTATCAAAGCAAGAACTATTTCTGGGTTTGGGAGGTGAATTTCAGTGGCTGTTCAAGTAAGCAGATTCCTCCTAGGAAATGGAAACATCGCTTTTGAGAACAGTTGTGTAAAGTTCATGCACCGTTTTTATTTTACGGAATTATCTAGATAGAACCAAGCGCGTTCATAGGTGTGTGGTTTACACGCAGATGTTTGTCTGGCTTTGGGGGAATTTCGTGAACACCAATTTTCTGTACTGCGTTTCCGAGAATGTCGTGATAAAAACCCACTCGAGCTGTTAATGTGCTGGATGTGTCTGATCCCAGGGGACAAGGACAGCGATGCCAGACGTGACGGTGGCTCGTGTGGAGGGTGCTGGGAGCGCGGTGTGTTGCGTCGGGGCCGCACGGGCAGCACAAGCAGCATGGGCAGTGCAGGCAGCACGGGCAGCACAAGCAGCACAAGCAGCCCAGGCAGCACAAACAGCCCGGGCAGCGCAGGCAGTGCAGGCAGCACAAGCAGCCCGGGCAGCACAAGCAGCCAAGCAGTGCAGGCAGCACGGGCAGCACAAGCAGTGCAGGCAGTGCAGGCAGCACAAGCAGCACGGGCAGCCCAGGCAGCACAAACAGCCCGGGCAGCACAAGCAGCGCAGGCAGTGCAGGCAGCATGGGCAGCACAAGCAGCACAAGCAGCACGGGCAGCGCAGCTCTGTGCTCGGCGGGCGCATCTCGTCTCCACATCCTCACGCTGCTGCTCTGCCTGTGTTCACCTTCTTGCTCCCTGCAAGCTTCTCTTAGATTTTATTGCTTGCTTTATTACCCCCCCCCCTTTTTTTTTCCTTAATTTGAGGATTGTGTAAAGAATTTTGCGGTGGCTCCTAGTTGAGTTTTGCATAAAAATTCATTATTTCTAGTTTTCATGGAAGCTGTTTCTACTTCCCAAGGATTTTTATGCGCTAAAACTACCAAGTCCAATTCTAAAACCAACGTTGTTATGGTCTGCCTTTTTTTTTTTCTTTTTTCCCCCCATAAAGGTAATGTCACCTTCTTTTTCAAATGTTCAAGATACTAATGAGCCCTGTGTTTGAAGCAGGAATTCTATTTCTTCCTGAACCTTATCAGAAATATCTGGTCTAGACTGGGTTAATTTAAGGCGATGTATTGTGGATTTGTTTGTTTATCTTATGGAAGACAACAAAATGGACATTCGTTTCAGAAACAAAGGAAGGACTCTCTTGACAGGCTCCTGTGGTCTTTTTTTTTTTTTTTCTTTTAGGTACTGATTATGTGAGGTGAAGGCTGGAATTTGGGGATTTTAGCAGTTCGGAATTGCTAAACTTCAGTTTCCAGTAGGAAATATTTCTTGGTGTTGGTAGGATTATTTGACTATTTATAACATACTGATTATATACTAGACATATGGGAAGAAAAGCTGCAGCTCTGTCTTGGTGTTAAGGTAGTATTTAATCTGTTTTAATGGAAAGCATGTCATGTTTCTAGGCACGCTGTCTTGAATTGATGTAATTTCTTGAGTGATTTTGCTTCTAAGAGTAGCCCAGCATGCTGTCTTTAATGAGACAAGTGATAATCAGGACTGAGAAGACTAATCCATTTCCCGATGAACGGCAGGAGATGCTCTGAAGTTAACTAGCAGAATACGAACTTCGGAAATTCCTTTCGTGTGAATGAATCGGCCGTAGTCGATAAATCGCTGTCTGTATCTCGGGGTTGTGGAGGAGGCTGCCAGGGCTTGTGCCGATGTGCAGAACTTGGCGCTGCCGCTCCGTCTTTCAGCCGTTCATCCCGGGAAGCCTGAGCAGCAGCGAAACGCCAGACGAGAGGGCAGCTTCGTCCTGGGGCCGCACTGGCCACATGTCCCCAGAGCCAGTGCCCATTGATGGCCAGGTGTCCCCAGAGCTCCATTGATGGCCAGGTGTCCCCAGAGCTCCATTGATGGCCAGGTGTCCCCAGAGCTCCATTGATGGCCAGGTGTCCCTGGTGCCCCATTGATGGCCAGGTGTCCCCAGAGCTCCATTGATGGCCAGGTGTCCCCAGAGCCAGTGCCCATTGATGGCCAGGTGTCCCGGGCGCCCCATTGATGGCCAGGTGTCCCTGGTGCCCCATTGATGGCCAGGTGTCCCTGGTGCCCCATTGATGGCCAGGTGTCCCCAGAGCCAGTGCCCATTGATGGCCAGGTGTCCCCAGAGCCAGCAGCCAGTGATCGCAGTGAGGCAAGTGTGGGAGAAGGTGGGTGGGGTGAGAGGGAGGAAAAAAGTAGGTTAACAGAACATTTGCCTCAGATTTTCTGTAATACAAGAAATGGGACAGTATCTGGAAGAGGAATAAAACAGGCTGAAAGCATTTGGTAAATGCTTCACTGAAGAAGAAGGATGGGGTTGATGGCGTCTCTCTCTGGTGGGATATTATTTGTGACTTATTACACAAGTGCCAGTGAAAACTGTTAAATTTCAAGGAAATGATTTTAGCAACACAGAGCTGTAGAGCTCTTGCCTGGTAGATACATTAAATCCATCACTCAGCGTTTTTATTCCTCTGGCGCCCTGGAGCTGTGGCGGTTGTGGGGAGCCGGGCAGCGAGTCGGGGTCCGTGTGCTCCCGCGCTTCCCGCAGCCACCGTGCAGAGACGGGGCCCCTGGCAGCGCTACGGCCTCTCTTGTTACAGCTGAAATCATTCCTGGTGCTGCAGCTTCTGGGGGATAAGGGTCATTGAGGAAGTTTAAGAGGAGGCAAGAGCTGCGAGAAGCCGTGGCTGAGGAGCAGAGTCTGGAATGGGAAGTTTTGCAGGTTGGTCTCAGTCCAAAGCTTTGCTTCCAGAACTTACATTTCTGCTCCCACTCTTGAAGTGGGATTCTCCTTGGACTCGGCTGTTTTACTAGAAGGAAGCGGGGGAAGTGATCGTTTGCTGGAAATGGTAAAGGTCAGTTGTCCGTTTGTCTTGCTGCATTGTTCAGCTTGGCCTTTGGCCAAGGCCATTGGCTTGGTGCGGTTGGATGTAGTTCTTTAAGTGTTGTCTGACTCAGCAGGATATAATGTATGGTACATATGGAAATGTGTCGCTTTTAATAATTTTCATTCAAAACCAGAATTGTTATTTGGAGGGAGCGCTCAGGGTTTCGATGGTCCATGTTGTGATTTGTCAGCTTAATGTAATACTGTACTTGGGTTTTGAGTGTTGGAAATACATGACAAAAATGTAGTAGTTTTGGCAGAAAGGAATGAATCAGGAATGTCCTGCAGAATGTGCTGTAAGGCGCCTTGAAAGGCAGCTAGGTAAATTGTAGGATCGGTTTGGTTGGAAAAGACCTATAAGGTCATCGATTCCAACTGTAATGAAATGTTGTGTAAGGTGTAATCCACTTTTTCCAGTTGTAGGTGGTGTATTCAGCTGGCTGATAGCTGAGTAGGTTGTTGTAAGTCCAACCCAAATAGTTAATTTCTGCTCATTTGTTTCCCCCTACAATGATCTCTATTTTAGACCTAGTTCTAGCTCATAAAACACAAGCTGATTGTTGTTCCCCATTGCATTTTTTTTTTTTAATCCATCTTAAATAGTGGTTGAATCCCATCGTACTCTTCCACTGGCAGTGAAAGCAAAAATATAGTTGAACCAGCTCTACTCACAAATCTTCTCATAAATGTGAAGTATATGTATTACACGACTCCCACATCATACATTTACTGTGGCAAATTGTCTTGGAGATGCAAATGTCCCTTCTTACTTTGCCCATTACTGCTCACGCTGGAAATGAACAAGTGGCAGCTAGTCTGTGTATATGGAACTGCAAACTGGAATTATTTCTATGCTGTAAAAGGCTTCCAAGTCCTTTTTCCTTCCCAGGACCCCTTTTACAGCCACCACTTGGCAGCTGGGCCTTTGGGGGCTTCCTCATTTCCCCCCCCCACATCACCTAAGTTTAAGTAGTGAAAATCATGGGGAAGAGCCTGGCACTGTTGCCTTGGGTGTAACACCTGTCCCAAAGTTTGACTGTTTGTTTGTTACACTGTGCACAATTAGATATGTTGTTTCTCTTATTTCCACCCTCCATCGGGTATCTGTCCGTGGATGCTGTTCACTGAGGCATGAGCTTAATTAACCGCCTTGAGTTTCCAAGGCAGATGCTCTTGTTGTAGTGACCCAAACTCTGCAGGTGGTTGGGGTGGGACGGGGCAAATGTGATTTGGAGCGTTTTTCTTAGGATGTTTTGTTGAATCTCTTTCCCCCTGGCCTGGGAAACACCCATTCCTGCAGCGCTGGGTGTTGTGATCGGTGTCATTTGCACAGGCTTTGCAAGAGGGGGGCGACTACTCAGCACTCAGAAATTTGCCCGGGAGAAAATGAACATCTGTTTCTCGGTATTGACTTTTCTCCTTGCAAAGCCCTTGCTTGTGGAATATGGCAAGGCACCGTTGTATCTACACCGGTTTTTTGGGGTAGATGAGCACTGCCCAAGCCAATGTCCTACCCCCTATGCACTGGTATAGCTGCTGTAGCATAACATTCTGCAAACAGTCCCAGTGTCATAATTCTTGAGATAAATAACATACCAATAAAATCCTGTTTTCAGTCCAAGCAATGGGAAAAGCTTTGTAGAGCTTTAGTTACAATTATCTTGGTCTTGTGTTACTAAAATAACTGAAAGTGTGTCACCTCTGGCATACAGAAATGAACTCTAAAATGCATTCATAAAATAATCAACTTCTAAGTGTTCTTAGAAATGCAGAAACAACAAGGTGGTTTCTGGGAAGAGCTCTTAAGTGTAAGGACACTGCGCACAGACCCCGGAGCTGGTTGTGTTCAGCTCTCTTTGGTTTTGGAGTCTTTGTCTCCCAGACTCTGGCAGCGTGCACACATCTTCATCTCATTTACTGAAGTATTAGAGTATTGCATTGTTGCGTGTACAGTTTATTTGTGTTATTCTCATGCCAGCAGTTTTCTGACCGATTCACTGTAGTATGATGTACATTTATAATACAGCCTTTGCTTAAACAACCGAGACACTCGTAGATCAGGAGTTAATCCTGCTCTCAGTGCTGGGTTCTGGCAATCCCGGGCAAATACTGTTGGTGGATATCCTCATCCCCAGGGTCACCAGTGGACCAGTGCGGCTGGAACAGATGACACACAAAACCAGAAAAAATATATTTCAGTTCAGTGTCTTAGCACTGACTTCACATCAACTGGTTTCAAGCATCTGTAGGAAAAAACTCAGATGCAAAAGTTACAGTTATTTTGTCCTTATGTGAAGTGAGAGAAACGGTGACTGTGGGGTCGCTGGTCACCTGCAGAGGAATCGGAGCAGTAACCTGCGCAGAGCGTGTTCCATCCGTGCGCTGGAGCACTTAAGTGTCTCAGACTTAATTAAAAGGAAACCGAAAGCCGGTGGCCGCGCAGGCCTGGCTGGAGCTGCGGGTTGTCCCCAGGCACGGCTGGTCCAGCAGCTCCAGTTACGGTGGTTACTGGTGGGTGAGTAATGGTGCTGCCAGAACTGGTGCGGTGGGCTGGGAAAACAATTCAGTGCCATTACTGTGTCTCTCCTGAAGGCTTTTCTTCTTACCTCATCTCCACTACAAAGAAGGTGTAATGTTGTGCACATGCCTCCTCTGTCCTTACCTGACGGCTCAGCCAACCTCCACTGTCACGTTTGCTGCCGGAATTATTTTCCTGGCTGAAATGACGTCTTCCCACGGGCGAGCTGTGCGCTGCACGGCTTGAAATACGAGTGTATGCACATCCCTTCTGCTCCTGCGGCTGCACCTCTGCATCTGTCACCGGCTGTTCCCGTGTCCCAGGTGCGCGCTGGGCAGCCGCGCTCGGTGTCACCGCCGCGCCACCAGCCCCGGGACAGGGACAGGGACGGGGTGCTGGCAGCACCGGCAGTTCGGGTTTGGGACGTGCGTGATGTCAGTTTTTATGCTCTTACGTGAGACCGAAGTTGAGGTTCCAGGACACTGTGTTACTTATCCAGGATATCATGTAGAGCTTTATAATAGTAGCTCCTTAAATCAATAATCACTACAATTGTGTGGATTTCTGGAGGAAATTGTGCTCTTCAGAAGTCATCTTGACATCTTCTGTAGAGTATATTTGTGTAGCAGCCAACTGCATTCTTAATATAGTCTGTATCAATTAGTTATCGTTAAAACCCCATATTCCATCTGCACCTGTAGACCTCGCAGTCTGTGTTAAGTCTTCCTAGAAGATTATACCAATGATGCAATTTGAAAATTAATATCCAACAAGCTGCTAGTATTTTGTTGTGAGATGCAGTATTATATGCAACTTCCAGTTTTTGATCAAAGATCTCAACTATCCTGAGACTGGAAAGGCAAAACTGCTGTTGGGGAAGGATTTCTAAAATAATAATAATGTCTTTCTTGAATTCAGTTAACTGATACTGTAGCTTAGTTAAGAAACCGAGTTCCCTGACAGATTTTACAGTAATACATTCTTCATACTACTTGTAATACGTTTGTACAGTTACAGTGTGTCAGAAAACAGCTGGAGATGATGATCTTATTTATGCATCATGGTCACACAAGATTTAATATGAAACTTCTGAGCAGCAGGGCACAATTTACTCTTCTGTTGCTTTATTCCATATTTCTGGTTGCTTTTATTTGTGTAACAATAAGTTTTAAGTAAGTAAACACTGCTCAGGATGCTAGTTTTCTTTTAGAAAAGAAATCAGGTCACAAATAAATAGTTTGCCTCAAAATACTACGTGGGAAACTGGGGGAACTCGCTGTACTGTCAGGTAAGAGGGAATAATTGAGTGTCAATCCAGTATGTAGTTTATTCAAATAAGCAAATCATGGAAGTGATTTTATAGCTTGGTGGCTTGGTTTTCTTCGTTTTGTTTGTTTTGGTTTTATTTTGGAGGATCTGAGATCTGATGCTTTGGTAAGCAGCCTCTCAAGAGAGCTGGAAGAAGCCCTGTAATTGTCCTTATCCAGCAGATCTGCTGTGGTGGCCTTTGGGCTGGTCTCGTATTAGAACCTTGGAGCGTGGGCTGTGGTGTTTGGGGTTTTCCATGGGTGTGTTCCTGCTGCTGAGTATTCGAATACTGGTTCTCCTGGAAGTACTCGTTGAGAGGGGGTCTGAGGGTGGATAACCTCTTTGTGCACAAGTAGGATGTAGCTTGGCTGCCTCTCTCTGGTGGGGTGAGAGGGGCGTGAAAATGGGGAATCTGTGGCTGAAAATTTCGTGAATTGTTTAGAAAATGAGTTTTTTGGGATGAGAATCCTCCAGCCATTATACATCTTCAACTGTGTGGATTGTATATGGTGGGAAAGGCTTCATTGGCTGTCTTCCTTCCCAGCTGGACCTTCAGAAGGTCATTGCTGCTGGGGGTGTGGGGGGGTCTGGCCTTGCTTCTGTCTTCAGCACACCCGGCAGGTCCCTAAACCACCGGTGCTGCGTGTGTCCCTAAACCGTGCCCTCGCATGCTGTCACAGCCTGCTTTTGAGAGCACGAGTGTGAAGTCCACAGAATCTCAGACTGGTTGGGCTTGAAGGGACCTCTGGAGGTCATGTAGTCCAGTCCCTGCTCACGCAGGGTCACCAGAGCAGATCGCGCGGGATCCCAGGGGGTTTGAATGTCTCGGAGCAGGAGACTCCACACCCGCTCTGGGCAGCCTGGGCCAGGCTCTGGCACCCCCCAGCAAAGAAGTTTCTCCTCGTGTTCACATGGACCCTCCTGTGTTTCGGTCTGTGCCCGTTGCCCCTCGCCCTGGCGTTGGGCACCGCTGAACAGAGTCTGCTCCGTCCTCTGACACCCCCCCTGAGATACTGATCCCACTGATCAGATCCCTCTCAGCTTCTCTCCTCCAGCTCAACAGCCCCAGCTCTCTCACCCTCCTCATCAGACAGATGCTCCAGGCCCCTCAGCATCTTTGTGTCCCTCCCTGGACTCTCTCCAGTAATTCCTTGTCCTTCTTGAACTGGGGAGCCCAGGACTGGCCCCAGTTCTGCAGATGTGGCCTCCCCAGGGCAGAGCAGAGGGGGAGGATTCAGCTCCCTGCCCTGCTGCCCACACTCTTAATGCGCCGCAGGTCCCGTTGGCCTCTTGGCCACAAGGGCACATCGGTGACTCATGGCCACCCTGTTGTTGACCAGAACTCCCAGGTCCTCTCTGCAGAGCTGCTTCCCAGCAGGTCCGCTCTGGGCTTTAGGAGCCCCGTTCTGGGCCTTAGGAGCCCAGTTCTGGGTTCGTTGTGGGTTCTCTCGCCGCGTTTCAGAGGAGCTGCTGCTGTGCCGGGCTCTCCGGAGCTGGGAGGTTGGTGTCTGGCGGGGCAGAGCAGCTGATGCCGTTGATTTTTGTTGTCCTCACTTGGAGAACCTGCTCTCCTGGTCTGATAGTACATAATAATGTAGTAACAGGGTCTGGTACCGCTTTGGTACAACGTGCTGTGGAAGGGGCATGTTACGTATTGCTGGGTACCCATGTGTATTTGTTTCCTCTCGTTTGTTTTTTGTTTCTGTCTAACTGTTCTCTATTAACCTTTCTGGAGCAATAACTTACCAAACACATCAGCTAAAGGGTTTTAACAAATAAGTGCTGAAAATGTTCATGTGCTGCACGCACAGACCTGTGGGCTTGTTATGCGAGAATGCAGTTCGTGATGAAAATACAGAAAATACAAAGAAAATAAAGAAAATACACACTTGCAGACTTCATAGTTTCATGTCCTGATTCAGTTTGCATGTTACCCAGCTCTTCTCTCTCATATTTTTTCTTGGGTTACTTTTGCCACCAAGTCCTTTGATGGTTTGTTTTGCCTGTTGAATTTCTGTTATTCTCGTGTTATGTATGAATTGCTCTAAAATTTGATTGCATTGTCCCAGTATGAGGTCGATGAACTTGTAGATGTAATTTGACTTTTTTTTAAAGAACTCTGCATTTTGGTTCTCTTAAAACATGGATTTGATGAGAGTATAAGCTAATATAAAATATGTAAGAAAAGCAGTCTTATCTGAGAGCAAGCATTTAAAAATGCATTAAAAATTTAAAATGGCTTAAAGAATTTAGCTTTTTTTTTACCATAAGAGCCATTAGAAACAGATTCACTTCTGCAGAAGAGTTTTCTCATGAATGCAATAAACTGCTCTGGTATCAAATTTTAACTTTTAAAATGTTCTAAGATCTTGATAAGGAAAATCCAAAGGTGTATCAGTGAATTATTTTTAGTATGCTGTTTTAGTTTATTTATCTCAGTGATCATCTCTGGTAGCTTCTAGAGGAGAAAAACTATTACGAGGATGAAGGGTTGCACCACTTAATTCTTTAATTTCAGTAGGAGAAATTGCTGTGTTTTCATTTAGTTCAGTAGAATTAGGTCTTATGAATATGCTAAATTATTGTATTGAAGAGATACTTGCTTTGAAAAGTGGTTTAAAATGGAATAAAATACAAAGAAAAAGTTAAAGGTCATAAGTCATATTTACTTGAAAACAAATCAGGCAAGCTTGTTTTCACTACCTTACTCAGGTTTCCAAACAAACAGATTAAAATCAGATTTGTCAAGAATGATAGTATGTCTTTTTTGCTCATTATTTTTATAAATGATGTAATCCCGTTTTGGAGGAAAGGGAAGACTTGTAGTGTCTTTTGTGTTATTTGCTTTGGCCAAATGATACTGATGAGCTTAAGGTTTAAAAGAAAAACGAACATTCAGTTGTATGCTCTCTGTTATTTGAAGTAGCACAAAGTACTGAAGAGACGCTGTATTACAAACACAGTCTCCCTCGGTGCCGTCTACAGACAAAAATTTTAATACATGTTTCAGAAAAGGTGTTTTCTCCAACCTGTTCTACTTTTTTACAGCCCAGGCCACACTGCTTAAAGGTCACTTGGCCACAGTGACTTCAGTGGGAAATAATCTCTAAAATCTGAGTCCTGCTCTGCTGTCAAGTCCCTTGGTTTCATTTTCATACAGCTTGGTGAATCCTGCCCCCCCGAACACAGATTTCTGCTCAGCCCCATATGTCTGCCATTTTCTAGGCTGACAAGGCTGCTATTCTGACACCTTCATTCCTAACAAAACCAAGCTAACAAGTTTTGTAATGAATTAGCTTTCCGTCGTTAGAGAAGACAAGTCTGTTCACATCAAGTGTCAGGTTATTTGCAAGTTATGTGCGTGATTTAATAAAAATGAAATTTATTGCTAAAGCTCGTTGTATAAAATGTAAATGTTGTTAAAATCTGGATGCTCGGAGTTCTTTATTTGGAGTAGCAGAGCATTCTTTTTTTAAGTGAGCAGTTAATGGTGGGATGCCTGCAAGATGACATTCTTAGTCACACTGGCTGCTCGACAGCTACTTTCCAACCAGAGCAACTGGTTTGACAAATGCGCCGGGACCTATTTTATCACTTTCAAGATTCTTTTAACACGTTAAAGGTTGGAACATCTGATATTTTGTTAAATAACAATCAGGAGGTTGGCATATTGCTAATAGTGCCCTCATTCTGGTGCCTGGGTTTGTTCCATCTGGCGGGTCACAACTGTTGTACGTGGTTCAGCTGCCCAACACGCGCTGGGGAGGGAGGAAGGAACTGGGGTTTCTATTCCTGGCCTGTAAACCCAGGACGAGCTTTAAAGGAAATGCAGCTCTGAGCTCTTTGGATCTTTCCAAGCATTTGTAAGTGCTACCAACTCCGTCTTCCTGTGTGCAACGTTTCAAGATGTGGACATCCTAAAATCACTGTCCTAATCTAAAAACGAAATGGAACATGCGCCTAACAAGGGAAGCCCTGAAACTTCATGGAAATAGATGGCAAAACTGCAATTCCAAATATTACAGCATACGTCAGAAAGGTCTCTGTTGTTGAAATAGAATGTTTATTTCCCAGGCTGTTACTGCTGGTGTCTGGAGGGGGATGCGTGTTCTTTTTGTCTGTTCTTTGTTTAAGAACAAACTCAAGTTTCTTTTTTGGATCAAGGAATCTCTTTCTAGGTTCTGTATTAAAAAAGGGAAATAAGTTCAGCAAAGTTTTTACTTCTCTTGTGTTTTTCCTGCTGGAAGCTCTTGGCAGTGGTTCTGCTTTTGTGAAGATGGCGTAACGCCTTGTGTGTGCGTTGGGAGATGAAATAGTGACTTTGATTCTGCGCGTTACAGCGTGTGTCCCCGCTGGCAGGGGCCACTGGCGCCGTTCTGTGGGGTGGGGTAAGACACTCGGACCTGGTTTGGTTGTGTAACCAAAAGATCCGTAGAGTTTTAAAAACCCCCAGAGGTGCAAAAGGTGGTTGGGTACCACATAAGACTACTGGTGACTTTGGAATGTCCCTCCTAAGCACACCTAACTCACTAAACGATGCCTGATGGTTGGGTGCTAATCCTAAGGTTGATTTTTTTTTTCTAGACCATGTTTAAAATCTCAGGGCTGGTTTAGCACCGATGGTTCACAGTTATGTTGTCAGAAACTCCATAGGTAAACGGTGTCAGGATGATATTTACGGGGTTAGGAAGTTAGGGGGGGTCCCGAGGGACCTGCCCGCCGGTGGTGATGGTGGCGATGGCTCCTCCGACAGATGTGGCCGTGCCGGGGCTGCTGCCGTGTCCCTGCCACGCCGCGTCCCCGCCGCACGGTGTCTGCGCTTGGCCTGGCCAGGCTGTGAAGCTGTAAGGTCACGGAGCGCGCGAGTCCCTTGGGAAAGAGCCGTCCTGGCTCCTGGAGGGAAAGCACCACCTCGTCCAGCGTTCCCGTGCGGCTGTCGGTGAGCCTGAGGGCAGCGGAGATACAGCTGACCGGAATAGATCGGAATTTTTTCTTTCAAGTCTTTGTCGTGCTTCCTTGCCAGAGGCCATTTGAAAAGAGAGAAACCAACAAAAAAGCCCAAGTTGGTGGCTCTTTGGTGGGCTCAGGAGCTGGCGGGAGCATCGGAAGCGAGGGGCAGGATTTAGGGGCTGCGTTTCGGCACGAGTCGAGTGCCCGGCTCCCCCGGCCGGCGCAGGGACGGGGCCGCAGGTGCGGGAGGCGTGGGCCGAGCTGACAGCGGCTATTTTGGGCGGTGGAGTGCTGGGCCTGAGAGCGCTGGGGAAGCCTGGCGAGCTCTCGGGAAGCTGGGTGAGCTCTCGGGAAGCCGGGCGAGCTCTCGGGAAGCCGGGCGAGCTCTCGGGAAGCCTGGCGAGCTCTCGGGAAGCCGGGCGAGCTCTCGGGAAGCCGGGCGAGCGCATGGAGCAGCTGGCAGGAAAGGCTCCGGCCGGCAAATGTCAGGGTGCGCATCGGGGAGCATCACCCGGGTGCCACTCGTTCAGCGCAGGGCTCGGGGCGGGCAGGACGCGGCTCCCGGGTTGTCACCGGGTTGCTGTGGGGCCCTGGGCTGGGCAGCAGCCCCAGCGGGGCAGCGGGTTTGGTGCTGGGGATAAAGGGAATGAGGGGCTCTGCGGGCCCTGGGGTGCTGCGCTGCTCCTCCCTGCTGCCTGGGCTGCATGAGGTTTTAATTTACCACCAGAACATTTTTGTTGCATGTGCTTGTCTCCGATGCTTAAGAAATAGTCCCCAAAAATCAACAACGGACAAAATGGAGGGGAAAAGTCCCAGCAAAGAGAATACGGTGTATGATAGTGAAATCTACAGTGGTTGTAATGATGTCTTGCTGCGTGTGTTTTTTTCTCAATGTTAATATTGGTATATGCACATGTGTATGTATTTCCCCCACTCCATATGTTAAATTCTGTACTTCATTTTGTCTTCAAAATTGCAAATAAATCAAGGTGAGTATAGGAAGCAGGCTATCCAAACTGCTGCCTAGGGAAATTCCTACAAGCTTGAAAGCTGTCCTTCAGTTTTTCATACAGGAGTGATAGTTCCAAAGGCATCTAAGAAATTAAAATCTTCTGTTATAAAGATAGGTGACTGTCGTATATGCTGCCTTCAGTAAAATTCCCGCTGTCCCCCTGCACACGCGCTGCAGGAGCAGCGCTGCAGGCCCTGCTGCGGCTCCTGTGCCGCAAAAAGCAAAAGCAGCTGGGCCCCAGCTTTTGCAAAACCCGAAGTTCTTAGATTGCTGCTTTCTCTGCGACTTAACTGCAATGCATTCATAGCAACAGATTTGTAAAAAAAAAACCAAAAAAACCCCTATTAATTCTGTTTATTCTAAATGTAACATTTAGAAGTATTTTCTATAAACACAGCGTATAGTGTCATTAAAGAAGAGTTAGAGATTGACAGTGTTTTAGCCATTCCAATAATCTACTTGTTTGGGTGTTGTGTTTTTTTTTTTCTAATGGTGAAGGATAGAACTCAGTGCTCTTATATTTGTAATCAGTGCTTCCTAGGGAAGATGATGGTTTGTTCCTTTGTTAGCAATGCTTTCTGGTGCTTCTCAGCTCCTGGTTCTGCAGATGCGTTGGATCGGGGGCCGCTCATGGCACCGTCCTCCCTGCTGCACCCTCGCTCCAGTGTGTCGCTTTGCTCTCTTGCTCTTATTTCCGGAGCTCAGACAAGTTGTGTTTTCAGTGAACTTGAAAAGAAAAATATTTTTTTGTTTTGCTGAAGTCAGGCTCTGAGCAGTCGTGTCCCTACATGTCACAGTTTGCTCACAGAGATGTAAATCTGAGCAGTGCAGCTGCGCTGCGCGCGGCCGTGTCTGCAGGACGAGCTGTCCGCCCGTTCTCGCTTCCCCGTGTGCCCCAGGTCCTGCTTTCCCAGCCCGGTCCCGCTCTGTGCCTTCGGTTTCTGTTCACTTCTGCAGCAGTAGGTGCCCGTGTTAGTTTGTCTCCGTTATTTTCCGTTTACGTTGCTGAGGGAGATGATTGTAAACTGGAGAACGTTATTACTTTCTCTTTGTGCAGGTGTCTGTGTTGTCATCTACTTTTGTTAATATTTATGTAGCACCACGCTTTAAAAAAGTTCTCTCACAAAACTGTTGATGGTTGAGGTTGCTATAGTTATTACCATCCTGCATCTCAAAAATCCAAGTCAAATGTTTGACTGTCATTTTGTAGCACTCATTACCATCGACACGGTCACCTTTTATTTTGGATCTCCGAGTTAGTCAAGTCTCTACTTCCTTTTTCTATTATTGGTGGCACAATGACGACAAGATCGCTCTCTCTACATGTACCTTTTGCAGACGGGGGGACGCTTTATTTAGTTGAGTCCTTTTTTAGTGCTTCTGGAAGCTGTAGGCTTAAAAATAGTTCACATGAATGAAAAGCGCAGGAAAATGTAAAAACTTGTACATCGATGTGCAAAAGGGATATTGCAGTTCCTTATAGATGGTGATATCTTCGACCTCTCTGCTATTGATCAGTTCAGTCACATTTAAAAGCCAACTAAAGTTTTGTATTTTTCATCCTCGTGGTACTGCTGAGAAAGACAAATAGAAGTTGAGATGAATTGTATTTCCTCCTATGTACTCATGAAAACTAGATTAAAATGTTTCTAATAAATCCTCCCTTGCACTCACCTTCAGCAGGTCTTTGAAACCTGAGCAGTGTGTGTTTGGTTCGGGGCATTCAGGTTTCTCAATCTGCCTGTTAGAAGCACGGACAATGGGGGGAAAGAACATTGTTAGGAGGTACGAGCCAGGTGCACATCAGCCAGTATTTTAAAATCAAGACAAAATATAATAGTTTGGAGGAGGAGGAGAGTGGAAAATGTGAGATGGTGAAAGAGGGCAAAAGAGAGGGGAGAAGGGAATTTGGTACCTGGGGGGAGGTGGACCCGAACACGGGCTGGCCGGGGGGTGTGTCTGCCAGGCATGCAGGGGGGATTCACCCTTACGTTTTTACAAATTATGGTGATCATTTATTCAGGAAAAGCTATACTGAGCATTTGGACAAGATAATTTTTGCACGTTCAGCTTCCTCTGGTCTCTCATTGATGCACAAACGCGCATCGCGAGTCTCGGCGCAGCCCCGGCGGTGCGAGCGTCACTGCCCGTCCCCACGCGCTGCTGCTCCGTCCCCACGCGCTGCTGCTCCGTCCCCACGCGCTGCTGCTCCGTCCCCACGCGCTGCTGCTCCGTCCCCGCTGCGACCCCCCCGGGACGGGGTCTGCTCCTCCTCTGCCACCGAGCTCCAACCCAAACTTCTCTGCTCCCTGTACTTCCAGATTGAAAGTCTGTTGTTCTGAGCTGGAGCCTGTTGAGGGATCCTGCTTGGCCACTTCCCCTTGTCTTGACACCACTTTGTTACCTGCACCTCTTGGCTCCTTTTGTGTAACCTTCTGCTAGTCCACATTTCAGCTTTCTTCAGGCCAATCGGTCTCGATTGTGCTGTTCCATTTGATAAATATCCCATTCCTAGGTTTGCTGTTGACAGGACAGGCACGTTGGAATTCACTTGATGAAGCATTTTGGCCAATGAACACTTTTTTGTTCCCATCCTGGCCATGTTTGTTTCCATTGTATTGCCCTCCAGCGATCACTGAAACTATATGCAAGTATATTTTTAAATCTTCAGAATGAAACCTGTTTAGTTAGATTAAAACATACACAGAGAAGGGTGATATTTGATACTTGATACTATTTAAAGTAACATGCCAGTTCTGTCTCTGTAGACATGCAAATGCAAGGCAAACATTTTGAGTCATGAGTTTGAAGTCTGCTGGTCAGTCCCAGCAGGTGGGACAAGATTGTTCTGAAAGATGCCTTAGAATAAAATCTCTTTTTTTTTTTTTCTACAAACAGAGTGAGGAACAAACGTCTTCTCCCTCTTTGTATCGGAGGTGGCTTTTTGGCCTATTTTAACAGAATACCCATACGTTGGTGGTCTGGTTTGGAACCCGCGGTGGTTCTGCGTGGTCACTCCCAAACTGCCCTGGCAGTAAAGCTGCCCTGGAAGCATCACGTGTGGCCAGTTTCACTTGCCTTCCAGCATCTGGAGTGTTTGCAAACACCCATCTGCAGATTTCTTTCCCTTGAATCACAAGGCTAAACTTAAAATCTTAAGTCACTGAGAGCTCTTAGAAGGAATTAAATGTTTGCGACATTTCGGTTTTGTACATGCACTTGCTCAAGGAACGCAGGGCCCTGAAAACTGGCGTTTGAGTGGGGACATGTCCATAGCAGCATTGTTTAATAGTACAGTTCCTGCTTGTATCTAAATGGTTTTGCCTTGTTTGAAACATAAGCTTTAGTTTTACTTTAATAATTTTTAATCATCTTTTAAAAAAATATACCGTACTAATTGAGAAGTAGCCACCAGTAAACATTTTTATCGCTATCTGCTTTGTTCTTACTTCCTCTCTCAACAGAAAACCTAATTCTTTTTGGATTCCTGGATCCACTCTGCAGTTATTGGTGGTTGGACAACAAGTAAACAAGTTACTGTAAATGGGCCGGGATCCAGCTGGCCCCGCGCGCCGCAGCTTGTGACTTGCTCCAGGCTCGCAAGAATGCCTTTTGACTTGGTCATTTCCTTTCCTTTCACATACACAAAAATAAAGCTTTTTTTTCCCCTCCAATTAAATAGCTTCCCTGGCCTAAATATTAAAATTAGGGGTAGTAGAGCTACTTAGATATTGGGTCTTGTGCATTTTGGAAGGAAGCTCTTGCCCTTTGCTCAGAAGCCCTCAGGAAGCAGTCTTGAGAATGCTGGGCTGAGGAGTGGCTGGTCTTGAAATTAATTTTGGGTGTTTTTTTTCAATTGTGGAGCATTTTTACACCGATTTTCTTTCCCTCGTTGAGATGCTGTTGGTGAAAGCTGTGCTGCCCCGGGGGGGCTGTCTGGGGCACGTACAGGCTGTTGCTGCCCCCCGGGGCCAGTGCCGCGTACCTGAAACCGAGAGCTTGTCTGCTTCGAAAATCACCTTTCACCATTGTATTTTCTGCATATCTTAAACTGTAAGGTAGGCAAAGACAGCTCAAAACAGGTTAAATGAAGCAGTCCAGGTACCAGGACGCATCTGGCCAGAATAACCTGGCGTTTTGCACTTGTGCGGCTCGGTCTCTTCCAACATTTGAGTGATCTAATTTATTTTAAGTTAAATGTGTCTGCTGTAAACTGGAGAATAGTTAGACGGAGCGAGTGCCTGTAATTTATCTTTTTGCCTGGGTGATTATGCTAAAGATCTGCCAGGAAACTTGCTTCCTTTCTCGTGCCCCTTCCCTCTTCCCCTCAAAATACACCCACGTATTCCAACCCACCACAGTGCGCTAGGAAAGCTGCAGCAGGCGCGCTGGGCTCGTGGCTGGGGCTCCCTCCTTTGAGCGGAGAAGGGTTTTTTCCAAAGGCACCAGCACAATGTGTACATTATTCATTCCAGCTCCTGAGCTCTCCGGTCTGGGTGAATGGATGGGCGTGTTTTTGACGCGTCCTTTCACTCGGCGTTATGTACACCGAGGAGTTATGACTGTTTGGATGTTAAAGTAAATCTGCTTTCACAGGGAACTTTACAGTAATTGTTTCTTAAACAGCGCTCTTAGATATAATCTCTCTTCTTGGCCTTAAGTTTGAGGTCAAAAAAAAAAAAACCAAAACCAAACCAGAGGATGCCTTGGCAATACAACTGGAACAGCAGCACAGGTATTCTTACGGGTAATATACTTATTCTGTAGAACCCCGTTTCCAACTCAGTTTTATCTTTCTGTGATCTGCGTTGGTGTATATCTGTTTGAAAAAAGACCATCTTGGTCCAGTAACGCTGTTTCCTGAAGCAGTTGCCCTCCTGGCACGTCCTGTGCTGGTTCTGCCTTCCCGGGGCTGCCGGAGCCGACGGGAACGCGGGCGCTCGGGACCGAAATTCAGGAGAGAAACAAACGGGCGTTTTCCGAGGTTCTCGCAGGGCTCTAGAAAGTCGAAGGGAGAGGTCCAGCATTCTGCATCTTGGAGAATCACAACAGCGGAGGTGTTCAGAAGGGTGAAGATTGATTCTAAGGAGCCGCCTTCCTTTCCCGTTACCTCAAATAAATCTGAAGTAAAACGCCCATTTTATGCAAGAAGGGTGTGAGGAAGCTCTCCTGTTTTCAAACTTTGGTGTGAAAACTCTGTTTTCATATTGTAACTTAGGACTGAATTTAAAGGCTGCTTTTGAAAGCAATATTACTTAGTAGAAACTGCTATTGAGTATTTTGAATGTTTTTCTTCGTTATTAATTTTCCATTTTAATGCTTCAATGCTTCAAAGCATATCCAGTGCATTTCCCATCTCCACGATCAAGTTAAGATTACTTAGTGGTTTCTCTGGTCTTTTCAAGGCCTTGGTTTGTGGAAATGACAGTCCCTGTAGTATTTATAAAACTATGTTTTTCACTAGGTGGCTGTATTAGGAAATGGTGAACAGAAAAGGCAGTCTGAAAAGAATAAATTCTGTTATTTCTGACTTTCCAGTGCTCTAAAGTGGGGTAAGAAAGAGACTTCTTCAGCAGGAGAGCAGTAAAGCCCAGTTTATCCCGTCTGTGGAGGTTTAGGGTAAGGAAGCTGAAGATGAGTTTTCCTTTTAAAGCTTAAACCAGTCCCGGCCCCGTGGTTTGAGGCTCGATGCTGATGGACGCTCCCGCGGCCGCGCTGCCTTGCCTCTTTAACCCTGCAGCCTGTACGTTTTTCAGGTCCGTGCGGATTTTCTGAGGAAGGATTGATGCTCGCAATTGTAAGCCTTTAAGCAGAGCTGCAGGGAAAATGCCAGATGCTGCAAGACTTGTGATTAAAGTTGCAAGAATAAGCAATCCAGCGCAACACTTATCATTCTCTCCTTGAACAGGCTGGCCCTTTATCTTCGGCGCTTGGCCTCGCTCGAGCCACCTACAGCTCTGCTGAAAAACTACAGACCTTTGGCTCCGTTCTGTTGTTTCTTTGGGGACTGGGGCAGTGGAAAAATGGTTTAAGTTGTGACCGTTCCAAGCTTTTTGAAACACCACAGCTTCCAAAATACAGAGAAGTAGCATGAATAATGGCAGTTGGTGGTTTTGTTGTTTTGGTGTTATCGGTGAGAGATGATGATTACATTTCTCTCCTGTGCTTGCTTTGCTTTCCTTGTGGAACTAGAGGGTCCTGAGCATCCACAGGTCCAGAAGCCACTGGGAAGGGACAATAGGTCAACACCTTGGAGGATCAATTCATGAAGATGCACTAACAGTCCAAGTTACTGTTACTGCAATGCGAGAAATGCTTATTTAAAATCAGAATGTTGGGGTTTAGGTAAAAGTACTGTAATGTGCTTTTTATTTGAAAAATTAAGACCTTCTGAGTGTCAGTATCTCTTCTCCTTTAAACTCAGTCTGTATGTTTGGGTATCAGTTAAGGACTTACCCGCGAACCCAAGCCAGACTCAAGGGATGCAGAGGGGCAGCATTTAAAACAATTAGAGATTTGAACACTACCGTTATGGAAAAAAAATCACTTTTACACAATCTGTAAATTGTGATTTACCAATATTTTTATTTCTATATATATGAAAAATATATATATTGAGATATATATATATTTCAGTCACAATATAAATTGTGATTCACAGATAGGGACATAGTTTCTTGAGTTTCGGGTTTTTCCTTTTGGTTTCTTTTCCATGCTAAGCTTCAGCTGTTAATACGGAAAGGACTTTGGTCTTTGCTGTACAGACTCTCCTGGCCATTGCACAGGGGTCTGGGTGCGCCTCCGTACCCCGGAGCAGGAGTCTGTGTGCAGCGTTTGGTTCTGCAGTGCTGAAAAAGCTGAGTATGAAGGCAGGACTTGTGTAAATGAAGGTTGCACCGCCATGGGGTCTTCTCAGCAATGTCTGATTGACACAGATCTTTCTTTTTTCCTTTTGCTTTATGTAAATATTTTTAAAAGGTAGGATGGATTGACTGTTCATCTGTCAGGCAACAGAAACGTTGGAAGGAACTGGCAGATAAACCTGTGGTTTTTTCCTCCCTACCCTCTGTCTTTGCCTTTGCCAGATTTTCATCTCTCGTATGTTCTTTTCAGGTTCTTACAGCACCTTCTGTGCTTTGAAACCCTTCCTAGCTGCAGCTCAAAACACAGTATTTTTGTATTTTTATATTTTTTGGTTTCATGAAATTTACAAGAAAGGGATGAAATACATGTTTTATCAGTAACCTTTCTATTTATGCTGTCATGAGGCAGTAAGGACCCAGTGGCTAATACATAGTCTTTAAAAATGGAATTAAACACCTCTTTTCTTCAGGTAGTGGGTGGAATGATCTCCGGCCTCTTCTAAAATCGTCATGCAGTGAATTCTACCTTATCACGTGTTTCAGTAGTGAACAGCTTTCCTTTTTTCCGTAAGGAATACTACTGCTCTTTTACTGGAACAGGCTTTGTAAACTGAACAGCAATGACTTAAAAACTTGCTGCAGATGTGAATGCAATATGCATTACATTAAGTAAATCTCGAAGAATGACCGTAATTAATTACAATCAATTAAAATTTTCAGCTGGAGATATCATGACCTATTCTACCAGCAAATCTGAGTCACGGAATTTTTAGTGAAAGGTGCCGAACGACAATGAGAGTGATGGGTTGTCAAAGATTTGCAGTGGCCATCAGGACCTTTGTAAGAGTGCGTCAAGTTGTAATTAGCACTGAAACTCAGACAACGAGAACATGGTTTGCCACTGGGAAAGTTTTTAATACTTTTGTGAAAGAACGTTGGTGTTCCCGCTGTTCCAGACGTGAACTGACTGCACGATGCTCGGAGCCGTCCCTCAGACCCAGCAGATGCTCCTGGAGCAAGGGCACGGTGAGGAGGGCGCGCACGGGATCATCTCCTCCTCACCTTCGCGATCCTCATGCGAGGGCAGTAAACAGCCTGGTAATGAAGTTTACAGCTGGAGTTTAAACTGGGAGGGGTTCCCAGGGCTGCTCAGGAAGAGAAAACACACAAAGAGGCAGAAGTGAACAATGTGGCCAGGAAACGGTGTGAGGTGAGGCCAGGCGGGAGCGGGGCTTCCTTCGGCGCCCGGGAGGGTGGCAGGACACAGAGGAGGAACAACATGAGAAATCCAGGAGAGAGAGGGCAAGACCTCAAAGTATCACGGGGAAAAAATAAAAACAAGACAAAGTGCTCATAAAATCCGGGAGCATGCAACAAGAGGGATGTGATGAAACATCTTGATAGTCTTGAGTGTGTGACATGGATGTCAAGTGGAAATAAAAGCAGATAATAATAACCTACTGCGTATGCATGTTATAGCCGAAATTGTGTCTGTAATTGCTTAACAGTGTTGACAAAAGTAATTATAGCACTCTACTAGATAATTCAATAAAGTCGACTTCAAAGCACCATGAAAATGACGTACGATAGCTATACACATGGTACTGGTGTATGGTAGGACTTGTTGCTTGTCCTTCTGCAAATATTACACGAGTTTAGATAGCTAAGCTTATGTCAATAAACAAACTTATTACATGTTTTTCTTCCTGTTCGTGTGTGGGGAAAGGTGGTTTTGTGTATGTTATTTGCATCAAATGTGTCAGAGGCCAGTTGAAAGGAAATTGTCTTGTTAAGGGTATTGAAAGTGTTTGTGAGACTTTGGAGAACGTCTTTTAGACAGATTTGCTCCGTTTTTAGCTTTGTGGTGTACATACGCAGGTCTGGGTATAAAGATAAAATGCACCAAAACCTAAATATAAACCATGAAAGAAAACCTTTTGGTAGCGTTTAGAGCGGTTTGTCCTTCAGCAACGTCTGATTTTTAAGTCACCAAGAATCTTGAATTGGCTCCTTATCTTCCCTGCAGGAATTGCTGTTCTCTCTGATGGGGTAAAAAAGAATCTTCACCCTTTCAAGTGAAGTTACTGCTCGTGACTAAGTGGGGACTATAATCCACACACATCGGGGTAGCACCTTAGACAATTCTTAATACCGGCTTGGCACTGAACCTCAATTCTGGCCTTTAGGTGCAAGAACACCCTGCCGTCATCCCCTCTGTTTTTGTCTTCCAGCAAAGTACCCAAGATATGATGTTTTTATTGGTTTCTGTTTGCTTTTCGTGCTCTCGGAAGTTGTTATGAAGCCGATTCCCTGCTTGCTGGGTCATTGTCACAACGCCCGGTCCCCGTTCTGCTGCGTTCCCCTCCTTACACACAACTCCTGTTCTTCTGGGCTGGGTTCTTTGGCTGCTCATCAACCTGCTGGGCACAAGCGGATATAACATTGAATTTCCCTCACAGGGGTCAAAACCAATGGAAAACACGAAATCGGGGTAAAATGCAGTGGAAAAAAATGAGTCAGGGAGACATTGAAAATAAGAGGAATCAGCCCTCATTAAAATTTCTACCGTTAAATGCATCTGTGTTAACTGCATTCTGATCACATCCACGCCAAACGCACCCATGTTTTCAAAACATAAGCCAATAGTATTTACAGGCAGTATTTACCCGAGCAGAAGTCTGCCTTCGGTGCTGAAACAGGAACTTTGGGGGCGTTTGTTTGTTTAATTTTAGACCGAGTATTGGCTGAAGTGGATTAACAGTGTGCACATTGACTATCTAATATCTCAGGAATATTTTACAGATAGGTTTTATCTGTTGAAAACATAGCACTCAGTCACTGACTGATTTTGTTTCCTTCTCCTTCCCACCTCTATGTTAATGGGGAGAGCAGGATACCTCAGAACGTCTTCAGCAATTTTGAAGGTACTGTTGTGTGTAATAGATATTTGGTGGTATAACAGAAATTTTTTAAAATTGTGAGGTAGTTTTTGGTTTTTTAGCTACCTCTGCTAAAAGTAGGTGTCACTTAAGGAGAGTATTTTTCTTGCCTAAGAATCTTGTTCAAGCTCTGCTTTGGCTCCTTTCTTTTTGGTTCACTGGTGTGTTTTGAGCTTCTGGACTCCTGTTCAAAGTTTGAAGAACAATAAGTAGTCAAATGTAAAATAATGTCAGTTGAACCAACCTATGACTCAACAGCCAACCAAGTCATCCTGGATCCGCACCAGATGGACTGAGGCCAAACCCTAGAACTGGCTGGTGTCCCGTCCCGCTGCTGCACAGCTTCCCACCGCGGCTGGGCCCGGAACACAGCCTGGGTTAATAGTCCGTAAGAAACTGCTCCACGTGCAAATGTGTTCTTTCCATTGACAAAACGCATGAAAGCCTGTGCCGGGGTACAGGCACATCGTGCAAGGCTCCATACAGACCGACGGGGAAATGGAGCTTGTGCCCTGAAGAATTTCCCATCTTGACTTGCTCTCAGTTTCGGTTCCGCTTTTGAACAGCTTCCTTGAAGGCCTGTAGAAAGAATTAAGGAAGAAGCATGACTTTCTGCTTCTCTTGCCTTGTTCCCTTATTTTCCTCCTCCTATTCCTCCTCATCAGAGTTAAGGTTGTGTTTCTACTTTCTTATTGCTGTTCGTTGATTTTTATTTCTTTTAATTGTTGTTGGTGGTTTTTTGGACAAAGCAGGAGCAGTTATGCAGTGTTGATAAAAGCACAGACTGTGTTGAATAAGTCTGTGTGTACACATTCACAGAATCAGTGTCCAGATTACTGTAGAGGGTTATACTGGCAACAGAAGTCTTGATTCTTCTCCAAAATAGCAGAAATTAACTTTCTAATTACCAGTCTAAATTTATTTATAGCTTTATGACTCAATTTGACCATGCAAGTATTACCCTGCAGCTTTTAAAATATCTGCGCTGTGACGATTGCAGTTTAGTTTAATATTTTACTGCATTTCTCACAGCACGATTAGTGTTTTTCCATGTACGCTGGAGTCACTTTCCAGATGTCTCTCGCCTTCTTTCCGAGCAACATCATTTTGGCAGCCGGTGGCTGCCGAGCGGTGATGGACACGGCTCCGGTCGGGCAGACCCGGGCGACGGACACGGCTCGCGCTGAGGTCACTCGTGGAAAAAACCCCGGTTAATGTTTTAGGTTCGTTCCTCTGGCACCACAATATAAGGGTGCTGTGATAAGGAGTAAAATACTTTTCCAATATGTGCTGACCATATGGGATAAGCTCAAATGCTGTGGCTGATCTAAGCTCATGAGTCTGTTCTAACAAAGACCGTCTCTGTGCAGGAGTTCTGCTGTCTTGCTGGATTCAGTCTGCTAGCAAGTGCAATTAGTGTGTTAAAGGACCTGTGTTAAGATAATAAATTTTCAGCAGGTACTTGGGCTCTTGGTGAGTTTGGAAGGTTTGGGAAGCCAAGGATCTGCTTGTGCCACGGGTGGGACTGAGCTCCGAGCTGCTGAGGTGGGGCGCGGGGCTGGCCGCTGGCACAGGCCGCCTGGGCTAGCAACAGTCTCATCTGTTCTGCTTAAAATGAAAATAAAAATATAAATCTAATTCTGATTAGATTTTTCAGCTTTCTTCTCCTGAGTGCATATTAGTCTTGCAGACTTTCTAACTAGGGTGTCTTTTTGCAGAGACACCTGCTTGCGCCTTCGTTGATAATCGCGGAGTTCATCCATACGCATATAAAGCTGGATGCCTCTGCAAGATTGAGTTCTTTAGTCAAGTTGTCAGATGATCCATGACCTGTCTGTAAATATATGTAGATCAAATGCATATTTTGTTATCCAGCAAAGCATAAAGAATTAGAATGGCCCAGGGTGATTTCATTCCGTATTTTTAACGTAAAGTTTTTATCTAAGTATGCACATAACTGGCTTCTGTCTTACTCTTTTTTGCTGCCTCTCTGTTTAAGGAAGCAAGAATGCACTATATATTTACAAAAAAACCCACACCTTTGGAAAAATGTTCATAAATTGATCCATATAGAAATTAAGTCCTACCCTTGAAGGTAAGACTTTTTGGCTGCTTTACTGGAGCACTGTACTAAATGTAAAAGTTTAGAACATATAATTTAATTATCATATTCTGGTCATAAATACGTTAGGGCTGTAGTACATTTGAAATCCCAAGAGCTCTATCTAAAGTTGCGGCTGCAACATCAATTACCATTTATCCATTCCAAGAAAGCTTCGCCTGTGCCCTTGAAACCTTTACGTTCTGGAGAGTGTCCAGAAGGGGAAAAGCAGTTTTGTCGCTCGCTCGCGTTGGTGTTTGCTTCTCGCTCCCGGGCGAGCTCTAAAATGGTCGCGGTCGCCATTTCGGAGCGGGACGAAGGGACGTCCCGGCGCTGGCCTGGCCAGCGGCGGGGCCGCCGGGTGCGGGGCGCACCGCGCGCGGACCGGAGCGGGCACGAGGGCCTGGCGCCCGCAGGGAGCCTGCCCTGCTGCACACGGAGGTTTTACCTCCTTTGTGCTGTATCGGGAATCTCTGCAAATTATTATGCTGTTAATACGCTCTTGGTATTTGCCTGTGCTCTCAGGGTTTATTTTTACTTAATAGACTCTAATTTATGAGAGGCGAAACAGCAGTGCGCCCAGCGACAGTGCCGCTGCCCCCAGCAGCGAGACAGCAGCTCCGCGCAAGGGCTCTTCTGGCAGCACGTGTTTGCCGGGGAACGGCCGTGAGACACGTGTGTGTTGGGGGTATGTCCAGAGGGGATGTGTGCGGGGTTCCCGTGTCGGGGTGTTCGTGTGTGTGTGTGCGTGTGTGTGTGTGTGTGCAGGGTTCCCGTGTCGGGGTGTGTGTGTGTGTGTGTGTGCAGGGTTCCCGTGTCAGGGTGTTTGTGTGTGTGTGTGTGTGTGCGCGTGTGTGCAGGGTTCCCGTGTCAGGGTGTGTGTGTGTGCAGGGTTCCGGTGTCAGGGTATTCGTGTGTATGTGTGTTCAGGGTTCCCGTGTCGGGGTGTTCGTGTGTGTGTGTGTGTGTGCAGGGTTCCTGTGTCAGGGTGTTTGTGTGTTCAGGGTTCCCATGTCGAGGTGTTTGTGTGTGTGTGTGTGTGCAGGGTTCCCATGTCGGGGTGTATGTGTGTGTGTGTGTGTGTGTGTGTGCAGGGTTCCCGTGTCAGGGTGTATGTGTGTGTATGTGTGTTCAGGGTTCCCATGTTGGGGTGTATGTGTGTGTGTGTGTGTGTGTGTGTGCAGGGTTCCTGTGTCAGGGTGTTTGTGTGTGTGTGTGTGTGTGTGCAGGGTTCCCGTGTCGGGGGGTGTGTGTGTGTGTGTGTGTGCAGGGTTCCCATGTCGGGGTGTGTGTGTGTGTGCAGGGTTCCTGTGTCGGGGTGTGTGTGTGTGCAGGGTTCCCGTGTCAGGGTGTTTGTGTGTGTGTGTGTGTGCAGGGTTCCCGTGTCGGGGTGCGTGTCCCCTCTCCAGCCCCGTGCTGCCCGTGTCCCTGCCAGCGCCCGCAGAGCTGGGACAAGGCAGGACCTCCTGGACGCTCACAGCTTGTACGCACTGGGTTTTCTAGTTAAATACTATTTCTTCAGATACTTCTGGAGGACAGAGCTGAGGCTTGAATTCAGGTTCTTCTGAAGGACTTGGGACTGGTCGGGGGTCAGAACCTCTCCAGCACCAGGGTTTGACAGGTTCTGTACAACAGTGCTCACGGGAAAGGGATTCATTCCGCTTTATTTTGTTTGCCAAAGGCAGGTGTATTTTTATACATATACCTGAGTTCTTGGAAACATCAACAAAAACATTTATGGTATTTGAGGTGACTTTATACAAAACAATGAATCCTACAGTCTGCTTTAGTTGTATTCAAGGGATGGTAAAATGTATGTTGTTCTGCAGCCGGAGAGGTTAATTTTGAGACGTTGCTTCTTCAGGTATGTCTCATATTTCAATTTTTTCTGTGAATTCAAATCCCAGTGCTCCATCCTGATGTAGAGACGATGTCAGGAGGAGGCACGATGGTACCTCCCGGTCTGACTGTAAAATAACGTGTTTCTCTGCCACCAGGTTCTGTACCCAGCAATGAAGCAAATGTGGCTGTGGCCTCTCTGGGTGACACATTCCTCATGTTCGTGTTGTAGGCATGGGCACGACACCAGACCCTTAGTTCAAAATCTGGTTTCATGGTTTATCAAGTCATGATACAGCATTTATCTGGGTGTGCGATAAGGGAAATGTTAGTCGTTTTGGCTCAGAGGGGCTGTAAAACAGTAACACTGGGTGCTTTTATCTGCAGGCTTTGGTGGAATACTGTAATCTGTAGTAGATTTTTTAATTTATTATGGCATTACTGGGGACATGCTTGTAATCAAGAACAGTGCCTCTACCAGAGCAATTCAGTTCTCTGCTGCAAGTACAAAACAGGACAGAAAACTTCTATGCAGAACCTACCTATCCTAGAGTTATTTGGAGGTCTGTTGTGTTTGCTTGGTGGGTTTGTGGGAGTCGTGTGCACTCAGGCGGTCAGCAGGAGCGTGAGAGTCCGAACCCCGAGACACTTTGCGTTTGGGTCAATCTGCGTTTAATTGCGGCTGAGCTGTGTGTGGACACACCAAGGGCTGGCTGGGGCTCTTCTTAGCGACTCGTACCGATTTTCAGTCTCTTTAAACTTAAATGAGTCCGTTAGAAGAGATCATCCTGACCGGTAGTTCGGGTTCTCAGCAAGATGCATCTTTGAAATTATTTTCAATTGGCAAATATACTTTTAATATTGTAATGACCAGTGCAGTGTCAGAAGCCTTGTTGTAAAATTTTTTCCTGCTTGAACTGAAAACTACTTCCCTGCCTAAGAGGGTATAAAAATAATTAATAGTTTTTCTAGTTAATAAAGAAATAAGTAAGCAATTCAAAAAATGTAATCAGTTGGTGTGTGCAGCTGAGTGTTTACATTGTTCTCATTGCTAGAAGATAAGAGCGAGGCCCAGATGGCAATGACATTGAAAATCAGTTCTTTACTCTTCGTTTGGTGATACTACTTACACAGATAAGTAACGCGCTTTTAAGAACACGTTAGTTCAATATTAAGGTGACTTGTGCGGGAGAGCAGGACTGCGTGCAGGGTGGTGTGGTCGGGGGTATCGGGAGCAAGTGCAACTCCTATCCGGGAAGCATTAGCTGAGGAGTAGGAGCAAAATGAATAGTCTTATCAAAAGACAAGTCAAAATAAATGTATCCCAATTCTGAACTGCTTTTTCCAACCCTAGACGTGCTGCAGCCATTTCTTTCCTCAGAGTTGGCAGTTGGACACTAAAAAGATTTTCTTACAGGTTCTTGGGAGCCAGTTGCAAGTGTTAGGTTTTTGTAATTTATAATAGCACTTGTCTTATGCATTTTCTCTGAGCCTTTTTTTCTGGGTAGGTGTTTTTGAAAAGGTGGAAATGGCCAAGGTGACAATGGCCAAGGTGAGAGCTGCTTCTCTGCTGAGCAACCCCCAGGTTTCCCAAGATGCTGCCGCTCCAGTTCTGCAGCTTGCAGCCCTTTGCATTAAATGCAGTTATTTTTGGAATCGTTAACCAAGTTCTCTTCTCATTGCATGTGTGTAACTTGCTATCGGTGCTAATTTATTTTGCATTTTTAAAAATAATGTACCCTTCAGAATTTACCCTTCAGCAGACGAGCAGTAGGGCTGGACGTGGTCTAGGGCAAAATGAATTGAGGCTGATCATCCTTGACTTTGATTTGCTGGTGAAGAGGTGTCAGCTGTAGGCTGTAAACGACTGATAGTTTTAGTTGCTGAAAGTATTTGTCTCTTCGTTATCTCACTATAGAATTTTTTGTTTGATGATGTAAAGTAACAGGAAGGCACCATATTTTTAAATGTTGTTAAGTTCATCCTATGGGAGTGTGTGTGTGTGTTCCGTGTTGGGTCGTGGGGTTTTATATTCTTCACAGTAAAGGCAAAAAGAAGAGCCGAGACCTGTCTGCCACATCTTCTGCTGAGGCGTTCGTGGCGTTTGGTCACCCGGGTCCCACGGGGCTGAGGTGCCCAACAGTGTGTGTCCCACCAGGCTCGGGGGACAACGGGTACCCGGGGGGGACAGTTCCCACCGCCGCCAGCACCACCACGCCCGCCTTGGACAAAGTCTGAACCTTGAGCCCGGTTTGAAAGTCTCTGGTGAATGATTAACACAGGACTGGCCTGGGTTGAGCAGCCTGGTTTCTGCAGAGCTCCATTCTGCAGCTGCATCTTCTTTTCTTTAAGGCTTTCCATTTTGCAGCCGTATGTTTCCTTGAATGGAAACAACAAATGTATCTATACAATTGAATAAAAGTAGATTATATCGAAATAGTTTCAGAAAGTATATGGGAATGGAGCTCAGTCGCCTTAAGGAAATAACACCTTGCCTCCCAAAATAAAACTTAATCAAAATTTTTGCGAATTTGGAACCCTTAAAATTTGGACTTTTTTTCCCCTCTCACCTACGCTTCTTAACTTTTTCTTTTATTTAGATAAGAATCATAGTTTATTAGCTTTTTGTTGAGTTTAAAAACGTTTCTGCAAATAACCAAAAGGTAACTTTTTTATTATTGTATTCTCTCAGAGTGTAACTTCCCTCCCCTGCCTCTTCCTTAGGAAGTGGTTTTTTGTCTTTTACTGTGTCTGTATTTATAGGTAAGAGATTTGCGCTGAAGCTCCAGCCGGTTTGCTGTGGCTCTTGCAGGAGTTTTTCTGCACTCTGACCCTGCTCTCGTGTTCCAGGCCAGCGAGTGTGTGTTTTACCCGCCGGGCTGGGGGTATCTGGGCACCCTCAGTAAATATTGGCCTATTCTGATCCCACCCGCCGGGGCAGATACGCTGGGACCCAGATTAGATTGCTGGCTACTGCTTTGTTAATCAATGTAAGAATTTATTTTTAGTTTTGTAAGTCATATCATCTGTTTTCTTTCTCATGTTACATTTTCTATGGTACTGGTACAGAAAAGGAGCCCTGTTTAAAAATTAGAGGTGATTGAAAAGTTCCAGTGGAATATGTTTGGCACTACTGTAGTTTCTATGACAGCTGACGAATATTCCCTTAAAAATGCTTTTCTCAAAAATGTGTAAGGTATAAAGAATTTAATTTTTGTATCTAAATTATCTGTCTTCAAAACTATGCACAGAAAGATGTTTCCATCTTCTTCTGGTTTTAATCATTTTAATGAAATCAAGTTCTCAAGTTATATATTCCTTCTTTAAAATCATAAACTCCCAGCCTATATTTCAATGCTTAAACTGAGATTTTCAGTATAAGAAAAGGAGCTACTGAGCCTAAAACTTTAGAGAAAATGAGGCAACTTACAGTAGATTTTGACTGGCCAGTGATTCCTGGTCTTAACAGGGTTTTGGGTTGGTTTGTTGTTTGGGTTTTTTTGTTTGTTTTGTTTTTGAGGTGTTGGAGAAACAATTTAGTTCCTTTTTCCAAGTACCACCACACACACTTATCTTTGTGATAAGAGGCAGCAGTGGATTTGACTCCTCGGCATCTTTAACCATGAGGTTTCCACGCTCTGTGGAAATGAGGATGAGTGTGTAATTAAAGATGCGGGTTTGTAAGGATGTGAAATAAACTCAACGGGGCTGAGTTACATTCTGCCATCACTTGGATGTTGAGTGCCGGATTGTGCAGCCTTAGTATGTTATTGTAGCTTTCTGCTCTTTAAAAGAAGACAAATTAATTCTAAACCCCAGAAAAGCCATGGGATGGACCATAACCAGGTTACGCTCTGTCGGCGGCGGCCGCTGCAGCTGACAGACGAGCTAATGATGGTCGTCAGCCTCTTCAGAGAGTAACAGGGTAGAAATGTTGCAGCATTTCACGAGTATTTTCTGAACGCTGAGGAGTTATATGATGGGTTTGAGTTCTTTTCCAAGTGCCGGATGGGCTTTTTTCTCCCCTTTTCCCCTCAGGTTGACTCATGACTGCATTTCCCTGCCCGCCTGTCCTGCTCTTATCCTTCCTCCCCATTCCCACAGCTTTTCCAGCGTCTTCGAGCTGTTGCTGTGTTCTCGTCTGGTTTTTACCTTTCTGCTCTGTCTTGGTGACATCTCACCTCCTCCCTGGCTCATGTCAGACTGTTTTTAGGAAGGTCTACATGTACCATAGGTCTTTGCATGCTTTTACTGTCTCATTTTTTTCCCCTAACGCAAGTAATGTTTGCTTTTCTCTGCCCTCTGGTTCCATACTTTCAAGGTGTGGGCTTCATTGACACGTTTATTCTGGTTTGACTTTTATCCCTCTGTATTTGAGCGGTGGGATTCCTGCGCCCTGTGTCTGCATTTATTATCAAACCCCGTCCTGGGACAAGGAAATTCCACAGCAAAAGTCCCTGGAGTCGCTGGACGGGCCATTTCTCAATGGCTCTCGTGAGATGGGGCACGTGGAGGGGGCCTGTTCAAGACTGAAGCCTCCCAGGTGGTGGAGTGTTTTAATTTGGGCTGGAATTTTAAGGTTTTTGTCAATGTTCGAGAACTAAGGTTTGGGTTTTTTTTAAAACACATAACCAAATCTGGTCAGACTTTCTTGGGGAGAGGAATTTTCCATGCCGCAGCCAGCCCACGTGCGAGTGTTCGGCCCACGCGGGGGAGCGGGATGTGCTGGAGCGTTTCCAAGGAAAGGCACCAAAGTCCTACAAAAAGCGCTATTTTCTGGCTTCATCTGGAAAGTGGCTGGAACCCTGTTGGACAAAACTGCCTGTGAAAACCGCTCTAAGTTGAGCGTACGGCATAGAAATTGCGTTATAAAAGTTCAAAACTTTGTGAAAATAAACTCAGCCAAGTGGCCTTATAACTGGGGCGCGGGGCAGCGTCCAGGCGGTAACGCCGCGGGTCGGGCCGTGCTGTCCACACGTGCTGAGTTAGATCAGCCCCTGAACCTTGGCACAACCGCTCTTGGGTCAGCCCGTATGACTGGAAGCAGCCCCAAGGTGATTACAATAGATTGCTTATTGTTCTAACAATGATTTTTTTTTGTTAAAGAACTAGTGCTACATTTGTACGTGGCCTATATGTTTACATAGGAAATCCCGATCCTGGAATTAGGAATAGATTCACTTTTCCTAAAATGCTAGAGGGGCATGATCATTTTTTACTCTAAATATATGTAAACATATGGCTTAATTTGCTCAGCTTCTTGCACAACAGCGTCCCAGTATCATCTGTGGCGATACTGGACGGGGAACTCTTGTGGGACTCAGTGCAGACTGCAAGGAATGTGACAGTAATGAAAACGATACGGAATGAGAGCGTATTTTAAGAGTCCAGGATAATTGTGCAAGGACTTGGCTTTGGAGATGTGTCAGGGAAGGAATCCTGACCTAGCCAAATAGGCCATGAAAAATCCATACAGCTTTACTTACGTTTTACAAAAGCCATCGTTCAACTGTTGCAGAGTCTGGTGAACTTTGTGTGCAGAACTGTGATATTTGACGATGAGGGCAATCCATTTCTTCCAGTTACGGATATTATGTTTGCCAGTATCCTATAGACCTTAATTAAAAATATTTTGATGGTTTTTTTTAGCCCTGGACTGAGATCAGATGTAAGCTCTTCTCCATCCACAACCTCGGCGACGACGGGACCACCTCCCAAGCTCTGCCTGGTCTGCTCTGACGAGGCCTCCGGCTGCCACTACGGTGTCCTGACCTGCGGCAGCTGCAAAGTCTTCTTCAAAAGAGCTGTGGAAGGTAAGGCACGCTTTGAACTTGCTGTTCAAAAATATAAAATCCACGTACATCTCATCCACATTCAAACCCAGTCTATTTAATCTTACTGGAATCCATGTTTTTGCTAGAATCCTACTGGAAACCCCAACCATTACATCACTGATCTTTTCATAGTAAATAGCGTTGATAATGGTGTATTATCTGAAGCATAGATTCCATTTACATTTACAAAATGCTCCCATTCACTCACAGTGTAAAAGGATGTGTTGTTGTCTTGGCTTTTTGTTTCTTTCGTTTTCTTTCACCGTTGTTTCTGTTTGTTTGTCCTATTTATATACAGATATTTGTGTGCATTAGATTTGTAAAGTTTGTGATTTTTAACTTTAATGTTAGCTGTTTTGTGTTTAAAACTTTTGTGAAACTTGATGCATCTCTTGTATGCGAGGTTATGGTAGTTTTACAATTTTTCCGATGAGCGATATCGGTTAAATTACGTCCACGTCGGTGTGTGTTATTTGCAGGGGTAACTAGGTAACAGGAGCATGTGTGTGGTTTTGGATCCTTGAGATTTCTCTGTAATCACAAGAAGAAAATCATTCTGGAAAGTAGAGATGATAAAAAATGAAAAGTGAATCTGTAGTGTGTATAGCAGAATAACCTGTGATTTCTGGGCTGCATTAGTAGCCATTTTGTAATGAGCTGGGTTGCAGCTCCATGTCTGACTCTTCGCTTCAGTATCAGAGAGAGGCAGAAAAGTCAGAGTGTATTCTCAGCGTCGCTGGAAGGACAACGATTCCTCTGCTCTGCAATTCTGTCGTTCTTAGTTCCAGCCTTCCAGGGTTTCCTGTCTCATGCCTTCTTCGTGCAGCCACCAGTGGGTATTTTGCAGTGAACCACGCTGCCACGTTTTGCTAACAAACACTTTTGCAAGCTGGGTTTCCCCGCAGAAGAGCGAAGGCTGTTTTGGCAAGGACAAGCCACCGGTCAGGCTTCCAGAAGCAGCACCTTCTCCCAGTTCCAACTCACTGGGTGCAGTGGGATGCTCCGTGGAAATGCAGAGTCTCTCGGAGGGATCAGAAAAGCCACGTTCATACTACAGTTTTTGCTATTCCCGGGGGGAAGGGATGGCAGCTCTGAGGAAACCTGAGCCTGCTGCCGTCCAACAGGAGCCGATATGAGCTCCAGTGCAAAGCACTGAGCCGGTTGGGTCTCTGGGACTCCCAGCTGCTCCTGCACTCCTACATCTGTATCTTTGATTAAAATAAGGTCACTGGGTAGCCCTCAGAAGGAGTATAATATGGCAGCTGGATATATGATATGTCATAGCGATTGTTTTGCCTGTCCTCAAGCTTAAACAAACCACAAAAGTATTGATACATGAACAAATCAACCCAATAATTTATTTTGATCAGGGATGTGACATGCCGCAACTTACAGTGTTAACGTTAAAAATTTAAGCGGGCTTTTAGCTGAAAACCTGCAATCAATTCCTTAAGGTTTACCTCCACTTTCATTTTTATTGTTCCACAGATTATCCCAACCTTAATCCTTGCAATTAGATATTGTGGCTGTTTTCAGGAGCTCTTCCAAGATCCGTTACTTCTAGTATTCACTTTAAGGAACAAATAATTTGCTTTTGTCTCTTACATGCATTTTTCTTATTAGGAACATATGTAAAAAGAATTTGTTCCTGCAATATTATTTTTATTAGTAGCTGCCAGGCACCTGTTAGTGTACAGATCAAACCCGCTCTGCACATGGTTATCCAGCCGTCAGCCCCAATGCCTTCTTGTGCCTTTGTCTAAACACATGTATACTGTGACGGAAATAGTCACAGAAGCTGCAAGTATCAGTATCTAGAAAATCAATATAGAGTGTATTTCTTTCAGCAAAGAGGAGAACGAGAGGAGAAGGTCGATGGTGGGACAGCAACTGTATATTTATACACAGTTCTTCTTGCAAACAGGGTCCTTTCCTCAGGAGCCTGGGGCGTTCCAAGCCATCTTGTTCTAGTTCTTCTTTTCCTGGTGCTTCAGGGCCCTCGTGATTCAGTTTCTCGGTCCCAGAACCAGCCCTGGTCACCTCCCACCCTGCACCAACCCCGATCTTCACCATCCTCTGCACCTCCGCATCCTCGCCTTGCTTCACGTCCTCACGCTCTGCTTCGGGTTCCCCGGCATCGCTGCCTCCCCCTGTGCTCCAGAATGTCCTTGTTCTTCAGCAGTTTGAGTTCCATCTCCCAAAATCCTTCGTCTGCAGTCGCTGCCCTTTCTATACACCGGTGTGCTGAAATGAGCAGAGACTCCTTCAGTCTCCTGGAGCTTCGGAGCCGCCGGCAGCGGCCGGTGCTGCAGGCACCGCGACCTCGGGGAGGGTCTGACCTCTGCAGAGCGCTCCTGTCTGCTCTGAATTCCCTCGGAAGCAGCTCCACTTGCTCACGACCAATTCTTACCCATGTTTTGTTTGCAAAGTCTATTTGTTTTCAAAATGCATTCCTTCGGGCCACTGGCAGTACTTAGGCGACGTGGAGCAGGTGGCATCAACTTCCCTTCATTCTTCCACAAAATGCTCATGTGACAAGAAGGCTTTTAATATAATATAATACAAAGAAATAGTGTAGCTTTCACCTAAAAATGGCAAGAATAGATAAGTAGTAAATACAAGATATCAAACTACTTTCAGAGAGATGAAGCTCTTTGTTAGGAAAAAAAACGGAACAGCTCAGGAGAGCGTACGCCTGGAGCATCCGTGTGGCTGTGCGGAGCTGCCGTCTCGTTGAACGGCTTCGGGAGACGTGAAGTAATTATCTCTGTTCTGCTACAGTGGTGACAACTATTCATCAGTTTATATTTCATGTGTCTGCATGAATATTTGTTCTATACGTATTAGTATGCTAATGGCAAACAGAATCGTGGATCATGGATTTATCTTTTAAGCTGTCTTAAACACAAAGATGACACTTGTCACTAAGTCTTCCTCTTCTTCAAATGGAAAAGAAAAGGGGGTTCATTCAGAAACACGTCCAGGGCTTGCTTTGGGTTATCGACTGGAAACACTTCCCTGCAGTAGTTTGGTTATGGCCACAGTAACGGACTCTGCCTACCTGTAATTTTCACAGCTGACTTGAAACAAATTCCTTAACCGAGCTCTTTTGCTATGAGGAGACACCATTGTTAATAACTCAGTATTTGGAAAATGTTTGTTTCTCGCAATATTAGATTATCAGGACTTGGAAATACGGTGTAAAAGCCTCAGTAGCAGCTTTCTGCCCTCTGAAGAGACACATCTCTTGATCCCCATCTGGGAGGAGCAGATCTCGTTTAGTAGCACCTTTCTCTGAATACGTTAGATTGAGACATTTATTCATATAATTCAAATAATTAAGAATAGATACTACTCTTCTGTTGCCCTGCTCTTAACAGCTGTGGAGTACAGTTATTTTAATTTATGTAGTTTAACTTGCCATATTTTTAGGGCCAGTTTTGCTCTCAATCTGTGAATCCATAAAAATGTCAGAGAACTTGGTTCGACCAGTTCAGATTCTTAAGTTAAACAAGGAGAAGGTTTCACGACTTTCAAAATGATGGAAACCATGTCTGTGTATCTGTGGAAATGTTTACATGTATACTTTCAAAATGTGTTTGTGTTATTTACATCTCTTTCGAAGCCAAATAGGGAAACTGGAAACATGCTATGGAATATAGCTTTGAGAAACTTAAAAGAAAAGTAGTTTTAAAAATAGAATTTGCCTGATATTAACAAACAGAAAATGGGATTTCTACCTAAATTTATTTGCTTTCATGTCTAAATATAAAAAATCTGTTTGGTGCATAGATATGCGTATGGATACTGGTTTTTGCAAGAATCGAAGTACAGTAAGTCAAGGCATTATATAGCCCCCAGATCCATAACATTACTGAATGGATGACTTCATCCGCTACTCTAATTGTGGAGCTGACGGTTGTTTTGTTTGTGACTACAGGGCAGCACAACTACCTGTGCGCGGGGAGAAACGATTGCATTATCGACAAAATCCGGAGGAAGAACTGCCCGGCGTGCCGCTACCGCAAGTGTCTGCAGGCCGGCATGAACCTCGAAGGTAATGCAGTGCTCAGACCCTTCTCGTTTCTCGGTCCTACACCATAAAGTTCGTGCTGCTTATGAAGCTAAAACAATTATTTGAGCAGCACCTTAATACGTTAAAAGTAAGTACTGCATTTTATGGCGTGTATGAGGATTTTAATGAAAAGCAAGATTTTTTTTACGCTGAGATCTCTCCTGCCCTTCCCTATCTGTATGCAACTGCTCTGTCTCTCAGTATGTTGAGCAGCAGTGAGTCATACGCACCAAGCAGGGTTATTTTTTATTGCTGTCAGCACACAGATCTGTTGCTGTTCCGCGGCGCGTGAGCAGCAGAGCTCCAGGGCTGCTGCTGCGGGACGGGCGGCACCTGCACGCCCCACAGGGCCCTGACCCGAAACCGCGCGGGGGCACAGCCCAGGCAGACCTGGGCTGCGAGGGGAGATCGCTTTTGTTCCTGCTGTGGTTTCTTCTTAAACGTCTGTCAGAATCTCCCTAGAAAAGACAGGTTAAAAAAAAAAATAAATAAATCTAAATGCACGCGTGCATAGTTGTTCTCTGCTACGTCCTGGGCGGTTTATGAGAAACCGAAGGACACATTGACTAGAGATTTAGCAGCGGTTGTAAAATGGCATAAAACATTTTTATTAGTGTCAGCTACGTTTTATGCTTGACATTTTTTTCCTTGAGCCGTAGAGGTTAATATAGTACTTACTAGCATGTTTATCTTGGTGATACTTGTATAATGAAAATTGTCAGATAAAATAAAAATGTCAAAAATGCGTTTGTCAGATACAAATGCAAACAGAGTTTCATTTCAGTCGGTGATATTATCCTTGGTAAAAGGCAAGTGGTGAGTCCTGTTAAAGAGGGAGGTGACGTGCGTATTGCAGTGCGCTCCAGGACGTGCTATTTGAGTTGCCTTTCTGCACCAAAGAAAATGAAAATCGAGCGACGTCTGATGCTTGCTGCTTTCCGCATGGAGATTGGAGCCCTTCCAGCTATAGTCTGCTTGCCTGAATTTTGGCACAGAGAATCCTGGAGAACAGGGACTTTTTGGAAGATGGATATTGTTATATAAGTTGTTGGAAAGGGAGGGGAAGCTTCTATGGCTGAGAGGAAAGAGAGATCTAGAAACTCAGCAACACAAAAATGGAAGAACCCAAACTAGTGTGAAATAGCAAAAAAACCCCACGAAAATGACAATTTATCGGACAGATCTGAACAGATGGTGAATCGATCGCACAGAAGGACTCACGGAAAAGAAAGCTGGAAGGCAGCATAAAGTGCAGAAGAGACAGAAAAAGTATTTCCTTAATCTTGGCTGGTTTAGAGTCACAGTTCAGGAATTACTGTTGTTTAAAAGATAATTAAATTGACGTACTTTTTAGACAGTAATGTCTTTTTGAAGAGTCCTCAGGTGTATCCTCAGTGCATAAATAATAGTTGTAAGCAAACCAGTTAATGAACAGCAAGAGAGCGAAATACCCTGGCCTGTCGTCCCAAGGCCCCTTTCACTCAGCCTTTAACTCTTGTGCTGAGACAACGCGGTTCCTTGTGCACTAGAACCGTGTTACTGATCGTTTTCGGTTCCAGTCTGGTCTGCCAGCAGTCACACCTTTGGCCCTGCTCATCACCCTTTTCTGGAACTTTCTCATTCCCGTTGCCTGTGGTTTTTCGTTAGTGAACTGGAGAAACATCAAACTATCAAGCTGTAGGTACCAGCGATTTATACAGTAATGATATTTTGTACTCTAGCCTTTATTTCTCTGAATTTTCATTTCCGCTTTCATCGTTAATTGACCCAAGGCACTCTTTGGCACTCCTCTTCTTTCGGATGTGTTTGAAAAAAAGATTTATTGTTAGGTTTTATGGCTGTAAAAAGCCATCTCGTAATTTTTTAGCCTTTTCAGTTGCATTTTATAGTTAAACTGTTGGCAATTAGTGGATTTTTTTTTCCTGTCGTCTTCATTTTGAATTTATTTCCATTTTCTGAGGGCTCTCTTGCTCTTTCTGGTCATATTCCTTGCCCTGTCTGTGTCTGCAGTGGGGTTGGTGTGATGAGTGTGAGGAGCGCGGGTCGTGGTCCCCACGTCTCGGGCAGCGTCTGGTCCCCCCGCGGTGCTGGGACCGTTTCGTGCCCAGTTTATCCGTCTGGATTCTCTTCTGTCATTTGCCCTAAGGAGCTGGCTTTAAATTTGTGGTATTTTTATATTTGAAAATAAATTGTGAAGAAATACATTATCTCAACCTTCTTTTTTTTATTAGTTACAACTATATAGCTTAAGTCCTAGTAGCACAGCCTAATAAAAATTCTTGCATAAAACATTGCCTTATCAGATGTACTTATTTTGACAATAATTTTACCAGACTTTCTGGGCTGGAAATACTCCATACCAGGTGTCTGCATTAAGCTGAAGGTATGTGCCTGTAGATTTAAGTCAAAAGTAGTTCGTTTGCTTTTGAGAACAAGGATAATGGGGCAAAAAATGCCAGAGTGTTGGAAAGATTTTGGAGCAGCCATTTCAAACTTTAGATGAGAATAACAAGGAGCCTTTGCTGCAAGGAAATAACTGTTGCTGTTCCCTCACGACAGTCTTGGCCAAAGTGGCCAGTGTGTAAGCCTTCGGGAAAATGCAATTTATACAAGGTCTATAGAGAATTTGCTATCTTGAGCAGTTTCTGAAGCCTCTGTCTGAACCAGTGGGAGGAACGAGGTCGGGAGGGGATTTTGTGTTGTAGAGCTACAGAATGGGGGCATTTCTGATTATTAAAGATTCTGAATAGGTCAGCAGAAACTTTGAATGTGAAACTACCCTACATGTTACTTTTATGTGCTATTGATTTAGCTCAGAAGTTCAGAACAGAAATCAATTAATGAATTGAGACCCAGGAAGAGAACTGGGTTGGCTCTGTCCGGGTGCAGTTGTGTGTTCGGTGCAGGAGACGCATCCAGGAGCCCAAAGCCGGGACGAGACTCCATTACTGACAATATCCTAATAAAACTGTTGCTCCAAATTTTTGTAGTTTGCAGTTAACGTCTCTGTGTGATGTTTTATTTATTTGGCCTGTGAGTTTTATGGTTTAATTACACAGCCATGATTTTATGTGCAAGAGAGCTGGCAAGAAAAAAATCTCCTCCTGCCCAGCGTTTTCAGAAAAATGTTTTCCCTGGCTCGAGAAATTGAGTAACTTCTTACTCATTAAATATATTTTTTCCTTAAATGTATTCTTTCCTTTCTTCTGTATACTTCTATACTTAGTGTTTTAAGGGACTTAGAAAGTGTGTGGTCCTGCCAATATTTCCAAACAGGTGTCGTGCTGTGACACGAGGTTTCGCTGAAATTTTTGCATGTGGCAGAATTTGTAGGATCAGGCCTTGTATTTGTATTACTGGCAGGCATTATTTGACATTTCGAAATGTTAACATAAAGGTGACTTTCATTAAAATGTAAAATAAACTCAGATAAGCTTAGTTAGAATTGAAATTATAGATTGATGAAAAAAAAGCTGTAAATGTTTCAGCCGCCTGACCTGCTGGCAGGAAGCAAAAGCGGCATTTCCTCCGTTACGCTTCTGCTGCCGTGCAGTCACTTTCCATTGTCTAACCTGTGACCTACCACCGCTTTCCTAGCTCGAAAAACCAAGAAGAAGATCAAGGGGCTGCAGCAGGCGGGCGCGCGGGACACGGCCGAGTCGCCGGGCAGCAAGAGCGTGGTCCCCGCGTCGCTGCCGCAGCTGACGCCCACGCTGGTGTCGCTGCTGGAGGTGATCGAGCCCGAGGTGCTGTACTCGGGCTACGACAGCACCCTGCCCGACTCCAGCTGGAGGATCCTCTCCACCCTCAACATGCTGGGGGGGCGGCAGGTCGTGGCCGCCGTCAAGTGGGCAAAGGCCATTCCAGGTAAGGTGCAGATGCGCTGCTTACCAAGTGCGGTCTTTTTGTTGTGCTAAAGTCTGTCTTTTTATTTGGGAGCCTTCAGAGCCTTTACAGGTGAAGTTTTAGTAATATCTGGGCTTATTTACTTCTGGAGTGGAAAAGCAGAAAAAAATACAGATGTAAACATGTATTTAGTGCTATTATAAATCAGATCATTTTAATTGAACCCTTTGACCATTGAGTGTTAAAATTTGTTTTGTTTTTGAACGCAGAGAACTATTTTTATTAGCTCTAGTTCCACCTCTTAGATAATGATTTCTTTTATTTTTATTATTATTTTTTAATTATTTTTATTATTATTATATTATTATTTTTAGCAGTGACGTTCTCTGGACTTTTATAGACTGGTGCTGCTGTCCTGGCTTGTCTGGGTCTGTGTTCATGGGTGGTTCTTTTTTTACTACCCCTCACCATACCTGTAGTTTTTTTCTCGACTGGGAATAAGCGTTTGAGTGTCTAGTCCCATAGTGCAAGTCAAGGTGTCCATTTTTTCCCAGGCTCTGTAGTTACACGATTGACGTGACTCACCTGGAGCAGGTGGAAGGTTTGTCGCTATTTTGGCTCCACACAGTTGGCGGTTCCCTTGCAGAAGTGATGTCGAATCTCAGCACTGGACATAACACATGGTGTGTCTTTGGGAGAGGCCAGGGCCAAAAAAACGCTGAAGATCTGTTTATTTCTGACCGAAGAGAGACTCGTGGTTTTCTCCCTTTCACTCCCAGTGAGCACCGTTAGCTACCTGTTTGCAGAAACCCCAGCAAAGCCGCCTCCTTGGTGCATGTGCCGCCCAAGAATAACATCACATAACAGGTCTGCCAAAAACAAAAAGCCTGACAGTGACATCTGTGAGTCATAATGGTGTCTCTTCTGAGGCAGGGGAAATAAATTAGCAGTAGGAAAGAATGACTAAACTCCAATACATACGTCCAGCAGAGCTGCGAGCAGAGATTTGCGCTCAGGGGTTTGTGCGGCGGGCGTTAGCGGGACGGGGTCCCTGTGCGCACGCTGTCCCCGCCGAGCCGGCCCCCGCCAGCGGCGTCGCAAACAGGAGCTTCAGTACCGTTTTTATACAACAGTTCTGTGTCCGCAGTCTCTTCTGAACAATTCCCCTAATTAGACAAACCCTTCGGGTTACAACATGTGCTCTTAATAAAAATGCCAATCTTCTCTTTAATAATTATATTAACAGTAATGATGCTTAGAATTTCTTATCTTCTTTTTTGGTTGCTAGAGTGGTTCTTCATGGGGGTTTAATGTGTATCCCCTTGGGGTTGTACACCGTCACGCACACAGTGTGCCAGCGCTGGTTGCCAAACCCTTTAGCTGGGATTTCAAAATAATCTTTTCCCGAGGAGGGTTTGAGCAAAGATTTCAAGGTTTAACCCAGTAAGGTTGAAATAACTTTGAAACACTTTGTTTGTATTTTAAAAGTAGTAAATAGTAGTTAGTGCTGTCTCCAAAGCCAGAAGCTTTTGTTGAAGTTATCAGACATACCAAGTTTTCTTATATATTAATTTACTGAACGCTGTCTGTTTAAACATCTGCGGGAAGCAGCACTGCAACGAGCTCTTTAGAGGTCAAACAGCTAATAAAATTATGAATAAAATCAACTTGAATTCAGACTTTAATGATTCGATGTGGCACAATACTCTCTTGCTGAATGTAGTTGGGATGTTACAGAACTAGTGTTGCAAATTAAAAGCTGCCTACATTTTAAGACTGTTTAAGGAACCAGTTTTCAGATTTCACACATTTTCTTGTTGTTTAATTGGTGCTATTCCTTCTACATATTCCTAGAAGATTAGAAGCAGTTAATGATGGTAACTCACGTGATACGTATTTTGTAAGTTCAGTGTACAATTGCTGTTGAATAAGAACAAAATCTGACATTAAACCATTTATTGTCTAGTAGACTGCTCTCTCAAAAACTCAGAAAATCCTGTTAAACATCAGGGTTGTCAACGCCCAGGGCTTTGTGTGCATGAGCTTTTGTACATGGGCTGCTGAGAATTTATTTTGCAATGTACAGATTCAAGCGTGAATATAATGTATAGTGCACAGTTCAAGAGTTACTCTTTCTGTTGCTCTTTTGCTTATTTTTGTATGTTATATATGTTTTGTATGGTTGACAGTTACACATTGAAACCAGCTCGAGGTTGAGTTACACCGTAGCTGTCTATTCAAACCTTTCACAGCTCTGCAAAGTCATATTGTCCAGAAGACGTAACTGGAGTCTTGTGGTTATAAATGTTTAATTTCTACATGTGCAAAATTTTGCATAGGCAAAGGATTCCTTATGGTGTCCTGAGTGTTTCAGTGTCACTTCAGTAGCTGGAAGATGGCATTGAAATTTTGCACCTCCCTTTTAAAGTGTGGGGTTTTTTGTCTACCAAGAACTTGCTCATAAGAAACCTCTTACTGTTCTAATTTCTTTTTTTCTTCCACCAAAAAACCTAATCTGAAGTACTTGGCTGAATCAGATGATTGTAATATGGCAAGAAATTTTGTTACTTCGGGTACAATCATCACAGTTACAGAAATTGTTATCAAATACACTTTTAAAAGCGGTAATCTACCTTGACAATACTGAAGTCGTACAGAAGATCAGCGTGGTCCTTTTCCAGCTTAGGGGAGTGTTCTTTTTTTTGCCACTAACACTGTCACGCCTCAATTTTCATTTTTCCAGGTTTCCGAAATTTGCATCTGGATGACCAAATGACCCTCCTGCAGTACTCGTGGATGTTCCTGATGGCCTTTGCTTTAGGCTGGAGATCATACAAACAGTCCAATGGAAACCTCCTGTGCTTTGCACCAGACCTGATCATTAACGAGTAAGTGAGACGTGGGTGGTGGTTGTGTGCTCGGGTGGTTCCAGACTCCGTGCAGCATTTTGGGATTTGCACTTGAAAGGTGAATCACAGGGCAGCAAATTCTTGCAGAGATCACTGATCAGTCTGTCATGTGCAACTTGGTTTTCTTTTAGCGGGTTGCTTAGAGTTTTTAAATAAGTCAAATGAAAGAAAGGTATTTTAGAGGTTAAGTGTATTTACATCACGAAGTTTTTGTGGGAGGTGTGTGTACTAAAATGTTCCATGTTGTGACTGTCCCTGCACCATTCATTATGATCATTCTATTAGAGCCAACACAGTTGAAGCTAAGAGTATAGCCGGTATGGAGAGAAAAGTCTGGCAGATTGCACAGCGTTCTGTGTGTGTGCTGTGTAAGGTGACAGTGTGGTCCTACCAGAGTGCGTGACCAGTTAAACATCTCCGTCCCAGCCTGATTAAACTCTGGCTAAAAAGACAAGATTGCACATGGGAAGACTTGACTGACTTTTGGTTTTTTGTTCAACTGTGTTATCAAGTTTCAAGAAAAGTTGAATTTACTGGAATATTTGGTCATCTTTTTTCTTGCACCATGACTTTGCTTGCAATGTTCAAATTCTGAATGAGTTGCTGAAAATGTTCTGTAAATCCTTGAGGTTGCTGGCCAGAGCCATTAAAAATCTAGTTTACCCATCTGCAGATTCCAATTAATTGGATGCTATTGCTGTGGATTTGGCATTCTTTTTTTTCATGAAATGGCCAAGTCCATTTGTTGGGACTAAAGCTAATACATACAGTCACACGGTGCCTTTGACACGTGCAATCACTGAACATTTTTAGCATCAGAATTTCACTGACAATAATTTGAAAAGTGATGCGAGTGTTATTCATGTCTCTGTTTTCCTGTCTCTAAAATGGAGGCAACAGTAATCCCTTTGGGCATGTTTTGAGACCCTAGTCTTAATATTTTTGTTCCCGTTGCACTTCAGTATCAAATCTCCCAAATTTCAGTTAAAAAAAAAAAAGTAATTCTTACATTTTCTATGAGATCAGCCATTTACATTTCAGATTACTTCTTTTTAATGAATATTTATTAACTTCATTTTTTCAATGTAAATATTTTCCCAGGCTTTTATAAACTGTAATCCTTTCTTTATAATAAATATTTTTTTAAAAAAAAGTTGAGGAGTAGATGAGGAAGGAGGGTCCACCTGTGTACTTACATTTATTAAGGTTCTTAGAATATGTCTCTGGAGTAAAATAATCTCCATGTGCTGGAATTGAAATAATTGATATTGTCACTAATAAGCATAATAATATCTAATTTGCTTTCAGTCAGAGGTCTCCTGCTGTTTTATCAGTGGGTCAAAACCACAGAGCTTTACAGCCAAGTTTGTACCGGTACTTCTCAAAATCCTGCAAGGGTGATCCTATTATACTAAATAATCATTTTCAAATTCATTCTAGTTACAGTTTTGGTACATAAATTGTTTATCAAAATGACATTTGTTTTCAATAAAGCATGTGGAACTGCAGTCTCTTCTCCAGTGTGCTACAGCTTCCCCGTAAAACTCTCTGGTCGTAACTTTTTATGTACCGCTCATCAATAAAATCCAGCCGCCTCCGCCTGAAACGTGACAAATCCTGAACAACACGTGAAACCACTGCGAGCGATGGGCAGCGGGGCTGGGATGTGGGGAACGACAAGAGACATAGGAAAAAAATGCACTTGGATTTTCATTATCGGATGTGTAACTTTATTTGACATAAGAACCAGATATTTTATAAACCTGGTAACCATTATAAAATAAATAGGTAAAGCAGCATCCTCTAAAAGTCCAAACAACTCAATTATTTGATAATTCTAAACCCAGTTTTAATATTAATAACTTTACAGTGAATTCTCTGGAATAATAGGAAAAGAGTGACTTTTCCTTATAAATTTTAAAGCTTGATTCCACTAAGTACAGTTACACATAGGTGGTACATGTGTAACAGAATGAGAACCTTCATTTTGCCTGTCTGAGAACCAGGGTCACGGTTATTTTTGCAGTTAACTGCAGCTGTCTGCATCAGATTTTTGGCTTCCTGCTGAGTAGTTTCAGATTTCTGCGTGCAGATAAGGAGGCATGAATTGTTCAAACTTGTAATTTTTGAGATCTGCAAATGACACTTCTCCAAGTCTGTTCTTCATGTGAACATTTTTCATTTGTAACTAAGAATTTGTTCTGACTTCATATCGATTAATTGCAGTTTCTAAGCATGTTTCAGTGGAGGGCTAGAACAGAATTACGTGTCTTTACCCCCACCTGTAAGAATACAGTAATTCCAGGAGCGCTGCCGTCTCTTCGAGCCACAGCCTTTACACTGACCATGTACTTGGTTTTCTTAAATGGGAGGATAAAGAATTTGAGGACTTGCCAAAAACTTGCAAGCTTCACCCGAGCTGAGCTCCCCGTGCAGACCTGCACCACTTCAGCCTTACAAAGTAGGGGTAACGTTCACAGAGATGGGTTTTCAATTCTGGTGGGTAGTTTGAGTGTACACATCAAACAAAATTGTATGTATCCCGTGATGCTATTAGCGATAAACACCTCACGGGGTATGTGGAATTACACATACTCAAATCTCAGGATGAATTTTTAAAATATTTTTAGCCTGCTTTTGACCCAAAAAATTCCTTTCATTTTACTTAATAACAATTAACCCTCAGAAGGGTCATAAGAAAAATACAGGTGGGATGTAAATCAGGTGAGGGTGCATGGCTGGGGCTGGGGGGACGGGCACAGCCCATCGCAGCAGAGCACACGGTGCCCTCCCCCCTGCTAGTGCCATGGGTACAGATAGCTGCAATTATTTCCATTTTAATTTTCTTTAGGTTTCATATGAGTTTCTAGAAACCATTTATTTTATTCAGTTTCTGGGCTTTAGAGACTTGTCCTCGTGTTTGGTACAACTCAGTGTTTTCAGCTTCAGGATGAGAAACTCTTTGGCTTCAAAGGCTTCTCCAAGCTTTGGTGATTTAAAGGGACACAACTGCAAAATATATGGTTTTTTTTAAGATTGAGTTCTTTATGGGGCTAATAAGACTTTCTCTAGTTCCATGTATCTGCTGGAGCATCTGAGCAACAGCAGTCTTTCCTGCATTTATCCCTCTCCAGCCCTGCCCAGTACTACTCTACGTAGTTACTACTTACAGCGATAGGGAGTTTCAAGATCCACGAGCTCATGTTGACGCTTTTCAGGCGAGTGTGTGTAACCGGGCTGCACATAAAGAACCCGTCTGACCCCTGAAGGAGTTTGTCATGCTACATTTTCAGCTGACAGATCCTTAGCATTTATAAATATCTCACCATGAATGCACAAAAAGCTTCCCAGAAATCAGTGGATTTGTTTTGCTTAGTGCTCAGGTAGCACTCGCTGGGGCAGCGCTGAATGCCACTATTCATTAGTACCATCGGAGATTCCGCCGTAATTGAATTTTCCGAGTATCATTGATGCAGTCTGTGGTGGGAAAGAGAATTAAACTCTGTTCGTCTTAAGTCTTGAGCTGGCAGTGTAGTTATTTGACCAGTCTTCTCCTAAAAACTGAATATTTATTGAATATTCCATTTTTATGTCTGTAGTCTTAGAATTTATTTGGAGGGGGAGGGAAGGAAAAAGTACATCGGCTCATGTATTTGAGTAGTGTTTATCACGTATTGGATATCCTAAGGTAATAAGTCTGATAGGGCTGGGTAGGGTGGATTATAATGTTGCTGTGATATGAAAATAAATTATTTCCTATAGCATTTGTTGACTGCTAGGAGGTTCACCATCCATCTCACGGGTTCTTTTCTGAGGTTGGTGGTTACAAGAGCAGAGGAAATCAGATACTTATAGAACAAGGTGGTTCAAATTGGATTTGATGTACAACCACTAAAGCAGTCTCTGCAGGGAGGGCAGCTCTCGGTCACGCTTTCCTTTTCTTTTTTTCTTTTTTTCTTCTTTTTTTTTCTGTTTTCTTTTTTTCTTTTTTTTTCCGAGGACTGCGATTTGCATAGCCTTGGTATTACCAAAAATCTGCATGTCTTCATACAGATTGTCAGAGTGGCGGTGATGATTGCATTTGCAGCAGATAGAAATAAACGACAGGCTGACCCATTTCCTAATGTTTATTTTAACCTTGTGCCCAGAAATGGTAATAGTTTTACATGAGGAAAACTGCTGAGCCCTGTCATAGAATGTGTTTAAATTACTCAATTTGAAGTGCGTAAAATGCCCTTTGATACAGCCCAGAGGGTTTAGGAGAAAATTTGCCAAATGGCCAAATAATGGCTTTGTGCCCAGTGTCCTGAGAAACACGCTACGGCTGAACATCTTACACTAGTTTTCCCTTATAACTTATACTGGGATTCAGTTTTGTGTGTGTCTTTGTTTAGATTATAATACGGAATAGGTGACGTCTTAGAAAAGGTGACACATCATTAACGAAAAGTTAATTGCTAGCATCACTGTAGAGACATTGTGTAGTCATCGCATTGGAAATGTACTGTTTTGCCTGTCTTTTTCTCTACAAAAGCTTACATGGAAAAGCATAAATCTCTCTTGCACTCTTCATAATTAATCTGTTCTCGTTTATTTCCCACCCAAAGCTGTAATCGTGCCGTATTCACGGTAACCAGCTGTAAAAGCACATGTAAAGGGGGTTGCTGCTTTAGCTGAGGTACTAAATAAAAGGAGGAGTTCCTGTCTTGGTGCAGAGATTCATTAAAATAGAAAAATAAAAGGGAAACAATTATAAATACATAATATTTGTCATTCTGATTCCAAGGAAGTGTGTTCCAAGATTTTCCTTTGGTTGTCTACATGTCTTTCCATTTATAATTAGAAACTTTATTATTACCATATAAAGGTAACAACATTTAATTGCAATACTAGACATCTTTCTAAGAACATAAAAGGAATATGAGAAGTATGAAGAAACTTTGAAAATTGAGAAGTTATAGCAAGTTGATGCAAATCACTAGTGAGCAAATATGTATTAAATTTAGGTGGACGTCTCAAAGATATTGAAAGAATTAGAGAAATCTCATGTCTTACTATAGTGTACCATCACGGTCCTTTATATGGACTAAATACTTTGGGACTGCCAGACTTCGAGAAGTTTGTCACACAGTGACTGAACTTGATTTTTATGTCGTTTGTGGACTGTCCTGCATTGTCTGTTGATAACAGAGCCTCGGTCAGGACGGGCTTGTCTCCAGCGCTGGGGTTTCACATGTCGTGCTGCTGTTGTAGCCCGTGTTTGTGCGTCCTGGGGAAGGTAATCGCCCCCAGGGCGTTCATGGGGAAAACCAAAGATGGTGTTCCTGACAGGCAGATCACGTACTAGCTTGTCATCTGCCTCTACAACCCCCACAGGTCTTGAAAACTTAGGTGTAGAATTTTTAGATAGCTAGACATGTAACTAATTTTTATATTCTTATTTCTTAGGCAGAGAATGAATCTACCCTGTATGTATGAACAATGCAAACACATGCTTATGGTTGCCCGAGAGCTATCGCGGCTTCAAGTCTCATATGAAGAGTATCTCTGCATGAAAACGTTGCTTCTCCTCTCTACAAGTAGGTGAATAGTTAAATACCTATGTGAACAATGTAAGTTTGACTTGCTGGTATTAATGAGTATGCACGTGTAGTTTAAAATTGTGTTTAGGTATCTGATAGCAAATAAAAGACAAATTGTTCTGCTTGGCACCTGATCATATAGAGTTAGTAAAGGAAGTTCTGCTTTTAACAGATACGAGACATTCATGCAAAGATATTATGGATTGTGTTCAAAACTTCCCAAGTCCAACAGAGGGGCCTAGCTCAAAATTGGAATTTAAAATTTTTCAAAAATATATAAATCACAAACTGGCTGGGGAGTTTAGGACCCAAAGAAACAGGCAAAGCTGTGACTCTGTGCCCATAACATACCTTAAAAAAACCCAAACAAACCACACGTGGAACAAACAAACAAAAAACGCCCAAACAAAAAAACAGCAACAAAACAAAACAAACCCACCACCTGTGAGGAAGTTCTGATCCAGTAAAGCAGTTTCTCCCCAAAAAATTTATCAAACTCCCCCCAGAACTTATTTAAAAATTGTTAAATACAACTATAGTTTTTTGCATTTGCATCTAAAAAGTATATGGTAGATTTACAATAGATATTGTGAGATAGATTTATCTAATATACCAAAGCTACTCTATCAAATATCTCATATACTACATGATGGTTTTTATGTGTTCACTAGAATATGCTGTAGTTAAAACAAGTCACAGCTTAGTGAAATTCTGTCGTCTGTACTGATTAACAACAAATAGTTTAAATATTTTAGTTCATTACACTGAGGGCTCAAATGTTCCTTATCTTTAATATTTCCAGTGAATGGCAGCATTAATTCTTATAAACAAATGAGGACTCGGTAGCTTTGTGCTTTCCAGGGGAAGGCAGGGGGCTGTGGCGAGCAGCGCGGCGATGCCGGTGCCGGGTTTGGGCACAGGCCGCGGCCACGGCGGCTGCTCCCGCCTGGCGGGACCGCGGCCCAGCCCAGCACGGGACAAGGGCTCTTTTCACAGGAAACTTTCGGCTCCACGCTGCCCTGGGCTTTGTAGGAACTTGAAACTGCCGATTTAAAGCAGTTTCTGAAACCTCTCCCGAAAATTCCTCAAGTGTTCTGGATGTGGTGTAGGCCAACTTTCCTTACAGCAATTGGAAATTTCCTTAAAGGAGTTTCCGTGGCAGAAATGGGGAAGAGACTTCACTCGTTGAATTAAGCCCATTCACAAGTGAGGTGTGGCAAGCATTGACATTAACCAGCAGAAGGCCTCTTTGTTGTATTTACAGCGAAAGACAATATATTTTCACGTTTCTTTTTGAGTACATACATTGTGTAAGTGGTGCATTGTGGAACTTCTGAAAATCGAATAGCTGAAATTTGTATAGTGGGTTAGTCCATGACCTGACAATTTTAATTTATGCTTATCGTGTTTCTGTGTAAGTTTGCCAAGAGAAGAGGAAGAAGAGGAGTAAAACAGGAGCGCCAGACACATAGCTCACACGTAGATGTAGCTCACAGACCTTTTCCATTTAAATTATTGAAGCAACAGTTGACATGTTGTCATCTCCCATGGAGATAAGGCAGATAAGATACTTCGCTCGGACATCTCACAGATGCTGACAGTGCAACATGTTTTTTTAAGGAAGGGATTGTCCCTTAGTGGGACAATTTCAGTCGGCTTTGCCTCAGGTCTCTCCTTTATCTTCAGCTCTTTCCATTTGCTTCACCAAGGCAATCAAAGGCTTCAAATCAAGCGTCTTAAAGACCACTGGAGTCCATATGCTCGATTTGTCCTGCTTTATTTACTAGTCCTTGGCCTCCAGAAGGACTGTCCCAGTAGGAGAATGTAGACACAGGGACTGAACATGGGTTTGAATCTGACTCAATACGGGCCTTGGTCGCCAGACCTTGCGTTTCCAACCCACAGCTGCTCGGCCGTCGCTGTCACGACATCCCACCTCTGTGCCAAGGAGCTCCGGCCTGCCTTGGGCAATTGGGTTGTTGTCCAGTCTCTGTCCTTGCCTTGCCTGGACACGTTATTTGATCCACATCAGGAGGGCTGGAACTAGGTGATATTTCGAGGTCCCTTCCGAGCCAAGCCGTCCTGTGATCCTGTCCTTGGTCTTCCTTGGCACACAGAATTTTTATGGAATCTTTCCAATGTCATGTTTCCCCAGACATTGAGGACACGGGAGCTCCAGCCCTGGTGGTTCTTCATCAAGGCACTTCCAGGCCTTTAGTGTTGTTGCCTCCATGGTCCGGTTCCCTTCGCTGTATTTCTCGTTAGTTACCTTTGGGGTTTTTTTAATTATTATTTTTATTTTGCCAGCAGTCCTATGCTAATTGTTTGGTGAGTCATCTGACTCCGTTTTTACTCTCTTCCCTTGTCTCTCTGCTGTCATTTCATTAAGTCCTTCTTTTTGTAACTACTGTAAGAGAACTTAAATAATGACACAATTCATAGATGTATAATGTCTTAAAGGTTCGTATCAATGTTACAGTTCCTAAGGAAGGCCTGAAGAGTCAATCTTTGTTTGAAGAGATCCGTATGACCTACATTAAAGAGCTGGGAAAGGCCATAGTGAAAAGAGAAGGGAACTCAAGCCAGAACTGGCAGCGATTTTATCAGCTGACTAAACTGTTGGACTCTATGCATGATGTAAGTTCTTAGACAAGTGCTGTAGACATTCCAGATAAATAAGTTTGGGGTTATGACAGTAATCTCCTTTGTCCTTTTTAAAATTTATTTAAAGGGATAACTGTGGGGGCATCGGGGGGCGCAGAGGAGGCAGTCATGCTCCCCTGCTGTCTAACCAAAGGTTTATTAAAAGAGGTGAATATGGTGCTTTCAGACTACTTTTGCAGTGGACTCCACAGCAATTAATTTTATAATTCATGTAATTTTCAGTGTCTTTAGTTTTTAAAAATCATGTTGCTTTAAAATGGAGGAACTCTGAAGTGTTAAATGTTTTTGCAGTAGTAGCAGAAGTGTGAGGTTTGAAATTGGTAGTATCTCAGAGCCAAACTGTTCAAGGATCTATGGAATTGTTTGAAATTGCATTAAAATAACGCATCAGTGCTATTTTTAGTATTAGTAGTGGTCCAGTTTTGCGAGGAATTTCAGAATTCAGGCTGTCTCCTTTCATAGTGTGTACTCTAAACTGTGCGTGCAGTCCAAAGCAGTCCAGGTGATGTTTAAGCTGGATAAGGCACGGGAAACTCTGACACCTCAAAATTAGTGTACCAAGCACCTGGAAAGATCCCATTGAGCTTCTCCATACATGTGTTTGTTATATGCTAGAATGGGAATTGGTACAAGACCCTGATTTGTAAAGACCCTGCACGATCTGTTCGCTTGTTTTGTATTAGAGTGCCATTTACAAGACTTCCTAATTCAGATGAGGATAACGGTGCACGTCTGGCCTGCGCTGCAAGTCGGGAAGAAGGAAGGATGGAGGTTAATAGTGTTTCTCCGTGTATTCGCCTGAAAGTAATTCTTTGCTTTTTCACTTGTAGGTGGTTGAAAATCTTCTGAGCTTTTGCTTCCAGACATTTTTGGATAAATCCATGAGTATTGAGTTCCCAGAAATGTTGGCAGAAATCATCAGCAATCAGATACCAAAATATTCAAATGGAAATATCAAGAAGCTCCTATTTCATCAGAAGTGACTGCCTTAATACAAAAGGGTTGCCTTAAGAAAACGTCAAATGATAGCTTTTTTTTTTGTAAAGAAAAAACCTACCAGACTTGTTAATTTTGTCCTTGCAGCGGTGTTTCTTTTGTAATTATGCACTACATGTGGTTTACAGAGGGCCAAGATTTAGGCTAGAGAAGCAGCGAATTTCTCACGTTTGGTAAATAGCTGGGGAGAAAGGAAAGGAAAATAAATCTCATTTGTCAGAAATTGTATCTCTCCCCTCGTGTAACATCCATGGATGCATCAAAACCACCAGTGACAAGGTCTGAGGCTGTGTTATGAACATTCTGCTAATTAATTTCTGCAGTTGGCTGGAGACAATTTTCTAGGCTCTTTTTTTTTTTTTTTTTTCGTAAAGTGTTTTGGATTTTTTTTTTAAAGTTAAGGTAGCATTTTGGTTTATGCATGTAACCTGAAGAAAGTTTACAAGTGTATATCAGAAAAGGGAAGTTGTGCCTTTTATAGCTATTACTGTCTGGTTTTAGCAATTTCCTTTATATACCGTGAACTCGGCTTGTTCATTTTTTCTTACATAATTTTTTTGTAATACTTCAAGATGCCTATTGTACAGCTGGTTTTTTAAGGTGGGGCAGCTCGTAGCTTTCCTAAATGACCTCTAGACATTAATCCTCGAGTATATTCGTGTGAAAATGGGTTGGGCTTTTCTAACCTAATAGCTTTCAACTGTCAAAGTGACCATGAAAATCTGGCATTTTTTAAGGGCCAGGGTGGGTGGGAGAAAATCTAATTTAAATCTAATTTAAATAGACGCGAGTGAAACAAATACTTTTGGTATATGTGCAAAAGTGTTGGATATGCAGATTCATAGAAAATTAACCCAGTCCTAACTGGATGTAAATGAGCAGGTTATTTTATATATTGAAAAAAAAAAAGCGCCTGATTTTTGCATATAATGTAACAGCCATAGCTATAAGAGTCATGGGCTGCATTGATGCCAAGAAGATCAGTCCTGACTGCCCATCAGGAAATTTTCAGGAAAATATGCATAGCTTAAGAAAAGTTTACTTCTGTGTGGAGAAACTCACATTTTCTATACACTTAAATCTACCATTGTACGAGTATCTATGGCAAACCACCACTTGACTCAAGAGGCAGACGTGGAGTGATGCCCCGCGGTTGGTTTTGTTCTGTTTCTTGTGCCGATTCTAGAAGCCCTTCCTGCGGCGCAGCCGGCGGAGCGGACTCTGGAGACCCAGACTCCAAACTCCCGCGTTTTTGACCCATTTTCACATCCCCACCCGTCGCCCACGGCTTCGCCCTCTTTCCTGGGGAGCAGGAAAGCTCCGCTGCTGGTGTCGTGGTCTTGGAGTCGTCAGTCGACCTTTCTGTCTTTGTGAGGCTGCATCCCCCACACCCACCGACTAGCGTGCCATAAAACCCCCATAGGTCTTGTGGATTTCTCCTTGTTGCCATTGATAACTATATTTTAAAAGGTTTAGAAGCTGTAGTAGCCTTTTCTACGTGCACCTTAACAATTTTCTGTATCTCGAAATTTAAATATTTACTAAGCCACTCTAAAATTTGATTTTTACTCAAAGTGGCCAGATTATTTGTGTAATAGAAATGAGAAAGATCATCTGATAAAATACAAAACCTAATATATTTTTATATTTAGTTATAGTTTCAAATATGTATAATCGGTATATTCGTGGTCAGAGAAAAGAAGGGAAGGGCTACTGCAGCTTTAAAAGCAATTTATTAAATGATTGTAAAATAGCTTGTATAGTGTATAATAAGGATGATTTTTAGATGACAGATTGCTTTATCATGATACATGTAATTATATTTTTTGTAGGGGTCACAAATATGCTGAATGGTAACCCGTACCCGCTGTGGTTTGTCTGGAGGTAGCACTGAGGGCATCGGTGTTCAGTATCCAAAGAAGTTCTCTGTGTAGAAAGGAAAACCTGTGTTCAGTGGATGGTTTGGGGGTTGATTTTATGTTTATCAAATCACTGTGTAGAAGCTCACGTCGGAGCTTGGCTGGAGCGCTCCTGTCCCTGTGGTTGGGTACCGGTCACGGTCCGTTGCTGAATCCGACCGCCGCTGCACCGATGTGACGTACGCGCGTGCATGCAGCCAGCTCTGAGCACCGGGGTAATTTCATATACAGCCTCACTGCCGCAACAGAACAGCTCGAAGAATTTGGCAATAATCCGCATACAGGTACCAGCAATATGTAAATAGAGAGCATAGGTTGTTCACAATACACTAGTACATTTCTGTTGTTCAGCAAAAGCTTGTTTCCAAGTGAAATAGGAAACTAAATTTTCATCCTTTCTTAAATCTCTTTTTGAATGTTATATCTATTAAAAACAAAGATACTATATTCAGTACTTTGGAGTAAAACATCATCTTTAATAAAAAAAATAATAATTCTCTTCTCTTTGAATGATCTGTAAAGAATATGTGCATTTTGTAGCGGTGAAGGTAAAGTTCAGTATTTTAATTATGACTTTCAGCCCAACACAATGGAAATATTCAGATGCCCCGTTTGAGGTGCAGATAGGAGGTTGTCTGCTTGGGTTCAGGTGGGCTCTGCAGTTCACAGGAAAACTCTTCTTGCTGTAGAGAATGTCTTGAAAACCTGCATCCCCAGATCCCTCAGTTAATGCTCATGTGAAGGAGCGCGTGTGTGTGCGCGCAGACGTTTGTGGATACGCAAAGATACAAAACTTTTATTTTTTTTGCCAGCAGGAAAGTAACCACAGTGAACAAGCGATCACCCTGAGAGCTGATAACGTAGGAGAAGAGGCTCTGCCCCCTTTTTGTCTGTGTGCCTGTATATTCAGTTTTAGTTTATGGGTTTAAGGAAAAAAAAAAAAGGAGACTGTGATGTTGGCAGAAAGCGATTGTCAAAGCGATTGTCCCGTACGTGCCGTTGAGTCTGAGCGTCCCCAGCGCCGTGTCGCTGTGTGCAGCGAGGAGCCGTGCCCGTGCCCGTGCCCGTGCAGCAGCTCCGGGCACCGCAGCGAGAGCCCGACCGGGTCCCTTAGTGCCTTATCACAAAGTGCACGAGTCCGCGGGGGCCGGGGCAGCTCCGACCCCCGGCCGGGGTGGCCTTAGCGGGGCGGGGGCGGGACAGCCCCCCCGTTCACAGAAAAAAGGCAGAAAACTGGAGGAAGTGCCTGGATGAGCGTCAGCGAAATCCCGATTCCTGGAGTTGCGCGAGTGAGGGCGGGAGGGTCGGGCCCGCAGGGAGGTTGTTCGGGGCTGTGTCGCGGCCCAGGTGAGCTCTGTCCTCGCTCCGCTCGGGGCTGCGGAGCCGGCGGGGTCACGTAGGAAAGGGTTTTGGAGCCTCTTCCCGCAGCGAGAGGCTCCCGTGTCCCAGGAACGGCTGTTGTGTATGAAAATATCCCCACCTCCAACTAACTCACGTAACAGCATAGAGTCAACGCTGTGTCATTATTCTATTTTGTATATTAAACGAAGGGTATATACTGGCGACAAATCCTATATCATACCGCTGTATGGCATTATTAAAAAAAAAAAAAAATCATTATTTTTATCACAGTAATTTTAGCATAAAGAAAATTAAACCAGTGACTCCTGTTTAAAAATAAAAGTTGTAGTTTTTTATTCATGCTGAATAATTCTGTAGTAACAAGTCTGTAGTTTTCACCTACTCAGTGAAATGTTGGACTGTAAAAGCTTGTGTGGAGTTGTTGAACATTTATTTTTTCATTTAAATTTGCTGTTCTGGTAATACAAAGCCACACATTTGTACAGAAGTTGCAGTAAATGTGAGCCATTTACAGCAATGCCGAATAATGGACAGAAACCATATAATAAAATTCTGTTTTTTTCATTAAATGGCTCCAAAACGCTTTTGTAGAGTTTTTGCTGTGTGCCTGGAAAAGATTGGTTCTGACAACTGAGTCAGTTAATTTATGTTGTTTTCATTATTCACCTCATATGCAAAAATTATTTATACTAAAGCAAATTATTGCTGCGGTAGTTCTAGAGTGAGAGAATTTCTTATAATTCATTTCAGATTAGTAATTTAATTGGAAATCATTACTTGTGTTTCCCGCACCTTGCTGGATTTGCCATTGCATCCATAACATCCATTTTCTGGGGTATGAACCACAGTTTTCTAATCAAACCGAACGCAGGTGTGCGCATCTGAGCAAACTGACTTGTGCACACATCAAATAGGCGTCAGCACAATTAAACCAAGAAAAACATCATGAAGTGTAAAGGAAAAGAATTCATCTAAAATTCATTTTGTTATTGCAATGTTTCTTAACCATTTGATACTTGTCAGAAGGTCGATTACAAACTTCTTACCAGGGCAGGTACCAGATGCCAAAAAGTTAATGATGGAAGGAAAACAAAGTGTAATAGAAACACTGGGGAGGCGGCGAGGGCAGAAACGGGGCTGGGACGGGTGAACCTGCCCCGGGACCTGCGGGACCAGCTCAGGGTTGATCCGAGAGTGTGGAAAAGTAGCTCCCAGGTTGGCCGCGGTGAGAAGCGCCCATGCTGGCCGCGGTGAGAAGTGCCCGTGTTGGCCGCGGTGAGAAGTGCCCGTGTTGGCCGCGGTGAGAAGCGCCCATGCTGGCCGCGGTGAGAAGCGCCCGTGTTGGCCGCGGTGAGAAGCGCCCGTGCTGGCCGTGGTGAGAAGCGCCCGTGCTGGCCGCGGTGAGAAGCGCCCGTGTTGGCCGCGGTGAGAAGCGCCCGTGCTGGCCGCGGGCGGGCGGTGGAGACCCCACGGCTGCTGCTTCAGAGAGTCTCGCAGCCCCAGAACAAAAAAACTGCCACAAAATTCCTTTCCTGCCATGTGACTATTTGAGTTTTTAAAAAGCAAAATGTCTTCAAACCACCAGTAAATCCAACTGCTGATTTTTTTCCTTAATGCAGTTCGTGCCTTTACCCCCATTGAATAGCAGTGTGAGATCCGTGCTGTAATAAAATCTCGTTTAAGAGCAACATAAAATGCCAACTTCCCAGCAGGGAACGATTTCTTTGAATTGTTTGCAATTAGAACAAAGGCTTACATGAAGATCACTTTGGTGCTTTCCAAGCTAGGTGGCTGCAGATGGGGGTCAGAGGCAAGACAAGAACAGGATTTATGATAACTACATTAATTCGTGCAACAACTGCGCAAAGATGCTCCAAGAAGATCCATAACCCAAGATGACAGAACTGCTTTGTGGCTGCAGTACCAGCTCAGGGCCTCCAACACAGGGATGGCAGAGCGCAGTTACTAACACATTCCACCCCAACCCGCAGTTCTACTGCAGTGACAGCATCTTTTTTTACACCAACAGCCCCTGTGACCCCAGCGGTGCGGACCCGGAGCCCGGTTCGCTGTCTCGGGGTTCAGTGGGGGGCTGAGCAGCTCGCCCCAATTCCCACCGGGTTCTGAATCGCTTGCTTGGGCTCTGTCTTCATCTTCAGGAAAACTAGAGGAAACCCAGCATGAGATTGAAATTTGTGGGGGGTTTTTTGTGTTTTGTTCACACTATCCCAATTAAATGATAGAGTTTCAGAATGGTTTGGAAAAGATGCCATTAAATGCCATTTTTACAGTCCTGTCATTTAAGATTTCCCAGCTCGAGTGCTCTCGTGTTTGCCTCTGGGACAGCCCACAACGTGCTGGTTTCTCCGGCTGGTCCCCTCGCCCTGTCCTCCCCTTAGTCCCACCTTGGCCACACACTAAACCCAGCCCAGGAGCAGGACCCGGCCCCGGCCCCGCGCGCGGGCGCAGCAGAGACCTCGCTCGAGCAGCTTCAGGGGCCTTTCGTTTCCTTAACGAGATTGCTGATGATTTCATTTATTGATGGACTTGAAAATATTTTATATAGGACATGCACATTTCAAAACAAAAAAGTGTAAATATGCAGCTTGTCCAGGTGTGGCTGGGGGGCAGTAACTAGAGAAACCCTCTAAAGCGGGGGGGTGAAAGTTCATTCAGCTCAAATGCCCGACCCACGGCCAGCCCAGGAAAACCTGCGCTGAATCCGGCCAGGAGCAGCGGTCGTGGCGGTAAATATTCAATGCATCATAAGCTCGGCACAGCGCCCAAGTGTGATCGAGGATATTCTCTGAGGTCACAACAGGCAATTTTAAGTTTAAAAAATAACAAGTAAGTGGAATCCTTCTAATTATAGGCTCTGTTGACTCAAGATCAGACCACACGAAAAGATGGAGGGGAAACTGCTGATGCAGCATCTAATACGGCCACTAATTGCGTTGCTAATGCAGCAGGACATGGGTTGTACTTTCTGCTTGATGTGATACACACCAAAAAAGTGGCCGGTTGTGCCCAATAAAGGGCTGTGGGCAAGGCCGGCCGCTGCTGTCGGTGGAGGAGCCGGGGGGACTTGGATCCCGTCCCAACGCAGCGTCTGCTCCGCGCCAGCTCACAGCATCCACGCTTGCTTTTTTTTTCTTATTTTATTTTCCTAACGCTTGCTGGGAGGTTTTTGGTTTTGGCTCGAGCGGGATGTTTCTTTGTTTTGAGAAGAATGAGCGCGAGCGGGCTCGGCAGCGGCTGCCCGGGCTCGTCGCCCCCGGCCGGGCTCTGCCCCACAGCCGGCCCCGTGGCCCCCGGGGGATCCGGCTCCAGGGCCAGCAGCACCCGCTGGGCAGCATCTCCCGTGACAGCCGCCCGTGCTGGGGACACCGGGGAGCAGGACCGGCTCAGCCCCCCAGTGCCCCTGTGCGGGGGAAATGCCCCAGGGCATCATTTCTAACCTCGTCAAGACTTTTTTCTTCTCCTTTCTTTTCTTTTTTCCTCCATCCTTCCTTTTTCCTCCGTTCCCACCATCTTTTTATTCTCTCCTTGTCCACGGAGCAGGCCAGGTTGCATCCAACACCTCCCATGGGCACGCAGCAGCTGCCCCGGCGCTTTTCCTCGAGTCGGGACAGCTCAGGGATAACAGCGACGAGCGGATGGAGCCTGGGGGGGACACGGACAGAGTCAGGCTGAGTGCTGGGCAGGCACACGGCTTCCACACACACACGTGCGTGCATACTTAGATCTTGCTGGTTTTCCCTCCGTCGTCATTGCTACGTGTGTATTTATCCCGTGACTGTGCCCACCCGCCCTGCCCCACGTCCCCGCAGCAGCGAGCGGGGCCGGAGCCGCAGCTGCACACACGTGTGCGCGAACCCCAGCGCTTGCAAGGGGAGGAGGGGGGGAAATAAAGGAAAAACAAACGCTGGCCTGAGGCACCATGAATTGAATCCCAGTAGTTATGAATAATGCAGAAAAATCCAGCAGAGCATTAACCAGGCGGAACGACAGCGAGGACAGAGGGGCTGTTTCACGGGAGGTGTCGAGCTGCTCCTCCCTGGGGACAGGACCAGGTACCAGCAACATCTGTGCGCGGGTCGCACCCCAGCCACTTGCTGCTCACACTGTACAGCGCGAGCTCCTGCTTCCTCCGTGCGTGTAAAATAGTTATTACTAAAGAATAATATGGACATCTTAAAGCTTTACGCAGCCTAAGTGCAGGGTACGTTACATCCGTCTCAGCAGCAGAACTCTCCGCAGGGGTCAGGTTCGGTGGTCGGTCCCTGCGTGTCCCCACAGCCCCATCACAGCCGGCGCTCGCTGCACCGCGGCTGCCGGGATTTGCTGAGCATAATGGGGCTGAAAATCTCAAAGCTGTTGGTCTAAATATATCATTGTTGCTGGGGAAATAAATAACAAACAGAGGAGCGATTATAATCTTGTGGTTTAATTGGTTCTCCTTATTGTGGCTGGAGGGCTGGCCCCGGGTGTTGCAGAGGAGGTGCAGGCGGGTCAGGTACCAGACCAACACAAAGCAAGGGCTATTTAGCAAAGAAAACAACCAACTCCAGATTTAAATAAATAAAGAAATAAATAAGAACAAGAATAAAAGAATAAGAGTAAGAATAAGAATATACAGTAAAATGAAAATAATAAAATAAAATAAAATAATGCAGGTGCAAGCCAGAAAATGCACATGCATTTCCCAGTCCCAGAAATAATTATTATAGCCTATGACTGCAGCAAAACGAATAAGCTCTAAACGGCAGGTGCAGAACTGACCGAAGCAGCACGGCTGGTTCCATCCCCACAGCTCCCACTGACCCCGGCCCCGTCGGAGCCATCCTCGGCACAGCCCGGCCCTGCCCGCGCCGGAGTTCTCCCCCCGGAGCAACTTGTAGGTAAACAACAGTAGGATACGCTTGTTTGCACAAGAGCTGCTCTAACAGCAGCTGGAAATACCAATCCAACCCCAACCCCACGAGCACTCGCTGCAGCAGCAGGTCGGGCGGGCAAAACCAGCCCGGAGGGTGACGGGGCCGTCCCAGCAGCCAGAAATAGGAACTGGTGCTCACACAAGGCTCCAGCGGTTCGCCTTCAAACCCCGCTTCCCACAACGAGTTTTGCACCAAGGTAATGTTTTCTCTTTGGTTACCAGGAGCCCTTGCTTCTAGTTGTATTTTGCCACTTTCTGAGCCTGCCGCAGCCGTCCCCAGGCACGTGAGAGTACCCGGGCTGGGCGATGCGAAGGGGCTGACGGCTCCGGCACAGGTGGCGGTGCCGGACACCCCTGAATACCTGAACGAGATGTCAGCAGAAATAAACTCCGGGGTTAAAAGCGATGGGAGCGAAGGGGCAGGTCGGGCACTGCCCCCGTGCCACAAAGACGCTCCCCGCAGAGGCTCTGCCCGCGCCACCACTCACATTTCAGCCACTGGGGGCTCATCCACGGTGCCTTTTTCATTACCCATTGCTTCTCCTCTATTCCTAACTCACAGGTGGTTGCTAATGAAAGCTCTGATCAATTTGCAGATGTTTAATTAGCTAATTGGCTGGGGTAACCGGCTTGCCTGGGTGTAAAGCTGGGAAGGGGGAGCAGCAGGCGGGATGTGATGCTCTTGCCGAGCTGGGGGGGTCCCAGGGCCACAGAAATCTCCATATGGAAACGGGTTTATCTAAACTCCACCGCTGCTCCCACATCTTCCCTGCCTTCCCCGTCTAATTTGAGCCCTGTGCAGATTTCCGGGGTACCCGGCTGCCGGGGCTTTTTTTCCCCTTCCTGAGTGCGTCAGTGAGTTTTAGAGCACAGGTGTGATTTTCTAGACCCTTTTGTCTGAGGTTTAGAAGCAAGAATAAGCTTCATTAACAGAAGGGAGGATTTATCATAAGTAATAGCTAGGTGCTACCTTGTGAGCCGCCAAACAGTTGTGCTAAATTACAGGCTGCTTTGCCGTGCTTGTCTCCAAACAATCAGCTCCTCACCCAGAGAACAGAACTTTAAATGGCTATTTCTTAAAAAAAACCCTTGCTTTTAATCATTATTTCCCAAAAGCTAAAAATCAGAATTAGCCCAAATGTACAAACTATAATTGCTTTGAGCTTTCTGCTTCATTAGAATAATTAAAATACCATGCACTTGCTAAGCAGAACATGTCCCCTCAGCACTGGGCTTGCCTTTTTTTTTTTTTTTTATGCATAGGTAACGTTCATCTGCTACAGCAGAGGAAAAAAAAGAGAAAAAAAAAAAAAAAGGGAGGGAAAAAGGGGGGAAAAAGCTGCTCCCGGCCCAGGTGCCGCGGGGCAGCCGCCTGCAGCAGCCCCGCTGCGGGGGCCCGGCCAAGGGCCGGCGCTCTGGGGGGACGGGGCCCCGCTCCTGCCCAACGAGGCTCGTGAAACGGCCCCAGAGACGCCGAGCAAATGCCTTCCTGGCCAGTGGAAAAAAACCTCCGTGTAATCAAGCCTGCGCCTGCTTCCAGGGAAATAAAGCTTCCTTGTTTTGAGTAGAAACGCGGGTTTGCTTTCCTGCCGCTATCTGCTCCCGTGCCTGCTGCATGGCAGGCGCAGCCGCTCCAGCCGGCCCTGCCGGGAGGGTATTTCTGTGCGCTGTATTTTATTACCAAGTGCTATTCCAGGCTGGCCATGATTTAGTGCGCACGGCTCCAGAGCGCACTGGAATCACGAGTTTTGTGCTATTTCAATCATTTCTGGAGACGACGCTGCACTCCGATGAGCAGCGGGACGGGGTCGGACGGGCAGCGCGGGGCTGGGACCCGGCGGGGACAGGGGGACGGGGCCGACCCTGACGGGGGCAAAGGGGCTTCGGGGGCGCTGACAAACGGCTCATTTGCCCTTTCAGGACTACACGCTTGAAGGCTAAAAAGAATAGACATGACGTTGCTATAGGAAAGCTGTCTCACCGCAAAACTGCGAAGAAGGAAAGAGCCTTTCCGAGAGTGTCGAGACAAGAAAATCAAGGTTTGGGGAGGGTGTTTTTCCTTATTGCTCTCTCCTTGTGAAGCAGTAGCTGTAAGCCATGCAGCTTTCCAAAGCCTGCCTGCTGCTGGGGTGAAGTTGTGCATCTACCCATGAAAAACCCTTTCCACGAGCCCTTCCTCGCTGCACCTCCTGTGAGCTTGTGCTTTTTTGAGTCCTAATGCCAAATGAAATCTGCTGAAAAGTAATCCGAAATAAAGCGATGTCGGGATGCAGCTCCCCGTGCCTGAGCATCACCTGTGGCCCCAGCACTTCTCGGCGCCGACCATGGCCAGAAATAAAGGAAAGGCTCTTAGCGGCACTGGGGGACTTCATTATTGCTTGAAGCCGCTTGGATTTGTGCTGTGAAAACTCTGCAATAAATCAGAATAACTCTTCGGTACTGAGCAGAGCCTTCGGCTGGCTCTGGGGCACCGAGCCGTGGGGGCGCTGAGGCTCCGCCGAGCATCGCCCACCCCTCACTGCCCCCGCTGCTGCGCCACCGGCACAAGCGGAACTAAACCAAGCGATACCCTTCTTCCAGGGACAATTCCAGTGCTTCAACAGCAATTTACACAACAAAGTGGTAGCAGGGCCTGAAATCACTATGATGTATGTCAGGATCAGAGTGCAGCCCGCTCCCCAAAGTGAAGTTGTTTGTCTGGCCGTGTCCCGGTGCAGACGGACACGCTGCTGGGTACGTACCTGTGTGCTCACAGCCAGAGAACGCTCGCACAGGAAGGTCCCATCCCTCCGGGCCCCGACGATTTGATACTCGGTCACAGCATCTTCATCCAGCATAGGACGGCCGCTCCATCTAAGCCTGCCGTAAGCAGAGCCGGGACCAGCAGGAGCCCGGCTGCAGCTGGAAGCATCAGTGCTGAGGATACGGCACCGACATTCCCGCGTCTCTGCGGCGACCCGGCACTGCCCACGGCCACGGAGCGCGGCTGTGAACACTGCGATGGGCTGGGCTGCTGCTCGGGCCACGGAACTCCGGAGGAGCCTTCTCCAGACAAGACACTTACCAGGAGGATGTTCTGTCTGACTGCAGAGACAGATGGCAATCTGAAAAACCCATGGCTAGAGTCTGAAATTGTTGCTCTTAGTAATGGCCTGCTTGAAAAAGAAACAGCCAAGCCAACCCAAAGCCATGAAAACATCCCAAACCCAACCCAACCCAACCCAAACCCATCCCAATACCAATTCAAATCCAAACCAACCAAACCCAACCCATCCCAACCCCAACCCAAGCCCAACCCCAACCTATCCCAATACCAATCCAATTCAAACCCAAACTAACCAAACCCAACCTATCCCAATACCAATCCAATTCAAACCCAATCCAACCAAACCCAACCCAACTCCAACCTATCCCAATATCAGTCCAATTCAAACCCAAACTAACCAAACCCAACCTATGCCAATCCCAATCCCATCCAAACCCAACCCAACCCGTCCCAACCCCAACCCAAGCCCCCACGCGGGCGCCGGGAGGGCTGGCAGGAGCACTGGCAGCAGCCTGGCTGCTCCCAAACCACCTGAGGTGCTTCGTGTCCTGCTGCAGAACCCCGTGACACCAGCCAAGGGACATGGGCCAGCAGCAGGACCACGGGCCCGTGGGAGCCTCCGAAATGCCACGTGTGTGTGTCCGCGGGGCGGTGCGGACGGTGGCCTGGCCATGGCCGAGCCCTGGGACTCGACTGCCCGCACAGCAGGACTGCACCCTGAGGCTTGTCTGACACCTGTCAACAGATATTATTGCACCGGGTCTTTTTGTTTTCTTTGTTCAATGCCTAAAATGATAAAGGCCAGCAAATACAGGAGAGACTTACCACAAGTCTGACTGTCCCTGCTTTCTTATATATTTGACTCATGACTTTAATATTAAGTATCAAATGCCATGTCAAGGTCGTTTAAGCCAATATTTTCTATCTTTAATTTCTCTTGGAATTAACCAATGTTTACTCCAGTATTACAGCTGGCCCAAAATGGGAACATTTAGGAGGTGTTTCTGCCAAATTTTTCTTTTTGGAAAGTTTTAATTAAAAAAAAAAAAATATATATTCCACTAGCTCTCCTGTAAGAGCAATAACTTCTGCTTCTACGTTATTTTCCTTTCCTCCAGAAGACATCTTGTAAATACGTTTGTGTGGGAGTTTTGTTCCCAATTACTCTCTAGGTAGTATATCCAAAAGCTCCCGAGTGCCTAGGAAAAGGAATTTACTCCTCTCTCAGAATCACTTGAGCATCTGAAGAGCCAAAGGGGTCCCTGCACAGGACGGTTTAGTGGGGACAGGGACCGGCAGCAGCCTGGGCTGTGGCTCTGCAGCCTCGCTGAAGGGGTCCCTGAGTACAGTATCCCCCCAATACGCCTTTTAAGGTGTTTCTGATGTGTTTGAAATTCCCCTTTGTCCATCGTACGGCTTCTCTTCAGAGGCCGAGTCACGTTTGGGACAGGTGGCCGTGCTGGGAACGGCGCCTGACGGCAGCGTCCCACGGAGGAGAAGGGTCCCGATGGACAAGCAGCTCGGGATGGGACAGTCCCAGACACAACCAAATAGTGTTGATGGATGAATTAAGCCCTTTTTTTGTTGGTTTTTTGGTTTTTTTTTTGATCCTTTCCATTAGTTCTCCCCATCCCGCTCCTACACCGAGCTGTGCCGGTGCCTCACTGTTACCTCCAAGGAGGAACACGAACCAGCAACTCGCCAGCAAAACTCCGGCTTTCTCCCTGCAAACCCCCCAGCCCTCGCCGTCCCGCACCGCAAACCAGCTTCGCCCCAGCCGGGGCAGCAGCAGCGGGGACGCGCCTGGTGTGTCCCCAGGGCCGGCGTGTCCCTCATGGAGCCGTCACAGCCCCAGGAGATGAGCTGCACCGCGCCCGCCCCAGGAATCAGGGAAAAAAAAGATCCATTTTTCCTTTTTTTTTTTTTTTTTCCCCAAGACAGAAGTCCAGGAAGTTTAATAACTGTGAAGGAAACGTAAAAGGTCTGAAATTTCAGTTTCCCTTATTTCTGCATGACACCACGGAGCGAACAAGAGGCATCCCCGGGCCCGGAGGGCGGCTGTGGGTGCGAATGTGTCTGCAAACACTTTTCTGCAACCGCTTTCAAATGTCCTTTGCTTCTCTCGTTATAAGTCTTCTAAAAATATCAAATATAGATCTTTCCCTCATAATATTTTAAGATACTCTATACATTAATTCTTTCAAAAATAAAAAGTGACACATACAGCAATCCAGTCACTCAGAGTCTTTAAAATTATTACAAAAGGACACAACATCCATCCCCCAGCAGCTTGCGACAGCCTCACTTGTGCACAACAGTCTCTGCCAACAGGTTGGCAATTCTTTCATGATTTTCTATTACGAAATATAATCACCCCAGCTCTTGACGTGCCACCCGGCCAGCCCGGCCCCGCAGTCACGCAGGGCTCCTTCTCCCACCCTCCCCCTTAAAAATGATGCAAAATGGCGAGGGATTTGCAAACTCGCTCTGCCAACCTCTCGGCGCGTGTCCACGGAGGCAGGAGCGTCCTCGCCAGAGCCGGAACCGAGGGGTGGGGGACCCGAAGGCGCATCCTTTGTTTTCTGTAGACTGTAGGTTGGCCACACCAACAATAAATGTCCTGTGACTATGGAAATAATTTATCTTGCACTGCACAGACTTGGCACGGACAGACTACACGCCAGGCTTCAAGCAAGGAGACCACCTAAAAAGCAACGGTGGGGAGGGCAAACACATCTCCAAAATGGCACATCAGCAGCCTGGGCATTCGCGAAAGCACGGACGTCTGTGCGATGTGCATTGGAAAGTGGAGATACAAAACAGCCGGTCACACAAAAGGAGCGGTATCAATCCGGAGCTGTGTCGTGCCCTCCAGGGAGGAAACGCAGGCTTCACGGATCACAGATGTTTACCTTGCAAAAATCTAAATCTTAAAAAAAAAAAAAAAAGTTTGAGAGATTTGGTCCAAAATATTCAAATATTCTCCCCTCCACCATGCCGACGCCTGCCGAGCCCTGGCAGCTCACAGCCGTGCCGAGCACGCCAAGCACACCAAGCACACCGAGCACCGAGCTCTCGCCTGCAAGAGCCAAGCTCTGCGCAGGACGGCGCCGCGGGCAGCTCAGCCCCGCAAATCCAACGGCTGCTGCAGGCACAGCCGGGGCTTGGGCACCAGCCGAAAGCTCCGCACCCCTCTGGCCGCGGGGTGCCGGGCTGGGGGGCTCCCGGCCGTGCAGGAGAGCGCGCAGGGGCTGCTCGGGACGCGGGGAAGGGGCTGGGAGCAAAGGGCTCCTCGCCGATGGCTCCTCCTCCGGGTCCCTCCGCTCCCGCTAACGCTCCTTCCAGCCGGCACGGTCTCACCGCAGGCAGCACCGGGCTCGGCGGCTCTCGTGCTGGTTCACAGTTTGGAACAGAGCAGCGCGGCTGGTTTTGTTATTGCTGCGATGGCTCCCGGCGGGGACGAGGGCTGCGGGCATCACCCACGCTGCTCAGGGCTGAGCCATCTCCCCAGCCCGCACCGCCGGGGGACACACACGTCATTATCCACACAAACATCTCGGTGGGCACGGGGAAGTCCTTCAGCCTGCACTGCACAGTGGCAAAGAGCAAACTGATCTGCAGGACTCCTGCCCGCGGCTGCCATGGATGCCATGGAAAGCTCAGCAGTGGTGCTTCTGATGCCCAAAGTTATAGGAACTCCACGTAGTTCTCGGGGATTAGTCCCGTCTTGCCGTTGAGGGTCCCTTCCAGCCAGCCAGGCTCCTGGGATGGATGAACTTGAGGAGAGAAGGAAAAGGCAAGTTACTACAGGAGGGGATTACAGTGCAGGGGCTGACGCTCTTGGTGTGCTGCCAATGCCAAAGCTGCTCTTGGGAGAGAGCAAGGCCTTTATTTTACATTTATTTTAAAGTAAGGAAACCAATAGCCAAGGGGCTCAGATGGCTGAGGTGCTCTCTCTGTCCATGCCAGCTCTTATGCGTTTCCTTTAGCAACGTGTTGGAGGTTTCCCAGTAAAACCAACTGAAGGACCAAGGCAGCCCTGAGCTGGGCTCCGGGCTGGGCTCCCACGTGCTGCTGCTGCAGGGCTGCGGTAAGAAAAGCGTTTGGGATAGAAACAAGTGCTCAAAACTTCCTCCAGATTTGGGCTAAAATCTCTTTGAAGTTCAGGAGAAGACGGTTAATTCCATCACCTCGTAACCCTGCACTTCCCAGCCTGGCCTTGCACCAAGCCAAGAGAGAAAATGCATCAGCAAACGCTCCCGGCAGCAAAGCAAACACCTCAGTCTTATTTCTGTGAAATGAGAAACGTTATTAGTTTTCAAAAGACACTCTCTCTTTATTCAATCAGCTACTGAAAATCTGCTGATTTTACAGAAACCAGGGTTACGCCAACACAGGCACAGCAATATTCCCTGTGCCTCCCGCGGTAAATGGTGGCACATCAGTATTTCAGAACCACCTGAGCTTCCTGGGCCTCTCTGCCGGGCCCACTTCATTACACGTTTTGTGGCTTCAGCTGCAAGAGCAAATTCCAGGTGTTCTGCTCCTCCGAGCAGCAGAGCAGGGAGGAGCGGGGCGATGGGCTCCTCCACGTGCCGCCCCCATCACAGCCCCGTCTATCCCAGGATGCCCATTTTCTCTCCAAAAATCACGGCTGACATTGACCATTGAGAAAGATCCAAAAAGACACAAGTGTTTTAAGCCCAAACGTCTCCACACTTTGGGAGAGACCAGTCCTCACCAGTATGGCAAAGCCCATCGCTACTGGGTATGCCTGCAGAGGAATACTGTACATAGTCATCTATTAGTGAAAAATACAAACCACAGAAAACTAACTAGTTTCTGGCCTCAGCAAATGGGCTGGGAAAGAGCTTTAACCCAAAGTCACACGAGTTCCAGCTACTGCTTCTGCCTGAAACAATCCCTTGAGTCCCGCAGACCGCGTCTGCTCTGCACGGGTCTGGACGGGGAGCAGAGTCTCCTCTGTTACACAATTAGAGCACAAATGCACCACAACTCGAGATGCTGCTCTGCCATGTGCAACCTCAGAGAACCTTAAAGTCAAACAAGAACCTGTCCCTAAGTATTCCAAGATCCATTTGCTTTCGCTGGGTTTTATAAAACCCCTCCATCACAATAATATTTCTCCCAAGCAGTGCTGTTTCTGACTCGCTCCCCCCAGTCTCAGCTACGCTGCTAAGTGATCAGAACATGTTGTATATTTTTTCCCTTGAATAATCCATTGATTTTTATCTAGCAAACACAATGTATTTAATTCAAACTTGTTTCCCTCCTAGCTGCTCTAATTCCCATGGGCTCTCAAAGGGGAGACCATGTTTATTTATGAGATATCTATGGAGCTGCTTAGGAAAAGTATTTTCTTTATTTCACATGTATTCATTCTCATCCCCTTTCTGCTATATTCTCATATATATCCCAGGGCAAAACTAATGCATGTGGTAGCAGTTTCCCAAATGACAATACTTAACATATTATCGCCAAGAACTACTTGGAAAGTAGTAAAAAGTCTTTTCTTTACATTGGGGTTATATCTAAACCAGAGCTGCTTAATTCCGTGGGGCACAGTCTCTTTCTCTTGATGCAGGAAACAGAAAGTCCATGTTCATTAACGTCATCTCCAAAAACCTGACTAACCAGAGCCCACCTATTCCAGCTCTCAGTATCCAGAGGAAACGAGCACATGCTGCTTTTCCATCTCCTGCATGAAACTTTATGGCAACTGCATAGAATATTTCTGGTGCTGACACTTGGAAACTAATCCCTCCCACCCAGAAAACTATAGAGGAATGGCTCTGTATACAGTAAACGGTGGTGTCAGTCAAACTCCTTCGGATGAAATGAATCAGGATCTTGAAAAGGCAGATTTCACACTGATCCTAAACAGAGCTGGATGATCAGCTGCTTCAAGCATGGATATGAAAAGGCAAGATACACCTTGCAGTTAATGCCTGCGTTTCCAGTGTTTCTGCTTTCTTCTTTCATGGGATTTCTACTGGTGGAAATGGGATGGACATCAAACAGAACTGCAAGGAAACTCAGGAACCGCGAGTCAAAATCATTCCCTGGTACACAGGAAGAAAACCAGCAATTCGCAGCACTCAGCACTAAAGTAAATAATAGACGAGTGTCCTTCTCTGAATCTTTACTCATCCCACTTCCCTGGGAACCACAGCCCAAGCATCACGCTGAAAAACGAGCCTGTGTCCTCCCGCTCGGCACCGGCGCTGCCCCGTGCCCTCCCAGGACTCACCGTTATCAAACACGGTGCCCGCCGTGAAGGAGAGCTCCGACTCGTGTTCTGCTTTGCAGGCGTACAAAGCCCGGGCTTTCCGCAGCGGCGAGCTGCAAAGAGAAAGCATTTATTGGTATAAAAAATACCGTACTCATACACACCAGCACTCCCCTCCCCACTGCGGAACGAGGGGCACATTGCAGAGGGGTCCAAGGGCCTCTGCAGCTCTGCAAGTGTCCAAGGCTGCGCTGCTCGGGGGAAGAGCGAGGAAGGCTCCAGAGGAGGCTGAAGGCTCTCAGGAATGAGCCCCCAGTTTTCACCGCACTGCAAATCCCCGTCCCAGCCCAGCTGGCAGCACCAGGACCAGAGCCCGTGCCCTGAACCGGGGCTCCCCGGGAGAGCTGCAGGTGCAGGACACGCACAGCGGGGAGCGCGGGATGTTCCGTGCGGCTCTGAAGGGCCACAACCACCGGGAGGGTGCGGCGTGAGGACGGGCAGCAGGTGCGGGCACAGACCCGCTGCCACCGCCCTGCTCACCGCCAAACCCGTCACCCCCCGAGTGCAGCTGCAACCACCAGGAGGAAATTGCGAGGAAGAATTAGCACTTGGGGAAGGGTATTTCAAAGCAGAAAAACAAGTAGGTCCACGAAGAATTTGCTGCACTTCTTTAGAGACTGTACCTGAAGATAAAAAAGATTTAACAACCATTAGATTGTACCGGGGAAGTGCCAGTGTGCCCACGCTGCGGGGGAGTGAATCAGAGCAGAGAGAGCCAGAAATGGAGCAAATCACCGGCACAGGCAGGAGAGAATGAAGGACCTCAGGACCCACCAGCAAAGTGCCGGCACGCAGAGCCATCCCTGTCCCCAGAGCCTCCCAGCCGTGCCGTGCGTGCTGGGACACGGCTGGGCCAGGGCGATGGTGATGGTGACAACGCGCACTGGGACAGCCGACCCGCCGTCCAGCACTGCAGCTGCTCGGCTGCCGTACGGACAAGCAAAGCGATGGAAAGGGCCCCAAGAGCTGCTGGGGTAACGAACGAGGCACCACCATTCCTCAGTTCAGCAGTTTCACCAACTTTTATCTTTCTGAGGACTTGACCTTCTTCTGAATTCTCTGTGAACGAGCCCAGGGAAGCAGCACGCTTTTACCTTGTGGCAAGAGCGGTTCACTTGCACACAAAAACCACAAACCAGGGAAGCTGTGGGTGGTTTTGGTTTTGCTGCGAAGGCAGCCCCGAAGTAGAGGTCTCTGCTCTGCAAATTCCAGCTGCCTGACACGAGCAGCCCCCAAACACTTACAAAGCCAGGATGAGCAAACACTCCTCCGGCTCCGGAGAGAGTCCTGCTCTGCCGGGCAGGCACCGCTCGCGCACAGTGCTTGGAGCTGTCAGATGAAAAACTAAAAGTATTTTCATGCTTACTACCTTGAATTATTGAACTAGTTGTTTTTCTGCTCAAAAAATGACCTCTGAAGCCCAGCATCCCCGCAGCCCCAGCCTGCCCCTTCACATGTGTCTGCACCTGCCAGAGCCCTGCGGGGCAATCAGGGACTGCGACGCTGCACCCCAGAGATTGCTCATGTTTGGTTTTTGCCTCCAAGCACGGCACAAGGCCAGCAAAGCTCTCAGGAGTTGCACCCACCTGCCCCTGTGCAGTTTTGGGGATGATGAGCCTCCCTCCCCCAGAGGAGGAGGCTGCTCCGATGGTGTTACACCAGTGTCAGCCTTTGCAGACTGTAGCAAAACAAATAAATAACCCTGCCTAACAGGCGGCCGTTGTGCAGCAGCATTTGTGTGGCTGCAGGTGCAGGGAAGGAGCTCGGTCTGTGCCTGGAATGAACAAACAGGTCTGACGCGTCTCCCCGAGAGGAGGGATTGCTGCCCCGGCCCCGCGCCTGCCGAGGGTTGGGTGCTGCGACCGGCCTGGGCGGGGCGGGGGAGAGAAACCGGGTCCTGGGGCAGCGCGCACGGAGCAGGGCCGATGCTGCCCTGGCGGCCCCGTCAGCATCCCTGGTACTCGCAGCAGCGGTCGCGCAGGCTGTGCCGAGAGCCCCGGGGGGACCTGCAGCACAGCCCGAGCTGCTGCTCCCGTGTCCCGCTGCAAATCTGTTTGTCTGTCTGTAACTCTCAGGACCGATTTACTCCAGTGATGCCCAAGCACCTGAGCCACCAGCACACAGCAGGCAAATGTCTGAGCTGCCCCATGTCCTTTACCCTCCTTGGATTCCAGACAAGTGGCTCGAAAATGAGGCATCACAGCGGTTTGCAAAGGCTCGTTATCCCCGCCACACCGGGCGAGCAGCACATGTCCTGCCTGCTGCAGGAGTAAAGCAAACTGCCAGAGCTGAGGCGGGCAAAGCCGCAGGAACCACCAGCGACGCCGAGCGCTGCGAGTGGGACCCGTGAGCGCCCGCTCACCCCACCACGGGTAAATGAGGACTCAAAGGGTCCCCCCTGGGGCAGGAGGCGTTTGAAAGCTCCTCTCTTGCTGAGTGCAGATAGCTGTGGTGGGAGAGTTTGAGCAGGATGCAAAGGGCAAGGAAAGTGAAGTGGGGGAAACCAGGTAAAGTAAAAAGAAAATAGCAAAAGCAACAAAAAGCGAAGCAAATTCTGCAACAGACCTGATGGGGGATGAGTCGCTGGACGTAGAGGAGGTGGGCATAGGACTTGATGGCGCAGAGAACATGGGCCAGGACGGTGAGAGGGGTGACGTTGGGCTTGAATTCTGAGGGCTGCAAGACATAACCAGATACTTTATCAACATGCAACCACAGAAACAAACAGCAACCGAGAGACAGTCAGACGACATCCGACGATAGCGAGTGCCTTGGGAATATTCAGAGCATGAGACACAGCTACGAAATGAAGTGCCAGGACCTTGGGAAGTGTTTCAAGGCCAGATCTGCATTTCTCTGGACAAGAGCTGGATCTTCCAATTAACTCCTGCTCCATCGCCCCGTCCGGCGAGCCGACACCCTGTGTGCAGAGGGGCTGCCTCGCTCCCTGCTGCCAGCCCAGCCACTTACCTGCCGTGTTTTATTTCCCCCCCTGCTGCCAGAAACAGCTGATGGTATTTCTGGACATTACCGATGCCTGCGAGCAGCCTCCATCCGCCTTTTGTAGGTGGATTGCCGCGATGCCAGAGCCCAGGTTTCGATCCACAGTGCCCGGCCACCGCCGCCTGTCCACATTTCCAGCCAAGGGCTCTCGGGAGCCCAGAGACCCGGTATCTACGGGACGCGGCTGGCGTGTCCACGCTGTCACCCGTATGGACACAACCATGAGGAGAACGTCTCCAGCCCCAGCACCCCGCCAGGGTCAGCAGCACCCGGGCTGCGCTGGGACCCCTGGGCTCACCCAAGCAGCCCTCAGAGGTGCCCACAGCCCCGGGGCTCCTGCCGCGCCTCTGCAATCAGCACCATCAACATTCCATTGATTTCTTTTCCACGTTTTACATTGAAGAACTCTTTTTTTTTTTTCCCCCCCTCATGCAAACTGCTCTTGATTCCTCACTTTTAAGCTACTGCTGTCAACTGAAGTTGAATCAAGTTACTCAACTAGTAAATACATGCAGAAGCCAAGCAAGGAGTGTTTAGTTCCTTCAAAATGGTTTGATTTAGGTCATTCTCAGGTTCACCAAAAAGCAATTATTGTGCTAAAATACCAATTTGAGTCTGATTCGTCTTCTACTGTTTCTATGCTTATCAATTCATCTGTATTGTCTAATTTAGCTTGTAAACTCTGTTCCTGATAAAACACCAGAAAAACCTCTCCACACTGAAAATGTCTGTAAAAACAAGAAGTTTTGTAAAAGCACCATGATTTATCTTTCTTTCCTGAGAGAGGGATAGTACCTCTGATCCCATGGGTGTGTGATGAGGTGGGGATTGGGTGCGACCCCACAGGCCACCCCGGGCTGCCCCATCCCTGTCCCCATCCCCATCCTCACCCACATTTCCTCTCGTCACCCTGCGCTGGGCAGTGACGTGTCGCCTTCTCCTGAGGAGCACAGCTCATGCCAGTGTCCAACGTGGAAAACAACCCCGACTCCCAAAAAGGATGAAAGCAACCCCCCTTCCCCCATAATGAACAAAATGCACCAGCACACACAGAGCGGGACAAAGCGTGGGCAGTGGCCAGGAGAGCCTGTGCTGCCTCTTAAACCTTTCACAAAAAGAAGAATTCTCTGTAAAAAGGGTAACGGGCTAACCAGTGATCATTCAATATCTATTAGATCACAACAGCAGAAGTTCATTGTTTCGGCCCCTGGGTTCTGCTCCTTAAGCCCAGAATGAAATGTTTCATTATATTAACAGAGAAGAGAAGAGAATACAACAAACATTTTTCTTCCATTTCAAGCTGAATGTAAAACCTCAACTTCTATCATTTAAAAGAAGAAGAACCGACCTCCCGCAATGTCCAAGAGGGTCTCCAGGAAATATTTATGATTGATCTTGAATTTTGTGGGTCTTTTTCTCCTGCTCAGTTTGAGTTACAGTTTAGCAGATTCAAACCGAAATGTCGCTCTCGGCGCAGCAGCTTCCCCCCAGTTCCTGCATCGGTGCAACCACCAATCGACGGCCAGTGCCTCTGGGGGTCCCGGCCCGGCCCCCCGCCCGCTGGCAGCCGGCGCTCCCCGGTGTCCTCCCATGGTGACAACTCACACGGAAAGAGCAGAGCTGTGGATTGGGTCCAATATCTGGGGGGAACGCGTCCATGTCAGAAATGTCACCACCTAAGAGGACACTGAGGAAGGTTAAATTGTTGGCCTGAACCGCTCCGAGGTCCCTGTCCGCCCCCGGCCAGACTCTTGGTTTCGTTACTCCTCACAGAAGCTGTGTCACTGGATTCAACAGACACTAAGGATTTCCCCTCATAATTACAGGCAATACCTTTATTATGCCAGAGGATTACTTGCATATAGAAATGAGATACAGAGTGCATCAAAACTTTCACAGGAGGGCTGTAAAACAGGCAGACTATTAACAGAAATCCTCAAAACGTTCTCCTAATAATTGCCACTATTTAAAACCAACCCTTTTGCATTTTCCTATCGTCAAAATTGCCAGTCTTTCGAAAAATGAGCAATTTACCGTCTTAGTCTTTAACAAATTGGCTAGACATTGGTACTTACCATATCTTAAATCTATTTCCAGCTTCAAACAGAAGGAGGTGCTACCAAGACCAAGTTAGCCTAAATGGCAGAAATTAACCCTTCAAGCACCAGTTCGTGCTCCTTTTTCTTTCTAGCAGGTGTAGTTGTCTGGCCATTGGTGATGATGTCCTACCTTCCTTAATGCAAAGGGCTCTACAGCAAGCCCATGGGGCGGGTAATTCTGTTTTATCTGTGCACAAGCCTGCTTCTGCCCTCTAATGGAGAGCACACGTCGGATGCGTTTGAAGACACGGAGAGGGCTCTCTGGGTAGCAGGAACCTGAATATTTCCTTGACTGTCAGTACTGCAAGAGGAACCAATACTTTGGAAGCCAGAACCTGTTGGTTATATTACCTGTATGCAATATTCTCTGGCTCTATACAGCTGAGCTACTGCACGAGCCTCCCAGACGGTACATGTCTGCAAGGCAAACGGAATATGAACGTGTGGGTTTGTCACCTGGAAGGCAGAGGACCTGCTAGATGTGCCTTTTGTCTTACCATGGCCTCTCACCATCCACGCAGACTCCTCCATCCGGGTGATCTCAGAAAGCTCTTCACCAAATGCACGTTATCTGTTCCACGCGTGGATTTGCTGCGGGCAAAGCACGTTCCCTTGGGAAGCAGAGCTCCCAGCTCCGGCCCCGCTCCGCGAGGGTCCTCTCCATCCTGTCTGCAGGTGGGATGAGTCCTACGCCAGCTCAGACACTGCTGGCCACCAGCCCATCTTCTCACTGGTTAGAAATCCAGCAGGCAGCAGCATCTAACGGACCACAAAGGCCCCGTGCTGGGGTAGGAGAGGGCAAGCGAATGGCGCAGCGCTGTCCTGCTTGAAGAGCAGCCTGGCGCAAGGTCAGGGTGTGCCTTGGACGTGGCCATGAGCTGGTGACCGAAACGTGGCCTGAGAGCAGCCACCGGCACCCACCATCCCCCCGCCACGGCTGCCACCCTCTGCGGGCGGCGGGTGACGGGGACATCTCACCGGGGTGTGTGACCCGTGGTTTGGGACGGCCACCGCCTCCGACCCCGTCCCCACCGCATGGCAGAAGGAATAACCCACCCCGTGGGACTCCGGGATTAGAAATTCCCAACCCACTTTTTGGGGTGGAATCATGGTAATGGAATGCAGCTCTTGCTGCTCATAAAGTCGGTTCTGTCATCGCTCCGCCAACTGCGCAGCCTGCTACACTAATTACAGTGCGGAACGCAGTCAATACAGTTCTCAGAGAAGCTATTTCTGGGATCGTGCAGTAAAAAGCCTTACAGCAAGAACCAGCACTTGGGCTGGTCTCTAGCTAAGAAGCTATCGATAATTTGGAGCAGTATTTTGGTGTCTTTGGATCCTTGGTGGCAAAGAAAACACTCTTTGTGCCCACCAAAACACCGGAGAGAACTATTAACTCATGACAGCATGAAGACCATCCTGTTTCCACCAGGTTGCTCACAGAAGATGAACATGGCCCTGCGTGACCGAGCTGCCCCGAGCGGCCCCGCTCTGCAGGTCCTTCCAGCTCCTCAAGAACAAATGGACCTTTCAGCCCTCCCAGCACCTACAGACCGTGGGCTACGATGTGCACGAAGGGTTCAGCTCCCTTCTGTGAAATACAGGTATTTATTTCAAAGATGCTGCTTGAGTATCGCCCTTCTGAGCTATGGGATGGCAGGACCTCAGTCCTGTCTCACTGGAAGAGTCAGCGCACGCGAGTGAACAGACTATTCTGAGGTCTCTGGCATTTTGGAAAATGGTTTTCTTGTAGGATCCAATTTCCTTTCTGTTTCTCATGGAAAGAGCAGAGGTGGTGAGAGGCTTTGGGGAAATGCTGGCTGTGCCTGCTTGCAGTTCTGCCTGCAGAAAGCAAATATCATCTGGACCTTTTTTTTTTTTTTTTCTCCTTCTTCTTACTCTGGAGGGCTTTGCGAGGGGCTCTTCCTGTTGGGTGCATAGTGGGAAACAAAACAGAGAAAAAACTGCTAAGAACCGACAATACCAGAAGCAGGAAACAAAGAAGCGGCTAAAATTAGAGCCTTCAAGGCGGGTATGGGCTTTTCCCTGGCAGAAGCGGCAGAGGGAACTCCACGAGTCCGCAGCCCAACACTTCCCGAGGCTTTTGCCCTTCTGCGGGTGACATGCCCGGGGGCGCAGGGGACGTGGTGTGGCAGCCGAAGGGACACCTGCGCCTGCCCTCCATCGCTCCCTCACAACCCCACGGCTCCAGCACACGAGTGCGCTCAGAACGTGTTTCAGAGCTAAATCCTCCTCCCTGCGTCCCACGCCTGCTGCCTTTCCCGTGCTCGTGCGTCACTTGCTGCCTGAACGCACATGCAAAAAGAGCAGCAACTCATGTTTCCAGGCTCCGGTCTCCTTTCCAGTTGCTGTAGCTAAAAAATCTCTTTTCTAATCCCTTCTCATAACCCCTTTTCAACTCCCCTTTCTCTGCAATCTGCCTCCGGTGCGTTCTTCACCCAGCTCAAGTCCTCCAGGCATCTGCAGGTCTGAAGAGTTGTTCTCAGCAGGGTTTCCAGACAACTTCTGCTGCTTTGTTCTTCTGGCTGAGAGGACATCGGTTCCACTTCAAAAATGTTTACAACTAGTTGTTTATTTTTGTGGAACTCGGGGCTATTTCCGACAGAGAACATCTAACAGCTATGAATGGGCATAGGCTACTGATGAATTAAAGCCCTTTCATGAAATCGCCTCAAGAACAAATAACAATATTCCCATTCTGACATTATCACTACCTGACTGCGTTAAAATACATCAAGAACCACCCAGCCCTTTACCTCCTGTCCTTTAAATGAAAGAAAAATGATGCTAAAACTCTGTCCAGAGTTGTTCTCTCAGGAGTTATCTTGCTGCGTAATCATTCAGGTGCCAAATAATGACACACTTAGGGAAATGGGCAACAAAATACATTGTGGTCAACAGCACTTGACCAAACTGGCTCCAAAAAGCTCATCTTCTTCAGCCTGGACCTTCCCCACATCTCCATTTCTTAGTTCCTCTGTCTCCATCAGCACAGATTCAGAATCTTGTTTTGGATAATATGGACGTGTCCCTCTTTGGAATCTTGCAGACACCCAGCACATTGGTTTGTCCTGTCACTTTGCTGTTTGGCTCATTTCCCATATGTAGAAATATTTCCCTGTTTTATTAATTTCATAAACCACCTAAAAGCTTTTCCCCTTCAACAGAAGAGAGAATGGGAGGAGTTCTGACTCTGGGAGGGAGAGTTGGAGGTTTTGTTGTCCCACTTAATTGGCATTTCCATTTCCAAACACAGACAGATAATGCTTGATGTTTCAAAGGGATGCAATGACCGCTGGTTTGGGAGAGCCTTCTGGCGTGAAGCTTGGAGACGGCTGTTAATGCTGGAGAAAGGCTGGGTGAATAAGCAAGAATGAGAGCAGGATGATTTTCAGCATGAGTAAGCGGTGGAGGCGCCACAGGAAGGGGGCTGCTGGCCCGGGGGTGTCAGCCCCACGGGGAGGGATCCAGGCGATGGGAGCATCATGCCATCGTCATACGTGACAGCATCTCAGGAACGGCCGCACGACTCGTTTATCACACAGAATTTGCAGTATCACAGTGAGTTACCGACCACCAGCCACAGAAACCCCGCGGCAGCACTGGGGGGACAGGCGGGGATGGGGAGGGGACCAGGACCAACCACAGGTCCACACTAACGTGTCCCCGGGTCCTCCGTGGCACCAGCCTGGCCACGACATGTTCCGCCTCGCTCCACCATTGGCTCAGCAGCTGGATTTTCTGCTCCGTTAATAACCCCCTCCCTGCTCCCTCTTGGCTCAAAAGGCTCTCAGCAAACTGAAAATCAAGCTGGCAGATTTTATGTTGAACCGAATGCTTTCAAACCAGATTAAAGCTCTTAATTATTAATAGAGAAGTTGTAATGTGCCAGTAGGAAGCCAAACAGCAGTTTAGGAGGGAAGTGTTGGTAAAGCAGGAGCCAGCATCTCAGTCACAGCTTTTCCATCGCGCCGCTGATTCTAATACATGAGGTAATTCTGCAAGTCTGGATGCATTAGTCACCAACAAATTGGATTCACAATTAAGGAGAACTCGACACTCCTCCAGAAATCTCTCATTTTTCTCTGGCATTCAATCCACTGCCATACACGTCCCGCAGAAAAGAAAACTCTCCCATCTGCCACCCCAGCAACCGTATGGGATCCTTGGGCAATGAAGGGAATTAAAGCCCTGTGGGATCACAGCCCCGGCTCAGCTGGGGGGAGTTTGGTGGGATCAGACACTGGGGTGAACACACGCTGTGCACCGGGCAGCCCCGCTGGGCCGCGTTTGCCGACCACGAGCAGCTGGAATTGACTGTTTGCCCCACGCACTCTCCAACACGAGCCCCAAAGGAAAAGCGACGTTCTGCAAACAGCCACAGGGCTCGGGCGCCCCGGGACGAGCAGCATCACCGCCCCGCAGGCTGCCACTGTCAGCTCTCTGAAGGAAGAAAAGTTGCTTTTACTTCTAAAGTAATTTTGGGAAATGGTCAGAAAAGTTACTCCACACCATAAAAAATTAATTCCTGGCTAAGTAATCTTCCTCGCATAATTTGATAGAAGGCCATTTCCAGACTCAAATCCTGACAAAAAACAAAGACCATTTATTTAAGCCTTCATAACCACCACAAGCTAAAACTCTTATTTTTGTATCGTGCAAATATTCTTCATGCAGTGTAACGAAATAACACCTGCCCACATAAGTCATACACACTGGGAAAAACAATGAGGATTATTTTGGCCTGTAAAAGTGATTTGAGAATAATGTGTGAGTAAAGTCACTGCATAATAATTTTGTGCATTTACTTGATTTGCCTGATTTCCTTTTGTGTATTTGTTCTTGTGCCACTTTGTTTTGCAGCTATTCTGCAAACATCGGAAACAGACAGATGATCAGAACATTTCACTCCAAAACCCAAAGACTACAATACTGAAATGATCCAATTTGATCATATTTATCAAAAGAAGTTCTGGTTTTCTTCTGTTCTTTCTTTTTTTCACATATTTTTTTTCACTTGAAAACCCCGACTTTGTAAGCCCATTATTTCCCTATCAGCTCTCATCAGCAAAATCCTCGTCCTCCAGTTGCACATCCCGTCCCAGTGCAGCCCAGCTGGGAGGGGTGAGCACCACAACCCTCCCAGTTTACTGGCCCAACATCAATTCCTCTGCCTGCAATGAAGCTGAAAACGTAGCTTTTCCTCCCTGCCCCTTAATCAAATACAGTGAAGATTAATACATCCAATTCACTTTTGGTTTTGGTTGGTATTGTTTTCACTTCTACACTGATTTATGTCAGTATTACAGAGAATCACAGAACAGTTTGTGTTGCAGGGCCCTCCCCAGGTCCCCCAGTGCCCCCCAGCCATGAGCAGGGACATCTGCACCAGCTCAGGTTGCTCAGAGCCCCGTCCAGCCTGGCCTGGGATGTCTCCAGGGACGGGGCATCCACCACCAAGAACTTGGCTCTTGTAAGGGACATGACTTTTTATCATGTCAAACACAACTGAAGCCACAGAAAGACGCATAATTTTAAGTCCCATCTTGGGCTGCCATACTTAAAAGCTACAGATATATTGGACAGAGATGATTAGTTGTACAGAGATGACTAGTTACTCTCATTACCTGAAGAAGCGGTGGTTGGGGAGCAAACCAGCATGAGTCCAACCGTTCCCCAGCCCTGGCACTGCCCCATGTCCCTGAGAACCTCATGTCCGTCTGTCCAGCCCCTCCAGGGATGGTGACTCCAGCACTGCCCTGGGCAGCCTGTTCCAATGCCCCACAGCCCTTTGCAGAAGAAATTGTTCCCCAGATCCAACCTCAACCTCCCCTGGCGCAACTTGAGGCCATTTCCTCTGGTCCTGGCGCTTGTTCCTGGGGAGCAGAGCCCGACCCCCCTGGCTCCAAGCTCCTTTCAGGCAGGTCAGAGATCAGAAGGTCTCCCCCCAGCTCCTGTTCTCCAGCTGAACCCCCAGCTCCCTCAGCCGCCCCCATCACCCTTGTGCTCCAGCCCCTCACCAGCTCCGTTCCCTTCTCCCAACTCGCTCCAGCACCTCGAGGCCTTTCTTGGCCTGAGGGGCTCAGAACTGCCCCCAGGACTGGAGGTTTGGCCTCCCCAGCGCCCAGGACGGGACGGGCACTGCCCTGGGCCTGCTGGCCACAGCAGTGCTGGCACAAGCCTTCCCGCATCCACCACCGCGATGCCGGACAGCAGCCTGGGACGGGCGGGCATCCCGGCGATGTACGGGCACCCTGGCTGTGCTTACAGAGCAGAAACATCTCCCCTGCTCCTCGGAGCCGCCCGGGGTCTCCAGGAGCGAGGGGGGGGGTTTGCTGAGGGCAGGCAGCTCCGTTCCCTGCCCGCGGCTCCCTCCCGTCCCCTCCCCGCTCCCAGCCCTTCGCCCGGCGCGGGCAGAAGCCAGAGGGATTTTCCTCTGCTCCGCTTGCGCTCATGTTTTGACAAGCGCCAGTGCAAACAACAAAAGATGAAATACTGCTCCTTCCTCCCGTGATTTCCTTCCCCACTGCCCGGTAAATCCAGCCGGACACCGTCACCGCGGGAAGCCTGTGACCACTTCAAACCCCGCCGGCCGCGCCGGAGCCGCCTGCCACCGCGGGCGGGTGCCGGGCGCAGGGCAGCGATGCCAGGGTGCGGGGGCAGGCCGATAATTAGCGGCGGTTCTTACGCTACTGATAATTTCCCAGCTTAGCACAGCCCTGTCAACAGTGTCTGCACAGCGGCTTGTGCACAGCCAGCATGCAGCTGGGCGGAAAGCGGACAAGGGCAAATTAATCGGCGGGCAGGATCCCTTACGGCGGCAGAAAGGGCCGGGGAGATTGTGTTACCTCCATTTTGGGCGGTGGTGTCGATGTGTTGTTGTGTTCCAGATGACATAATATCCAAAGCATCGTATGACTTTTTTTTTTTTTGGTGCAGTTTTTGGTGGTGGCGTTACAGCTCCAGCTAATTTGTGAAGTTAATTAGGCACAAGGATCTTCTTTCAGAGGGAGACAGGATGTCTTTGTGAGCGAGCAGCCCTGTTTGCCTCCTGCCCCTTCGGGGGAACTGTCAGCGCTTCGCTGGGCGATGGGATGGGGCGGGAGGGGGTGGCCGGCCCCGGAGCCACCCGGGGTGGCCCCATCAGAACCCCGCTCACGTGCCGCTGCTCCGCTTGGCACTGGGCGCTGCTGGGGAGGCTTGGTACGTTCTCAGCATCTCCAGTGCCTGTGTGGTACGGCTGGACACCAGCACTGCCTTCAGGAGACACTCCCACATTCGTCAAAAGACTTTTACAAGGGAGTCTCGGCTACATCCTTGATTTTGAATTAAATCTGCCTGCAGAAAGAGGAACCAAAGAATGCGTTCAGCCGTTTCTTTAAAACATTTTGATGGTGGTGACATTTATAGGTGGCAGAAAGACCTAATTTACTATCATTTCGCTTTCAGCAGTCTCAATAAAAATTTTGGCTAGGCTCACACTTGGGGAACTCGCCCGAAAGAGACGGGGATGCAGAGTGCGCTGGCAGCACAGCCGGGATGCGGGGCTGAGCGCGCTGGGGCTGCCACAGCCACCGAGCAAAACACAGCCCGGCACCCCCAGCTTGGCCAAAGTCACCGCGGAGAAGCGCGACGGCAGGCAGGGAAGGGAAAAATGAAAAGGAAAGGACCGGCCGACGAGATGAGTCGGAGATGTGCGCATCAGCTGATAACAAACACGGCCTGTTCTGCGGCTGCCCCAGGGAAGGCTTTGTTGTAGCATCTTTGATTCCTGCATCCATCTCCCCACAATGGCTTTAATGTATTTTCAAATACTGCTTTATTTGAAAGTAAAATTTCCATTAGCTAATATTTGTCTGAGGCAGTTTCTTTGAAGAAAATACTGCTAGGCAGCTATCTCCTCACTAATTATATAAATTAAGAAAGCCATGAAAGTGCAATGTCTGTATCTTCTCTGCAGGGCTTTCAAGAAAGCTGCCTTTTAAGCATACGTGCTGCTGAAGTTTGAGGTGCTTTTTCAGATCTCTTGGAGGGAGATCTAATTTAATTCAGTTTGTGAGAAGCACCCTTAGATGTTCCCAGAGCAAATCACAGAAACAGAGCGGAGCTGTTTGGAGGCAGAAACTGCTGCAAAGCCTCTGGAGAGGCAGCACCGCGGAGCCCCGGCCAGCGGGACTCGGGCTGCAGGAGCCGCGGGACAGCCTGGAACCACCGTCTGTCTGTCCATCTGTCTGTCCTGGGAGCGCCCACGCACTCCAGGCGGGCAATAACATCCAGAAGAGCTCACCCACGGTAACACCAAAGCAGCCACAGAACCCATTCCTGCTGAGAAAAGGAAGATCAGCGCCCTCTCTGCTTAGTACAAGGGCTCTTATCCTGACAAATTACCTCTGCTTTAACGGATGAGCCCGTAGAAAATATTTCGATGTACGACTCCTAGTTCACACAGGGTTAGCCGCAGAACTGGAGACTTATTTTATGAGAATATTTGGCTTAATTTTCAAGTTCAATTTGTGGAAAGTTTCTAGACCAAGTGCCAACTAAGAAGCGAAAGAGCTAAAGCTTTGAAAAGTTGTCATGCCAAACTCTCGGGGGATATGAAAACCCACACAGCAGAAAAGTAGAGAAACCACCCGTGTTCGAGCTTTTCCGCCTGCGAGCCCCACGCAGCGAGACGGGTGCCGGGGCCCTTCAGCGCCCGACTGCTCCGCGTGGCCAAACGGCCTGAAACATCTCGGCTCAGATGGGACTCTGTGATTTCCCTCTGTCCTCCCAAACCACGATCACTGCTCCCGCAGCCTACGAGCACCGTTGTTCTTCACACCTCTTAAAACACCTCCTGGAAGCACACAGAGGCTTAGAAAATAAAACCAGGACCATTCAAACATAACATAGGAAAGAATTATGAAATACGTATGTATACGCGTATATATATGCAAGCTTTAAAATGTATTGCCATCAGCAACGAAGCCTGAAGTGTATTTATCTGCGGAGTCTACTGAGTAGGCTGCTTGTGTTCATCATGAAACAGGTTTAAAAACATTTGCCAGACCCCTGGATCGCTAAAGTTTATGGAGTTTATTCTAACTGCAGGCACAAGCTAGGAGTCCCAAGTTAAAACTGCCTTAAAAAAACCCCAAACATACAGACACACTTTTAACAGTCTGCACCAAAAAAAAAAAAAAAAAAAAGAAGAAGAAAGTCGTACGATGCTTTGGATATTATGTCATCTGGAATAAGCCAAGCAACAGACTGGGAATTTTAGGATCTTTTCTCAAACAAGAAACCAGGAGATAGGCGGTTTCTGTTTTAAACTGTAAATAATCTCTAATCCTCTTGAGCACGACGCCAACCCCATGTCTAAAATACAAAATGCAACGCACCCCAGAGACATCTGCCTGAATCTCTGCCTAAGTCCCTGCCCAGCCAGAGCAACGCCGGCTCCCCCGCAGACCCCGGGACAGGCAGCTCGCTTTGCTGGCCCGAGTATCAGGGTTTTTCTTGCAGAAATGTGGCATTTTCACCTCTCCCCGGGTCCCAGCCTGCCTTGGAGCGCTGCCCAGTGTCCTGTGCACCCAGTGACCCACTGCAGCAAACTCTTTTTTCTTCCTGGCACAGAAGCTGACACCTCGTTTTTGCTGTGGTGTCCCCAGTCTCGCTCTTGTAACCTTTTAGTATTTCCTATGACTCCGAACAGGAGAGGAAACAATTACATTTGGGGTAACTTCACCCCAATCTGTGTCAAATGCCACAGGTTGGCTCTGTTAGGAGACAGAAAAGATGTAAACCCAACCAGCCACACGAGGAGGTATCGAGGGAGGGAAAAACAAAACAATTGTGCCCCATGACACGTCTTGGAAGGCAACGCAGCGATTGCCTTGGGGAGCTGGGGCTGGTGACCACCCCAGGCAGCTCTCGCACCAGCCCCAGCCATCCCACCCAGGACATCCCACCCAGGACATCCCACCCGGGACATCCCACCCAGGACATCCCACCCGGGACATCCCACCCGGGACATCCCACCCCGGCCATCCCACCCGGGACATCCCACCCCGGCCATCCCACCCAGGACATCCCACCCCCGCCATCCCAGCCGGGACATCCCACCTTGCTGGGACCACAAATGCCCAGCGTAACACCCCCGGTCCCAGCATACGACCACAGTCAGGAACAGGTCTGGTCATCTTAAAAAGAAATTCAGATAAGGCTTATCCAGAGGAGCTATGACTACAAGATTTTACCTAATCCCTTAAAAATGTCATTTTGTGTTCGGCGGTCAGAAGATCCGCCCCTCGAGGCTGGCCTTTGCAGTTAAAACCCAGATTAGGCAAAAGCCCAGCGTTTTGGGGTCTGGGCCGAGCTTTGCTTGGCTGCACAGAGCAGGGCTGGTGGGAGACGCCCCTCTCCAGCCCCAGCAGTTTCCAGCTGTGGTTTGCTGTGTCACCCCATGGGGCACATGCTGGGAATTCAGGGCTTTAATTACCCTGACGAGGGGCAGAAAGGACCCGCCGTGGCACAGGAGGGTCCCGGGGGACCCCGGCCCCGAGTCGCTGCCCTGACAACGCCTCTCCCGCTCTTGGCTCGCGCCGGAGCCGCAGTGGCTCCTGGCCAGGCGGCCACAATGCGGTGGAAGGAAGAAGAAACAGCTTTGTTTTGCCCAAAGCCTCGCAATTCATCAAGTTCCTATTTCCTCGTGGCCCTGCTTTACCTATCCCAAATGCACCAGGCAGTGTGTATGTAAGGGCCCAGGCACCCTGCGCCCGCCACAAGGTTTTGTTTGCAATTTCATATGAACGGAGAGAATCAGAAAATTAAGCTAAGGTAAAAAGAAACGTCTTTGCTACAGCAAGCACCACTCGGATGGCACGAAGAGTTGGTTGCAATGTGGGAACGTCCCAAATAGGCTGGCGGCCCCGTCCCTCCGGCTGCCGTCCCCGGGACACCCCCTGGGCCCTCCCGCCAGGAGCAACTGGACCCTCTGAGCACAAATAACCCCGTGTTTATAGCGATATGTGCCAATACACCTTTTCCTGGTCTTTATCCAAATTAAAAGTGGGGCTGAATATTGGGGTGAGGGGAGAGTGGGTGAGAATCCGGGTTTCTCAGGGACAGGAGTACTTGATTTATGAGACAATTTCTTGAGCAGAAGTCCCAGAGATGCCGTTTCAGAGACATTCCAAAGTGGCTGACGGGAAGGCAGGATGAGGGTGGGACCCGCTCCTGCACCTCTAATTGTGTTTATTTTCCATGAACATAAACAACATGAACAAACAAAACAGAGACACAAAAACCTCTGGAAAACAAGGGCAAGTCAGATGAATCTTAAAAGTGTCCAACGTTGGGGAATCCAGCGCTACCTGGGGAGATTATTCCAATGGCTGATCACTGTCATCGTGAAAAATTTCCCTCTTGTGTCCAATGGGAATCTCATTGCAGGGTTCCCATGTCCTGAACCTCACGTATCCTTCTGAAACGGCCGATATACTTACGTATGGAAAATACAGCTCGAACCCACGAAGCACATCAGTTCTACACCTCACTTACATCATTCGATAACAGGGAAAGGATTATTTGAGAAATACTCTGACTGTGAGCCTGGCCTCCAAGAAACGCTGCTGCACAACGAGAAATAGAAGCTCAAAAATTCCCTAGGGCTTGGGAGGCTCGTCCACACGCTGGCACTGCCGCACTTGGCGCTTAATGCCAGAATCGTTTGTACAGTCCCAGCACGAGGCAGGAACGGGCAGTGAAAGAGGCAGAAAAGGGGGAAGAGGCGTTTGACACGGATGGTACCGAGGATGTTCGTACAATGCACCAGCTCCCAGAGCCCTTGTGAGGAGCAGGACATGCTGAACCGGGCAGACACAGCCCGAGATGAAACAAACCTGCTGGACTGGACGTGGCTCAGACACAGAGACCCCCCAGTGCTGCCGGGGGCTCTGTGGCCCCTCATCCATCACACGGGCTGATCTCATCCCGCTCCTTCCCACACCCAGCATTCAGCCGACAGGGACGGCGAATCTTTTTTGCCGATTCAGCAAGATGTTATTTGGTGAGTGCGACAGTTGGCTATTAACCATCTTCATTCGCATTTTAAAGGTGTGAAAAATGCAGCGCTGACTAATGAGCATCTCCCTGGCTGGTTCCACTTCACCCGACAGCTCATCTAACACCACTGTTGGAATTAGTAACTTCAGCTGCAACCCGACATTTTCCCAGCGTGAAACCAAACACTTGTGAGCAGCTGCCGTCCCGGCTCTCGCTGCTGAACCCCGGCTGATACAGACAGGATTGACTTCTAGGATGCAAAATCCCAGGGCAAGCCTGAGCAAAGATTGCTGCTGCTGGGACAGACCGCCTTGGCCTCCCTGCCTCCCTTTACCCAACAAGACTCTCAATATCACAAATATCTGTAAAAACAAAATGCAATTGAAACAAAAAAAGCATCTGAGCATTTCCAGAACTTCAACTAAAAAGGCAGAAACGACAGTATTTTGTGGCAGCAGCTGACAGACGTGAAGCTCATCACTGATGGGTGAACTGCAGTCCAAGCTCAGCTTTGCCAGGATGGCAGCAGTTCACCAATGTTTTAAAGCACTGTATTTTATAGGAAAACAGAGCCACTTTTGAGGACAGGTTCCTCCCACTGGATGAGTTAAACTGGCCTAGAGACGGGGTGCCAGGGTGACCGCCGTGTCACCCATGGGGACCGACACTCACACACGGAACCGCTTCACGGCTCCTTCATCGAGCTCTGCTCGGAGAATCAAACGGCCCCGTCTCACAGCTTCTCTGCGCCGAGCAAAATAAAAGCTGAATATGTCTGTAAGGAGTTCCTGGGCTTTCACAGCCTGCAAGTAACTGCGCAGACATGCTCCCTGTGAGCCTTCAGGGGGGTCTCGCTATAAATAAAAGAAGTTTATTCTAGCTGCCAACTCCACACAGCATCCAGAAACCAAGAAACTCCCCCTGAATTCCTGACCAACACCAGCTCTTTACACCTGGCTAATCTTCCTGCTGACAGCGGAGACACGGCTCCTGAAATAATACAGATTTGTTCTTACAGTAACTTGACTAATGAAGACGGGTACAGTGAAGTTCACATCACTCCTACTACTGATGACTCCACACAAGTTTTTTTTTAAAAAAAAGAACAGCAAAACTAAACAATCTATTTTTGCTGCAGAGATTTGCATTCTGCGCGGGTACGGGGAGCAGAGCTGCTGAATAAGGCTGTGTCATGTTTACGTGGTTATTTTTCAGAGTGGAAAATGTGACTTCAGCTCTGCAAGGAACCAGCAGCATTTAAAGGCCTATTTACTTCTCCTTCCGTGCTTTTGCTTGTGTGTGTCACAGCTGATAATTGCTGAAGCTGTTTGCATTTTTATGAGATTATTTATTCCAAAATGCTATGCTATCCTGTTTGACACATTGATGATGCTACGCTGCTCTGCCCACTGCTAGAGATGGATTTGGGATGGTGAGGGACGGCAGAGCAGAGAGATGGGGCAAGGCGGGGATGGTTTGGCCTGTCCCACGGACCCCACGTGCCCATGGCCACCAGCACCACGGCTTCGGGTGCCGTCACCAGCACCATGGCTTCGGGTGCCGTCACCAGCACCACGGCTTCGGGTGCCGTCACCAGCACCACGGCTTCGGGTGCCGTCACCAGCACCATGGCTTCGGGTGCCGTCACCAGCACCACGGCTTCGGGTGCCGTCACCAGCACCATGGCTTCGGGTGCCGTCACCAGCACCACGGCTTCGGGTGCCGTCACGCGCTCCCCGCCAGCCCCCGGCCCGCTCCCCGCCAGCAAGACCTCACTGATGGAGCCTGTTTTGCAAATACAGTAATAGTTGACATTTCTTGCATTTTCAGGCAGGGATAGAGAAATGTACAACTGAGATGTCTCATGAAGATTTATTCTGGTCCTGTAACCCAAAAGCACATGGGAATTATCTCTCTTCCGTAGATTAACTGGGTTATTTTTCTTCATGAATGCTAGACCTTAGATCCGCTCCTCATTTCTTTCCATACCCGTGGAGGGCAAGAAATAGCCATACTTGGTCAATGGGAAAAGCAAGTTAAATGCAAATAGACACGTGATGACTAAGCCCCAGTTTCCCAAAGCGATTACTTCCCTGAAGGCAGAGTCCCTGGGCGATGGGGTGGCGGGGCTGGGTGGCCGAGCGGGGGCTCAGCTCGTCCCTGAGCCCACGAGCAAGGCCGGGGCTGCCATGGCCCCCGCGCTCCGGGCACGGCCCCCGGCCAGGCCCTGCTCCCCCATCCCTTGGGGAAACCCCGACTTGGAGACCTCCGCCACCCCATCAGATGGGAGACGGGTCTGCCAAGGCAGAAGAGGGGGAGACACCACCGAACGCAGGCAGCTTCATTAGGTTGGTTGTATCTCCATGATAAATCAGGAAAAAATGCCCAATAATATTTCATTTTGAGGCAGCAACAGATATTATCTCATTCATCAAGTGGTTTTTTTCCCTGCATGCATTGTTTTTGACTCAGTTTACATGTACAGAACTAACTCTGAGGGCAGTCGGTAAAGGCGTTGATTTTTGTGAAAGGGAGCTGCTCTGCAATTATCACAGTGGCACAAAACGGAGCAGACACGGACCAGCGGGCCAACCCATCCTACGGTAAGAAGACCCCCGGACGGCCAGGCCGTGTGCCCCAAGTGCTGTATCGCGCCCGGTGAAGCTTTGTCCTTCGGCTGCCCGATGGCACCAGCCTCGCCACCTCCCGGGGACAGCAAGAAGCGCTACAGGACAAACCCCACACGCGGGAGGGCAGGGAAATCAAGGCCGTAGAGGCCATAAAGTAGCTCCAGTCCTGGCATTTCCTGGCGCGTGGGGCTGACTCCCAGCCCCAGGGGTCCCTGCCAAAGCCGGGGGCTTCTCGGGGCTCTGGAGAAGCAACGCGGCCAGCGCTCAGAGCCACCTCCGGGAAACGCTACTGCAGGGACTTCAACAAAATAAAAGTGTCAAAAAAACAGTCCTGTACAACAAGAAATTACTCTGAAAGGAGAAACTGAAACCCCTGTGACTCTGTCTACCTCCTGCAGTAAGTTTTGGCCACTGTTTATTTTCCAAACTGTAACACGAGTTGTTCAGCTTTGCAAACAACTGTAGAAGCCCCAGCAAGTCACAGGTAGGACGCCAGCCACAAGTACCCAGTATTATACCTAGCAGCTAGTTTAAGACTAAGGTACTATGCTTATTTTAAGCACTAAAAGATGATTCCAATAAAGCTGCGTAATGTGAACTGGATATTGCTGCCTGTGTTTGCAGCACCCACCTCTGATTTGGCCTCAGCCAGATTTAAGTGCCGCCCATGGCCCCGGCACACAGCACCGGTCTTGGAATAATACAGGGGACAAAGATGAGGCTGAGGAAGAAATGCAACAGAGAACAAAAAATACAAAGCACAACGACCACAGTGTTGGTCATCTGCAGTGATACACCCCATACTGGAGGCTTGCATTGCAAAGGTACCATAGCAAGGTACTTTTTTTTAAAGAATTTTAAAGACAGCAATCTTAAATCTTCTTCTTTTCATGATCACACAATTTAGTTTGAAAATTCTCTCACTTCAGCTGGAGTATGTAGCTATGCTAGAAAAACAGCACTTCTGGTTCTTGTTTTGCCATGTTTTCTAAGGAAGACGTTTTCTGCAGGGGCAGGATAAAGAAACCCGATGCTTATTTAGCAACGAGTCCCCCTCTCTGGGGCTTTGGTGGCCCTGGGCAGCCCGCCCGGGTCCCTGCGGCCGCAGTGACAGCTCCTGGCATGGGACGGCTGTCCTGCTGACTCACCGAGTACAACTCACGCCCAGAGCAGTTTTTCCATAAAAATAAAACCAGCCCTAACAAATGAATGCATTCCCATCGTAAAACCCCGATTGGTGGCTGGGAAGGAAGAGCCTTCGCCCTGCAGCAAAATAATTTCCCTCCCGGTTGGCGAAGGAGGACCAGGCTCCAGGGGAGGCGAGTTTGGGAATGACCACGTTGCCCGCGGGAGGAGGACGGGGGTACCAGAGGCCTGGGCCCCGGCACGGCGTCCCTCATCCCTGCCAGACTGGGGGACACAGTGGGGACAAGGCGCACACAAGGATTTAGGAACCAGCTCAGCTCTCCACAGAGCAGACCTGGGGCTACACAAGCATTTAGAAGGGAGCAGAGAGGATTTGTAAACAAAAGCTCCAACAAACATCTCTAATTTCACAGTGGTCACAATTTTTAGCATTGTACATTTAAAGGCAATCTTTGAATGCATTGGTCCTCATCGCAGCAAAAGGAAAACAAGCAATCCCTCAAACTTGCGGTGTTCAGTGTCTGTACTCCAACGAGTCTCCCACTGAGATCAACAGGAGTTATTTTCACGAGAACATCAGTTTTTTGTTTAATAAGAAGCAAGAACATCAAGACGACCCAAGGCCTTTCTCTGCCGTTTCCCACCGTGCCTCGGCAGAGGGTGAGCAGCCGTGTCACCGCTCCTGTGCGGGCAGGGGCCACCGTCCCCCCACGTGTGGGGACACCCCCCGGGCTCCACCAGGGCTGCGTGGAGGCTGAAGCACCGAACCCAGCTGCAGGTGTGGGGACGAGGCACCCGGGCCGGGCTGATGGAGGTCTGGTGGTCCGGGCAGCTCGCTGTCCCTGCTGCTGGCTGGGCCGGAGAGCGGCCCCGAGGCGGACACCGCTCTGGGGCACCACAACGTCACAGCTGAGCACAGATCAGAGCTGGGACCTTGTGACCAGCAGAAAAAACGTGTTTTCCCCTTCACAGCTCTGCCCGCTTCATAGCACATGTGAGAAGCAACGCAAAGCCATGGACAGGCAACCCACCGATGCCATGAGACAACATCAGCCAAGATTTCAAAGTGACATTAACACCAAACGTGCTGCCCATGCGGGCAAAGGGCGAGAGACATACAAACACCAAAAGGCACCGAAGCTCAGCACGAAGCAGGAAAAGGCCCTCGTTAACGACAGCATTTCCCCTGCACAGAAACGTCCACCAGAGCATTTTTTTCAGTGATGCATTTAGCAGAGAATAAGGACTAGGTCAAATTCTGGTCTGGAGTGGTTTTTAATGTACGAACCTTTGCTGTTGTCCCGTCAGGGAAGCAGGGGGCCCTTTCTCAAAGGGAGGGAAACACCGAATCCAAGATTCTTTTGTATTTGTTCTCTTAAAGGGTTTCTTGTTCAGAAAGAAATCCCTTTTTCTTTCAAGGAGGAAAGTGGTGCTTCCTGGCCTCCGCACACCTGGAATTTTACAGCTCCTCAGCTGCGGGGTTTGAATTTTGGCAAGCGCCGGCTCCTTGCTCCGCCAGCTGATCAACCCACAGGCAGGCTGCCGGGAAACCCCAAAACAGGATGGCCCTGCTCCACGGCCAAAAAACTACAGAAAATGGTGAGGAATGAAAGAAAAAACCCCAAGTCCTGAAGCAAAGCTCAAAGATGGGTCTCACAGGACCAGCAGAGAACTTGGAGAGTTTTTGAAAGAGCTCCAAGGGCACGGCCCCGAGCCTCCCTGCTGCGGACACGCTAATTGTGGGTGCGGTAATTACAGGGGAGCACCGGCACCCTGTGCACTGCAGAGCGGCCGCAGGGGCAGCAGCTGCCCAGGGCTCCCTGCAAAGCCCTAATGACTCGGCTGGCTAAAAAAACCAGAAGTCGCTTTATACGGATAGTATTTGGGTAGTCCCGCAGAGCAGCAAGGACACAAAGAATAAAATGAAGTCAGATGCTCCATTAATCAGTGAAAGATTTGATTAAGGATATTTAAATAACTGAGGTTATAGAGAAGAAAATATTTGTCTAGTGGTATCATTCACCTTAAGACTCACTTTTCAACCTTTAGCTCAACATTGACTGAGAGCTTGTGTATTACTGCTTGTGTAAAAATCATCACAAAATCACTGGACTTGAGGAAAAGCACCAAATGCCACAAGGACTGCGAGAGCCATAGGAGCTGCTGGCGCTCCCCTGCTCGGCACTATTCCACTTTGTGGAATTGGGAAGGCCCCCGAACTGGTGGCAAGCAAATGGTTTCACTGCCAGTCTGCTCACTAATTCCTCAGTAGCATCCAGATGCCTCCATTCCCCAAAGCCCCACGTAGCTTTAACTGATTTATTCTGCTGAACTTCTTTACAATTTCCTTTGAAAAAGAAATTATTAAGAAGAGGCAACTCTTGGAACCTGAAAAACTGTGAATTTGGCAAATAATTCCTGTGAAGACACAGCAAGACTCAGGCTCACAAACCTTGTTGTGTTATAAGTCACATAATTTTTTTTTCCCCTCAAAGGATAAATAAACTGAAAACATCCTGTTGAGGGAATGGTATGTGACTGACTTCCAGAGCTCCAACCGGCAGTACGGGTGTGAGATATCGACGCATCTTCCCTCAGTACATGACATATGTAACGCACAGCCTTAATTCAGAGGGGTCCTACCTTTGGGATGCTCCATTCTGGCACCACAACGCTCCTCGCAGGCGCTTTTCTCGTGGGAGGTAAACCCACAGGCGGCACTCGAGGCAGGGAGCTGAGCCGAGCCTTACAAAGCCCGCTCCCGGAGCCAAGGCCAGGCCAGGCCAGGCTGGTTGATGCTGGTGCAGCTCATGGTTTAGTGGCAGCGATGGCGAGGAGAGGCAGCGCGGATGGATGGAAGCCAGAGCCTGTCCCTTGTCCCCTGTTCACGCCCACCTGCACTCACCTCCCTGCCCTGCAAACCGCCGCCGCTGCACCCCAGGCCCCCCAAACCCCAACCCTGCTGCCAGCCGAGCCAACAGCAACACACTTCAGCATCCCCACCAGTTCCCTGGCGCTCATCCATTCCGAGTCCTCAGCAATCCTGATAGCCAGAAAAAAACAGCTAAAGCAAAACTTGCACTGCCTGCTCCCGTGGGACTGGGGGCTTCTACGGCTGAGTGGGAACTGAAGTGTTGGGAGCCCAGGGGAGGACTGGAGGGGTGGGAGGGAAGGTCTCCCCGAATGGCGAAGGTCACCGCATACGGCAAAGCCATAAACTGCCGCGGCGGGAGCCACGTTCCTGTGGCGGGGCCGGGCAGGGCTGTGCCGGGGGAAGGTCAGCTCCGCCTCGCAGGGACCGCAGCGGCTCTGCAAGGTCTGAGCAGATCTTCACATGGACGAGGAGAGGAGGTTCTGTGGGAAAATGCTATCGGGCCCGGCAAAGCCACGGCAGGAAGGAAATTCCCCCGGCAGAGGCGGCCATCAGTGCGAGGGCTCAGCTGCCGAGTTCAGGGGACTTCATAAATAACTCGGCCGTCCCCAGGGACTCATTGCTAAGGTCGCTATTTTTTCCCTTGAACTTTCCAGATGAAGGAAGCAATAGCAGAAGCAATGGCACAGATTTGGCCGGAGATCAACTGTACTGACAACAGTCACAGAATTTAACTCAGAAGAAAAGTCCTTTGTGTTCACTGGAGTTATCACCAGAGGGGTCGAGCGGTTCAAGCAGCAATGTGGAGTTCTGCTCAAAAAATATCCCACATGTGCAAAATAATCAGAGCTGAGCTCGCTGGCAGATGTAACCCCCAGTAACTAATTCCATCGCTTAGACTGAGTTAAAAATGCAGGGCACATGCTAGGTGCCCATTAAAAATTAAAATGTTAAATTGTATTCTTCAACAAACTGCTGGGACTCAGAGTAAGAAACAGCCCTGATTAAAGATTAAGGACGGAGAGCCTATAAAACACTAATTACCACTGTACTTACAGTGAATTTGGCCTGTTGGGTTTAATTACTTCTAGTTCAAGATCACTCGAGTTCAGGCTGGGCTGGGGAGCGCTGGTGGAGTTGAGGAAGCTGTTTACATTTGAAGAGATGACGGATTCCAGGCTGGAGTTGATGATGCTGTTTCTGTTCTCCTCTAAAAAACACCGAAAGCCAAGAATCAGCCGGCGCACAGAGCTGCTGTGGCGCTAGAAGTGAGGACACGCTGCCGCAAAGGCGTCGAGCGCTCCCGAACAGCCCCGGCCCCAGTGCAACAGGGCAGCGTCTTCCCGGACCCCAGGAAACAGGCAGTTATTTGCAGTCATGTCTTCTAAATATTATACACTAAACTATAAGAAATAACAAGTACTCTTTTTTTTTTTTTTTAAGATGCAGCTACATTTTAAATTAATACCATATTCAGCATGAAAATATTCATTTTTCTCAAGGCATTAATATTTTATATTCGCTAAGACATTCGAAGTACCACACAACCTGAAAACAATTAAAATGCAAACTACATACAAGAACGGATTTCTCTGTGACTGAAATCAGCTGCCAAGGGACTGAGCACTTGTGTGCCGGAGCAGAATAACACTGTAGAACAAGAAAAGGACAGAACACCCAGTTAAAGTTGACTTGACATCAATTACGATCGCTCTTTCCTGGCCAGGTCTATAAGCAGGAAGGGGTCGGGGTCTCGGCTCCTTTTCAGCTCAGCTCTTCCGCAATACACAGCAGCTGGGGGTCAGAAACTTGGCTTTATATTAATATCTGATCCAAAATATAATAGCACCTCCTGCCCTCTGCGCTGCGTTGGGAAACGCTGGCACTGCTCTGCCGACAACCTGGAGGATTCCCGGAATTTCTTGTTTCCCTTGATCGTGTAATACTCTGTTAAGGGATTTCCCCCTTATTTGCGTAACTTGAGCAGTGAGGAGTGAAAACATTATGCATCCCAAACTGACACCCACAGCATGGGCTCCCTCCTCAGCTCTACACCAAATTACGGAAAATCGCATTAATTCATTTTCATAAGATGCCTTTTCTGTGTAAGCAATAATTGTAATAGTGGGAAGCAATTATCATCACTGACGGCATGGAAAGCAGCCCTGCTCCAGAGAACTGCTGCTTCTGTGGTGATGCTTTCCTGAAAGACGGGCACCTGCTGGAGAACATAATGAATCCTGCTTCTAAGATAAATCTCTTGAAAATGATTCTTCCAGTGCACACCAATATGATCAAAAAGCACATAGTAATAGGGAATGCCTTGTTCTTAATCCCTTTAAACTGTACAGCTCTGCTTGCATTAGAAGGAGACTGTGTGGTACCCACCCGTATCCTGTACACATTTAAAGAAGGATAAAAAGAGTGCGTGATATATGAAAAATTCATCCTGAACACAGAATCACAGCATCATAGGTTTGTGGGTGCAGGGAGGAGCGGAGTGTAACACTCCTTGTCACACTCCTTTGCTGGAGTTGCTGCATTTTCCTGGTACCTGGACAAAATCAGGTCTAAAACTTGGTTTTGCTCAGGTTGAGCTTATCTTCCAGAGATTAGCCAAAGCCAAGGATGTGTTAATTATGTTGATACACGTCAACATGTTCCTGAAATTGCATTTCATTAATCCTGATCTGCAATAAGCCACCAAGGGAACAAGAAGCACATATACCTCTCTGGCCCCTCCTTTGTCCCCCCAGGGTACAAGTTGGATTTTTTTTACCCAACCACGGTTTCCAACTCACCACCGTCTGACATGCCAAAAGGGAAACACAACCAACCTCGTCACCATATGGTGGCTCCAACAAGCCATGCCTTCCCTACACCAAGACAGAGAAGTTCCTAAAGAAGAGTGTTTTCCCTAGAGTGCCCATTTTAAAGCCATTTACCGCCCCGCGCTCCACGGCCAGCCCAGCAGCAGGCGGGCAGTCCGGAGGCTGCGGGTGTGCAACCGGCTGATGGAGACGCAGCAAGTCCAGCCTTGGTACCGAGCTCTGAGCTCGCCAGAGCCCACCTGGGACTTGGAAGGCACAAGCGCTTTGTGATGAAAAACATTATCCATGCAGAAGAGGCAAAAGTTTAGAAAAGCAGAGTGCTGACCTCCAGAAATATCAACAGGCAGGCGCAGGAGCCAGCAGGTGAAAGGAGAGAGAAATTAAGCTGCCAATGGACCTGAAAACCCCAAAAGGGCAATGCAAACTGCTCCTCTGTTTTTGGAGCTGCCGGCGCAGGTTTTAAGCAGTACGGTGACAGAGGTGGCCAAGCCCAGGGACCGGCCACGCTGACCCCCGGGGCTGTGAGGAGCCTGAGCCGATGGACTGTGGTCTAATGCTACATCTTATTATTTCCAAACATTTTCTGCCCAAGGCTGAAGTCTGAAAATAAGCTCCATAAAACCAACAAATCAGTGTCAATTGTCTGCCTAATCTCAGAGCTAGATACCAGCCAATATTGAATTAAGGTCCCTATCAGCCAAGAAACTGGAAGTGTTTGATCTAAAGAGGGTAGGAGATGAATGGCAGAATCTGAAACTCTTGCTTTATTTTATTTCCTCCTTCTTAAAAGGCTGATACTGTATTTTACTTCATGTTTTTAAAAGCTTATACAAAGGATTCCTCGCTGTGACATTTAATTTGGTCTTACAGCCATCCACTAAAGCATTTCTGCTCCATCACGCAGAAGACAGAAGAGCCACTTTGCAAACCAGCTGCAGCTCCTCTGTGCCGGCACTGTGACCCAGCTCCCGACGGCCGGAGAGCTGCCCTGAATCAACCAAAGCAGCAGCTGCTCCCCAAGAGCCCCAAACCCCGCTCCTGGAAAGAGGGGCTTAAGACAGAACTGGACTCATGCATTATTTGCAGTCCTCCCTTCACCAAACAAAACTCTGCCCGTTGCTGAACTGCTCAGCCGGTCTCGGTTCCCTCTCTTCCAGCTCAAGAACCAACAACACATCAAAACGAGCTTGAGTTTTCACCAGTTACCCAAACCCTTGTGAACCTTCGTGGAAATGAAGGGCTGGTGTCCAGCAAACCCCAGCGCAGAGCTCGGGGCTGACAACCCGCTCGCTCCGGGCACTGTGACAGCAGCCGTCCCCGGGACTGCAGAGCGGTGACAAGAGCCCTCCGCACGGCAAAACAGGAGCAGAGCACTGCTTATAATGAGGAACTGATAAGGAACAAAATAGTGTATTTGCTGTGTTAATGACACTTGTTTTGCAATATCCACTCAGTTCCTGGGTCAGTTGTGGACAAAAATGTAAATGTTTAACACCGATATAATCACTATAATTATCTAAAATCACTATAATTATCTAATCTGCTCTCTTGCATGATTCAGTCTGTTGAGTATTGTAATTTTTGACTTACCGCTTTGTATGATGAATTTTAGTGAAAATTTTAGAAAGATATCTGACTTCGATGAGCAGATTTCAAGTAACAGAAAATTCACTGCCCCACTTGACTTCTTTTTATGGTTAAGTTGCTCTTAGTCTTAAAAAGTGTGCACTGTTTCAATTTTGAACGTGTCTAGCTTCAACTTCGAGCTATTAGATCTTATTACACCTTCATTTCCTAGTTGAAGGACAGCAGCAGGCCCTCGTGTTCTGCTTGTGCTCGGGGCTCCTTGGAGCCATCTTCACCTCTTGCGACACAGATTTGGAGGCACAAGCACCAAAGTGACCCCGTACGTCAGGGCTCCGTGTCCCTCATCCCAGACTGGCACCCGCAGAGGGAAGAGGAGCTTCCCCCGTGCCCGTGGGGGCTGCCAAAGGTGCCGGCTCCTTCTGTGTCACCGTGGGGCTATTTCTGCGTCACAGCCCAGGACGCGATGCAGATGTGGCACCACTTGAGCCTCAGCCTTGGCCAACCTCTGGACCAGTAAAAATGGAAAACTCACGTTATTCCTCAGGTGACACGTCCAGTGGGGATGGCAAACACTGAATAAAATGGTAGTGGCTTCCCATAGACACGGGAGATTGCAGACGGTCAGGAGGAAAGTCGAGAAAATATCGATTCTTGTGGGAATAAATAAATGCAGAAATAAAATAACTCTGTTCCTCTTCTAGGCCAGGGGAGGACGGTACAGGAAGGCTCCGGCAGCCAAGCCACTCCGCACCCTAACGAGCAACTTAGTTAGCAGCAAATAAATGACTTTGGCTGAAATTTTTCAAAAGCAGTTTTTGATATTTGAGGCTCCACTAAGAGTCGTGTGACACACTATTTCCAGAGCACGCTCGGGCACTACCGCTGCTTCCTTAAACCCACATGTATCGGTATGACATCCTCCGAAAGGAGAGCGCCTGATAATTAACAGTTAATCAGAGGCGGAGAAGCCCACACGTTTTGTGAGCCGGTAAAGTCCAGAGCAACCACTCTGCAGGTCTAAGTCTCGGCGAGACGGGTTCCCCCGGCTCCCCCGCACTTGCTCTGCTCACCACGTCACTCTCCTGCTTTTTCAGCAAACAGGGACAGTTCCCTGTGCAAGGCGCTGGTTCCAGGAGCAGCCCCAGGCAAGGGCTGGGAGAACATGGCCAGGAGGAACGGGAGAGCTGCGAACTGGGTTTGTGCTGTAACGTGAAGCAGCAGCCTGAGCAGACACATCACTGCTGCTCCATGATGGGGCGCTGACTCTTTCACCTAAATATCTGGAGCATCAATTAGTGACAGAAATGGAAAGATGATCTTCAACATTTTTAAACTGCTGTGGTACATAATCCTCAGAAAAATGCAGAACCTCCTGGCCGAGTTTTTCATGTCTGTAAAAGGCAAAGTGCCTGTGAGCATCCAGAAAGGGGTGCCTGCCTTTAGGGGAGGCAGGCGGGCGTCCCCCCGCCACACGTGCTGCACCCCGCGGGCAGGAGCGCATCTCGGCAGCTGGTGATGGCGAGGACAGCGGTGGGGGAACATGAGAACGGGAATGCACAGGGGCCCGTCCGGCGGGGAAGGGACAGCAACACTTTCCACTGTGCTAACGCTGCTGCATTTGAAGCCCCTGCTTACGGGCTTGGATGACAGACGATCTTCACACCCGCATCAATGTGATGGCAGAGGAAACCAAAGCCCCATTCTGTTACGGGAATTGTCTCTTCCATTGATAGCAGTAAAACTGCATTTTGTGACATGGCAATTACAGTCTGAGAGTCACGATTAGGGCAAAAACTATGTCAAGTGGGAGAGCCGGGGCTCGGCACACTTACGCTTCTCGTTGGGCTGTGCGGTGTGGAAGAGCGTCAGAGGTCTCTCGCTGCAGGACGGAGGCTTCGAGTCCGTGCTCTTCTTGCGAGATAACAGCAGCTGCGAGTTCGATGGCAGGGTCTCTGGCACCGTGTTAAATATCTGTTAAAAATAATAAACAAGTTGCCCTTTGGCATCACCCCTTTGAACAGAAGAGCTGCCTACCTGCCTGGTCTGCACCGCTCTGTGACCGCTCTGCAGAGCTGCGTCTAAGGAAGACACGCATTCAACAAGGCAACATTTTGGGTATAATTTCCTGAATTCCACATTCCCGCCCTGTCTGCACTCCTCCTCTCTACTCTTCACCCAAGACACAGGTTGCAAGATGTGAAGTACCGTGATAACCTGGCACTCTGCTGAGTTTTGGAGGGTGTGTGGTGCCCCAGCAGATGACGGCAAGTGCCCCAGGCACGACACACTGGTGTCCCCACACGTGTCCCCGCAGCACGGCCCTCGGTGCCCTCGCACCACCGATGCCAACCAGCTCGGGAAAGTCTCTGTGACTTCCAGCCACAGCTGTCGGAAAACTGAGCAATCACATTTTTCTCAAGGGGATGGAATTTTAAAATTGCACGAACACAAAGAGCAGCAGTTTTGTTTGTTGTTGATTTTCAGTTATTTATTGTTTCTGTTCTGGAACCCCAGGCTCAGATAACAGCAGCGCTGCCTCCAGCCCAGCTCTCTCAAGGTTTGCCTTTGCTCGAGTACGTCAAGCACCATCCCTCAGAGCCTTTCCCCGCTCTACCGGCCCTGCCAGACAGCGACCGGCAGGAGAACCGTATTTCAGAGGCGGTTGGTGGCCGTCGCAGCCCGGGTGACTCCCCGAGCCCGCGGCCACCGCGCACCCGCGGCCCTCTCCCCGCAGAACCCCCCGAACGCGCCCGCCAGCTCCAGGAGCGGCTGCCAGCACTTAACGGGTTTGTTTTGTGTAACAACCAAAGCCTCGCACACACACAAACCTTCCATGCTGGTTGCTACAAATAAACACTGAAGAGCCAAGATGCATTAGCCAAAAATTTTAATGTCACATCTCTCCCCAAACTGTGAAGGGCAGTACTTACGGAGGGGAACTAACGAACCGTCCTCAATGAATCAAACCCCTCGCACCAAGGACATCGCTGCCCAACCCTTCTATTTGCAGGGACCGGCTGCCCGGGCTCAGGTTTGGCTTCCGAGCCTGCGGACGGGGTGAGGTGCAGGAAGCGGCGATGAATCACTGTGCAAAACTCTGCCCGCCCGGCAGGACCCGGCCCCGGCCCCAGCCAAGCGAGCAGTTGGGTCTGCCCGCGCGCCGCTGCGAACAGATGGCTGGGGCGCGGAGTCCCGCCGCGGCCTGCCGGCCAGCTCTGCGGAGCTCACCCGCGCGTTCCTCCTGGGTACGGATCCAGGAGCCGCGCCTTCCGCACGCAGCACCGCTCCTTTCCACCCCGCGCACGCCTGCCCGGGGCCCTTCCCACCTCCGAAGTCGCTGTTCCCCAGGCTGCCCATGAGAGTCTGGGGGGCAGTGGGTCCCCAACCTCTTGCATGGCTGCCGTACCCAGTGCCGTCACCCTGCCGGCACCCACCGCCCACCCCGGTGCCGGCACCGGTGCTTGGGCCACCGGCAGCCCCGGTTAGCAGGGCTACTGGCAGCACATTGCTCACCGTGCTGGAACATCACACAGCTGCACGTGCTTCAGGTGCCTGTCCCGGGTGCTGGGCCCAAACCACGAGCCCTTTGCTCTGTGTGCTAAATGCAGCTTCTCCCGGGCAGGACCCTCAGCACCGGGGGCCGAAATCGGTCCAGGGGCACCGGGCCTGCCCTGGGCTCCATCCCCATGCCCAGCACAGCCACTGCCTGCTTTGACATGCTCTCGCTTTCAAATTGCTTTTCAATAGTAAGTTCTACTCGGGAAATATAATGAAATATATAAATCAAGCAAGATAAAAGTATAGATTTATGAATTGCATTTTATGCAATGATTTCCCCCAGCACACTTGAAAATAAACTTCCAGGGTGCCATTTCCCTTTTTGGTATTTAATAAGAGAAGACATACGCGCTGTTAAATGATGAACTCTGTGACTAAAACCAGCCCCGGCTTATAAGGAGTTTGCATTTCTAAACACAGCTGGAACATCATTATGAAACAATTTTACCGAAAAGCTTCAGCGCCTGGTATCTTACACAGTGCAACTTATCACAACCAACTCCGTATTCCAGTTAAAACGCCCCCTCAGCCCCGACAGCCCCGCTGCAGACGGGCCCAGGACGGTCCTCAAGCACCGGCCTCCCCGGTGCCCGCGCGGCTCACGGCAGCGCGGCGCAGGAGCGACGCGGGGGCGGACAAAGGGCTGGTAACAGCCGCTCTCCACCACCTCGGAGCCCTACAAAGCGCACGGGCTAAATTTAGCCACTCGCAATGGAGAAAAGTCAATTAAGAGCTACATTTAAGAAAGCAGAACGCTGATTTTGGAGGTCTACGGAGGGAGGAGTCTGAGACTCTCAGAACCGTAAGATAAACAGCCCTTTTTAGATGCTCTGCTGTTACCATGTACCAGGAAACAGCACAGATCTTTTCAGCGGCAAAGGAAACCAGCTCTGCTGGACCAACATCCCCAACTCCATCTCCCCCAGCCCAGATATTGCTTCACAAAACCCCCACTCTTCTTCGCAGGAAAGTTTCTCAGGTTTGTTTCATTTTTTAATTTAACAAGAAGAGCTGAGACATGCTCCTCACTGCACAAGCCTGTATTATAGCTCTCCCAGTCACAGAGTCCAATTAATGGGGAGAGAGAGACAGTTTAACAGCCGGAATGGGAGAGGAGCAGCCAGGATTCATAAATCACATTTACAGCCGTACCGCGCTCGCCCAGCCTGATGCAAGTGGCAGTTTCACAGCTCCACACCAACCTTCTCCTGTCTGCAAAACAGCAAAGACCCAGCGGCACCTCATCGCAGGTGGGAGTTGAAAGGCTTTTTGTAACAAGCCTCCCAGATGCAAGCGAAACACGCCCACGCACCTGCCCAGGTACCTGCCCAGGTGAGGGGCCGGGACGCAGCGGCACGCACAGCCGGTCCCCGCTGCGGCGCGGAGCCTGCCACAGCCGCGCCCGCTCGCCGAACCGGGACAGCAGGGACCTGCTGTGATGTTCAAAATGTCTGCGGGACTAAGTCTTATACAAGGACCAGCTAAAACTGCCAGCAGCGTCACTAAACGTTTCGGCTAATGACAGAAAAGAATAAAACCAGAATGAGGTGCTGAGGGCACTGGCTGCAGTGTCTGTCAGTCCTCACTGGTTACTGAGGTCTGTGCAACTCCCTGCACGAACCATCTCCTATTTGTCATCGACGCTGGCTGTATTAACATTTCACCTGGGCAATCCCTCATCAGGAGGGAACATCATCAAGCCAGTAAATCGACCTCTTAATTTTGTAACCCTTCAGAACAATGGCCTTTTCCAGAGAGCTATACAAATTCAGGCTTCGGAAAAGAAAATGGATGGATGGACGTCTGCAACTGTCAGATGCAATAATACTTCAGTATTACTTTTGGCTAACTTTTAGTTTTTAAATCAGCAGTCACTTCAGTAACTAGGCATACAGCGCAGCATCCTTAGATATTTCGCATAGGATGCACTCCTGGTCTGCCTGTCATGGCAACATCCAGACCCACAGGAGAAAAATAACGTTATCCATTTAATGATATATAATCAGGATGTATTTTATAACATTTCCTTAATGCACTGTGTTCACAAATATAGACAGAAAAGGCTGAGAATCACTGCAGAATAAATCTTATAAAGGATCGATTTGACATTTTGTTGGTTCGTTGGGCAGCGTGCAGCAGTGAGAGCCGGGCAACGTGCTCCTGCTCGGCTCCTTCAGGGCTCCCCTTTCCTGCGCTGGAACATCTGGCAGGCAAACGGAGCCACCACCCCCTCCTCCCCAGTCCCGGATCCAACACTATTCCACATTTGCAGGAGCTCCGGTGTCAGTACAACCCACCGGAGATCACCCAACGTGCAGCAGCTCCCAGCGGCAGCTGTAAAGACAAGCGCAAGGGCTGTGACACCTCAATTTCCAGGAGAACATGTCTGAGAAGCTTTAAAAAACGTATCAGAGTTTATTGCTGTTATTGTGAGTATAACAAACAATTTGGATCTGAGACCTGGAAACCTGTTAAATCTCCCGAAATGATTCAATTTTTTGGATTACACAGAGGGTTTAATGGTCTGTGTCGGACGTTCTGGCAACAAGAGCAAGCTATAGTTTACTAGTTGTTCTGGGAACCTTCAGAAAGTCCCTGATTTGCTGAGTACGATTCCAAACCGCAGATGGGAAACACTGTGCACAGGGCACACATTAATCCAGAGGTATCGCTGAAGGGGGCACAAGTTCATGTTCATCAGTGAACACACTGGACGATGGGCACCGTACCCTGCAGCATCCTCCTCTGGCACTTTTCTGGCTTCGGGATGAATGTTTTTCCCCAGGGACAATCTCCGGTGGAGGATGAGCCCAGTCTCAGGTGGGGTGACTGCAAACGCAGGGACCGCTGACCGGCCCTCCCCAAACCCTCCCCGCTGCCCCAGCAACCAGATAAACCGCCAAAGCGCCTGTAAACAACCTGCCAGTGGTTATTCAGACCAAAAGATGTTATCACCAAGCCTGCCCTTTTTTTTATTTTGGTTACACAACGACAATAGTAATTTCGACAGGAGGCATTCCACTTACCTGGGGAAATACAATGCAATACCAGACAGTTGCTGATTGCCAGGAGCCATTCAAATCAATTACATTTTCTCTGCGAATGTACTTAATCATAAGCAGTGTCTGAGTCACCAGCGTAAAACAATACAAAGCACCAGCAGCAAAGCGCAGGCAACTTGGATATTGCTAATCACCTACGGCAGCCCCTGTGGGGAACCTTCAATGAGCTCGAATCAGCTCAAATTAAGAAACACGCTGAAACGAAACAGTCCTAAAGCGGGAGCTGAACTGACTCTAATGCTGCATTAAGAGATTTTCCTCTCCTGGAGCTACCTTGTCCAATCTCCCGCCTCCCCAGGATCTTTTTCCGAGAGCCCTGGAGATACACGGACGGGGGTTCGCAGGCGTTTTGCTCGCAGCATCCTCGTGCGGAGCAGCAGCCACAGACGGTCCCAGCCCTGTGAGCCCTGTGAGAGCAGCTCAGCACCCGAACTTCAGCCCTGGCTGCACCCCAGCACCGCGGGTAGCAGGTACCTCCACCCATGGAATTAATTGGTGACAAATACACATAACCAACTTGCAGATTCACCTTTCTGCTGGTGCCATAAATCACTTCTAAGGAGAGGGAACCAGCAAAATCCCAGGACAGCCGGGCAGGAGCTGTAACTGGCTGGGGAGCAGAGCTGAGCCCTGCAGCCCACCCAGACGTGATCGCCGCAGAAACCTGTCACCAATTCCTCCACATGTGCCAGCCGATGGAAGGCTGGCACAGCAAGAGACTTCGCTCAAGCAGAAAAAAAATCAATGTCTAAAGACGTGTTTCTATAAAGGCCCGCGAGGGAAGGGAGATAAACCACGCTCATAGGGATGCCGAGCTACTCGTGATGCTGACAGCACAGCCAAAGAGCCCATCGGCACCAGGGACAGGCAGCGAATGCTCCCCTGTGCCAGCACAGAGGTGACAGATGAGGTGACCATCCAAGGCCAACACAAGGTTCCATGGGGGTTCGTCTGCTGTACCTCGCCAACAACCGCGAGTTCAGCACCGCTGCTCACATCCCCCTGCACAGCAGCTCCTCATTAAGCTGTCATTACCACTACATTCCACACAAAGGAGCAGAAAACAGCTCCTCCGTCCCAAATACATACCATGGCCTTTATGTGCCCGAGGAAGCAATTTCTCCAAGAATATACAAAACAGACACCATCTCTGTCCCCGCTGGCTGCGCGTTTGCTGCGCCTTTGCAGCCCCAACAGACGTGTCCCGGGGCTGCTGCTCCCAGCGCCCAGCCCCGTGTCCTGAGCAGCAGCCCCGTGTCCTGAACCTGCCCTAAACCCGCTCCAGGGGCTCAGCCTTGTCCTGAACCTGCCCTAAACCCGCTCCAGGGGCTCAGCCTTGCACCTGAACCTGCCCTAAACCCGCTCCAGGGGCTCAGCCTTGTCCTGAACCTGCCCTAAACTCGCTCCAGGGGCTCAGCCTTGTCCTGAACCTGCTCTAAACCCGCTCCAGGGGCTCAGCCTTGTCCTGAACCTGCCCTAAACCCGCTCCAGGGGCTCAGCCTTGTCCTGAACCTGCTCTAAACCCGCTCCAGACGCCCACGGCAAAGCCCACGGCAGAGCCGCGATGCCGCCCTGCCCCGGGGGTGACAACCCTGCCTCTGCTTCTTTATCTGCAGCCTGAATGCACAAATTAATTACTTCCTTCCAACCAAAACCCAACGAACAAAAGACTGCAAACAGGGAACTGTTTGAATTTAGAAGAAAATGTCATTTTTTTAGCTGGTCGGGAGGGACAGCCAGTGCCACGGCCCCAGCGAGCTCCTCCGCTCCACGGACAGAGGAGAATGTCCCACCGCCGACAAACACAAATGCAGCGTGATTTAGGAGATCAGCATTGTGGATAGAGCCAGTATTTGAATAAACACGGATTTCGTCAGAAAAGCAGGAAACCAGCCTAGGCCTTCACCTCGCACTGGTTTCTTTTAGCACCCATCTCACCTGAAACTAAGGACAAATTCCTATTAAACGATGCAAAAGGGAAAGAAGGGGATTTCTGTAACAACGACACGGACATGCCAGGTCACACTGAGATGACCATAAAAAAGGCTGGTTACCAGCAGCACTGGTCACACAACTACAGCCCAGAACCGTCAGTTTTGGAGAAGCTGCAGCTCATGAAAAAGAGACAAATTTGTTTTCATAAATTAATGGCACTGAAAGAAGCAAGAAAAGCCATTACCTTCTCATGGTTTTCTATTAAAATTTCAATCACGATGTTCTGAAACTTGATGTCCATAATGGCAGCAACTGTTTCCTCTTGAGGTCGAAGTAGCGTTGGCCCAAATACCACACCCAGATTAGCAACAGTCATCAGGTTCTGCTTGTGATTATTTGCAACTCTGGAAAAAAAAAAAAAGAAAAAAAAGTAGGTGACAGGACTAATACTCACGGAAACCCTCTCACTGTCTCACAGCTGGCACAAATCTTACAACGCTGTTTACACTTCTTACACTCCTGGTGAGCTCCTTGAAGGCTCAGCCATGTGGAAAAGTACAAATTTAACTATTGTGTTACGCGAGACCTTTGAGCCTCAGTGAATTGACTAATCCCACAAAACCCCCACGCTACGCTGGCCACCGAGTCTCAGATTGCAAACCACTCCCAGGAAAACATCTTGAATCACTAATGCTCAGAACCCTTCTGAAAACAAATTGTTGGACCTCTGACACATGCTGCTCTCCAACTGAATGAGTGACCTAATATGTTCCAAAATCCAGCTCCTTCTCACCCGTTTAAGCTTCTGCCCACACCAGAGGTCAGCCCCGTCCAGCCCGACCGAACTGGGACGAAAACGGGGCTCTCCTGGCGCCACGTGCGGGCACACGAGCCCTTCCCAGCCCACCGAGGAACCCGACACGGACACCTGCTCGCCCACCGACACTCGAGCCTTCCTCCCTGTCATCTCCAGCTATTTTTATGTCCCAAGTCCCGCAGCCCGGCGGGAGCAGATCAGTTCAGCAAAGCGCCGCAGCCCGTGCTGAGGACCTGGTGCGACTGGGCGTTTGGGGAGCGGGTGACTTTGGAGAAGCTCCAGTCTGGCTACTGGTTTTACTGGTGCAAAGCATCGGGGGCCCAACTGGGGCAGGTCCTCTGCTCCGGCCCAGCCCGCGCCCCGCTGCCGCGCACCGGGGACACGCTGCCGCGCCCCGGGGACACGCTGCCGCGCACCGGGGACACGCTGCCGCGCACTGGGGACACGCTGCCGTGCCCTGGGGACATGCTGCCGCACACCGGGGACACGCTGCCGCGCACCGGGGACACGCTGCCGCACACCGGGGACACGCTGCCGTGCCCTGGGGACACGCTGCCATGCCCCAGGGACACGCTGCCGCACACCGGGGACACGCTGCCGTGCCCCGGGGACACGCTGCCGCGCACTGGGGACACGCTGCCGTGCCCTGGGGACATGCTGCCGCACACCGGGGACACGCTGCCGCGCACCGGGGACACGCTGCCGCACACCGGGGACACGCTGCCGTGCCCTGGGGACACGCTGCCGTGCCCCAGGGACACGCTGCCGCACACCGGGGACACGCTGCCGTGCCCCGGGGACACGCTGCCGCGCACTGGGGACACGCTGCCGTGCCCTGGGGACACGCTGCCGCACACCAGGGACACGCTGCCGCGCACCGGGGACACGCTGCCGCGCACCGGGGACACGCTGCCGTGCCCTGGGGACACGCTGCCGCACACCGGGGACACGCTGCCGCGCACCGGGGACACGCTGCCGCGCACCGGGGACACGCTGCCGTGCCCTGGGGACACGCTGCCGCACACCGGGGACACGCTGCCGCGCCCCGGGGACACGCTGCCAGGCGGCACGCAGCCGTGGTCCCCGGGCCACGTCCCGCTGCCAGCGCTGGGGACCCGGCTGCTCCGGGGCAGACACCCGGTGAGGCGCAGACCAGCTCGGCGGGACCGCGGCTCCGCTGACGCACGTGCTGGAGTCACACGATGCCACGTAAGCGACGCCACGTGCACGGGTGACACCAGGACGTGCGGTGACAGCCCTACAGCCCTGTCTCCATGACTCCTGTGGTTTTCTCCCGACCTCTTCAACCAGGAAACTCAATGACTTCAGGCAGCACAATCACACAGTTTCAACTTCAGGGGTTTTTTTAGTGTCTCTTCCCTTTACTCTTTCTTTCCCTTTTTCTCTGGACAAAGGCACTAGCCTAGCACAAAGTGAGGTTGAGACCCAGATCTTGCTGGATTGTCCTAAAAAGTTATTACCATGAGCTTTTGTTACTGTCTCATGGCCAAGACACCACAGAGCTCATTCGCATGCATGCTTAGCTTATTTCAGCAGTGTAAGCTAAGGCTGGCTTACAAGAAAAGATCCTTTCCATCCTTTTTTATCCAAATCTCACTTGATCCAGCAAAGAACTCTTCATTCCTCATCCCTATGTACAGCTCCTCAGACAGAAGAGGACCTCATCACCGCGGGACTGGTTTGGCTCCCCCACAACAGCAGCTTCAGCCCTGTCCTCCATCCACACAAGAAGTGTCCCCTCTGGTCTGTGTCCCTGGAGCTGTCACACAGAGCTGTCAGCTCCACCGAGTCCCGGGTCACAATTCAAAGGTGCAGAGGTCCTGGCCAAAGTCCCTCGGGAGCTCCACAGGACCTCCCTCTTACCCATAACTGCCCCACTGGCAGGAATCTCTGAATATTTTATCACGAGTGTCCGAGAAATGAGACAGGCTGCCCCAGGAAAGGCTCTGGTTACAGGAGCGATAACCAGAGGAGGGGGGAGCCCTGCGCCGGCAGCAAGGCCATGGTGCCATGGCTCGACGGCTCCATCACTTGACGGCTTGACGGCTCCATCACTTGACGGCTCCATCACTTGACGGCTTGACAGCTCCATCATTTGACAGTTTGACGGCTCCATCACTTGACGGCTCCATCATTTGACAGTTTGACGGCTCCATGATTTGATGGTGCAGTGCCTGGCACAGCTGCTGCCACCAGCCTGCCCAACCAGCAGAGCTGGCAGGGTAGAACCAAACTGTCTTTGGGAGATCACAGCCTCGCAGAGCAGAGAGAAGGGCAGAAGAAGTCCAGTAGGAAACAAATTCTTACTCAGGAAAAAACTTTCTTACTTACAGGATAAAACCTCCTACTTACACAGGGATTCAAAACTTTTCCCCCACTGCAAACCAGCTCCTTATCAAGACATTTACAAATGCCAATGACATTTTTACATTGCAACAGCATCTCTATTTCAGACACATGTTCACATGCTCGTATTTGGATTTTGAAAAATGCAGCTGTAATTCAAATATTTTTCAAAAGTACTAATAAAATAATAATTTTAATCATCTTCTGTGGTTAGTAAAACAATGTTCATTTATTAAAAAAAACAACTGAATTGATCTAAGTCTCACAAAATTAGGTCCCTCCATTTCTCATTACCGTTACCATGTAATACATCACTCTAATAAATTGCATTGTCACTGACTCATTACAGCTAAGCAGCTGGGCACAGTCCTGTTAATTATTTCAGACTGAACTATTAATGGGTTCCCCGCCAGGACACGGTCCCGCAGCCCCGGCTCTGCCCCTTGCCGAGGAATCCCCCGCACCCAGAACCCAACTCCTCTGGGTTTGCTTTCAATCTGTGCAGTGGGGAGGGGATTTGGTGACCATGCAGGTCTGGTGGCCCCTGACGTTCTGGTCCATACCACGGGTACTTTTCCAGCAGCAGCTTCAAAATGCTCAGTTACCAAAGCTATGCTACAAAACATGATTCACCTTTCACATCCTTCACATTCCACATCCATTATCCACATGATAATTTACTATAAATTATACCTCTTCATCTTCCTTTGTACTAGAAAATAATGCTGCAGTTTCTAAGGATGATGTGTTCTCCTCCCAAAGGGTGCTTCATATTGGTGCTTTTTGGCAGGCACTGTTAGTGCCATTCCTGAGCTGCCCTTTAGAAGGTTTCCAAGTATTTGCTGCATTTTCCTTTTAACCTACTGTTTCTTTCTGGTCCCCGGTACATTCTGAAAGCAATTGTGCTAATATTAATCTAGATGGGTCCTTTTTCAGTTGTCTCTCCTCCCACGCTTTGCAGAAGCCACTTCCAGCACAAGCAGGAGCTGGGAATCAACAACTGAAGGAGAAACGTGCGCGGCAACATCCTGCTCCCGCTCGCTGCTTGCAACGTGCTGTGCCATCGCCGACTTTTGGACTCTGGGCTGTCCCTCCTCCTCCTTGCAGCACACGATGGTTCCCTCGTGTCTCTGGGATCAGCCCGGCAGTGCGGGACACACCACAGAGCCCCTCGGCCCAGGGACCAGCTGCCCCAGCAATGTGCCACCAGCCACCCTGCGGAGGGACTTGGTTCCGTGAAGACCTGACCCACCGGTGCAAACCCAGGAGATGTGCCGGCTCCTGCAAGCACCCAGCCAAAGCAGCTGGAGACCCAGCTCTGCCACCCCGAGGGGACACCCCGGGCCGGGCGCTCCCGCAGAGCTGTCCCAGCAGGGAAGGGACAGGTCGTGTTTCCTGGGATGTCCCTGCACACCCGCTCGCTTTACATTGACTTCCAGAAAAACAAAGGAGAATAGGAGTGGAGTAAATCTGTGTCATGTGTTAAATTAGATTATGCCTGGGTTGCTTGGATACTGTATAATCACTGGCACGACCAAACATAATTTAATACAGAGTACTTGGTAGTCAAGCTTCAGTGCAGAGAAAGCATACAGGAACAGTAAATATTTCTTTGTTGTGCTGGCTTGCAATCGGCATCGAGTCACAGAGGAGAAATGCAGCGGAGCCGGGGGCTGCGATGTGCTGTGCTGGGCTTCGGATTGGACGGACATTAATGATTTAAGTTTCTTCAGCCTGGTCAACAGCTCATATCTATTTTCATGGAAATCCAATTAAAGAACTCATTTACTTCTCCAGCAACCTGCAAAGAAACCTGTATTGCAGGAGCAGCGGAGAATGTTCGGGTGCAGCACGTGGGAGCTGCCCAGTCCTCCCAGTAACACGGCCGGGACCCAGCACCAGCCCAGCGCCGGGGGCCGAGCAGCAGCCGCAGCCACTGCAGCTTCACGCCACGGACAGAGCCGAGGGCGACAAAAATCGAGACGTCTGGGCTGTGAACTGGCACCAGGGGGATTATCTGGCAGCGGTGGGCGCTGGTCTGTGCTGCTCCCTGGGTGAACACCTGGCCACGCCGGGCACCGGCCACCTCCCCGGGCAGCATCTCCAGGGCTCAGCTCCCCACAGAACGCTTGTTTTCTGTGCCTGGAATCACTTCTGGTTGTATTTTATGTGTAAAATGAACAAAGAATCATAGAATCGTTCCAGTTGAAAAAGCCCTTTAAGATCATTGAGTCCAGCCGTTAAACCAATGCCACCAAGTCCATCACTAAACCACGTCCCTAGGAACCCCATCTGCGTGTCTTTTAAACACCTCCATACAGAAGCCTCAGCCAAAGAGTGCTGTTACTGGTTCACATATCTTCCCTGACTCAGAGAAAAACCTCTGAGAAAACAGGCATCTGAGCGGGAACACAGCCAAAGTCTGGAGTGTTTCTATTTCCATGCCTGGGACAAATCTTTGAAAACTAAGTGCTTGTTAAGGCTGGCCTAACAAGACCCTATAGGATGGAAAATAACACAGCTAATTCCTATTGCTACAGGTAAAAATACCTTTCATGTCTGGCAGCATCATTAGAGCCTCTATTTCACATGAAAAGCCAGTCATGCAGAGGGCTAGCGACCTTCAAAATCATTTAAGCTGCTCTGGGCAGTTCGTGCCAAATAAACACTTACATTTGACTCCAGACATGGACGAAGGACAAAAAGCACAGCGAATGCCGACAGCACGCTGGACGACAGCAGCACCTTGGATCCACCGTCCCCTCGGCGGTGATGTGTGGGTTTGTGGAACCGCTGGACAAACCCGCGCCGCAGGACCCGGCCGAGCAGCAGCTGCCTTCCCACCGCGTCCTCGCAGAGAAAATCTTGTCTGGGGGAGAACGGCAGCTCCCTGCTCAGGCAGAGGCTCAGCAAGGCTGCCGGGGATCCAAGAGGTGGTTTCATCGAAGCCAAACCCTGCAGTCAGTGTCTCTGCCCCACCAGCTCCTGCATTTCCACCCATTTAATTTGGATCGCGCGCTGCCGGACAGAGAGCAGACAGCTGCTAGCGCACACAATTGGTGGTGTTTGTGGGATAAAATCTAACGAGTTCTGGGAAATGTTCCTGGGTGCATTCGAGTCATCCCTGCACATCACTGAGTTTAATTGGGCTGCAGCTGTTGAGGCGGCCTGGGCCGCCCCCAGGACATCGCAACCTCGCAGGGCACAGGAGCCCGTCCGTGCACAGTCACCTCCCCGCGCTGCGACGGCTCAATGGCACCCGTGTCACTCCCGCACCCAAACCAGAGAACCCAATACTGAGTTCTGTCAAAAGCAAACTCGGGCCAGGAAAAAACCAGCTCAAGTTTTACAATAAGGCTAATAACAATAATGATGGAAATATTTCAAGGTACTAAAAGCAGATTTTTTTAAAAAAAATCAAAGCTCCCCTCCTACAATATCAGAAACAGAGGAGACTGGAAATCGAAATCCTTCATCAAGTGCCCTTGTAAACACAAATGCCACCCATTGCCCACAGCAAGAAAACCAAAAAGGCTGTGCCATGTTAAAAAGAAATTCCACCTGCGGCACTAACTGCTGGTGTCCCAGGCAGCTACGCCTGCCAATCGTGCATTCAGATAACGGCTCTCACAGGGCACACGTGCGCAAGAGGAGGTGCTGGAGATGGCCGGGCAGCGGCCGCGGGCAGGCGGCCGTGCGAGCGAGCACGGGGAGCACGACCAGCCCCGCTGCACCGCCCAGCCGGGGCACACGCAGGAACGATCCACTTACAAACCGCGCAACCGCCGCTTATCCTGCTGTGTTTACTGAGGCTCTGGATGTGCCTGTGCTCTTCGGGCTGCTCTTGGATGCGGGGAGCTCTGCGAGGGCCAGAGGAGGCTGGAGCCGGGGGAGGACGAGTGCCTGGGCTCGCTCAGCTGCCGTGCGGTCACTGCATGTTCTCGGCACGCAGGACGGGGACGGGAGCGTGGGCACAGCACCACTGGCTGCACAACAAGCCTTCTGCAGAGACCCACAGCACCATGCAGCGAGGAGAGCCAAGCGCTGACGAATGCAGATGGAGGCCAGTGGATCCAAAAGGAGGGCAGATCACCAGGGAAATACAAAGAACTCCCAGCAAAGACAAGGAGAAACATTCAGAAAGCAGTTGACAAAACCTGCAGATGCAATGTCTAGAATTAAAGGGGTTTTCGGCAAGCAGCCGTATTGCTCTCGGGTTTCCCAGCTCAGCTGGGACGAAACGTGCGCCTGCTCTGTTTCTGGGCGGTTCGACTTGCTCCAACAAGACTCTCTTTTTCTCTCGGGTGAATCTGGCCACAGCTGGATGCTTGGGTTCACTCCCAGGAAAAAAAAAAAAGTGCTCATATCGCAGTGAACAGATGCAGAGGCCAAACATGGAGTTCAGTATCTGAGAGTCTAATCAGTGTGAATACCACACGTGCTGCGACTTGCAAGGAAAACACATACGGGGCTACAACACTCCTCTGATTCAGGTTTTTCAGACCAAGTCACCTCGGTTTCCAAGCCATCATCTCTGGCTTTGGGCAAGCTGAGCTTGATGTGAGATCTCGGGGGATCCCGAACCTGCTCGCCAAGCCCCAGCCCGAGGCCGCACGCTCCCCGCGCCCCGGCACGGCGCCGGCAGCGCCGCGGTTCCCACTGACGCCCTGCTGAAAGCCGCGGGCACGGCCAAGACTTGATGTTAGAATGTCACTGCAGAACACAGCCAGCCAAAGGGGGTTTCACCCTCAAACGTCCCCAGGGACAGAGCCGGAACGGCGGCTGCCCCGGCTGCAAACACTGTCCCCTGTGCCGCTGCCACCCCACCATGGTGGTGCCGAGACTGTCACCCTTCTGCGGCACCTGGCACCACCGCGGATCTGCACCCTCCAGGGACCAAACCCCTCTTCATGATAATAATTATTATTTTACCCAAAGAGCCGTCCCACGCACGAGCGCTGCCAGCCCCGCTGCCCCCAGCAAAGCCCACGCTGCACAGGCGGGTTTGCCACTGAAAACAGAAATCACCGAAGCTTTCACACTGCAATAAGAAAACCTGCATTGCCAGCGGGGCAACACCCTTTGAAAGATCTGCCGCGATGGAAAGCGACCTGCCGAAGCCTACCTGACAAAAGAGCAGGAACCAGCACCGGGCTCAGCAGGTGCAGCTCCCACCGCGCTGCAGCCCGACGGGGAGCACGGGAAAGAGCTCATGGCCAGAGCCTGACCGCGGAGAACGGGCAGAGATCACTCTCGTGTACACCTGTATATTCATGCAAACAGATCAGCCAAAGGGAAGAGTAACAAAGCAGATTTTTTGCCTTTTTTTTCTTTCACTTCAGAGGTATTTTGGAGCACATTCACTTCACGAATGCAAGATTAGTGCCCCTCCCTCCAAGACACCAAATTCCTAAAAAGTTTGCTTAAATGGAAAGAAAGAGAATCAAGAAATAACCAGCTTTGTAGAATAAATTAAAGTCATGGTTAACAACAGCAGGTAAATGCTCGTCCCATCTTGGCCAGTGGAACAAGGGTTTGCCCAACAATCAGAAGAACAGTCCCCCAGATTTTGTGCATCCTGTCACACACGCGGGCAAACCCGCTCACCCGATGCCCTTCCTGCCTTTTAACACAGTGGGCAGAACTACATTAGAAGAGTACAGTAAGTATTTCATTTAATAAAACAACAGCCTGCTAATCCCCAACCCCACAGCCAGACCCTCCTGCCACCTCCCTCGTGGGGTTAGAACAGGGGAGCAGGAGCCCAGAAAAGCATTTCCAGACCCCGGTGCCCCCCACACATCATCACCAGGGTTTTTCCACGGGGAAGCTGGGATTGCCTTGTGCATTAGATTTTCTCCGCCAGCGGCTCGCAGAGCCGCCCAGCCCAGCGGTGGGTTAAGAGCCTCTGCCCCGTACACCTCCCGTGAGCCTTTCACACACAACAGCAGAAGATGTTTTTAAAAACATATCCTTCTAAGCTTGACGTAGTTACAAAAAGTCCAGATCTCCACTAGATGGGCAGTTTAGTCACTTGAAGATGGACAGAGGAGACGGGTCCAGCTCGGGCCGGGGATCACTGCCAGCACCGCAGGGAAAACCGCAGCTCAAAGACATCTTGGCGCTGGTCACTTTTATTCTCTTTTCCGCTGTTGAAAAAAGATTTGACTAAAATCTATATAATTGAATTTGGTTTAGTATTGGGTCTGTTCAGCATAAAGGGCAGCCTAGAGAAGCTCTCATTAAAATGTCCAAGTCCCACTCTGTCTGTGGGGATGGAGGAGACGCCAGCTATTTATTGGAAATCTTTTGCTCACTCTAGATTCAATGTGTTTCTGTACATAGTTTCAGTTTCACCGTGATAAACAATTAAAATGAATCCAGATAATTATGCGCTATCAACAACACAAAGTTCCAACGCGAGCCCACAAGAATTCACACTTGGGGAATGCAACAGGTCTGGTGCTTGTCCCGGAGGTCCCGGCCGCCCGGCGGGGACTCGGCAGAGATGTTCAACCACCGAAGCTCCACAGAAACCCAGCGTGTGCCACACTCCCTGCCACTAAAAGATCTGTCTCACCAGCATCGGTAATGTAAGCTTTAGTTTAATTTAAGACACCTGTTACCATAGCTAGAGAAATGACTCTTACACACGATGAAGATACAAGAGTTGGGAAGAACCTGACAAGGGAGATGCTGCAGGCTCTGAAGTGTGTTCCTCTCCAGCTAGAAACTGGGCGATCTTCAGAAAATATAAGGACCTTTTGGAGAAGGATAGAAGAAAAAGCTCCCAGAAAATGCAAACTGCCCATCTATCAACAATCCCAGCTAAGGAGGTTAAAAGTTCATTTGCAGAAGCAGAACAAAACCTTTTGCTAATTTACACATTACAGGAAGCCAAGCCCCAAGAAAACAGCAAACACCTACAGCTTTTTTTTTGTGTCTTTTTTTTTTTTTTTTTTTAAATTCTGCAGAATCTCGTATTAAAAACAAAACCAGAAGAGTGAGAAGGAGCCGGAGCTGGCGAGGGGGAGGACACACACCCAGCCTCACGCTTTGCACGGTGGGGCTGGTGTTCCCGGGGAGCCGCACACCCCCCATCAACACCGTGTCCCCACCAGCAGTCTCAGCTCTAGAGCGTCACCAGCCTCTCAAACAAAGCACACCCCAGGCGGTGCTGCTGCCCCATGGGGCTTGGGCACCTCTGCAGCACGACTGGTCCATAAGGACCCGCTGCATCGCACCCGAGCTGCTGCGCCAGCACGGGCTTCAGGGTGAGGAAGGATCCCCCTCACTGCAAATCATGAGCAGAGAAGACACTGGGAAAACAAACGAATGCATTCCCAGCGTCATTGTTACCGCAGCTGCTAATTGCAAACGCAGCTCAGGACCGCGCTGGCTGTGCTGCTGCTGTAACACGCTCCCAACTCGAGAAGGAGGAAGGAGCTGAGCTACTGGTACATTGTCAATAATCCAGTGGATTATTTGGTGGTAGCAGAAGCAAAATGGATGCAGGCCATTTGCAAACAGATCAAGACCATCCAAAAGAACGCCTGCAACAGCCAGGGAGGTCTGAGCACCCACTGACCACGTTCCAGTGCTGCCTTTGCAGGATCTGAACCCGCGGGGGATTCCTGCGGGGAGGAGGCATGGGGCAGGCTCCTTCCTCCCTGCAAAGCTCCCTGGTTGAAAAAACCACCCCCCTAACAAACTATGTTAAAGGTAAAATCATCTTCAGGAGCCTAATGCAAAAACTAAGAAAACAAGGGAGACATTACGGCAAACACATGCAGATTTCATTAACACCAGGATGCCGGGGAGCCCAGCCCGAGGCTCTGCCAGGGGACTGCGAACCTCTGCAGCCTTTGTCTTGCCACAGAGCTACAGGTGGTTCCAGTTAAACACTCTAATTAAATTAGCCAGGCAAGATGGGCATGCTAAGATTTCACACTAATCTGCAGAGCAATCTCCCATCCACTGCCTGTCTCCAACGTCAAGAATACCCTGGAGTTTGCACAGGGCCCGGTTGGACGGAGGAGGGAGACTCAGAAGACGTTGGTTCCAGCTGGGAACAGAATGATTTAAAATAGTTGCTTAGAATTGTATTTTCAAAACCAAGGATGTTTTTGTTTTTAGCTTGGTCAGCCTAAACTTTCCTTCTCCCCTACTTTGCATGCTGGTTCACACCTTTCCCCTGCCCGTCTCGGGTACGTGTAGGCAATGCGCACACACAGACACACAGCTCCACGCTCACCAGCACGCCATGGACCCGGAGCCACCGCCGCTCACCAGCTCCCAGGACTCGATGCTCCAAACCAAGACACAAAGCACAGAAACAAAACAGGAGGAGGAAAAGGGAAAAAAAGAAAGAGGGGGAAAAAATATCTGGCAGGAGCCAGACCTGGGACAGACGAGCCCCGGGAAGGATTCTGCAGCTCCCGCAAGGCAGAACGTGCCTACGAGGAGTCACCTCCTGCGTGACAAGCCTTGTGCTGCCCACGGGAGCACCCAGGTCCTTTGGGTCACTCGAACTGCTGGGGATTCACCCAGGACCCAGCAGTGCCATGACCCAAAGGGATCAGAAACAGGTGCCAGGCAAAAAAACCCCGTCCTTTCCGAAGCACGGCGAGCGGGCAGCAGCGCGGGAGGATCGCTGGCCAGCCCGGGGAGGTCAGGGGAGCTCGCTCACTATTTGCTTTTGGCAGCCAAATCAGGCGAGGAGCATAAGAGAGAAGTGCATCTCAGAGGCCTCAGCGGCTAGTGGAAATTTCCAGAACGTCCTGGACAAGAATGACTTACTGGAAGTAATACATAAATCAAGCAAATGAATAGTTACCAGACAGCAGCATAAACAGCTGCCACGGGGATGAAATCAGACCTGCTGTGCCAAGAGGCGTCAGCCTCCTCACCGGCTGCACCTTTGGGAGAAAACAGGGAAAACAACCCAAGGAAAAGCAGATTTCTGGGGAAGCAGCCGCCCCTGGTGCTGCACAGGTGCCTCGGTGGGTTTCCTGAAGAAGCTGCCGAGCACCGCGGGTGGCAGGGCCAGCACCGCGGGAGGCAGGGCCAGCGCCGCGGATAGCAGGGCCAGCGCCGCGGGAGGCAGGGCCAGCACCGCGGGTGGCAGGGCCAGCACCGCGCCGCTGCCGGGGACCATGGCTCCCGCGGGGCTCGGCACGGGCAGCACGACCCAGGGCTGCCAGGGACAGGACTGCCCTATGCGAAGTAAAACAAGTGCGGGGTTGTATTTTTAGGCAGAAGACCTGGAGGGTTTTTTCTTCTTCTTCTTTGCCAACAACCGTTCATGCTGCAGAGCGTAGTCCCAAACGCGCCTTGCTCCGTGTCCACCCCTGCCCTGTCCCACGGGCTGTCACACAGCGGGGGGTTTTGCTGGATCTCTGGGCTGTGGCTGATAGCAGCCGCCCTGCAAAGCCCATGGAAACCATCCGCACTGATAAGTGGAGAACAATTTGTGCTAGAGATAGCAATCATCATCATGTTGGTTAAAACACGTAAACTAGAAAACACCACCACAGCAAAAACAAAGGGAACTAGTCACTGCTGGCCAGGCCGCAGCTGTGAACGATTAAAGATAATTAATTCTGCTAAATACACGTACACACTTTTCTTCTGCAGCCTCCTTAATTGTTTTGACCTTTTGCCAGGAGAGGAGTGGACACACAGGCAGGGACAGCCCTGCTCCTCCTCGGGCCAGGGGGATGCAGGGAGCAGCCGCAGCGATGCAGGGAGCGATGCAGGGAGCGATGCAGGGAGCGATGCAGGGAGCGATGCAGGGAGCGATGCAGGGAGCGATGCAGGGCCATGGGAGGGCTCGGGAGCCCCACACGGCACCATCTGTATCAGAGAACCTGGATCTCACTGCTGCAAGAGCAAAGCAAGGCTCAGATGTCAAATTATGTCCATGCAAAAAAATAATTCCCGAATGCCTGAAAGATAATCAGAGCAAAATCCTCCTGCTCTACACCTATAAATTATTTACTACTTAATGAGGAGGCACATTAAAAGGGAAGAAAAAGACAGGGAGGATATTGCAGCTCCACTAACAAAAATGGCAATTTTCTGCAACCAGCTCCACTCCCAGCAGCACCATCGGCGCAGCCACCTGCAGCACTGCGCACCTCTGCTCTGAACTGCTTTAACTCATTTGGCAGGGAAAAAAACCATGGGTTTAATCAGAGCCGGCACATTCTATTGATAACAAAGCATTTGAAACTACAGCATAGGCATTCCTGGAGATAGGTGCTGGGCCAGAAGGAGATACCTGCAGCAAAACAACCCAGAAGCACGCGAGCAGCACGTTGCTAGGTGATGTGCTGTGGGACAGCATCAGCAAGGATCGCTTTCCTCCCTTCCCAGCTAGAAACAGCCGGGGAAAATTCCCAGAATAAATAGAAAGAAAGCCCTGAAGACAGTGTGAGGAGCCCAGAGCCGTGCGGAGCTCCAGCCTGACGGGCGCAGGGAAGGGTGGGCACGGGCTGCCAAAAACTGATGCTGGAGAAGGGACCCGGGGGAGCGGGAGCCCACGGGGCGAGGGCCAGTGCCATGCAGCAAGCTCGCCACGTCTCCTGGCGTCAGTTCTTCGGGAAGCTTTGGAGAAAGTGTCTGAATTTTAAAGGGGGGGGTGAGAAGCACTCTCTTGAGCCATCCCTTCAAATACCAAAAGCTCTGAGGGTCCAACTGACTAAGCAACAGTGACTCTGGTAACTGAGCAGCCACAAGAAACAGGAGACCTGTGCTGGGTTTGCCTTGCGCTTCTTCAAAAGACACGGGATGTTCTGGCCTGAGACAGAAGAAACCAGGCGATTTCTAAGATCACCCAGAGTCTCCCTAACCTGAGCTGCGGCATCCTCAGACGCGCCTGCTGGCGGGACCAGCAGCTGCAGGCACGGCACTTACTGGGATGGCCCGGACTGGGGTGTTCAGGCTTTCCTGCAGAGATCCGCTGGGAAAAACACCAGAACAAAGAGATCTCCTCTTTCGGGAACAGTAAATCATGACTGGGTTTATCACAGGACTCCTGACAACGTGAACATGTCCCAAGAAGGGAAATTAAAGGTTTCACCTACCCATGGGTCAAAGAATAATATCATAATAGCGAGTTTCACTGGAACTGGGGTCTGCAGAGGAGGAAATGCACAGCATTACGCTCCTGATGAAGGAGGGCGGACAGGGATTGCTCACACTCGGTATTTCACAGCGGATGATTGCCTGGACTCCTGAACACGAGATAGGAGGCAGCGCAAATAGGCTCAGAGATACAGCAAGGTGCAGAAATCAAATTCAATGTCTATTTATACGCTCCCCTCCCTCGGCCCTGCCCATGCCTGTCCCCAGGGTCTGTTCTCCCCCCGCCCCCAGCCCCTGTCCCCCGGTGTGGGGACGTCCCCGGGAACCCCCCTGGCCCCACGGTGGATTGTGGGGAGCCCCCAGCCCCACAGCGACTCTCCCGGCTGCACGGGAGGGCACCACCCAGCCCCTCCCAGGCACTTATCCCAGCTGATATTTGTGTTAATTGCCATTTTTTAATGTATCAGCTGTGTTAGCATGGTTTTATTGCTGTTATTAACCTCAGCCCCGCACCACACCAGGAGCCCTGAGTCCCATTTCAGTAAGCAAGAACAAACACAAACCAAAAGAACTGGAGATACAAAACAACGTGGGACAGACTGTCATTCCCTATTTGACTGGTATAGATTTTCTGCTTTTAGCATAACAGATTTCCACAGTAATACTGTGAGAAAAAATTTTTAGCTCATCTGATAAAAATCCAAATCTTGATTATTTATATATAAAACTTAAAAAAAAAAAAAAGGCAGATGAGGCAATCCCCTGCGAGGAGCGCAGCGCAGCACGGCAGGGCCAGGAAGGGCCCTTTGGTTCGGGGACGGGTGCCCGGGTCCCGGCTCCCCCCGCAGCGACGGGGCAGCACCCAAACCCAGCGCAGAGCATCCCCCGCACAGCTCACCGGGGGCAGCCGGGCCCCGGCCCTTCTGCCACCACCTCCCTCCCTGCAAACATCTGCTGCAGATGTAAAGCTCTGTCCCCACCACAACGTCTTTAACCCGGCTTCGTGGTCATAGAATCATAGAACAGTTTGGGTTGGAAGGGACCTTCACAGGCTCCTCCGGCCGAGCCGCAGCGCTGGTTGGAGCAGCAGAGCTGCCGGGGCTGCAGGACCCACCGGGGGATGCCGGGGAGCCCAGGACCGGCCGTTCCCCCGGCCCCCGCAGCCGGGATCCCCCGAACAGCCCCGGGGAGGCAGCTCAGCAGGGCAGGCGCTCGCTCCTCAGCTTCCTGCCTTTCTCCGAGATAATTTTTTTCCCATTAAATAACCGCTATGAGCTGTTTCTCTTCCCAATATAGCACGCACCACTACGCTCATTGTTTGTGTTTTGTTTTACTTCCTTCCCTACTAAAGCAGCATGAAACCCATTGTATTATCCACCTCCCCTCTCCACATCTCTCACTCAAACACCACCGGGTTTTCCTTTAAATGAAAAGCACTTAAGCAGTTATGAGATTCTTTGCACATATTTGGCTGATAGGAGTACCTGGAACCGCCTGGCCCTTGGCTTGAGCCTGTAAATGCAGAAGGTTTTGAAACAGAGATCTAAACCAGCTCTTTGGTTTTTTAACAGCCTTGCCAGGGAGTCCATGGAACAGATACAGGCATGTGTCATAAGAAAGCATCTGGAGTCATTTTTAAGCCTATTTCAAGTATCACTTGTTATTTTTTCTCTTAAACAGATAACTTCAAGTCCTCCCAGCCCTTCTTCCAAACGGTTCTGCCGATTAACTCATTCCCCAGGTTTCCAAGTCCTGCCTGATCCCTCCTGCTCACGCAGCGCTGGTGTGAACAGCGAGGGCAGGTATGACCCCGCAGCCCCGAGCCTGCCACAAACACCCAGGATGCTTTCATTTCTTAAACACTAATCAAAGGTTTCCATGGTAACCTGCAGGAGCAGGAAGAATATGGGAAATTATAGGTCAGCTCTATCACTGAAAGCAAAAAAATTCAATTCCTTTGCCCTTGAAAAGTTTCAAGGTGACCAAGAAGTACTGATTAATCAGGTTGCATAAAGGCAGAAAATATGCCTGAGAGTCATCTTCCATTGTAGCCAAGAAATAGCTTTTAGGCCTTTAATACTAGGCTTGATCTGAAACCCAGCGAGGAGCTTAACCTCCGCTCTGCCTCCGGGGCAGGCAAACCCCATTACCACACCATTAAAAGCTGGACCATGTTCCCAGCAGCAACTGGGACCCTCCTGCTGCCTCGGGGCCGGGACGGGGGGCAGTGGCGGGGCGGGCAGCGGGGACGGGGGGACAGCGGGGAAGGTGCCCCCGTCCCTCCTGCCCCGCTCCGTCTGCCAGCCCTCGTTTCACTCACACCCAGGTTTCCAGTTATTCACCAACCAGATATGACTCAACACTGCACACACACAGGGAAACTTTTCTACCACTATTAACTTTCAGAAGAAGTGGAAAAAGGAGACAAAAACATATCAGTCACAAACGTACTTTGCCAAGTGGTTCATGAGCAAGTGCAGCATCTGCCTGTTTTTCTCCGGGAGCCGATGAACGAGGCTGTGGATCTCTGACACCCTCGACTCCTGATTCTCCAGTTCTGCGGTGGAAATAAGAGATTATTTATTTCTGCATCAGGGGAGTTATTATAGGAAGAGACATGCAGGCTTGAACACTAACACCAACAGACATCTCAGGGACCCAAGGCTCCCGCTCCCTGCCCCAGCCTACCCCCAGCACACTGCACAGACCCTCCGCAGCACTTCTGCTGCCAGCAGCTCCAACCAGTTGTTTCCAAAAGGAAGAAACCAAGGGGCTGAAGCAGTGAGCTGAGAGCAGACGCCAGCCGTGCCAAGAGCCAGTTGTGACAGCGTTTCTCTGACTTCAGCAAGGGGAAGCTCAGTCCGTTCCCATCCGATGTGACCCCAAGCACCGGCAGGACATGCTCAGCGGCTGCTCCTCGACAGGCTGGTCGGGTGCCCAGGTGACATGACCTGACAGCCTAATCAGGAGCCACTCAAGAAGCCACCACGGATGTGGCCGCAGACAACAAGACCCCCTGGGCCCAGCCACGGGTGCCCTGGCTGCACAGCTGCCCCTGCACAGCAAACCTGCCAGGGCGGCCGAAGGAACGTGGCACAGACACCTGAGCCACAGCTGATCACACCAAACACCGCAGGCCGTGTTTGAACAACGGCCTCCCTCGCTTGGGCAGGCGATGGTCAAAATCAGAGAGAACGGTGGCAGCAGCAGCGCCAGCCCCAGCCCTGAGCTCCTCCTGCACCATCTGCGCTTCCTTTTCATCCGCTGAGTCCCAAAGAACAACACGCCCCTCGTCTCCCCGTTCTCATTCTGCTTTCTCAGACTTAAGAAAGAAGGAGGTTGGTGGGAAGCAGCAGGGCAGAGGTTGTGCTCGGTTACTTCCAAATTACGCTCCCCTTTCAGACCGGTGCCATAAACATCAACAAACTCACTTGCTGCTTTGATGAAGCTCCTTTGAAACTGGTACATCATGAGCGGCCCCGGGAGCATTCTGGAAGATGAAAAGGTAACACGCACAAAAGACATCTGAGTAACACAATCCACAGAAACCAAGCTTTGCCCTTACCATAAGTTCAGCTCCATTTTTAAAAGTACAGAATTAAGCAATAGCAACTCTAATTAATTCCCCCCATCAGAAGGAACAGGATCTATTGAAGTACCTTCGATTTATTCTTTCTCCCTTTTCCACCCCACACTAAATTAATTTTTAATTTTAGAATTCCTTCAGTAACACAGAGTTTCAGTACTTTAGTGAGCCCATGATTTCCCAGTAAGTTCAAAAATAAATTTAAAATAGAAACAAGCCTACTCATAAAACTTTAACAACCACCGCTCCCATTAAATTCTCAATTCCCTCCTCCCACTTCCATATCCCTTCCATGGGATATCTTGGAGCTGCTGACATTCTGCAAACAGTTCAAAGTCTGGAGCAAAGCTTGCCAATCATGCAAAATTATGTAGTGTTTTGTGATTTTCTAGGCTGAGATCCACCAAGCTAATTATACTTATCATCCTAATTGGATTTAGCTTTTCTCCCTCTCTCTCAAATAAAACCCAACATGCAGAACAGCAACAGCGAGCAAGAAGCTGCAGTCGCGACAGGTAGAAGCATGTTGTGGATAACAAGATGCTGACTGCTGCCAACAAAGCAACCCGCTGGGAAGATAACCCACGATGATAATGGCATTAACTTGCATCCAGAAATTATCAGTACGATAAAGCTCAGCACCTGGTTCTGAAAAAGCACTACAGCCACAGCCCTCGGAGGAGCCGAGCTCACCTCTGCCACACGCTCGTTAGGTGGAAGCCCATGGTGAAAAGCTTAGGGGAAAAGCTTAAATCACAGCAGGGTACCCAAGAATGAGCTTTTAAAAACATCTTTGTATGATCAGCATCTTTCAGAGAGCTGATTGTATTCCCTGAGCCCTACTCAAACATGCTGGGGGGTCGAGGGAGAAGCCAGAATAAATCCTTGAAGAGCAGTTTCTTCATTTATTGAAGCGCTGTTGTTAAGGATCTGCAATACCAGGTGGTAATGCCCCAGACCATTCGTGAATCCACCCTGACGCCCCACAACAGATGAGGCTTTTCTCCCTTACCTCAGGTAGGTTTTCAGTGCACTGGTAATGGTCTTTATCTCCCACTCCGCACAGATCTCTGTCTCTGTTTCTGTGGCTGTTTTGGGATCTAAGGAAAAAGACAAAAAAGAAAAAAGTGAAGGAAAGCGAAGATAATAGCAGCTCATACCAGCTCACCAGTTCAGCTGTGTGGGAAGACGGTCGCATCTCATTTTATCTGCTGATCCCCAGCCCGGTGCCACAAGCCGATCCCCAACCGACACTTCTGCAGGGAAGCAGTTCATTACATGAGATGAGCCACACTCACTTGCACAGGACAAGAAAAAGAAAAACATTAATCACGAGCAATGCGATGGGCAGTTCCCGTGACATTGAAGCGTGACACTACACAGGGTGCAGGAGACAGTGGTGTTCAGCGAGGGTGGGGACAGACAGGGCACAGCCACGACATGGATGCAGACGAACGGAGACCCCCAGGACCCAGCAGAGTGAGCAGGAGCGACGGCAGCAGCGGTGGCTCAGCCTCTGGGGCAGGACAGGTGGGGCGGCAGAGGCAGGAGCCCTGCCCGGCTGTGCAGGGGGACAGGAGGTGGCTTGTTTTGCCACCCGAGGTGGGGAAGAGGCCCTGGAGATGGCCCAACCTGCTGTGGAGGGTGCAGTGCCTGGCACAGGGACCCTCGCTCAGCTCACCGCTCTGTGAACGTGCCACCAAGCACCATCCTCCAGCCTGACGCTGGGACAGGAAAGCTCCTGTTACCTCGTGGGTCGGAGCATCCTGAAGCCGCAGGACGCTCTCCCAGGGCCGGGCGGCGGGATGGCTCCTGGAACACTGGCCAAACTGCCACCCCGGGGCAGCGAGGTCCCACCAGCGTGGTGCCACGCGCGGGCTCAGCCAGCCCTCCCAGCCATCGGCATCAGCAGCCGCCCAGGAGAGCGGCTGGCCTGGCTGTGGTTCGGCACGAGCGGCTCAGGATCAGCCCAGCACGTCTGCATCACACCGCGCTTCCACCCCAGCACCGCGCAGCCGCGACGCCAGCGTGCCCGGGGAAATCCGGACCCCGACTCGTCACCGCCCGTGCGCCAGCCCCGCGCTCTCAGTGCTCGTGCCGGGGGGTTCTGCACCCGGCACCGCCAGCCCGTACCCTGCACCCCAGCTCCTCCCGGGGCTTCATGGCACCGAACCGCAGAGCTGCCCTCCGACCCTTCGGTTTCCAGCTCTGCGCAATGGCAGCGTCTGGAGCCACAGGGCCCCCCAAGTACCCCTGCTTTTACGTTCAAATACTGGAGCCTCCGAAGCGCCTCTGTTTTTGTTGCTGAATACTGCAGCATAGTTTTCTCCATCTCCTCTGGGGCCTTCCCTTCCTTTCTGCATTTTTTCCCCTCCTATCTTTCCTTTTAAAAACTCCTTTAAAGAAATGAAAAAAATGGCACAGCTGTTCTGGATGATGTAAACAGGAGGCTCTGGACGAGCAGCCCGTCCCTTCCCAAGGCAGATTCGAACCATCCGCCTGCAAACCAGGCTCTGCAGCTTTCTGCTGCTCCCTGCAAACCACCAGCGCAGGCCCGGGAGCCAGGCTTGTTTGCACAAAGTTCCGTACCGAGATCAATAAGGCGCTATTTTTAGTGATTTCTGCAAAAACACCTTAACGCTTTGACAATAAAAGAGCGTCAGGAAGCAGCGACCAGACCCATCTTGGGCGCCCCCACCTCTGCAGGACCTCCTCGGTGACCGCTGCCGCCTGCGCTCCCGCCCCTGCAGACACCAACGCAGGTGACATCTATTTTTTGGTTTTAATCTTTTCTGACAATTACAGCCAGTCGACCCAAAAGCCACCACCAGATCGGCATTAAGTGGCCTGGCCATGGATACCTCATGCACGGCACCGAGGCACCGACACCAAGACTAACGCCAGCGGCTGCTTGGGGCAGACGTGAGAAGAACCGTGTGGGTCGTGGCTGCGGGAGGGAGCAGATGGGCACAAACGTGCCCTGTTCACAGGCATAAGTGCCTTGCTTCTCTCCTGTTTGGATGCTGTTTCATGAACACTCTTTGCTAACTCGGCCCTGGCATCTCTCAGCAGCTCCAGAGCGCGAACGGAGCTAAAGGCTTCGGCCGCACCGAGCAGGATCTGGAAGTACAACGCAGATGCTGCTCCCAGCGAAACCCCTGGGAAAGCTCCGCGGGGACCCCGGGGGACGCGGCTGCGGGTCCGGCCAGCGCCGTGGCAGTGCCAAGCGTCCCCGCGGAGCCGGAGCCGGCGCAGAGCACCCGCTGCCACCGCGGCCAAGCCTGACGCCAGATCCAGCTGCCGACGCCATCTGGTCCCACCGATTCAGCTCAGCGGGTGTTTGTCTTTTCACAGACACGTATAATGCGCTTGTGAATTTTAAAGCAATAGGTAAGCATAGGGTAATTTAAAAACTAATTAAAATAATGCACTGAGTAACAGTTAGGCTTTCCCTAAGGGCAAAGGGTTTAATTAAAAAAAAGAAAAACATTAAGAGGAGCACTTGAAAAAGTAAACATTTAAGACATTTTCACACAAAGATCACTCTCAGTAACCACACAAATGAACACCATCCTTTCTCAGCAACGCCAAGGCAACTTCCGATTGCACTACCTTTTTAAGGAGGCAATTTTAATAGATTACAGGTAAGCTTGGCATAGTAAACCTCCCCCACAAAAATAAACGAAAACCAAAAAAACCCCCAACTTTCTAAAACCAAAACTTTTTAATAGCAAGACCTTCACTGAAGTTGAACAAACAGCTCGAGACTGGATGCCTTTTCAGAAGCCCATCCAGATTCATGAAACACTAGACAAAATTCTACAGTCGGTCTCATGAAAAGGCTCAGAGCTGATAATCAGTTCCCCTTGACCTTCAAATTCACGAGTCTGCAGAAAGTTAGCTCGGCAGGTCCAGATGCAGCCTGCGTCTCCCCAGGCAGCGACGGCAGCAGCCGGCACCGCAGCGAGCCCCTGCCTCCCACCAGGACACGTTCCCACAGGAACTGGCGGAACTGGGAAACAGGGCGCGTAAAAGCACCCACACGCCAAACTCACTATTAACCCTCCAGTTGCTTATGGCTGCAAATTACCAGTCTCATGTCTCTTAGCACATATGGAAAAGGCTGAAGTGAAAGGGTGAGGGGAAAAGGAGTGGAAAATTAACTTCCCCAAGCTTTTTGTTCCAGCAGGCACTGGAGAAGGCGCTTTGCTCACCCGTGACACCGCCGGCTGCCACCGCATCACCCCATCCCATTCGCTCGTTCTGTGTGGTCACAAATGCCACACAGGACAGTGATTTCCGGCTCTCCTGGGCTGTGAGACCAAAGGGGATTATCACTTCCAGCCTCATACAGGGGATATTTGAGGAAAGAAAAGGGAGCTCTAGTGCTCCTGATCTAAATCAAGAAGAAATCAGAATGTGCTTTTAAAAAAGATCTACATAGAAATTCAGGGGTGGGAGGAATCCATTCCCATTCCCAAAAAATCCGTTCTGCTGCGTCGTTTTGTTCCTGGAGGCACAGAGCAGCAGCAGCGGAGGGGACGGGGACCCCGTTCATCTCCGTGTGTGGGTCCCTGCAGAGCCCGGGTGGCAGGACGGGGGCCGTGGGGCAGGGCTGGCCGTGGCACGGCGCCATGGAGGGCGGGGGGACGCCCAGGCTGACCGGACACCCCCAAACTCACAGCTGTGACGGAACCGCAGCAGGACACCCATGTGTGATGCCAGGGACGGCCCCCGAGGCAGCCGTCCCCACCGGCTGCACAGCCCGTCCCGCATGGCCACCGCCAAAGCCCTTTCCAAGGAACCTCCCCATCTCCTTCCTGAGGATGGAGAAAGCTGCTGCCCCAAGACAGCTGGTTTCGATTCCTCACTCATTTCTCCAGGGCAAGGGGAACTGCCCGAGCACCACCTCAGCACCCAGCCGAAATACTCACCCCTGCCCGGGCTCCAGAGATCTCCAGAATAGCCCCAGGGCACAAGTCCCAGCAGCAAGGGGCTGCAGGAGACCCCACTCCCCAGCCCTTGCAGCTCACATGGGGAAGGAGAAAAGAGCAGATCAGACGCTGTGACCCTCCACCCATCTTAGTGCTGAGCTCTAGCGGCGGATCTGCTGGCACCACCACCATCCTGGGCACACACGCTTCCACAATAATCACTTAATGGGAGCTCTAACTGATAAAACTTTCTTTATTTGTTGGGTTCTGTCCTCATTTTGATGGTGCGTGGTGATGGTGAAGGCTGGGAAAGGCAGCTTGCTCTGCCACGGGTGACCTGCCTCCCATGAGCCCGGCGGGGGGCACCGGCACCCTCCCCGCTCCAGCCCGGCTTAGGCAAAGACAGGCTGTTCTGCCCAAGCCAAGCCCTGCACCGGCCCGGCTGCTGGTCCGTGCTCGGCCAAACGCAGAGCCGACCTCCCGCTCGTGCCAAAGGGTTCCCAGCAGTGTCACCGACACCAGCCACCGCTCGGGGAAACTTGATCTTTTTGCCATTTAAACTGTGAGTCAGTAGCGCTGCCCACATTTATTTCTAAATATAAGGGCAGCCTGAAGTTGTAAGTGCAACTTGGCTCCTGTGTTCACGAGGGTTGGATCCAAACACCAGTGTTGGAGCGGAGCGGTGCTGCTGCCACAGGACAGCAGAGCCGAGAACAGGGGTTTTGACAATGGTCGCATGTCCCTTTGACACTGACTGCACAGACAGCCTGAACACTGGGATCGAACATGATTTAATCACCTGTGAGTTAGAGAAAGATACCAAGTCCTGGGTTTGCAAAGCATCCCAGTGATTGATGGCACAGGAGATCCCCAAAGGGTTCCGCTTCCAGCACCCACCGGCTGCCCAAGCGGGACCCCGGCACGCACTCGCCTCTGCCGGGGCTTCCAGCACCAGCAACTAATGAAGACGTTGCCAGGATAAAGAAAAACCACTGACAATATATCACTGCATTATGAGACACGAGGTCGACAGCTGAGTGGCTTCAGTCGCGGAGGAGATAATGGATCCTGGATGGTGTCCAAAACTCCGAGTCCCTCCCAGCTCCGGAGAACTCTCAAACCCAGCAAGTTTGCCATCTGTCACAGCCCCGTCACCTCGACCTGGACTGACACAGCCCGAGGCCGCCCTCGCGAGAAGAAAACAGGGTCCATCGCTCTGCCAGCCCGCGAGGTGATGCCCATCGGCACGGAGAGCATCGGCACGGAGAGCATCGGCACGGAGAGCATCGGCACAGGACCTGGCACCTCAGACGTGCTGCACCGTGGGGCACCCGGTTCCCAGCCTATTTTTATTGGTGGGTAGCAATGCTCTTTAACCGATGCTCTAACGCAACAGTGCCAAATGTGTGTGCCATGACACAGCCTTGGCTTATCTGCGGGACTCGGGTGGCTAGCAGGACATACTCACATGCCTCAGAACCTGTGCCAAACTTCTGCTAATAAAAGAGAAAGAGTCAGCCACCAGCTCTTGTGACTGCAGCAAACTTTCCAAATGCCAGCCCAACACTGGTGCAGAGAGGTCCCCTTGTGTCAGCCTCTGATTTACAGCCCTACCCTTCTGTTTCCTAATTATTCCTGGATTATCAATTTTGCATAGGTTAACACTGACAACTCTAACAGCCACCATGGGCTTTGCTCAGTGAACATCTTAATGGTGGGAAAAGAAGGGGGAGTTGGAAGAGGAGAAGGAAAGATGTTGAAAGTGAAACAGAACAGATTAAAACTTTTTGCAAGGAGAAATACACGGAGAAAGGAGCACTGGCATTTTGTGAAGGCAAGGAGAAGGAAGTCACATCACAAAAGAACGATAAAAAGGGAATGGGAAGAGGAAGAAGACCACAAATGTCACTCATTTCCCCACAAGAGTAGCAAACACATTCACAAGGGTGCTAACAAATTATTAAGCATTTGTTTCCTCATTATTACACCTATTTCGTATGTGGTTTTGCCAAGTCTGAGAAGGATGAGCTGGGACTGGCAGAGCGCAGCTGCTGCCACTCCTGCCCAAGGGTGTGCGTTCTCAAAACGGTTCTTCCAACGTCTATCTCACACACGCCTGGACAGACAGATTCCCACAAGGCTGCAGCTGGGGGACGGAAATTCCACCTGCTAGTTCAGGGGATGAAATGGTTGGGTCACACACAGCCAACCTCAGCACCAGCCTGGGCCACAGACAAGGGCACGGGGAGCAGGGGAGGTTCTGCTGGAGGGACCAAGGCCTGGGAAGGCAGGAAAAAGACCAAAAAGGGGAACAGCCCGCATGTCCGTTCGGGTCAAGCATGGGCTAGAGCTGACACAGAAGCTGGGCTGGAAGTCAGGCTACAGATGCTCAAATACAGACCAACAAGTGTGAGCCAACACAGGGCTATGGGTGATGGAAACCCAACGCCACCACCAAGGAACCGCTCCAGAAGTCAGCCATAGCGGTCCCAGACCTGCCCCAGGAACATCAACAGAGCTGCTGCTCCTGCACGTTGCTCAGATGCGGCCCATGGGTACGCCAGTTCAGAGCACAGCGGCACTCGTAGCAAACACCGCAGCTTCTCTCTTGCCATCATATCATCTGAGGGGTGGGCAGAGGTTTCTGAGGGCTGCTGGGCAGCGGCAGGATGGCTGCACCTCAGGGCCAGCGCTCAAACAGCTCCACAACACCAACAGCAAGCTCTGCCGTGGGGTGACCCAACGGCTCCTTTCCTCCCGATCCCCCGGAACCGCAGGACCCGATGCCTCGGGCGGGAGGGAAACGCATGCTTGAAACATCTGGCCAAGACCGTGTTAAAACAAGCACAAGAAGGTCCAAGGGGAAGGTAAGACGAGCCACAGGCAGCATGCAACACACAAGAGAAAATAATTTCAAATATTCCTGGAACAACGTGGCAGGTACGAGATTAAAAACAAAACCTTTCAGCGATTTCTTTGAAGATTTTAGTTCGCATTTGGGAAGGCTGCCAAAATTTGTAGCGCATGTGAGCAGGACACCAGTGACTGCACCAGAAGCCCTTTTGAAGCAATGTCCTCCGTGAGTCCTACCTTAGCAACCTGCCCGCGGTGCCCAGGACCTCCCGGCCTCTACCAGCACGTGGCCCTAAGAGCACATTCACCACGATTAGGGACCCGACAGGAGCCTCTGTTCTTGGCTGGCAAGACTTCAAAGCAGCACAATCTACTTGCCTTCAACAAAAGAGGAGATACTCACCCATTAATATACTCAACAGCTTTTGAACTCTGGAGTTTACTCCAACGATTCGGTACAGCCCTTGCTCATTGATCCCTAGGAAAAATAGAGAGCTTATTAGCAGAATGTCAAAAGATCTACTAACACTTCTTTGGCTCCTCTAATAGCAAAAATAATTAAACCCTCTCACCAACTTCATACAAAATTATAGAAGAGGGTAAAATTTGGTTTTGGCGTCACCCAGATGCTAACAAGATAGCCTGTCTGTATATAAATAGGCTATGCAAGAGATTCAGGGCAAGGACTGAAACACAGATGCGTTTGCTGTCCCGCACGAGAGGAAATGCTTTGCAGCGGCACCGCACGAATGGATGCTCGATGACCACCCCAGCTCCGTCCCTTCCCCCTTTGCATGTCCGGGGCATTATTTCCTAACTCTGCCCCTGGTGTCTGCTAAACCCCTGCTGACCCCGGGCTCAGGGCACACACACACGTCTCAGCAAAGGCCTGAGCTTATTACAGGGTTTATCTGATGTAGGTCTTTGAGGGCTAATGAATCATTTTTGTTCATGAAAAGAGCAGGTAAGCTACTGCTCTGCTACCAACAGCTGCGAGGCCATCCCCCAAAACAAGACCATCTGGTGAACTGCTCTACCTCTTGTTTCAACAGCGTGTATGCATTTCTTGATAATGCTGAAGCCGATATTATCCAACTGGGCAGCTGAAAAGGAAGAGGAGAGAGACGTGATAAACACGGAGCAGAGGGGCGGCTTCCTGCTGAGCACAACGCTCATCCCGCAGCCGCTGCTGACACTCACAGCAACGCTGCGCGAACCAGGGGGGAGGACAGAGGAGAAGATGAATTAGGTGATCACAGCGGAAAGGCGTGAGTACAGTAGCTCGTACCAGGTGTACCCCGGGCGAGCACAGAACACTAATCCCTCATTTCAGCCCCCGCATCCCTCTGAAGAGGCACCTCCCACGCCCGCCGAGCAGCAGAGCCCCGGGCTATGCCAGAGATTTACGTCTGCAGTTGGTCAAAACATTCATTTAGGATGAAGGCCAGGTAACCCAAAGAGACCTTTGCCTCTGCCAACAGGTTGCTTGGAAGAAAGGGGAATCATATATGACTCAACAAATCCTTGAAAATGGCACACGACACAGCTTGCTCGATGAGTCCCAGGTAATTCCTACAAATCCTTCCAGCTCCCCACCCAGCTGACCCGGCTGTCAATGTGCTGGAGTGATGCCTTCATCTCGAGACCATCTCCACGAGCCGTAGCGGGGTACGGGACTGACCCCCAAGGCTTTGCCTGGGGCAGCGCGGGGGCCCTGATGGGAAAAGGAGAACTGGAAAAGAAACTGGCGGAAGAGAGAAGCAGGAAATAGCTGTGAGCAGCAACTGTGAAAGAAAATGAGTAAAGAAATCAAAAGAAAGGTGAAAGCATGGAGGTAAAAACAGAACACAAAGAGGACAGAGCTGGTGGCCTGTGGTGGGGGAAGAGCAATAGGGAATGGGAGATGGGAACGAGTTTTAGGTCAAATCTCTGTTTGAAGCATTTCCTGTGCCCAGCGGGAAGGGACCTGTCCCTGGGGCACCAGCCCACACCAACCCCAGACCCCCCAGTGCCTGCTCCCTGCCTGCTCCCTGCCCGCACCGCACCGGAGGCAGACACTCCTGCCCCTGGCCAGACAATACTGTCTCACAAACACTGTACATACATCCCATTTACCCTCGCTCTATGCAGATGTGCACTGTTCAAGAACGGCCCCTTCTTTTATTAGCACAAATTAAATATTTATTTGGCACAAATTAGGATATCCTGAAGGCAGCTGACTCTGCCTGAGAGTAAGATCTAAAACATTCGAGTTAATGGAATGTAAAACTCAATTAACTCGTGCCATTGCAGGTTTTCACATTTAATTTCAAGGAATTACTAATACACAGATCCAAATATCTGCTGGAAGAATTCATCCCCTAGTCAGCTTTCTGCCACTGTGTGGAGAACACCATCTGCAGACAGCTATTTGTTAAGGACAATTACTTCCTCCCTACGTAAAGGTTTGGGAAACCCTTCGCATGGCAGAAGCCACACAGAGAAGGGTTCCCTGGGCTGCAGGGCTGGGGTAAGCATCCTGGGCAGGGACAGAGGCAGGACACGCAGCCACCCGCCCCAAGCCAAACCTCCGCTGCCGGCCCTCGAGCCGGGGGGATGCACCTGCCCCTGCTGCCAGCCCACAGCAGCATGGACTCGGAGATGGGAGGAGCACCAGCAGGGGCTGAGCATCACCGGGGGACCAAGCATCACCAGAGCTACCAACCAGCTCCGCTCGCCGGCCGCTGTGCAGAAGGTGCGGGGTTTTCCCAGCAGCAGCTGACGGGGACCATCAGCACAGCTGCATACGGCAGGGCTGTGTGGCTTAGGATGTCGAATTCCAGAATGTAGAAAAGGCAAAGCGTTAGCTTAAAAGCAGAGTACTTCACATCTGCACAGACTTGAGGGAATGCCATGTCGCAAGAGGCACAAAACTGCATTTTATCAAGAACACAGCAGGGAGGGATCAGAGCCTGGGGCTGGCAGCGTCCTCACAGCAAGGCACGTGCAGTTTTACTCCTTTCCATTCCCCCTGTTCACATCACTTATTTAAACACAGATTCACTGCTGGTGCCGACGAGCTGCCAGCTCACTGGCTGCCTGTGGCTCGCGTGGTGCAGTCCCTGTCCCGACTACTGGCTTGGTTTGAGTTCTCTGCTGGTGGTGGTTCTTGTGTGATGGATGGCACGAGAACCTGAAACACTGAAGCACTCAAACAGCTCTATTATATTTTTCTGGGCAAGCATACTGAGGTGCTGAGCCAACACAAGCACACAAGTTGCAGGATGCCTGTGCCATAAGATGTGAGAATATCCAGAAGCTCCAGGACCCTTCACGTGGCACCTGGAGAGCTCCCCGCACCGCTCCCAACCGCTCCCCAAGCACAGATGCAGCATAAAATCAACGTGCCATCAACCAACGGGGCGCAGCCAACCACACCACCGATCACTGACAAACACAAGCACGAGGGTACCCGAGAAGCAAGAAACCCTGATCTTTCACCATCTCTGCACGGTGTTGTCCAACACCCATCACCATTGCAGGCTCTCTGCCATGCACTTTAGGTGCCAACCCACTCCGTAAAGCAGCAGTTTTCCCTCAGTCCCTCGCACGTTTGAGCTCGCGCAGAGGACACCGCCAAGCCGGGCCCTGTCCCCGCAGAGCCCAGCAGCGACGCGGGGCCGGCTGCGCCCTCCGCAGCGCTCGGCAGTGGAGCGGTCCCTCTGCTGGAACTGACCCAGCATAAGCCTCCCAGGGAGATGAAGCAGCTTTTCCACTCGTTGCTGAGCTCTGGATCAGGAAAGGTCGGGGATTTATTTGCAGTAGTTACATCCAGAAATAATATCTGATTAAATATTCAAAGTGCCTGTATCCATCCTTAAATTTAACTTTTAATGAGCATTGTAAAAGCTTGATTTCCCCTTTCACAGAATCATTTTGGTGGGAAGAGACTCTCAAGCTCATCAAGTCCAACTGTTAAGCCAACCCTGGCACTGCCCCATGTCCTGAGAACCTCATGTCCGTCTGTCCAGCCCCTCCAGGGATGGTGACTCCAGCACTGCCCTGGGCAGCCTGTTCCAATGCCCCACAGCCCTTTGGGGAAGAAATTGTTCCCCAGATGCAACCTCAACGTGTAGCAGGGGCCAAGCCCACAGCCCTGCCTCCTGCTCTTCCCGCTCCGTGAGGCTCTCGCTCCCCAGGGAAAGACAAGAAACAGCTCCAGGCCAAGATACTCCATGTACAACTGAGATGCAGCATTCACACTGTAATGTAGCAGAGAAATACATAAAATCAGCCAAGGTGATAGACATCAGTTATACTACAGCTGCTGCACACACACACACCTATCGGACCTTCATGTAGCATCATATCTTTAGTGCCACTGAGCTGGTCTCATCCTGTTCTATTTTTGCCTAGCAGATTATTTTTATTTAATCCATTAATTCCTTTACTTTACGCTGATATGGCATATCAGAGCATCGGCAAAGGGGTTAGAAGACTCAATCAGCTCTGTTCAGCCTCAGGCAACCTTGCTGACTCCAGCTGTGTGAGCATCGGTCGTGGCAGCGCAAGGTCAGACTCAGCACTTCTGCACACCCACCACACATTCCTGCGCCAGGTAATGAAGCGCCACAATCATGACTGTTACAAACTCTTTCAAAAACTTTCTGGAATTAAGAGCAACAGAGAAAGGGAGAAACCAAGAAGCAGAGAGAGATGAGTTCTCAAGCCTTACTTCAAGCCTCAAACTACCAGGGAGCTGCCAAAACTGGGAAATGGAGATTGCTGGGGAGGGCCAGGCCACCAGACAAGTGCACCAGCAGATGGGACAGCCAAGGGACTCGAGGTCTGCGAAGAGCTTATGAAACTAAAGACAGCTTTGGACAGTGTCCTGAACTAACAGGGAACCAAGTGGATATGGAGAAAAGAGAGGGAAATGGTGGCGAGGGGAAATGACTTCTGTGCTTTCCCATGCAATAAGCACAAATGGCCTGGAGGATGTTTCCACAGAGCAGGGCAAGTCCTCCTGGCTTGCAAACTGGTGCAGCTAAACTCATCTGGCTCCCGCAGCTCCCTGACCCCCACACACGGCGTCCTCCCGGCTCCCAAAGAAGATTAAGACAAATCATCCCGTAGGCCGATGGCCATCTGGCCACACAGCAGGGCGTAAAACCCAAAAGCTCTGTAAAATGAGAGAGTGGACAAAACACAGCTCTTGCTCTAGCACTGCGAGTCAGTGGGGCTGCGCCAGAACTTGCATCCGGACCCCACTGAACCATCGCACTCATTTCCAGCCCTTATAGGAAACTTCGGTATCGAGGGCTGCGTGGCAAAAAGCTGGCCTAAAAATTGATTTTGGGTAGAGCTGGTGAGGCAAGCAGCTCACTGCAGACACGGGTTTAAAGAGGGCTGAACGAGTCAGATGTCCGAACACGCCAGCGGCAGCCCCAGGCAGAGGCCGCTGTGACAATAATTGCCACCGGAGGGTCCAAGGGTCCCAGTGCGGGGAGGAGGGTCTGCAGAGCAGAAAAGGACGATTGTCCTCATTTTTAGCACAGACCGTCAAAATGGAAGAGGTGCTAAAAGATAAACACTGCCAAAGACCCCTTGGCTGATTAACCCCCGGCTTCATGCTTGGCTGGTGAAGACGCACAGGGAGAATTGCGGCATTTGGTGCCTTTGTCAAGGTCTCGCTGCACTTTGCCAAATGCTGAGCTGCTTCAGAGAGGCCAGACCAGTGCATGGACCCCGCGCAGAAAAAGCCCGAAGAGGCATTTAGGAGCCCAGACCTGGGATGCGCTGCAAGCTTGGCAGCTGCAGACCGGGATCAGACAAAGCCAGTAACCCCGGGAAAGCCATGGACACCCTTCACTTGAGCTCTGGCCACCTCCAAAGAGCCACCGTTCCTTTGCAGGATGACTCTTCTGGCGTACGTCACGGCCCCACGAGGATTTCTGGCTGACAGCACGTAAGATGGGAAGGTCGCAGTTTGACAAGAGCTTCTTTCAGAAGCAGTAATTACTTCACCAATTGCTTCACCAGTCTCTCCTCCCACCCCCAGCCCTCATGTTTTCCCTGCTTTTGCATCACCCCTCAAAGTTTAGAAAATGATTATTTTAACACATTTCTCGAGCCAAATCACCACATACTGTCCTGGCAGAGCCAGCAGCTGTGTGCAGAGAACACAGAGCAGTAACAGGTCGTGGCCAGGCTAGGACAGAGTTGAGCAAGTCCTGCGTCTCAAAAATCTCGTTTTACCCTTCCGTAAAATGGAGCAAAGACGGAGCTGTTCTACACAGACTTCATATCCAGCTGGGGCATTCGCCATACTGTCCTTCACAAGCATGAGGCACAGGATTTAACCCTGAGGATCATCTGGGTGGCACAAAGCCAAGAGGAATACGTACGGCATGAGATGGATGTGCAGCTGCCAACATGGAGCACAACAGGAAAGGGAGAAGCTACGTCAGAGAGAGCAGAGAGGAGGGAGAGTCTGTTTTGTGCAAGGGCTGAAAACAGGTGCAAGGAACATTATCTGCAAATTATACCTATTATTGTAAGCAAAATGCTTCTACTCAAGATGAAAACGCCCTGTCCGAGGCAGCATAAAAATGAACTACTAACCATCAGCCCAGGCTGGGCTCCCACGTGACCAATGGCTTTGGGGGAAGGAGGGAAAGGATCAGAGTTTTGAGTATTGCAATTATGGCAATTCAAACCTACTGGGAGATGGCTCAATTAAGGGCTTTGAAACACAGGACATAAGAGCCAGGACCAGGTGCAACTGCTCCTCTAGGAGGAAAAACAAGTGCTTGCTCGACTCAAGTCTTTGATTGCCTGAACTACAATAAAACCAGCTTTTTTTTTTAGGGGCTCTTGTTGAGAATCCTGATTAGGTGGGAACTTCGTACTCTTCATATTTTTGCTCCAATTCCCTTTGGAAAAGGCACATTCATCCTCCATATTCTGGTTCAGGAAGGAGAGCTGGTTTGTCCAAGATGTCCCCTGCACCCGTTGGCTCTGATGAGCGACAGGAGCCAGTCCAGGGACACACCAGCACCCCCTGTGCCACTGCCCAGTCTGGGGACATGGGGACAGGACGGGACGCACCCTGAAGTGTGGAGGGAACCGCCTGGCACCACTCCCCATGGCCCCAAGTCCCACCATCAGGTTTCTGCACCACCTCCCTGCTGGGTGCTGGATGCAGCTGTCCCCAGGGCCACCCTGCCGTCCCCACGCCGAGCCCCATCACCCCGCACCCCCGTCCCAGGCTGGTGTCACCACCGCCGGCCGCTCAGCCTGTCCCGCCGAGCGCCGAGGTCTGCGCACCACGGCACACCCAGGGCTCTGCCTGAAAATCAATACTTACTGCCTTCGCTTTGGTTGTCCTTGTTCGAGTTGTAGACCTGGAAAACACAAGAAGAAAGTCTTGTGAAGACTCCAGCTGGGAAGGGACAGCCGGCACGGCTGGTGTCACCCCGACTGGTGACGGCTGTCGGGAGGACCTGCCTTGACCTCCCCCAGCAGCACAGGCCACCACAGCCTTCCACATTCAAAACATCAGGTTGCCACGGCTTTGAAGTCGCATTAAGATAACAATGAGGATAGTTCTTAAAACACGAGAACATGAATGGGATGGACTAAGTAAAAACTGAAACAAAAGGGGCTTTTAAATGAAATAAAGGTAGGCATTCCTCTCCTCTGTGCTCTTCTCAAAGATGCACACAAAGGATATTAACTTAGAGCAAAGCAGACGATTCCATCGACATCTCACGGGCGTCACAGTAACACCTGGAAGGGACCACCCAGGCAAGGAGCAGGGACCCCCCTCACCCACAGGTACCTACAGCCTGACAGAGAGTTGGGCAAAGAGGAAAAGAAACGTCGCTACTTTAGAGGGGCCCTGAAACAAAGGAGGAGGCGACGCACCCGTGGCTGGGGCTGCGTCCCAGACCCTCCTGTTCCCAAACACCGGGGCTCTTCCTCTTGTCCCAGTCACTGCTACAGCTTGGCTACTGTAGATTAAAGTGAAGTTTCAGTAGATACAATAAAAAGGGGAAAAACTACAGCAGAAGGTTTTAATCACAGTTTGAGGACAACTCGAAAGCGCAGTGTAATGAAAACGGTGGCTGTAAGAAGATCAGCCTTCACACAGGTCGTATTTCTGAAGTTCAGAGTAAAATGTTTAAAAACCAAGAAGGCTTCTCCAGCGCAGAGCCCCAACAGAAACCCCGACCGGCGCGCCGTGGGCAGCGCAGGCCGGGCCCAGCGCGGCAGCCCCGCTGCGCAGGGCGAGGGGCCGCGGAGCTGGTCACCGGCCGGCGGCGCAAACACCCTCCTGCCCGCGAACAGCGCCGGGAACGGTACCGGAGCCCCTTCCAGCCACCGTGTCACCACGTGCTGCCTCCAGAAATAGCGAGCGGGGAAGGCGAGTTTCCGAAGGCGATGTTGATAGCAACGCGGGGCGGCAACGGCGACACAGCCGCAGGGAGGGGGAGGCTCTGAGCTGCAACCAGACAGGCGTTTCCCAACCTGCCCACCGCGGGCTCCCAATCGATGATATTAACGCTCAGGACGGAGATGCAGAAGCTGCCCTTGGGTGCAAGGGTCTGTGTGCTCCGGGTCCCTGCTGCCGGGATTTCCCCAGAGAGCCCCAGCAGAGGTCGGGACGCGGCGAGTATGATGTCCCCAAGGGAGCGGTGACCATGGCCAACCTGGCCACAGTGCTCACCCCGGGAACCCCAACACCGGCCCTCATACCGAAAAAAAACCCAACCAACACACCACGCCCATGACAAGGCTGTGTCACATAGCACGTCACCATTAGGCCACTTAAACACCTGCCTGCCTTGGAGGACACCGAAACACAGGCTGTCCCTGTGCTCTCCCGCCACGGCCACGGCGCCAGCCCCGTGGAGAAGCCACCGAAGCTCCACAGACACCTCTGCAGTGACAAAGGGGACACGAGCAGCTCTCGCCCCGCACGCCAGCTGCATGTGAGCTGACCGAGGGAGCAGAGCCTTAAAGAATGAAATTAAGCTGTTCATTTGCCTGCTGCAGGTTGATCTTTAATGGAGGGAGAGCTGTCCCTCGGTGCCACCTGCCGCAAGGCCGCAGCCGGAGGGCTCGCATCAGCTCCGACACCCCGGACACGTTCAGAGCAGCACACATCTAGAGGTGCAGCCCAAAAGTGGGGGTTTGGGCACAGACCATCCCCTCAGTGCTAATTCCCACCCTTCCTGGAGCGTTTCCCCAGGAGCACCTTCCCCCCCACCCAGGGCACCCTGCGGCGCAATGCAAGACAAAGCAGAGATTTTTGTTTGCCAGAGAAAATCTATCATCCCACATCTGGAAACTGGGGGATGATTCAGCAGCAAAAACAGCTGTAATCAGCAAGTGAGTTTTCCTCCAGGAACAGTCTTTATATCAAGAAAATAAAATACATTAAAAGAGGGAAGGAAACCAAGAGCGGGCTCCTCCGGCAGTGGTGCTGTCTGGTAGCCCTGGCCGTGAATTCGGCTTTCTCTAAAGAAGTTTCTCTCTCCAACCTCAGTCCCAGCATTGAGGTCACTCTCACTCCTGGTTCCCACGCAGTCAGTCCCTGTGCTCCGCCAGGCTCACCCCAGGCACACAGCTGAACACCATGTACCATAAAGGTTAACGCTATATACCATCAATGTTAACGACATATACCACGCAGGTTAACATCACTTGCACCCGCCATGCTCCTGGCACAGGTTTGCTGCCTGCTGTCCTTGTCCCCACGGTGTCCTCTGCTGCCCAGGCCCACCGGACCAGCCATGCAGCTCAAGTTATGGCACAGAGCACATTGCTACAGGGAAAAATGTGCATATTTGCTCTTCTAGTTTGGTTACACGAAACAATAGAGAGGTTGTTAATCATCAGAGGCTGTTCTTTAAAAAAAAAGAGAAAAGGACGGACAAGGAAACACAATATGCTTATGCCATTAATTGCAAATATGCATGCAGTGAAAAGGAAATTTCAGACAGAGGTCAACTATGCAACCATAAAACAAGGAGATACTGTCATCCTACCTCTGTCTTATTAAGGACAACCCTTTTATCCATTGTCAGTGTATTAATCCATTAACACCACTCTATCACGTCACGGTTTTAACGAACCACCATTCTGTAACACCATTTCCATTTCTAAGAAAAACATTACTTTTAAAAAGAAATCCTTTAAAAAGAAATACTTTTCCTATACTTTTGAAGAGAGAGATTTTTTTAGGATAAGAGATAGTTTCCAAGTCAGGAGAAAAGTCTGCTGTGTCAGAGGTCCAAGGGTGAGGCTCCTCCTGCACCATCACCTGCCCCGCGGTCAGAAACGTGCCCTGTGTGCGGCCAGACCGGGTCTGGGTACGGCCAAGGTCCTTCCTGCCCAGGATGGATGGATATTAATATTCCACTCTTTCCAAAGTAGCCTTGAATATATGCAGCTTAAAGCACAAGGATGCATTTTAAGATTAAGTCTCATCAGCAAGTCAGTCGGCTGACGGACCAACCTTCTTCCCTGTGAAAGGGCATTGAATTTTAACGAGGTTGTTGCTATTCATTATACCCAAGTCTCCATTGATTACTGACAAAAATAAAGTTACAGACTGTTCAGACAGCAGCATACATTTCACCTGCACCACCCTCCTCATAACTCTACCTCACCGTTATACTGTCAATTCACCTTTACAGCACCATAGAAAATGATAAACCAAATCACTTCTGCCAAGGGACGCTCCCTGGTGCTCCCTGAGCTGCCTGATTTGGGTGAACAAGCTCAGCAACCCAGTCCAGACCAGAAAAACTCAGCATATGGAAGAACTCGGCAAGGCTGGGGAGGCCTCCAGTAACCCCGATAGCTATCAGGTTGCTTGATCTCTGTTCAGACAACAAGGATCTTCGCAAGTCTCTGTGCAGAGCTGGTGTTCCAGCAGCAGCTGTGAAGCCACACTGACCAGCAGCGCTCCCGGGACAGATGCATGGCACCGCGACCTGGGTCCTGGGAGAAGTGTCGGGAGAGATGGGCGCCAGAATGGAGCACATGGCCTTAGAGGATCAGAGTCATTTTGGTTGGAAAAGACCCTCAAGATCATCGAGTCCAACCGTTCCCCAGCCCTGGCACTGCCCCATGTCCTGAGAACCTCATGTCCGTCTGTCCGGCCCCTCCAGGGACGGTGACTCCAGCACTGCCCTGGGCAGCCTGTTCCAATGCCCCACAGCCCTTTGGGGAAGAAATTGTTCCCCAGATCCAACCTCAGCCTCCCCTGGCGCAACTTGAGGCCGTTTCCTCTGCTCCTGGCGCTTGTTCCTGGGGAGCAGAGCCCGACCCCCCTGGCTCCAAGCTCCTTTCAGGCAGGTCAGAGATCAGAAGGTCTCCCCTCAGCTCCTGTTCTCCAGCTGAACCCCCAGCTCCCTCAGCCGCCCCCATCACCCTTGTGCTCCAGCCCCTCACCAGCCTCATCGCCCTCCCCCAGAGACCTCTTGCAAGTAACTGCCAAGAGAAGAGAAAGGCAGGTAGATTTTCCCCCATCCCAAGCCCGTCTCTCCGGCGTGTCCGTGCACAGTCCCTGCGCTGAGGTTTGCTGCTGGGGACGGGGCTGTGACACGTGTGCCAGGGCGCGGGGACGGCTGCACCGCAGGTGCCGGCACCGAACGGCAGCGCCGAGGGGTTTGCTGGGGCCCGGCAGGCAGCTCTGCGGGCACGAACATCACCAGGACATAAAATACCTTCAAATACGTGTATTTGTAGATGCACACACACACAGTTTTCCTGTTGTTAACACGCTCTGGAGAAAACAGACCTAAACCCAGACAGCTTCTCATGAAGTAAAAAGCTCCTTTCGCTTTTCAGTATTAGTCACTTACACAGGGTAGGAAATTAGAGAGAAGAAAGCATTTGCTGGGAGGTGAAGGGCCCGTGTCCCACGCACCGCATGTGGGAACCGGCTCAGTTCTAAAACTCACAAGACTGGGGCTAGTGACTAAACTTGGAGACAAATCCCAGCCCTGCAGCACTGCAATCACTTTAACATCACACTCTCACTAATTACTCCCATTTGATTGTATCTTCAGAGCCAAAATATCTTTACCAGGAAGTTTCAGAAGCGACGTGTATAGAAAAAATATATATTAACCTAGTAGGAAATTTGCAGACCTCTATGCCTTGAATTTAGTTTTCTAAATTCATGGCCAAATATCCCAAACAAAATCAAATCGTATCTTTTTTTAGTGGAAGCTACTGCTGCTTAATTTCTGCAGAATCACTGCTACTTGGAAACTTAAACAAGGCCCTGACAACCTACTACTGAAAAATTCTGAGATTCATCTGTAAGTAATCCAGAAGCATAAATTGTATAAAAGCACAACAGAAATTTCAATTTACGGTTATTTTGACATTTTCCTGCAAAGTTAAAAGCACCCCCTGTGGAACCCTTGCAGTATGCTCAATTACCAACTCAATATTTAAGACAATTTCCCAAACAACGAGTTAATTCTTCCTGGTGAAATAAATACACAAATATGCATACCAGATATACACCATGTTTTGCAGAGGAAACAGTTGTCTCTAGCATCACATAGACCAAAGGATGGGCAGAAGTACCACAGACCGTTGTACCCCCCCCAGTCCCCCCCAGCTACAGTTCTCTCATTACCACATATAAACACCTACATCGCAGCTCTGGGAAATATAAACATAAGCTGCAGATTTTCATAATCAAAAATCCTCCAAAAGCCACCACCTGTAGCCTAAAATACTTCTACAGCCACCATTCACAGCCGGATGCCATCTCCTGCTTGCACACAGATAAACCAAGAAGAATCCGATCCACTGGTTTTCCAACGTGATCCTAAATAAATCGCACACGTGAGCATGCAAAGAGCCAACAGGTACATGGGTTGTTTGGGGTGAAACTGGGTTGTGGGAAAAGAAAAGGAAGTCACTGGGGTTTGGAAGAGGAACTAAGAAAAAATGGTGTTGAGTAATTTTATATTTATTTCTTCATTTCAGGGTTCACACTGGCTGCCCATGACATCTATTAACCTACCAATAAATTAACGGTGCTTTCATACAGCAACTGTGTGTGCACACATCCTTTAATTGAATACACTACATTTCATGTACCAAGTAGTTTGTCATTTAAAATTCAAAATAGCCCAACCTAAGCTGTATCCCTTGGAGGCTGCACAGTGTTCAGTACAGTTCCCAAAATCTTTCAGGCTCTAACATCAGCACAAAATCCTGCCTAAATGGCTAAAATCTAGAGGAAAGAATTGCCTCGCTTCTCCGAGGCAGGAGGCGCAGTGGTTTACAGAAGCGTTAACCAACACCAGGGCCAGCAGTTCTGTGTTGCAGCCACACAGGGATTGTCACTGGAGAAGGAACCCCCCATTTCAACCACCTGCTCCATGCCCTGGCATGGGAGATTCCACCCTACACTCCTTTTACTAGTGCTGGGACCTACCCTTCAAGCCAGACTTTCCCTTTAGACTAAAACTACTGTCAAAATGGGCCAGTCCTGCCAGATTTCCTTGGTCTCCCCAGTGGAGTGTGGTGTTTGTAAAGCCCTGAGCAATAGGAGGAAATGCTGCAGCGTTATGCAATTTCCTTGTGATTCATATTCAGAAATCCTCAAAACAACCACGGACGAGTTTTTCAACTCTCATCTCAGAAGATGCATAAGCCAAGAGCATAAATAGAAATCATTATATTTCCTCAGAACTGGTAGTCCAACTGGCTTGCCAGCCACCCAAGGCCAGGTTGGGAAGACAAGGGCAGGAGGAGCACAGACATTTTACATGGGTGTTTTGCAACCTTTTTATAAAGGAAAAGGGAAAATGGAGTGAAAACCAGCAGGCGAGCTGGAGTCCAGCCCCTCGGGCTGGCTCAGGGGGTGCTCGGCGGGGTGGCTGCAGCACCCTGGCGCTGCAAAGCAGCCACTGCACGGGGGATGCTCAGCCCAGCAGCGATAACCACGTGCTGGGACTCTTGTACATCCCTTTTCTTACCCATTCAATTGCCCTACGTGAGACAGCAGAAGACCCGCCTGGAACAAGCCTTTTCTCTTAACCTCTTTCTCACTTGGACACCAACGATGCACCCAACCACTTCCCCGCGGTCCAGATCCTAAAGTCCTTGTGCCCTTCAGAGCACAACAGAAACTGAAACGCATCGAGATCAGTCCTGGGGAATTTGTTTCCAATCTTACGCAAGGAGTTGGAAGCCTGAGAACCAGCAACTGTTAAGGAAAAGGTTTATTAAAATTATCCTGCAATGTCTGGACAAAAATCCCTTCTGGATGATGCTGTGCTCAGGTGCTCTCAGGAGAAGGCCAGAGAAGACTAACTCCTGCCTTCACTTAAAGCTTTGGCAGCACACGAAAATCCCCTCTGCAGAACCGTAGCAAAGGTGCTGTAAAGGACAACAAACAGGTTTTCCATGGAGATCTTGGGTAACTTAAAGTGATTGCAAGACAGCAAAACTTCAGTGAATTATTGAGCACATTCTGTCTAAAAAGGCATTATTTCATTTCTACTGTTTTTGCCACCAAACACTCTATTATTCCCAAAGCAATTCAGGAGAAAAAGGAAGTGAAAAAATAGCATTTTCAAGCCTAATTTTAGCAGATATAGGTGGCACATTGCCTGCAAGGACTACAAGGAGTTACCTCCGCTATTCCTCAAACTGCTGTTGGATGCCAGCACTTCCAGGGCCTCCAGGAAAGGCTCAGCCTCTGGGCTCCCCATTTCTTCTGGCGAGGCACATTAGTGCTCACTTCTCTTTTCATGTGGCTATTGCTGCCTTTTCGTCTCTTCCACGCGATTGCCAAAACCGGCCTTCCTGCGGGTACGAGAGCCGCAAGGCACGTCGAATGTGCCGTGTCCTCGTGCTGTGTGCGCCGCGGGAGCTGGCGGTGGCCCCGCTCAGCCCGGGGGCAGCACCGCGGCTCTGGGGTTTCACAGCTGGCTTGGGTTGTTCCCAGAGCATCCCGCAGCTGAAGGGAACCACCGCGCGCCCTGCAGAGACAGCATGGGCACCTGCGCAGCCGCACAGGGACATGGATCCAGCTGAAAATTAACCCAGCAGGCTGGTTATTAGTATCAGTATTACTGGGCAGTCACAGCAGCCGGACCGGGTTCACAGCGTGGGCACAAACGTTCGGTCCAGCACCAGAGACGCAGAGACTGAACAGCCAAGGATGGAGAGGCCGCCAGGCTCGCCGCTGCCCAAAGCTGCCCATGGAGCTAACCAAGGATGGAAACACACCCTCGGAGACAGAGGGAACCCCTCCAACCCTGCTGTCGTACTCCAAACCTGCCCACTGACAGCCGGAGCTGCACGCGATGAGGTGCAATGCCTCGACAGCCCAGCTGCAGGGACTATTCGCTCAGCCCCACGTTCCCACCGCGCTGCTCAGCCCCATTTCCACAGAGACCCATTGCCCAGGGCTGGGCCGGGGCCCAGGGAGGGGGCGACACCATATAGCCATCCCCTGCGGTAACGGAAGGGGGAAAGAGGAAGGAAGAGAAAGAGCGAAGATGAGACGGGCACAGGTCCACAGCAGGCAGGATCCTCCGCACCTGCCGCGAGCAAGCTTGGCACGCGGCGCTGCGGAGCTGCAACGCTGGGACACAGCCCAGGAGCGGGGTGCCAGCACAGCACAGAGCAGGAAGGCTCATGTACGAAAAAGCATATCTCCTTGTTAGAGGCAGGACACCTGGCAACCTTGATGAAATCAGCCCTTGTTTCTGGCTCTGTCTTATCAACCCTGTTCTATTTTTGTCCGAGCGCCAGCTTTTCATACTACAAGCAGGATTTGCAGAGCTAGACTACACCATGTTGTGGCTGGAAATAACCTTCCTTGCTCTCTGAGCCAGAACGATATAGATAGGAGCAAGATCTTTCCCAGCCCACATCCCTGCAAGGGGAGGGGCGGAAAAAATACGCCTTGCTTCCCAAGTGAAAGACTTGGCAGGGCAGCAGGAACCCGCTGTGAAATGCTGGTTTATGTCATTCAAACGAGGGCTGTTCATTTGGAAGAGGGTGGCCCAGGGTCCCTGGCAGCTCCTTCCTTCCTTCCCTCCCAACCTACTGTTCAGCGCTGAACTAATGCATCCCAGTCGGAGCCACCCCCCCACCTCGCTTCCCTCCTTCTCCCTTTCCTTCCAACACAAATTTCAGCTCAGAGCTTACACTGATGCCTGAGCCCGATTAAAAGAAAAAAAAAAAATGTCCATCAGAAGTGAAGCATCTGGGGACTTGAGTCTTCTACACGGGTCTTGCTCTTCTGTCTTTCCAAGTTGAACTAAATGATGGTTCTAATTAAAAACAAGCCCACGTTTTATTACAAGTACAGGCATTCCCAAGAGTCTCCAAAGCCGAAGCCAACTGGGCCACCCGCCAGCCATCTGGATGGCTCCGCTCAGCACCACTCTATAACCCACCGTGTTTGTCACCCTAGGAAAATATTACCTGAGTCAACCTAAGGAAAAAATTACCTGGGTCAAACTATCAACCTACCATGTCTAAATGGTCAAAGGAAATCAAGCAGCAGACACTTTGGGGGAACATACAAGGGGGTAGGAGGAAGCAATGGGGAGCAAAGCATGTTAGATATACAGCAGTCTTGAGAATAATGTAACTAAAGGTCAACTAGTTTAGAAAAATACATTTTTGGAATAACTAAAGCACTTAAAGCTTCCCAAAGCAGCATTTTTAAGCAAGTCCAGCAGAGTAGATATGCTCAGATCACTCAAGTGACTGATTAAACGTGAAAACTTCTACTAGTTTAACAGCTTCCCGTAAGTTTTCTGGGATGCTTGAGCAACAACTTGCACATCCTCCTCGGGCAGCTGTCTGCGCTGCAGCCCGGCCAGCTCCGCGCTCTCCCGCAGCACACACGCCCTTCCTCCTCAGCAAGGAGTCTGAGCACATCAAACCCAACCTCGTTTTAAATGACAGTGTCATCTTTATTTTTAAAATAACTGCAGCACAGACATGCCTCGCGTTCCGCCTCTGTGAAAAGAGGCTTTACGCTGCCCGGCCATTCTCAACAATGGCTGGTGGTTTAATGCCAGGACTGTGACATCCTGCCCCCCTCCAAAACTGCAGCAGGACAGTTCACAGCATCATCAAAAGCCAGGTTGGAAGGGACCTCAAGGATCATCTGGTCCAGCCTTTCTTGGCAAAAACACAGTCTAGACAACCTGGCCCAGCATCCTGTCCAGCTGAATCTTACAAGTGTCCGATGTTGAGGAATCCACCACTTCCAATGGCTGATTGTTCTGATCATGAAAAATTTCCCTCTTGTGCTCAATCAGAATCTCCCCAGGAGTAACTTGTACCCATTGTACCTTGTACCCATTGCCCCTCGTCTTTCCCATGGACTCCTTGTAAAAAGGAAGCCTTTGTCTTCTTTGTAGCCACCCTTCAAATACCGGCACACGGCGATGAGCTCTCCCCTCAGCCTTCTTTTCTCAGGCCGAACAAGCCCCGTTCTCTCAGCCTTTCCTCACGTGGCAGCTGGCCCATCCTTGGATCATTTTGTGGCCCCTCTCCAGCCTGTCCACAGCTTTTTTTGTACAGTGGGGACGAGAACTGAGCACAGTATTCCAGGTGTGGGCTGACAACCCCTTTCCAGATATGACCTGAAATTCCGAAATGCTAATAACCTTCCTGGGAAACTCCTCACCCCCAGCACGTGGTGGGACCGTGGCAGGACAGCAATCACTGCTTGAAACGAAATGCAAGGACCGACAGAGGAGGGAATAAAGAAAGAGGCTAGTTTTGCAACTGATTGTACAATGAACCATTCCCTTTAGTTATTAATTTACAGTAGAAACAAATACTCTAATAGCCTATTCAAATTGGCAGAGAAGTTTGTTCTAACATGGAGCTATTCCCTGAATTTCTACATGTTGCTTGAATTGCCTTTCAAATAGTTCAAAGCAGAGATGACAGAAGAGCAGAGAGGAAAGTGCACGCAGCCTCTTTGTCCTTCATCGCAATCAAGTGCTTTGTGCCTCCCGACAGAGGCGGCCAGCACAGCTGGACAGGTGCAGCCGGAGGGTGAACAGCCAGTTCACGCCAGGCAGCGTAACAACATCACTTGATGCAACCACTCTGCAACCTTTTCTTCAGCTGTTCCGTCTGTCCAGGCCCAGACTTAGGAAGAAGTCGCCACCCGCCAGCTGATCTATCCTGCTCACACGCCGCACTTGTCGCCAGCACGCTGCAATTCCAGTCTGTTCAACCAGCTTTCCCCAGGGAAACTCAGATCACCTCTCAGCACCGTGCTCACCTCCCAGCCTGAAGCGAAGTGAAAGAAAACCACGTGCTGCAGCGGGGCCGGCGGATGTCCCCCGCAGGAGATGGGTGTTGTACGATGCCCTTGGATCTGTGGCCAGACCTGCACTCAGATCCTCAGCCCTCGCTCCTCGGCGAGTTTGCCTCGGTGGGTGTCAGCAGCGAGATAACACGAGAGGAGACAGGCAGCTGCCAACGCCTCCCCAGCAGAACCAATATCTCCCAAAGGGAGAGCAAAACCCACCTCGTGTCATAGGACCCACCATCTTCCTCTCCAAGTAAAGGCCATTTGTGCAGCCCAGACCACAATGAAGAGTGTCACAGCAAAGCTGGCTGCAGCAAGGAATGCATTTAAAAAATGGTGAGGCTCCCATGCACGAGAGATGAAAACCAGAGACAGGAGCCACTGCTCTGCTCCTGGACAGCCCCAACAATTGCACTAGAAGAAAGAGGTCACAAACTTTCTCAAAGTGGGTGTGACAGCAGTTTTAGGTTTGTAGCACAGTCAAGAGGGCTCTTTTCTCTTTTTAAGATGACCTAGAACACTTCTCTCAGTATTTTTCTCTTTATGACCCAAACAGCTACTCAAGCAAAGGACAAAAAACCGACAACCTGCAGCAGGAGCGATTCTGGCTGGGTGAGCCACTGAGGCAGCATTTGCTGGAAGCATTCCTAAGAGCCTCAAGTCAAGGCTTAGGACCCCACTGGCTTAAGCGCTTTAGAAACAAAGTAAAAGCTTATAAACCCAGTGTAAAGTTACTACTGCTACAGGCTTAAAATAGGTTACAAAACAGGAGAAGGAGAAGAAGGGAACAATGGTTAGAGCATGCGATATAAAAACTAACGTGGAATGTGACAAATTATCATTCGGTCTGAAAGCTCAGGCTGATTCTCTGAGGATCCTCTTGTACTGCCTCGGCCCCCAAAAAGGACAAAGGACTTTTCTGGGCAAAAATCTTGAACTGGGGGATACAAGAAAAGCCAAGCAGGAGCTGTGCTGGGCTCGCGTGGCTGCAGCCGCACGGGAGGGACGCGTCTCCACCGAGACAGGAGCTGCTCTCGGCGGCGGCGCAGATGCGGTGCCAGAGCGGGTGAGACTGCAGCTTCGCGCAGGGGAAGTTCCCTGGGTTGTCTGGGTCGGGGAGCAGGTTAGAGGCAAAGAGAAAAAGCAAACAATAGAAACTTAGAGACTGAGAGGAGGCAGAGTAGGGGGGGGAAGAGGGGGTGAAGTGTTCTGCTCAGCAAAGACAGAGACAAGGAGATGGAGAATCAGCAACTGGAATGAGTCAGGTCATGGAAAACAGAACAGAAAGAAAGAATTTGCCATTAGCAAACAAACCCAGACAGGAAGGCCACAAAAAAAAAACCCTTAAAGATAAAACAGAGACAAATAACCACCTTTCTCTGGAAAGCCCAAAGAAACACACGTCTGTGGGACCGAGCAGCGTAAAAGATTGGCGTGGAAATTCTGCGAGGAAACAAGCTGAAGAGACAGACACGGACCAAACCCCTGAGAGCACCAGAAGAGCAAACTCCGACATCTCGCCCATGTGCTCTATCATGCAAAGAGAAACCAGCCAAAGACCACCATCTGCAGTCAAAGATGTTCTGGGTGAAGGTTTTTCTCCTGTCTCTAATAATTCACTTTTCTCAGTGACTACTGATTTACAGCTAGCACACTCAGAGGAAAGGGCTGCCGACATTATCAGCAGGTCCTCGAGTCTCGTCTGATGCTGGGACATCCAAAGCATCTGCTGGTCCCTCTCTCCATCAAAGAGGGTTTTTTCTCTGCTGGAAACACCTACAGAGGTAATGAGTGCAGTACCAAAACCAACAAAGAAGAAGAAAGTGACCCCCAAGGAGTCAGAGATGAAATGAATTAAAACAATAAAGGAGATCTGCAGCTTCCAGTGGGTCTCGGTGCAACAGGAGAAGGTTGGGAAGGCAGGTGGTTGGTGCCCAACGTCCCCCCGTGGTGGCACGGGTGTTGGGACTGAAGTCCTTCAAGTTAATTTATTTTTTCAATGAGCCAAAATGACAGGAATGCCAAGGTTGAAAGCACTGGATTGAGTTCAAAAGACATAATTTCCACTGGGAAATTAATCTCTCACCATTTTGTATAATTAGACAAGGAAAATGAAAAAACCATTTCAGAAAGAATTCCCAGAAGCAATATCCGAGGAGGAGGCGGGAGGCGAGGGTGCTGCGTGTTGGGCAGGAATGCAAGGCTGGGCTTGGTTCTTACGCTGGGGTTCGCTACACAAACACGGCGCCGCGTTCCCAGAGCAGCAATGCCGAACGAGCTCCAGTGCCGCTGGGCGGCTCAGACCGGGAGCCAGGACCAGGACCACGGCGGTGGGAGCTCCAGAGGAGGGGGAACCGCCACGGGGGGGCCCGGCGGTGGCGTGCAGGGCTGCTGGCCAGCAGCCCCGGTCGCCCTGCTGTTCCTGTCACCAAACCAAACACCCACCACCGCGGGCGGGCTCCGAGGAGGGCACTGGCCCCACCACAGCGGGACACGCCAGCGTCCACCACAGGGACCCCAGAAGGGCCCCCAGGGCCACATCAGAGTGACATGAGATGGTGGCAGCGGTCACCATGGAAACGCCCAGCCTCAGGCCTGGAGGCCATGGAGGGACGGGGAGGGGGAAGGACCCCCATGGCTGGAGACGGAGAAGCCAAAACCCCCTACAAGTTTTGAAGGTCTGGGCTCACCTCCCCTCAGTTTACCGTGATTAAACACTGCCTGCCCCCAGAATTATCATTTTCTCGTTTTGGGGCAGCAGAAGGAAGATGGAGGAACGAGGAGGGGAATGGCTCTAATTCTGGGCTGTGCCGGATTTTGGGGACCAAAGTGGGCAGCAAGCGCTCTCCCCAGCCCGTGCAGCACAGGCAGCCATGGCTGAGCACAGGAGCCTGTGACGGGCCTGGGCAGCCCGGCTCGGGGGACTCATCGCCCTCCAAACCCCCAGCCCCCCGGACGGGTGGGCCAGGGCAGCCCCGGACACCCCACAGAGCCCCGGGGGTGCCGGGGGGCTGCCCTCACCCCGGGACACCAGTGTGATGAGCGGGCTGGTCTCAGCTTGCCATCTAGTGGAGAGCGCCCGTACAGCCGCCCCCCACCATTTTGTGCTGCCCGCACGCCCACGGCCCTGGGGGACGAGGATGATGCTCCGCGCCCAACGCAGCGCGGAGGGGACACCAAACACCCAAGGTGCTCCGTGGCCTGGTCACCCAGCGCCGGGGCAGCCACCGCAGCCCCAGCGAGGGTCAGGGTGGCCTTCACAGCCACAGAGACGAGGAGGAGCTGAGCCGAGTCATGGCCGGGAGCCTGGAAGCGGCTGCAGAAAGGAAACTGAGCCCTTCACGCCCACCATGATACGTCTGATGGCCCCGAGCTCCTGCTGCCCGCAAGCAAGAGCCCTCGGCACCCTGCAGAACCAGGCAGTGCCAGAACCCTGCGCCAAGGAGAGGCTCTGGGTGCTCGTGCAGGGCGCTCAGACACACTGGCCTCACCTGGCACCTAATTTAATTAGGCTAATAAACAACAGACCTATGTTAAACTCCAGGATGACCCATAGCTACAGGTGGCAGCCAGATCTTGACTCAAGGCTAAGGAAGAGTTTGCTTTGGGTTCAGATGGAGGGAGAGAAATTAAGGATAAGACAAAGGAAGCACGCTGCTGAAGTGGCGGCCGGGAGTGGGCACAGGGCGCCCCTTGCCCAAGCAAAGGAATGGCACGTCTAGGCAGAAGAACGCTTTCAGCAAAGGGCTGCTGGTGCCACCAGCACCAAAACAGGAGCAGAAACCTTATCTGCTTTCTGGAGGATGGTGCTTCATCACCCAAGGAGCGCTGAGAAGAACGGGGCCCTTCCAGCCCAACAGGTCCGGCCCCGGGCAGGTCGCAGGACAAGACCCACCAGCCTCCGCAGTGCTGCCTTTCCATTCGTGACCAGCCTCGAGCTTCCCGAGGCATGCAAGGGGCTTTGTACGTTGTTCTTGCCTTTGCGAACTTGCAGATTATGTTACAGAACTGAAAAGAGGGTACGGGGAGCAGAGAAGGAAAGGACGCAGCACTGCTGATGTGTCTCCAGAGTCCTCCCGCCCTGCAAGGGCACGAGACCGGCCGCTCGCCCCCAGCCCGTGGTGCAGCACTAACAAAACCAGTTCCGATATGAAATGCTGGCGGTATTTTTATAGACTCGTATTGCTTTAAAGAACAAAAAAGAAAAAACAAACAGAGCAAAGGGCAGCATGATGCGAGCGCCAGCACAGCTCTGCTCAGATCCCCTCCATGTCTTATTTCCTCTGACAGGATCACAGGCGGTTGCATTTGCCATAACACTGACTTCTCCATCACCACTCCAGGTTATGGATAACAGATTAACACAGCTCAACAGGGATGTGATCTAACACGTTTCATATCCTTAACCCTCTATGTACCCTTACATTGCAAGGCTCACTTTCCTTCAGAAATGTTTTCACGTCCCGAAAACTTCAAACCCAGTACTCCACTCTGCCCATCCTGATGTGAGAATAATTCCTAGGATTACCAACTTGCTCGGAAGGTAATAGCAGGAGCCGCCGACACCTCTCTCTTGGCTGGCATGCTTGCTGCAGACTTGGCAAGCAAAGCCACAACCTTACTAAAAAGCTTATCTTGTTCAGCTCTTTGCCACAAAGCAAACAGCCTAATTCGCGCCTCTCTTAATCCTCCAGCCTACCGCAGCCGCCACGAGCCAGCACGGCTTTTCTTCTCGACTCAGGCTCCGACAAAGCTCCAGAATCACTCTGGCCTCCACCATTTACATTTGCAGATTGCATCGCCAGAGGAGAAAAGCCATAGGAAACTTCTCCTGAATATCCTAACAAAAATGAACGCAACTGCTCCGTTAGAGAGTTAGCATTTTCTCCTATTGCCAGCCTCTGTAACATAAAAGGAAACCCTAAGTCAACACAGCATTTTTAGCCAAATTAATAACAAGCGGTAAGAGTTAACAGACCGATGATAGCTATCTGGAGACTGCTTCGACTGTAATATATGTAATAAATCTTTTCAAGTTGTGACAAATGTCTTGGCTAAGGCAGCCCACATTCTATGTTTAGATATTACTAAAATGTAATACAACATTTGGGTTTAGTTTTTTAATTATAATTAAGAAACAAACTCCAGTCCACTTCAATCGCTCCACAGCCTGAATTTGCACATGGAATTACTGGCCCCAGCATGCCAATCTTTCCCACACTCAATATTCAAATCAAAGGAAAGCCAGACATTCTTTCCAGTAGGGGTTTTTTGGTTACAGAAATATAGTCAAAGCGCAGAATGGATATTTCTAGGAGTCCAAAGGTTAAATCCTTGTCTCTTGCTCAAGGAAATCTCTACGGAGTAGGTAACATCCCACACCCTGGTGTTGCAAGATAAGAACCCAAACAGAACAGACCAACAACTCCACTTTTGATGGACTGAGGAGGATAACTGAGGACAAGGAGCTACCTTGTCTGTCAACACGCGCCATCTCTGTCAGTAAAATGCCTGTTGGATCCATTTCCATCCAGGCTTCATCCCCGTGGCTCCCACACCACACCTGGAAAGCCAAGTTTAAATGCCATTAGCATTTAAGTGCCATGAGGCATTGCGTTAATGTGCAGTAACGATCCTTGACATGCTGGATGAGCAAGATATCCTAAGCTGATGGGCACGATAGGGAAGAACAGAAATAAGCAGGCGGCAGCACGAAGGCCCGTGTGTGTTTTTGAAGGAGTTCACACAACCAGATTCTGAAACAGGATAATCCAGGCAGTCCTGCACTGGTTACTCCATAGCTCCTTTTCCGTGTGCAGCACTTGACAAGCACGCAAAGTCTCTGGCTGCACTTCTGCAACCCAATCCTAACAGACCGGCTCTGCTGTTCTGCCAAATCCTGCTAACAGCAGCAGGTCAAAACGCAACGGGATGAGCGTGTTCGTGCAGCTCCCGTGGCGGGTAGCAGTCTGTGGCAGTGGGGCTGCGCTGGGACGGGACACCCACGTCCCCGCAAGGACTCTCCTCTGCTGCCTCACGCCCAGAAGCACAGACACCCCTCCAAAAATGTACGGGCCGCCCCATCGCAGCACCGGCTGCTCTGGCTGCCCACAAGGTTCCGGATCCTGCTACGCTTTTGGCCGCACCGAGGCACAGAGGCCCACAGTGGGGTCTCGCCCTGCGTTTGCCGGTCGCTGGACGGCCGCCACGCCGCCACCGCGCAGCACCGCGCTGCCGCACACCGCACCAGCACCCCTCCGGCCAGCCGAGCCTCTTCGAACTCGGCAGTAAAGTTTGCATGCGCATTAAAAAACAAAAACAACAACAACCGTGAGTTTTCTGAAAACCTCCCTAATCCCTTCCAGAGGTGAGGATGCCTGTGCAGCTTTGGCAGGAGCAAACCCAGCAGCGAGGAGGCTATCGCTGAGCTCGGGAACGGGGCCTACGCTCCTCTGCTCACACTAAATCTGCAGTTCTCTACAAGACCCAGAAACGGCTGCCAGCTGAGTTGCAGGACTCAAAAAGCCCTGGAAATCTACAGCGTATTTTCTTCCACTGCTCTTTTTGCCATGTTTTCCTTTCAGCACAGCACAGCAGCGTGTTTGTGCTGGCCAAGCCTACCCTCCTCCTTTCCACCGCACCTTCAAGCAATCCAAGCACAGGAGATACAGTATTACCTCAAATATTTAACCAAGGGATTAAACCATTCTCTTGGCAGAAGGCGCGAGGTGCCCCACGGATACAGCTCTCGCACCGGCTGGCAGGCGCTGCGGGACAGCCTGCTTCGCAGCAAACAGTCTGCTCCAGGCTACAAAAAGCTCTCCGCAGTTTTCTCCGACGCTTTTTTTTTGTTAATATTTCTGCTCACCGGTTCCCGGCCATCCATTGCCTCCATCCACAGCCTTCGGTCCTCTTCTGAAAGCGCCTGCATGGTGATCACACCAGGCCTGTGGAGATAAAGGGAACGCCATAAATAAACTGCAGAATGGAAAACAAAGATGACGAAGATAAATTTCCCGGGAGAGGGAGAAAGAGGAAAACCTTCTTGCCAGCCGAGCCCCAGCAGCACGGGGCTGAGGCCAGGCTGACCTCCCCAGGGATGTCCCTGCAGGTCTTAACCAGGACCCGCAACAGAGCAGAGGAAATCTCCAACAACTGACACACATTTCCAGTGGTTTTAGTGTAAGAGAGTTGAATGCCGAATTCCTCCTCTGGCTTTCAGCCAGGCAGCTCACCTGCGCTTGGGCTGGGCATTGCCATGCAACAGCCAGAGGAGAGGAAGGCAACCGAGCAAGGGGAGACCCACCTGTGCCAGCGTGGCTGCACCATTTCCCTGAGCACGTCCGTGCGCCAATGTCACACACGGCAATGGCAGCGATGTGACCCTGGCCCGGTGGCCCTGCCCGGAGCCTTCGGGGCTCCCGGGAATCCCCGGGCACTCACTGCTGCACCGGCTGGTCCTGCCCAGCCCTGCACCCCATTCCATCACACACACGACAGCCAGACCCAGCCTCCAAAAAAATAACTCTGTGTTTGCTTCTTTATTTTAATGAGAAGGGGAAAGAACAGGCCCAAGGGCCTGCAAACCAAGCCCAGGGAGCCAGGGGACACCACCAGTCCAGCCCTCGCCCAAGGGCCAACACCACCTCCACCGCTCCTAAGCGGACCCTAAATCCGCCCCTGGACTTCCCCTTCGATACAGGTGTTAGAACTGAATTACCTAGCTCTGATAAGCATGAGCACCAAGGTCACGATGGATTTAACCCAGTGAAGAGTGTTTGCACAGCTCCAGGTGTGGCTGTGTGTTTGCACAAGAAAGGAACGTGCTGCAGAGGGTGGAAGCCGATGCTGAGCAGCCACCGGTCACACCGCGGGCCGACCATTTACTGCATCTCGCTCGGCTGCGCACTGTCAGGCTCTCCCCAGCATCCCAGACCCTCCTGCAGCCAGCAGACCCAAAATCCCAGCCAGCCCTACACCTCCTCAGCCTTGCGCCTCTAGGTCGGGGTCTGCAGCCTCCAGGCTGCCCGCACAGCACCTGGGGGAGCAAGAGAGGCGAGACGGCCCAGATCTGTCCTGTTTGTTTGGTCAGGGCCTTCTGCTTCCTCTCAGGCAGTTTTCAGATGCATGAGCAGAGCGTGGCAGCTATTTCTGCAGGAGGAGAGCAGGCAGATGCCCTGGCAACGGAGCTGCAGGCAGGGACAGAGCTCTGCACGACTGGGGCTGGTTATCGGTGCTCTCTGCAGTGATGCTTGTGGGGTTTCATCCATGAAGTACAACAGCAGAGAAGCTTTGACGCTGCTCTTCCCACCCGCCGCAAAGTGCAGCGGTTCCAGAAAGGCAGCGGAGAGCCAGGATCATACAACCATAGAATCAGTTTGGTTGGAAGAGACCCTCAAGACCATCGAGTCCAGCCATAACCTAACTCTAGTACTACCCCATGTCCCTGAGAACCTCATCTCCGCGTCTGTTCGACCCCTCGAGGGATGGTGACTCCACCACTGCCCCGGGCAGCCTCTTGAGTGCTTCACAGCCTCGTGGTCACCGGGCCGCCGCGGCACCGGGGGGAGAGCGATTTACCCTCGGGAGCTGCCGACCGCCTGCAGACAGCGCTCAGCACAGCACGCAGGCTCTTTTCAGTACTAAATCCTCAAAAACCAATAAGGCCTTGCAAGAGGGGTAATTTCTAACTTGCATGTCCCAAAAGCGATTCAGCAGGAGAATGTGAGCTGCAACCACACTCTGCAAAAGTAATTTGTCCCTCAACAAGAGCCAACCCTCTGTCAGAAAACAAAACATTAACAGGGGCTCTCATAGCGGTGGGTTTGGCCCGTCGTCTGTCGTACAGGCAAGGAACGAGGGATTAGCCCTTCTCCCCGCCTGCGCTCCCCAGCCGGCAGCCGGCGTTGGGCACACACGCAGCAGCTCAGCGCTGTTCCGCCAGCGGAAGCCGTGCGTTCAGCCTTGCAACCAGCCCAGGCCCAAGTAAACCAGACATAATGTGCTTGATCTCCGCTAATCCCATTGGTGAGTCAGTCAATACTCACCAGCTTAGTGGTTTTCAAGTTTACTCATTTCGAAGGGAAGAGGAAACCACTTAACCATCACCTCATTTGAGAAAGAAAATGTTCAGCATCCAACACCAAATATATTTTCAAAACACTGAACAAAGTTCCTTGTTGTGCAGAGACAAAGTGATTCAAGAGCTGTCCCTGGCAGCTGAGGAGCTGCAGTGGCACCAGCTACGGCTGACAGCAAATCCTTCCCAACGGCAGGAGCAGCCTTTGCCTTGGGTGACCAGAGGCCTCGGCTGCGCCCCCTTTAAGCCAGGGCTTAAGTCTGAGTTTAAGGCAAGCTGCTGCTGAAGGCACAGACATCCCAGACAAAAAGCCCTGGAAGGGCTTGAGCTCATCTAGGAAGACACAGGAAAAGGAAATATTGGGATTTCTGTCTCTTTAGCCAAGACATTAAACTAAAGAAATTTAAACTGTTTACTCATGGTAAATTTGACACTGGCAAAGTGACCAGGTCCTAGGGAGTCGGTGCTGGTATCTGGCGTGCCAGGTTCCCTCATGCACAGGGCAAGAAGGTGATAACATGAAAATGTTTGTTCTGCCTCTGAGCAGATAACAACTCTTCAGGCTCTACTTCAAAGCCAAACTTATTTAACAGCATGAGGGGAGGGGCTGTGAAACTGCATTAAAAACCTATTTACATTGCAAATAGCTCTGTGTTTCCTCCCACAGCGTTCATTTGCCAAGGCATCCATTGCACCATCTTCTGAGCAGAGCTGGCTTCCTGCGCACCCCACACATTCCGCCTCATTCATGACTTATTTGCAGGATGCCCATGGGGCACCACGTGCTTAATAGTCAGGTAGGACGGTTGGCACCGACACAGCATCCCACTACTGCTATCAACAGCATCCTACTACCGCTATCAACACGCAGCGTGCTCGGCTCGCTGGCTGCAGCCAGCCTTCTTTTCATGGGCTTTCCTTGAAGATCAACCTTTTCCAAAAGTGCACTTGTTAGATTAGAGATATCTCAATTATTCAGTGCAGACCCTGCGAGAGCAAAGGCCCTTCTCTGACTTCCTTTCCCAAAAGATAAATAAAACGGATCTTTGTTCCCTCACCCAACATACAAACGATCCTGAATCCTGGAGCTTAGCTAGATCGGGCTGTTGGGAGCTCCCATCCCTGATGCGGCATCCCCACGGACACATGCTGTCCCACCGGGACAGGACACCCTCCTGCACCTGCCATCCAAGATGCACAAACATGAACTGTTGTGGCAAACAAAATAAGGGACCCGCTGATTCATTACTAGACGCTGCATCATACATTTCAACCTCAGACACCAAACCCCTTTGCCTTCTTCTGGGATGCAAGGGGAGGAAAAGGACATTTTGTGATCAGAGGGAAAACACTTCTAAACTGAGTGGATGCAGGAGCGTGAGACCAGAGTAGAACATGGTAAACACTTCTCAAGAAAGTATATTTTCAGCATGCTGCAATTTAAAAACTAGAGATTTTTCCATATGAGACCACACAGGAAATTTGAATTTTCTCAATATCTCAGCTCTTGTGAAAAACAGTCTGGTTTTAAGGAGCTATGACTAAGCACACAGAGAAAATGAGAAGTCCAATAGCTTTTCCTTCTTCCAGAAAAACAAACAAATAACGAAAGCAATAGAAACAGATAAGAACTTTCAACTCCTGTAGCAGTTAATCATGCCGAGACGATCTAAACTGCTGAGTGAAAAAACGTAAGAGCAGATTAATAACGGGGTCTGGAGGGCTGAGCGGAGCTGAGCACAGGGAGAGGTTTGCAGAGCAGAGCTGGGACCCCAAGCAGGACCCACGTGCTGCTCCAGGCACCAGAGCCAGATGTGGCCCCAAAACGAAGACAAGAAAAGATGTAAATAAGGGGGAGACTTTGTTCCTGAGTTCAGAAAGTCTCACTTCTCCATGTAAAGCTTAAAGCGCTGTCAGTACAACCACCGCCAGCACGTCCTGCAGGGGCCGGCGTGGGTCTCCGTGGCCGCCGAGGGGGAAACGAGCTTCGTCTGCTCGTTGCCAGCCTGCCTGTGAAAACTCTGTGAATCGCTTTGTTTAAAAGGTCACTGGAAAGGCGACACCAGCAGAGGAACAAGTACAAGTTGTATTGCACGTGCTGTCCGTAGCCCCGGCCAGCGCCGCAGGGAACGCCGGCAGCGCAGGGGCGGCCGTCGGCCCCGGCACGACCGGCGCGGGGAGCCGGAGCGTGCCCGGCACAGGCTGGGGGGCTCAGAAAGAAACATGCAGATCTGTAGAGCGCATCCCCGGAGCAAGGCGGGCAGCCCACCTGCAGAAAGCCACCTGGCCGGGGACGTGCTGGGACAGGTGTGCGGCAGCTCCCTGCCCCGACGCCAACCGCTGCGCAGCCCCCTGGGGACACGGACACACCGGGGTGACATTACGCGCAGACTTTACTGCCTTTATGAACGACTAAGAGAGCAAAACCCCCAATTTTGAATACCATAAAAGCCAGTTGGTATTAGAAGCACTTCGCTTCTGGCCCAGAGCAATGACCTACATTATCCTAAATTACAAAGCCTTTGTCATCAGCCAAATGAGACACTCTTCCTCCTAAGGCTCATTTTGTAGACACTGGCTGTCATCCCTGTTTACCTTGTTTACAAAACTGATTTAATGCACAGAGACTACAAATAAGTTTAGTTAGGAAAAAAAGCATTAATAGGAAAACACAGCATCCATCACACTGGGAATGTATTTCAGCCAGACACTAGAACACCGTTCTGTGGCTCATTTTGCTGTAACGAAGCAATAAAATACTCCTAACTTCCCACAGAGGCAATCAGAACTATTTGTAAATGCAGTGCTAGGGATTTCTTAGATCTCTCACAAACACCCCTACCGCAGCTTCTCCGCGTTGAGAACTTCAGCGCCTCCTTATCAGACAATAGGAAAAGGAAGCGATGTTGTAACAACAGATTAAGCTCAAGATTTTCAGCTCAGTAGTGCTGAATCATCTCTACAGGAGAAAAAAACAAATTTTTTTTTCCTCTCCAACAAGCACCAGCTTCTGTGGGTGTTATTACAAAGCTCCAAGCCTGCACCCCGTGTTGCATCTATACCAGTTTCCCGAAATGCAACGCTGACAAGCAGCTCATTTCTGCGCCGACAAAAATAAGCGGGGAAGAACCAGCCGAGGCTGCCACCTCCAGGCTGTAGGACAAGCCGGGAGCCCGAGCACGGCCCTGGCTCCGGGGCTGCCAGGACCGCCACACTGGGATTATAACACGGCACTGGGACCATCCTGCCAAACTGGGACCATCCTGCCAGGTGGTACGGACAGAGCGTGAAGATTACACAAATTTTATGGTGATAGGAGATAAAAATACTTGATTAGAAAGTGTAATTTCCTTCTGTATACTTACATGTGCATGTGGCTGTTTGCACGGGATTTGAAACATAACCAAAGCATAACTACACGCAGGTTTTATCCTGCCAGCTCCAGCAGCGCTGGCCCCAGCCCCACCAGTGCTGCCTCCTCCTCCTGCCCAGTTAGTAAGACAGACACAACTTGTCATGCCAAAATAAAACAAAATTGTAACTAAGCCGGTCTGTGCACAGAGAACACAAAAGATGTTTGAATACGCTTTAGGAGAGTCTGGGATTGTCATTGTCCCCACGGCACCCAGCGGAGCTGGGGCTCCTGCCGAGCCCCACGGGGAACGCCGGCTCGCAGGTGCCTTTGCGAGGTTATTTAAGTGTCAGCTGCTGCAGCAGTGAGAAGCGTTTGGGACACAACTGCCAGGAGGCAGCAACTCGCCACATATCCAGCACGGCTGGACGCACCGGAGGAGGACACACGCTGGCCAGTGTGCTCTCGCTCCACACACGCTTTGGAAGGGACAATCCAATTTGCCTGTCCATAGGAAGCAAGTAATGTGCACATAAAAATCTTCCTGTTCTCTTAAATCCACCTGGTTTCTATCCAGCCTTTTGAAAGGCAGTTTCAAACTTCAGGAGAAGCGCACTCCGGGGGCATTAGCCACCTGGACCTCTGGACACCACAAACACACAGAGTTTTCTCAGCATCAGTGTTCTCCTGGGCTGGCGTAGGAAAGCTGTAAGTCAAAACACAGCACATATGTGAGACAGAGAAACATCTTGGGGATGTTTGCTCAAATCACATCCAGACTTCCTGCATGGGGCTGCAGAACAAGACATCAAGTTTCTAACTTCCCTATTAGTAGAGACAATAAAAAACACAAAACAAAAAGCCAAGAAAAAGAAAGAGAATAAAACCAGCCCATGACTGAAGCTGAAGCTTTAGCCTGTGCTCGGATCCTTGAACCAGAGCTGGTCCCCTCCAGCACGAAATGAGAAGCAACGTCCCCAGGGGCGTCACCTTCCCACCGCCCGAGCCCGGTGACGTCCCGCGCAGGGACTCGGGTTTTCCTCCCCACGGTGCCCGGTGACCCAGCACCTCTGCACAAGGAGCTCCCGGCCACCCGTGTCCCCGGGCTGCGGCAGGACGGCTGCAGGGGGCACCCGTGCCCTGCCAATCCCCGATAACCCCAAACTGGCAAGGAAACCATTTCTCCATACACACCGCTCTGTCACACAGGCCAAGCGTCGGGTTCCGGGTGAGGTGACAGTGATTCCCAGCGATCCCGGCCACCGCCAGTGTCCCCCGAACCCTGAGGGTGCCCGGGTCTCCAAGGCTCAGCACAGCCACCCGGGGAAGGGCACACAGGGCAGGCACATCACGCTCTCTTTTGGCCAGGGCAAAACCTCTTGCCTCCTATTCCTCTTAGTTCCGCTATTCTGGAAACAACCATTGTTTTAGACACCTAATGACAAATTCTGATACCAAAAATATGCAGAGTTGCCTGCATATTGGGGGGGGGAAAAACAGCCTTTTGTTTCACATTTTCTGCTCTCACTGAACTCGAGCAGAGGCAATCTCTCGCAGTAGGAACGTGTACAAGAAATGTGCAATTTCTCAGGTTTCCCCGCCTTTGCCACTCCCCACCATTATTTACATTTAGCAGGCACATTTCTGGAGCAGCTCTTGATCCCGTGCCTAGCAGGCTCCAGACATCAAGGGAAGGTTCAGCTGCCTGTGAACACGCTGCAGAAGAAAACTATTGCGGTGGCTGGCTTCTCCTCCTCCCAGTTTTATTTTGATTTTCACATTAAGAAAAAAAAATCCTCAGGGCATAGGGAAAAAAAAAAAAAAAATCCCTGTGTCAGCAGAAATACTGCAGCTTTCTGGAGGAAAGTGCAGCTCCAGAGAACGGGAAGCAGCCCTGGGGTTTTCTCATCCCTCAGCCAACGCGGGCAGAGCTCCATCACCCCAACCCCAGCCCGGGTGGCACCGCGGGGATCCCAGCGTTATCCAACACCTCGGGTTTCCCGGGCATTCCCACGCCGGCACAGGGGAGGATGCTGGAACAGGACCAGGCACACGGCCGGGAGGGCACGGCCACCCGGTGACTCTGAGGGAGCGCTGGTAAACCATGGAAACCTCCTGCAGCGAGGAAAATGGGAGGCAGTGACTAACACCGCTTGGAAGAGCAACCCCAGCCAGGCTTTCTTGTTTATATATGTTAGTCGTGCGTGATGCTCATTAGTTATAATAACAGGCTGTCATTCCTAGGTGCTATGGATTGAATCCACACATGTATCTGGTTCAGCTGCTATGTGCTAAATCACATCAGGAAGCATTTTACTCCTTCAGGAAAAAGAAGTGAACGTCAAGTGCTCCGAGGTGCAAACCGGACTGCCACTATCGCCCATCCACAGCCGCCCAGCACCAGCCATTCTCCAGCACAAAAGCTGAAGCTATTCCAACACATACCCAATACTGGAAAGAGGCATCACACCCCTGCCAGAACAACCACATAGCATCATTTCCAGACTTGGGACCATTTACCTTATGTGGCCAGAGGCTGCAGAAGTGCTAAAAGACCATTAGAGAGACTTGAGTAAACTCAGCACCTTGTAAACCAAAGCACTAACTCAATATATTGAGAGCACCTGGCTGGAAGTACCAAGGAGAAGTGTGTTTCCATGGGCTAATGCTTTCCACTCACAGAGGGTATGACTAAAGGAGAAGAGAAACATGGAAACTGCAGGAGAACTACCCAGGAAGCCAAGTACAAGGAGTGTCACCTGTCCCCATGCACGGCTGGTGTCACCCCCACATGCGCATCCTTTCGGCGCCCTTGGCACTCACCGATCCACGGCTTCCACATCAAAGCAAAACCTCTTCTCGATCGAGTCGGTTTTCCGCCGTGTGCAAGATTTGAGGATAACAGCTTCGTCTTCTCCCTGAGAAGAGACAAAACTGCAGGTAAGGCTGAGGACAATCAACCAACCGTGGGCCTGTCCCCAGCACCCACTGCGCTTCCGACAAACATGTTCAAACCTGGGGGGATTTGGCAATATCAGCCTGCTAGAAATACAGACATATATCTGACACGAGGACTTGTCTTTTCACCCTTGCAATCATGTTTTAGTTCAAAATCTTTCAAGAGGAGCCTTCCTTTCTGACTGCACTTGATTAAATTTGTGCATTAAGCATCACACAACCCACATTTCCAAGAGGCAGGGAGTGTTGGACCACAACTTTTGGGCAAAGTCAGCTTTATTTTCCATTGCTGAACAATGCATCCCAGACCTGGCTGTCAATTTTCATTCCAGGCTGCATTTTTGGCAGTGTTCTGCACACAAGAACTCTCAACAGGAGCAAACATGTCTTAAAATGTTTATTATACAACAAAGCAACGGCAAAACCATTCTCCCATCCAGGCATTTGCATCCAAGTTGTGCTGGATTTCCACAGGCCGAGCGGCCGGCGGATCCGCGTGCACTGCTGGCCTCTGCTGGAGGAAATCCCTGCTCGGCCCCCGCCAGCACAGACACTTCTTCAGCAATTGTTAAAACCCACTGATGACTCGATAGAAAATGAATTCTGAACGAGTTCCTGGAGACGGCCACTTTTCTGTGCACTCTGTGCTGTTCTTGGTGACACCTCGGCTGGCCACCCTGTTCCCTGACATCACCATCTTTCCAGGAAACACACTTAGAGACCCAGGATGTACCCAGGAAGATGGAACTGAGAGAGTCCCCTGCGGGGCTTCTCCCCAGGGTCAGCAGCGGTTCCTGCAGCCCGTCCGCCTCGCCTGGCACCATCCTGCTCCCAACCTGCCAAACTCCTGTCCAGCACCCCGGGAACAGCCCCGCTTCAAACACACCAATATCCCCAGGGCTGCTCACGAGGGCTAAAAAGCAGGCGATGGGTCCCCTCCTGCAGCACCCTGGTGACCGGCACATCAGAGCAGGGCTCCTGCCCTGCGTGACAAGGGTGACAGCGCCGTGCGTGACAAGGGTGACGGCGCCATGTGTGACAAGGGTGATGGCGCCGTCCCCGGGCCAGAGGGGAAGCCATGAAGTGGGAACAGACCACATGAAACAGCGCAGCAGCTGACGATTACAGGGCTGGGATATTTTAGTGCTGAGTTGTAATGGAGATGCTGCGAGGCAAGAGGAAATTAATTTTAAGAGCTGCCCTCCCCACAGCAGCTCCCTTTGGCAGCAGGGAGCCGCGTCCTGCCGGGCTGCCAGGGCGCTCCCTGCACGGGACAGTGTTTGGAACGCTCCAGGGGGTCTATTGTTCCCGCTGTTCCGTGGGCAAAGCCTGTCCCGGTCCCCACGGGGCCAGCACTGCCCTGGGAGCAGGGGGACATGGCCCCCACGCCTCCCCACCCCTCGGGGAGCTCCACGCTCCCCCGCGGCTCAAAAACAAACCAGCTTCGTTGGCCGAGTCATCAGTGCTGAGGAAGGAGCAAAATAACGGACAAGTTCTCTTCTCCGGGCCTTGGAGCGGGCGTGGGGAGCAGGGCCCGTGGAGCTGGGCTGCGGGGCACGGCGCGGAGCGCAGCCCACTGCCCAGCACCGAGAGCGGGAACCAGGATGCCACTGCGCAAACTTCAGCTTTTGAAAGTCTCTCCTTTCACAGAAACAAATTAAAAAAAACCCCAATCAAACAACATCTCTCTAACCCGAAACAAAAAAAAAAGCCTGCTGCCGGGGTAGAAGGATCCTTTGTTTTTACTGCAGAAGGGCTAGGGAGAGAATTGCTGTAAAATATGAAGGGAACCAGTTTCTGAAGCCATCAAGAAGGGAAATCTTGTGGACAGCAACATACAGAAGGTCTGAACTTTTATGAAAGATGGAGGGGAGACCTTATCGCTCTCTACAACTGCCTGAAAGGAGGTTGGAGCATGGAGGGGCTTGGTCTCTTCTCCCAAGTAGCAAGTGACAGGACAAGAGGAAACGGCCTTGAGTTGCGCCAGGGGAGGTTTAGATCGGATATCAGGAAAAAATTCTTCCTAGAAAGGGTTGTCGGGCATTGGAACAGGCTGCCCAGGGATGTGGTGGAGTCACCATCCCTGGAGGGGTTTAAAAGGCACTTAGATGAGGTTCTCAGGGACATGAGTTAGTGCCAGAGTTAGGTTATGGTTGAAGTCCATGATCCTGAGGGTCTCTTCCAACTGAAATGATTCTATGACAGCAATAAGTAAATAAAGGACAGACCTAAAAGCAAGAGGCACAAAGCCCAGATTCAGCCCAGTGGCAGCTGCTGCAAACTTGTCCTTACAACTAGGTGTGTGCAGACACAGCCCGGGACGCGGAGCTGGAGCGCGAACAGAGCCACGTCCGAGGGGCTCTGTCCTCTGGGAAACGGGCTCTGCTCTCACCTTTTTTTTTTTTTAAACAGTGCAGAGCTAATTCCCCATGTGGCGCCCCCTCAGCCAGGAATGAATCTGACCCACTTCATGCGCATTTGTGTCACCTTGCTGAAAACGGTTCTGTTTGAGCACCGGGAGCTGCAGCCGGCAGCTCCGCCGCGCTCCCCGGCACAGCCCCCGGGATGCAGCCCCGCTGCCCATCGCCACTCACCCCTTTGCCTCCAGATTTCTGGTCAAACGGCACCATCGTGATCCGCTTTGACTCCCTCTGGTATGTGCAGTAATGCTTCACCCAGGAGGTCCCAAAGTGACCTGAGAAGCAAATGCAGTTTTTATTCCCAGGACTAGCACAGTTTCAGTGCCCTCCCCTTAATAACCCATTACAATTAACAATCATTTCATACAACAGATTTCTGTACTTACGGTTCTTCTTGGACTTCGCAAGTGGATTAAGCATTATTAACCCCTTTCCGTTCAGGGGAAAGACTTTCATCAGGCACTGGCAGTGATTCTCCCTCCCAGGGAGAACCGGCTCCCACCTTCCCATCCCACCCAGCCCTCTCTCTCATGGATTTCACACCCTGCCGAATTGCCCCTCGTGCCCCGGGCCCTGATAAATCACCTTCCCCCGGCACAGGCAGCTCCACCACCCGACACCTACGTTTCTCCTGCACGTAGAGGTAACCCTCCATCGTGTACGGGCTGATGTTTTTGTGCTCGTGAGGATTCTCCTTCATCTTCTTCATCAAAGATTCAACCTCTGACCTCGTTCCTTCAAAACGATTTCTCGTCTGCAAATAAAAACAGGAATAGCCTTCTGTGCACAGACCCAGCGTGGTCCCCTCCGCAGCGAGGAGGGATGGATCCCCACATGGGACCTGGGGAGCCCACTCTCAGCCACAGGACAGGTTTTCTTCCTGGGCCTCGGTTTAAGCTAAAAGGAAAATATTATGACAATTGGCAAGTTGCTGCTATTGTGGATTTTGTGAAAAAGCTGTGTCAACAGAAAGGGCTCTGCTCCACAGCCCGGGGACTGGGATGGCACGAAGTGCTGCCCCTCCAGAGCGAACAGCGCCGTGAAACACTTGCAGACTGGTTTGAAACCCTCACCAAAGTCACAGGGCACACAGCGCGCTCTGCCCGCCGGCGGAGCCTGGGGACGCCTCTGCCGGCTGTGCCGCAGGGAACGAGCTGCCGTGTGGGCTGCGTGCACCATGTGGGCTTATTGACAAAACAGAATTTGCCTTCAATAGCACAGTCAAAGCCTTTGCTTGATGGCTCATAAAAAAAGGAGAAAAAAACCTTTGTTAAAACATATCAGGAAGTGTTATTTTGCTCTGCGCGACCGTCACGGTGACGGGCACACGGCACACTCACGTTCTGGATGCTGATTGTCAGCTCTGTCTTGAAATCGCTGAAGTCCTTTGCAAGCTCGTAGCCGTGGTGGTAGAAGGTGAAAAGCCCCTGCAGAAAGGCCAGCAGCTGTGTTGGGGTAAAACAAACCGAGATGGTCAGTAGAGACCCAGAGCCGCTTCCAGAGCACCCGCTGCTGAGGGGACACGTCCCTGCAACACCCCGGGGGCGGAGGGGTTTGCTGGCCACCCCCAGGGAGATACTCTGGTCACTTTGATTTCAAAACCTCCTCTGAACGGACCCCAGAGCCAAGTCTGTGCTTCCTTCCCCCAAAGCCAATCGAGCCCCCAGCCCAGGACCCCTCGTCCCCTCTGTCCCCCGCCCCGGCATCACGGAAGCCGCGGGGTCACCGCGAGCAGAGCCAGGACGCGCAGGAAGGGAACGCGGGCTGCACGGCGCTGGTCCTGCCTCTCCCCACTCCCAGTTACTCCTCACTCGGCAGGAATCACCTTTGCAAAGAGCCGGGGAGCTCTGGCGCTTCCCCCAGGAGCTTTAAAGGACTTAGCACCTGAGCAGCAGTAGATCTTAGAAAACTTTTTTTCCTATTTCTGCCACTCCCGCACTCTTTCTCCCCTGTGAACATTACAGTTCTACTTTGCTTTTTTCCCCAATCAAGACTATTTTCTTTTACTTGCCAGCAGGCCCCTTGTTCCATCCCACCACGACAGAGATGTCCGCACAATAAAATCTGAAGTGTTTCTAGCATGCACGTGGCCACCGAGCTCGTGGCCACCGAGCTCATGGCCCCGCGCCCCGAGGCTCTCACGGGCACGTTCTCCCCCTGAACCTCCCTCTGAGCAGCGGGCTGTGGGGCGACGCTGGAGCCCCCGGCCACCCCATTCCCCCCGAGCCCCCACTTCTCCCTGCAATCCCCCATTTTTTGGAGGCTGAGGCGGCTTTGAGCGCTCACTTACAGGTTCCACGAACTCAAACATCTTCCTCTCCTGGACCTCTTGCACCTTGAAGACATACTCCAGGGAGACTTCATAGAAATGCTGCCGAACCAGGTCCACCTGGCTGTCTGCCTGCAAGTGCCAGGGAGATTAAAGAGGAAATCTGGAGTTACTACGGACAGGGAGTGCTTGGCCTCGGCACCAGAGGACATCTGTGTCTAATGGGAACGTGTCCGTGCAGAACAAATCCAGCTTCAGACCCCAGTCCAGGGCCGGACAGATGGCACAGGGATTAAATAGAAACCTAATTCATATGAACAGGCTCTTTCTTCAGCTGAAAAATGACTCATGTTCTCACCTCCTTGACAGCTGTGTAGAAATGTAAGCATTAGAAGCGAGAAGAATGAGAAGTCGCTGCATACTTGACAATAAAAGGCAAATTTCCACTTTCTGGAAAGCGCCGCAGTGGGAGACTGTCCAGAGCATCTCAGGGCAACACACACCCCGTCCCCCTTCTCCAGCGAGTGTGTCACTTTGGGGGATCAGCAGACAGCAAACCCCCTCTGCTCGGAAGCTAAAGCCCAAGTGAGCAAAACTCGGGATTTGCCCCAATGCCAGTGTGTAAAAATAGCCTGGTTAAAAGGGTGGAGTGGAGCTGCTGCACTGCAGGCGGGGTGAGGGACGCGGGTGTCCCCGGCTGTCCCCAGCACACGCTGCTGCTACGTCTGCAAGTGACGCTTTGTGTAGAGCAACCCGGGGTGTCGCTGATGCCAGCAGTGCCCACGGGGAGGTCTCTCTGGGTGACCCACCACCCCTCTGAGCTCAGCTCCAGTAAACCCTGCTCCAAGAGCCTCAGCCCCAGCACAAACCACCACCAAGCGATTGCTCAACAGGAGGCAAATTCCTCCGTCCCGCTGAGGTGCCCTCGCCAGCGTGACCCTCGCTGTGCCCGGGCAGAGCTGGAGCTGCAGGAGGATCCGTCATTCCACACATCCCATCAGGGCTGGACACACAGCTGCTCCCGCGCTCTGCAAAACCCAGCTGCCAAATACTGCTCGCACCTGAACAGCAGCTCACTCCCGATTTCCCACATGACGCAGCCGTGAAATGGCCCGTTTTCCCCATGAAGTGCTGCCACCAGCACTTGTGCGTCGTGCCCATGGTGTGCAGCCTGAGGTATTTGCCTGGAGGCAAACCCAGTTCTGCAAAGCAGAAAATATGATGCAATCAAATAACTTTGCCAGGAGTTAAATGGCAGATTAGACTCTGTGTGTTATTTAATTGGTCAACAGCCAAAGCAGCAGAGAATTCCCATGGTTTCCTCCTCTCCCCACCGTGCTGCAGCAGTTGCACATCTGGCCGCTATCACCCTCCAGCTGTGGACAGCAAGAGGAGGTCAGGAAATATAATACAAACCACCAAATCTCCCAGACACAACCCACATCTCTTAGGACATCGGGGCGTCTAGTGGAGCTTCAGACTGCTCACAAACGGGCTGTGCTCACTTTCCTAAAGCCCTGCCACCCACCATTCCCTGCCAGCACCCAGCTGGCACGGGCGCAGCCCCCACCCGCCGAGCCCCCGCACAGGCAGGACCGCACGGCAGCCCTGGGGACGGGACCCGCGCTCCCACACACCGCTGGACGCCACATCCACGGCTCACAACTACACACTGGACTGCTGGTCCAAAGGCACTTGCTTTTCAGTGGGGCTTGAGCCCCCAAAACCAACGGATGTTTCCCAGTGCCTGGCGGGAAGGGCCCCAACAGCTGAACCTGGAGCAGGCGCCGCCGGCTCCGGCCTCCTCTGGAGTCCCGGCAACAGAGGAGTCACCATTTGAGCTGGAAGATGCCAGCAGATGGCACCAGCAAACAGCCGGCACAGCACGCACTGTGCTGCATCCTGCACCCGCACCGCATCCTGCACTTACATCACATCCCGCACCACATCCTGCACCCAGCCACTGCCTGTATCTGCACCGCATCCCATACCACATCCTGCACCACATCCCACATCCCGCAGGGCCGTGCTCTGGCCAGGGCACAGGACCACACCTCTAAAAGTTGCTTCTGCAACCCTGAGAGCCACAAGTGGCTCCTCCCTTCCCTCATAAGAAATCCTTCCACTCTTGTGTCTCAAAACAGTATTTCAAACACCAACTAAACCCGAGGTTTAAAGGGTTATTTAAAAGCCATGCGAATGGGACTTTGTCTTCTGGGACGTATGGGTGCTTCCACACGGTAAGTTATTTACAAACACAGAACACCTATGCAAGGACAAAGCTGCTCGCAGGCACGTCAACTCCAGTTCTTACCCCTCTGCAATGCTGATTTGGTGGAAGATAATTATTTGTGCCACAGATGTACCTGCTCCCACGTCCCCAGCTCCGCTGGGCACCGCAGCCCCACCAGAGCCACCCCAGTGCCCACCAGGTCCCCCCGGAATGTCTTGGTGCCACACCAGCATCATCCCCACAGCAGGGGGACCAACCCAGCTCTGGGCCAGCGCAGGGAATTCCAGACTTGGAAGAAGCGGCTCCAAACTCAGCGCACTCACCCAGGGAGCATCTGGCACAGCTGCCCACTACAGCCCCGGTCAGCGAGAGGCTCCTACAGCGCTTCCAAAGCACCGAGCCTGCTCACCGCTCCCGTGAAGCCCATAGCCAGCGCAGCCACTTCCAGAGAAGGAAACTAAAGACACCCGTGATTTGTACTGGCACACAGGAAGCCTGCAGCAGAACCAGTTCCTTGCTGGTACGCTCTTTAATTATAAACTCTCTCTCCTTTGTGATTGCTATCCATTTTGGGACCTCTCTGATTTACCCAACAAAACAACTCTGTCCCCTTTGATTAGAGGAAGAGGGGAAAAACCCACCACTGGCAGCCAAAATGAGATTAAAAAATGAGTTTACAGCCAGGAGAACCAATGCTATAAGCTACGTAAGCATTCAAAAAGCTCACCGCAGTTACTGCTAGACATGGAAAACCAGAGGTTGCTCTCACCTCCTGAAGCTGGGATTCTTTCTTCTTAGAAGACAAGTTCAAGTGCTTTTCTAGGACACCACAATACTTCTCTGTCTCCTTGTCGTACTTCTTTTTGGCATCCTACGAAATAGAACAGAAAGTGTGATGCTGAGCACAAGGGCACCGGGGCAGCCGCGAGGATCCAGAGAATCCCTACGGCATCGCGCTGCGGGCCCTGGCTGGAGCTCACTCCGTCTGAGCAAGACGGGACCAAGGCCAAGGAGCATCGGCTGGAAGTGGGTGAAGCTGCTTTTACACGTGAGCATTGGGCAGCTACAGGAAAATGGCTCATGCTACCCAAATCCCTCCTCAGTTCCCAGAGCCCAAGGTTCAGCAAAACATCCAGTTCCATGGCTGGGCCAAATACACCACAGCAAGGAAGGTGCTTGTGAACCAGCTAACCAGCACATCGTCACAACTTCACATCCCATCCCACCACCCGCAATGGCTTATCCTCTGTGTCACTCGGGACAACGACACAGTAACTTGGCTGTTTGTGGCAGAAGCATTAAAGAAGGATGTCGCCCTCAACTTTTCTCCTGCAGCTCTCATCCCAGCCTCACCACCCCAACACACCAGTATGAATCCACCGCTAACACCTGCTAATAACAGCCTCCTTTCTGAAACACCCCATTTTGTCTCTTTTTTCAGTTGCACGACCCAGCACAGCCTGGCCGGGGAGCCGGCACACCACTGCCATGCACACCGGCCCCGCCGCGGCAGCATGAGCTTCTTGCAGGCAGCAGCAGGTTGTTATAACAACAGGAGAGCTGCAGACAGTGGTTTTAGTTTCAGAACAAAGGCAGGAAAGAAAGCGGGGGCCAGGCTGTCTCACAGCTGCCCTCACCACACTGGTGCTTCCCCGGGCTTGCCCATCCTGCCCAAATCCATCCAAATTCCCCCTTAGCCACCCAGCGACATGCTGGGGCGGGGGGTGCAGACTGGGGGGCTCAGACAACTGGGAACCCCTGTAAGAAAACACTAATTCTAGTTTGGAGGAAGAAAAAAAGAAGTTCATGTCAACTGGCATGTGATTTTTGGTCCCTGGCACGTTACTTGGTTGTAGGTGAACTGGGAACATTGAGGCACTTTCCCAAGAGCTGGATTGTCCCGTCTCCATCCCTGCAGCGTGCTGGGCCCCAGCCACGGCCACACAGCTCAGGGCTCTGCTCTGCGTCAGGGCTGCAGAGGTGACAGCAGCAGCCTACCTTAGCAGCCCCGATCTGCTCCTTGCGAAACTTCTCCAGCGGCGTGATCAGCACCTCGCTGGCGTTCTCGATCTGTGGGCAGACTGGCACAGCTCAGCACAGGACACCCCAGATGCTGCACAGGCTTTTCTGCAAAAAACCTTCTGCAGCGCCGGGACACCCCCCCTGCAGCCCCGGGACACCCCCCCCTGCAGCCCCGGGACCCCCCCCCCTGCAGCCCCGGGACACCCCCCCCTGCAGCCCCCTCCCCAGCTCAGCGCTGGCTGAGGACCCGGGGGAGGCTGAGGGGTTTGTACCAAACCTGCTCCTCACCCCAGCAGGTCCCACCAGCCAGTTTCCAACAGCCAGACACCATTACTGATGCCCTTCAAGCGTGTCCTCCCACCAAGGTCACCCTGCCCACCCTCTGCTCTCCCCTGTGGCTCTGCCCAGCCAAGGCAAGGGGCACCGGGGCTCGCGGCCGCCGCAGGTCATGGTGCCACAGGTGCCAAACCGCCCACCGCAGGTGCCAAACCGCAGATGCCAGCATCCCCCGTCAGCTGGAGCCGTACCATGCGCATCCGCTCGTCCTCCAGGTTCCGCAGCACCGTGGCGAACTCCTGCAGAGACTTGGCTGGAAGGGACACACCCCCACAGTCAGCTTTTCACAACGTTTTATTTTATTTTTAGACTGAACAGGGGTTTTTTGTTTGTGTTTGGGGGATTGGTTGCTTGGGGTTTTTCTGTCATCCTTGCTCTCTCTTCATAAAGGCTTCCAGCTGCCTACAAAAGCACCCAGCAGCAGAGCATCCCCAGCACCACGTTCCCACCTCATCTCGGACCTGCCCACAGCCCGCTCCCCATCAGCCCACGGCTCAGCGCCGGCTGGGCTCAGTGCACGAGTGGCCGCTCACCAGCGTGTGCATCACAGCGAGGGGACTGGGAAGAGAAAGCTATTTTTGCTGAGAGACTGGGCACAAAAGTTAAATCAGGGCTAAAGCTCATTTGCTCTCCTGGCTCTAGACGATGTGCACAATAAGCTCTAGAAGTTCAACTGGGGCAGAAGCGGGATAATGTGAAGCACAAGTGCCTCTCCAGAGCCCTGCTCTCCCGTGCGAAAGGGCTGCATAATCTCCATTTCAGGTGTCTAGGTCTCAGGTACAGGCAACCTTCTTCCTTTCCCATCTGGCAGCGCCAGATTTAGGCCAAAAAGCAACCATTCATTTATTTGGGAAGTCTTTGCTGATGTTGAACCAGGAGAAATTTGCCATTTCCAGGGAGCAGGAAAGCACCCAAACTCCTGGGCCCCTTGGCATCCTGCGCAGGTTTGCCCCCCATGTCCCGCTCAGCTCAGGGCTCTAGACTGTGGCCCCCCGGCTCCCCAGGGACGGTGCCCGGGACTCACCAATGCAGATCTCATCATCAGTTTCAGCGTCGCCGATGCAGCGGAATTTAAACTCGTTGAGGGAGTCCGCAAACTTGCGCTTGGCCGCCGACAGGTCTGCCGAGAGAGGGGAAAACACGGATGTTAGAGAAGAAAAGAGCCCCCAGACATCACAGTGCGGCAGGAGGCGCAAGCCCAGCCAGTCCTGTGGAGAGACCCATCCGACGGGACCCCCATGCCAGGGAGCCCCCGAGAGCGCTGCCCTTCTCCTGCACCCACCGCAGGGACAGGCTCTGCGGGGTCCCGACCAGCACCTGCCAAAACACCGCCCGGGAGCTCAGGCCCAGCACCACGGGGCAGCGGCAAACGCTGCTGCAGGGCGGCCCCAGAGACGGCTCCTCCGCCTGCCCAAGGAAGGACCGGCGCGGGCGGTAATGCAGAGGTTTATTGCTTTCCAAGCTGCAGATTCTATCTGAGATCTCCATCCTATTAAGTTCTTACTTGCAGTGACCTGAGCGGATCCAGGACTGGCTTTTGGGGCCGGCCCCGTCACCCTGCACACGCAGACACACACGCTCCAGGCACCACATGGCTCATAGGGAACTTGTATTTGAGCATCGCAAGGGACTGCAGGCACACAGACGGCATTAGGAAAACAAAATGCTAATTCCCCTGTGCGTTTCTTCACTGAAAAGAAAAAAATTCAGCTTTTTTTTTTTTCCTTTCTAAGCACAGGTGGAAAACGCGTGTGCACACCAAGGCTGTTTCCTCCTCTTGGACACCAACCGCCAGAAGATAACCGCAAAGGAATTCAAGCATTTTGCTTTTCCCGTGGGATAAGAGAATTTAAATCTTTCTTGAAGCATTAAAGCTGCTCTCCAAGTGTCTCTGCTTAGAGCCCTGGGGCTAATCCTGACACAGCTCAGTCCCCGCTGACTTCACATGCTGGGGCAGCCCAAGGGTTTGGGGACTTTACCCCGTCCCCAGAGCCGGTGGCCTCCTGCCTCCTCTGGAACCACAACCCAGATGACGTTAATGATGTTAATAACGTTAATGACTTAAGGAGCCATTTCCTCTCCCCCAGCTCCCAGCTGACCACCAGCAATGGCCCATGGGGCGCGAGGGGGAGCCAGGGGAAGAAGGAGATAATTCCTGGTGCGACAGCGATAAAGGACGATCGTTGGCAGCCGCTCGCTGAACAACACGGCCAAGTCGCAGGGACAAAGCAGATGCTAAAATTAGTGGCAGGCTCGGCCAGAAAAGGAGAGAGGGGCACCCGTGCCCACATCTGGGGGCAAGCGAAGAGCCGGCACGAGGGGCCCCATCCTCCCTGTGCCACTGTTAACCCATCCCCACTCATAGAATAGAGTCACAGAATCATTTCGGTTGGAAGAGACCCTTAAGATCGTTGAGTCCAACCATAACCCACCCCTGGCACTGCCCCATGTCCCTGAGAACCTCATCTCCGTCTGTTCAACCCCTCCAGTGACTCCACCACTGCCCTGGGCAGCCTGTTCCAATGCCCCACAGCCCTTTCCAAGAAGAAATGTTTCCCAATATCCAATCTGAGCCTTCCCTGGCACAGCATCCCATTTTCCTAAAAGCTTGAACTTCTCATCTATGTGTTGGGGAAAAAACCCTGCAGCAGAAGCAGCCAAAGGTCCCGGCTGCGCTCGCAGGGGTGCAGGGCGGCCCCTCCGTGGGCAGCTCAGCTCCTGAGGCTGCTTCTTCCCCAGGGCTGCGGATGAGCAAACCCAAAATCCTACACAGACTCGACAGAAACTTCTGTTTCCTCTTGCGCATGAGTAAAACCACCCAAACCCTGCACATGAGTCAGAGGCTGTGAAAGTTCTGCTTCCAAGTTCTCCAGCTGGCTTCATCACTCGACTGCAACATCGGGGAAAACCACCACAAAGCCAGAAAAATGCTTCTGCCTGAGCAATACACGCAGCCTGGGGGGGCCAGGCACCCCGGACGGTGGTCCTGACGAGGAGGAACAGGGCGGGCCGGGATGGACCCGGGGGCACGCAGGTGCTGGCAGCAGCACGAGGGTTGCAATGTGCCCGTGGGGACACGCGGCGGCTGCCAGCCCGGGGTGCCCTGACCCGCGTTGGCAGCTGCAGCCCCCGAATCCGCACCCATCACACCTCGCGGCTGCAGCGCCACGCTCTGCAGACCTCCTGGGGCAGCACGGACAGTGCCATGTCTGGACAGGCATCCCAGGAGGGGAACACAGCCCTGCGCGAGCTGCCGACGCGCCGGGAGGGCGAGCGGTGGCCCCTGGCACCCCAGGGCTGCAGCCACCTGCACCCAGGATCCGACACAAATCCACAGGAGAAGGGACCGGCCAAGCAGCAGCAAAGCAGAGCTCTGTCCCCCCGCAAGACAGCACCCGGCTATGTGCCAGCGCAGCCGGGGCCTCTGCCCAGCACATCACGGTGTGTGGGGAGTCACCTGAATTACCCTCTCTGGCCAATATACATTGTGCTAAACAGCCACAGGTGCTGTGCCTGTGTCCCCTCCGCTGCCACCTGGGACCGTCCTGCCCCGCAGCCCCACGGCCACGGCTCGCTCCTCCCCGCGGGGGTTCCTGCCGCAGTCCCACTCCTCACGTCACCTCCCACGGCTCCCGGTCCCACCCCCGCGCTGGCAGGGACCCACGATCCCTTCGGGGAAGCCCACTTGACAGAAAACAGGCACACACCCCGCATGCCAGAGGCCCAGCTGCGTAGCTACAGCAACCAATAATCTAAATAAAATGCTCTTTTAAAAGCGGTGTATCGGCTTGTTACTGTGATACAGGGTCACCCGCTCAACCGTTTAGGGGAGCAGCCCAGCAGCGCTCCCCTTCCCAAGCACCTTCCCACCCTGGAAGAGCGTTCACGACCCAAACCAGATGCAACGGGGCAGAAAACTGCACAGGACGGGGACAAGTGACATGGAAGGAGATGTGCCCTTGCAGATGGCAGAGGTACCGTGTCTCCCCGGTACCCACATCTCCCCTCCCTGCAGTCACCGGCCAAGCTCCCATCCCAGCCTCACACCTCCCAGCACCAGCACTCCCTCCAAACGCGGCCGAAGCCGAGGTCACCCCAGCCTGCAGCAGCCCTGCAAGGGATCGGCAGCACAGGAGCACCTCGTGCTCCCTCTGTCATCACCCCAACGTCCCTCCTCCTCCTCCTCCGATACAGAGAGTTCGATCTTCCTTCTGGGAAGTGGTTGCCATTACTGCAATGAGACTGAAGTGGTTGCTTTTTACATAAAAAAAACCCTTCCAAAGGAACTTGGAACTATTGAAAAAGGCTGTTTATAGGAGGAAGACATCATCGTTTCACAACCCTCCTCCACATGTACAGCCCCCAGCAGGACCGGGACAGCCTGGTCCCGGCCAGGTCCGCAGCCGGGATCCCCGGGCGCAGATCTCCCGCAGGACACGCCACTGTGAGACAGGGCAGCCCCGTTCCCTAAACACATCCCCGCTTCGGCTGACCCTGCACAAAAAGCTCCGGCCGCTTCGGGGAAGTCACTCGCAGCCCAGCCCGGCCGTGAGCCGCTCCCTGCCCGTCGGCGGCTGCCAGCTCTGTCCCCAGCTTTGTCACTCAGCTGGACACCCCCTCTGTGCAACACCCCATCGCCCCCTCTCTTTGTGTTCAGTATTTAAAGCATTTTCAGGCTTTTCCAAAGGGACCACAGAGGTTATGGTGTGCTGAAACCTGAAAGCCAGAGCAGATGTGCAGCAGGGAGCTTTTCCCTTAAATCAAAATTTATAAGGCACTAAGAAGAGATTGCAGCCCCTCAGCCTGCACGCCTCCCCTGGCTGGGATGGACAGCTGGAAACGGGACCACGGGAGACACAGAGGGGAACCGCAGCCCGTCAACACGAGACATCAGATGTCCCCTCCTGCCCGGTTGTGCTGCCCACCAGAGAGTGCAGTCCCGTGTTGGGAAGATCAGGTTGGCCAGGGAACAAGTCAAACTGCTGGTTCAGAGAGCGGGGGCTCTCCCCAAAGCTGACTTTGCAGCCAGCTTGTCATTTGAGCTAGGAAAAAGCAAAAAAAGCTCTGGCTCAGCTGCATTATCAGGGCAGCTGGGACAGAGGCGAGAGCAGCAGGAGGCTGTGGGCAGTTCAGGTGAAGGACAAACCCTCTGCCGAGTCCAGGAGCTGCCGAGGAGGGGAACGCAGAGGATGCTGCTGAGGCCAGTTGCATGCGGCAAGGCAAGTTCCAGCATTCTCGGTGTCTGACAGAGGTTGTGCTCACACAGAGCGGTATTTCTACACTTCCTGCAAACAAAATTGCTTAATAGCCTATATTTAATGCTCAACTGGACAACAGGAACCAAGACTCCTGCCCCTTCCTTCCCCCGCAGCAGGGAATGCAGGCTCGGGCTGCACGTCCCCACAGCCCCCAGAGAGGGACAGGAGGGTCCCCAGCAGGGCAGGAGCGCGTCCCCTCCCCGCGCTGCCACTGCCTGTCCCCCCCAAACCAGCCCCCGCCACCCCGAGCGGGTCAAGAGCCCCTCGCTGGGGAGGCGACCACGCTCCCAGTGGCAACCGCAAGGACAGAGGCCACCAGCTCCCCCCTCGTGGGCTCCACAAGTTCCTTAAAACTTCTCTCAAAAACCCGCATCTACTTCATGGCCCAGCTTCTGGCTGCTTTTTAAGAATATCCCTCCAGCCCTCCTTCCCGCGCGTGTGCCCGTGGGTGTGCAAAAGGCTCCTGGCTGCACGGCAGCGTGTGCCACAGGAGCAGGGCTGGCTCCGGCGCTCACCGGGGACGACACACGGACAAGCCCCTTCGGTCCTCTGCATGGCAGCTCCCCTTGCAGAAAATGCTGGGTCCTGCCTCCCGGGGACAGCGGAGGTGAAGCCTCGGGGCCTGCAAAATGCCTTGGGATCTGCGCACAGCAGCCACTGCCCAAGTGTGAGCTCTGACAGTCATGGGACATCACCTGCCCCGGCTGCGGGGACAAACCACACGCACACAGAGCCCCCGGATGGAAACATTTCAGCGCAAGCCGTGGAGCAGCCGCACAGTCCTGCTGTTCGCGGGGATATCGCCGTGCAGGTGCCCCCGCCCACAGCTCCTGGTTCGCAGCCCGGCCGGTCGCCCCGGGCGCAGCCGCAGCTTGGGGCAGAGCTGGTGCACCAGCACCCGCGGCAGCCGGCCAGGACGGGGACCAGCACGACGCGTGGGTGACACGGGCTGATCCCGGGGCAAACCCGCTGTGCCGTGCGAGCTGCTCTGTACTCACCGTGAGCCCGGCATGCAAGCCATCAGCCCCACATGCAAGCCATCAGCCCCACATGCAAGCCATCAGCCTGGTGTGCCAGCTGTAAGCCCGGCGCGCGAGCCACAAGCCCAGCATGAGGACCACAAGTCTGGTATGCAAGCCACGAGTCCAGCATGGAAGCCATCAGCCTGGCATGCAAGCCACAAACCTGGCATGTGAGTCACAAATCTGGTATGCCAGCCACAAGCCTGACATGCAAGCCACGAGCCCAGCATGAGGGCCACAAGCCCGGCATGCAAGCCCTGAATCTGGTATGCCGGCCACGAGCCCAGCACACAAGCCCAGCATAGAAGCCACGAATCTGGTATGCCAGCCACCAGCCCAGCACGCAAGCCACAAGCCCGGCATATAAGCCATGAATCCGGTATACTGGCCATGAGCCCGGCGTGCGAGCCATGCTGCTGCCAGCACAGGGACGGGATGGGGACCTGCAGCAGGACGGGGGGCAGCGAGGGGCAGCTCCTCACCCCACAGTCCCTGCAGGGTCTCTGCGGGGTCTGGGTCACCTCCTCCACCACCTCGGGGTCATGGGCCTCCTCTGCCCACGCCAGGACGGGATCCAGCTGGGGATCTGTCCTGTGAAACAGCCCAGACGCAGGAGCCCAGCGGAGGCAGATCTGGGGGTCACTGGCAGATCCACCCCCCCGTCCACGGCAGCTGGCACCGAGCAGCCGGGACGGGTAATCCAGGGAACAGCCGCTCTAATCAGCGGCCAAAACAGCCGGATTACAGCCCGCCAAGGGTGCTTAGAAAGCGGCAATATGGTGTCTGTCCCCGCAGCGAGCACTCACTGCCGGCGACCGCCTGGCAAACCGGGCTTTGGGCACAATGCCGGAGCGAAGCCGCCACGGGGTCACGCAACAGCCCCCGGTGCTCGGGGATGCCTGGGATGGGGGCTTGGGCAAGGTCGGAGCTGGGAACAGCCGAGCGGGTCCAGCCCACAGACACAGACAAGCTCTCTGCTACGCAGGTCATGCAGAATCCAGCAACAAGCGCCTCATGCCTCCAAATCACTGTTTGCAGCCACCAGCATCAAAGTTTAGCCCCAAATGGAGCCGGCCCATGCACTGCTGGGGTCAGCACGAAGCGCTGGGGCAGCGTCGTTCAATGCTTAATTTGTTCCAAGCGGTTTAAATCCTCTCTCTTTGTGTTTTCCCACAGAGGTCAGCCAAAGCCCCGCTCCTGTGAGACACCACAGCCCTCTGGACCCAGCACATCCCCAGCCTGCTTTCACACGTAATTAGCAATGACTTGTTTATTAAATAACTTCTCCACCGGGTGGGTGGAGTTAATCAGTGATTTAAGACGAGACTGCAGCTGCTGGCAGGTTCCTCCTCTGATTCATCATTTGAGTAAATACATAAAACCAGACAAGCAGAGACTACCCCACCTCCGGCAGCAGCTTCTGCCATCGTATTTGTGTGCAAAACCCCGCAGAAAGGCTGCCCTGGCTCGGCATGTGCCGGAGATGAGGTCTGGGGGTGCCACCCAGCGCCCCGGGCCCCATTTCGGAGCCTTTACCACCCACAACGGCCTTTAGCCAAAACACAGCACCAAGCCTCATCTCACCAGCACACGCGGGGAGGACAAATCCCACCTCTCCAAATCCCAAAGCTTCACTTTACCATGGAAATGTTATAAATATACATACCCTACAAAACAGGCTTCAAGGAACAAACCCGAAACCACTCGGACGTGCAAAAGCACGAAAAATTGAATGATCTGTCCAAGATGGCCCCAAGATCGAAGATCCAGGAGGTGCCACCGTTTGTGCTCAGCCTTTCCCTGCAGCCACGGGCGAACGTTGCGCTGCTGCCCAGCCCGGCATCCCCATATGCCTCGCTTCACACACTCATATGGCTCCATGTGGCAAAATGTTTGCCAGAGGGACAGAGAACCCATTGTAGGATGAATGGGACTATTGACTGGGCTCAAATAGCAGATCAGATTTGAGTAACACGCTGAAGACATGAATTATTTCCATGGTATTTTAGGAGATAAAAGTTCTGTGCTTCATGAAAAAAGTAGTTAGCCCTTGGAAGGACTGGCTGGTTGCATGGCTAAAATCATCCCACCAGCCCAGCACCCCGGTCACGTCCTCCTGCCGCCCCCAAATCAACAATGTTTGGAGTTATCTTGGGAGCCTCGCCAGGCCGGGGCATTTTTGCAAAGCTTCCCAAGATGTCTGATGAAAGGCACTGAAAATCAAAGGGAAACAAAGCCAGAAGGACCGTCAGGTCTCCTGGAGAGATGGTTGGATTTCCAGACAGACAGAGAAGGTTTCACATCCCGGGTACACAAGGTGACCCTGGCCCACGGCAGCCGAGGCTGCAGGCGCTGGGGACCAGCAGGTTTGCTGGCAGCGCTGCCCCTCCCCTGCGCATCGCTGGGCAGGTCGTGCCCAGGAAAAAAGAGGCAGCTCTAACTCTGACCTGGATCCAGCCCTGGCCTTTCTCAGCTTCTGGACACTCGCCTGGTGCAGAGCCCGCCGGCCACAGATGCTTCGAGCAGGATCTCACCACCGCTCTCCATCCTCCCTGTGCAGCTTTTCATTGCACTTGCCCATCACTTCCTATTACAGCGGAACCTGAATAGCAACTCTCATGACTCAAATCTTTATCTCACGGTGGCTGAGACTCTTCAGAAACCCAGTGTGCACAAACGGCTCTGCCTGTTTCCCCATCCCCTCTCCACTGGCAGGAAAGCAACTGGCCAAGGCAGCAGGGATGGGTTAACGAAACTGCTAATGAAGCAGTTAACGAAGCAGTCCTCAGTGAACGTCACACCCAGAGGGATGCTCAATTCAGTGATGGGCTCCACGGCCTCTCCATCCCTCCGGGGAACAGAGATGTGGGGTGGGGAACGAAGATGTGGGGCGGCTCCCGCCTGTCCTGGCCTGTGGGGACAGTTTGCACTGCTTTCTCTGCTTACCCAAAGGGGATATTTTGGAAGTAACTGCTCCAAAGCGAAGTGCTCAGTTTAGCACCCAGCACAGTTCAGCCCTGCCCCAGTTCTGCATTAACCGGGTTATTTGTGGGGAAGGAGGCAGGTAACATGCTGCAGCAGCTCTCGTTTCATAGACAGGGGCGGAGAGCGGACAGGGAGGATGCTGGGTGGGGGCACAGCGGGTCCCCCACAGCGGGTCCTCGCTCCCTGCAAGGAGCACCGGGGCTTGGAGAAACGCAGGGGGCTGCCCATGGGCAGAGCCCTCCTGGGAACCGCTACCCGGGTGCTCTTTGAAGACAAAGGGCCCAAAGCCGGGTACCAACAGCCCGGCAGGCAGCATCACCATGTCAGGAACCGGCAACGCCGGCTTGGCACAGCCACCCTCCAACCCAGCAGCGCCCTCCGTGCCCCCAGCCCGGGGGCTCCCGCTGCTCTGTATGAACCTGGCAGCACCCCAGTCCTCCCACAGCTCCCAGTACACGGCTGCCCACAGCTCCCCAGCACCGCCCGTCCCCATCCAGGGACGGGGCAGCATCCTCAGGTGCCGCCCCCACCCTCCTGCTGGCCCTCAACACCCAGAGCGTTTTGTGCACTTAGCAGCAAAACAAAACAAAACAAGGTTTCTCCACTTCCCCACCCAGCTACCAGGTCTGGCACTTTTCCCTGCGTTTATTTTTGTTCACATCCCGGTGCTGTTTCACGGCAGAACCCCCCGGCGCAGCCCAGCCCGCAGCCGCGAGCCCTGGCTGAGCTGGGGGGTGTCTGCGGGAGGGGAGAGAGCTCGCCTGGGAGCACACCAGGTCTCCCAATAAAAACAAATGTAAGAAAACTCAACACTCAAACACAGAGTCGAAACAGCAAATGCGGGTGATGGCTTAAATGCCTGGAAAACTTCAGGGACACAATAATGAAATGGAAAACTACTGCTCTGGCTGGCATCTCCAAGGGCAGCCGACTGCCCGAGCAGAAAATGTGTGAGGATGCAGGAATGAAAATCCCCGGTCAGGGCTGGGGTGAGGCGTTTGGGAACGGCGCTGGCTCGAGGGAAGTGATGGGACAAGTGATGGGACAAGGGGAGCGGTTGTCCTGCTGCTCCACGCTTGCTTAGCTGCAAGCCTGAAACCACAAAGGGTATTTCCAATCTCTTCCAGGCACCAAGGACTCCGAACACCACATCTCCCCGTCCGCGAGCTGCGGCTGCTCCGCTCCCGCACCAGCACCAGGCGGCTCGTGCAAACACATCCAGCCTTACACCTATGAGTAAACTGCCTCTGACAGCACCATGGAAATGCCACATTTCACTCACAGCTCCCTGTTTTCCCCCCAGCTCCCTCACTGGGGAGCGTGGGTGAGCCTGTGATATGGTAACATGCTCCCCTGTAAATTATAATTTCTCCTCTGAGCCTTTTCTGTTTCTCTCTTCCCCAAGCCCTGGACCGACCCACAGAAAGGCGGCCGATTACTTTATCCTTGTTGCCACAATAATTCATCAACTGGAGGCTGGAATCACATTTCATTAGAATAAAACGCCCTGCCCGAGACAGCTAATAGATTTAGAGGATGCTAATCCAGAAGAAATTTACTGACCGAGGCAGTGCCCATCAGTGAAGCAGAAGGCTGGGGGGTCTCACTGGGAGGGGGCATTGACAGACCCCCCGGCCAGACACCCCGTACCGGGCAGGAGCAGATTGCCGCAGGCACCACCAACCCCTTTGGATTAGCTCATTATTAAATCTAAGTAGTTAATAGCCAGCCCGGCAGGGAGCCGGCTTGATTTCCCAAGAGGCAGGTGCCAAAGCATCGGGATCCCACGAGGGATGACGGGTCTATGGGCCCCCCCACTCTGGGTGGGGAGGGGACCTGCGCCCCGTCCCCGGGGGCAGGACAGGAGTTCGCTCCGGCACATGCTGCCCACGGCGTGGGACGATGACTCGTCTGTCCCCCCTGGGCTTGGCAGCTGCCCCTGTGCGAGGGGCCGTGTCCCCCGGGCCGTGTCCCCCGGGCCGCCCTCGCCAGCGGCCGGTGTGCCCACAGCCAGGGCAGGAAAGCGGGGTCAGCTTCCAGACCCTCAAAAAGTGTTTTTTTGCAGCAGTCGGCTTCCTTCTCCTCCCAAGGAGGCTGCGGAAATCCTTTTGTCTCCAGTGCTCCTCCACCTCAGCTGTAAGAACAGGAAAAATCCCACTGTGCTCACAGGAACATCACTGGCAAGTGAGTTGATTTTTCCTGCTTCAGCAGGGAAAAAAAAAAAAAAATAATTAAAATGTACAGCAGAGCCCAGGGAGGCACACAGGGTGAGAAACGGGATGCATGGCCCAGAGCACATCGCTGCCTTTAACCTGGGCAGGGGCTTCACCCCAAATCCCACATGGGAATGGCTGAGCTGCCGCTGCCCCTCAACGCGCTGGGGAAAGCAGGGGAGAACCACCCAGCCCTTCTGCTCTGCAATGGGCTTGGGTTTTTTTTGGAAAACATTGCTAAGCAACCAGTACTCGGTGAGGGCATGGCTCTGGATAGACGCTGTTTCAGCTAGGGAAAAAAAAAAAAAAAAACAAACAGCAAAGGGATGCTCTGCTGGGCAGTATCATTAGAAAGGCACACGCCAGTTTATTTTACAGGTCACTCGGCTGGTGCAGAGAACCCTTTACCCTTCCCTCATCGAGATACTGACGTAGGATGAGAAGCAGATGAAAAAAGTACGTGGGTGTGCACACATGCACGCTCGGCACATCGAGCGCACCTGGGTAATGGCAACTAAACACGGGCTGCGGTAACATCCTCCAGCACATCGCTGCACGTGATGGGAACCTCGCGAAGGCAGCGCCGCGGGCACCGGCCCTTCCACGTGCCGTGCCGGTGCAGGACGCGCAGCACAGCGCAGCTGGGCAGACCCGGGGTGCCCCGGTGATGGGGTGCACGGGGAGCACTGCGCCCCGGCTGCGGGTCCGAACCGAAGCGGCACCCAAGCCCTCGGCTGCCCCAGGCCCCCGCCGGCAGCCCCGGCCCCCGCACGGCTGCACCCGCCACTCCACGTGCGGGAGGCAGATGGTCCGGAGGCTGCTGTACTTCCCACCAACTCCAGCTAGAAACGGGCTTGGCACCACCAGAGAGACGGCCCCTTCCCTGTCCGCACCGTGGTCCCCGCTCCACAGAGCATCCCGTGCCTGCCGTCCCTCCCCAGCACGCATCTCGCATCCCAGATGCGCCGTGACTCCCCGGCTCCCATCAGCAGGTGGGAACGGAGCCAGAGAAGCACAATTCCCAGCTCTTCCATGCCACGCTTGAGACCACCCTTGCTATCAGGAGCCAGGGCGATGCCCTAACGAGCACGGCTCATCAGGAGCGGGCAGCCCGCAGGCCTGGGGCCACTTGCACGGAGCATCGGAGAGGAGCAGGTGGAAGAGCCGTCGGTGCGGGGCGGCTTGGGGAAAATGCCAGGAAAACAGCGAAAACAGGCTCAGCTCCGCCGGCCGCCGTGACAGCCGCTCGCGTGCCCAGGGGAGGAGGGAGGGATGATTCACACCAAGAAGCGAACAAGCCGTGCGGGTTTTGGTACGAGCTCCCCCTCGCTTTGCCTCCCCCCACCACCCACCGTGGTCACGCTACAGCTACTCATCACGCCACATCCGAACCCACGGGGCTGCTTAAAACCCCAGAAAACCCCAAGCGCGGCGACGGAGACCTAGCAAAGCCTGTCCTCCTGCAGCCCTGCGGCTGGATGGTGCCAAAGGGCTGCCCAAAGCACCCCAAACAGAACCACCACAGCACGGGCTGGGTTTGCTGCGCCACACTGCTGCCCCTCGCACAGGGAGGGGGTTTCTGGTGCCCTGTTTCTCGGGTGGAGGGATGCAAACCCCTGAGCACCCTGCTCTGGCCATGGCATCACTCCCTGGGTGGCAGGGACAAGGACAAAACGAGGGGTGAGAGGGGCAAAACCAGGGGGGTCCGTGGTCCCCTCCGACAGCCAGGGACAGCACCACAGGTGACACCCCCGTCCCAGCCGCAGGCTCCTGCCCAGCAGGGATCAGCCGGGGAAGCGCCGCGTGTGCCAACCCGCAGAAAGCACCGGACACCCCGGCACCACTGCCCGCCCTCCCCACAGCAACCATGGGAACAGCATTTCCTCACACGCATTTTCGACGTCATTGTGAGTTGACATCCCGAAACTAAAAAAGAAATCAAAACAGCCCACCACCCCCAGCCCGCATCCCCAGGCACGCGGGTAACACCACACACACCGCTCAGCACGGCGGGATGGCAGGAACAGAGAGTGGAGAGGCAGCTGTGCTGGCACATCTGCAGCCTTGGAAAAACAGCCTTTTGACCCAAACCTGGCAGATCTGCTCCATGCTGGAAGTATGAGCAGGACCCAGCAGGTCCCCAGCTCCCGGTGCTGGAGGGACACCGGGACACCCCATCCTGCCCTCCACAGCCCCTCTCCGGGTCCATCCGCCTCCTGCTCAGGTTTTCCCCCTGGACACACTGTGCACTTCCAGGCTCCGTTGGCTTTGGCAGCGCAGTCAGTCCCAGCCCCTGCCTCTCAAAGCTGCTGTTTATTCCCCAGTTCATCCCCTGCCAACCCAAAAGGGTTGAGTTTAACCCACCGTTGGACACCCGGTCGGTGCCGGTGCCACGGTCGGGCAGTGGCGCACACACAGGGCTGGTGGCTTCTCCAGACACCGTCACCACACCGGTGGTGTGTGCCCAGGGGTGCTCTGTGGCACACTCCCAATTAAAGAGATCTCCAAGCCCTGTTAATGAGCCTTCTGCCAGCATAATTTGAAGATGTAATCACAAACACATGCTCTCCTGCACATCCAAACCCTTCTGCTCACCAGGGTCCACCTCTGGCGCTGCCGAGAGGCCGGATCTGGCTGCACGGAGGGGTCACGGTGTGTATGGGGGGACCCACAGGGGACCCTGGAGTGATGGGCGAACGATGTCGGGGATGTGGCCAGGAGCCTGCCGCACAGATCACGACCATGACAGTGCACACAGGTGAACCGCTGCAACATCCCAGGGGGCAAATGGCTGTCGCATCCCGAGTTTTCCTTCTTACAGTCAGGCTGAGCCGCATGGGTAAGCGTGCAATTCTCCAGAGCCAGCCTGGCTGCACCACGATTGCTGCGGGACCCATGGTGGGGACCCACCATCGGAACCAAAGAGCATCTCCTGAACAGGAACACATTCCTGCTGCTCATTTCCACCAGAGAGGAAGAGAAGGAGCTTTCAATCCATGCAGAAAATAAAGCAGAGTATTACCATTTGTACTACCCTTCATTTGAATAAAATACCAGATGAGCTATGAAATATGTGACTGCACAAGCCACACAGGTCATGCAAAGGAAGAACAAGCCCTCTTCGCCTTCGGCCCTGCTGGCGCGGGACTGGCTGAGCTGCAACCACGTACCACTCCTGCAGCACAAAGTATTCCCCGCATCAAACACTTCCTATAGCCCCTCCAAAGGAAAACTGGGCAGAAAAACCACACTGACATGGGAGAGCCACATTGCACCTTTGCTGGGTGAACAAAGCAGAAAAAATCAGAAGCAACTCATCTTAGCAACCAAACCCCAAACCCACGTGCTTCCCTCCCAGATCAGCCCTGTGGTTTGCTCACCCAGACGAGCTGCAGAGCCCGGGGGGCCGAGCAGGGCTCTGGCCGTGCCCCCCAGCACAGGGCAAGCTCCTTGGGCAAAGCTGGGCCCCCTGCCCGGGAAGGAACCAGGGTTTCTGCCCCCACGGATGCGGTGCTGCCCAGAAACCCTCCCCGCCGCCAGGCAGCAATTTCCTCAGCACGTGGAAGCTGCAGAACAGGCTGCACAGCGATCCGGGCGTGAATCACCCCCAGCCCTCGCACCCCGGAGCTGCTCGGAGGCGCCAGCACCAATTGCTCGATGGCAGCAGCCAAATGCTGTTTCCGATGGCACAACCAGAGCAGAACCGAATGCAAGCAGCCACAGCAACCCAATGGAGGGAAGGGGAGCTGTATTTTTATTTTTGCACCCTCCCGAAAGCATAACACTCCTTCTCCTCCAAACCCAGGTCTGCAGAGGTACCGCTGTCTCCCAGCCAGGAGTGCGGCTCTAACCGTTAACGTTTGCACCTGCAAAAACAAGAGCCATTCCTGGAAAGGCCAGACCTGAATCTCTGTACCTCAATCCCTCCTCTGCTCTGCGTGCAGGAGATGGGCAGGTTTGGCCCATTACTGCTTTCTTAAGGGGCCAGAAGGGAAAAAGGACGAAAATAATCCAAGAAGGGCTGTGGGTTCCTCCTCCCTGCAGCTCTGGGGCTCAAGGACCCGTCACCCCCCACAGCACCGAGACACGGAATGTACCTGAACGTATTGGCCAGAGTCTGAAACATTTCCTTATTGCCATGCTAAGCCCTGTTTGTATCAAAAAGGAATTAATTGCTCAGGTTAAACACTGGACAGGAGTTTCACTTTCGGTTCCAGGCGTGCCAGCACATCCCAGAGCACGCAGTCCATGGGCAGAGCCCGGCACTTTGCCGCCCCACTTTCCTTTTTAAGCTGCACAGGAGCCACGGGGAAGGACGGGTCCCAGAAAAGCCCCCAAGCCGCAGCAGAGCCCCGCGGTGCTGCCCGCGCTGGCAGCACAGGCTGCCTGCACAACCCCGCCGCTACGGGGGCAACCACGTTAAACCACGTGCTGCGTGCGTGGACCAAAGGGTGACTGTGTGTCTCGTGACAGTTTCAGGTGGAACGTGCCCTCACGCACCGGGCTGCACGGCTGCAAACCCAGCCGGGGAGCGGGGACAATCCCCCTCTGCTCACTGCAGCCGGCACAGGGAGAGCAGAGCCGGTGACACAGTACCTGTCCCCAGAAGCCGGTGGGGCTGGACCAGCTCCCGGCCACCCCAGGGCCCGGGGCCACCCCAGTATCGCCTGTTCCCCACATCCCCCATCAGTCCTGCCCCTCCTCACTGCTCAACTGCAGCTCTGTGGTGACCCGTCCAAAAAACAGCCAAAAGAAAAATGATCCTAAAGCCCAAACCAGCCTGACTGCGCCTCTCGGGAGCACGGGCACCTCCACCCTTCCCGTGGGAGCCCCGGGCTTGGCACAGCCCCATCAGGGTCCAGCCCTCGTGTCCCGCGTGGGGAAGGGGTTTGCAGAGCCCCCGCCGCACAAATTGCAGCTTGTGACGTGCGAGTGCAGCAGCGGCCGGGGCGTGGACGAGCTCGGTGGCTTCAAATTAGTGCTTGGGAGCTGGAGGAAGAAGCAAAACAAAACAAGAGCAGAAACGTGGCAGGGCACCGGGCTGCAGCCCCAGCGCCCAGAGGAGACGACAGCCCACAGCCCCGTCACCACGGGGACACGGCGCCTGTCAGCGCAGGGGGACAGGGGCTGCAGGAAGAAGAGGGGACCCCCAGTCAGCCCCAGAGATGACACCGGGGAGGCGAGGGCCACCAGCCACCTGCACCCCCACATTCTCCATCGCTACGTGCACTGCTCGTTTTCTAAAGCCGCAACGCATCTTTGCATCACCACCCGGGCAATGGGCTTGGTGTCCCCTCCACTGAAGTGGAGGGGCTGGAGGCGACGCTGGCACCACCGGCAGCCGCCGTACCCGGTGGGACGCGGCTCCCTGCCTGTCCCTTTCGCTGGCACAGGGGACACGCAAAGGGGCAAAAAGCTTGTGTAGCCCTGGTGCGTGTGGTCACCACAGCTCCTTCACCACAGAACAAGTTTCACAGCATCCAAGCTTCAAGTTCATTATTTATGTCTCACTTGAGGTCTTTGCATTTGCAAAACTTTCTGAATAATTTATGTATGGTGTATACGGGAGGAAGAGGGACATGTTCTGCTGAAAACCAGGTCACTCCTAATACCAGCCAAGCAGCAAAGGGAGACAGTAGAAATAGGCACAGATACTCACTGGGGGAAAAAAACAACCCAGTATATTTTTATATATATACACACACACTCCAGAGACACCCTCAGCATCAGAGGATATTTAGCAAGACCAGTCCTTCAGCAAATGAGAATTATTTTCAACCTTCCGAGTTTACTCTTTTTTTAAACGAAGAAGAAAGTGCTGTGAATCAGTCCCATTTCTTTCTGTACCTTCACGGAGGGCAAAAGCAGGGTGGCCGCAGATCAGCTCCTCCACCACTCCAGAGAGAGACTTTCCCATGTGCCTTTACCCCAACCTCACCGTCCCTGCACGCCGGGGTCCGTGTCACGGGGGCTGCGAGGGGCCAAGCAGGGTGGTGGGGAACAGGAGAGAGCTTCTGCCCAGAGCTGCGGAGGGTTCCTCCTCCCTCCTGCATCTTCCTCCCTCCTGCACAACCACGCTGCAGCCCCATCGGAGCTGCCCCTCGCCTCGCTCTTTGCTGATACACAAAGAGTTACGTTCCCCTCATGCCTGTCTTAAAACAAAGAGGATGTGAAACATTCAGCAGAAGACGCAAGAGGAAGGAAAATGAGAGAGGATATTGCCAAGACTCCCAGTAACTTGGGCTGCAGGCCGCCTCACCGTGCCAGGAGCCAAGACGCCCTCCGAGCCCCCCACTGCCAGGGGTTTGTGCCCCCTGGACCTGCCCGGCCAAGGAGCGCGCGCGGAGGTGACACTGGCAATGAGATAAGGCTGCCCTGCCCAGCCACTGGGAGACGAACCACTGGGAGATACTGGCGAAAAATAAAATTCAGGTAAGAGAAGTGAACACTTGGTCATTGCCAGGACAGCCACATGGTCCCACCAGCTCTGGCTCCCGGCAGTGCTGTCCCAGACACCTGCGGCAGAGACACGGGAACGACACCGGGCAAGAGGCTGCGCGGCAGCTCTGCACCCCGGAGCATCTCCAGCCGCGCTCAGACAGGTGCCCGGAGGGTTCGTAATGGCCCAGGCAACACAACCAGACCCATCACACACCGAGGGTAATACACGTGGAAGGAGCTGGGCCAGACCCAGTCCTGCGCCAGGTCTCTGTGCTGGAGCCATCAGAGGCATCACGGGTCACTGGCAGCTGGTGAAGTCACTCTCACAGCGCGAGAAGGGGCTGCACGTGGGAGAACGATGCAGAGAGCGGCCAGACATCACAGTCAGGGAGGGGACACTCATCCCCATGCTGCCACGCAGCCCCAAACCTTCCCCCAAGAGCCCCGCAGACCCCTCTGCGGGGAACAGCCGCCGCGCCTGCACGCACACGAGGCCGGGCAGCGCCGGGGCTGGGCGTTAATTAACACCCCAGCAAAATCATCATTATTCCTGCTCCCACCGCAGCCTGGGCACCCGCGGAACACACCCCCGGCCCTGCACAGGAATTAAGGTCTAATCCAGGAACGCATTCAATAGAGGCTACAAAACAATTCATCCATAAAAACATCCTTATCTCCGGAGGCCGGCGAGTGTTCTTCCTGCCCGGCGCTGTGCGGCACAGACACGGAGAGGAGCTCACCAGCACACCCAAAACACCCGCTGTGCAGCGTGCCGGCCCCTCAGACGGCACCTGCCGAGCGACCTGCTGACCGCACCCAGAAACAAACCTCCCCGGGACCCACCAGTTAATCCCTAAAATTTATTTTCGGTGAAGAACGATGCTGTAGGATTTGTTCTGCAATGAAATGAACGCTCCGTGCAGGGCCAGGCACAGGCTGCCATGGAACTCGACAAACACATCACAGCAGAAAACAGCTCAGACCTGCAGGACCATAAATGCACCGATAGCTGTCGGATTTGGGGTTTCTTAACCCAAAATGCCAAGAATTGGTACAATGGGGGTTCCTGTAATCCAGACGTTACCGGCTGCTACTCCAGTGCAGGGGAACTGCACCGTGGGGCTCGGTGTGAGATCTGGAGGGGAGAGAGCAGGAACCAGCCCCGTTTTTGTGGCTCAGCGCTCCCGGGATGGGAGCGGGTGGTGGGCTTCGCCAGAGCATCACCTGCCTGCGCACCCCAGGGCAACACCACCGCACCTCAGCTCCCAAAATAACCCACCGCCTCCCTGAGGCCAGGCTGGGGTGTCCCGGCAATGCCACGGGGTCTCCACGGCACAGGGGTGTGTGGACGTGCCCCCCTCCGGTCCCACAGCACCCACCGGCGCAGGGCAGGGCGGGCTTGGTGAGGGAAACCCACCGGCTGGGGAAGCGATTGGAGAAGTCGGCCAAATAAATTTACGAAAAGAAATAAAGGAAAATGACCTCAGAGGGGGAACAGCAAGGACGGAGCCGCTGCCGGGGGAGCAGCCCACCCGCCCGTGGCAGTGGGTGGCCACGCAGAGGTGTCCCCAGCGTGGGGACCGGAGTGCAGCCCGGGTCTGAGTGGGGACGGGCACGCTGCCGGCTTGGGGCGAAGGTCTCCCCGGCCCCGCAGCCACAGCCCGTGCCACCGCGGCCCCGTCCCGCACGGTCCCCACCACAAACCAGCAGTTTGCAGCTTTGCCCCCAGCCCGGGGCTGCCCCACACAACCGGCGCCACTGCCCCGTTCACCGCGGGGCACGGAGGAGACGGCGCTAGCGGGGACACTGGGCATCCCACACCTTGAACAGAGAGGAGACAGAGGACAACCCGGGGGGACGGCACGCACCATCACCCCTGCCAAAGGGCCACGGGCTGGGACCTGGTGGAGCAGGACCAGGCAGACCCCGGAGGGCCGCGGACACGGGTGGGAGCAGGTGGCCCAGGATGGACCCGGCCGGGGAGGCCACGGACCAGGATGGGCAAGGGCGGAGCGGGCGGGCCCGCGGGCAGGGGGCCGGGCCGGCGGGCCGGGCCGGTGCCGGCGGAGGGTGCGGGGTCCCGGCAGGGCCGCCCCCGGCCCCTCACTTACTCTTGAGGGCGGCGACGAGCGACTTCCCGTCCTTGATGAGCTCCTTGATGAACTTGTTGGTCCTCTCCAGCTCGGCCTCGTGGGAGCGGAGCCGCTCCCGGAACTGGGGGCTGTCCAGGCAGCACTCGCTGAACTCCAGCGCCGGCAGCCCCATGCTGCCCGCACCCGCGCACCGACCGCCAAAAAAAAAATTAAAAAATTAAAAATTTAAAAATAAATGTTTGCTGAAGCCGAAGCAAGCGCCCGCCTCTCCGGGGAGCTGGCGCGGCCGCGGGGCGCCCCGGGAGCGGCCGTGGCGGGCCGGGTTGTGCGGAGCGGGGCCGGGCGGTGCGGAGCGGGGCCGGGCGGAGCTCGGGGGGGGCTGGGCTGCCGCCGCTCGGGGGCCGCGCCCGGCCCGGCCCGCGCTGCCCGCCCGCGCCGCCGCCGCACGGCCCGCCCCGCGCCCCGCCTCCCGCGCAGCGCCCCCAGCCAATGGGCGGCCTCGCTGGGCCGCGCTCCGCCCCTCGGCGCCGCCGCGCCCGCTGCCGCCGCGGCCACGCCCACGCCGCCTGCTGAGCCAATCAGCCGCGGCGGCTGCGGGGGCGGGGCGGGCTGGACCGGGGTCCCAGCGGCGCGGCCGGAGGGAGCGACCGGCCCGGGGCCGTGGGGCAGACCCGGGGCCGTGGGGGAGACGCGGGGCCGTGGGGCAGACCCGGGGCCGTGGGGGAGACCCGGGGCCGTGGGGGAAACGCGGGGCCGTGGGGCAGACCCGGGGCCGTGGGTGCGCCCTCGGCTGCGCCCCGCCCGCACAGACCGCATCCGCGATCGGCACCGAGAGGCAGGAGTTGTTCCGCCAGGGCCTCGCCTGTGCGTGCCCCGTGTCTTGCGCTGCTCCCCGCGGACCTTCCCGGCCCGGTGCCGCAGGAAACGCGCACGCTCCTCCCGGTCCCTGCCCCGCCGGTTGGGCCCCTCCGGGTTGCGACTTAACGCGTTTTTCTTGCCACTAAACATCCGTGTCAGAGATTATTCCCCCAGGTTTAACAGCGCGGGTTGAGAAACTAAACCCTTAATCTGTTCAAAACGGCTCGTCACGAAGGGGCACCAGCTTCGAGCAGCCGCCCAGCGCCACGGCGGGGCCGGTGCCCAGCGCGGGGCCGGTGCCCAGCGCCACGGCGGGGCCGGTGCCCAGCGCGGGGCCGGTGCCCAGCGGCTCCCCGGGAGCCGGGCCGGCCAGCGCCGCGCGGCCGTGTGCGGACCCAGCGCCTCTCCCCGCAGCCCGTCCCCCCAGGAACCCGCCAGGAATTCGGCCCGGGCGCAGCAGCTGCCTCGTCCCCTCCTTCCCTCGGCTGGGAGCTCCCAGCAGCAAACCGCAGCCCGCGGAGTTGCTCCTCACGGGCTTGGCCCCGGCTGCCATCAGGTGGATGGCAGCAAACCGGCAATAAAATGGGAGAGACTGTCAGCGTGGGCCCAAGAAAATCCATTCTTGCCATAAATGACGGTACCAAGCCACCCCGCAGCCTCCCCTGGGCAGAGACACAGGGACACGCGAGCCGGCGATGGCCTCTCAGCCCAGACCGTGACAAACAGACACATTTGCAGATAATCCCCGCGTGGCTGGAATTCCCCGTTCTCCCCGCGGGCCTGGCGAGGAGGGCACGGGGCCCTCGCCCCGCACGGCCAGCGCGTTGGGACAGCATTCCTGTCCAGTCAGCCATGAAACCCCGCGGGGCCCGTGCCAGCTTCATGCTTTTTTGCAAACTGGGGAAGATGGATGGTCTCGCACAAAGCTTGGGCTTCACATAGGGCTGACGGAATGGGATCCAGCTCAAGCTTGATGTTAAAAAGTTAATCCACCCATGTTTTCCAGCGGATGGGTCCAGGCACAGCAACCTGATACCCGCTCAACCATTTGTCTCTGCTTTTTTTGTTCACTGGCAGGTCTAAAGCACGATTTTCTCAGTCTTCACGCCACAGCCTAATTCAGGCTGAGTCACTGCCTTCAAACGTGGTTTGCCAGCCACATTTTTTTGCGTGAAGTCTCCTAATTATAAAAAGGATGTAATACTAATTACATGCTTATCTTGTAGGCAGGATATAAAGTTTAATTAGCTGTCATTTACGCCATATGCAGCCCTATAACAGCACTAGATATTATTTGGATTACACTCCTTAGATCTACACTTCACAAAGCCACAGGAGCACATATTTTGGTTTTATCCTTCTATACCGCCATTGTTCATATTAAAAGATTGTTCCAGCACTTACAGCTAACTCAGAAGAACCTGTAACTAGATTTATAGGACCCTGCCTTAGAGGATCAGAATATTTGGGGCTGGAAACTGGATTTCTTTCACCACTTTTCCAGAACCACAGAAAGTAATGATGCTCAGACTGTCATTTTCTGATGAGGACAGAACTGAGGTATTACAAAACGCTGTCACATGTGAAGTACCGCACACAGCAGGTCTGGAACCGAGGCCTCAGGCAGGCAGCGACTCACACACCAGAGCACGGACTCATCTCCCCTTTTCCTGCCTTACGCTGCAATCACCAGGACACACTCGTGTTTGAGCTCGGGATGTGGGAGCAGAGCAGGGCAGCGAGCACTGCGGGAACACCCACGGACAGCTTCCAGCCCAGTTCTGCTGGCATTATGCATCCAAACCATAAAAGAATACCACTGAGGGGGAAAATAAACAAACAAACCAATCCAACTTCCACATCCTCCTACCTGTAGCTAATAGCTTGCAACCTTCTGCAATCTCAGTGTATTTGCCTGCCTGCTTTGATTTATTTTTAAGGCACTTGGCTGTCTCACCAAGTCCATGGGATGCTCTGTGGGGGTGCAGCAACACTGCTGTTTAAACCAAGAGAAACCTGCGCACTGAGCCCGGGGTGCTCAGCCCGCACTCCCCGGCCTCTCCAAGGCCGAGCTCACACTTCCAGCAGATAAAAGCCGTGGCCGCGCAGCCCCACGCTCCCACCTGCGAGCCCGTCCTTGGCCGCACATTAACACATTCTCCCCAGCTCAGTCACCAACCCACATCCCACAGCTGACTCGCTCAGGGAGCAAAGTCAGCAGAAAAGTAATCCAGCATTAAAAAAAAAAGGCAGTTTCTACCTAGTTTAGCTCATTTTGGGATCAAATAACCAGCGGTGCTGGTGCAGGGGTGGGGCCCACGCCAGCCACACGAAGCAGGAGCAAGAGGGAGCTGCAATAGCATCAGCTGAGTCCCAGCTGCTCCTCCCAGCCCTCCCCCTGGGTGGGTCACATAGCTGGATTAAACAGGGTTTTTTGAACATTAACAATTTTTTTTTTTTTTTTTAAGCTAGTTTTTGGCTGGGCCAGCTCCCTAATCTGGCTGAGCACAGCAGCTCCCCACCTCCATTTTCCTGCCCCCATCCTTGTGCTGGCTGCTGCACCTCTGTGAACCAGCCGCATCTCCTCCGGGAAGGCTTTCTGCCAGTTAAGCGAGCGCGGTGGGGTAAAGCAGAGCTGGGGTGACAGCAGGAGCGGTTGGTGGGAACCAGCCCTGTCCCCGTGCCGAGCCGTGTGTCAGCTCACGGCACCGCACATCCCGGCTCCCTCGGAGCAACAGACGCCTGCGGGGAGATGAGGCCAGTGCTGCTGGGAAGGTCAAACCCGGTTATCCTGCCAGTGTCTCACACTGGAGATTTTGGGGGTTCCCCTCCAACAGCTGAGCCCCTGTCCCAGCAGGGCTTCCACAGCTTCTGGAAGGAAGAACCAGTTGCAGTGGGAGGGAAGGTAGAAAACCAGCCCCTAATCCGGGCTCAGAACACCAGACCCTTGGGCACACCAATGCATTTCTGTAAACCCCAGGAGCCTCCAATGGGCATCTTGACTGTCAGAAAACAGGAGCTACAAGAGACATTTCTTGGAATTGCCCTCAAGCAGCAATGTTCAAGGTCTATTTATTATGTGACTATATATCACACTCACATCTGTCTTGCTCTTGAGGATTTTTTTTTTAATTGAGCTAGGCATAGATGAAGCATTGTATATAGCAAAAAAAAAAAAGCGTTCCAGATAATACATCAGACCATCGCAAGATATCTGCATGAATTCCCTGTTGTAAACCAAAGGGCATATATTGACCTGTCATACTGCCAACCTTCTGATCAGATCCTTGAGCTTGCACCATTTGTTAGCTGTGAATACAACCCCAGAGCAGACACCGAGAGCTGCCCCTTGGCCAGTGCAGCCATGCCAGCCTGGAAATACGCTCTGGGTATGTTCATATTGGATAGACCTTCTCCATGTGGCTGCAGCAAATAGCTGTAGAGAAACCTCCAGCATGATGAAGTGCTCCCTCCACTGAGCATTCAGGAGTTTTACATATAGCTAACATTTTATATATATTTATATATCACTCACAGCACCTTTCGTTCCCGAGTTGCACGTCTAAGAATCACACATGAATTTCCACCTCCTTATTTGCCCTTCTCCCTCTTGGCCAGCTGCTTTTCTCCTAGCAGATGCTCCTCCTGGCCATCAGGCAGGTTTGCAGGGCTGGGCGACACAACCCAGAAGACAAGTCTCTCCACTGAGCAGCAGTGACATAAATGAGGCTCCACATGGGGGCCAGATCTCCCTGAAGCGGACAGCAAGCAGGACTGGGATCCCTGCTCCCAATCTACAAACCCCCTTCAGCTCCAAGCTTACACTTGTTCGCTTTCAATATTTTTTTTTTTTTTGCAAACCTCATCATTAGCCACTTGTGCTACCAAGTCTTCCTGGGTTTCACAGACACCACAGATTTGGTGACTGGTTTTGGAACCTGGTTTCTTTTTGAATGGAGACATCTGTGTGAGTTGCTATTAGTCAATCTGTGGTGTCCTGCCTGCAGCAGAAATGATCTCCACATCCATTTCCTTCCAGGTTCCCATCTCTGTTGTTTGTGCCTTGGGCAATCGGCAATTCTCCCCCGCAGACAGCACATTACTGTACCCATAGCTGCCAGGGGCCTGTCATCTAAGGCTGATTGGCCTCTCCTGCTGTTGCTGCGCAGCACTCACCCCCCACACACGCCACCTCCTTGCAGCGCGGTCCTCGCCAAGCGCTCGCCTGGCACGTGCCTCCCAGAGACCTGGGGGCACCCAGCAGAGCAGGAGTCGCAGGAACAGCCCGCGGCGTCGCAGCCGAGGGGACTCGTCTGCAGAAGATGATGCACCGCTTCCTTTCGCCTTCCTGGCAGGTGTCAGAGCAGATCGAGCGAGACGGAGCTCCCAGTGCAGCAGCAGCGCGTCTGGAGCAAGCACAGGAACGCGCCTCGGGCCTGAGAGCTCTCTACGCTCGTGCTTTCAGCTGATTCAGGTCGTCGGTTTGCCATGATTCCTTGTTAAAAAGAAAACCTTTTTCAGTACTCTCTAGCTAAGTCTGGGAAGCTATATACATCCTCAGCCCTTCACTTGACCCCCCAGTTTTGCTACCTGGCCAGTCCTTTCGCACTGGAAACCAGAAATAAGGCTTGCTGCAGGAGGTGGCGCGTTTCCCAGCTCTGTTGATTTTTGGCACAGTTCTCTAGAGTGCTGTTCACCACATCCCTCCCCAATTTCAGTGGCAGACTATTCACATTTTTACTACTTCATTAGATCTATACTTTGCTCTAACACCTGCCCTGACCGGTGAGCTCCCTCCTCCTGTCCAGGCTTTGACCCCAAACCCAGCCCGTTGTCAGGACCCCAAACCAGGACCCTCCCCAGAGCACGGGGATACTCATGAATCCCTTTGCCTTTCCTGGTCTGATGCCTTTCCTAGTCTGAAGCTTTGACTTTTCTTTCCAGGATGATGGATCATGGTGCTGGAACAAGAAGGCCTGACTCGTACACTCAGTGTCTCCTTTGTCTTCCCCGAGTTTGGAGCTGGTGATGGTACTGATGGCTGACAATCAAAGGCACCATGAGATACTTACACTGAAGCACCACAGACAAGCAACTTTTAGAATCATCATCCCTGGGTCTGTGGTCACACTGCCCTGCCCAGGAACTGGACATAGAACCATAGAATCATTTTCATTGGAAGAGACCCTCAAGATCATAGAGCCCAACCATTAAAAAAAATAACAATGTGCAAACCAGAAACATTATATTAGAGTAATGCCTGAACTGGGAGGCCGCAGAGGCTGTTACTCGGCAGCATGAGTTGCTGTTTGCGTCAAGCCGCAGTGACCCCTTGTGTATCTCGCTGTGGAGCAGCATTCCCGCTGCAAATGTTAACGCACAGTGCAGGCATGTAGAGACAGAGCAAAGCACCGCGTTATTATCTGTTATCTGCGGCTTGGTTTAGTCCGTGCTACAAATCGTGGAGACAGTGACTGCGTGGCCGTGACTTCTGGGGATGTGACGATCATTCAAGCACAAAGACGAGGGTAAGAAATTACTGGGTCAGGGCACTTGGATGCCTAGAGGCATTTAGCACATTTAACATGATGCTGGAAGAACACACATAAAGGAGCTTCGCTGCTTACATGTGCATTTGTACATGTAATTACCTTCCAGGCAAAGACAGTGAATTGCACTGAAGATCATCATGTCCTTGCTCAAGGTCCAGGTTACATTTCACCCCAAGAGGAGAGTGGACTCCCATTTTCACTGTGCCTTTCATCCCTGGTTTTGTGCTGTACTGTCTAAGAGCTTCTGTAGTTCCTTTCCCATCCCAGCCTCACCTGTGCAGGGATTCTGTGGAGCAAAGTGGTGGTTATTTCAAAAGCTGGAAGGATAAAAGAAAATCTTCTCTCTTTGCAATTGCCAGAGAAGTAGCAAAGGAAGCATTACTTCCGCTGTGGGGAAGTTCTCACCGACACAAAAATGACAAGAGATACCTAAGAAAGAAGAGTTTCAAGCTTGGGATTTTGGGGGGTGAAGCCCTCAAGAAGAGGAGCTGTGCAGCAAACCACAAGGAAAACCCACCATGGGAGCCAGCGCAATTGTCCTGCTCCCGATTCCACCCCATGGATCTCGGAGGGCTGAGCACATCCCATCTCCTACAACTTGTCTTGCCTGTAAGCCAGCTCAGATAACAGCCTCTGGGGATAAGGAGGGCGGGGGGAGCCCAGCCCCACACCACAGGGTGCTCTGCAAGGCTCCAGCACCACTGGCCCTGCAGCTGAGGTTCAGGATTAAACTGACAGCCACGGTGAAATTCCTACGGGACTACCTCACTGTGATGAAAAGGCTTCTGAAAGAAAGCAAAGCGTTGGTCATAAATGGTCTCCACATTGCCTGGGAAGCTTTTCCTAGAGGAAAATAGCAGGACTGACAGGTGCATTTGGGGCAGGGACAAGGCATCAAGCAGGCAGCCCAAGCTACAGCTGAACACACCAAGGCAAAGTCAGAAACAAGTTCTCAATTAAATGGAAAAGTGAAATTAGTCATGCCCCTGGGAATCACTGTAGCACAGGAAGCCAAAATGGAAAAGTAATAAGTGAATCAAAGGCTATTAAATCTTCAAAGATGTTCATGGAAGAATTATTTAAATAACAGGGTTAATTATAGATATGACAAAGCTTCATTGTCAGGAAAGGCCAAACAGTCTGTCTATTCTTACTCTCATTTTTGGGGGGAAATACGAAAGCTTGTTGAAGGCCCAGCCAAGCAGCTGCCACTCATTTCCTCTGCAAACACAACATATTAGCCTCTCTCCATGTTCTACATGGCAGCTCTGATCTTTGTAATTCTCCATGGAAGAACGCTTCCGCAGGTCGCTACACAGGGTTTTGTGGTGGGGAGAGGGAGCGGCAGGCAGAGGAGCACAGGAGCCCGAGGAGCTGGGGACGCGGGAGCAGGTCACCCTCTGCCACACGTACTGACGTGCACCTTGGAACAGCAGCAGTCAGCACCCAGAGACGTAACCGACCTATTTTATACCCAGCACTTCCCAAAGGCTGGAAATCAATTGCTTTCCATTGCACACATGCCACATAACCCCTTTGAAAACCATCCCACAGATTCATGCCAAAGAATTTGTACGTTCCTCAGCTCTGCTTTTTAAGTGACACCCTTCGAATCGGTCGGGTTAAGGGAGAAAAGTCAGCCTGACACAGCCCAGGCATCGGATTCAGCTGGAGCTGCAGCCCTGAGAGCCCGAGTGCACCAGAGGAACCACGTGGCTGGACAAGGACCTGGGCTTTGTATGAAACCCATAAAGCAATCCCCAGCCTTTGCTGGTTCCGCAAAGCTTTCAGAACCTTCCCAGTTTGGAGGAGACCCACCGCCCTGTGTTCCTTGGCAGGTTCTCCTTGCAGGAGCAGAGTTCAGCTTCTCGAGGCTGGACCCAGCAGGGGAGCTGGGCTCTGGTGACCCCGAGGTGCCACAGGACACTGGGCTCTGGTGACCCAGTCTTGCTGACCATGGGAGCCAGGGCAGCAGAAATATATCCCCATCCCCAGCTTTGTAAGGCAGGCTCTGAACAAATAGCTGAGGGAGGCAACTTTGAATTAAGCCTATTGAATTTAAAGTGACTCTTTTAAGCCTAAACTTCTACGGCTCTGATTGTTTGGGCTCTCCGTTTCCAAGAAGGGTGGGGAGCAGCCTAGGACAAGCAGGGTGCAATTTCCACATGCAGCCAATACCCACAGCTCCCCCCTGGGCTGCAAGGGCTGAGCCCCACAAAAGGGCTTTGCCCTACACCACACAGCACCAGCCATCAGAGCCTCACCACCTACAACAACCAGCTTTTGCCAGGGTACATACCAGCAAAATTCACCCAGATAAGCTCCTGCAGCAGAACCACCTCCCCTACATTGAACCCAAACCCGAGGCAGGATGGCTTTTGGCCACCACCTGCATTAAACCCCTGTTTGCCCCATCCCAGTACACACCAGTACCTGCCTTTGGCTGTGCAGGAGTTGGAGACAAGTCCCAGTGCCACAACAGCAAAAACACCAGCACATACTCCTGTACCCAGCAGGGACACTGCAAAGCTCCCCAAAGGCTGCAGCCAGCTGGAGCAGCCGCATTTAAACCCCACACCCTGTGTCTCCCATCAGCACTGACACTCTGCAGCTGGTCCCTGTCCCAGCTGGTCCCTCTCCCAGCGGCACCCCGGGGAGGGGGAGCCCTTCATTGAGAGCACCTGGGAGCCCAGAGTCACAGAATCACAAAGGAGAACTTTGCAGATCATCTGGGGTCTGGATTCTAGACCAATCCCCTGCCATGGGCAAGGACATCTGTCACTTGACCAGGTAGCTCAGTGTCCCATCTAACCTGACCTTGAACACTTCCACTGATGCAGCATCCGCAGCTTCTCCGGGCAACCTGCTCCAGTGTCTCACCACCATCATAAAAAAATCTCTTACATCCCATCTAAACCAAGCCCTTCCCTTGGCCAGCGGCCAGCCCAGTGGGCAGAAGAGCCTCCATCTGCCCTGCAGCCCAGTTTGCTCCTGGTTTGGCGCTGAGCCTGCGTGCTGCTGCCAGCCCCGCGCTGCTCCCAGCTCTGCGCGGCTCGCACGGAGCGGAGCAGGGATCTGGCTGGAAACAGCACATCGCAGCAGCTCCAACCCCGCGCCAACAGATGCGGTGGGCTCGCTTTCCTGGTGTCGCAAGGCACGGCGCGGGCTCTAATAAACCGGCAGACACACAGCGGGTAAACAGTCCCCAGCCATCCCAGGGATGTGCAAGGCGGCTGGGGACCCCTTGCAGGCACCTTCTAGGGTGGTTTGAAGCCACAAAAAACCTCCCACCACTGAAGAGGGTTCATATTATCGTAAGACAATTCCAAGGAGAGGAATGTTTTCCCAAAATTTGTATAACCACTGGAAAAAAAAGTCATGAACCGCTGTGAAATTGAGCTGAAGCTGTGTTTCCAGGAATTAGAAGCAGAAGTTCCCAAACCAAACTCCAGTTTCCTTTCTGGAGGGTTTCCAGAGATGTGCGCTGTGCATTAGCCCTGGTACAACCCGTAAGATGGATGTAAGCGCTGGCTCTCCCTGTGTAAATATTAATTTCCTCTCAGTTCTGCTCAGTGGTCCCAGCCCTTGGTGTTCCCCCTTTTTCTGTCTCTGCTCCTGGAAACTGGAGGGAGATTTTCCTCCCCCCGGCCCTTGGCGACCACCCCTTACACATGCTGCTTTTGCCTCCGTGCCAGCTTCACATCAACTCCCCACTGTTGGCTTCTGGGGAAATAATTTTCATTTTCATAATTACAGCAAGGCCACCACCTCCCCTGGATAAAAATATCTCCAAAAGTAGTTAATGATATCTCCAAAATCCTGTGGAAATCCCAACTGACTGTCCCGAATTTGCCTGGAAATCCAGACAACGGGGTTTGCTCTGGGGGCTGGGGTTGGGAGGCAGGAGCTGCCGCTGCAGCCCCCAGTGTCCCCCCCCGCCCACCCATCCTTAGCGCTGCCCTTCATCCCAGCCCTTCTCTGCAGCCTCAGGGATTGATGTTTCCTTTTTCTTCTCTCTGCAGATGGTGGGGACGGGCAGCTGAGCAGCAGGGACCCTCTTCTCCTGGCCAGCCGGGGGGAGCCCACGGGGTGATGTGGGATCTCAGGGACTCCGGCAGGACAGAGCTGCTGCCTGAGGGGAACTGGAAGGGAGAGTAACAGAGATGCTGCAGCCAGGCTGCCTTACAGGAGAAGAGAAGAACCGGGGTACAGATTTGCATTTTGTTAAGTTGGTGAACTTAAGGAGGATGATGAGGAGCTGCACCAGCCCCCGTCCCTCGGCCGGCAGCCCACCCCACAGCCAGAGAGAGACCGTGGCTTTGAATTCAAGGATGGTTTACCCTGCTCCAGGGAGGCGGCTTCTTCTGAGCCGAGATGATCAGAGTCCAAAGTCACACCGGGACTGCTCGCGGCGGGGGAGCGGGGACCGCACCGTGGCACCGGGGCGGGTCAGTGGCGTCCCGCAGCCGGGGGATGCGGACCGCTCCTGCGAACATGCTCTGCCTGCAAACCAAGAGGGCTGCGTGGGGCAGGACACAGCAACAGCAAAGACCAGGTTGTATTAAACTGCTCATGGGGGCATGTGGAGGGTGATGAAGTACCAACAGCCACCACTCTGTGGTGTGACGTTTCTGTCCCCAGAGCTCTCCAAGGGGACGCATAGGGACTGAGGGGGCTGCTACAGCGATGCCTGGTGCCTCGCTTAGCCCACTTTTACCATGTCAGCACGTAAACGTATCGCCCCGCCAGAAAACCTGCCTGTCCCTGCACATGGGTGCAGTGGCTTCACCGTGCTGCTTGGGGACACGGGGACTGGAGCTGCATGAGGCGTGCAGCTGTGGGAGCAGGAGAACAAAATTATCCTCATCATCTCAATTATTTTTCCAGGCATATATTTCATCTGCTGAAGGTTATGGTGTGAAGTGTCCCCACGCTGCACAGTGCAGGCGCTGGGGTGAGGGTGCAGTAAGCAGATCCCCTCTTTGTGTACATCTCGTTGTAGAAACCCCATCGCTGCACTGTATTTACTTTCACAGCAGTGTTTGCAGAGGACGTGCCCTTGAAGCACACAGATAAGATACTGATGACTGGGAGCAATTTCATTTGCTATTAAAAGCACGAAGTGACTGGAGAGCTCCTCATCTGCTACCTGCTGCAAGGGCACATCGGGCACCGCGGCCGCCCGGGGTCCCGCGGCATCGCTGCCCGTGCCCAGAGCGGGGACACGCGGGGACACAGCCCGGCGAGCATCAGCATCCCGGGGGCAGCACCGAGCTGCCCGTCCCCCCACAACACCCTCCTTCCCCGTCCTGCTTCTCTGCTGCTTCTCCCTCCAGTTACCGCGACAGCAACGGTCCCTTTCCCGACAAAGCTCTCCCACTGAAACCAGTAAGGATTCCCAGTTCATGGCTCTGGCCCTGTTGGTTCCTCCCCAGTTCGGGGTTCTCTGTGTTCCGCTGCCCGCGGCAGCACGCAGGAGGGCGTGGGTGCTGTGCGAGCCGGGCTGCACGCCTGTTTATGTTCACTTGGCTTGTGAGATATGGTTTGAAATGGGTCTCTTTTAAAATAAAGATGTGTTATTTACTCTACAATTAAATATTTGTTTCCTAGTAGGTTGGACTTGAGTGAACTGTATTTTCTACAATACTGTTTAAGCATAACTTACATTTGTTCCCATTGCCTTTGTTTTTGTATAATTAATTTTCATACTCATTATGCCTATATTAGCTGCAGTGAGGTTTTCCTGTGACTTTACATAGTAAAAAATGAAATAATAAAAAATTCGAAAGAACAAACCCAAAGATTTGAAAAATGACTTCATTGAATTCATCTTTCACTAATTCGGTCTGTAGGAAGTACAGTGGCAAATCCAATACAGAATATTTCTTAATTATTCAAGAGTACTTCCCCATGCAAGCGCTTTGGCCCAGTCTGGGCATGCAATTATTGTATTTTATAATTACTGTACCTTGGCATACTGCAGTGGAGTGTGTCAGCCTTTGCCTGCAGACGATCTGTTTCACCAAGCCCTTCCCGCAGCAGCCGGGTTCAGCTCTGGCCCGCCTGTTATTTCCAGGCAGGGCAGGGCTGGATTTCCAGGCTGGGCTCCCCGCGTCCCCCACAGCGGCTGCAGCGCCCGACACGTCGCTGTGTGGGGCCGGGACCAGCTCCTCCGCCCGCCGGGACGCGCCAGCACCGGCACAGCGCGGTCAGAGCCGGGGCAGGGTTTGCGGAGCCCTTTGGGCAGCCGCGGCTCAGCCCAGCGCGGCGCCCGAGCCCGGGGGGCTGGAGCAACCCTGCCCGCGTATCTCTGCCTGGCCCTGTAGGATCAGCAGTTGGGTCACCACTCAGAGGTTTTGCCTGAAATATTTTTTGGGAAAACGTCAAATACACCAAAAAATATTGGCAATGTTTGTGTCAGGTTGGCCACATTTGATCCAAGGTGACTCCTACTTCTGCCGTTTTATGGACATAGATTTCTTAAAAATAATTCAGCATGAAAACCCAAATGATTGTCCTCGTTTCTGGAAGTGGGTGAGTTCCTCATTCATTTCTTACTTTCCAGCCGGCCCCCGGCCACTCCATCTCCCCGGGCAGGTGGGGGCCGCGGTGCAGCCAGCCCCGGGCCGGGCCAGCCGCCCCCGCACAGCCCCGCACTCAGCGCCCAGGACAAGGGGGAGTGCGACGCTCTGGGTTAATTGCCAGGATGCCAGCGCAGGGGAGAGACAGAGATTTCTTTGTGCCGGCTCCAAGTGCCTCTGTTCCAGGAGAACGGCTTATAACCGACCTTGCTTTGTGTGGCCAGCCCTGGCCAACACTATTTGCACAAGTGGCTGAGCTGACAAAGACAAAATCAGGAATTCTTGGAGGTTTTGTGTAGTGAGGTATCTCCTGGAGCAGCCCCAGACACTGAAGCCCCAGTTTTGCCTTCCTCCTGGGGTTCAGATCAGAAATGCTGCAATGTGCAGAGCTGACGTCCCAGAACGAGCTGCCGTGCCGGGTCCCCAGGCTGCCCTCCCGCACACCCAGCCAGGGAGCAAAAATCTTCTTGTGCAGCAAAGCAAAAGATGAAAGATCAGCCAGTGATGCAGATACAGAGAGCTGGGCTCCTCTGAGCCCGTACATCGTGTGACATCCCGGGGTTCAGCACATTCCTGCTGGGTCCGGTCCCCCTGCAGCACCCGCGCCCAGCACCGACAGTACCCGCAGCCCTGCCCGCACCACAGGCTGCAGCCTCTTGTGCCGAAACCAGGCAAGAAAAATCTGTTTCCATTGTCAAACATGTAGGAAATCAAATGAAAACCAGTCAGTAGAATATGAATGTGGCAGGACTGGTGATCAGTGTCTCATGTTTTCCAGATGCAGGAAAATGTATTTTAAGGCTCCTGTCACCCAGTTCTGGGTGCTGGGCTGACACCTGGTGCAGGTTGGGTGCCGGGCTGGGTACCGGGATGCTCGGTGCCCACCAGGTGAAGGTGACAGAGCAGAGACCTGTGGTGCTCCCCTGGGAAGGTCCTCGTGCGGCTCAGGACATGGTGAGCCCTCCCCAAAGCCGGGTGAGCCCACGGCACCTGCTCCTCGGGTGGGAGACGCTGGCGGGCGGTGGGGAATCACACGGGACGTGTCTGGAGAAGGCGGCTCTGCCAACGTGTGGTGTTTTTCTCCAGCCCGGGAGCTGCGGCACTTGCACCATCACCCCCAGCACCCCCAGCAGAGATAGGGCACAGGGACCACCCGGGAGAGCTCTGGGGACACACTCTGACGGGGCCGTACGCGCCTTCCAGAGCCACCGCTGCCGGTGATGGACATCGCTCGGGCTAGCAAAGCGCTTTCCCAAGTGGGAAGAAAGCGCCTTGGCTCGGCTTCCAGAGAAGCGGGGCAGCTCTGAGAGCTATGGAAACCACAGAACAATCAGAGGAAAGAGGAAAGTGATGCTAATGAGCAGATATCAGCTCTGGACCTTACCTTGGGTGGGTTTTGTAAACAACAGCAGCCATGGCAAAGGGCGGCTGTGGGAAGCAGAGGGCGATGCATCACTTCTCTGTGGCAGGAATTACCGGGGGGTCAGCAGCTCCCCAAGTCAGAAAGGTGAAAAGCAGCCAGAGCCGGGTCACCTGAGCCCAGAGGAGCCTCCTGGGCTCTTTGTATTCATGTTTGGTAGGTTTGGGAAGATTGGGACGAGTGAAAGGCGAGTGTGCCAGTGGGCTCTTGGCTTGATGGAGCAGGAACTGCAGGGAGGAAACAATGCCAGGCAACAGGAGAGCAGGGAAAACGGATTCTGTCAAGCTAAGTTGATCTGTTTTTAGATAAAACTGTAATTAAGTCAATACACGATAACAGCAGTACTTTTAAGGTAATAGGGCTTCTGTTATGTATCTGATTTGTGATAAATGCAACATGGCACATATTAAATGAATCAGAAAAGGTCTGCTGTCCCAGAAATGTAATTACAGGAGAAGATTCCTCATTTGGTTAGCGTATCCAGGAGAGTCCTTTGGGAATCAGCTCTTGACTCTAAACTAGTGCTGGGCGCCAGTAAACAACATTCGTTTCAATATATAAAGTCATCCATTAAGAAACAAAGGATGGGAGTCATTCTTCAGGAAGGAGCGCTCCCTCCTGGGAAACGGCGACTGGAAAAGACCAAAGAGATCCTGGTGAATGAGCCAGGGCTTGAGAGCAATGCACAAGACCACAGAAAAGACAAACAGAATTACACTGCTGCGTGTCTGGTGGGGAGGATGGCTGGTTTTGACAGAAATCAGGGTGAATGAGACGATCTTAATGAGGAACAGTCTTCCTGCCTATCTTCAGTTCCTTCCTGATCCCCTCAGTTGCGCCCTGGAGGAGCAGAGCGCTGACACCACCTGCGGGCACCCAGCAGGTGAACCCGAGCACGGAGCAGCTGCAGCAGCTTCAGGAGCCAGTGGAGGTGACCCGGGCCCTGGGCCCCACAGCTGGGTGTGCCGCCAGATGTGCACAGTGCCAAACAGGCCACAGCTGCCAGCTCTGCTGCCACCCAGATGTGCTCCAGCTGTGGGTGCTGCAGCCATGAGCACGATCACCTCTGTGGGCCTGAGACACCCTGCAGCTGCCAGCTGTGCCCCAGCTGTCCCAGACGTGCCCAGGCCCCAGCCGTGCCCTCCCTGGCAGTGCTCGCTCCACCCTCTCTTTGCCCACTCCTGCTTGTGTCCCCACCCCACCTGCACTCCCCTTCTGCATCCAGCTGTGCCCAGCTGCTCTCCCATCCAGCTGTGACCATCATCTCACTATATCCAGTTGTTCGTAGCTGCTCTCCCATCCAGCTGTGACCATCATCTCACTATATCCAGCTGTTCACAGCTGCTCCCCATCCAGCTGTGACCAGCTTCTCCCCGCATCCAGCTGTTCACAGCTGCTCCCCATCCAGCTGTGACCAGCTTCTCCCCGCATCCAGCTGCGGCCCCGCGGCGCCCCCTGGCGGCCGCAGGTGGTTCCCGCGCCGCCCTGTCCCGCAAGATTTTCTCCTCTCAGTCCCTTAATTCATCCATCCCGTTACTAAACACACCATCACGTTTGTAAAGTAACGGTTTTCCCCGTGAGCCCCCACACGTCACTTGGGCTGAAGGGGACAAGGATCTTTTGGTTACACCTTGTTGTCATTCATTTGCAGACAGTGCAAAAGAAAAGCTTTTACCCTGGTGGTGTTCACGCAGTGAGAGTTCCTATCCACCCCCCTGGCAAAAGAGAACAGGGCATTTGATGGATGTCAGAGAGCAATTATTTATTTCATATAAAACTGGTTAATGGGAAGCAGGAAGGAGAAAATAATTGTACATGTTATCCAAAGAATGTGAAATAGACACAAAAAGGGAGTGGTTTCTAATTCTTGGACCTGAATTTTTACTTATCTAGCATGCATCTGGAATAACCCTTTTCTCGGTAAACCAAACCTGTGATTAAAGTTCCACACGGTGGGTCCAGTGCTCCAGCAGACCTGTGCTGCTCTATGCCGCCTGCCCGCGGTGCCGCGCCGCTCAGTGCCCTCTGCCCAAACTGGCTCCTTCCATTGCTGGACTGGGGAGAATTCCTCAGGAGAGGGAAATCCAGGTTTCTTTGAGACTCCTGCAGCACCCCACTGGCACCCTTCAGCTTCCATCCAGAGGGATGAAAGACACAAATGGGATAGAAGTAGTCAGCCATGCCAGTGCTGAGCGTGTGGGGATGGGGACACCGGGATGTCCCCAAGGACTTGTCCCCAGAGGAGGCCCCATGACAGGGACGGGCAGGAGGTGTGTGGGCTGCAGCGCGGGGTCTGGGCTCCCACACCCTGTGGGGGGACCCCCAGCAGCCCCCACATCCATGCACACCCATCTCCTCCCAGCACTCATGGGATGCTCACAACTGGTGCAAGGGGAACGACGAGCAGTTTGCAGGGTCAGGCTTTGCATTGGTTTATGCCAAGGCTGCTGCAAGCCACGGGCATTGGTTTTTTTTTTTTCATTTATCTATCTTCTGTCGGCTTCCTGACAGGTTGTTTCTGGGGGAGAAATGAGCAGAAAGAGGGTTAAGGGTGCTGGGGAGACTTTGACTCTGCAGCTGTGCCAAGTCCCAGCAAGAGCGCTGGGGAACACGGGGCAGCCGGGCACGGCGTGCACACCACAGCCTGTTTGCCATCACTCCCAGCTGCACGGAAGCCGTCTGGGGACAAAAATGGCTTTGCAGGCAGAGAAGGAGAGGGCTGGGAAGCACATACAGAAACAGAGCCGGCAGAGGGTTTAACCCCGTCCTCCCAGCAGGCAGAGGTCCTGGGAGGCCTCTGGGCAATGAGGGAGGTAGGCTGGATTAAATCCTTGTCTTTCACCTGGGCTGGAGTCCAGCCCCAAAATAGCAGTCCAAAAACAAGATCACATGAGAGGAAAAAAATAGCAAGGCAAAGGATTATCCATACTTCCTTGTCCCATGTGGGTGCAGAGCGCCGGGCCACGCTGCCAGCCACGGTGCCGCTCGGGCGCCTGTGCGCCGCGGTGCCCGCCGGCACATGCCAGCACTCGCCCGGGATCCGGCACAGCCCCGATGCTTGTGCCCATCTGAGGGACGCTGCCCAGCTCCGGAGCTGCCCGTGAGTGCTGCGGGGCTGCGCGGGGGCGGGTGTGCAGCGCTGCGGGCGCTGCGGCCCCAGGGAGGGGGCGAGGGGCCGGGTGACCCCGGGCAGCTCCCGGGGCATCTCAGCAGCGTTGCCCCCACGGTGCTGCTACCATCACCACCCAGGCCTGTGCATCCCAACTCGGCAGGTGACTTCCCCCTCCAGTGTCCCCCAGTGCTCCCCTGGGCATGGAATCCTGCAGAGCTGCAGCCTCACGGGGGTTTGCAACCCCATCCCAAACGGTCTGCAGTGCACGCTCCTGGTCCCTCAGCTCCTGGCTGAGTTTGAGGCTCGGCTGAGCGTGTGTCGCTGGGGAACAGCTGGGGTTTCCTTTTCCTCTCCCTGGAGCTGGCAGCGGGGCAGGACGGGGGACATTCCACTTCAGTGCTGTCCCCAGCCTGTACTGGCCTGAGTGGCACTTGCTGGGTGGTTTCAGCGGTACAGCCCCAAGGAGAGGGACAAAACCAAAGCCTGGGATCTGAGGGATCTTGTGGGTCTCATTTTAAACCAAACTTGCAGAAAGTTTTGTATAAATTGTCTCTGCTATGTAGTGACGGTTTGGGGAGAAGAGGAGCAGCTCTATGGTTAATTATTCACTGCGCTTCCAAACAACCCAAGAAGTGTATATTAATTATGGGACTCATAGCTGAGGAGGCCCATGGATGTTCAAGGCTGCAAGGCAACGAGGTTCCTCACCGCAGGCAGGAGCAGGAGCCAGCCATCGAAAGCCACCCTGGGAAGTGACACAGGCACCTGCTGCAACGGGGGTTTGCTGGGCAGGGAGGGCAGGAGGAGGCAGAGCTGGCTGTGGGGGCAGTGACCCCCGTCCCCACCAGTGACCCCCGTCCCCACCAGTGACCCCCATCCCCACCAGTGGCCCCCGTCCCTGCTGGCTCTCGGTGCAGGGCAGCACGGCACCACCTGTGCTGTGGGGTGTATTAGGAGCCATCCCCACTAGCTGCTAAACCGCAGTCAACTAAACATGTTTTTGTCAAAACATCTGGGCTCAGTATACTTTCAGTCCAGACTGCCTGTCTAAATATACAGGCTCCATGCGAGCCAGGGCTAAAAGCCTATTTATTCTAAGCAAGCCTTAGATAACACAACTTAAATGCCACATCAAAGCGCTCGTGGAGGCAGGCCAAGCTATGAAGTCATCGCACTTGCTTCTTCGATGCTGCAGGCAGCTAACACGCAGCCCGCAGCCCCCGCACGGCGCACAGCCTGCACCCCGAGCCCCCGCTGCTCCCCGAGCCCCCGGTGCAGGACTGGCATCGGCACCGGGCACGCACCGCAGCAAGGCAGCCCCATCCTCGGGGAGATGGAGCCGTATTTTGTCACACTGACAGCAACTCTTGAGAGCGCTTCGGCTTTTAAGGCCAAGCTCTTCCCAGCCTGAAGTGCGGTGCTGGTGTTGACGCCGCCTGCCCCAGCCCCTTCCCCCCGGCTGCCCCAAGGGGAGGGCACAGACCCCCACCCGCGGGAGCTGCCGGGGACCGCGGGGTTTGTCACCTTCCCGGGAGGGCACAGAAATACCCGCGGCTTGCACAAAACGCCGTGGGAAGGAGCCACGGCAGCCAGAGAAATCCCGCTGGCTGGGGGGTGTTCGCTGCCCGGCTCCGCGCGAGGGGAGGGTCGGGTCCCGCCAGCCCCCGCCCCGGGGCTGAGCCGCCGGTGCCGGCAGCGCCCGCAGCAGCCGCTCCCGCCCGGCAGGTGACCGGCCCCGCCGCCCCTGCCCCCCGCATCCTCCCGCCGCCGAGCGGCCGCTTCTCAGCGGCAGCTGCTCTCTTTTTTTTTTTTCTTTTCCATTATTATTATTTTGTCCCTCTTCTGCCCTCGCTGGACACGGCCGAGCCGCCGCCGGGAGGACCGCGCAGCCGGCGGTAGGTGCCGGGGCCGCCGCGGGCGGGGGGGACGCGCCCCCGGCGCGATGGCAGCGGGAGGGGCTGGGCCCCCCAGTACCGCAGGATGCTCGGACCCCGCGGGGGCCAGAGAGGGGGTTCGGGGGCGCGGAGCGGGGCTGGGGCGGGGAGAGGACGCAGGTTGCCCCTCCAGGGACAGATTCAGGATTTTTGGGAGTGCTGCTCCCCACCCGACTTTGCCAAAAAACCCCAAAGCCTGCAGGTGGCTGCGCTGCCTCCGGGAGAGAGGAAGGGTTCAAGAAACAGGGGTGTCATTTCAAATCGCAATCTCAAAATTACTGCAAATTAACGTAAAGCTCTGGGCAGAAGCCCAGATCAGAATTTGAATTGAAATATGAAAAACATTTAAATTGCAAACCACAGTATTTGAACCATAAAAAAAAGGAAGTTTGTTGAAGTGACACAGCACTATAAAATGGTTCATTTTTAATGCAAAAAAAAAAAAAGGCTCCTTATAAAAAAAAAAATCCCAGGGCCTCCGCTAGCCAGACATGCAATTCCTACTGAAAAATATTTTTTTACTTGGAATTTGCCTAAGATTTTGTAAATTCACAGCTTACTAGAAGTAATTGTAGGTACCCAGCCTCTGCTCCCTCTTACCTTTTCCTGCCCCAAGGGGTAAGCACTGAGCATCGCCTGTCCTTGGGAGCTCTGGCTCCCTGGGCTGCTCTGGTGTCTCCAGGTCCCAGCAGTATTTGGGACAGGTGGTTTCAGTCAGGGCCACCCAAGCCAGCAGGGAAGGGTCAGGGTCCATCCTGGGAAATGCTGGTGAGGGAGGTAAAAAGAAAATGAGTAAGAGCAATGATAGAACGAGACAAGATGGAGGCGAGTTGGGACAAATTCCTTTTGTATGGCTTGCCTGGTTTCCTGGTTGGACACCCGGTGGCACTCCACTCCGTGCCTGTGCCATTCGCACAAATGCACCCTGAGCTGCTCAGCACCCCATCTCTAGCACGGACCCCCTGCCTTGCCCAGGGCTTCTGGGGCCAAGCACCGGGTGCGACCCGCACCCCCAGGGTGCTGCTACCATGTGGGTGGCATGTCTAAGGTGCCTCAAGGTCGCATTCATGAGCTGCCACCCCCAGCGGTACCAGTACCCTCCAGCGCACCCCACCAGCAGCCATCAGGGTGGCTGCCATGGTGGGAGCATGCCCTCGCCACCCCCTGCTCCTGGGTTCACCCCCTGCTCCAGCCCAAGCGGGGCGTGAGCACCCCAGCATCACCCCAGTGGCTCCTGGACCTGACGCACTGGCTGGCTGGTAACGGGGAGCCCGGGCACCGCTCAACCCCTGCGGCAATCGCCTTGGAGAGTGCGTGAGATGTACGGGAAGATCTGCACAAACAGGGGCGTAAAGTTTAATTGGTTCTCAGGGCAGGCCTGGGCTCGGTGGTGATAAGGCAGTACAATGTCCAATTGTTCTCCCTGCAGCAACAGGTCGGCCCCGCTTCCTCTGCGATGCACAGAACACGCACTTTGGGTTAGGGCTGGAGAGTTCGGGTCCACTGAGGTCTCCAGCCAGACCCAGAGCTTTGCAAGTCCTTTGGATAAACTTTCCTTCCCAGCTCCACCCCAGCCCGGGGGATAAGACTTTCCCTCTCAAGCTCCCCAAATGACTTTGGCCTTCCTCCCACTCCTGAGACCTTGATCTTCCTCCCAACCGAGGCAGCTCATCATGCAGCTGGCTACAGCTCCTTCCCCTTTATTCCCCATCAGCTGCATGGCTTGGCTCCTGCCCGCTGCTCCTCCAGCCAGAGCCCCACGGTGCCCAGGGCCCCTGTCCCCAGGCACAGCGGTGACAGGGAGCTCCTCCCTCTGTGTCCCCCTGTGTCCGCTTTATCAGAGTTTTCCCCTTTGCTAAATGGCACAAACAAGCCGAGATGCTGAGGGAGGTGGACAGGGAGCGTGGGGACGCGCGGGGGCTCAGCCATGCACAGCACCTGCATCCGCCCAGCCGGGGCAATTAGAGCTCACAGCAATTTGTCTTTATATTTGGCATCTTTGGTTTGGCTTATATAGCAGTTAGCAGCTCAGAGCATAGTTATAATGAGGAGTTAGGGCTAAGTCACAAGGCCCATAAAGATAATAGATGCAGCGGTTTTATTTCAGTCTCTTTCCTCTTATTTCAGTGTGCTTCCAATGATGCACTCATAGACAAAACCAAAACCAGGATTTCCAGCACCTTCTTAAATTTCTTTTCTCTGACACCAAGTCAGAAATTTAAAAAATAACAGAACTAGAGCACTTAGGAAGCGACCTTTCCCACTCCACTGCACCCCCAGCTTTTCCTGCCACTGGGGCTGCGTCTGCCTGTCGCAGGGAAAATTCCTGGGGTCATTTTGGAAGCACCGCTGCCCCTTCCCTGCAGAAATCGGCCTGCGACAGGAGCTGGGTGCAGTTTTCACCAGCTCCTAGGTGCTGGATGTGGCCCTTAATTAGCGTAGGAACCCAACCAAACCACAAATGCTTCCATCCGTTTCTCAGCCAGCCCATATTTCTGCGAGCCGCGGTCGGGAGGAGGAGGCATGCAGAAGGATTTTAAGAGACATTGCAGCCCTGAACCGCAAGCACACACATTTCAGCAGGAAGTAAGCCTAGCTTTAGGGTACTAATTAGAGAAAGTCGTAACTTTTCAATAAGGAAGCAATCACTGATTTTTCTTTTAACAGTATAGTGATTGCTAGCTGGTGATTGAGTCAGTCCCGATCTGGTGCTGCCTGTGGCTCTGTTTTGCAGGGCTGCATCCTCTCTCAGGGCACCCACGATCGCTCTCAGGAAGAGGTTTGCCGTGGGTGCTGCTCGCGAGGGTGCCGGGTCAGCCACGCACCCCTCAGCATCCCCTGCAGCAAAACCCCTCACGGGCGCTGCGCTGCCCTCGCCTCAGCTCTGCGCGACCACGGGGATGGGGATGGTTATTTCTTACTCACTCTGCCTGGCACTGGTCAGTCCTGGCTCTTCCCCTTGAGTCTTTTTTTTGTCTGTAAATATTTGCCTCAATTTGCCAAACTCGCAGGGCTGGAGGGTGCTGGGTGATTTTCCTCCATACAGGACAGATACAATTTTCTAGTGTTTGTTTGCCATGGGAAGCGGCTGCAGGGTTTTGTGGGGCGAGGAGTGGCGCTCGCTGCCCGTCTGGCCGGCGGGGCAGGCAGGGAGCCTGCCCGTCCCACCAGCCCTGCCTGTTTGCGGGCAGCTCACATCACGCTGGGCTGGAGTCCGTCCATTCTCAGGCACTTGGCAAAGGCTTTGAGGAGCAGTGTGTCCCTGAGGAGGGCAATCAGTGGTCTGTGCATCCTGGGGAGCAGCTGTAATGTTCCGTGTCTCATGTCCCATGTCCCGCAGGCTCCAACCGAGATTGTTGCCGGGCTCTGGTTACAATGGCTGCATGCTTGGGTACATATAGACCCGCTCTTGTGGCCAGCAGACCCACTCCATGTCCCAGCAGGACAGCAAGAACCCCTGCCCATGGACCCCAGCTCTCCTAGCAGACATCTGATGAAGATTTAGGTGGAGGAGAGGTGAAGGGGCACCTTCTCCACATCCACAGCTGCAAAATCAACTGCAAGCAACCCTTTAAGAGCCAGATATACCAAGCTTGGGGTTGTTTTGCCCTTAGCAGAACAGTGGACTTGCATACACCGGTACAATTCAGACAGACTTTTCTAAGACCAAATTTCTTGAGCCTCTGACCCTTGTAGACTCCCTGGACTTGCCCGTTCCCAAACAGCTGGTGTCACCCGCTGCAGCAGCAGCGAATGCTGCCCATGGCCAGTGCAGAACTCGGGGTGTCAGCGGCGGCAGAGCCCAGGGCTCGCGGCTGGGGAGGGGGTGGTGGTGTCACCCCCGGGCACAGCTCCGACAGCGGGAGCACGGCACGGCAGAGCAGTGTGGGGCACGGCTGCTGGGGGCCGAGCGGGCTGGGGAAACAAATGCATGGGAGCACACACATATTACCGAAACTCCTGTTAGCTTTTGGCTTCTGCTTAGCAGGAAATAAGATTATCAAACAAGAGCTGCTGCCTCCCGGAGCCTGGCACGGTTTCAGCGTGCAATCCATCACGAGAGGCCGTGGGAGCGGGACGAGCCGCAGGAAGGCGCAGGGAAGGCGGCTGCGGTGCCCTGAGCCCTGGAGATCCCCATCAGGGTGGGAGTGCCAGCCTCGCCCTGTGGTGTTTAAACTGCTGTGGGTATTTAGTACCATAGAATCCTTTTGGTGGGGAAAAGATCCTCAAGATCACTAAGTCCAACCATAACCCAGCCCTGGCACTGCCCCATGTCCCTGAGAACCTCTTCTCTGTCTGTCCAACCCCTCCAGGGATGGGGACTCCAGCACTGCCCTGGGCAGCCTGTTCCAATGCCCCACAGCCCTTTCCAGGAAGAAATTGTTCCTCATATCCAATCTATTTGTCTATGTGATTGCGAGAGAGAGACCAGAGCCAGGGCCCTGGGACACATGGCATGCTAGCACTTGCACGGTATCTCACAAAATCCTTTGAGCAAACATTCCCTAAATGAGAACATCTACCCGAGGGAGGTGTCTGGCAAAGCTGCACAGCTGACCCCGGGTACCGACACATCCCCCTCCTGACCACAGCAGGCAATGACCATGATTTGGGGGCATTTTCAGATATCCTGTATACATTGTCTGCCACTGCAGAACTGTAAGTGATTAGCTTTTTGGGCTGAAGGCCTGGCTTTGTCTTTCAAACTGCTCACAATAGAAATGTCTTTGCAGAAGAATTTGTTGAAAACCAGTTCAGCAGGAGAGAAGGACTATTGCTTTGTCATGGTGCGGCCCTCATGAATGCAGTAATCCTCCCTCTCGCTCCCCGTTTGTTAAGGATGCCTGACTCAGTATTTCTCAGTAATGCCAGTTACTATTTTTTGCCTTGTTTTCAACACCAGTGTCTGTTGCTTTAGTGCTGTTGGAGAACAAAAGCAGACGCTGGGACCTTGCAGAGGGGTTACAGAAGCCACCAGTGACTTGCAGATTTTATGTGCTCTAAGTGCTGTAAGCGTGAGGCGTTCCACGCGGCGGGTGGCACGGGGTGGCACAGGGACAGGGACTCGGGGTGGGAGGCGGCGATGGGCTTCAGCCAGGAGAGGCAGGTCTGCCCAGTGCAGGAAACTTGGCATCTGATGGTAACAAAACTCTGCCCACCACCAGCCCTTCCTCTCTTTCTAAAAGCCTGCTCACACACTAAGGGAAACAGCGCGACAAAAATGCTTCATTTCCCCGGCTGCTAAATGAGGCAGATAAAGGCTAACACAGGCCCCCAAAGAGCGCCAGGGTTAATATTTATGAATTCCTTTGAAGAATGGCTAATACACAGCCAGGGATAAATATTATTCTATTAACCCCAGCACAGCATCCTAACGTGCCTCCGTGATCCAGCTTGAAGTCTAAACTTTGTTTTAACAAGGTAACAAACCCCACTCTTCTGGGTCTTAACTAACTCAAAAGTGAATTTCACAAAGCCCCCTTTCCCCTTCCGTTTGTGTGTTCCCTCACCGGGCTGCCTGCTGTCCGCGCACTTCCCAACCCCGAGGCATCCAAGCCTGAGCGCTGACCCTCAGGACAAAGAGGAGAGGCAGAAAAGAGCTTTCTGCGTGAGGCGCTGTGCAGGGCGCAGGAGCCGGGCTGGCTGCCGTGCCCGGGGTGCCAGCCCAGCCCTGGTTCCACACCATTGACTCACAGGGTGACATCCAAAACCCTTTTGTCCCCTTCAGACTCATTTCTGGAGCGGTGTTGTCCTCTCCGAGTCGTCCTCCCAAAGATTTGCACTTTGCCCACAACGGTCTAGACACACAGTTCATAAATGACTCATCACTTTGTGTGCTCACAAAGTCTGTCCTTGCCTCTGGCTCTTAATTTAGATCTGTGCTTCAAAAGTCAAAATCTGGCCGTCAGCCTTGACCTCAGATCTTTTCTTCCCACGTCTCTGGATTAGTAAATCCGCCAGTCCCACCTCCAGATGCGCCCTGCCAGCACTCGCCCGTGCAGGGACCTTATTTCTGCTGGAAGCCCGTGCTCGCCAGCAGCACCTCCCGAGCAGCTCCCACCGCTGCCCTTCCCAAGGCACCACCCCAGCCCGTGGCTGGACAGCTTCTCCTCCAGAGATGTCCTCGGGCCCCCCCCACGCTGCTCAGGGACAAGCTGCTGGTGCCCAGGGCTGCCTGTGCCCTTCCTCGGCAAGCTCACACCTCCTCTTCCTCCACCTGTCTGCACAGACAATCTCCCCTAGCACTGCAAGTCAGTGCTCCTGTGTCCCCTCGGGACCTTCCCTGGGCTCTGCCAGCGGCACCGACCACCCCGAGGTGGAGCCCAGCCCCGTGGTGGCCCAGGCAGGTGCACGGTGGCCCTTACGGGTTCCTGCCCGGCACCCCAGCCCAGGGCTCGCAGGCAGCTTGCCCAGCCCGCATCCCAGTGTCCGGGTCACCCTCACTTGCTTGGGGTGGCCCCCGAATTGCACACTGAGCCTGTCTGATCTGCGCTCGGGTCACACAACAAGAGCAGGAGCTCTGAGCGAGTGATTTCAGCGTTTTCTCCGTCCCGGGCTGCCTGGGCAGACAGGAGGGGGAGATCTTTACCGTGACAGATCCCAGTCTGTGCAGCAGAGGATGAAGTCCAGATCCAGGCTGTTCCCTTATACCAGAGACACTCTGCATGCCATAAAGACCCCTGAAAATTATGCCGATTGCTGGAGCTCAATGCCAGACAACCTGGCCACTTTCTGCCCATCTCCCCGGCCACACGCTGCCCGGGACAGTCACACACACACGGCCATGGGCACAGGTGACCTTCTGCATCCCTGCACCACCCCAGCAGAGACGGGCCACCCTGTCCCCTCCGCACATTTCCGACTCCCCAGCCCGTGTGCGGGGCCGTTCGCTCAGCTGCCCACGGCTGCCCTGCCTTGCACCCACTCTGGGTAGTCCTTTCCCCAGAGAGGTCACTCATTAATTCTCTAACAGCTGCACATCCTTACAGGGGATGTTCATGTTACACAGCAGAATAGTAATCAGTTGGGTACATTTTCCACTGGAATTTCCACCTCCCTTCATATCTGAGTTTCAATTGCAGGTCAAAGCTTGCACATAAAATACAAGTATTTAACATCGAGTAAGACACCCTCCCTTCCCCTTCCTTAATATTCCCTTTGCTGCGTGGTGTTCTAAACAGCTTCCGACTGATGGGAAGAGTTTACTAACTCCTAAACTACCAGTGTGGGTTCTGTAGCTCTCACCTAACCCGGCGTGGATGCAATCGCCATGGGTGCCACACGAACCGCAGCGGCTGGTGCCAGCTGGCTGCAGCGGGTGTTTTGGGAGATGCAATCGTGTGAGCGCAGTTTGGATCAGCCCTTTCCTGCGCTGTGAATAGGGGATGTTTGTGCCCTAGGACCAGCCAGTTTCAAAGGGGAAAGCTGCATATACCAGCGTGCATTTATGTAATTTTTAAAAAATTTGGCCGAGCTAGGACAAGCATCTTATAAATTGCACTGGGACAGAGACACTCCATAACATGTGAAACATTAACATTGGCATTCCAAGTCCCCAAAAGAGCCCCAGCACCGCAGCCTGCTCCTGGCACTGGGACGGCAACGCTCGCATCCCGCGGGAGCTGCGGGGCTGCCTTGGTTGTCCCACAGTTTTTCAGTTCAGTTTGGGTTTTTTTCCCCACTTGGACACTCCAGGGCATCTTTCTGCCTCCTATCATTGCTAGCATCCTCGGCTGCAGCCCTGTGGGCCAGCCTGATCTGTGGCTTTCCCCTAAACCGGCTGCGGAAGCACCAGGCACGACAAACATCGCTGTTTCTCTAGCCTGCCCACTCGGGAGCTGGAAATAAAACAGCGTGGGTGTCACCTCTGCGGACGGGGCTCTGCCAAGCGCACTGGTACAGCAGCCGAGTCCCATCAGGTAGTTAAAATTGCAGCCTTCTCTCCTGCAATGTGCTTTTTATGGTGGTTTGTTGTTTACAAGGATGAGAAAGGGTAGAAGAGCCTTCAAAAAAAATCTCTCCTTGCCTCTGTGGGTGCTGTTATGGAAACTGGCGGCAGCAGCCGAGGCCGGGCACTGTTTTCCTTGGCCGGTGCAGGAGCTGCTGCCTGGCCCTGCCCGCTGACACCAGCCTGCGGTCGCGCCGCCTTCGGCACTGATGTCACGGCAAGGACCAAACTGGTGCCCACATCTTTACAGGCACAGGTGCCTCGGTACATCCCTGTCTGAGACGGCAGGACCAGAATTAGGGCTGTATCTTCTACCCAAGTCTGACACATCCCAGTGTGTGATTCAAGCTCTTTTCTAGGCTGGAAATGAGGATGACAAATGGACAGTCCAGTGTCCCTGGGTCTCCAGAGCCACCCACTGCCTTCAACTGGGAACCCCCTAGTTTTTGCCTAAAGCCCGTGGGTCAAAGCAGCAGCTCTACATGCAGCAAGAGGTGGAGATGCTCAGCTGCTCTCACTAGTTACCCCAGTGGATAGTTATCCATGGCTAATGATTCTGGGTTTTTTTGCTGACTCTCTAATCTGCACTTAACCAGATTCAGACTTGAGCTTGCCTTGCTCTGATCTTTCATTGGAAACTCTCCTTGTGTGTTCTTATGCACTGCGGTTTTGCACTGTAAGGTGTTTTCTCCAGCCATAAAGTCATGCAGATAAGAAAATTATTATTTATTGGAGGATTTTCCTGGTAATGGCAATTATTATCTCAAGCTTTTGTCACATTTTTAAGTTATTGAGCAAGAGTGTGCACAGGAAACACAGCCCAAGCTGTTTACTTAGGCAGCTCAGAGGAAAAAAAAAAAAAAACAGGCATTAGCATCTGTAGCTACTAGACACTAGATTTAAAATAAGATACCAAACAGCAGAATTAAGCACAGAATTCTTCCAGCCAGTTTTTCTTAGAATTTAACAGGACAAGCTATATAGTCCTCATACAAATATTTCAGAATGAACATAATTAACTCCCTGCACATTTTCGACATAGTGAATCACTGCTGAGCTTATGGTGAACCTAAGTGATTTTCCTTGGAACGACCGAGACCAAAACTATGCTGGAGGAAGTTTGATTTCTGAGGGGTGATATGTCTACCAATGGTTAACCGCGAGGATGGATGTGGGGTTTCACTTGGCCTGGAGATAAAACCCTCAATTCCAGCATCCTCTGCTGCTTTGGGGAAGGACATGGTATGAAGCCTGAATCCAACCTAAATCCCAGTTTTGAAGCCTGAGCCAGGCCTTGATTGGAGCTTGGCCACCCTTCAGAGGGCCCAGCTGCAGGAAGCATTGCATCTGACACCACATGAAAATCCCTGCTTTTCACTCCTAATTCGAGCCTCATGCCTTATTAGCAACAGCACCCTGAGATTTCGGACCCGTCTGAGCGCTGGGGGACTGGGGAGAGCTCGAGGCTGAGGAAGAGGAGCAGCGACCCGAGCCGGGGCCACCAGCGCGGAGGTTGTGCTGGGGTGGGACCAGCAGGCTCAGACGGGATGTGGTACAACAGGAGAACCAGCCCAGCCTCTCGGCATAAAAGCATTGCGTAGAGTGAAATTTTGGGGCTAGAGTCTGTCATTTGGGGTTAGCCGCGCGTTTGACAGGGCAGGGCTGGCCTGCAGGCAGAGCAGCTCCCCGCACAACCAGCCATGCGTTTGCATCTCCCATAGCGAAATGCTCCGAGCAGGAAGGGAGGAGAGCTGGACAAGAGCACCCACAACCAGAGCAGAAACACAAGCCATGAGAACCCTGCCTGTGGCCAGGAGTGGTGGCAGCCGGTACTGCTGTCTGTCCATCTGTCTGTCTGTGGGCACGCGGGGCAGGAGCCCAGACAGCCCGGGTGTTCCAGCTCTGCGGTCTGATGTCCTGCCCAGTGTCCTGTGCCAACGCCGGGGGCGGGTGGCAGGGGGGACAGTGACATTTGCAAGCCAGGTGAAGGGCCCCCCACCCCGGAGGGTTTCCTGTGTCACCACAAAACATTTCCACCTGCCTCAAGCAATTAGTTTTTACAGCATCCCTTGTGGTTTCCACTCCCTCCAGATGCTTTTCCCCTGGGAAGCAAATCACGCACAGACCCACGGAGGAGGGAGGCACAGAGCCCTGCACTGAACCACCCGCTGCCCCACCGCAAACACCCAGAACAAGGTACCTGCACCTGCTGCATCCTCCCTGGGTCCTCAGCAGCCTCAGCAGCCCAGAGCCATCCTCCTCAGGCACCAGAGACGAGACCATGAGGACTGAGTAACTCATGTCATGTGTTAGTGGCTGCTCCCAGCCGGTCCTGTGTGCCGACGCATCTCAGTCCACAGGAGTGAGGTGCCAGGGAGCAGCGCAGCAGCAAAGCACAGAAGGGACGATGCTTTATGGAGCACAGGAGAAGGGCTGATGCTTCGCGTTGGTCTGAGCATGAGCCTGCAAGGGGAAAGGCACTTGTGAGAGGCCGGCAGTGCGGGCTGTCTCCTGGAGGGAAGGGGAAGCCCTTGGTGTTACTCCACTAATTGCCTTGTGTAATCAGGATGCCTGTGACAGTACTACTGGGGCGACAGAGCAAGAGGTGCCCACAGCAAGCCCCCTGGGGTGCAGCTGGGCCCCAGGCTGCTCCCGGCTGTCACCCCCGGCCAGCACCAGCACAGCAGTGACAGGGTGGCCCTGGCAGCCCATGCCTGGCCCCACGGTCTTCACTCAGACCTGGTCCCCAGGGTCGAGCTGCAGCTCCAGCACTGAGCACGCTGCAGTGACAGCATCTGCCTGCGCTGGACAGACCAGTGACACTGTGAACGGTGCCTTAAAATAAAGACGAGGAGGAAGGGAGACAGGGAGCAGCAGCCACCCCTGGCTTCCCCCCAGTAATCAGGCAATTGCATTATCTCTCACTGCAAAGCCCAAAGGATGCTCTGGGTGCAACACATCAGCCACCCCATCCTTTGCTGGAAAGACTGAGCTTTGCGCTTCTCCATCTAGTGTTTTCTTTCCATGCAGCAGGTCCCACGCATCTGGCTTGCTCTGGGAGTTAGTGCTTAAATCCCCCACATGAGGCAATGGGATTTGCTTCTGCAGCCAGCGTTGCTCGTGTACGTCTCTGTGGTCTTGGTCTGAACCCAGACAGGACACAAGGAGCAAGACCCTTCTGGCAAAACTCCTGCTCTTGGGCTGGATCAGCTCCTGGAGCTGGAACTGTAATTAAGTTAATCACCAGATTGCAAAAGGGCGTGGGTGGGGAGGTGGGAGAGGCTGGAAGATAATTAGAAAGCAGATCATCACCTTGTTTTCCTGTCTCCCCACGGATGCCGCCAGTTTGCTGAGATGTTGCACTGGATGTCCCAGCCGAAAGAAGCAGCTGGGCTGTCCCAGCCTCAAAGCCACACAGAAGTCACGCATGGCTTTGGAGCAAAACGTGCAGCTGTTGGCAAGTTCAACCGGGCCCTGCACAGGGGGGTCCTCACCTGCACGGTTCTGCCCCCGAGACACGCACCCATCCCCACAGCCCCCTCTGCTCTGCAGAGAGATGAGACGGGAGCTAAACCAGCATTGGGATGGCAGAAAATGACCAAATCCAGGATGAAACCTGTTCTCATTCTGTGTTTTCCACGATGGTCCTGTTGTTTGTCATCAGCCTCCTTTCAGCAAAGAACTCACTCACTTGCCATTCATGAAACTCAGTCAATTGCTAAAGGTTTCACACTTACTCTCCTGCCCGTTTTACCCAGCGCAGATCCCGTGTGACATAACCCCAGCGACCGCCTCCAGGTCCTGGGGGAGAGCAGGAGATGATGACAGCAGGATTAGTTAAATTGATTTCTACTGGTTTGGTCACACTTTATACCACATATTCCACTTACAAAGGGTAAAACCTGATTGGTAGATATTTCACTAAGCAGTTAATCATATTGCTAGAGATAAAATCATCTTGGCGTAAACACCAGCTAGAAACAAGCCAGTGCTTTCTGCTGACGTGCACAAAATGATCTATTACATATTTATCATAGGCTTTGCCTAATGATTTATTGAGTCCTTCTAAGAGGATCTCTAGTCCAAGGAATTTGAGCCGTGCCTTGCACCGCCAGCCCTTCAAAGGGAAGGCACCGCGGGCAGGCTGCCTGTGCCAATGGGCGAGGAAATCCATCCCACGCCGTGGATCTCCAAAACTTACGATGAATAAAATCCCTGTTTATCTGAGAGACGTTTGCACATTCGGGTAGTTCTTGGATTGCTCCAAAGCTGTACCTGTCACCCGTGGCACTAACAGGTGCTTCAGGAGCCCCTCAGGACTGCAATGGGTGCAGGAAAACCAAAGCCTGAATTCCTTAAGCATTTTCTACCTGCTGTAAATGCTTCCCGTTCCCACCCGCGGTGTCTGAAGTGCCGGGGCAGGGGCTGCGCTGTGCAGGCAGCTGCACTCAGGGTTGCGAAAGGGAAACGAGCACGTTAGGAGGCGATGCCGCTGACCACAGTTCAGTGAAGAAAAACGATTTCTGCTTTAATGGAGAAAATAACACTTCCCAAAGTGAAATCAACTGCAGTGTTTCCACTGAACTCCCCAGAGCCGGATTCAGGAGACACTGATCCCATTCAGTGAAGCGGGACAGAGCTTTAAAAGCCTCCTGGGTTTAGCTGGCCTCTCACCTGTGTGGGGTTTTCTGGACGATCTTTAGCTGATCATCTAAATGACAATTGTGATCAACTACACTTTTCATCAAGGCATCCACACTTGTTCTGAAAGGGCGCATAACCGTGGCACCATCCAGAACATTCCTTTCCAATCCTATATAAAGGATTGTATCCAAAGCCAAGGACATTTTTAACACATGTGAGTCAACCGCCAATCTTGTTTTGACTCATGGTAGGTGAGATGCTTCTGGTTTCCTCCACATAGTCGCCAGGTATTTTATACTTAAGGAAAAAACGTAGGCTCACCTTAGCTGGTCATCTCATGGTTTCAGGGCCCAGCTATGGGGCAGAGGCACCATTCGGGCATCAGGGGCTGCAAGGAGGCTGTGCTCATCCAGCTGTGCTCATCCAGCTGTGCTCAGCCGCAGACACCGCCCAGGCGCCCAACAGGCTCTCGTGCAACGCACTTCCACAGATGTGCAAAATGCCTGCAATCCATCTCAAGAAAGTGGGTCCATTCCAGTGAGTGAGGAGTCGTCTAAAGAAAACTAGCAAAGAGGAAATGTTAGAGATGGACAGGAAAGAAAAACAGGCAGAGGGATTTTAGCAACACAGTAAGCGGCTCTGCCCACAGTTGTCACCACTCTAGTCTAGGTGACCTTTGCAGTCTCTGATGAGACGGCTCATTAAGCTACTAATGAGTCTGACTGGTGGATGCAGGTTTGTGGGTGGTAGTGGAAGATGCTCGTCTCCCAGCTCACAAGGAACAAGTTTCCATCCTTGTGGTCTCCAGCTACTGCGTGTGTCCAGAGGGGTGGCCAGAAACAGTGTGCGGAGCAAGTTGCCAAACTCTCAGCAACACGGCCTTTGTAAGGCAAGCAGAGGGGAGACCCGTACTAGCTGGTGAAGTCTGCGCTGATTTTAAAGGAGGACAGGAAAAGGACCTCACTCCTTTTCCACAGCCCCTAGCACACCCTGTGCTTCTGCAACTCCCGCAGAGTCCGCCTGTTACTGCCAGAATAACCGGCCCAAGATGTTCAGGCTCAGAAGTTTGCAGAGTTTGGGATTTGACATCAAAGCCACTGGTCTGGCTGCAGCAGCAGTGGTCGGTGATAAAGTTTGGAACCAAACCCAAACTTCTCAGAATTTCACAGCTATTCTGGTCCCATCTCTTCTCGCTCTGCAAGGAGCATGCACGCTGCAGTGCTCCGGCCACCAAAGTTCAGTAGGACTCAGTTAAAAATAGCATTCAGGCTTTAACTCTCTTTTTTTTAAGTCATTTTTCTTCTTTAGAAAGCTATTTCTGATCCTTTGGGGTTCTGACATCTCCTTCCAGAGCCTGGGAGGAAGAGCCAGGTGGCTGGAAGGACCCTCTGCTCCCCATGTCCACAGACAGAGCTGGGGCCAGCCCAGAGCAGATGTACCGCGTCCAGCCCCTGGTGACAATGCCATCCGTTCCCAGCAGTGCTTTTCTCTTAGGCCATGCAGCCCAGGGAAGCTTTGGGAGGGAAGTATGATGCAGGGCTGGGAGAAAAGAGGAGAGCCACAAACACAGCCGGTCTCAGACAAACACTCCCCAACTCCGACCAGCAGCATCAACTGCTCGACAGCAGCCATCTCCTCTTGGAATATTTTCCTTTCCCCATGGGGCACCAAATAACCACTGGAGTGCCATGTCTGTCAGCTCGGAGAGAGTTTTCTGTTCTGCTTTGAGCTATTTAATCATTTTGTTGGGCTTCTACCCAAAAAATAAGGCCCTGTATGTTGTCTTTGGTTCAGGTTCTCTCTCTCACTCTTGCTTTTTAATTCCCATAAAAACCTAACGTGTTCCTGCCAAAAGGATAATAGTAGGGCCATGAGTGGTGGTGTGTGTAGAGTACCAACTCCACGGTCATAAAAGTATGAGAACAGCAATAGTATTTAGCAGGGAGACACAATGGGAGTGGAAAATCGTGTTCATTCAGCTTGTCTTGTGGAGTCAAAGGCAGCTGGCGAGCACTGAATTCATTCTAAAAATAGCAAAAAACCCATAAGGGAAATACGTGAAAATGAAGAAGCCATTTCCAGTCGAGCTGCTCTGTTCAAGTCACCCATAGATGCCCTCGAACGCACAGACCTTGCGGTGACCAAGGGGGGCATCCTGGGATCCTGACCTGAGCTCTGGGCTTTGGGATATTTGTTCCTCACTTCCATCTGTCATCAACCCAGCAGACTTCCGAGTGCCTTTTACCCTCAGATAAAGGTTCAAGAAAAGCTTTAGTTCCAGTAAATTACACAAGACCACTGATCTTGATCCAAGCTCAGTAAAGCACTAACGCCTTATATATCATGTTGAATTACTTGAAGGTTTTCGTTCAGAGAAAGCTTGGCAGCCAGTGGGCATTAAAAACTGAACTGCGACAAGAAAAGTATGATCTCTTGACTGAAAAACAAATGTTGGGAGCAGACCACACCTAGAGCAGAACCAAAGCAGCTCCCAGTGCAGAACAGCATACAGCTGGGGCAGCGCTGGGCTGATAAAGGAGCACTCGAAGGTACAGCAAATGTGACTTACCCAACAAGATCAAAACGGTTCTGGAGAAAGGGCAGTGGGGAAAAGCTTGAAATAGTATGTCCTAGCACTTTGACTCCATGTTCTGCTGTTGTATTTGTGATTTAACACCATCTGCAGCAAAACACGGGCTGATAGTTGGGAGGAAAGAGAAGCTGTCATGAACCAACAGCTGCCAGAGAAACTGTGGCCTGGGAGGGCAGGCAATATTAATATTTTTTCCTTTATGGTTGTGTTTTCCTCTCCTAAGAAATCTCTCTGTTCTGCTACAGACCCCTGGAGTACCTGTCTGAGAGTCAGGGATGAAATCTATGTATTAACCACAGCTGCTTGGAATAGCCAGATGCGTTTTCAGCAGTAGCAATGAAGTCTTAATTTCCAAGGTTTTGGCTTTTGCAGTCCAACTTTCATACATTTTTACCTTCTGCCGGCTTTTGGGATCCACTTGAAGTACTAGTTGCCCCTCCTTGCAGCTGCATTTGCGAATGTACATACTTAAGAGTTTACAGCCAATTATTTAGAGATTATATCTATATATACGTGTGTGTTTGTACACAAAGAGCTGCAGTCCTTAGTGTTTCCCAGGTCACTCTTTAAGTACCACGGCAAACCCACCATATGACACTGGCTCCGTCCTAATGTACCAGTAGCACAGCTCAGGACTGAATAGACATTTTTACAATCTATAAATATGTATAAACGGTGACTAAATGATACTTCCTATAATATAGCTACAGGAATACACTACATTTCAAGTTGTTTCCTGTTTCTAGATTTATACCGTGGCCTTTTTTCTGTGCATAAATCCACTTCTCTATAAGCACAACAGAACTTGATATATGAAAGACAGCGTGTTCTTGGGAGGTCTTAAATGCAGTTTCTAGGCCAGAAACACGCAGATAAATTTGAACATACGTGGGTTATGTGTGGGACCCCGGTCCCCACCCATGACACCTCCTGGTCCCATGGCTGCAGCGTCAGTTCTCGCCCTCCGACAGTCACAGCGGCTTTCTTTTACGGGTCTGATGGTGCCTTCAGGTTTTGGCACAGCATCTGCTTGAACACGGGTCACGGTGCATTTAGAAATAAGGTTTCCGTACAATCCCTGTGCATTTCCCAGCCCCAGGAGCCCCGCGGGAGGAGCACACTCACGGCACGGTGTGTGTGGCTCTGAGCAGCTGGTGGTGCCCCATACCCAGCTACACCCTCTGCATCAGCCAGAGATTTGCCTTTCCCTGTTAAACACTTTCACTGAGACACAAGGGTGCACAAACATGATACAATCTAGATTCACATTAATTTTTTTCCATATGCTATTGACCAGCGTACAGGTAAGTGTCCTGCTCACCGCCCAGGTGGTGACCGCCTCCTGTCCTGCTCATCTCCCACAATATCCAGCGTTTGTTCTGATCTTTAGCATACGTGTCCCTTGGCCAGGTGAGATGCAGCGTGCCAGGGTGTGACGTAATATTTGCTATCTGGCATGCAGTACGTGTCGCAATACCCAGTCATAATCATGTTTGGAAGTTATAATAGTGGAGAAAGTTATTAACCTGGGCTCCCTTCCTGCCTCCTGTGGGTTCCAATCAGACACTGGGTGTTTTTCAAGCTTTTTTTTGAGCATATAATTTTAGTACATACGTCAATAGAGAGCAGAAAGAAAACAGAATTTACTATGATAGAATTAAAAGGACAGAGTCCCCACCAACCGGCTACAGCCAGTGAGGAGACGATCCCCCCACCACCTCCCACGCTACGGAGCATCACCTTTGGGCTGTGGCACTGTGTCACCATCCGTGCTCTGAATCACCTGCCCCGCAGCCAGCCCGGGAACCAGCCAGGGACCACCGGGCTCCCTCCCTCCCTTTAAAAGCCCGGCAGCAGCAGCGTGTGCCACGCACCCCGTGCCACCGCTCCTGCCACCCGCTGCCGCGTCTCTTGCAGCCTGGCCGCCGGGAGAGGCTGAGCGATGGCCGAGGGGGAGATCACCACCTTCACCACCCTGACCGAAAAGTTCAACCTGCCCCCCGGGAACTACAAGAAACCCAAACTCCTGTACTGCAGCAATGGCGGCCACTTCCTACGGATCCTCCCGGACGGGAAAGTGGATGGGACCAGGGACCGAAGCGACCAGCACAGTAAGCAAACCCAATGGGATTTTTGGCACTCCTCCATGCTCCTATGATTTCATCAGCCAGGAAAGGGGCAGCTGGAGAAGACGGGCTCTATAGCAGGCTCTCTTTCCTCCTGGGGTCAGCACACACGAACACACCTGTAGCCTATACGCAGAGCCCGGGGAGGCACAGGACATACACTATTTCACATCTGCAGAGCATTAAATCTGAAACTGGTCATCAACATAATTGCAGGCAGGAAGACTGTACAGGACCCAAGTGCTAATTGCAGCACAGCTGGCTTACACAGCAAGCTGGAGCTGGAAAAAGGGCTTAGGAGCAGCCTCACATCCTACACACGCGCAGTCAGCACACATAATTCTATGATATCTTTGCATTTGCTCTGGATTAGGAGATTCAGCACACCAGCGGGCTGTGCAAATACAACACTGCAGCTGGGCATCCTCGCAGGTGAAGCTGTCAGCCGCAGCGGCAGCTCAGGCCCAGACTCTGTGCAGAACGCGTTTTAGCTGTATGTTCTGCACACAGTCCTTCGGGGAACTTCCCTCTCAGCAGCAAATTAAATGCCTGCAGGATGCAAAAGCCCAACAAAGGCAACAATCAGCTGAAAGACTTATTTTGTGACTTACAGCTTTAGAAATGCACTCGTGTTACCATTCACTTTTTATATGAAAACAAGTATGGCTTATTGTATGCTGAAGCGGTTACATTTTCTGTGCATCTGTGTGTCACAAAGATTTCCCGGGTTACCAGAGCTGCCACTTGCAGCCGGAGTCTCCTCTGGCCCATCCCTGTTCCCTGCAGTCAGTGATGCCGGCGGCTCCAGCCCATGGGACACTGGGGACCTGCTGCTTGGATGAACAGCAGATACCAGCACTTGTCCTACCATTTGCACATCCCACTGCCCTTCTAGGAGCATGTTCGTTCTCCAGAATTGGCATCAAAGTTTAGCCCAGGAAGCTGGCAGGACTCACTCACTAAAAAGTGCCGCTTTGTAAATGCTCCTATAATGTACTGCAGACTACCTGAGGTAGGGCAAACCTTAATGTCAAAAATTAATAATATTATCCTGTAGAGCAAGGAAAGGTGCGTGTTTGTCCTATTCAGTAGTTGTCCATGTCACCAAAGGCATCATGAGCTCTTTCCCTGCCAGCAGCTCACAGGACCAGGGCCAAGCTGTGGTGCTGAGGCTCTTCTTGCTTTGACCGAGCTGTGCAAAGGTGTTAGATGGAGCTGAGCACCTGGCCCTGGCACCACAAAGCCCCTTGCCCACGGCAGCTCTCCAGGTTGCAGAACACCGCCCTGGCAAACTGCTCAGACAAAGGAGAGAACGGCTGTGTGAGGAGAGAGACACAAAATCCGAGGAATCGGTTGGGCAGTTTTAAACTTTTAGGGCTCTTGCACTTCCAAAATGCTCGAGAGGATTTTTTAACGGCTCCCAAGGAGAGCTGGACTGGCGGTGCAGCAAAGCTGCCTGCGGGGCCGGGCTCCTCCCCACCGCCGTGTGCCGGAGCTCTTGGTTCTCAGCAGGAACCTCTGGGAACACCATATCCTGAACATTTACTGGAATATCACTGGGACCTGCCAGGCTCCTATCTGGTTAGCAAGAAGTACTGGGAGGAGCCACGTCTGCCTTACAAATTCTAAGAAAAGCACTTTTATTTTCTTTAAACCACAAGCATACATGTGGCTTTCTCCCCCAAAATTAACCTTTCTCCTTGTTATTGTTGCTTTAATGAAAGGCAGTTTATAGCAAAGTTTTAATTATAAACGCCACTTCCCCGCCACTCACACCGAACGCGGCAGCGCTGGAGGATGGGTGAGGGTGAGCTCACCAAGGCTGGACAAACACAGCGCAGGGCAGGCAGCCTCCAGCCTGGAACAAACCCAGCACTAACCCTTCTCAAACCCCTGCGAGAGGTGGACGCGGCCGCTGACCCAAAGGATCTGGGGAAGACAGGATGAGGCTCACAGGACCCACAAGCCGGCAGCTGCAGAGGTTGTACCAGCTCAACAGGCATCTCTGCCACGTTTTGCCAGAGCTGAGATTTTGCTGGAGTCAGAAGGGGGACGCAGAGACACCCGTGTGCCCTGGGGAGCGTGGGTTTGCAGAGCCAGCGGCACTGTGACAACCCCTGGGACACGGGGTGCTAATCCAGCCCCAGCCTCAAGCCCTCCATGTCATGGCCCAGCCTTTTACCCCTGGCAAACCGAGCTCGACACCTTGGAGTGAGTGTTTCCACCCCAGCCGCTGGTCCTCGCAGCCACACCACGCGCACAGGCAGGGGTGCAGGCAGGGGTGCAGGCAGGGGTGCGGGCAGGGGTGCGGGCAGGGGTGCGGGCAGGGGTGCGGGCAGGGGTGCAGGCAGGGGTGCAGGCAGGGGTGCAGGCAGGGGTGCAGGCAGCACTCCTGTGCATGGCACCCGCTGTGCCCCAGCACGCTTGCATGTCCCCAGCTGCTGGCCTGGGGCCGCGTGTTTGGAAACCTCCGCCAGAAAGGAACCTCCTGTAAATGATCTTGTAAACTCGGATACCCGACCGGACAAATATTTACAGAGGAAACTCCTGGCAGGGCTGCGTGCCAGCGGAGCAGCCCTGCGAGGCCGTCCCCGGCCTCCGAGCACCGACAGCTGCCCGCGGAGCTGCTCTGCACAAGGTGCACGAGGGGAGCAGCCCGGACTGTGACCTCGGCCATGGGATGCACCTTACACAGCGGGGACAAGCACCGGCCAGCGTGGAGCGAGCCAGATCCCTATGGGAAACCTGGGGGTGACAGCAGGGAGAGAGGTCCCAGAGAGGGGCAAGGCACAGGAATGCCCACGGCTCATCCCGGGTCCAGCATGCACAGCTGCGTTAGAGCTTGCTTTGGTGCTTTGCAAACTGCCCGTGCTCATGTGCATTTTGTTCCAGATAAATACCAAGAATTCATATTTTTACCTTACATCGCCTTGCCAGGTACTAGCCCCAGAATCAGGGAGGATCTCTAAGGAGAAGTTACTCACTCCAAGCCCTCCCCGTCCAGCCCTACGTAAGGATTCCCTCACCGTGTCCTTTGCTGCCGTGTGTGGACATCAAGTTTGCACCATGAAATGAAAAGAAAAGAAAGCTTACCAGGATATTGTAGACCCTTGAGGATGAAGCCCATGTCTGTTTCCACAAATAGCCTTATTTTCTCTGTTTCATCCCACTACTTCATGGAAGGAAGTATCTGTACAGACCTGTAAAAAACACAATTTGTGCACGAGGTCCTTCCTCCAGACCCACCATTCTCCCTCCCTCGGCGGCTGGACACCTTAATGTCCCCATCAGCAACTGGTGTATCCCCTCACTCCCCTCTCTCAGAGGCAGTTTTTGGGACAGTATCATCATTTTTATCTCATTTCCCTCCTTCCCCGTCTGGACTTGTCCTCGGCCGCATCGTGGGGACGCAGGGAACGCGAGGCGGTTTGGGCTCTGCTGCTGCGGGGTTTGCTGCTGCCGGCTCCCAGCACCGGGACTGCGTGTTACTGCACATCTGCACCCACGCCGTTTAACAATCAACCAACATTTACTGAGCTGGAAATGTCAAAAATGAATGCGAACGATTACAGCAAAGATTTCACTGGGACAGGGGCTTCTGCCACACCAAAAGGTAACGTTACCTTTCACCTCATCCAAAAAAAAAAAAGGATAAAATAAATTAAAAAAAGAAGGAAGAAGCTGGAGCTGAGGCATCTGTTCACACTTCATTCAAACCAACCTAACTATTTCTGTTACAAATCCCTACAGTACAAGCTCAGGAGAAAAAGCTGCATAAGGGATGGGAATTATCATTCAGAAGAGCTGGATGTTGCAGGTCATGCTGACCGTGACCGCTGCCCTCTGTGCATGTTGGCGGGGCCACCGGTTGTTCAGAATTCAGTTTTCCTGCTGACCCATGGGCACAGCGCCGGGTGCTGTCTGAGCACAGAGCGCTGGAGAGCTGTTCCCCAAGGCTTCTCTCCAACCAAGTGGCCTCTTCCCTTGCCTCTTCCTGATAAATACATTCAACAAGAACTTCAGCCAAGTTTTAATTATTTTCCAAGACTCCTGTAATTAGCAAAGAAAGAAAAAAAAAAAAAAAAAGGAACCCACAGGGCAAAAAAAGAAACCAGACAAGGTTAAATCTGCAGTGTTGGGTGCAGGATGCTGAGCAGAGGAGGGAGGTGGCCCAGACACCCCGACCTGCCACTGACCCGCTCTCCTCCCACGGCGCAAGACCAAGAAGGAGCTTTTTTTGCCCCAGAGTTCCTAGTTGAGGTCCAGCGTCAGTGACAGGGACGGAAAGCCCATGCCCAGGGGACTGCACGAAGCGATGCAGCATCACCACAAATCCACCGCTCCTGCCCAGCCCGTGCGCCGGGAGGCTCAGAGCTGGGGTTAGTGCCAAATTCACGCTAGCACCACAAACTGGGACAATCTAATATGTGCCTCATGGCTACGTATGGGAGGTATAAATATTTTTTAGAATGAAGATCGGTCCTTTCTATTTCTCCACTACCCGTCTACGATGAGCCAGATAACGCACGCTGCTGGGTGGGACGCTTCGGATCAGGGTTTTGCAGCACAGGCATCTGAAGTCTGCCCGGCCCCGGTTTAGCTCTTTAAATATTTCTTCATATGTCACTCCTTAAGTGTCTTGTCAAAACCACATGAGAAATTCGTAAATTAGAGCCAGAATTAAAACCCCAATCTCCTGTGTCCTGTTCCAGCGCCTTAACCAAAAGGCTGCCCTTCCTTTGATGTAAAATAAGGAAAAAATTGGTCTTTGGTTCCTAGAACATGGGTATGGGGTTTCTTTGAAGGAGAGGGTACAAGGAGACACTTTATTACACACTGTACTGTTTCTTACAAACTCTTTATAAGCCAGGCTTCAGCCCGCTAACTTTACTAGCAGCTCGGACACTATCTCTGACAACCATTGTTTTTTTCCTTTTCCTATTTTCCTTTCACTTTTGTTGTTGTTCTCTTTTTACTTTCAGTTCAGCTCCAGCTCAGCGCAGAAAGCGTGGGAGAGGTGTATATAAAGAGCACCCAGTCCGGGCAGTACCTGGCGATGGACCCCACCGGGCTGCTCTACGGCTCGGTAAGTGGGAGCTTGGAGGGACCAGACGCGAGAGGGTTTGAGGTTTGCAGAAATCTCGTAGCGCTGAGTAATGCAAACCACAAGCAACAATTAGCCTCTGTTTGTTATTTTGGTAGCTGGATGGCCATTCTCTATCCGGATTTATTTTGGGGGGGGAAATAAATAAATAATCAAATGACGCCATTTTTTTACTGCCCTGCCTCAAACATTTGACAAATATTATATTTCATATCTGGAGCAGCAGCTGCTTCACATCCCCTCGGCAGCCGCCCTGCGCCAGAGGCAGCAGCAGCATCCGCAGCTTTGTGTTGCCAGCGAGATCGTGCAAGGCAGGAGCTCTGCCCCCCGTGCCCAGGGGCTGTAGGGCACAAAGCCACCAAAAATAACCTGGGTCTTTGAGAACAGACCCATTTATAGCAAAGTGTGTGACACATAATCCTGGTCACAGGCTGCTTAGTGACACCAAAGAGCTGGTTTGTTCCCCATGCTCGTGCCCTGAACCCGCGGCTGCCACCACACAGGTTAGTGCCAGAGCAGGAGCCAGCGCCAGGACCAGCTTAACAGAGCACAAGCCAGGCTTGGTTACTGCCAGATAAAACACTCGGGTCGTGGACAAGTTACTGCAGAGTAGCCCGGGTGACTAAATCAAGGCTACTTACCTCCACGCTTTAAATATGAACTGTCCTGGGGCACAAAGCTCTGCGAGGTGGGTCTGGAGAGCATCCTGGCCAGGGTGCCCGAGCGGGATCCCTGGGTTAGGAACACGCATCCTCCCTGCGGCACCGCCCGCCTCACCGCCGGTACCCGGGGCTCTCTTTCAGCAGCTACTGGGTGAGGAGTGCCTGTTTCTTGAGAGGATCGAGGAAAACCATTACAACACGTACGTCTCCAAAAAGCACGCAGATAAGAACTGGTTTGTGGGTCTGAAGAAGAACGGGAACAGCAAGCTGGGGCCGCGGACACACTACGGCCAGAAGGCCATCCTCTTCCTCCCGCTGCCCGTCTCGGCCGACTGAGCCCCGGCCCAGGAGCGCAGAGACAACCCGAACCCCAAAACCCAACTGCTGCCTCCTCCTTTTCCCTCACTCTCTCTTTTTGGCTAGTATGACAGAGCCAAACGTTAAAGCTCTGAACTTTAAGTAAAGGCTTTACCAACATTAGACAAGACAGAGTTGTTCTGCTCTGCACGAAGCTTTGCAGAGCTGAGTGGAAAAGCCCCAACACCCGCAAGGTCCCCGGCACCCCCACAGACCTGTCCTGGGCAGGCACCCAGACACGGGGCCAAGGGGGCACCCCAGGGACACCCCGGTGAGCAGGAAAACACACGCTTTTACTGTCCCTGGCCATCCTAAGGCAAAACCTCTCTGGATACTCTGTGTTAACATATTTATCCATCTAAGTACGTAGCTTCTAATATGCCCTTCAAGACATTTCAGACTGCACCGGTCATGTTACCAAGTGTCAGTCTGGTTAAACCCTTGCCGACACCCTTGGCATATTAAGCTAAACTAGCATCAGCCAAAAGCTCCAAGCCCTTGACATTTAGCCTCCCTTACAACACCAATATTGCTATGTTTCATGCTAGTACCTGCCATATGTTATTTGTATTTATTTATTAAGTAAATATGTCTCTTCTACAATGTGTTCATAAGTAATTCTATGCATCAAAGCTGACGGTGACCGGGCACGAGCTGCACGGGGGGACAGGTCAGCGCGGGCACCGCGGGGCCAAGCCTTGCTGAGTCAGCGCTTCTCTCATCGCTTCTTCCTGAGCAGCAAGTGCATTTTCCCACACAGAGAGTTTCCTCACGTGTAGAGTAGCCCAGAGCCTTTAACTGACCTTTTCTGGTGATATTGCATTGAAAAGTAAACTGGGAACAAGTTGAACTCTGTTGTACCCGTGTGACTTGTGACAGCTCAGCCGTGGCTGCAGGTGAGGTGTACGCGGAGATGCAGTCAGGGTGTCCGGTCAATGGGATGGATTTGGTAGCCAAGGAAGCAAAAGTGCACGAGTCCTTCATCTCTGCGAGGCTGGAGCTGGAGGCAGCACCGGCAAAATTCACGTTCAGCTCAGTCCTCCTGTCGGTCTCGGATGGAGGATTCAAGCTGTAAATAAAATATGCTGGTACAGTGGCAGAACAATAAAGTTTGATAGGAACTATGGCAGCAGGCCCAAATCCCAGATCTAGGTCAACGAGCTGCAGGAGGAGAAGGGACAAGAGAAGGATCCGGCCACTGCCAATGGCCCTGGCACCACTGCTCTGGTGGGTCCAGCACTGGGGAAAGGCTACAGATGCTGTCCCCAGGGCAAACACAAGGCTGGGCAAGACGGAGGGATGTGGATGGCCAACAGCATCACCACCTTACTTAAACACTGTGGCTGCTTTCCCTGTGAAAGCCTGGGTTGTCACTCCACTCAAAAAATGAATGAGTGCATGACCAGGAGATCCAGGTTTCTAATTAAACTGGAAAGTTGGAAAGTGTAATGCTGGATTTAGCTGTGCTGTCTTCCAACACCTCATTAACTGCAGGGCATTCCTCTCGTTAGACTTCTGCCGCTCAGAAACTACCACCACAGGTACACACTTGATGCCCAACTGGGGAAAAATGTCAACACTTTGTCTGAAAAATAATCCCTGAGGAAGCCACAGTAATTGCTTCAGACAGATGAACAAGCAAGGATGACATTACCCAGAGAAACTGGGCTCGCTTTGGAGAGTTTTGTCCTCAGGGTGAGAGGTGAGGGGGAGCAGAAAAAAAGACTCGTAAGATTTAATACAATTATTATGCTTGAAGATCTTCCCCAGTAAGCGTAGTGAGTGCCAGTGAGCTGTGAGAAGGTTTCTGGAGCGTGTTGGAAGGAAGGAAAAGCAAGTGCTGCTGCACGGGAGGCTGAGCTGGGCGTTGTTCTGTGCTTAGGTAAATGTACGGCGTCCAAACTCAGCAGCAGCCAAGGGCACCCAATGGGCTAGATTTCAGCCTTTTTCAGCTGTGACCTAGCGCTGTCACCTGGCAGATCTCGCCAGGATCTTGCAAGCTTCTACATCCTAAAGCAGCAGAAGGAGGAGGTGGTGCAGGGAAGGGAGGGCCCGTTGTGATCCCACAACCCCTTCTCCCAGTGCTGATGTCTGCGCCGTACACACACACACCCCTTCACCAGGGCTCTCCAAAGCCACAGCTTTGCCCCATGCCTGTCAAACCTCTCCTGGGCTGAGGGCATCCCTGATCAGCTCTTTTTTTTCCACGACTGCCCGATCCAGAAGGGCTCAGACATGGGAAGAGCAATAAAGGGCCACGGATCCCAGCCAGGCTGCACAGCACAGGAGTTTGTCAGCTAGATCTGAAAAGTCTGCAGAGACCTTAACAGACTACAACCTCAACAAGATGCCGTCAGGCAGGCAGAGCCCCAGGCTGCAGAGCGCTCTGAGTCCTCTCCGCTCCCTCCTTTTGTTTGGCTCTGGAGTCCTCTGCAGAGATTTAAAACCCAACTGCTGGTTCCTGTAAGCTGTTTATCCTGCATCAGGAAGAAGGGCATGAAAAGTCACACAAACTATTGCGCTAGAAGTGCTGAAGGTATTTTTTAAAAATATCACACTTTACATTAAATAAACAACTCCCTGACATGCTGACATGCTTTGGTGAAGAATATAAATCTGGGTCTAATGGGTCCCACCTGTGCTCCACGTATGACATAAAAACGCCCAAGAAAGGTAAAAGCTGGGCAGGGCCGGGAGGCACGGCCGGGTTTGGCTGTGGGGCACATTAGAGGGTGGTCACACCTCTGCTCCACAGGACAGATGGACCAGGGGTCCTTCAGTCCATCACCAGCTCCCTTGCGCCCTGCACACCGCTGCCCGTTCGTGGCCCCTCACCGCTGCCTGGGACTTTGGGGACATTATTCCCAGAGGTGCCAGACCTTTGTGGCAGCCGCTGCCTTCGCAGCACTCGCGGAGCTGGTGGCAGCACAGAGACGCTGCAGCGGGGACCCCAGGGAGCGAGGGGCCCCAGAAATGCAGTGCCAGCTCCCACCCACAGCACGAAACCCAGCACAGCCCCTGGAAACAGCCCCGGCCCCCAGCTGCGGGTTTAGGAGAGAGCAAGGCTGGCCCAACACACCTGTTAGCAGGGACGTTTCAGCATCTTCAGCCGAGGAAGCATCGCAAAAGCCACGGTGTTCTGGTTTGTCTTCAGTTTTCGAGCGGGATGTGGCAGGAGCGGGCACGGACGAGCTCCTGGGACCGGGGTGGGGGCACAAAAAAATAAATAAAATTAAAAAGTAACGAACTCACCAAATTGCTCGGTGCAGAGTGCACAGGAATTAACGCTCTCCCTCTGCGGGACAAAGCGCTGCCGGTGTCCCCATGTCGCGGGATGCCCAGGAGATGGCGATGCGGAGGCGCCGCTGTGCCGGGAGGGACCGGGACACCCCCCGCGCTGCCGGTGCCGGCGGGCAGACACCGGAGCGCCAACATCTGGATCGGCATCTGGCTGACAAATGGAGCCAGAGGGAGCTCCAAGGGGCCCGGGAAGTGGGGGGGTCCCCCAGCCCAGCGCCCCTCTGTCCCACATCGCCCGGGGTGAGGCCAGCCCAGGGCACCCCTGCTGAGCCCCCGGGGACCAAGGCTGGCAAGGGCCCCCCATGGGGAGCGGGACGGGCAGAGAGGGGTTACAGTCCTGGCAAGCCTCGGGGGAGGGTTTGATCACAGGCAAAACATTCATCCCACAAAGTGTCTTCTCCTTCCTCTTCCTCTAACCCCGAGGGCTGCTTTGCCCATGAGACAGCGCTCAGCCCCAGCCCCACAAGCCAAAACAACTGAAGCAAGGAAGCCTGAAATCATCTATTATTAAGCTCTGGGAACTGATGGGAATCCAAGCAAAAGGAAAGGTTGGGTTTCTGCTGCTTTCCTGTGGTTGGCATTTTGGAAGGGCTGCCGGAGGACACACATGTCCCGGGGCGAGTGAGGCAGTGGAAGCTGTGGGACGGGGCTGAGGGCACACGATGCGATGGAGCATCATCCCCTCGGAGGCTCCAGCAAGGACCGAGGGAGCCCCCACAGCCACAGCCAAGCCATCCTCAGCCTTCCTTGAGCACAAACCATGGGTTGCACCAAACCATTTCATGATGTTCCAATGGAAATCAGCTCTTGGGACAGCACATCTATTCCCACGTGTGCCGTGACTCAGTTTTTAGAGCCGGTATCTGCAGCACTCCCATGGAGGGAGTTGGGGTAAACCTCTGGTCAGCGTACTGGAACAGTGTAAATCACTTAATTAAAGAGAAGCAATTTCCATAGTGAAGGTCACATTAGGAAGAATGGGGGGGAATTTGCCAGGGCAAGGTCTGGCAGACTTCCACCTCGAAGCATTGCCACGGTTTGTGCAGGTTGAGCTGTTTCTAAGCACGTGCAGCAATTTGTTCTGGCTAGTGAGGCTTGTGGCCATCGCTAGTCCCAGCTCCGGGTCGAGCCCCTCAAGAGGAGGGAGAGGCCCCTGCTCACAGTCCTCGCTCCTCCCCAGACACTGAGCATCAGGAAGCAGCAGCTTAAACCTCAGTGTAATCCCCACACAAAGAGGTGGTCACTGCTAATGGGTTTACCTGCTTAATTCTCCCCGGCCGTTCCTGGCTCTCAGGATTTTCCCTTCCCCACTAAATCGGTGCTGCAGGAAGCTCTGCTTCCCACATTAAGCAGATTGACTGCAACAGTACAGGCAAATGCATTTATCACACTGAATTCCTGAGCTGTTCCAGTGCAGAGTTTCCAGGATATGAATCCTCTGGCGCTCACATCCTCCCCTGCCCCATTTCCGGAGCTGGGCCGTGATGTTTATCACTCGAGGCACAGAACATCTTCACCCCCCACCTCACCCCAGAGGCTTTTCCCCTGGGACCATCTGCTGTGACCACCCATCACACAGAGGAACCCTGGTGACCACCAAAACACCTGCCACCCCACTGCCAAGGCTTGCCTCTGCCCCACACCACCCCACGGCAAGGGCTCCTGGGTGGTGGGTGCACTTGGGACAAGCTCAACCCACCCACCCTGCTCCAGTCTACTGTTTCTCTGCAGAAATTATCCCAACGTGGATTTCTTCCTTTTGCAGGACAGGAGCTGGGAAGGAGCACGGTTGGGCACCTGCACCCACACATACCAAAAGAGCCAAAGTCTCCAACGTGCCTCAATTAAAAGGGGTCTCTAGACTCAAATTAGCAAACGCTGGCCTAATTCTGGAAGGAAAGGCTTAGTTACAGCACCGCTGGGCAGGACGCTGCTCCTGGCCATGCCTGTGCAGGGCTCCCGGGGCAGCCGAGCTCACACCGCTGCATTTGCTATTCCAGATGTGCCCCTGGCATCTGGGGAGCTGGGCTTCTCCTCCAGCCACCCTTCCTAACCCATTCAAATTGCATTTATCCTAGAGCTGATGTTCTCTTTTCTTCCGAGTTGCTAATGATTTCTGTGGATCCATCTGGATGCCATCAGAACAAAGTCTCAGGTCCCCGAGGCAGCAGGCTCCTTCCTCGCTCCCCCGGGCCCGCAGCCCCGCGGAGCCGCGATGCCGGCACCCAAAGAGCAGCCGGGCTCAGGCGCCAGACCTACGGCCATCCCCAAAACACACCTGGTCTCAGGAACCAAATAAATACCTCTTAGCTGACACCAGCAAGAAACCAGTTCCCCCGCAGAAGGGACAAGCCCCTGTGTCCTACCTGCCACATGCACTCATTGCTCAGGGATTTGGCGTTTTCAGAGCACTCAGGCTCCAGCCTCAAGACACCAACGTGGCCTGATCCTGCGTCCTGGCTCTGCCAGACCCACAGCAACTGCAGAGCTCGTCTCTTCCTCTCTCTGCACCTGAGCAGCCACCTGTGACACAGAGGAAACAACACTGTCAGTGACCAAGGCAGGGACTCCTCGCCGCGCGTCCCACCTCGCTGTGAGTGTCCCTCACCAGCACTCCCACCTCCCCGCCTCCTCCCCACACTCCGCTCATTCAGTCCTTCTCCCCTTTTCTGTCATTTGCAATAGTCACCATTTGCTTGCATGAAAACCTGATTCCCTGGGGCCATAGCTGACAGCTTCCTTCACCCGGGGTATGGTTTTATTTAGCCATTACAGCTACATCCTGAATGCGGCCATAAAGCACGTTTATCCTTTATGACCGAACTCGGTGCCAAATTAGCCTCAGTTTACAGCTCATGCTCCACAGGCGGTGTTTACCGTGGGCTCTGCCGTGCCTGCGCCTGTGCTAACCGCTGCCTGTGACTGGGAAATGAGGGGGGAGAGGGAACAACTGGGGGGAGCAGCATTTCTCCAGAGAGATGAGGGAGGCCGTCTGCAGAAAAACCTACCTGTGGGACGAGAGCCCCTGTCCAGGTCTACAGGCAAACTCTGGCAAACACAAGTCAAGCCTTTCGAATGACAACTGCAATTGCCAGCTTGTTGCTATTAAAACCACACCTTGAGCACAGGATAAACAAAGGAGGTAAATAATGTGCAGGCACAGCCATGAAAAGCTAACAGCTTAGATCAGTCAGGCTGCAAGGCTTTTGCTCTTTAGAGAATAAGGCCTCAAGCTCAGGTCCGAACCCTCCCCTCCAAGGACAGTTCCAGCTTTCCAAAGCAAAACCAGTTGCAACTCAAAGCCATCTGAATCCAATCGCTGCTCACTCAGGCAGATCCATCCTTGTCACTGAGCACGGAAATTCAATATATGGGAAGAACTTGCAACAAAAAAATGAAATTGTGTTTACTTTCATAGCAGTAGGTTTGGCCTAAATCCTTTCCTTTTGTAAAGAAAGTCAGTAACTCTGCTGCTGCTTTTTTTACTCTCTTTTAATTACTTTTCCAAACTAAATGAAAACCAACAGGAAGGCTGTGGGGCACTATCACAGCATCTTTGGGAAGATGCACACTAGCCAAAGGTGCAATTCCAAAGCAAAATACTGCAGTAATTAATTATAATTAAAATATCATTTTACCAGTTTTCCCCAGAGTCCAGACAGGTTTCCCCCAACACGAAAAAAAAAATTTTTGCTTTTTTCTACTCAAACAACCCTTCTAAGCAAGAGCTTGAGAAGGTCATCCATAAGGCAGGCAGATCATGTCCTTTCCATGTCTGCACATGTCCTCACTCAGCCTTTCTGTCCGCAGGAAAAGGCCGCTGCGCGGACACCGTGCTCCAGCGCCAGCCCCCAGCAACACCGCGCAGGAGAAACGTCGCCATGCGCTCACGTCCGCGGTGCCGTGCTGTGCAACTCCAGCTCGCCCGCCATTCGGGCTTTAACTTTCTGTGCATGCCGGGTAGTTTATACTGTGTTAAGCCCATCTAGACAGCAAGCAATTTCCTCGTGCTTAACAGCCCTTCTGTTCCTCCCTGACATCCGCCGCGCGCCGCTAAGCCTGGGCGATTAACACTGTCTCCACCAAAAAGCAGACAAAGGTCCCTGCGGCTCTTAAACACCATCCGCTCCTCCAGCCTGCCCAGGCAATCAGTCCTACAGGCTCTGGGGCCACGTTTCCATAACATACCTCCTTCCCTCTTAATGCTTGTTACACACGTTAAGTTATTCAGTGCACATGCTATGGATGCCAGTGCATGCACCACAACTTGATGGATCATCCTGCTGTCCCAGCCAGGGGCTGCTCTGTCCCATTACTCCCGACCCTTCAGAGCCTTCTCTTCTCCTTCCACACTGACCTGTAGGTTTCAACCCACGCCTTTTTTTTTTTTTTTTAGATCAGTAAAATACTTTTTCTGGTTGCACCTCACAGCTCATCCCCGCTGCCCACACGCCGAGGGCCCCGCTGCCCGGCGCTGCCCGGCTCCAGCCCCGCTGCCCACCGCCCCCCACTCACCCCCTCCTGCAACAACACAGGAATTACACCCCCACAAAAGGGTTAAAATCCAGCCTGAAGAGTTGCTTCTGCCCCACTTTGGTACCTGAACATCGTCCAGAAGCAATTAAGCAGCACACAGTAACTGTCTGTAACAGTGAGGTTCTGCACGGAGAAACGATGCAACAGCAGCAGCGCCGTCCACCCTCTGTCCTCTCCAGGGTTTTCACCCAAAGCCTTTTCCATTCACAAACAAAAATTCGATTTTCTTTCCCCAAGCTGCCGGTGCTGAGCCCGCCGCCCGGGCTCCCTCTGCCCCGCGCACGGGGCTCTGCTGCCGCGCAGCTCCTGCCACTGTCCCCACAGGTGCCACCCCAGGGACACGGGTACCCAGAGCTGCCCTGTGCAAACGAGGCCAGAGTGACACCAAGAAATCTGAGCTTTCTTGCAGTGCTTTTCAGGGGTAGGAGGGCTCCAGCAGCCCACACGAGAGTGCTGCTCAGATTTAATTAAGCCTGTTTAGAAACTCTTGCTGTCTCGCAGGTGTCATTTCCATGTGGCCGGCAGCCCCAGGCAAAGCTGGTGTTTGTATACGGGGCCAACTTGCCACCGGGACGCAACCCTTTAACTCTGACAAATCTGCAAATAAGCAAGTGTCAAAAGGAAGAAGAAAAGAAGAGAGAGACTCAGAGGAAGGACTCTGCATGGGGAACAACTCCATCTGGGCTTGGCACCGGCGGGTGCTCAGCACATCCCTGCGAAAAGGGACGATGGGTTCTGGCCAGCGACAAAGCTGCTGGCTCCAGCCCCAAAGGATCAGGCCAGTAAAAATGCTGAGGGCTGCAGGCGATTCTCTGCTGAAACAGGGGCCACACAGCTCGCTGCCAGGGATTCCTGAAAAAATAAAATAAAATAGGTCAGTGCTTCCCTGCCCTGGCTGGGCAGGGTCCCTGGGGGCTGCGACCAGCATCACCTCTAGTGTCTGTCCTGGGAAGCCATCGCTTCCTGCCTCTGCTTTATTTATCCCACGTGTTTATTTTCTATATGGTTTGTCCTGAAATATGTCAGTATGCGACTTTCTAGGCTTTCCTGTCCCACTGGGGTAAACCCGACATAAGTGGGATGACACGGAAGATTAAACCAGCCATTGCTGCTATTATTGTGCTCTGGCTTCTGCCAGCTCTGCAGAGGCTTTATGAGGTTTGGGGCTTTTGTTTGGTTGGTTTTTGGCTTTTTTTCCACTTTTTTTTTTTCTTACTGAACTGATGCTTTTAACACTTGCTCTCTTCAGTCTTTTGAAAAGTTAGAAATGAAAATAAGCTCTGCTCAGATCTACTTTTCCACATTTTCATGAAAACAAGAGAATTGCTCAGGATGACCTGGGTGATTGCTGGGACGTGCCAACGGAGCAGTGACCATGGGTGCTTTTCTGCAGAGTGGAATGTGCTCCCCAGCCCTGCCAGGACCTTAGTTCTGCGCCTTTTGAGAGAGAGCATTTACACACCCAGCTTAGCCCAGAAAGAGGCGTTTTTCTACCCAGCGGCTGGTTTTGCCTGCGCTCTGCAGTGCTTTTGTGAGACAGCTCAGAGGAAGTATGAGCCAAAGTTTAGCGTCCTAGTCCAGAACTCTGGGACAGATGCTCCAAATTTCTAAACTGGAGATGTTTTCCTCTCCCTGTCACAGGGTGGGTAATAAGGACAAAACACCAGCACTGAAACAGTTCCACAGTGCGGAGGTCCCACGGTCCGAGTTAAACAGAGCTCACTGACCTTTCTCCCCAGAACTTAGTGCTGGGTTTAAACTGAGCACTGGTTGTTTCATATGAGAAGGTCCTTTCCTGGTGGCACCATGGAAGGTCAGTGACTCCAAAGCACCATCACTTTTCCAGCAGGACCCTGTGTTTTTCCTGCCATCGTTCCGCCCGGGGGGACACAGTGGGCAGCAACCACAGCTACTCCGGTGCCAGGGCACACTGCTCGGGACAGTGGCTGCACCCCTGCCTGTCCCTCTGTCTGTCCTGCCTGTCCCTCTGTCTGCCCCTGGGCCACTGCCTGCCCAAGGGCCGACAGCAGGATGCTCTGCCCCAGCTGGAGCGGTGCTGAGCCACCATCTCCACCACAATCATCCCCCAACCCAAGCATCAAGAACAAGAATTAAGAAAAAAAAAACCCAAAACCACAAAAAACCAACCTCTTTGAAATCAGTTTTAAGTAAACAAAAAATGGATCTCACAAGCTTCAGTAACCACAAGCATGAACTTGGGGTTGGCTGGGTTCTGTGTTTTGCTTGGGTTCTTCTGCATTGCATACAAAGCCTATTTTAAGATGATTTGCTTGAGTAGTTCAGCATATCCCCAGGGTTAACATGTGCTCCACAGTCACCTAGGAGCCACTGCTGTCCCCATGGCCACCAGCTCCCCCTGAGTGGTGAGAGGCAGAGCTGGCCTGAAGTGCAAACAAAGTCCCCTATTCCTTGGGCTCCTACTACCACAGGCAAACTCTGGCATGAGCTGGTTCAGTAACCCCAGGAAATGAAAAGTGGGAAGAGGTGAAAGCATGCCCTTTCCAGAAAAAAAAAAAAAAAACACAACAACGGAGTGGGGGGAAGAAAAAAAAAGTAATTCTATAATATACCCTCACTTTATTCCCGTGAACAGCAGGGTATTCAGTCAGCAGGCTGAAGGAAGTCTTGGATCGCACCAGGAGAAACACCATGCTTATGAGTGTTAGTCCAGTCCCTTTCTGCCTGTGCACACAGCAGCAGCCACACTCCAACCCTCGCACAGAGCAAAAATGGTAAAAGTGGCCAAAACTGCGACGGGGAGATACAGAGCAAGAGTCTTGCCCCAGCCCATGTTTGAAATGGAGCTCAGTGCAGAGTGAGTTGTGGATCTAAACCTCTCTGAGGCTCAAGGAAGGGGAGGATTGTCCAGATGAATACTGGATTGGTTCCACTTACAGTTACAAATAATAAAACTAAAATTAAAAAAAGCCAAGTCATTCTCTCTTGTTGGGTAATTGACCTCAAATCAGGCATCTGCATCTTCATGGGGCATAAAAGCACGAAAAGAAAAGGAAATTAGGGTTTTTGATGTCTGTTTGGAGATCGGCACGGGCAGCCAGAAGAACATCAAGATACATCCAAAATTTCAGAGAGAAAAAAGGGAAAAAAGAGCAAAGAAAACTAACTAAAGAAACAGGATGTCTTGCTTGTCTCCCTAATGTGCCTGGAAAGCTGTGAACCACACAGTCCAACAAATGGCTCAGGATAAAAGCAAGGAAACACCATGAACCATCCCCATGTGTGCCGAGGCTGGCTGTCCCCACACTGTCCCCACGCTGTCCCCTGCAAAGTGCCCAGCCATCACTTTACAGGGTGAGGACAGAGGGAACTGCAGAGAGGAAAGCAAGCAGCCAAACGGCTGAATGAAGAGGCAATGGAGACGCTGGAGCGAACGGCGTGCGAGGCCAGCGCACAGCGGCAGCCGGGAATCCCGGAGCTTTGGCTCGTGGCTGTTTATACAGCAGAAAAGAAAAATAGGGTTTATGCAATGCTTCCTGAGCATTTCCACATTCAATTCTGCAGCCCTTCAGGCAAAATTCCTGCCAAATCACAGGCCTTGGCTCACACGTGAATATCACAAAAGCAGAAAAAATGCAAGAAGAGCCATGGTTTCTAGCAAAGAATTTCTTGTTTCCACTCGGAGAAGCTCTGGAGGTTATTTGCAGCCTTTAAACCAACGAGCGGCCGACACGGTGCAGGCAGAGGAGGAGGAGAGCAGCAGCTGCCAAGAAACAAGACTTTACACTTACAGATGCTTTTATCCCCGTTTCCTGAGCACTTTGCAGGAGATAGCAGGGTGTTATTATCACTCTCCTATTTACATGGAAGCTGAGGCATAGTTTAGAGTGAAATATTTTGGTCTGTCTAAAGACTCGGCACTCTGGAGGCTTATTAGGGAAGGGGGTACAAGACGAATCGCTCTCCTGCCGCACTCTCTGCTGCGGCACCGCGGGAAAGCAGCCGTGCCAGCCATCCCCGCAGGATCCCAGCCCTGCCTTTGCACGGGCTCCCTCCCCCTAAAACACTGCGTCTAGAATTGCAGAGGGGTCGAAGGAGAGGAGAGCACAGGGAAGTTTTCTTTTGTTACCAGATTTTGCAGATGTTTAAGTTTACTTTTACTAGTGTCTTTTACATTTTGCAGAATCTTCTGTACAAAGCCTGATGCAATGCAAAATGGAATCCCTAATGGTGCCTGCAGTATGGATAAGTAAGAAAACACCCATTGTAATCCTCAATGATACCTGCAGTATGGATAAGTAAAAAAATACCTTTTACTTTGACTTCTTATTTATGAACAGTAAAGCCTTTCAGGGACAACCTAGTGAGCCATAATTATTTAACCCTGTGGATCTGCACATGGGCTTCCACGTGAACACATTCACCTGCACTCAATACCTGCTGATTTCAGCTACCCTCACATGGCACACGATCTAATTATGCCAGCTTACACACAGCTCCCCAGATTCCTGCCTCCAGACACCGCTGCTTCTGGTGCTCATTGGTACCAACAAAAACAATTAGCAATACATGAGCAAGGAAAATTACATTTTTGAGGGAACTGAAATGATCTCACACTAGTAAAAACCACACTTCAGATGAAATGCATGTTCAAGTGCAAACTGTCAAGCCCCTTGCCCATCCATACACTGGACAGTACATCCAGGGGACAGCTATATTTGCATGTCACAAGTTCTCTAACGTCCCTTCACCCCTGCGTGGCAAGTGTTAGAAAAATTACAAAGCTGCCCAGAAAAACACGGAACTACCCCACTTCCCTGAGAGATAAGGCCACTGATGTGGCTTAAAGCCATATACAACTGTGGCTTTACCTACCCTGGAAAAAATTACCAAACCAAATACATGCCCATAAAACACTGACAGCCCATCCTCAAGTATTTATCATGTGACAAACGGCTGTTGCCATCATTTGAGACTAGAATGCTGTATGATATTAAAACAAACACACAAAAAAGTATCTAATTGGGATAATGGTAGGTTGGCTTTATTTATTCATTCACCAGGGTCAATTATTCAGTTTTCCAGAATCCCAACACAGAAACCCTTCCCACTGCCTATGCCGAGATGTACGGTACGTGCATTTAGTGGTTCAGCAGCCGTGCATCTGTCTGTCCTTTGTGACAGCCAGGAGTCCAACTGCACCACACTTCGAGTGCTTTAAGTACCTTCGCACTTCTGTAGTATCTTAAACATATATTTATATTTGTCGTATATTCAGGAAGGCTGATTTTTCAAAACCTTACAGGGCCTGGAACAAGCAGCAACTATAATCAGAAAGTCAGCAGAGTGCGGTGTCTCCCATCTTTTTATGGAATAAAAGTACTATTTCTATCATTATAGGGGTATATCTGATGTTAAACTCAGGATACCTGAATATAGGAAAAAAATTACATTCTACATAGAAAATTTCATACTGTTGCTGTCAGACATGGTTTTGGGGAAGACTTTCACATTTCGACACAGAAATAAAAATTATTTCTAACTTCGACCACATAAAATGATCTAGAATTTCTGTGAAATTCTGTGAAAAAGAATCTACCTGAACTTCTGAAGCACGTAGGGAAGAGCAAGGGGAGAAGCCAGGGCCATCACATCATCCAGCTTCCCCAGGGGACGGCTCTACACAGGTGTGTACATCACTCTTCACAAACACTGGATCTCTTATCCACACAACAGCATCTCAAACCCCTTGTGTTCTTTGCGCATCCCTGGATGGAAAGAATAATGCAAATTAGCCATTAGCCAAGATTATTAGGCATTACTAAGATTCTGCACCTTGCTGCTGGAGCATAAATCCTGCTGTAGTCAGTGCTTTGGCTGAGGAAGCTGGGGATGGCCCAGGGAGGCTTCATAAAATGGGTGATAAGGGATTGAGTATCTAGAGATTCGATTTTTTTTAAATTATATTTTTTATGCTTTCACCTTCTTTATTCAAATCCAATAGACCTTAATCTCTCTGCCAGCATTTGCACTGCCACGAAGGAGCAGCATCTCCCCCGGCAGATGGAAGGGGACAGGAGCAGCCAAGCCCTCGTCCCCAGGGCTGGCCTGTCCCCTCGCCCCGGGCCAGCAGCAGCCCGCACAGCGCTGGCTCAGCAGCCAGCAGCAGCCGTAACCACCTGCTGCAAACGGAAAACGGAAACGCCAGGCAGAAAAGGCAAACCGTATTGTGTCTGGAGAACTGCAGCCCCGTGAAGCTGAAGTATTTAAATAGACAAGAAACTTTTGTCCAGGAAACTGAGCACTAATAATAACATTTTGGCTTCCTGCAAAGGCGGCTTCTTCCCCAGCTGCTTTCCACGGGCTCTGCCTCCTCCTGTCCTCCCAACACTGCCCCGGCCCTTCTCGTCCCCCCCAGGCTACCAAACACCCCACGATTTTCCAGGCTGTCTCAACTCCATCCTCCAGCTTTCCCTCCTCCATCAAACACTCGAGTTTTCTACTTGATTCCTGCTCTGTTTTCTCCCCCAGGCTGTCTTGGCAAACACATACAAAGAAGCCTCTCCCCACCAGCCCTGGTGCCTGCTGCCCGCTCCAGTTCCCCCATCCCTACTGGGAGAGCCTGGTCCCGCTCGTACAGACATCCCGCTCATACAGACGCCCCACTCGTACAGACGTCTCGCTCGTACCGATGCCGGGCCAGTGCAGGCTCACCCCAGAATCTCCACCAGCATCTCTTCCCAGCATCTTTCTCTCAAGAAGAGTTTTAACAGGGATGAAGGAGGACAAAGCTCAACGTCCCTTCTCACTATCAACTTCCCAAACTCTGGCCAAAGCATGGAGGTATTCCAGCTATCCAAACATGTGCAAATTATTTATTTATCATTCATTTTGTACGGGCAAGCTTCTTGAGTCAACCCTAAAAAAATCCAGCCTGCCCTAGGACACCAGCGCCATACGAGGGTGTTGAGATTTGCTGCTGTAGAAGCAGAAAGGCACTCTCTGTATCTGGGTACCTCATCAAGGGAAGACAGGAAATTTCTTGGAGCAAAGACAATGCCCTAATTTATGCCTGCCCATGCAGAACAATGTGCTGGAGGAGCCAGCAGCCATCGTTGGCAAGAACAAAATTGGTGGTTCCCATCCAACCTTGCTGGAACAACAGCCTCTGTCACCACCACTGGGGGACCGGAGGGTCTCAGCAGATCCATATCTTATAAGGTGACAAATTTATGCCAATGTGCTTGGTAACAAGAGGAACAGAAAAAGGGAGTAAAAATAACGGGCTTTAAGGAAAACATATCATGTTTCCACCCTAAAGAAGATGAAGAAACAGGACAATTTTTACCTGTAGCCTAACATACTCATTGGAATCAGTTAAAGACCAGAAAATTCACAGATGGGAAAAAATATCATTCGGTCAAGTCTAAAAGTGTCCTGACATGGTTGTCAGGTTCCACTAAAGCCAATGGGATTTAACGTTGTTTTGATTTCTTAACTTCAGCAGGGCCACAATCCCAAGTGGCAGTTTTAATTAAATAGTAGCTCAGCACAGCTTGGAATATTACAAAAGTCCCAGAAAGTAATATCTAATTATGCATCGACAAAGCACTATTTATAGGCTGATGACTCAAAGCATTCTATTGATTTGATATACTTTGGCCAAACACATTTTACATATGTATATATGTAATACTTGTTAGTTTAATAAATATGCGGAGGAAACACGGAAATGCGTATCTTCTTTTAGAAACAAATGGCTAAATCACTGATCCATTCATTTGCATGAGAAAAGTGAAGCAAATCCTTCACTCCTTTTATTTTATTCTTCTGCAAGTAATGATTTAGAAAACGTACATTATCATCAACACTATAATCACAGTCCTGCATCTATAATTCCACGAAGGAAGCCTGCACTGCATATAAACTAAGTCTACTGGGAGCTGTTGAAGCTTAAGTTCCTTAAGTATTATTTTTAAGTTCTTCTCCATCAAGGATATTATGAGTAATAAGAGTAGCTGCAATTGTGGCTTTTTAGAAAGTGTTCTTCCCAGCTTCTTCTAGAAAGGCTATTTTAAAGGTCGCATTGCTGAGCTTGTGGTGCGGTGCCTTGGCTAGCTGGTATAAAGAAAGAGCATTTTAGTTGGCATCTAGTTGAGACTATATTTTCATTTGTAAGAATTGAAAAATTCTTGGAAGTACTCCACAGCCTACAAAAAAAAAAAAAGTTCTTCTTGAAAACCAGTTATGAGTTAATGATAATTCCACTTTGGGCAGGAAGGAAGGGTTTAGGCTGGACGGCCCCGAGTGAGTCGGGAGGATGTTAACCACGGCCCTGCTCCACCGCGCGGGTCCTGCTCAACGGGACAAAACACCCCATTTCCAGGACATATAATAAACATATTCCACAGAAGCAAATTACTTTTATAAGTACTAAGTAATTCTGAACATGAGAAAACTTTCTGAATGGAGTTCAAATCCAGCTTTTCCTTTGATACATCCCTAGAAAGAACTTCAAATATTAAAATCCTGAGAAATGTAGACGAAACCACGTAAAAGCTGTAGACATCCTAAATATGTACAATGGGATCCCTTATGCTGAAGATACAGTGAAACATTCATAGACATTACTGTAAAACTTGAATTCTGCTTTATTCCTGCATTTGGCTACAGCCAGGCTGCAACTCTGGTTAGAGTGCCCATTTGCCTAAAAGAAGTATTTTTAATGACCTTAATGAGCTTTGGAGTGATCCTGCATTGGGAAAAAAAAACAGGTCAGTATTTGGAAGGACCTGCTGTAGCTTCCACATGAGAAACAGGCTATGACACTGGAAATAATCAAAACGGAGCCGTAAAAGTACCGAGGCAGACAGGTGACCCCTCCTCTTGCACAGAAGAAAACACCTGATGTGCTATTGATTTAATTTCAATAAACCGTCCAGATTTAAGATGGCTGAGGTGAATCAGCATAGGTGTGGGCAGGCACACGTTTTTGTAGCTCTGTAGCTGTACAGGGGTATATGTACCCTATAGAAATATAGAAAGAGCTTGTCAGAGAGAAGCAGTCTCTGGCAAACCAACCTGGAGAGCAGACGGGTGTGCTCACCCGCTCTGCCCTCTGCAAATCAGGGTACCTGGGAGATCACCACCTTGGGAAGAAAATCAGATACACTTCTCCTGTTAATTCCTTTGTCAATAGTCTACGTAATCTGCGATATGGTGCACACAAAAAAAAGCAACTGCCCCTTCTCCCCTGCAGAGCTCCGGCAGCAGCAAACTGCACCACGTCTCCTCCTCATAAACATTTCATTGCACTTCTGGAAAACAGACTGCCGCTTTTTAGCTGTCTATGAAACAATATTGTAAACAGCTCAGCTATTCTCCCCTCTGGTCTTGGTAGAGCCCAGAACAATGTGCATTCAGGGATGAAAACCCTCAGCCTTGGTCATCCCGACCCCGGGATGCTCAGCGTTGCCTTCCCAACCCGCTGCCCCGGGCAGGGAGGGACAACAGGGCTGGATGGAGGAACACACTGTAAGACAAAAAAAGCAGGAGAGAGAGCTTAAAGTGAGAAAAACCACTGAAGCCCAGCTGATACAGATTGCAGGATTTAAACCCGGAGCCGGTGAGCATGCTGGGTTGGACGTGTCTGCCTGAAAAACAAAAGAAAAAAATTACAATAAAATGGGCAGATGGTCCTGAAGACATGGTGGGGAAGGAGGATGGAAACAAGGAAACCAGATATTAAAAAATGTAAATGAGAGGGAAATTATAAAAAGCATAAAGCTCCTGTCCCTGAGGGAACAGCTGTGTATGCTAATCCCTCCTGGGCTGCTCCTTTTGGATCTCCCTTCCTTCCTTCCTCCGTCCCTCTCTAATAGCTCCCTTGTTCCTGCTGGACAAAACCAGCCCTTTGTGGCTGCTCTCAGAACAACATTAAAAACAGGAATAGGGAAATTGTAAACAGGAGGCTTTTGGCCTACAGGCCAAGGCACACACCGGCCTCTGAGGTCTACTTCATGCTAAGCAAAGAAACAGATCTTTGTTGCTAAAGGGATTAGGGCTGCGGGATTTCTGAGGCTCGGCGGAGGCATTCAGCTGCCCTGAAGTGGGGGCTTTGTAAAGAGATACCCCCATTATGGACCCGCCAGCGGAAATCGCTCCCGCTCTTTATGCAATCTGGGTAATGCGATATTGTTGGGCGGCTGAAGGGCTCTGGTGAAGCCGGGCCCTATCTACTCAATGGCAAATTCTTTCGCAGCTAAATAGATGATGGTGTAATTACCTTTACTGACTAGGGCGGGGGAGGGAAACCCTCCATCATTAACCCTTAGGTGCTTTAATAAGAGCAATCACAGCAAGATGCAGCAGCATTTGCCAAGAGACCACAGTCACAAGGGGCTGCCAGCTGCGCTTCCACCACCTGAGACAATTTTATCTCAAACTCCTCATTAAGCAGATAAGTGCGTACCATAAAATACCCATTGCCTGTGTTACTTCAAGGCTCCCTAAGCCCATCTTTGCTCTGTCGATAACCTGGGTTTCAAACCCCAGCACAGCCCTCCACCAAAACCACCCACCTCGCCACGTCTTCCAGCACCACCACTGCCCTGCCCGGGTCTAACGCTGCAAAACCCTCCGTGGGCCTTGTTCTTGGGGGGTTTTGGTTGTGGGGTGAGCTTTTTTCTAGCTTTGTTTTAGAAATAACCAACTCCTTTCTGATGAACATAACCTACATTCAGGTTTTCATTAAGATTATTCCTCAGTTACACACAGACTACACCACCTATATGTAAGTATTATGGATTTTTCTATGGTTAACTTCTAATTAAATTTCCCGGTTGGGTGTAAGAGCCATGAGAAGGAAGGCATACACATAAAGAGCATCGTACGTCCAGCTCTGCGCTCCCAGGGCAGCGGGCGGCGCAGATCTCCCCTGGAAACACACGGCTCCCAACCTGCCCACAGTCAGATCCATCACCATCGGCACAAACACGCTGCCTTCGTGTCCATACAGCACGGGGCGCCCAGAGGTGGGCATCTACAATTCTGTTAGTGATCGCTCATAATTTCTAAGAGCTGGGTTTGATGTCTTCATTCTAAGCTATTCCAATTTTTCAATGACACAAACTGGCCATATTTGAATGCAGCTCATTAGAACCCATTAACTTGAAGTTTACAGATTGGGCACATGCACAAGGCCAGTTCCAGCATTACACCAGTATTCACTGCTGTTGTTGAAGGAGCTCAGCAGCACCATGTTCTGTATCTTGAAGAACTATTTGGCCTGATAATGAAAAAAAAAAATAGCACGTGGTCCATTTTTTTTTGTTTTTCAGGCACTGTCTGTATCTCAGCCTTCCACCTTTTTGGCTCTAGTTTCAGACTTTCTTCCCAGGAAAGTGTTTGTGAAAATAATTTGCTATAATAAGAAAAACGCTTCATTGGAAATTCATTACTGGATCCCTGTCCCGCAAGCTGGAGTCAGGCAGACTCCAAGACACTTTTTCTGTTACTTGTTACCGCTAAACTGACAACCAAAGTGACGCCTATGTTTATTTTACAAGAACTGTTTTTTGAGTCCCAGCTCCCAGAACCAAATGATTATGTGTGGATTGCTACATCTATTAAAAATTATTGATTCTAACCCCGACACCTGGTGAGAGTCCCAGCTCCCAACAAGAAAGCAAATAACAAGAACGGAAACAACAAGAACTGGATATATATTGGTCCAACAGTATTTCATGCAATATCTGCTCAGATGTGGCAGTACTGCTGACAACTATTACTGTATTCTAGGACTCCCAGTATTTACCCACCAGAAACATCATCCCGCATTTCCGCAACCTCTGCATCCCTCTCTCCATCCCCGCACACTCAGGAGGAGCCCATCAGACCCAGCATCTCGCTGCTCTGCCTGTCCCAGAGCTTCGCATCTGGCAAAGAAAAGCAGTTTGCTCATGTTTGTTAAAAAGGAAGATGGCAAGAAAAGGCAACCCATGAACACATCCCTCCGACCTGGGATTTGGAGCTTTTAACATCTCTTCAGGTCTGGGACTTTTCAAATACAGCAGAGCAGGCTGGGGGCTGTGGGGTGGTAACTCTGACCAATTACAAAGTAATTAAAAGACCCACTGTGGGCTCCACAGAGAAAGCTTTGCATATGGACTCTAATTATTATACCACAATCTCACCAGAAAAACACAAAAGAAGATCTCAGGCAGCTCAGAGGATGCATATGGCTTGTGTAGGTGGAGAAAGCCAAGAGACTGTTACTTTGGATAGGAAGTGGATTTTCTCTCTCCTATAATCTTGTTAAGCTACCCTGTTTTTAAATCAATGATTTATATCTCTCTCTTCAGATCCAGAGGGGAAAAAAAACCCTCTCTAAACAGCAAGCATGTGACAAGCAATACATTTTCACTTTCATTTATTTTCACGTTGCAAAGTTCACTCAGCAAACCAAAAGCATTAAAGGAAAATACTGGGAAGGACTGGTTAAAAAGAAAACCTTGGCTCAAATGAGATGGAAAACAGATTTCCCGGGTTAGGTAAGTATCAGAAAATAATACATAATGTTAGACATCTGAAAAAGGAAGTAGGAAAATATTTAGGAATTTGCATAACCATTTGCAGCCTAAGAAAAGCACAGAAAAACAGTTTCATTACGAAAGGCCATTTCAAACAGGCGGCGGTGCCGAGAGGTGCTGCACACCATGATCTGCCCTGAGGAGGGGCAGCGCCCTGGGCACAGCACTGGTTTTCTTGCAAGTGCCTGTGTGTAACTGGCTGAGGATTCCTAACCAGATTTTCATTTGCCATGCCTGCCGTTTGGGTTTCAGGGAGCCTCCCCTCCCTTTTACACCAGTTTTGCATCTGTGTAGGTCTAGCAGCTTCCGTGGGGAATCATCTCTTAGCAACACTTACAAAAATAAAATAAACCCCTGCACAGACCTGAGAGAGGCCACGCTGCAGCCCACCTGCAACAGGTGAGGGCTGGCACAGGGAATTCACACCGACAGCCACGGATTTTCAAACAGGGAAGAGGAAAACAACGAAAACATCTAAAATCTCTACTTAATAGAGTTACATACACTCTATGAGCACATTGCAGGGCAACGCCAGCTCGGATGCCATTCCCCCCAAGCCCATCCCCGTCCCCATGACAGCACCTACCCCAGGGGCCCAGCACGTGCCGCGGCACCGCAGCTTCGGGAATTGGCGCTGGGAGGAGTTTCCAAACGAAGATTAATGCCCATGGGTGGAAACCCAGCAGCTTGGTGGCGAACTGTGCTGGTAGGCACAGAATCACAGAATGGTTGGGGTTGGAAGGGACCTCTGGAGATCATCCAGTCCAACCCCCCCGCCAAAGCAGGTTCACCCTGAGCAGATCACACGGGAATGCATTCAGGAGGATTTTGAATGTTTCCAGAGGAGGAGACTCTAGGGTGCAACCATGCAGTTTTCGACAATACATGAGAGTTTGTCCTCGGGGATGCAGCTAAGTGTCGGCAGGGTTGCCATGGGCTGCAGAGCCCACGCCGCCACCCTGGCACGCTGCAGCCCACGAGCAGCCCCAAACAGCAAACCGCTTCCCCACAGCTGAGTCTTTCTCCTCTTCCACTCAACCACCTCCACAAACACTACTAAGTGCCCTGTACCCATTAAGCTCGACATGCCCAAAACTGGAACAAGTCAGAATGACTGAAGAGATACTGAGGTTGGCATTTGGTGACAGTTTGTCCTTGCTGGGCTCTAAGGACAAAGTCTTGTTTTGTTTGCCTATAGGGAAGCTTTATTTTCCCCCCGCAGCCCGGGACTTGCAGCAAACCCTGCCGAGGGGTACAGGTCTGCTCTGGGCTGAGGGGACAGGGGCCGGGTCTGACCACAGCGAGGTGCACAGCACAACCCAGGCTCTCTGGTTTTGTCAGCTCAGAAAAGCACGGAATCTTCACACCTCAGAGCCAAGAAATCCCCTTACTGGAAATGATTGTGTCCTTCCCCACACAGGGGATGCACGAAGCATTTCAGGTGTTGCCCCCTTGCCTCTTCAAAATGTTCAAATGACTCTGAAGGGTCTGAACCTCTAGTTTTAGGCTGCCGGTGAGTCTCTCCCCCTCGCTCTGACAGACACTTTGATTCTGTCCCATTAACATCTCATCTACCTTTCCATTTCCAAAAGCCCCACTGTGCTGCCATCAAGCACCAAGTCCTCGCTACTGCCCCACGAGCAAACAGTTCTGTCCTGCGACCCAAACGCCCAGCATAAGGTCTCACCAGCTGTGATGCCAGCGAGGAGCTGCGTGTCGGGGAGCCAGGAGGAAGCCCTGTCATCACGGACGGACGCCTGCAGCTCTGCTGACTCACAGCTTTCCCCCCGGCAGGAAAACACGTCCCAGCACCAACAGCTTTTCCCACCGCAGCCCGCGTTCCCCTTGGTAGACCCGCGGCTGAGCAAGACGTGGGGGAATGCAGAAGAGCCCCTTTCTATTTCTGGCCCCTGGGTGAGGTGGATGGAAATCACAAAGCTCCTGGTTCCCGTGGGAAGCCATTAATAACCTCCTGAACGCTGTCACGTCCTTTAACGTGAGAGCTCTTATGGGATGCTGAGGGAGAAGCCCTTGGGGTGACAAGCACGTGGGCTCCTTCCCACCGTGCCCCAGCCCTGGCACAGCACAAGATGTGACTTTGTGCCTCTGTCCCCACTGCTGACAGTGTATTTGGAGGGGAAATCCTCCCGCGCGGCCTCGACAAGGGAAATAAAGCCAATGGCTCATTGGGACATGCCTGCTTCAAACCAATTAATATAAAGAGCTTACATTAAAGGATCTCGCTTAGATGCAAATCCCTTCTTGTAAACAAACCTTACAAGTCTTAGCCCCAGTCTCTACGGCAAGTTCCAATCTGATTAGTTACTCCATATACCTTAAATTCTCCCCTATAGTTACCAATGAATAAAACTGCAAATTCTATATTTTTGCTGAGATACCTTAAACACGTACGGGATTTTACCTTGAGTTGCCCTTTTCAGTGATATTTAGTGAAACTGGGACCTCTCTGGGTGAAAGACAAGCAATTTAATTTGTTTCTTTGCACTAGCTGTTCTCCAGACCACCACCCACATGCCACAGTTCGAGACCTCCAGAAGGGTACAGCACACACTGAATTTTATCTCCCACATACGCACCGCTGTAGACTATTTTTGGATGACTGCCTAAACCAGAGAGCACAGCACAAGGTGCATATTCAGTATATTAAAAAATGGGAGAATGAACTAATGAGAAGGGTGTCCAGCAAGAGTTTTCTGACTTAGCCTGAGCAGCAGCCCTGGAAAGCATCTGTGGGAAAAGCGCTTCGTTTAGCTTGAGCTTACCTTGGCGGGATGAGGAGCGATTGTTGCTGCAGGAACACCACACATGTTGAATCTAAAGACTCTGGAAAAGCAGTTGGATGAGGAAACACCATCACCCCTACGCAGGAAATGCATTTGTTTGCTGATGGTTTAAACGTGGTTAGCAATAAAACAGATCCACAGGCAGCTCAAGGAACCCCAAGGAAACTCTCCACAGCTCCTTTGAGCACAAGCCTTTCACCCCTCCACCAACACCCACTTTCTTTTCTCAGAGAGTTAATTTGGCTTCTCAGTCTTTCCACTTCCATACAAACACACAAGCCTGAAAGCTCCCAAAATCATAGCACAGCCTGGCAAAGCTGTTAAGCCATTTATTAATATACCTCTGCCCTTTTCAGCTTCAGCCCTGGGCCCCAGTCCCCACCACAATGAGCTGGTTCCAGTGGGCACCTGCCCATCGATAAAGATCGTTTGATCTTGGGTCAAAACTAGTCTGACTTCTTTCCCTAGCCTAGTACATTGCTTTTTTCTGTACTTTTTTTAAAAAGGCAGAGAAGCAGGAAAATGAACAAGTTATGAGCGCCAACTGAATATTAAGTAGTACATACCTCATTTGTTTGGGTTTCTTCCCTGTCTTCATAGGTACCTGGGGTGTTCATACCAAGGCGAGCGCTTTGCTTCTCGTGTGTAAAGTCAGACCCCACAGCCTTTGCTCAGGAGAAAAGGTCCTTTTCCCATTAGAGCAGTGGAATTTTCCCAAACATGGACTAGATAACTTAGCCCTGCAGTAGAGGACAGGAAGATATGCATTTCTGGAAAGAAAAAAAAATTTTAAAAAAATAAAAATTAAAAAAAGCTTTTGTTAAAGGTGAGCCCAGTTCCCTCGTAGGTTTCTAAAGGTGGCAGTTCAGCCCCCTGGCCAGGAGCTGCTGTCTGCAGGGACAGGCACTGGGGCTGCTGGCAAAAGAACAAATCCTCTCGAAGCTGCGGAAAGAGCAGCACACACACGGTCATCGTGTCCCATTGCCGCCCCTGCTCGAGAGCGGACCAGCTCCTTTGGCAGCCCCAGGACTTCCCAGCCGGTACAGAACAAGCATCTCCCGCTTGGCCTGGAGGCACCAGAATGGGAAGTTCTGGTCTTACACAGAATTTATCACAGAAAGTGAAATTGTGGGTGCCCCGTAGCTGGGGGTGAGGGAGAAGCTTCTGGAAGCTGCTGAACTGCACCAAAACCAGTAACCAACGACTGCTGGGGAGAGAAGAGCTGATACGGGGAACACTTGTGATTTTGGCATTGAAAGTGTTACAGAAAACATGCCATAAAGTTCCTCTGAGGCTTTAATTTCCCTCCCCCCGATCTTCCTTTGATTTTGATCCCCTCCTTTCCTCACGTCCTTTGAACTTTTAAAAAGGCACTTTGAAGACATGCCGTAAAGCCGTGTTTTTATTCACGATCTCCTCTTTGATGCTCCTGCGTGTGAAGTGCAGCCTCGCAGGATGCCGCACCCGGAGGAGCCGAAAGCTGAGACAGAAAGGGAAGGACAGGAAAGTAAAAGTGTGGCCGCAGAGTTTGGCGGTAGCTCACTGGGGACACGCAGGCAGCAGCTGTATTCCTGCTGAATGTGTTGACTTCTGGGCTTACATGGACCTTCTTGTAATTATCCCCAACCTGCTCCTTCCAGTTGGGAAGCGACGGGGATGAAGGAGAAGAGCACCTCGCTGGGAAGCCCTTCATCCCAAAGACCATCCCCATCTCCCACTTACTCTCGAGACCTGAGATTAAAGAATAAAATGCCAGCAGAGGCAGCCTGCCCTGGGGTAGAAGGAAGGATGAGCAGCCCACGCTCAGGTCCTGTCCCTGCTCCTGACCACCTGCCTCCAACCTGTGGGTTTTAGTTTGGCCTCTCTGCACCCAAAGCCACAATGCAGCCAGCTTGTTTGGGTTGGTCAAAGGCAACTGCCCAGCCCAAATCAGTCCTATTGCAAGAAATGGTCTTCAGCAGATAACACAACTATTCTAAAGAGAGAGGACACGTGGCTGTTGTGAAGTAGCACCCAGATGCAAGATTTACTGTATTATTAACTCTATTCATTGGTTCTTCTATTTCAAATCTCTGTCACTTGCATTTAAACAAACCCTGGTGCCCTCTTCCGTAATTTTATTTTGAATCTTTTCCATAATTTTATTTTGAATCTCAGGAGATGGAGATGTTCTTAAAGTCCCAAAAGCTGGGATCCTGTGGTATGGGCAAAACCTTCATCTAAGTTTAGAAAGGTTTCTAACCACAGTGGTTAGGGCAGAACAACTGGAAATAAACAAGCCAAAACATCCAAAAAGCAATTTAAAATAATAATAACAGATTAACGTAAGTAAATAGAAACATATTGCAGATTTAAATATTATGAACTCTAACCCTTGAATTGTAACCCAACCCTCTGATACGGAGCGATGTCCCACCTCACAGCATTTGAGTGTGTCGATACTGAAATGCCACCACAAGCTGCTCTGGAAGTCCTGCACCGCTGCAAGGGTACACACATACGACGTTCTCCACATGCACGTGTGATGTCCCCACGGGGAACAGCCGCGTCCGTGTCACACGGAGCACCTCTTGCCACCCAACACCCAGGGACCAGGCTGACAGCTCCAGGACTCGCTGATGGGTTCGCCCCACATCCCTCCCCACCTCCAGTGCTCCAGTCATAACAGGCCCTGCTGTCAGACATGCAAAACAGTATTAAATAATCCAAAAAGTATTAAATAATCCTGTGCACAGGTACTACACATTCACTAAAAATTAGAATTCAGCTTCCAAGTCCCCCCAGAAGGAAGAGGATGAAGCTGATGGCAGTAGAAGCGAGTGGATGGTCCTCAGACCCAGGAGAAGGGCATTGCTCAAACCACACTTTCCACAGTGAAACATCTTCCCCTCAAACTGGAAAGCTCAGAACTGCAGCCCAGGCTTGAGTTATGCGAGTTTTTTTCCCCCCTCCCGAGTTTTCTTTCTGAATTAGAATTGGACATTTCCACGGCAAAGCTGTTTTTGCAGCACAGGTCTCCATGGCACGATGCCACCGGTCGGAGGCTCTAAACTTTATTTAACCTTAGTGTTGAGAATAACACTAACTCATCACAAGAGAACCTCTCGGCAAGGGAGGAACAGATGCTCAGGCATTAGATAAGCTACAAGCAAGTCCACGATGTTTATCAGCGGGGATGTGGGGTTGGTTTTGTTATTTTTGAAGGCTGACCAGTGGTAAGTGTTATTCAGAAATAAGTGAAAATTATGCTGAAAACTGCTTGAAGGGCTTTTGAAATAATGTCTTCACTCAGTTTCTCCTTTTTACCTGCAATAGTGGGTTTTTTGGTTTGGTTGGTTGGTTTTTTGTTTTGTTTTTTAATTACAACCAAGTATCTGCTCCTGAGACTGAATGCACATGCCGTTGGAATAGAAAATTTTAACTTGCTTCCAACCTGGGACTTTTGCACTTTCAACTTGAGATAAGGAGAGAACTTCATTTTAAAGACACATGTCCCCTAACAAAAGACAAACATATTTCCAGAGGAGTCACCCCGCAATGCTCCTGAGAAACTAGTACTGCAGAAAACAGCAAAATCTAAAGAGCTATTGTGATTCTAGTGCGCATTTATACACTTATCCCCATTTAATACACTCCTCCCTGCTTGCTCTTTAATTAAAAAAAAAAAAATCCACATTGAAGTTATTTCTCTTGATTTTGTCAGACTCGACAGGCATCTGTTGGCTGTGCCAGGAGCTCCAACTCTCCGCTCTGCAGTTCAAGCCAAAGCAGGTCTCTGGGGGAAAATCTGCATTAACTGTGGAAGCAGCCACAGACAAACTTACACCCAGGTGAAACCTCGCATTTGAGTTTTTCAGAGTGCTTCACGTGCAGCAATTCATTTCACTACAGGCCAGCTTGCACAGCTCAAAGATTTGTTTTTAAGCCAGTTTAAACCCTGAATAAACTACCGTAAACTTGCTTGCATTTATATCAGTAACTGGCCGGCTTTCTATGCCAATAAAAACTGAGCTATTGCATTATGTTGCATTAACTCCAGCCATTTATAGGAGAGTTCTGGTGAATCCTCACAGAGACTTTTAGAAGCTGCTGTCCCAGCCAACACTAGTGGGACCAAATTTTCAGTCCACAGGGAGAAGTGACTTGTCCAAAGCCATGAAGACACAAAACTTTACCGATCTCAGCAGTCATGGATAACAGAATTGTAATTGCAACTCAGCACCACAGTTAAGCTTCAATTTAAGTGTATATATATATATGCGCATATATATACATACACATATACTTCCCAGGGACCTTCCCCAGTGGGAGGGCAGGGGAGGAGGGAGCTCGGTGCCCACCCTGCCACCACCAAACCCACCCTTCAGCAAATTGGGTCACATTCAAACGCTTTGCTTTCAGCTGAAGGTCACCACTGTCTCCCCAGCTTGTGCTGGGCAAGCTAAAGTGTATTTACATTGAGTAGATGCGGAGACGTTTTGGAGCTGGAAGTAGTTAGAGGAAAAAACAGGCTGTTAAAGCCAGCATGTGCGTGAGCGTGCATCTAAAATGGTGAATGCAGAAGGAGGAAAGAATCAGAAAAACACATAATCAGACATTTCACTCAAAGGGCAAGAGTGCTAGCCCTGCCTTCCCGGCTCCTGGTCAAGCACTTGTAGGTGTTCCTGGTACAAACTACAGCATTGGCTAGAGGTAAAGGTCTGGGATAATATTTGCAGAGTGCTTTGACATGGAAAGTCTAAATTCCCCTTTACGGAGGCAAAGTCTGACAAAAGCATAAAGGAAATAAGCTTCCAATGGACAAAAAGTGACTCCCTGGCACACGCGCAAGCCCACGCAAACTTTCCAGCCCGCCCTCCAAGTGTGAGTGCTGGTGTTTCCATCAAGTGCCTGAAAGCTCAGAAAGCATCCGGAGAAAAAGTAAACTCATGATTAGACCAAGCATGACTTTTTGCTTGAATTTCTGCAGAATTAATACAAGTAGTTTGCAATAGGAGTAAGGATTACCCTGTAAATTTGAGCATCTCCTCTGCCTGCCATACAGAGAGGAATATATTTGTCTCCAAATTATTGTTGGGAAGATCTGTCAGAGGAGACTTCGTACAGAGGTAGGTTGGAAACAGCCCTAGATCTGGAGCCACACTGAACTTCGGGAAAGCCCAAATCTGCACCAGGCTGCCCACCCTGCCCCAGTCTCCCCAGTATGACCCCACCACCAAGGTGGGCTCCTGGGAGCCTCAGGAAGGGCACACACCTTAATACGGAGGTTGCATCATGGCCATCATCGAGGCATGGTACAGACCACCTCATCTCTGTCCCGCTGGCATGGCTGTGAAAGCTATACCATTGCCTGCACAGGGAAGTTCTGCTAGAAGACTAATTAATGTATTTTGGCTGTCTTCTAATGACACTCGGCAGCTGGAAGCAGGCACAGAGCCAGCGCCGCATGACCGCTCAGTCCTCCCTTGGACACGTTTCAGGAATCTCCTCGCTGAAGTATCCAGCTGTCCCGCACAACTTTCCCCGCCCTGCAAACTGAACTAATCAATGTCTGGCTGCTAGTTATCACGGAGGATGGATGGAGGGGGAGAAACACAAACGGAAAAGCTGTTGTACATCAACCACTGTATTATAAATACGCTAGCGATACAGCTATACATAGTTTTTTACTCCACCATTTATCTTCACACAAGCAGAAAGGCCGTAAGCGGATGAGTGTCTGCCATGGACAACAGTTTTAAGTGAGGTTATTGCATTCTTGACTTAAGCCCATTTTTCTGGTTTCCATGCAAACGTCAATGAATTTTAAAAGGGACCATTCAGTCTGGACCTTCCGATTCAGACAAAATACAGTATCTGTCTATATGGGGATTATACTCCTGCCTGGCAGAGGGATGAATCCAATGGATTTTTCTGCCTCTCTCAGTTCCAACCCCCAACCGTCTCAAAGCACAACCCTCCCAGCTCCAACAGCTGTGGCTGTTCTCACCAGCACTGGGTAGAATTGCATATTCTAAATGCATAAGAACATATATGCTTGCACCTCATACACGTGCATACACACACATACAGGTGTGTGTCCAGGACCAAAGACAACACGAATGTAAATATGTTTTACGCCTAATTATGGAAAGTACTTTGGCAGAAGACGACCAGGGGCACAAAGAGCTACTATTGAGATTCCTCCAGCCATGGCCTCCATTCAGGACACAATTGACAATATTTAGACAGTATGGGCTAGTTCCTTCCTTCGCAAGGTAACTTCCCCCGCCTGGCAGCCCTCGGCCGGGCTGGAAAATGACCTTGTGTTTAAGGACAGTGTTAAGTAAAATAAGCAAAGGAAAACTGCGCCTGCTCGCTCTCCCTGCATCCCCACTGCTGCTCCACGGTTCTCCTCTTCCTCGTGTTCAGGGCACAGCTTCTCTGGTTGAAGGGAGCTGAAAAGCTGCCGAAGCAGATGCCCCTGTGCAGGCGGCGAGCGGGGAGCACCGGGTAACCCCACCGCACAGCACACACCAACAGCTGCACCGGCCAGGCTGGCAAGTGTGCACTGCGTGTCAGGAAAAGTGAAAAAGAAATGATGCTGTGCAAATTAAAGCTTACTTATTAATCCCCAAACAATTTTGGTTTGGGTTCTGCCTCTCCCATCTGCCCCCCTCCCGTTTCCAGCCTTCTCCAGGCAAATGCTCTCCTATGAGATGCCCAAGCATTTTCTTGCCTCTCCGCTTGCAATCTCTTTCTCGCTGTGCTGTGCCTCGTTCTGATCTGCTACCCATAACGTTTGGTTCCAGACCACAAGACACATTGGCTTCTGAAAGTCTGGCTCCAAAACCAAATAAAAAGCTTTTCATTGACACTCAAATGTATGTGCAGCAATTCAAAAGCCTTATTTTTGTGTTTTACAGTGTTGCCACCTGAATAAATTCATTTTAAGTGCCACTTTTCCATCTGTGGGTTATGAAATGTTGGGAGGTCTGGATGCCGTAGCCAGTTACCAAAAAGCAATATATGACCCACTGCAGCCATGGCCACTGTAAAGCTTTGCAGAGCACTGACCCATGCAGCCCCCGGGCTGCTGCGGACCCGCAGCCACGGACAGACAGACAGCGGCAGGTCACTGCTCACAGGGAGGGACAGCCGAGTAGTCTGGTAAGCCATAAAGCAATGGTGAGACTTGAATGTGACATAGCCTGGTGGAAAAAAATTACTAATATAACATTTTTCCTAATCCACCCACCTTCCTGCTCCCCTTTGGAGCAGAACAGCTCCATTATACCGCAGGGTCTGCTGAAGCCAGAACCTGTGCAGGGAAAGGGGGCTCCCCCCGCCCCTTGGTGCAAACACACACAGCTCCGATTGGACCAGGTTTCTTGCAGCCACCCAGTTTAGACACAGAGGTGATTCTGGCCATTTGCAGCTACAAAGCGCAGCATCGCCTTAAATGACGTGCGTCCATGGGTGTAAATGCAAGTGCATGCAACAGATGTAGGTACACTCACCTTACACATTAACATCTGCAGGACAAACCTGGAGAAATAAAGTGGCATGGGACTGTTGGCTCTGCCTATATTTAATTTTCCAGACATTTTTACTCACATAGAATAATAGCTCAGGTGTGTCAGAGCTACCTATCCAGAGGACAAAGATGCTCTGTGTGCACAGCTAAAAGATCTGAAGCTCTGTCTACAGCAGGAACTTGTATCATCCTATCAAACACACACCACACCGGCAAGTTCAGCATCTTTCACAAAGAAGGATTTGCCAGGTTTAAAATCCAGACAACAACGACTCCAAAAGCAAGAGGTAGTACATAAGCCTGCTTCTTCCCATTCGGTGTCCGAAAGGTTTGCCACAGCCCTTGGGAGCTCTCTGGCAAAGCAGAGAAGGTTTAAGTTTATTCCACTCGTGCAAGGAAACTTCTCTGACAAATCAAACACATTTGGCTGCGAAGCTGCAGCACATGGTTCCTCACCCCTCGCACATATAACACCAACCTCCCACAGTAATGCAGGGACAGAGGCACTAGGTGGCAAAAAAAGCCAACAGGTCCTTATTAGTTACACTCTGGAAATGAGCATTAATGTATCTATAAAATTTATATAACAACCATGATGGGTATCAGCCCATATATCCATCAGCACGTTGTGTGGTTCCCAACGAAGGGATGGAACCAAGGGCTCACAGTTATGGAAAGAAAAGGGGGAGAAAGGGGTTGAACCCCAAATTGTTACTGAATAAAAGTTACCGAAGTACAAACAGCATCTTGCTTGGATGTCTGTGCACTGTTTCCTTCGTGGTAATGGCAGCATAATAAAGCATCAAAATAAACAGTAATCTAAAAAAAAAAAAAAAAAAAAAAGGCTAGAATTGGTCTGAATTGGCCTGTATTCCAGTTGAGAAACATCTGCAGGGCTAGATCAGCAGATCTTTTCTCTGTTTCCTGGCCAATCAGCTGGACAATGCTGCACTCTTATAGGTAAAATTATTCTCCCAGCCTCTTCTATTACTTCATAAATTAAATCAGTATTTTTGGAAAGGAAGAAAAAAAAATAAATCAATAACTACCTCTAGCTAAATAAGAGCAAAAGACTCCCTTAGATATAGTTTAGATGCCTGCCTTCATCAACAGTTCCTGCATAGCACTTCTCGGTTCTAGCTGCATTTTCTCAAACGGATGGAGGAAAAGAAAATCTCAAATGCTTTAAAATTTAAAAATGATACTATAATTTTTCCTATACAAAAATGAATACAAAAGAACATTAGTATCAGACCAACGTTGTAACTGTCTGACTTGCGACCAGACAATAAACAAAGAGTCTCATTAATTTTGGAACCACTACCGCCAATTATGAAAGCATTGTTTGAGATACACATTGATTAGAAAAGCTGTTTATTTGAACTAATAAAGCAGTAAATGAGCCGAAATTGTCTTTATTTTTAATAAGATAAATGGAATAAACTATGACTACATCTCTTCCAAGCTTCCATCCACATGTCCGAAAAGTCTGAAAAATGTTCTTTTCTATTCCAACATTTCAAAGTAATGATTTTCTGCAAAGCAACACCTATAAAACATCCATCAGTGCTTACACAGTTTAATGCTGATTCTGCATTTGGTTCACGTTCTCAACTAAACCACATTACAGGAGGAGAAATCAGGCTTTAGCCTACAAATAAATCATGGGCATCGCAGCCCATCGACCTTCCAAGCCTTCCTGGGCACGTGGGCACAGCTCAGACAGCCCTGATCGGGCTCTTGTCAGCCCCCAGCCCAGGGACCCCTGCACTAGTCCTGGCAGCACCTCGGCTCCACATTTCCAGGCTGACCAGTCCTGTCCGATTTCTTTCAGAAAAGTTTGTGGCACAATAATAGGAAGCAGCCAGAGGGCCAGACCTGGTGCTCTCTCTTAATCACAAAACTGGTTTTTTCCTTTCCCTTTATTACTATTTTCGTTTAAACCCTGCTGCTCCAAACCCTGGTCTCCAAGCCTCCCCCCAGCAGGATAAACACTTGGTCATCTTGAACAGGGATATGCGCACAAACTGCTATTATTTTAAAACATTTCCACCAAATCACAAAAGAAGAGTCCACACAGGAACCCACGCAGGGCTCCTTTTCTCTAGTGAGATGCCACACTACCATATTTTTCAATGGAGTAAATGCTGAACCTCGTTTCTTGCCCGGGAGCCGTGATGACAGAGCACGTTCAGGCACATCCGTGGTCCGGTGTGGGGGTGTCCCGGGACCGGTTCAGCTGCAGCTGGGAACGCTCCCTGCTCTGCCCCTGAACGGGAGCTCAGTAATGCAGCAAACAGAGAAAACGAAAAATGTCAGCAGATAATGAACACCTTATTTTAGGCTGTGGTCAAGTAATTCGCTTTTCTGAGAAGGGATTTTTTTTTTTTTTAATTGTATTTAGTGGTTCATGATGTTTTTGGGGTTTTTTTGGTGTTTTTAGGGCAGCCAGGGTGAAGTATCTACACAAAGAAAAAGCAAACAGCTGAAGAGTCCTCCTTGGGCTTTGATCCTCCCTGCAGAGAGTAAACCATGAAGTGTTTGTTAAAATCCTAATCCGATTTAAAACTGCTTTTGAATGTGTTAGGGAAGGAAGTGCTGGCTCTCGCTGTCCTGTCCAGCCCAGGCTTTTAAAGCCGCGTCACTCCGCTTGTGAAAAACCAGTGTCCCCCTCCCAGCAGTTGTTGCTTCGGCCAAAACCACCCACCCAGAGATAAAGCTCGTTCAAAAAGGACAGCTAATACATTTCTTTTTCATTGGGTGCCCTTTTGCACCCTGAAGAAAGACTCGGTTTCCCAGCAGAGGTAAGAACATACCCCATGCCGGGGTGCGATGCTGAGAGGAGGTGTCTCCTCACCAGCCCGGCCAGACTCTGCCCCGCTCCCCACATCGCTGCCCCCGTTCCACACCCCCACATCTGGCAGGTCCCGGGGCAAGGAGGCCCCTGGGGGTGTCCCCAGGCTGGGACACATGGCGTTTGCCAACGTCACTCCCTTTCTAGCGCCCGATGAGATGGGATGGAAGGGGTGTCAGCACAGCCCTGGAATGACAACCAAGGCTTCAAAGAGTTCATGAACGAGAAAAACAGGACCACTGAAGATTTAGGATCCTCACATCTGGATTCTGTCATTGGAGCAGGATAAAACAAAGCTGTGATCCAGCCTTCTTTGGTCAAGCGTGGATCAGAAGAGGAACATACACATCTCAGCTTGCCATGTCATTATTTTCTATACGAACAGTCCACTACGAGATTGCTAGGAGCAGAGACTTCAACAGGAAAACTAAGGACCAAGGACACCAGCATCAGGAACGTGCTGGTAACTGGCAAGATATCAGAACAGTTCCCTTGGCCAGAGCCAAAAAGCAGTGATTTTGCCTTGGAACT